>NC_136067.1:304328412-305810912 GCF_964261635.1 Lissotriton helveticus | reverse complement strand
TAGTAACTAGTATTGGTGTGTCAATGGTTTCAAAAATTATACTCTGTTTTTAACACTGGGTGAAACAGAGGTTATATTAAAATGTGAGGAGATGCATTGTATTGTCACATGAATGATATCATCAGTGATGTGGTCATTGATGTCAAATGAGATGTCATCAGTGATGTCATCAGTGATGTCATTTGAGATGTCATCAGTGATGTCATCAGTGATGTCACTGACCATGTCATGAATGATGTAATATGTGACATCATCAGCAGTGGATTGCGGGTGCGCAATATATAGTTAGTGCAACTAACTATATATGGAATTTCAATGGTTTTGTGTGAGTAAAATAAGGTTTTTTAAATGCTAATTCCTAACTATATATGGTCTATAACCTATGGTTTTTTCAGTGAATTTTCAAGGTTTTGTAAATGCTAATTCCTAACTATATATGGTCTATAACCTATGGTTTTTTCAGTGAATTTCAATGGTTTTTTAATAGCAAATATCATAAGCTGTCGAATGTCAAGTACGTGGTAAGAAATTTTTTTCTTCGTGTTTATGCACACTGATCTGCTTTGATTACTGCCCCCCACCCCTCATTTCTATTAGGAGTACTCTCTCTTTGCAGATAGTGAAGGGTAGTTAACGCAGCCCTTTCCCCCTTTGTAATCCGTCGTGCCTGCTTCTCTCTCCATTTGATTGATTGTTCTCTTTGGTTCATTCTCTATTTACAAACAAGCACAGAGTCGCAATACTCTGTTTAGTCTTTGCAGATAGCGAAAAATCGTGTAAAAAAACAAAAGGAATCGAGCAAAATCAGTAGGCCACTAATGGGATCTCTTTTGACCTCGCTAAAATAGAAACATTAGGAACAACCTGTTGAAAATAGCAATGCGTATGTATATAAGCGGCGTTCATTTGTGTTCACAGTACCCCTTGTTGATTGTTTCAATCGAGCATTGAATTGTTCGAAGTTAATTCTCTTAACGATCTTCTCTACCTGCAAACGAGGAAGAATAGGAATATTCTATCTCCCTTTGCAGATAGTGAAGGGTAGGTAACGCAAGCCTTTAACACGTCGTACCTATTTCATTCCTCATTGATTGATTGATTGTCCGAACATTGACTGTTTGGGAATTAGTTCTTTTTGGAGGTATTCCCTGTTTGCAAATAAACGTAGGAAAATCTTTGCAAGTAGTGAAAGGGTACGTAATGCGGACCTTTCTCCCCCGTTGTAATCTGTCATGCCTATCTACTCCCCACTGATTGATGCACCTTTTTCACCCGGACCATTTACTAGAGATACGTCATCTGGCCCGACCAGAGAGCACCCCTAGTGAAAAGGACATATGCAATAATAACGAAGTGATCACTGTATCCTGTTAACAGAAACTTTACCATGAAACAACCTGGAAAGAAAAAAATAGGAAAACGAAAATCAGTAGGCCACTGATGAACATGAACTTTTATTAAACAACAAACAAAGAAACGATAACATAACGTAATGATAAAACCTATTAATGTCCTAGAAACAAGAAAACGTTAAAGTATGCCAGTGGTGAGAGACCAGAAAAACTGTCCGAGAAACCAAATCACCCCTCGCTGTCCCAACTCATGCACTCTGAAAGTTCAAAGTTTTGAGGAGTGCTTGTAACATTGTCTGAAGCCTATTTGCAATTGCTTCATCTTCACTATTCTTAAAGTAAGTGGGGGCTGTTGTGATGCGGTGCCACCCTGAACCGCTTGACGGAGGCCCCCGAGGGACGGTGTCATGTCGCGGACTCGGAGGGGGCGCTTGGCTCCGGCCCCCTCCCCAAGTCGTGTTGCCCTGGTTTTGCCTGAGATCCCCCCCGACATAGGTGGCCGGCTCCCGGGGTCAAGCGGAACTTTTTTCCTTTTGGTGACTCTTCCATTCTTCACCTTGTCCCACAATCCGTTTCACCTAAAGACACGCTGTAGTGGGGCACCCCTTTTCCGTTTCATTTGCCATTCAGCCCGCTTTTGCTACACTGTGCCTCTTCCGCTATTCAGCTGTTTACCGCCCGCTCTTTCGACTACAGCGTCTCGCTCACCATGTACTTGAGTTGCTCCCGCTCTTGCGGTGCAGCGATAGGCGGCTGCCACAGGACTCTCAAAATGGCGGCCATCTCTTCAGATTTGGGCGTGGTCCACTAAATGGGCCTGCGACACCTTGGAACTCGGACGCTTGTCTGCTAGAGCTTGGGCTCCATTCTCGAAAGCGTCCCCTCATCCTTGAAGATTCTACAAAAGTCTTGGGGGCCCCCGACTCCCGCAGGCTTCTGGTGGGGAGCGCCTAGCATGATTGCTCGTGGAATGGCCACGACGGAGCTACGAAATGGTGGTGCTCTCATGCTAACGCCAGCTTCAGTCTGAAACATCCAGAAACACTGTAGACTACCAATTCGATCAGTTCCGGTAGCGCTCCAACGTCACCCGGTAGAGAAGAACTTGCCCTCCCCTCTTTGACTGATGGTTCTTGTTGCCTGTCCCTTCTGTTGTCATTTAACAGAACTATTTAGCCTGCTGAAAGGGGTTGTGTGCCGTCCGCTGGTTGGTGGAGACATTTTGACTATATTCTGGACCTGCGTTGTCGCGTAATGCGTCATATGACGCGCCGCGTTAGAAAGTTTAATAAATTATGAAACACAATAAACAATCCTTAAAAAATAAAAAAAATAAAACAATAATCAACAAAAGCAACAGCTAGGTAATACACATATAATTTTATCTCCGCGAAGCGGAGCGCTGTTACAGATATATATCTTGTTTCTGAACGTTAATTCCTCAAAATGCACTGAAGCACATATATTGAGACCTAGCAAAGGCACATCGGGCTACCAGTCCCTACAATTTTTCCAAGTTTCGTGCAAATCCATTCAGCTGTTCGATCCTACCGAGAGACAAGATGGCGGCCGCTACGGACTGTTTGGAATGTTTACAGACACCGGAGAGCCAATCAGCTTCGCTTCGCAAAGCTCCGTAACGCGAAAAGTACGCGAAGCGGTGCGCTGTTACAGATATATACTTTTTTTTTAACGTTAATTTCTCAAAATCCACTGGAGCACATATATTGAGACCTAGCAAAGGCACATCGGGCTACCAGTCCCTACAATTTTGCCAAGTTTCGTGCAAATCCATTCAGCCGTTCGATTATTATTATTATTATTTTTTTTTGCCCCGCGGGGCCCTTTTAAAACCTCCACATCAAACCTAGGGGGTCAGCGAGGATCTACTATGCCCCCTTATAGTTATTTCCCCCTTTGTTTTGACCTCCTCTTGTCTCTCGATCCTACCGAGAGACAAGATGGCGGCCGCTACGGACTGTTTGGAATGTTGACAGACGCCGGAGAACCAATCAGCTTCGCTTCACAAAGCTCCGTTGCGCGAAAAGTCCGCGAACCAGTGCGCTGCCTGGTCCGCGCTTACAGATATATATCTTTTTTTAAACGTTAATTTCTCAAAATCCACTGGAGCACATATATTGAGACCTACAAAAGGCACATCGGGCTACCAGTCCCTACAATTTTGCCAAGTTTCGTGCAAATCCATTCAGCCGTTCAGGCTAAAAGTGAGGCCAACCGCCCTATGGAAATTAACATGGGAAAAACGCGTTTTGGGACCCCCCTTTTTTCTCGGCCCCCCCTTGACGAACCCCCCCCAAATTTTCAAAGGCTGCTCAGAAACAAAATGTGCCATTTTCCTGAAAATTTCAGCCAATTCCGTCCACAAACGGCAAAGTTATTAGACATAGAATTTTCAAAAAACCCATAGAGAAAAAATCCTAACTATATATACCTACTGGCGACCGCCAGTAGGTAATATATATATATATATATATATATATATGCAAAGCTCTGGAGCTCGGGCGAGCACACAACCAATTTCCGCCATCCAGCTCTGTTAGTGCAGCCTTCCGATTGCCATCAGTTTTCGGTTAAGATTGCCAACGCGTTTCTGGGCTCGCTGGCCCCTTCTTCCTGGGCAGGGAAAACACAAGAATGAAACCTTCAAGGTTCGTTCACTAGCTTTTTATTTCCGGCATTTTCCCTCCCATGGGCGTGTCCTTACATCATATGCCCATGGTGCATGTTGGGAAGTGAAGTTCCTAATGCAGGTAAGAATGTTCTCTTAGTGAAGGTTCATTTTTGCTGTCCCAGTTGATTCTAATCTTTATATTGTATTCATACTCTGAGTGAGTTTACCGATGTCAGTAGGAGGCTCCATCAGCACTTCGGAAAAGGTGCCGTTTCTGTCATGAGTAGTTCAGACTACAGCCAGCTTTCTGTTGATGGAAGTATTCAGCAGCACGCTGTGGTGCCTCTACCCCACGGCCAGGCGCAGTGTCGGAAAATGTTTATGCAAAGCTCTGGAGCTCGGGCGAGCACACAACCAATTCCCGCCATCCAGCTCTGTTAGTGCAGCCTTCCGATTGCCATCAGTTTTCGGTTAAGATTGCCAACGCGTTTCTGGGCTCGCTGGCCCCTTCTTCCTGGGCAGGGAAAACACAAGAATGAAACCTTCAAGGTTCGTTCACTAGCTTTTTATTTCCGGCATTTTCCCTCCCATGGGCGTGTCCTTACATCATATGCCCATGGTGCATGTTGGGAAGTGAAGTTCCTAATGCAGGTAAGAATGTTCTCTTAGTGAAGGTTCATTTTTGCTGTCCCAGTTGATTCTAATCTTTATATTGTATTCATACTCTGAGTGAGTTTACCGATGTCAGTAGGAGGCTCCATCAGCACTTCGGAAAAGGTGCCGTTTCTGTCATGAGTAGTTCAGACTACAGCCAGCTTTCTGTTGATGGAAGTATTCAGCAGCACGCTGTGGTGCCTCTACCCCACGGCCAGGCGCCGTGTCGGAAAATGTTTATGCAAAGCTCTGGAGCTCGGGCGAGCACACAACCAATTCCCGCCATCCGGCTCTGTTAGTGCAGCCTTCCGATTGCCATCAGTTTTCGGTTAAGATTGCCAACGCGTTTCTGGGCTCGCTGGCCCCTTCTTCCTGGGCAGGGAAAACACAAGAATGAAACCTTCAAGGTTTGTTCACTAGCTTTTTATTTCCGGCATTTTCCCTCCCATGGGCGTGTCCTTACATCATATGCCCATGGTGCATGTTGGGAAGTGAAGTTCCTAATGCAGGTAAGAATGTTCTCTTAGTGAAGGTTCATTTTTGCTGTCCCAGTTGATTCTAATCTTTATATTGTATTCATACTCTGAGTGAGTTTACCGATGTCAGTAGGAGGCTCCATCAGCACTTCGGAAAAGGTGCCGTTTCTGTCATGAGTAGTTCAGACTACAGCCAGCTTTCTGTTGATGGAAGTATTCAGCAGCACGCTGTGGTGCCTCTACCCCACGGCCAGGCGCCGTGTTGGAAAATGTTTATGCAAAGCTCTGGAGCTCGGGCGAGCACACAACCAATTCCCGCCATCCAGCTCTGTTAGTGCAGCCTTCCGATTGCCATCAGTTTTCGGTTAAGATTGCCAACGCGTTTCTGGGCTCGCTGGCCCCTTCTTCCTGGGCAGGGAAAACACAAGAATGAAACCTTCAAGGTTCGTTCACTAGCTTTTTATTTCCGGCATTTTCCCTCCCATGGGCGTGTCCTTACATCATATGCCCATGGTGCATGTTGGGAAGTGAAGTTCCTAATGCAGGTAAGAATGTTCTCTTAGTGAAGGTTCATTTTTGCTGTCCCAGTTGATTCTAATCTTTATATTGTATTCATACTCTCAGTGAGTTTACCGATGTCAGTAGGAGGCTCCATCAGCACTTCGGAAAAGGTGCCGTTTCTGTCATGAGTAGTTCAGACTACAGCCAGCTTTCTGTTGATGGAAGTATTCAGCAGCACGCTGTGGTGCCTCTACCCCACGGCCAGGCGCCGTGTCGGAAAATGTTTATGCAAAGCTCTGGAGCTCGGGCGAGCACACAACCAATTCCCGCCATCCAGCTCTGTTGGTGCA
Source organism: Lissotriton helveticus (assembly GCF_964261635.1). NCBI lineage: Eukaryota > Metazoa > Chordata > Amphibia > Caudata > Salamandridae > Lissotriton > Lissotriton helveticus. The sequence continues at coordinate 305,804,947 of NC_136067.1, read as the reverse complement.
GCCTTCCGATTGCCATCAGTTTTCGGTTAAGATTGCCAACGCGTTTCTGGGCTCGCTGGCCCCTTCTTCCTGGGCAGGGAAAACACAAGAATGAAACCTTCAAGGTTCGTTCACTAGCTTTTTATTTCCGGCATTTTCCCTCCCATGGGCGTGTCCTTACATCATATGCCCATGGTGCATGTTAAGAAGTGAAGTTCCTAATGCAGGTAAGAATGTTCTCTTAGTGAAGGTTCATTTTTGCTGTCCCAGTTGATTCTAATCTTTATATTGTATTCATACTCTGAGTGAGTTTACCGATGTCAGTAGGAGGCTCCATCAGCACTTCGGAAAAGGTGCCGTTTGCTCGCCCGAGCTCCAGAGCTTTGCATAAACATATATATATATATATATATATATTCACTGAAAAAACCATAGGTTATAGACCATATATAGTTAGGAATTAGCATTTACAAAACCTTGAAAATTCACTGAAAAAACCATAGGTTATAAACCATATATACTTAGGAATTAGCATTTAAAAAACCTTACTTTACTCACACAAAACCATTGAAATTCCATATATAGTTAGTTGTACTAACTATATATCGCGCACCCGCAATCCACTGCTGATCATGTCACATATTACATCATTCATGACATGGTCAGTGACATCACTGATGACATCACTGATGACATCTCAAATGACATCACTGATGACATCACTGATGACATCTCAAATGACATCACTGATGACATCACTGATGACAACATCCAGTGACTGTATGTTTCTGTAAAGTTAAAATATGTCTTACATATTGAAGAATGAGTGGATGTAGAAGTGTCTGAACAAAGGATTTAGTAGGTGCATGACTGACTGTATGAGTGAGTGATTAAATGTGTCTCACTGAGTGCATGGGTTAGTGACTAAACTGTCTTAATTTGTGCATCATTATGTCTGTTGTTCTGTAAACTGCTGCATGTGTTGATCAGTAGCTATATGATTAACTATATGGGTTATTGATTGGTTGCCCAAGTATTTGTATGGGAGACTGAGAGTGTGTATGGGTGGCTGGGAGGTGTATGACTCTCTGCATAGATGTATGGGTTCAAAAGTGCATGTGGAAACAGCTGTATGGGCGGTTGACTGTGTGCATGACTGTATTGGTGAGTGAATAGATATCTCAGTGCTACATGTCAAAGTAAGTACATATGTAAAATACAGTACATGTGAGAGTTGACATATATAAATAACTGTGCATAAGAGCCATTGAATGTGTGAGTGGCTGTATGGATCATTGTGAACTTGTATCCAGGATTGTATAAGTGAGTAAATATGTTTTAGTATATGTTTGAATAAGTAAGGTGTGTTTAACTGTATAGTTAAGGAAATGGAGGTGTGATTGATTGTTTGCATGACTGACTAGGTGTGTGTGTAACTTCATGGATGAGTGACAATCTGTGAGTCTGTGTTTACACTGAGTGTATCTAAGGTTATATTAGAGTCTGAAGAGGTTCATCGTATTATCACATGAATGATGTCATCAGTGATGTGATCAGTAATGTCAAATGAGATGTCATCAGTGATGTCATCAGTGATGTCATTTGAGATGTCATCAGTGATGTCATCAGTGATGTCATTTGAGATGTCATCAGTGATGTCATCAGTGATGTCACTGACCATGTCATGAATGATGTAATATGTGACATGATCAGCAGTGGATTGCGGGTGCGCGATATATAGTTAGTACAACTAACTATATATGGAATTTCAATGGTTTTGTGTGAGTAAAGTAAGGTTTTTTAAATGCTAATTCCTAACTATATATGGTTTATAACCTATGGTTTTTTCAGTGAATATATATATATATATATATATATATATTCACGCTCCAAGGTTGTCCACCTTATGAGTAGCACGCGAGCAGCAGCTTTATTTATGTGTAGGTGAGGACGGGGATCCGCTCGTAGACGCCGCTCCGTAATGGATCTGCCCGACGCGTTTCGAAGCTCCATCTGCTTCTCTTCAGGGGCTTTAACGGAAGCGGTGTGCGCACCCGTTACACTTCTCCAATTACATATAACTCACCCGCCAATGGGAGGCTCCAATGAGACTTCTGGGAAGTGTAGTGCGGAAAGCACACAATCAAGTCCTGTATGGACTCCACTAATGGGCCCGTCCTCGATCCCATGTACGGCTGCTACTTCACTGCCGTGACCCCCACGTTAACGGGGTGGTGCATACTCTGCGGCTGGACTGCCGCATATAGATTCACGCTCCAAGGTTGTCCACCTTATGAGTAGCACGCGAGCAGCAGCTTTATTTATGTGTAGGTGAGGACGGGGATCCGCTCGTAGACGCCGCACACCGCTTCCGTTAAAGCCCCTGAAGAGAAGCAGATGGAGCTTCGAAACGCGTCGGGCAGATCCATTACGGAGCGGCGTCTACAAGCGGATCCCCGTCCTCACCTACACATAAATAAAGCTGCTGCTCGCGTGCTACTCACTTGGTGGACAACCTTGGAGCGTGAATCTATATGCGGCAGTCCAGCCGCAGAGTATGCACCACCCCGTTAACGTGGGGGTCACGGCAGTGAAGTAGCAGCCGTACATGGAATCGAGGACGGGCCCACTTGTGGAGTCCATACAGGACTTGATTGTGTGCTTTCCGTACTACACTTCCCAGAAGTCTCACTGGAGCCTCCCATCGACGGGCGAGTTATATAATTGGAGAAGTGTAGCGGGTGCGCACACCGCTTCCGTTAAAGCCCCTGAAGAGAAGCAGATGGAGCTTCGAAACGCGTCGGGCAGATCCATTACGGAGCGGCGTCTACAAGCGGATCCCCGTCCTCACCTACACATAAATAAAGCTGCTGCTCGCGTGCTACTCACATGGTGGACAACCTTGGAGCGTGAATCTATATGCGGCAGTCCAGCCGCAGAGTATGCACCACCCCGTTAACGTGGGGGTCACGGCAGTGAAGTAGCAGCCGTACATGGAATCGAGGACGGGCCCACTTGTGGAGTCCATACAGGACTTGATTGTGTGCTTTCCGTACTACACTTCCCAGAAGTCTCACTGGAGCCTCCCATCGACGGGCGAGTTATATAATTGGAGAAGTGTAGCGGGTGCGCACACCGCTTCCGTTAAAGCCCCTGAAGAGAAGCAGATGGAGCTTCGAAACGCGTCGGGCAGATCCATTACGGAGCGGCGTCTACAAGCGGATCCCCGTCCTCACCTACACATAAATAAAGCTGCTGCTCGCGTGCTACTCACTTGGTGGACAACCTTGGAGCGTGAATCTATATGCGGCAGTCCAGCCGCAGAGTATGCACCACCCCGTTAACGTGGGGGTCACGGCAGTGAAGTAGCAGCCGTACATGGAATCGAGGACGGGCCCACTTGTGGAGTCCATACAGGACTTGATTGTGTGCTTTCCGTACTACACTTCCCAGAAGTCTCACTGGAGCCTCCCATCGACGGGCGAGTTATATAATTGGAGAAGTGTAGCGGGTGCGCACACCGCTTCCGTTAAAGCCCCTGAAGAGAAGCAGATGGAGCTTCGGAACGCGTCGGGCAGATCCATTACGGAGCGGCGTCTACAAGCGGATCCCCGTCCTCACCTACACATAAATAAAGCTGCTGCTCGCGTGCTACTCACATGGTGGACAACCTTGGAGCGTGAATCTATATGCGGCAGTCCAGCCGCAGAGTATGCACCACCCCGTTAACGTGGGGGTCACGGCAGTGAAGTAGCAGCCGTACATGGAATCGAGGACGGGCCCACTTGTGGAGTCCATACAGGACTTGATTGTGTGCTTTCCGTACTACAATTCCCAGAAGTCTCACTGGAGCCTCCCATCGACGGGCGAGTTATATAATTGGAGAAGTGTAGCGGGTGCGCACACCGCTTCCGTTAAAGCCCCTGAAGAGAAGCAGATGGAGCTTCAAAACGCGTCGGGCAGATCCATTACGGAGCGGCGTCTACAAGCGGATCCCCGTCCTCACCTACACATAAATAAAGCTGCTGCTCGCGTGCTACTCACATGGTGGACAACCTTGGAGCGTGAATCTATATGCGGCAGTCCAGCCGCAGAGTATGCACCACCCCGTTAACGTGGGGGTCACGGCAGTGAAGTAGCAGCCGTACATGGAATCGAGGACGGGCCCACTTGTGGAGTCCATACAGGACTTGATTGTGTGCTTTCCGTACTACACTTCCCAGAAGTCTCACTGGAGCCTCCCATCGACGGGCGAGTTATATAATTGGAGAAGTGTAGCGGGTGCGCACACCGCTTCCGTTAAAGCCCCTGAAGAGAAGCAGATGGAGCTTCGAAACGCGTCGGGCAGATCCATTACGGAGCGGCGTCTACAAGCGGATCCCCGTCCTCACCTACACATAAATAAAGCTGCTGCTCGCGTGCTACTCACATGGTGGACAACCTTGGAGCGTGAATCTATATGCGGCAGTCCAGCCGCAGAGTATGCACCACCCCGTTAACGTGGGGGTCACGGCAGTGAAGTAGCAGCCGTACATGGAATCGAGGACGGGCCCACTTGTGGAGTCCATACAGGACTTGATTGTGTGCTTTCCGTACTACACTTCCCAGAAGTCTCACTGGAGCCTCCCATCGACGGGCGAGTTATATAATTGGAGAAGTGTAGCGGGTGCGCACACCGCTTCCGTTAAAGCCCCTGAAGAGAAGCAGATGGAGCTTCGAAACGCGTCGGGCAGATCCATTACGGAGCGGCGTCTACAAGCGGATCCCCGTCCTCACCTACACATAAATAAAGCTGCTGCTCGCGTGCTACTCACATGGTGGACAACCTTGGAGCGTGAATATATATATATATATATATATATATATATATATATAACACAAAAACTCCTCCGCTCAGCAATGCCTGCAAAGAACGATGAAACTGTGTATCGGCCTCCAAATCTTTATTGGATCAGCTTACAAGGACGCGTTTCACCTGACCAGCAGGCTTGTTCACCAATAGTTCATTTTTTATAGAACGGCCATTTTAAATCATGTGTTTACCTATATTGTCGGGTGATGTGACTACAAACTAAAATGCAACAAAAAACAGACTTGTAGTTTATGTCGCGGGTTGGTACAATAAAATTGCAACAATTAACGTTATTCAAAGAATGAGTTGTGTAAAAATAAATATCAGTTTACATCACAGTTAAGTTCATTTGTAAATAGTACTGAACCATGAAAGCTACATTATTAATGCTCTCGATATCGATATCTTCAGTTCACTATTGGGTATCCTAAGACACTACGTCTACGAAAACCCACAGAGGGGGAACTACTGCAAGAGGTCACGATTTAGACTTCGGCATATGAGTTAACAAAATTCTATAATTCAATATGCCACGAAAATCTTGCCCGAAATGTAGTCTGCGCAAGCGCACATTTGCCCATCAGTTTTTATTTTTCAGTTTGTTTCCTCTGTCACTGTTGAACTAAAACTTTATTCATTTTGCGATCGTACCTCGTGCACATTGCTGCACATTTAAGCATTCATTCCCAGTGGGTGAATGCAAACAATTTTGACCAAACCATGAATCTCTATAAATTTAATGGCGGACCAACACCACTACCACAAAAATCCGGCCCCAGTGGGCATTGCAATCTCTGAAGTCTGTTCTTTTAATTGTCACAGTTGAAAGAACACGCTAATATAATAGCACCAACTCTCAATATTGGTTTCTTCATGAAGGGCATCAGTAACTCTACAAGTGTCGTTTTGGCTTTTATGTTACTAGTTTACAGTTAAGCCCACTCTTAGAAAGGAACTATCACTTTTATATGTACTATGAAATGGTCAGTCTTGAAACTCTATCAATTCAATAATTGCACCCTCTAGCTGTGACATAAATAAAAATCTGTGAAAAAACCTGTTCACAAAAAATAAAACTGTTTATTGGGGAAGCTGCAATATTAAAACTTAATTTTATCATGGATACTTTTACATATATACACACATGTTGGAGAGGCAAAAATAAAAATGGATAATAGGAAGATAGGAACTTCAAAGATGTGTTATTAAGTCCTCTTCCATGTTCATATATATAGATATAGATATAAAGATAAATATCTATATATTACCTACTGGCGGACGCCAGTAGGTAGTTACAGTTAGAACCTAGTTTTCCATAGGAAACGCGATTTTTTGATTTGCTCATAACTTTGGCGTCGTTTGACGAATGTTCGCAAGCGGGGGCTAAGAAAAAAAGGGGGGGACCCAAAAAGTGTTTTCTCCATGTTAATTTCCATAGGAATTATACCAAATTTGGCAAAAAGGTAGCGCTTGGGTCAGAAAGCGAACTTTTTTTTAAAAATGGTGTAAATCCGTTCAGTAGTTGTTGAGAGATTCAAAAAATCAAAGTCTAAAAAACTATTTCCTATAGGAAACTTTAGACAAGGCTACAGCCCAAACTGCGGAACCGAATTACACCAAATTTGGCAAAAGGGTAATGCTTGATTCAGAAAGCGACTTTCTTTTTAAATGGTGTAAATCTGTTTAGTAGTTGCTGAGAAATTCAAAAAATACCCACGGGGCTTTAATTAAATATGCAGGGGGAGCCTTGCGGGCCCCTCGAAGCACCGAGGACCACCACCTCCCTGGGGCTTTGAAAATAGAGGGAGGAGGGCCACACAGCCCCCCTCTTAAAGCCATTGAGGGCCCTGGGGACCGCCACCCCTCAGGGCCGGCTCACCCAGGGACATTGCTGTTTGCTATGGCAGGGCGGGAGTATGACTCCCGCCCTGTCATAGCAAACCCCTGCTTTACTTCAATGAAGCAAAGCAGGATTGCTTTTGGGTAAGGGGAGCTGCATGTTAGCAGCTACTCTTGCCCAAAAGTAATGCCGGTTCCCGCCGGAGGCGGGGAGCCGGCGGGACCGGTGGGGCATTGGGGCTCCCCCCACGGTCCCCAACAAAGAGGTCAAGCCCCACGCGATGGGGTCCCCGGGGCCAGAAGTGGACAAGGGAAGGGGGGCCATGCGGCCCCCTCTTCCTAATGATTGATAAAAACATTCAAGAAATTGGCATGCCCCAGGGGATGGGGGTCCTCGGACGAATATAAAATAATTTTTAGAAACGTTTGGAGTGGCGATCCTTACGCGGCGCTGAGCACAGCCCCCTAGTGTGAACGTGCAGGGTGCACAGCTCTCAGAGCGGCACCCTAGTGTTATCGCGATGGGTGCATGGCTCTCAGCGCAGCACCTGAGTACTTCACAGGTCTTTAAAAGACCATTTACCTGTAAATGAGGCTTTGTTGTGTTTTTACCCCTTCTTAGAACCCCTGCATCTCCACTCTGCCTATGACTGGAAGAATTAGCCCCCCATCCCAAAATTTGGGTCTGGTTGCACCCCTGGCTGGCGTACGCTGGCTCTGCCTATTCCGCTTACGTTCACAGAATTCCTTAGAGTCTATCCGCTGTTCGTCAGGGATCCAGCTGTGGGACTGGGAATATCTTACAGACAGGATTCTGGTCTTTTTACTACCGGTGCTCCACGGACCCAGCAGCTCGCTTTAGGGGATCCAGTGGAAGGGACTCCGGGGATCCAACAGTCAGAATTCCTTGATCCGGAGATTAACCACCTGGGAGGGTATCCACTGAATGAGAATGCAGTATACCACAATGAGAATTCCAAGCTCCTGGACTCGGTTTTCCAGGCATCCATGCGGTATTCTCGCTAGCCAGTGACCCAAATTTTAGTGGGCGGGAACCTAGGGTATTAAAGAAAAGGCTGTGGGGATCCCGTAGCAAAGAAGTCAGGTGCCTCAGGATCCGGCATGGTGCCTACTCAAACTCTGTGCGTAGCGTCGGCTCTCGCGAAGTTGCAACTGGTTGGCAGCCAATTAGAGCTCAGCACATGCTCAGGGGTTAAGCTCCGCCAACATATGTACTTATCCAATCACTCCGCCAATCCCCAAGCACTTATAAATTCAGTATACCCTCTCCTTGCAGTACTCTAATCACCTTGTCTCTACCCATGTACTCATAGAATGACCCAGGCGAAGTTACATAACCGAGGTCTTCCCCACTGCCAGAGGTAACATGGTTGCGTGTGCAGTCAACAGCACTATGTAATGTGGTGGGCCCAGGGCCATCATGCATGCATAATGAACACACAGACACAGTTAGATAGATAGTGGTAATGGCTATGGGCAGGTGCGCTATTACCAGGGTCACATGTCCAGTGACGTCTGTGCTGGATGCGTGTAGAGTGAGTGTAAGACAGCCCTCGGGTAATGGTTGGTGCTGTCAATAACTACAACAGTGATCATCGGATCACACACAGAGATTCAGTCATAAAGGGTCCATGACTTAAGGTGCACTAAGGTAGGGGCACCAGATCTTAAATCAGAAACAAAAGATTATATCGTAAAGGGTCCATGACTTGTGGTGAACTGAGGTAGGGGCACCAGAGATGAGCATGCTCATGTGAAGAAATTGTTAATGTCCCTTCGGGATATTCCTGCTGCCTGAAATGACATTTTTACGTCCGGTGTCTACAGCATGAAAGTTAATCATAAAGGGTCCATGATTAGTGATGCACAGAGTTAGTGGCACCTGAAGAGCTCATCGTGTGCGCAGCCAGTGATGATGGTGTGTCCTTGCAGGACAGGATTGGATTGGATGTGTGTGAGACCTGCTGATCACAGTGTAGGCCTGAGGCAATGGTCTGCAAGGGCCCACAACCACGTGGTGTTGACTGAGTTAGTGGCATCAGTGGAGCTCAGCGTGTGTGCAGCCAGTGATGGTACGTGCTTCGGGCGGGCCACACTGGGAGCAATGTCTTTTGCCTAATGAATTCTGCCTCAATAAGGCCACGTGGCTGTGACTTGTGGTGCACTGAGTAAGTGGCATCAGAAGCATTCAGTGTGTGCGCAGCCAGCGACGATGCGTGGTGCAGGCGGGCCATACTGGGAGCAATGTCTGTTGCCTACTGGACTGTGTCATCTGTAATCGCGACTCAATCTGAATTGTGAGCCCTGCTGTCCGCAGTGTAGATGGAAGGCCGTAGTCAGCACATACATCGAGGAATGCTTTCGGTCACTTCCTCTTGACAAAATCCGAGGACATAGAGTACAATTCACTGTGCAATTAATAAATCAGAACTGAATTCACATTGTGAGCCCTGCTGACCGCAGTGTAGGCGTATGGAACAAAAGATGAAATATGTATGGAATACATTGTCAAAATATGTAGGTTTCAGGGACGTTATAGTTAGTTGCCTACTGGACTCTGAAATTAATGAATCACAACTAAATTTGAATTGTGAGCCTTGCTGACCGCAGTGTAGCCCAAAGGCAGCGGTCAGTAAGGGCCCACAGGCATGTGGCATTGAGTTGAGCTGCACTGTTAGTGGCACCTGAAGCACTCAGCGTGTGCACAGGCAGCGATGATGCATGGTCCGGCCGGGCCGCACTGGGAGCACTGTCTGTTGCCTACTGGACTCTGCAATTAATGAATCAAGACTCAATTTTAATTGTGAGCACGGGTGACCGCAGTGTAGGCCCGAGGCAGCGGTCTGCCAGGGCGCACAGCCGCGTGACGTTGACTTGAGCTGCACCGAGTTAGTGGGACCTGAAGCACTCAGCGTGTGTGCAGCCAGTGATGATGTGTCGTCCGGGCGGGCCGCAATGGATGCAATGTTTGTTGTCTACTGAGTTGTGCAATGAATGAATCAAGACTGAATTTGAATTGCGAGCCCTGCTGACCGCAGTGTAGCCCAAAGGCAGCGGTCAGTAAGGGCCCACAGGCATGCGGCATTGAGTTGAGCTGCACAGTTAGGGATCGATGATGCATGGTCCGGCCGGGCCGCACTGGGAGCACTGTCTGTTGCCTACTGAACTCTGCAATTAATGAATCAAGACTCAATTTTAATTGTGAGCCCTGGTGACCGCAGTGTAGGCCCGAGGCAGTGGTCTGCCAGGGCACACAGCCATGTGACGTTAACTTGAGCTGCACTGAATTAGTGGCACCTGAAGCACTCAGCGTGTGTGCAGCCAGTGATGATGTGTCGTCCGGGCGGGCCGCAATGGATGCAATGTCTGTTGCCTAATGAATTCTGCTTCAATAAGGGTACGTGGCAGTGATTAGTGGTGCACTGAGTTAGTGGCACCTGAAGCACTCAGTGTGTGCACAGCCAGCGATGATGTGTGGTCCGGGCGGGCTGGACTGGTAGCAAAGTCTGTTGCCTACTGGACTGTGTCATCTGCAATCGTGACTTTATCTGAATTGTGAGCCCTGCTCTCTGCAGTGTACATCGAAGGCAGTAGTCTGTACAGACATAACTCTGCGGTGCTGTGCCACTGGGTTCGCAGGGGGCCTGTGTCAAGGAGGCCGGCGGTCACAGCTGCGGCCTCATGGCAGGGTGAGGGCCAACACTCTGGCAGATGCATTGGCCTTCCCAGAAGTGAACCACGCCCAAAAACCCAACCTATTTATCCACTCTGCTACGATGGAGTGGACCAGCCCACTCTCCTTCTGCTTACAAGGGGGGGACAAATCTACATGACCTAGATCTTCTACACTGCCTGAGGTAACATGGTTGTGTTCACTGTCCACAACACTACAAGCACCAGCAGTATATGTACACATGGAGAGGTCTGTGCTCTGCATAGTGAGGTCTGTCCAGCACATCACCGCTACACTTGGCATTGTGTGCATTGTTATTGATGGGAAGACATCATATTATTTTAATAACAAACAACAACAATTACATAAACTATTTTTATGGTATTAAAGCTACAACATATCACCCAAAAATTCAAAATTACTGAAAAAACCATTGGTTTAATGAAAATTAAAATTTAAAATTAGCATTTAAAAAACCTTTGAAATTCACTGAAAAAATTATAGGTTTCTGGCACGTTATAGTTATAAATTAGCACTTAAAGAACCTTAGAAATTCCCTGAAGAAAAAATAGGTTTCAGGAACGTTATAGTTAGTTGGACATTTCTCTCATACAAAACCATAGATATTCCCCCGTTATAGTTCAGCTAACTATAACTCGTGTCCCTGCAATGCACTGCTGATGATGTCACATATTACATCATTCATGACATGGTCAGTGACATCACCGATGACATTACTGATTACATCTTAATGCTAATTTCTAACTATAACGTGCCTGAAACCTATGTTTTTTTCAGTGATTATAGATATAAATATATCTATTAATATATATAGATATGTATAATGCCTACTGGCGGTCGCCAGTAGGTAGTTATAGTTTAGACCAAAGTTTCCTTACGAAAAGCATTTTTTGTTGTGTCACTACCTTTGTTGCTGCTTGACTAATTTCCATGAAATGTTCACAAAATTTCTCCTTTTTAGTTCAGCTGCTGTGTTGAAAGTTTCAGGGTGATACATCATGCAGGGGCCGAGTAAAAAGGGGGGTCCCAAAGCAAGTTTTCCCTAAGTTAAGTCTATGGGGATTTTTCATTTTTTGAACACGACTACAGTTCGAACTGCTGAACGGAATTACACCAAATTTGGCACAAAGCTAGATGCTAGTCTAGAAAGCGTGCATTTTGTTATTTTGTGTATCTATGTTTAAAAAATATAGATATCTGGAGACACAAGTCCTTGCAGTAGACTCGCGGATCCTACTAAAATTTGATTGGCTGGCATCTTGCGACTTGGCTTGAAGCCAAGGCCCAGAAAAAAAAGATTTAAAAAAAGAAAAGGGGGCAGGATAGGAATGAGTATGCCAAAGCCAATAGGTAAGCCCTGCCTTTAAGCAAGATATAGTCAGACACAGAACATTATCGAGTCCTATTTACAGCCAATCTATATTATGATATTATGCAGACCTGCATAGCACTATATTAGAGCAAAATATACTGAGATGGTAGTGGGCAATGGTCCTAATCGAGCCAATTATCCATAAAAATGGCTCAATCACTACAGGCACGTTACAATATGTATGCGGGAGGGCCTGCTGGGTCCGCCCGCACCCTGGGGAAGGCCACCTTCCTAGGGCTAAACATCATAATATTGCGGGGGGCTCACAGGGCACCCCCGCAACCCCGGAGACACTACCTCCCCGGAGTGGGGTACAGTCATGCAGCCCCTCTCTTGGAGCCATAGATGGACCATCAACCCCCATGGCGAACTCCTGCTATGTCACAGGGTGCCTACCCCCGGGACATAGCTGTTTGCTGTGACTTGGTAAGAGATTTAAATGTGCCTGCCAAGCCACAGCAAACACTGCACTTCCAGCAAGCGAGAGTAGTGAAAATGCTCCAAATCGGATTCAGAACCTCGGTTTCCAACCGAACAAGACCCATTTCCCACCGACCTATTATGATGCAAGGAAACCATTGGGGCTGTCTGATTTGGTTACGATTGGCATTCGGACAGCCCGAGTCGTTCTAGGCCAAATCATACAGCTCTATGGACACAGTTTTGCAACCAAGCAATTACGATGGCCGATTCTGACAGCTGTTCCGAATCAGTCTGCCTGACACAAAATAGATGTCGGGGGGACCGTAGCAAGACCCCCTTCAACTGGCGCCCTCCGAATGAAGTCTGTGCAGGTACCCATGGGACCCCACTTTCAACCATATATGGTGTGGCAGGCACCATGATGTATCCACCACAGGGTGCATGGTTTTCCAGACCCACCCCTTTTTTTTAATGGGAGCCTATGTTCTCGTTCGGAACACAGGATCCCATTGAAGTCAATGCGACTCCGACCGAACGGTATTGGAAAGCATCGTTATCGGTCAGTGGGACTCGCAGAACCGATTCGGTTGGAAATTATTCAGAAACCGTTTCGGTCGGAAGGGTTTCTGACCAAAATAGTGATCGCCCCTTAGTCGGAATTTCACCTCTGGGAAAAATGCGTGCACACCGGCTGGATGAACTCTAGTCCAAACAAGATGCTTGCAAACTTAGTGACATGAGTGTTTTGAAGTGGTTGCTAGTTGACAGTTGTCCACTCTACAAACTACGGATTTAAATAGTGTTAGAAATGGGATTTCTGGTTGGCTAAGGCTTGCGCCAATGCCAGGCAGAAACCACCACTCTAGGCAAAGCAAGGGGGAAACACCCTGTAGATAACCCCTGCTAAACCCCTTGGTAGCTTGGCATGAGCAGACAGGCTTATCCCCAAGGCAATGTGTATTTGCACCAACACCCACAACAACACAGTGAAACACCACAAATTGAGACCACACAGGTATTTGTGAAAAACATAGATATCTTTATCTAAAATTATGCAAGACCAAAACATCAGAAAATGCACATGCCAACAAATAAAGTTACTCTTTTCATAGAAATGTTCTTCTAGTTTCTCTTTGTCAAAAATAAACTTGTATGCTGCAAAATGGGTGCCCTTAGCGATAAAAAGAAGATGCCTCAGTTGTATCACGGAATGTGCTACCCTGGTTGTCCCGGTTTATTCAGGGGATCTCCCTCTTTTAAATGCGCGAGTGCACGACAGTCAAGTACAGTGGCTAGGCCCCCGGACCCAGTCCATTGGTAAAGAGCTCAACAGTAATGCTTTGGGTGCAGGCTCTGGTTGTCGATCAGAGCGGAATTACCTTGAGGCAGGATGGGACCGTCCTGTCTCAAGGTCTGTGTGGTGATCCTCCGGGTGGCGATTCTTCCGGCAACACCCCCAGACTTGGACACAGCTTTGTCCCGGTTGATTAGAGACGCCTTGCTCTTCCTTCTTCCACAGCATGGCGCCGCAAGACCGAGCCTCTGAGTCACTGGGAGGCTCGCACCATGGGAACCAATCCCAGTGTGGCCTTGACCATGAGGCTACGGACCCCTAGGCCAGCGGTGGTGAATGCCGGCAAGGGACTTCCGCGGCTCTTCTCCTCGGCGGACCCGACCTTGGGCGCACAGCTTGAGATGCAGCGGTGATTCTAAAGTAGAGGGGCAATAATCTTTGGCAATAGGGGGCCAGTGGGAAAGAGACACCGGTCCTCACTACTTTGTACTGCTCATGGGTCGGTGGCAATGATGGACACGGCACTCTCGGTACTGGTGGAGAGCAGCCAAGCACGTTCACAGGCCAGTCAGCACGGATAACGTCCTGGGGATACGTAATTAGCCCCAGGACCTGGCAGAAACAGCAGAACACAATGTAGGGCAGATTACAGAAGTCCTTGGCAAACTCTTAAAACCCTGAGTTGCAAGCAGGAGGCAACTCTCCTCGGGCCCTTGGAGGCAGGTATGCTTCAGAGGGGCAAAGCACACAGCAGAGCTCCTCTTCAAGCAAGGGGGACACAGCACACAGCAGACAGTCCCTTGGTCCTATTCCTCAGCAATTACAGCAACTGCTGGTCAGCTCCTAGACACTCAGCAATGGCAGCACTTTTCCTCACTCTTCCTGGCTGTTCTTCTTTGGCTGGGATTCCTTCTTGATCACAAAGTGTTTCCTAATCTAATTTTACAGGGGTCTCAGCTCTACTTTTATACCCCAAAAGTCTTTGTTCTTAATGTGTGAGAGGTCATGGAACCAGTCCAAATAAGTTCTGGGTGCATTCTGCTAGGACACAACTTCTTCCTTTGTGAGTGTGGGCCAGGGCCATCAGACAAACCGCAGGAGGTGGAGCCAGCATTGGGGAAGGCATGCACAGCACTATTCAGACCCAGGTGTTACTCCTCCCCACCACTCTACATGCAGATGTTTCTATTCAGCCTAGTGCTGTCTCACCCAGTCTCCTGGAGCCACCCCCAGCCCCTGTCACTCACAAACCAGACAGTCAATCCACAAACAGGCAGAGGCACGCAGAAAGGCTATACAAGAAAATAGCCACTTTTTAAAAGTGCTATTTCCCACCTTGGAATTTAAAAACCATCTTCACTAAAAGATGTGTTATTAAATTCTGAGTTAAGGGATCCCAGATTCCATATGTCTATCTTGCCGCCATGGGAAGATATGCAGGTAAATATGATACACAGCATTCCCCATTCTTTTTTTTTTCTTCTCCTCATACATAAGGAAGCTCTAGTTGGGATTACTCCATGCTCTTCA
Source organism: Lissotriton helveticus (assembly GCF_964261635.1). Classification (NCBI taxonomy): domain Eukaryota; kingdom Metazoa; phylum Chordata; class Amphibia; order Caudata; family Salamandridae; genus Lissotriton; species Lissotriton helveticus. The sequence continues at coordinate 305,789,943 of NC_136067.1, read as the reverse complement.
GACAAGCCCATTTTGAAACCACACTTGGAGGGGGCCTGGAAGATAAGCAGGGTTCTCCCAGAGGTACGGCTTTATCTTGGTCCCACTCCTGTTCACGACACCTGGGGGACAGTATGTTACTGAGGAGGACCAGACCAACACGTCTCTAGGACTGATCTTTATTTCCATCTCCAGACCTCTAGGGCCGCCCAGATCTTATCGGCACTAGAACTAACTAATCATAATAATGTTCTTTAGGCAATCCGCAAAGGAGGAAGGAGTGTCCGATTTCCAGGCTCTACAAATTTCCCTCCTGGCAATAATTACTACGTAGAGTACAAACTTTGAAGCTTGAGCATTCATGCAATAATCTGGCAGAAGGCCAAAAAAGATCAGCCTTACACTTACTTCTATCCGTACTAGCAGGACCTCCTCCAGGAAACCACATACCTCTATCCAAAAGGAGCCAATCTTTGGGCAGTCCATAAATATATGCCAGTCATCAGCAGCTGGGTACTTACATCTGGGGCAGTGGTAGATCGTCGTAGTCACCTTGGATAGTTTGCCAGGAGTCCAGTACACTCTGTAGGCCGCGTATAGGTGATTCCTCCTGAGATTAGCAGGTTTAATTACAGCCTATAACATAGTAAAAGAGTCACACCAGAGTTTCGGTACACCATCCCCATTTTCAGAAAGGTCACTGCCCCAGCGTTTCACCAACTCCATGTCTAGACAACCCCCTGTATCTATAAGGGTCCTATACCAGAATGATACCTCGCCTTTCCATGGTCCTAGTCTAGAAATGGAGTCAATACTTTTACTCAGATCATCGTTGCTCCATGACTGTGTTGCCTACCATGCGGACAGTTGATAAAACCTAAATCTCGCCAATGTCCCACTGGTTATGTTTGAGATTAGGTCCCAGCCAATAAGTTGTGAATCTTTCTGAAGGTCTCCCCACAACATGATACCTGCTAGTCTAAGTGGTTGTGATAATTGGTCCTGGAGGCATTTGTGGGTGCCTGGAGAGTCCCATATTGGAGCCTGTGCCGTATAGTACGGTATTCCCAGACTTTTCCTAATGTACCCCCAGTTTTTTAGTGCGGCCAATAGGATCTTGAGTCGGACTTTTTTGTAGGAATTGGAATTACCAAACTTTTAGAGGAAAAACTCCTGTCCCTGCGGAACATCCTGTAACATTGCCTGAAACGAAAGGCCCATAGAAGATGAATCTGCCTTACTGGCTAACATTCTAAAATTTTTAAAATGAAAGGCATGACAATAAAAAAGTAGGTCAGGTTAGGCCAATCCTCCTATCTTTAACCCTCTCCTGAGCTTTTTCCACGCTATTCTCTGGGTTTTTGTGGCCCATATATATGAACCGATTTTACCTTGACGGGTAGCAAGATCTCTGTTATTAAAAGAAAGTAGAATTGAATTAAACAGAAAAGTTAACTTAGGCAAAATAATCATTTTAACGAGGTTGACCCTCCCATATATGTTCAGTGGTAGGTTCGCCCAGCGTGACAACATGCCGCCTACCTCCTTGGAAACCTTCTCCCAGCTGATTTTAGGTGTATCTAACAGCTTCTGTGCAAGGTAAATCCCCAAATACCTCATCCGGCCCTTCGCCCCTATTACATTATTGCAGTTCCAACTCATTATTTCAGTTTTCTCTCTATTGATTTTATAACCAGAGATCTTACCAAATTCCCTAGCTAATTCAAACAGCCTTGGTATAGCTTTTACATGATCAGACGTGTACATGAGAAGGTCATCCGCATATAGGGCAAACTTCAATTCCAGATTGGCAATCTTAAATGGCCTAATGAGGGGATTCTCTCTAAGGGAGCAAACAAAACTCTCAATGTATATATTAAACAATAGAGGTGACAGGGGAAACATTCCCCATTCTAACCTATGGGCAAGATAGCCTTTCAATAGTGAAAATTGAAATTGGCAGTATTTCACTATCAGGACATGTTACCCACAGTAGTACAAATCCTACCTTTCACATACACTGCTCCCTGCCCAGTAGGGTACCGTGGGCCTACCATAAGGGTGTCCACAATGTAAGAAAAAGGGAAGGATCAGGCCTGGCAAGTGTGTACACAGGCCAGGACAACATGGCAGTTCACAGACTGTGCACAGGCACTGCAGTGGCAGGCCTGAGACATCATGTGGGTGGCACAATCAGTGCTGCTAGCCCACTAGTAGCATTTGAATTAGAAGCCCTGGCACACCCAGTGCACTTTACTCGGAACCTACTGGTAAAACAAACATGCCAATCATGGATAACCAATCACAATAACAATTTACAGGTTGAGCAAATGCACCGTAGCACTGATCAGCAGTGGTAAAGTGCCCAGAGTCCTATAGCCAACAACCACAGGTCAGGAAAAACAAGGGAGGAAGAAGCAAAAAGTCGGGTATAACCCTGCACAAAGGGCCATTTCCAACAAATAGGTAAATAAATATATAAATATGCAATATTTGTTTTGCTTCTTCATCAGATAAAAGGCATGTCATAAATTGGCACACAGCTATTTTCACCATTGTTTTAAAACTTCCGAGCATGGTGTTTTTTAAAGTTCCAAAGCAACAAGTAGCAGTGGGCCATTGGGCCATTTTGTATGTTTAAACTCTTTTAATAAACAGTACACCAAACTAGCATGGCTAACCACTAAAGTGAAATCCTTGAAGTAAAAAGTGCTCACTCATATCAGTGAGAGGCTTCTAATTCATTATGTCCCTTTGGTGATTAGCTGTGCTAGTCTCTACATATATTTAGTCCGAAATATTACTTTCTGGCTACCAAGGATTAAGCTTTAAGTGATATTGAGGTATTGACTTTTCCTGCTTTATAAGTTGTTTGCGGCTAGTCTTTGAATGAGGAGTGCCTTATGTTTTGGAACATTGCCAAAGTTTGGGAGAGAGTTGCTTGTTTTTCCCAGAGAATATGTTAAGGTCACTGGTCCATTGGTCATGGAGTAATGTGAATGATACATTCTCCTACAAACAGTTTGGTTTTATTAAATGGCAAAAGATGCTGAATGTCATTAGCTTGGAGGCTCTGTGATCTATTCTGAACATAGTCTTACTATTATAACATTGTTAATTCGATCCATACATCCTCATTGTAGGGCCTTTGGGCTCCCACAAACATAGCACTTGCTGAGGCTGTCTAGCACACTTCCCCCAATCCCCTCTCTATCTTAGTATAAACAACAAGAGGCAAAATAAGAGAAGAAGGATTTATAACCACATTAAATCTTCTGAGTATCACCCGTTTAGCTTAAACTTGACTTACTTTTTTTCTTCATACTTTGCATACCTCATAAAGTATGGCAGGAATATTACTCGGCATTGTTAAAGTAGCAAGTCCTTCATATAAACTATAGTTAGATATCATGTTTTTCATATTAGAAATGGTTTGAATATTTAAAAAAGTGTTTCTTCATTGTGAATAGAGTCCTTTACCTTCTAAGCTTTTGGTGTACAGCCTTCAGAAAATATGTCTTCCTACAAATGTTGCAAGAGTATTCCAAATTAGAGTTTTCTCAAGCTTTTCCTGAAACATTAAATATTGTTGTTTTTATGACCAATTATGACAGAATAATCTGATCATAAATATTTATAATGGATGAACTCTGAAATGCATCCCATAAACCTCTGAGGGATGGAACAGACATGAAGGAATTCTGCTGACAACGTTGTGTGCAACTGGAAAGCCATTTTAAGCACAAACAGTCTCAAATAAATCTGTCAAGAAATATCTTATATTTGGAAATACTTTTTTTCCCCCTTAAAGGGTTTACTCCACAAAAAATGCCGTATTGTGTACATGAATTAACAAGCCCAATATTTTCTAACCAAATTGTTGATATACATGGTAGGGATTTTATGAACTAGGAAATTCCATGTTGTGAAAACACGACCAATAATCCTAGTTATATATTTAGTTCATATTTGTTGTAAACTATCAATTTTTGTCAGGTCAAATTACATGTTCTCAAAAAAGGTCTGGTGTTAATTCTGGCATACTCTGACGCCCATATATTTTATCTGCTGTCTATCCATGTTTCTTTTTTCTAGTTTGGTGATGACTCAATAAATGGTTCTGCATAACCTACACGTCTAAGAAGCATCCTTCTTTGATACCGTCAGAGAGAACTCTCACGATGCATTAAAGCGGCTCTTTTTTTACATTGTTTTCTAGCTAGATTATTGGCAAGAATTATGATCTATTCCACAGTTTTTCACATAAAAAGAGTATGAATGTACTCTGCTTGAGCTTATAAACGATATTGTATATCCACATAGACAGATTTCCATGTGGAGATTCCTAATGGCCTGAATTACAGTTACCAGCTAGTATCTCAGCATGAAATTCCAGGTATCACAAGTTAGACCCTTATGAATGGTGAATAACTGCGCAAACATCGAGTTGCCATGTGCAATGCCACACATTATTTCCTATATTAAGTGATTTAATGCTCCCAATTACCACATACACTATGCAATGATTTCTCTGTGGGGCAGAGTGAAGAGGAAGGGAGGGAGGAAAGGAGAGGGAAAGTGAAAATCAGTTCATCAGTGGTGAGCATGGCAGGGTTTCCTCCTTGGCAAAGAACAACTTTGTCAAGAACCAGGAGGAGAAGGCGTGGTAATACCATGCCAGTGTCGAAAGCCATGCAGTAATTCTGCTCCACCTGACTCATAAATAGAGCTACACATTCTTATTGTCTTCTCTCACTACCAAAGATCAGTATTGTAAATTCCTTAATCTTATATTATATCAACATTCATTGACATTACATCACATACAGAAACTGGCAGCACTGATCAGTTTATGACCTATCTATTGTATACAGCCAGCAATGGGTAATACATTTTAAGATGACAACTCAAAGCTCTTTCACTCCCTTGTTTATAACCTCCTACGCCCACGTGGCTGAACTCAGAACATGTAGGCATAGCTTCTAATCCCAGCTTTAGTACTGGATTAAAAAAATAGTCTGATTCATGGGAAAACCTTAACTTTCGTTTGAGCACGACTTGTTAATTTTTTGGGAATAACCAATAGACAAAGCAAAATATATTATATGCAAATTTGCCATATAAATATTGAAAAAAACAACCTTGATTTTGCTATTTTGAAGGTTGATGATCTCATGCCTACTGAAATTATAAATATGTTTAATGCAAACACATAGAAAGCAACTGTATAGTGCGACAGACACTGTAGGCATGACATCTCCCTACCACACACCCCTCACCAACACATCCTGCTTCCTGTAATAAAAAGTTCAACAAGACTCAACATACTGTACTGTTCTATGTGCACTATTCCATATAAGGATTCTCTTGCTACAGTAAGAATGCTCTATCTATAGAGTTCCACTGGCACTTGGAGTCAGTTCTATGTTCTATTATAGCCCTAGAGCTGCAATAGAGGGCTCTACCAGCCATTAAAGGCCCGCTCCTGCTGGCGAAGCCTTCAATGGCCAGTAGAAGCTGGGAAGGAGGGCTTTAAGGCTATTAGAACATTCCACCCTTTGAGGGCGGAATGTTCTAATGTATAAAACAAAGGCCTCACGGCGCCCCAAGGCACGTGAAATCCCCTTGGGCTACGTGAGGTTTTTTGTTCACAGCAACAGCTGTGAACAAGCATTGGAATGCTGAAGCACTGGGCTTGGACCGGCCATTGGAGGCCCGGAGCACTCCGTTGTAGTGGTGGCTCGCCGATGGAGTGCTGCAGGGTGGTGGGGCGGGGGAGGGGCAGGGTGGGGGAGTAGTGGAGTCTGACATACGACGGACAGGAGTAAGGTAAGTAATTAAATAAATAAAACAATTTATCTTGCATGCGGAGCATCGCCAACTCGGCGATGCAGCATGTGCAAGGTAAATCATTTTATTTATTTCATGCTATGTTATGTTATTGGGTATTTTTTTAGCTCACAGCTACTACAGGGAGTGTCCCGGTGCTATCTTGACCCCTGGACAGAGCATATGAAAGACCTAGCAGCAAAAACAGCTAGTCTACTTTTGGAAGAGCCAGGTTTTTAAGCTTAGCCTAAAACTGAGGAGGTCACGTTCTTGTCTAAGGGAGAGTGGCAGACTATTCCATAATTTTGCGGCTGCTACCTGAAAGGAGTGTCCTCCTTTGCGAGAACAACAGAACTTTGGCACAATTGTCAGTTGCTGGGTTGATGACCGCAGGGTTCTGGACGGTTTATAGGGCTGGATTTTATTCCTGATGTACGGGGCACGATGTTATTTAGGGCCTTAAAAGTCAGCACCAGGGCTTTAAAAACGGACCCTTTTTTACCTGGTAGCCAGTGCAGGGATCTAAGGTGCAGAAACATGTGTGACGTTGGTCCGACCATAAGCACAGCCCTTGCTGCAGCATTTTGAACTACCTGAAGGAAGTTTAATCAGTATTCCAGAAGGCCCAGATGCAACACATTTACGTAGTCCAGCCTTGACGTGATTAGTGCTTGGACCACAGTTTTACTATGAGGGATGGGAAGCAGGGGGAGGAAATTCCTCATCATTTTTAATAACCCAAAACAGGTGCCATCTACCAATTGGACCTAGGACTTCATGGACATGTCAGAATCAAATTTCACTCCTAGGTTTTTAGCGGTAGAAACTGGGTTTAGGGGGCTGGGATACATTTTGTGGTCACCATTGACGCCATTCGTCTTCTGGAGTATGTCCAAAGAAAATTATTTCGGACTTGTCGGAGTTGCAAAGTAATTGATTTTGCCTGAACCAGGCAAACACCTTGGTTAGGCAAACATCGACTTCATTACCGTTAAGCGCCTCATCCTTCTCACATGTAAACAGAAGATGAGTGTCATCAGCGTGCCATATAATATTTGCCCCATGTTGTTCAGCTAGTGGAGCGAGGGGGGCCATGTATATAATAAACAGGGTAGGGCTTAAAACAGAACTCTGTGGAACCCCTACATTCAGCGGAGGGATGAGGGCTGAGAAAGGAAGAGACCAGACTGTTTGCTGGCGGCTTTCCAGAAAGGAAGAGAACCATCTGAGCACCGTGCCCCAATACAACTTTCCTTCAATCTATGAAGGAGTCGATCGTGGGGTACAGTATCAAAAGCCACCAAGAGAGCTAGTAATATCAGCACAGCCTTTCCTCCTCTATCAAGAGTGGTTTTGATCATCTCTGAGATCTCCAACAGAGCCGTCTCTGGGCTGAAGTTTGCTCTAAATCCTTACTGGCTCGGGTGGAGTACCTGGGTTGCCTCAATAAAATCAGTGATAGTGGCATTCACATATTTCGCCAATACCTTGGAGAAATAAGGTAGAAGTTATATGGGTCTATAATTGCTGACTACCAAGGGTTTTTTAAGATTGGAAGAATTTTTCCGTCCTTCCAATTTTCTGGCATCCCTACCTCAGACAGGGATGGATTCAATATCCGGTTGACAGCTGGATTTATTAGCTCAGCAATCAATGCCAGAGTTTTAGCTGGGCAAGGGCCAGAGGGAGATCCGGATTTCAGCGTCTACATAATTTTGAGTGAAGTGGCCATAGGCATAGGTGGAAACTCTAAAAGGGTATTCTCCATGGTAGGGCACACGGGGAGAGGCATATCAATCACACTCTACCTGTTCAGGGGAAGGCCACTGAAAGAGTCTTGAATAGTTTTAATTTTCTTATAAAAGTATTGCGCAATTTCATTTGTCCATTCATAGGTGGGGGCAAAAAGGCTTTTTGTAGCACTCCTGTCCGTTGTATGTCAGTCTCCACTCCGCCCCCACCCTGACCCCCCCCCACCCTGCCTCACCACCCCGCAGCACTCCCTCGGCGAGCCGCCACTGCTCCATTACTTTCAATGGAGCTTCCAACATTTCAATATTCTAATAAAAGATAGTGCTTCTCTCTAATGCACACAGGTGATCAGCATCACTTTTCACCTTCCCTTTATCCTTTATAACAATTTCAATAATTATGTCAGATGTCCCTTTGATTTTCTCAACCGTTGTACTTCAATAAAGCAGGAAGTTTTCAGTAGTTCCTTTGTCTGTTCGGGACAGCAATAAAGGTGAGAAAGTTATAAAGGAGGGGTCTTATAAAAGCATCTATTGGTGTAATTGCTGTAGCTCCTTTCCAATCCTTCTCCATAGTTAAAGCGGGATCGAGGAACATCCGGGACATAGTGGTGGTGATGCAAGTGTAAACTTAAATGTAATGCGAGAAGCAAAGGATATGCATGTCTATATACAAAGTAAACATGTCCTTAGCAATTGCAGTGGCCAAATGCACTGAGGCTTCTGTTGCCATCTCTTATTTGCTTCTACTCAAGCTTAAAAATTACTTCCTCAGGCAGCAGAGTTTTAAAACACATCACTTTACCCTGACATACAGCTAGTTTTCTGCTTTATGGTGACCCAACAACTATATTTCCATTATTTGGCACTGCTAACACAGTAAAGTCAGATGTTTAATGTTGTATTTACGCCTCTAACTTCAAGAAACTTTATGACTTCTTGTGCTGGTACCAGCTGACCTAGGAAGAGATGACGCAGTTGCAGTAGGTTTGGTGCTTGCAGATCTCTTAATTTCCCTTTCTTCTACCTAACCTACATAATTCTACCTTCCTTCCTACCTCCGTGTCACTTCCCTTAGAGGCAAAGTCATTTCCTATTATTACGCTCCAGTGCACTGTTCTGAGTCTAAGTGGCGTATGTTAATGTTAATGTTAATGGGCATTTATAAAGCGCACTTACATCGGATGGCTGCATGGCGCTAAACAGGCTAAGTATACTACCAGAATAGTCTATTTATATGCTTGCACAAAACACCCAGGTCTTAAGAAGGTTTCTGAACTGCAGAATGTCAGTGCTGGACCGAACTTCCAGAGGGAGTGAGTTCCAGAATTTAGGAGCAAGGACCGCACAGCTGCAGCCTCCTTGTCTAACTCGTTTGAAAGTTGGGGTGGTGAGTAGTGAGAGATGTGCAGAACGGAGATTTCGTATCAGAGTATGTCTGGAAATCAGTCTGTTGAAAAATGCAGGGCTTTTGCCCTGCAAGGCTTTAAATACAAGGCAACCCGTTTTAAAAGCACAGCGCTGAGAAATAGGGAGCCAATGTATTTTCCTTAACACGGGCGTAACTGGTTGCCATCTAGGTTGTCGAAAAATCAGCCGTGGTGCCTGGTTCTGAACCAGCTGCAGCCGTTTAAACAGATAAAGTGGCATTCCCAGGTATACCGAATTAGCATAGTCTAAGTGTGACATAACAGTGGCAATTATGATCTGGATTAGGGTATCATGGGTGAAGAACCGATGTATCTTCCTAATCTTTCGCAGCTGGAAAAATCATTTAGAAATCACATTGCCAATCTGGGAGTTTAATGTAAGTTTGTTATTGAGGGAAACTCCCAAAGTTTTGGTCGAGGTAGAATGGAAGGTGAAGGACCCAGCACTGGAGGCCAGTAATGTGGGCCCCAGAATTTATGGCTGTCCCCAGTCAAGACAATCTCTGTTTTTCCTGGGTTTAGTTTAAGATGGTTATGGTCCATCCACTGTTGTATGTGTAGCATGCTAGCCAGAAAATCCAACACAGAGATGGGAGCCATCTATCATAAAGACCAACTGTAAATCGCCCGCGTACTTAAATACTCTCACATTTCTTTCTTTAAGAGATTTAATCAGAGGAGAGATATAGATATTAAATAAGTGAGGGGAAAGTGCTGAACCCTGTGGAACTCCACAAGTGATTTTACGTGGGAGAACCAGGAAGGGTCCCTGGCGGACCGCCTGAGTCCTATCATCCAGAAATGAGGTGAGCCAGCATGCAGCAACGCCTCCAATGCCCACAAGTTTGACACGGTCGACCAGGATAGCATGGTCGACCGTGTCAAACGCCGCGGATAGATCCAGTAATACCAGAGCATGGGGGGAGCCCATATCAGCACGGTCCCGGAGAGTATCCAGGACTGCCAATATGACAGTTTCAGTGGAATGGGCCGGCCGAAACCCTGCCTGATGAGGATCGAGGTATTTGGATTCTTCCAAAAAATTAGAAAGACTATTTGCTATGTGGGCATCCAGTATCTTAGCAAGAAACGGGAGTAAAGAAATTGGACGATAGTTGGATAGGAGCGTGGGATCAGCTCCTAGTTTCTTTAGTAGGGGTACCACTATGGCTTTCTTAAAAGCCATGGGAACTTGGCCAGATGATAAGGAGTCATTCAAGAGAGTAAGTACAGGGCCAGGAAGAGCTGTTAGGCAGTCTTTAAGTATATGGGGTGGGCAACAGTAAGAGGGAGCGCCTGATTTAACCTTTGTTAAAAGTTTCTGGAAAGTTTCGATATTAATGCTAGGAAAGTGACTGATCGTTTTTTTATTAATGGGCAAAGCAGGGGGACTAGGAATGAGGGAATGCTTGGGAATGTTGGCCTTTATAGCGGTGATTTTATCAATAAAATAGTCATTAAGGGAATCGCATAGTGCCTGGGAAGGTGGAGCCTTCAATAAGATTATCTCTGGCTTAGAAAGTTCATTAACTATATTAAATATTTCCTTGGAATTTTTGTTGGAATTAGTAATACGTGAGGAGAAGTGGCTAGCTTTGACTGTCAGTATACATTTCTTATATTCTTTCCTAGCAGCAATATAAATGAGTTTTTTTGTCCGGACAGTATTTTGATCGCCACTGTCTCTCCAGTTGACGTAACGACAGTTTCTGGTTTTTAAGCTCAGAGGAAAACCACCTTGGTGCGTCGGTAGGACAGGCTGATTTTAGCCCGGTCAGAGGAGCATGCTTATTGCTTGCGTTCAGTAGCCATTTGGATACATTTGCTTCTGTAGCCTCGATGTCTATCCCCGGGGACGGGGCAGTGTCTGAGAGCATACATACGAAGTCTTCTTTATTTGCAGTATTCCATTTCCTAGCAAGCCCACCTTTGGTCATGCTTGGTTTCTCAGTGGGCAAGAATCTGAGTATGAATTTCAGTAAATGATGATCAGACCAACAGCAAGGCGCAATAATAGGGATGGAAGTGGTCATGCCGTTAGTCCAGACTTGATCTAAAATGTGCCCTTTCTGGTGAGTGGGGGAGAGTACCTGTTGAGTAAAGTTTAAATTCGTAAGAAGGTCCGTCATTTCAGTCGAGTGTGGACCTTCATGAGGGTCTTTGAACCCATAATTAAAATCACCCACAAGCAGAATTTTGGCATGGTCAGTAGCAAGTTTCGCCATCTGATCACTAAGTGCTAAGGGAAAGTAAGGCATCTTATTGGGGGGCCTATAAAGTAACACACAGACAAAGCAATCATGGGGAGATTCAAGCTTTATTACAATGTTCTCAGTATCTTTAACAGAAAGGCTAGGTAGGGAACAGAACCTAAAGTCAGTGTGAATAATGGCTTCCACTACCCCACCTTGTTTGTCTGATAGGCGACCAGCGTGGATAATGTAGTAATTATTAGGAATGGCCGCTAACATATCAGGGCCAGAGTCATCAGTAAGCCATGTCTCAGTTAACAAAAGAACACTGGGTTTATCTGAGATCAGCAGGGAGAGGATGTCTAACCGATGTTTAACGAGGGATCGGGTATTAAGATAATATACCGTTAGGGGCGTGGTTGCTGACTTAGACTGTTTCTGTAAAGGACTCTGATAGACAGTGAGCGTCTGTATATCTGGAAATGAAATCCGATTAGTCAGGATTTCAAGTTCGGAGAGAAGTGACAGAGTGTCACTAGTGGGATGCAGTTTGACAGAATGCAAGCCTTTAAGCGTTTCAGACGTGTAGGTAGTGAAAAGGGCATTATAACGGGCCCCTGGGCACGGCTGGATGCTGACGGGCTTGCCTTTGGCCTGCCTTCGGCGCGCCGCCCGCTGCGCGCGTCCACTGCGCGCGTCCACTGCGCTCCCGCTTGGCATACTGCATTTAGAGTTGTTTCCCCGCCCTCAGCTCTGCCCTCTCGCAGCGTGATTGGCTGCTGCTAGGGGAGTCTCAAGGGGCAACAAGGGACCCGGAGCCGGGCAAAAGTAGTGTATGCTACAGTTAATGGCAGTCAAGTAAGTAAGCTTCAATTTAATAAAAAAGTAAAATCATTCCCAGTAACTTCCCCGTTTTAAAACAATTCTATATGTGCAAGTGAAGGTTCTAGCAGCAACGAGCCTAAGGAGCTGCTAGTATGCCATACCATCCCCATTTTAAACTTGGACTCTGCCTTTCTTCTCGTATCTCTTCAACCAGTCAATGTGGTCAAATTCATTGATAACCCGAGTACATGATCATCATGGATAAGAGTGATAAAAGCAAATACTCTTGTATTATGTTATTATGTTAGTGGGGTTTTCTTACTTCTCTCACTCATCCTCTATCTCTTGCTTGAGGTGCTTGTCTCCCTAGGTGGTGTGGTGGTGGGCTTGAAGAGCAATGTGTTTGTTGTGATGGACTTTGTGGTTCGGGTTGCTGTGATCATGCTTCCCTTCCATTCGATCACCTGTAATGGCTCTGTGTCATACCGAGGGTCTGCTTCCCTTTTCTGCGTTTACTTGGCTACCAACCACTCCTCTTCAACTAAAATTATTCTTGCGTCCGCCGCTGGGAATTCTCATAGGTTCTCATTTTTTCTTTCTTCTCCATATCAGTGGCCTTGAGCTTGCCGATGTCTGTGGTGAGAGTCTATGTCCATTTTGGTAGTTTGATTCTAACACAGCAGCAAAATATGGGAGTGGCAAGGCTCTCTCCTGTTGTCAAGTGTGAGGTGGTAGTCTATCTTTGCTAAACTTGACGCAGTGCTTTCTTGACTGTCGCACCTTCTCTAGTGGCTCAGTGCATGGTTCTTTTAAGGGTGCCCATGAACTGTTCTACCATTCCATTGGCCTGATCCAAGAGGGCATTATCCTGTGGTCTTCAATGGCTCATTGTGGTAGGAATTCATTGAATACTCTGCTGGTGAAGGGCAGACCGTTGTCTGACTCTAACTTTTGTGGGAGTCCGCACATTGCAAAGATGTTGTCCAGCGTCCAGTTACCTTCTCAGATCCGATTGACAAGATCATCTTGACCAGAGGTAACCAGGAGTATTTGTCCACTAATACCAGGAGGTGCTTTCTGGTGGGAAGCAGACCAAAGCAGTTGACTTCAATGAGGTACTACATGTTCTCTGGTAGTTGGCAGTGGTAGCAGCTGCACTGCCCGGGATTTGAACATGCATATGTGACAAGCCTGCAGCCCTGTCTCTACTATGTCATCTAGTTTAGGGAACCACAGTCTCTCTCATAGAGCTCTTTTGATGGTGACAATTCCCATAGGCTCTTGAGGGTTATACTTTACTACCACCTGCATATGTTTCCTTCTTTTCTCTTCTGGAATGCTCTGAATTGCTCAGGCCGCCTCCCCATTCCTTATATGTCTCCACTTTTGAGGCTTTATGAGGTTTTTGACAAGTTCTAGGTCTTGGCATCCTCTGTAGCCCTGGCTACCTGGGGTAATTGATAGTGTTGTAGGTATGCTTGTGCTGACTATAAGATGGAGGTATCTTTCTGCAACAGAAGGATTTGGTTTTGCCAACTGTAGAGGATGTCTTGAAAGGTAGTCAGCTGGATTTTGTTCTTTTCCTGGCTTGTGGACAATTTCAATCTTTGGGGGCATTTTCGCTTTGGGCTGGCTGAAAATCATCAGTAGGGCCTGGTGGTCTGTTACGATGGTGCACAGCTTCCCTGAAAAGATTATGTGGAAGTGTTTGCAAGTCTAGACTACTGGTAGGCTCTCATTTTTGGGGTCTAAGTAGGCTCTTTCAGTGTCTGAGAGTGAGGATTCTGCTGGTGTATGCTATTTCATGTCACTGGGGTTCTGTGTCATCTGTGCGTTGCACTAGTATGGCTACCAGCCCCACCAGGCTAACATCTACTGTCACCTCTGTGTTTAGTGTTGTGACAAAGTATGCCATGACAGCTGCCTTGCCTTGCCAACTGCTGTCTTGATTCTTTGGAAGCTTTATTCACACTTGTGTGACCATTTGAAGTCAATGTTTTATTTTGTCCGGTGCAGGAGAGGTGTGCTTATGGTTACACAGTTTCGAATGCACCTCATGCAATCTCGAGCCATGCCCAGGGAAGGTCTCAGAATGCTTATGTCTTGTGACAGGATGGTAGCAGTTAGGGCCTTGACTTTGGCTGGGTCTAGCATCATTCCGTTTTTCAAGAATAGGTGGATAAAGAGTTTAAAGTTGTTTTTTTGGAACTCCAATTTCTCGGCGTTAAGCCTGTATCCTACCTCTATAAATGGTTGCTATACTCTATTAAGTGCTGAGTCATGCACCTTGTTCATGGCCACAAACACCAGAATTACATTGCAGTAGTTGAAATGTTTGGTACTGGCTGGATGATTAGGTGAATTAAGTCATGAAAGAACTCAGCCGCTGAGGAGATACTGAAGTTTAGTCACTTGTACCGAAAGAGTACAAGGTGCGAGGAGAATGTTGTGATGTAGTGGCACATTTCATCTAGTTTGATTTGCTGGTATCTTTTGTTCAGGCCAAGCTTGGAGAAGAGGTTTGTTCCATTCAAATGTGTGATCATAGCCGCTATGTGCGGGCAGGGGTGTTACTCTTTCTTTGTTGCTTTGTCTGGTAGCCGCATGTCGACACAGATCCATTCATCTCCTTTCGTGTCCATTTTTGGTACCACTTCTATTTGTGAGACTCATGAGGTGATGCCTTTGGAGGTTTCGATGATGTCTAGTTTCAAAAGGTTCCTGACATCCTTCTCAACTGCTTCCTGAAGGTGTAATTCAACTATTCTGTGCCTTTGTGCAATTGGGTGGATGTCCTTGTTGATGTGCAGTTTGACATGGTCATCCTTCAATTTCCCCAGTTCACTGAATAGCGTGGGAAGTTTTTGAGTAACTCCTCGACTGGCCTGTATGTGGTAATTGATTGAGATCTCTCTCTACATAGCACAGATGATGCTGTACTCTGAGGAGGAAAACCGAGTGAGGTGCGAGTAGAAACCACAGGACACGCTGCTGGCTGTGGGTGATTGGGGCAATTTGGAACTGTGAAATTGCTTCATCAGTTGCAGATGATTGCAATGAGGTTTGCACCATTTTCTGCTTGCTTGCCTGATTTTTTGCCTGCCACTCACCTTTTGGAGCTTGCCAATCTCCACTGCTGTTCATCACTGCTCGCCGCCCCCACAAATTCCAACAAGTAAGTAACAGAGTGGTTGGAGGCAGCAAACAGCAGCAGTCAGCATGGCAGTGAGGCAGTGTTGGAGGAGTCTTAGGAGGCAGAAAACTGAAAGCGGTCACCCTGCAGCAATCTTATGGTCAGCTGGTAACGATTGGCGACCACTAAGGACCACTGGGGTCTGAGTGTGGGCAAGCAATACTCCGCCTTGGCTCTCAATGCAGTGCAGAGGCAGAGAGCATTAGGCCGGTGCTGTTGGTACTCCACACAAGGGCTTACAAGGCCACCTCTAGCTCTCAGTTGTGTCTGTGTCGGTGCTCCCAATCCAACCCTGGAATCCATGAAACCCATAACCAAGCCTCAGTACTGACATTTTGGGACTTTTCCAGTTCAGTTACTGCCCAGTGAACTACTTGCCACATTTCTGCCGCTCCTCATTTTAAACAGTTTGAACTTTGGTACAGCTTGAACCAGCCAATTGTCACAAACTGCTCCATAAAACGTACACGTCGCTTAATTCGGCGTAGAAATATTACTGGAAAAAACTCCTTGCTACTTTTTGCTAAACTCTCAAAACATTTGCCTAGACATATGTTGCTAACATTGAAGGCATACTGAGCATTAGACTTGGTTAGTACAAGGCGGACTAGAATTTATTACAACTCATGCAGCTGCAGCTGATGTCTCAGCCATAAACAGAAGAAATCAAACAACTAGAAATTGAAACACTGTGAGCTCAGGTAAAACTAGGGGACCTGTAGTGACTTGGAGTCGGCAGAGGAGGAGAGCTCTGACTGAGTCTAGAACTGCAAATCCACCAACCTTGTCAATGCCAACAATTCCTCAACGGCAGGGCCCAGTAGAGTCACCTGAACCCCTAGGACCTAAATTGGAATAAAGCCCTTTGCAACCAAAAAATAACCACAAAGTTCAAATACTTGAAAGATGAAGGGATGGCAATATACTCCAGTAACAATAATATGATCCGGACTACTACCTCCTTCTGCAACAGTTAACTGGAAGGCATAGAACAGGGGTCTCTGAAACCAACTTGGGGCCTCTCGAGGAGCCGGTTGTTGTGGTCCCTCTGAGTCCAGATAAGGATGAAGTTCAAATCATACCCACACAATGTATCACACACCCACACAACCCTATGTCAGCGGCAAAAACTGCCCAGAGCAGGACATCTCTATGATCTCACACACCTCATTTGTGGGAATGGACAAACTGGTGCTTCTAATAAACAAAAAAGAGTCCACCTGTACACAAGGGAAAATAGCTATCTATCCAGGGAACTTTATAGAATTCAAGGAAAATGATATGTTTTCCTAAAATAACCCTCACCCACCAAAATGTCCCTTGGTGGCATGCTTCACCATCGGGTTCTTCCCACTCCACTGCGGGATGGGGTGTGCTGCGTCTGACGGAGATGTGGGAGCACTTTGTAGGGTGTGGACTATAGAATTATTAGTGCTATGAGGGGGAAGGGCAAACTAGTGAGTTAAAAAAATGCCTGGCTACTTGGAAAATAACGTTTTATGGATGAAGAGGGGGAGGGTCATCATCTGGGCTTAGACTTGATGTGTTACACATGGTGTGATACCTTTCAATTCAACATGTGGCGGTGTCTACATGTGTTTTCTGTTTTCCCTTTTGTCATGTGGCGGTCTGACTTCCCCAGCTTGTCTTGTGCTCAACAGATTTGAAGTGATTTTTCAATTCTGCATCCCATGCAAGCCTGGCCCAAGGATGGGCTTTTCCCTTTGTGTAGGTAGGACAGCATGACTAATATGCTTATGTTGGCCTATTGCACATGGAGCCATGTTTGTTTTTGTCTGTGTGATTCTTGCTCCTCCTCGTGAGTACAGTCTCTTTGGAATGAATCCCTCCTTCCATGACAGCTACCTGCCTTTGGGCTCACTCTTCGACTCTTGCCGTGGTGATAATTTTGTCTAGTGTGTATATTTCCCTGAGCATTTGTCTATAGAAGAAGTTAGATAGGCATCCGTTGATTATACAGAGTTGCATTGGCCTCCTCATCATAGAATTCACTGAATCTGCAATGCAATAGGAGTATCGGCAGACACTCTACAAAATCATCCATGGTCTCTTCTGGTTGTTGTCGTACTTTGTTAAAGGTGTATCTCTCATAGTGCAAGCTGAATGTCAGGTCTTGGGAAGAGCATCCTTCACTTTCTGGTATGTGAACGCTTTGTTGATGCCATCACCTGCTAGGTTCTTAAGGTATTTGATTACCCTTGCATCTTCTGACTCTTTCAATATATCAATGAAGTCATCAGATTTTTCAAACCAGTTTGCCAATCTGGGGTTGAGTTTTTTCTTTTTTGTCATGTCAAATGGTAGCTTCAGGATGGATGCTGCATTGTATTTAGTCTTCCTGACCTGAGACATGATGTTCTCTGGTTTGGCCAGCCTGCTTCATCTTTTTGATAATTTCCTGCCCAGACATGTTGCATGTTCCACTTGTGTGTTTAGGCCGCTTTCTGGAGATGTGCAGGGCCTTCACAATTTAAGAGTGGATGTTTTTAGTGGCTGCCACTTGGGTCCTCTGAAAAAACCTAAGGTGGTTGTGCAGCCTGTTTGTACTTTGAGGTAGTTGCCTTCTGTAGCTGCTACCTGGGCTCTCTGCCTAATCTAAAATGCCTGCCTCCAATGCACTTTTTGCCCAATTCAAATTGGCTACCTGTGGGCCTTTGTAGTCAGGTCTATTGGTTTTCTTTGTTTTCTCTCCCCTTCTCTTTATTTCTTTTCAATTTCTTTTGGTAGGGTTAGACGAACTTGCCCACCTAAGGTGCTGGGTTGTGCACAGTCCCTCAAAGATTGTGAGGGCATTGGCTGCTGGGGCAGGCTTCATGAGCTTCCAGGCATTTCCTGCTGGGCGGGCTCCATTGATTTTTGGTTGAACGCAGCCCATACTGGTTGTGGCTGCAGATGTGCAGAAAGGGGCTCTTGTGGAAAATGACTAAAATTAGGTATACATAAGCGGCGTTCATTTATGTTTCCCACCGCCACTGTTGAAAGTAAAGTGAAAATCGTGAAACAGTGGCAACGCCATCCTGTCCCTTTTTAGGCCCCATCATGCACGTAAGTGGCAGCCATTTTGTGTGTCATGGCCTCTCTGCCCATTGCCAATAGCCTGCACGTCTCTCCCCTTCACTCCCCGGCCTCGCAAGCATTCCCCCGCGCCCGACAGCCCCCGGTCTCTCCTGCTTGGGCCATAAACGCACCTCTAACGCGACCCTGTCTCCGAGCCACATCCCATGCTGAACCCCCTCGCTCTTTTATCTCGTTCAAAGAACAGGCCCATTTGATAAACCCTTCCTCCCTGCCTGATTGTCCGGCCTGACCCCAGGCCATCACCTAGCCCAACAGATGCAGTTTATTACCCCTACAGTAGGACCTCGCCTCACATCAAGGGAACGGGGATTAATCAATGCTTTCGCACCCCGAAGATCCGACTGATCACACACACCCCCGTTCCCAGCGGAATGTCCTGGTGTGCGATAGTCATCACCTACTGTGACCGGGGTGGGTACTTCTACTGTAAATGTGTGTGGGAACAGGCCCAAAGTGAGGATTCCGAGGATGCCTTTCCGTACATCAAAGTATTGACAAGAATGTGTTTCATGTAATAAAGCAATAAACCTGTGTATAAGAGGCCAGGCCTCAAGGATGCGTTTAGAGCACCTCGAGAAGATACCCTGTTGTCTGTTTTGACGTGTTCTGCTCCGTCGGAATAAACTCCTGTTTCCTGCCTTCCAGTCTCCAGCGCCTGCCTTTTTGTTTGGTAATCTCGAATGGTATGAGAGGCGGCTAACGCCGGGCAAACACTGAAGGGTTCTTGGTCAAATTCGCCCCTACCTTTTTAACACTCTGGCCACCTGGGATGGAATTTTCTTTTCTTATTGTGTCCCACGTTCCTGGGTCCTGAGATGGTTCTCTGTTAGTTGGCATCCCTTCTTTGTCACCAGCTGTAGTGTCGGCAGACCAGTCCAGAAGGAGACGATGCGCAAACGGTCAGTTTTATACTTCATGGTCTCTTTATTCCGTTTTCTTCTATCCACTCTACACTATGCTACTACCCTTCATTCCCCCTTTTCACTTCCTGTCTTGACTCTCTCTTCCACTGCTCTGGGTTTCAGTTCTCAACTCCACATTCCTGTATGTGCGGTTGAGAAAGTAGGTGACTACTAACCAGCAGACCACAGACTTTACTTTGTCCAATATCAATTGATCTGCTTATATTTGATAATCACACACTGGTATGTTTCCTGTTCACAAAGGGACGCAAGAATGCTCTATGATATGTTGTAGCACCTCACACATTCCCTGAGCAAGCACAGTGTTGTTATTAATGATGTCATCAGTGATGTTATCAATGCAGTCATCAGCAATGTCTTGAGTAATAATATGTGATGATATAAACAGTGAGCGTGTGTGAATCATAAAAGTCACTAAATTAACCTGTACTTAATCATCTGATAGCTGGGTACAAAAGCAGTCAGGCTTAACTTGGAGGCAATCTGTTATGTATTTATGCAGTACACAAACAGTAAAGAAGTGTAAACGCTACACAAGAAAAATCATGCGGCAGTTTAGAAAAATAGAGTACATGTAATTAATAAGATGACACCAAAATGAATTAAATCCAATCAGTAGAACCAAAGTACTTATAAGTGTTTATACATTTTAGATGAAAAATAGAGCCTAATAGATCAAAGTGGCAACCGCGGGTATCTGGTCGCACAAGAACAGGGCAAAGGTAAAAGTTAAGGCTGGCTGCAATGGAATTCAGTTCAACTACATGCGATAGATTGGACCCCATCTTGGCTTACTTTCGGACTTATAAGTCATTTTAAAGAAAGGTTCCTGAGAAGGTAAAGTACAGTGGGGCCAAGCAGCCAGTAGTGACCGAGGAGGAGGCAATGTCATAGGGGACCACTGGCCGAAGTCACAGTGAAAATTTCTATTTAGGGGCTTTGTCACATTTTTGTAAGCAGAAAATGTCCAGCGGGATGAAGCAGCAGTCTGTAACCAGCAAGGGCTCCATGAGCCTGGATACCCTTACTGAGAGGTCCCGCTTAGCAGGATTTCCTGCTGCAGAGAAGGACATAATGGTAGCTACTGCAAAGTTAGGCCAACTGGTGATGCACCTCAGGCAGATCGGTGGGCAGGTAGATCCGAGTCTCCTGTTAGTTCTGAGATCACTTTTTGGTGAAATGTTTTTAAGTCCCAAGGTTCAGGATTTAGATAGAGGAGCACTTTTAGCCCACTTCCAATGGTCTAGAACTATTTTGGGCACCGCTTGGAGGTCAGGACTTATTCTGCGCAGAGGCCTGGAGCAGGGTTAGAGGTCTCTGGAGCTTGTTTTGTCACTGTAGCTAACACAGGAACCTAGTAAACAAACCCTTACATTAACTATAATAGTCCTGGGATCAAGCAGCAAGGCAGGGCTCAAGTAGTAGCGCAGAACATGTCCGGTGCATGTGGCTAAGATGCCGATCAAGATAGTGGCATAGCTGCGGAGCTCCGCACCACTGCTCCTGTCACATTTCATTTACGGGAGAGAAATTACCTCATCACCTTCTAATGATGCTGGTTTCCAGCTCCTGAACACAGCGGTGAGCTTTGGGGCACTTATCTTGCTGTTTTTCTTAAATGTTCAGCATTTTTGGCAGCACAACTGTTTTTCTTTCAAAACGGCCACCATTTTGAAATCTCCATGTGTTGTCAGCCGAACATCTTGGAAACCATATAATGCCTAATTTTTTCGATTTTTATGGAGCTCTTACGCTTTGAATTGCTGTGATGGGCAAATTTCTTCCTACTTGCTGGAACTCTGTTAAAAATTCTGTCATACAAGTGGAATAACCTGCTTACATTTTAACTAGCAGCCTTTTTGTGCTCTCCTCATTTTTTTACTTGAATAACAGCTTGTTCCTATAAAAGGAGGTCTCTATTATTTTAAATGTTTTGAATCCAAGCCGCAGTACCTTGAACTACTTTTCTACATCATTAACTGCAGAGCCTGTGATTCTTTTTCTATTTGCCCATTTCTTTATTGTGCTGTGAATCTTCTAATTGAAGAGTACACCTTTAAGAGTTTAGTTTCATTCTTCACTCACTAAACTCCACCATCCCTATATGGGGAGATTGAAGAATCTTAAACTCACAGCTTCTTCCAAGAGCTCTTCGTGTTTGGACTCTGACTCCCTCCTCAATTAAATGGATGATTCTTCTTCTCAGAAACCTGATCTTTTATCAGGCACCATTCCTAAAATGCTGTTCTCAAGCAAATTGCTAGCAGTTTCTACAAAACAGTCCAAAAAAGATCCTCCTTCTTCGGTGAACTCTTCCTCCGCCTCCATGGACCTAATTTTCGAGGAAATCCATGCTTTAAAACCTTTCATAGAGGCAACTAATAAGACTTTGCAATTTTGGAATGACAAATTGTCTGCATTAGACTAATGAATGCTCATTGTGCAACAACGAACAGAATCCCTTCAAGTCTTGTGTTCCCATATTTGTTCTCTAGAATCTGAAGTCTCCTTACTTAAAAAACAAGCTGAAGACTTGGAAAATTGTAATCGCAGGAATAATCTCAGAATGTATAGACTTCCTGAAAACATTGAAGGTTCAAATCCAACTGCCTTTTTTCAGTCATTTTTACTTAAACTCTTAAACTTACCTGCGTCTCCTCCTCTTAACATCCAAAGAGCACACAGACTGGGTCCTAAGACTTCTATGAAACCTGTGGTGTCATCATGTTATTCCTGCAATACACTGACCTTCTACAAGTCTTGTCTGATGTGAAATACAAAAAGCCAATTTGTTGGGAAGGTCATCGTCTATTTTTCTCTCAAGATGTTGCTAAAACTACAGCAGAACGTCGGAATAAATTCCTGGATTTACTTCCTCAACTTCGTGCTATCAATTCCAGATTTGGTCTTCTACATCCTTGTATTTTCAAAGTGACACATAAAGATAAGACTACAACTTTTGAGGAGCCAGCGGCACTACAAGAATTCCTTCATCTTCATGGAACGGATGTCATGGATATTTCTAACCTACATCATTAGTATTCTCTTGTTCCGCTCTGTTTAGATGTTTTTGCTGTTCTGGTTATACATTGAGTGTTATTTTGCTTGTTTTTTCGGAATGGTCTAGCATTTTGTCATTTTATGTATTTTTCTTATGTCACTTTCTCTAATATGCTTGTCGATCCATTCTTTTATGTTTTTTCTTCTTATGCATTTAGGTGTTTTGTTCCTGCAATCTATTACATATTCGGTCTCCCATTTATGTCAAAGTTCTGACTGTGGTTCCTTGGGTAATCGGTGGAGCTCTGCTACTGTCTTCGTCGTCTTCCGGTGTAGTCTCCCCCATCTCCGTCTTGTATTTGTAGGTATGTTGTTCCGTCATCATTTGTATGACTTGCACTGTCTCTTTGTTTTTTATCTTTTCTCTTCTTTATCGACGTACTCTTATGTTGTCCTTTATTCTTTCTTTCTCTCTCTCTTTTATTTTTTCTATTCTACCTTCTCATTTTTTAAGTCTAATTTCTTATCACATTCAGTTCATTTTTCTAGCTTTTTCTCTTTCTTTATTTCTCAAATAACTCTCATTCTTGTTTTTGTAAGCATAATGCTTATTCATATTCTTCTCATTAAATTACATTTCGGGTCACTGCATGGAACATTAAAGGTTTGAACAATCCTATTAAAAAGCAATGGATGCTGTCACATCTAGAAAAACTTAAAACTGACATTGCTTTGCTTCAAGAATCTCACAGCTCAGATGATAAAGCTTCCAAGTTGAAAAGATGCTGGGTGGGTCATGTGTTTAGTTGTCCATCATTAAATAAGGAAAATGGAGTTTTGATCCAATGCCATAAAAGTTACTTGTCTCAGTTGTTCATCAGTAAGCTAATACTGAAGGTCGTTGGGTTATTGTTAAACTTCTTATAGATAGGATTCCTTTAGAATCCTATCTATAAGACACATTTTCAATGTGTACGGCCCTACTTCGGTTGATAACGTTATCTGGATAAATGTTTCTAATAAATTGCGTACATATGATGATGATTATATTATATTTGGCGGTGACTGTAACCAAATTCTTGATCCCATCTTAGATAGGAACTCCAGAGATAAGTTTGTCCCCTCTAAAATGCATTCACAATTTATTTCCACAGTACGACACAATGCTTTGGGTGACATTTGGCGTCTTTGCCATCCAGACCTCAGAGAATGTAGTTTTTACTCAGAACCACACCATTCACAATATCGTATTGATTACCTTTTCATCAGCAAATCCGTGGCCCAAATTGCCATTCAATCTGAAATTGTTGTAATCCTAATCTCTGACCACGCGCCCGTACTCATTGATATTGATCTCATTCTTTTCTCGCCTCACCCAGGAAGATGGCGTTTTAACAATTCTCTACTCCCTGACCCCAATTTTTGCCAAAAATCCAATTCTTTTACCTCTGAATTTTTTACTATTAATAATTCCCTGGACTCTCCCTTTGTCATGGTATGGGATTCCTTTAAACAACGGCCAGAGGTTTCATTATAAATGTTGTTTCACAAAAGAAAAAAGCATTAGAATTTCAATCCTCTCAATTACTTAATAAAATAAAACAATTAGAGTATACATGCTATCATTCTAATAATGAGTCCTCTTTGAAAAACCTTATCGATGCTAATCACACTTTTAATAAATTATCTATGGAAGCTGCTTCCAACTACTTATTGAAAAGTAGTTCTCATTATTATGGGGGCCAAAATAAAATGGGGAAATTATTACTTAACTACTTGAAAGTTAGAAAGCAAAGAACAAGAATAAAGTCTTGGAACGGTCCTACTGATGCTCCCATCTTTAAGGATGAAGATATTTTGAATGAATTTGTTTCCTTCTATAAGAATCTATATACTCCTGAATCATCACCAGATTAATCTGACCTTCTTAACTACTTTTGTTCCATCCCCTCTCCCCCTTCTAGTCACATTGATTTTGACTCTTTTGAAGCTGATATTTCTTTAGCAGATATAGCCCATGCTATCTCAGTGTTACGTCGTGGGAAGGCACCTGGACCAGGTGGTTTTACCATTGAATTTTATACTCACATTGTGAAAATTCATTTCCCTAATCTCTTACTTTTATTCCAATCCTTCTCTGATGAAGGATCCTCTCAGGGCTCATTTCAGGAAGCGCTGATTTGCTTAATTCCTAAGGAAAAGAAAGACCATTCTCTTTGTAAGAACTATCAGCCAATTTCTTTCGTTAACACCGATTACAAGATCTTTGCTAAGATTTTGTCTCTTCGTATTGATCCTATTTTACCTAATCTTATTGGCCCTGAACATTCAGGTTTTGTTAAAGGGAGAATTGCTTCTGAGTCTTTTTTTAATGTTCTAAGCAAATCTTCCTCCTTGGATCATCCGATTGCCGCAATCACACTAGATGCTGAAAAAGCATTTGATAGGATTGGTTGGGATTTTATAATTTATGCTTTGAAATGGGCTGGCTTCCCTCCCAATTTAATTGCTTTAATTTCTTTATTGTTTTCAGGTCACCGTGCTTCAATTTTCGTTAACGGTAAATCTTATTATTTCCCCTTACGCAGGGAGTAAGACAGGGTTGTCCTTTATCTCCCTTATTATTTGTTATAGCATTGGAACCTTTCTTAACTATCATTAGACAGGATGACCACATCACAGGGTTCCATTTTGGCCCTCATCAAGTTAAAATGTCAGTCTATGCAGATTACATTCTTTTATACTGTTCCAATCCCGAAACTTCTCTCACTCCCTTTCTTCAGCTGGTAGTCTCTTTTTCACATCTCTCAGGTTATCGCTTAAATGTTAATAAATGTGAAATCTTACCTCTGAATATCTTGTGTCAGAAACATCTTTATAACAATTCCGGGTTTTCTTGGCAACCAACTAAAATTACATATTTAGGCTTGTGGTTTGCTCCATTAATATCTGAAACAATAAAGCTACATTTTGATTATATTATAAACAAATTAAATGATACTATTAGTCGTTGGCACCCTCTTTTCTTTTCTTGGTGGGGCCATTTAAACTCAATTAAGATGATGCTCTCTCCTCTTATATTATATCCTATCTCTAGGATCCCAATCCACATTCCTGAATATCTTTTTAAGAATGTTAATTCCACTTTAATAAAATTCCTGTGGATGAGTAAACCATCTCGTATAGCTCCATCCTCTTTAAAGAAAGATAGACCTAACGGAGATCTCGAATTTCCTGATTTTAAAACTTACCATTCTGCTTTTTCATTAAAACAAGCAGCTTGTTGGATCTCTTCTGATCCTCCCTTATATCCTCCTCTTTGCTTAAAAATGGAAAATTATTTTATTGCCCCTTTCAATTTTCAAAAATTTCTATCATTTTCTTCCAACACAGCTTTCATGCGTTTGCCTGTCATTTCACACTCTCGTAAACTTTTGACTCCTTTCCTATCTTCTTTGTATCCCTCTACTGGTTCCCTTAATGATCCCCTATATGGCACAATAATGTGCAAAAAGTACTTAATCGTTCTATATACTGGAAATCCTGGCATTCTAGATGTTTAAAGTGGATTTCTCAGCTTATATTTAACTCACAGCCCCTCACCTTCTCTGATCTTTAATCTCAATTTTCTTTCCCCTCGACATCTAGATCGCAATATAATCTACTTTATCCTTCTCTTATCCAATTTCTTACTAATCTACCAGACAATATTAACTTTCCTGTAAATTACAAAAATCTATCCTCTATATTGGATAATACACCCTCGGCTTCTATTACCTACAAAACATTACAACTCACCACTGATAGACAAAAATCAATGATTGAACCGGCATGGGGAAAAGATTTTTCACAAGAATGGTCAACTGACACTTCGGATAAAATTTGGTCCAAACTTCACAAAACTTCCCGGGCTGACAGTACCACACAAACTCTTGTTTTTCATTTATCATCGGGTCCTATATTCCCCAGCATCACTGCATCCTTTTCCTCAGAAACACCTTATTCCTGCTGGTCTTGCCCTTGCCGTGTTGCTGACCTTAAATATATGCTGTTTGAATGTCCCCCCCATCCTCCATTTTTGGCAACTGGTCTGGTTCCAAATTAATATAATTTTTAAAGTTCAGATCCCCTTTTCCCCCACTAATATATTTTTAGGTACCTTATCTCCTCAATGGCCTCAATCACCTCTAAGTTTAAAACGCTTAGATTCATTACTAGCTATTGCATTTCATTTAATAACATCAAACTGGAAACAAGCCGAAAAAGTCACTTTTATATCCTGGTGGAATGCTATTTGCTTTCATCATCGGCTTGACACTAACTATGTATCTCCCACTTCTCTAGCAATCAAAAGGGATCTTCTCTGGCTGCCCCTAACAAATTATTTATCTGTGACGGCCTCTTCAATTGTTGCTTCTAAAAATGTATCTGACGATGTACGGAAACCATTTTAAGTTTCTCCCTTTGCCTTTTTATTACCAGATCTGGGTTGGTTCTTTAATTCAGAATGTTTATTACCTTATTTTTCAATGTTATTATAGTTATGCTTACAATATTGAATAACGTTTATTTCACTCTTTTTATGTTTTTACTGATTCACCTTAATTATTCCTTGTTTCTTTTCCTTTGTTCCTTTTCTTACTGTTTTTATATGATGTATCTTCCATTTGTTTGCAGCTTGATAGTCATAATATTACTCTGTTTTTATTACATTTCTCCACTTTTATGTCAAATAGGAATGCTATATTTGTTTTTTGCTGTTATGTTTCCTGTTTTTTCTCAATAACTCAAACTTAAAAAAAAAAGTATATGTCCAAATTTTTAAATACACTGCACACTGTCCTATTGGTGGGTTAGTGCCTAACCTAGGGGTGACATATATGTATTAGAAAGAAAAGTTTAATGCCTGCCAAAT
This sequence comes from Lissotriton helveticus, assembly GCF_964261635.1. Taxonomy (NCBI): domain Eukaryota; kingdom Metazoa; phylum Chordata; class Amphibia; order Caudata; family Salamandridae; genus Lissotriton; species Lissotriton helveticus. Next base: position 305,762,807 of record NC_136067.1, on the reverse strand, counting down.
GGTTTCTTTGCCAGGTCGAAATGGCAGTTTAAAACTGTACATGCAGACAGTGATGGTAGGCTTGAAACATGTTTCAAAGGCTACTCACGTGGATGGCCCTCTAGGACCAATTATTTTTTGTACTAGACCTTGACTGCATGTAATACAATTTTACTAGAGATGTACAAGTATATCACATTTGTCAATTGGGTGTAAACGAATGTTACCATGTTTAGAGGATTGAGCACAATCACTTTAGCACTGGTTAACAGTGGTAAATTGCACAGAGACCCTGCCCAAGTTAAAATAAATGTAAATAGCCTTCACAGCGCATTATGGGCGCTCCTTCAAGGAGCAGTGAATTATAAATAAGCGTTTCATGCCAATAATTTAGTATCCACTTTTGATTTAAATGCACTGTTGTTGGTGTCTCAGACATGCAGTTCCCATCAGCAATCAGCAAGGAGTGTCTTCTGACTCACTGATGCTTGGGTTAAACAGATCACTCTCGTTTGGGCAACTGACAGACACAGACGACATTCTGCACCTCGCTGCTTACTGGTCAGAAGTGCCTTCTACAGAGTTGCCAGGCTCTTACCCTCTCTCAGCAGGCAGGCTTCTAGGCTTTTCAAGACCGGTACAGAGCTTCTTCAGGAAGAGATCCAAATCTTGGGTGATGTTCTCTCTCCCTCATAGAATGGTAAACAGGCAGTCACCAGCCCTGGTTGCACAGCAGTCCTCTGCGTACTCCATGGAGCACTCCCTTCTTTGGCCATAGAGAATATGGAACTGTAACAACAACTGGGGTAGTGTGGTCAGTCTTTTCTACACAGCTGCCAGACAATAGATGTGAAATGAATCCACTGTCAGAAACTGCAGAACCAATTTAAGGTGTTTCTCGTTTCAGGTGACTTTGCATATCATGATTCTTCTGACACCAGGGTAGTCTCCAAAATGGAGCACCCGCAATAGAAGCACAAAGAGGTGTGAAGCTTCTGAACTAGGCTATCAGCATCCCACTGAAGGAGTAATCAGGGAAAGACAAAAAGGCGGATCTCACCTAAGGTTTTCTTACCTTGCACAAGGCTCATGCAGTCCCACTCCTTTCCCCAACCATCCTCCAAATGGCAGTCTTCAGAAGGACTAATCATCATTTCTTTTTTGAGCAAAATACCTCATCGAATATATAAAGGAGTGCTTTCTACACGCCCCTTCTTTTCAGTGCCTTTCAGCTTCAGGAATGTGAACTATGCAGTTTCCCCTGTCTGGGAACACAATTATCACCTCCATCATATGCAAAGACATGGGTAAAGGCAAGCAACTGGTATCCAAAATAGATTCAACAGTCCTCCATTTCTCTGATGAACTGAATTATAAATAAGCGTTTCATGCCAATAATTTAGTATCCACTTTTGATTTAAATGCACTGTTGTTGGTGTCTCAAACATGCAGTTCCCATCAGCAACCAGCAAGGAGTGTCTTCTGACTCACTGATGCTTGGGTTAAACAGATCACTCTCTTTTGGGCAACTGACAGACACAGACGACATTCTGCACCTCGCTGCTTACTGGTCAGAAATGCATTATACAGAGTTGCCAGGCTCTTACCCTCTCTCAGCAGGCAGGCTTCTAGGCTTTTCAAGACCGGTACAGAGCTTCTTCAGGAAGAGATCCAAATCTTGGGTGATGTTCTCTCTCCCTCATAGAATGGTAAACAGGCAGTCACCAGCCCTGGTTGCACAGCAGTCCTCTGCGTACTCCATGGAGCACTCCCTTCTTTGGCCATAGAGAATATGGAACTGTAACAACAACTGGGGTAGTGTGGTCAGTCTTTTCTACACAGCTGCCAGACAATAGATGTGAAATGAATCCACTGTCAGAAACTGCAGAACCAATTTAAGGTGTTTCTCGTTTCAGGTGACTTTGCATATCATGATTCTTCTGACACCAGGGTAGTCTCCAAAATGGAGCACCCGCAATAGAAGCACAATGAGGTGTGAAGCTTCTGAACTAGGCTATCAGCATCCCACTGAAGGAGTAATCAGGGAAAGACAAAAAGGCGGATCTCACCTAAGGTTTTCTTACCTTTCACAAGGCTCATGCAGTCCCACTCCTTTCCCCAACCATCCTCCAAATGGCAGTCTTCAGAAGGACTAATCATCATTTCTTTTTTTAGCAAAATACCTCATCGAATATATAAAGGAGTGCTTTCTACACGCCCCTTCTTTTCAGTGCCTTTCAGCTTCAGGAATGTGAACTATGCAGTTTCCCCTGTCTGGGAACACAATTATCACCTCCATCATGTGCAAAGACATGGGTAAAGGCAAGCAACTGGTATCCAAAATAGATTCAACAGTGCTCCATTTCTCTGATGAACTGAATTATAAATAAGCGTTTCATGCCAATAATTTAGTATCCACTTTTGATTTAAATGCACTGTTGTTGGTGTCTCAAACATGCAGTTCCCATCAGCAACCAGCAAGGAGTGTCTTCTGACTCACTGATGCTTGGGTTAAACAGATCACTCTCTTTTGGGCAACTGACAGACACAGACGACATTCTGCACCTCGCTGCTTACTGGTCAGAAATGCCTTCTACAGAGTTGCCAGGCTCTTACCCTCTCTCAGCAGGCAGGCTTCTAGGCTTTTCAAGACCGGTACAGAGCTTCTTCAGGAAGAGATCCAAATCTTGGGTGATGTTCTCTCTCCCTCATAGAATGGTAAACAGGCAGTCACCAGCCCTGGTTGCACAGCAGTCCTCTGCGTACTCCATGGAGCACTCCCTTCTTTGGCCATAGAGAATATGGAACTGTAACAACAACTGGGGTAGTGTGGTCAGTCTTTTCTACACAGCTGCCAGACAAGAGATGTGAAATGAATCCACTGTCAGAAACTGCAGAACCAATTTAAGGTGTTTCTCGTTTCAGGTGACTTTGCATATCATGATTCTTCTGACACCAGGGTAGTCTCCAAAATGGAGCACCCGCAATAGAAGCACAAAGAGGTGTGAAGCTTCTGAACTAGGCTATCAGCATCCCACTGAAGGAGTAATCAGGGAAAGACAAAAAGGCGGATCTCACCTAAGGTGTTCTTACCTTGCACAAGGCTCATGCAGTCCCACTCCTTTCCCCAACCATCCTCCAAATGGCAGTCTTCAGAAGGACTAATCATCATTTCTTTTTTGAGCAAAATACCTCATCGAATATATAAAGGAGTGCTTTCTACACACCCCTTCTTTTCAGTGCCTTCCAGCTTCAGGAATGTGAACTATGCAGTTTCCACTGTCTGGGAACACAATTATCACCTCCATCATGTGCAAAGACATGGGTAAAGACAAGCAACTGGTATCCAAAATAGATTCAACAGTGCTCCATTTCTCTGATGAACTCACACACGCTATCTAAGCACCAAGTATGCTACATACAGCAACACGCTTAACATGCACTCAGGATGTTAAAGCTAGGAACTGGGTAAGCACAAGAGTAAGCCAGTAGGCCTTGTACCAGTGACTCATATATAAAGGACTCATCTCACTATGGATTCTAAAAACATAGTAAACTTTCTCCATGGCCCTATATGATAAACTCATTACATGGAGAGTAATCAACTGTCAGAATGCCTTGTGCACCCCTAACGGTCACAGGACATGTCCAGGAGCTACTCATGTCAGGGGCAGGTCAAATCCTATTGTCATGTCCTTTAGGCTAGTTCTGTCATGTATGCCCTCTTTTTAAATACATTGTCCGTTCCACACGACAATAACGGTTCTGAATAGGGGAACTTTTACCAAGTCCACGTACCTGACATGCATAAACATGTCCTCAGGTACTGCATAGTAATTCTGTATAAGGGTCACCACATTTTTCATCCTCGACCAACAGGCCCCCTGCTGTGCATGATCCCATTGTTTAGAAAAACATTTATGATTGTTTTCAAAACATTTATGATTGTTTTCAAAACATATCGGTTCTAGAAGAAACCCTGGAGTGACCACTCTAGTATATAAAACCCTTATTCCCCCCTGCAAATGAGAGGAGAATTCCTTCCAAGCCGACAAGGGGTCCTGCATGCTGAATCTTCGACACGCAGGGGTCTGACATCCCTTGCGGGGTGTCATCCTCGGAACAGAGACAGGGGTCCTTCATTCTCTAACATCTGGTGAGGCGGTTGGTTCTTCCATAGGGGATTCTAATATATATATATAATGCTATCCAAAACCGATACTAAGGTTTAAGAGATGCTGACTTTTAAAAGTGACATTTGCCAAACTTTACCGGCATGATTGAGTTCGTCCAGTTGCATCATGGGATAGGTATTCCTGACACGGACATGTGTACATGCTGGACATTAGATTGTTGTCTTACATTGATACAATTGTGTATCATAGGTCCTGTATCAAGCTAACAGTTATATTACCGTAGTACAATGCGACTTGGGCCCTGAGTTCATGTTCAGTGCAATTTATGTTTTGGCCTCGAAAAATCATGTCTGTACTATGAGTCAGCATCGGATTATCGGTGTACTGTTCTGTATTGTTACAGCATTCCTTTGCCATTTTCGTCTTCAAGGGGGAACAGTGGCACCTTTATTCTCTACAATGATGTTATTTCAGCGTGTCTCTATGTCTAATGTGTCCATTAGATTTTATATACCGGTCAATATACAGGCAACATATTTAGAGCATTTGGAGCCCCATTTGAAATCTATGCAATTTCCCACTTAGTTTTGGCTACATTAAGATTTTTTTAAATTCTGTAACCCCACTATATATGTTTTATGCGATATTGTATAGCATTAGCTTTGCGCAAAATGTTAGACACAGTTCTTTTATAATTGGGAGGGTCAGAAGTGAGGCACGTAGTATGTTGTCTATTTTTACTAGTGCCATAAGTGGGAGTGACTATATATTCTAAAAATGAACTGGCGCCAAATAGATTGACAAAGGCTTCGCAGAAGCCGAAACGCGTCTCTTTGGTCTTGGGGTCGAGGGGGACCTGATACAATAAAAGAAGCCATATACCGTCAACCTGAAGTCTGTGTCTTTTTTAATTGGTTTTTCCTGTTGAAGTTGGATGTTCTGTTCATATATATATATATATATATATATATATATAATTTAATTCCTTACGGCTCATTTTCAGGGGGAACCGCCCGTGGTCTGGTGGCGCGTCGAAACTGGCAGAGCCCTGCCAGAAAGTTCCTTCAATGAAAAACACAAGTAATAACGCGCTCTCAGAAGTCTGGATAATCACACAGTGTCAGTTTATTGCTGTTACGCGTTTCGGAAGTCCTTGCTTCCTTGCTCACACAACAATACCACAGCCTTCCACCAGTTACATACACAGAGTGTAATGGCCATCAAAACAGGACTGCACAATTTCATTTTGGCAGACATCTTAGAATGTGTTATATTTACACAATTTCTTTACTCATGATGCCATAGTTTAAAGCAACTCATAATATTAAATATAAAGTACATTCTGATCCTTTTCAATTTATACTTTCGCCACAGTGGCATAATGTGCTGTTCTGTTTGGTTACCCCTACTTTCTTTCGCCAAGTGGCTATATAAGGGTCAATTGTCTCTGGAGGTTAGCTGTTAAAAACATTAAGTGAAAAAAACGTGAACTAAAGTGAATACATTTTTAACGTTACAAAGTGACGTGATCTCTTATTCTATCTTGTTACTGATTCTTCCAGGTGACAGGTTCAATTGCTCGTGAAGTGCACGTGATATCTAATCTGAGCTCCCTGATGTCACCTGTGAGAGTAAAACAAACATACAATTACAATAGAATTCCTCTTGATGGTTAAAAACATATATACAGTTTTAAGCATTGACCAAAAAAAAACATTTAGACATATTCACCATTAGTTACTGCAATAACTGAAGAGATCATATTTATGACTAATGATTATGAAGTACTTTTTTCAGATTCAGGGATCATATTTATAACTAATGATTATGAAGTACTTTTTTTCAGATTCAGGGATCATACAGATGTACTGCTAGCTCCTCATGATCATTATGACCATTAGGCTGTCTCGTCTCTAATTCAAGGATCCATTTGGATTCCTTCTTTCGCAATTGCAGTTCTCTGTTTCCCCCCCTCGGGTTCTGGTTCACCTGTTCTATTGCAAAATATGTTAATAAATTGCAATTCGAATTGTGGTGTTGGGCAAAATGTCTCGCAACAGGGTATTGTGGGTCCCTGTTGGTGATTGCCCTTAGGTGCTGCATCACTCTATTCTTTACCATCACGGTTGTACTCCCCACATATCTTTTTTGGCATGGACACTCAAGTACATATACCACATGTGTTGAGCTGCATGTCAAAAATTGTCCAATAATTTTCTTTTTAATCGTTCCATGAGGGATCTTGAACTCTTTTCTCATTGAGTTGTATCTACAGGCTTTGTAGAAGCTGAAGAATTTGTAGAACAACTTAATGTCAACAGGTATAACATTAAGTTGACTCACTGTAAGGACAGACATAAGGTTGAGTATCTAGACGTTGAGGTAAGAGCAGAAAGAGATCGACTGACAACAAAACTGTTCCGGAAGGAAACTGCGGGCAATAGTGTCCTCCATGCTCTTAGTAGTCACCCAGACACCCTGAAATGGAGTATCCCCTATGGGGAATTACTAAGAGCAAGGAGAAACTGCTCCAATACTGATGAGTACAAGCAAGAAAGTAAGAACATGGTACAGAGATTCAAAGAAAGAGGTTATCCCAAATGGGTTCTGGATAGGGCCTTATCGAAAATGGAAAGCGTCACAAGAGAAAAAACGTTAACATCGAAGAAAGTGGAAGAGAAGGAGAATGAAACCACTAGAGTAATCCTCACGTACAATAAGGGGTCACAATATGTGAAGAAAATAATTTCTAAAAATTGGAATATTTTGAAATGTGATCCTGTGGTTGGATCTAGATTGAGTGTAAGACCAGCAATAACATACAGAAAAAGTCGAAGTTTGAGGGACTTGATCACGAGGGGAGATATCACAGAATACAGAGATAGAAATCAGCATAACCTAGAGGGATTCTTCCCGTGTGGGCATTGTAAAGCCTGTAGATACAGCTCAAGGAGAAAAGAGTTCAAGATCCCTCATGGAACGATTAAAAAGAAAATTATTGGACAATTTTTGACATGCAGCTCAACACATGTGGTATATGTACTTGAGTGTCCATGCCAAAAAAGATATGTGGGGAGTACAACCGTGATGGTAAAGAATAGAGTGATGCAGCACCTAAGGGCAATCACCAACAGGGACCCACAATACCCTGTTGCGAGACATTTTGCCCAACACCACAATTCGAATTGCAATTTATTAACATATTTTGCAATATGGCGCGATATACAGCTCTATTTTTCAGACACTCAACCACGCGCATGTGCTTTGATAAAATCCCTGACGCATGTGCGCATGCGTGTAGCACTGCTCTAACGCACATGCGCTTTGCCCTGCAAAACCCCATTGAGCACACACAGGTGTAATCCATCGTGCCTGAATGCACGCATACTCTAACCCGCAGAAGCCACACCTGGCACTTCCGTATAACCGCACATACCATACATGGTGTGACGGTAAAAAGGATCGGATTTGCCTTATATGGACATTAGCTGTATCCGACAATAAGCCAATGACGAGAGGGTAGTACTTGGGAAATCACAGTACAAAAGGCGCACAGCACCCATTCCGAGTTAAAACCAGCGGAGCAGCGTGAGGGGAACACGGAGACACATTCTGTCCCGAGTTAGTGAGTATGAGTCTGTAGAATACACCATTTTCCAAGCAAAAAAGTGAGTAAACAAACTGAAAACAATCTTTTGTTCCTGTAGATTGCATAATTAGCAATCATCCCCTGACGTCCAGGAATGCTCATGAAGCAAGACATTACTTCATAATGAGTATGACCAAATATCCCTAAACTACTATCTATGTGTCCCTCTATGTTGTGTGTGTTGTTTGTCATTTTCCTTTACAGGGCGACTACGCCAAGTGGTGCTCAAGGTGACTGCACCTAGTCGAGCCACCCTGAACAGGGCAACCACATTCATTCGTTTTTATTTTTATTTTTCTCTTTGTAGGTCATGCAACTGCATGGTCACAGAACCGCTGTAGGCACACTATAGCCTTAATTTAAGATCAATTCACTGTATATAGTCCTGCACTTTTTTGTAAAATACACAAATATTAGAAATACGTGAGTAAGGTGGGAAGTTGTGCCCCCGTCCTGAAGAAGGAGCACTCGCTCCGAAACATGTTGACGCACACCAGAGGTACTGTTCATAGTTACGACAGATAATTACCTCACCCTGCACCCTTTTAACAGTACCAGCCCGGGGTTGTGAATAAAGTTTTTTTACCCACGAGCCAGGTACTTTTTAAACCTTCACTAAACCCCACCACTCACATTTAATACCCCCTCACTTGCATCACACACACCACACATAGTCCAACTCAGAGTGCTCCCGCGTAGTCGTAGGTCGCAGCACGCCGCATCCCGTTAGAGGGGTGCGAAGACCCCAATGATGAAGCATGACACCAAGGGGCCTGTTGGTGTGTGAGGGGTATTTAACAAAACACTGAGTGTCCCCACACTTGTGGCACACTCCCCGTCCCTATCACTGTGAGTAGGATTCTTTTAATTTATAGCATCCTCAAAGTCAGTCTTTCAAAAATGCCAAAGTATAGGACATGATAATCCAAATCCAAATGTTTCACAAGAAAAGTCATAAACTCTGTCCGTGGGTCATATCTGCCTAAACACCGATATTCCGAACGATTGAAAATTACTTTTCTTGAGAAACATTTGGATTTGGATTATCATGTTCTATACTTTGGAATTTTTGAAAGACTGACTTTGAGGATGCTATAAATTACTCAAGTCTGCCCGAATTGTGTGGATAAAATTGATACCTAGTCACTTTGAATAAGAATGTACTTACGACTCGTCTAACATTTGGAAGAAATATCTAGTTATATGACAACAGGATACCGACATAACTTGAAGGAAATAAGAATGCCCTGAAGAAGTTCTGTTGTACAGAACGAAACGCGTCGGCTGGCTGTGGTACATAAACTTAAGGAAAATAAAAGCATTTGAATATACACCAAGATTCAGCGCTTCAATAAGGACTCTAAGTGATATGATTTGATTGGACTTGTTGTGCAAGTGGTGCTGTGCCAAACTTTGGAATATTCTCCACTACTCTCTACCCCTCACTATCTACTACTCCACTACTCTCTAATACTCACTCTCTACTACTCATTCTCTACTACTCAACTACTATCTACTACTCTCTCTCTACTACTCACTCCCTACTACTCACTATCTACTACTCTCTACTACTCACTCTCTACTACTCTCTACTACTCACTCTCTACTACTCTGTCTCTACTACTCACTCTCTACTTCTCACTCTCTACTACTCTCTACTACTCACTCTCTACTACTCTCTCTCTACTACTCTCTACTACTCACTCTCTACTACTCACTCCACTACTCACTCTCTACTACTCACTCTCAACTACTCTCTACTACGCACTCTCTACTACTCTCTCTACTACTCACTCTACTACTCACTCTCTACTACTCTCTTCTATTCTCTCTCTCTGCTACTCACTCTCTACTACTCCCTCTCTACTACTCACTCTCTACTACTCACTCTCTACTACTCTCTACTACTCACTCTTTACTACTCTCTACTACTCACTCTCTACTGCTCTCTACTACTCACTCTACTACTTACTCTCTACTACTCTCTACTACTCACTCTCTACTACTCTCTACTACTCACTCTACTATTCACTCTACTGCTCTCTACTACTCACTCTCTGCTACTCTCTCTACTGCTCTCTACTACTCTCTACTACTCACTCTCTACTCTCTATTACTCACTCTCTACTCTCTACCTCTCTCTACTTCTCTCTACTTCTCTCTCTACTAGTCTCTACCTCTCTACCTCTAACTCTCTACCACTCTTCCTCTACACCTCTACCTCTACACCTCTACCTCTCTACCTCTCTACCTCTCTCTACACGCACACATATACACATATATATATATATGCATATATATGCATATGCATTTATATACATGTATGTGTAATTCTGTTTGTAATGAGGTGGATTTTTAGCTTTGCTTTTATTAGTGTTTTTCAAACTTGCATGTAAATAACATGCATATGTATGGATTTATGTATATGTATGCATGCATTTATATTTGTATTTATATATGTATGTGTATATATGCATATATACATACATGTATAAACATATATAATCTGCATATCTATATAAATACAAATATAAATGCATGCATACATATACATAAATGCATACATATGCATGTTATTTACATGAAAAATTGAAAAACACTAATAAAAGCAAAGCTAAAAAGCCACCTCATTACAAACAGAATGGCTTTAACTTAAACGAGGGCGAGATCTATTGCATTTTCAATGCTTGTTTACTTTGGTTCCATCAAGAAGGCATTCAGATGTGTCACACATTTGTCATAAATTCTGAATGTTAGCACTCTAGTTGCTCATTAGATCACTGTAGTAAAGCTACTGCTCACCAGGGAAGTCTGCTGCTGGTATTCAAAGTGCATGTTTCAGTCTGCATGTCAGAATTTTTGAAATAGAAGAGGATTTGAGAAGTTAAAATGTGCCCAAATTTTTCTTTCTTCAGCACTAATCATAATTTCGATGGCAAATTGAACCCCCTCATTTTGTTCCTTTGCAAATTAAATGTTTTAAGTGTTACCACTTTATTCCAATCAAGATGACTTCAGGTGTGCCATACTTTTGTGATAAGTAAGACTGTTAGCGCTCTAGTTGTTCTTTAGAACACTCTGGGACATTCTGTCATTGGGCTATACTTGGGCTACATCTGGAGGATATTTGTGCTACAATTGGGCTCTTTTATCTCTGGTGGCCATCTTGGGAGACTTATTTGTTATGAAGTTTCCTAATTTCCTCATTTACTACAGTCTCCTCAGTAGGAAATACTTTCAGTTTTCTACTTTGATTCCATCAAGAAGGCATTCAGATGTGACACACATTTGCCATAAATTCATAATGTTAGCACGCTAGTTGCTTATTAGATCACTGTAGTAAAGCTACTGCTCACCAGGGAAGTCTGCTGCTGGTATTGAAAGTGCATGTTTCAGTCTGCATGTCAGAATTTTTTAAATAAATAGAAGAGGATTTGAGAAGTCACTCAAAATGTGCACTAATTTTTCTTTCTGAAGCACTAAATGTAAATGTAGTATACTTGTAAAGCGCACAGCTGCCCCAGCAACGGGGCGTCCCGGCGCTGTATAACTCTGGGGAACCCGTCCTGGCTTTCCCTGTGGGATGGTCCCTTGCTGGGAGTCCCCAAGGTGGAGCCAGGCATCCCCGGAATTGGTGGGGCCGTTGTGGAGATTAGGCAAGCTAATGCCCAGAGTTGCCGAGTGGAACCCCTGATTAGAGTAAGCACCGAAGCGAGAATTATCGAGTCCGCTGACCAAGGTCCATGACCCTGCCGCGTCAGGAATTGAACCCTGGTCCCAGGCTGACTTCTGCTCTCAGGCCTGCCGCCTCTAACCAGTGAGCCACACTACTCCACTAATCATAAGTTCTATGGCAAAATGAACCCCCTCATTTTGTTCCTTTTTAAATTAAATGTTTTCAGACTTACTACTTCATTCCAATCAAGATGGCTTCTGGTGTGCCATACTTTTGTCATAAGTAAGACTGTTAGCGCTCTAGTTGTTCTTTAGAACACTATGGGACATTCTGTCATTGGGCTATACTTGGGCTACATCTGGGCTCTTTTGTCTCTGGTGGCCATCTTGGGAGACTGCATGTCAGAATGTTTTAATGAAATAGAAGAGGATTTGAGAAGTCACTCAAAATGTGCCCTAATTTTTCTTTCTGCAGCACTAATCATACTTTCTATGGCAAACTATACCCCCTCATTTTGTTCCTTTATAAATTAAATGTTTTAAGAGTTACCACTTTATTGCAATCAAGATGGCTTCAGGTGTGCCATACCTTTGTAATAAGTAGGACTGTTAGCGCTCTAGTCGTTCTTTAGAACACTCTGGGAAGCTTCAGTAGAACACAAAGGAATCAACTGACTGTCTCTGTCCTTGTTGGATGTATATGTTTTACTGAGAATGTCAGACTTCATTCTTACATGACTGAGAAAGATAATGTGAATTTACAGAAAATATGCTTTCAGTTTAGCTTATAGATCCCCTTCCAAACCACTGTGGGAAAAGCATGAGATAATAGTTTTCTTTCAAACATGATTCAATGAGTATGGTACCATCAACAAATGATTTATAATGTAACTAAAGTCCTAAAACCTTCTATTAACTGCAATGCTTTTTAATGAGGTGCTATCATGTATATTGGTCCCAAGATGGCTGCCAACACTTCTTGGATGAAGTGCTGACAGCCAATCAGATCTCACGATGAGATGTGTGGTTAGGCTCCTCCCAGATATATATATTTTTTTCTTTTGATTTTCTCAGGAACTACTGGAGGGATTTAAAACATTTAACCAAAAGGGTGATCTGCATACCAGACCCTACCATTTTCCCAAATTTGGTGTAATTCCGTTCAGCGGTTCGGGCTGTAGCCGTGTCTAATAGTCCTATGGAAATTAACATGGGGAAAACACATTTTGGGACCCCCCTTTTTTCTCAGCCCCGCTTGAGGAATCTTCCCAAGACTTTCAGGGAAGGAGCGGAGCGGGCCATCTTCTTTGAGAAATTCGCAAAGATTCAACAACCGGCGCCAAAGTTATTCCCAATAGAAAGTTGCGGATTTCCTATGGAAACTAGGTCCTAACTATAACTACCTCCTGGTGACCGCCAGTAGGTAATATATATATATATATATATATTCACTGAAAAAACCATAGGTTTTACACACGTTATAGTTAGGAAGTAGCATTTACAAAACCTATGAAATTCACTGAAAAAACCATAGGTTTGACACCAGTTATAGTTAGCTGGAAATTTTACTGATATAAAACCAATGAAATTCCACGTTATAGTTAGGTGGACTCACTATAACTTGCGCGTGTAATGCACTGCTGATGACGTCACATATTACATCACTCATGACATCACTGATGACACCATCCAGTGAATGTGTGTCTTTCTGAAAAATAAATATGTGTTATATATGTATATATTATTGAATATCGTAGTGAATACATATATTAGTGAGTAATGCTTAAATATTGAAATACATGTATTAGTGTTTCACTTTGTGTATAAGTGGCTGCATGGGTTGATGAGTAGGTACATGTGTATGTATATAGGTGATTAGATGTTTTTCTTAGTATCACTATGAGTGTTTGCATGCTTTGGTGGGAGTATTACTTAGTACATAGATGCAAGAATGACTGAGTGTCTGTTTGTATGTGTTTTGAAGACAGCATATGTGCAGGACTGTATGGGTGGATTCGTGTGCATATGTCTGTGTTAGTGAGTGAATGACTGTCTTATTAGTGTCTTTATCAGTAACTACATATGTTTTAATGTAGTATATGTGAATATTGATGTATATAAGTGACTATATGTGAGAGTGAGGGATTGTAAAAGTTCCTGTTTAAATTAGTATGTGTTTCTAGAAGTGATTTTTTAAGAGAGTAAGTATGTGTAAGTTTCCTTAGAAGTAAAGTGGTAGTGTGTGTATATTTGTTTATGCAAATAAATGTATGTTCAATAGTTTATTTGCATGTGTGAGTATGTGTGTGAATAACTTTTGGATGACTGTCGGTGTGTAACAGGATGTGTAGGTGTATCACTACATATGATTAGTGAATATATGTATGAGTGACTATATAGAACTGTTGGTGAATTAGTGCATGTGTATATACATGGTGGAATTATTGAATTGGTTGTTGTAAATGGTATGGGTATCTCCATTTTTTTGAACATTTTAGTTTCTATTTTTGAATATGCGTTTCAAGGGTTCGATTACAGTGAAAGGAGGTCTGTCACTGTGTCACAAGGATGGTGTCATTAGTGATGTCATGAGTGATGTAATATGTGACGTCATCAGCAGTGCATTACACGCGCAAGTTATAGTGAGTCCAACTAACTATAACGTGGAATTTCATTGGTTTTATATCAGTAAAATTTCCAGCTAACTATAACTGGTGTCAAACCTATGGTTTTTTCAGTGAATTTCATAGGTTTTGTAAATGCTACTTCCTAACTATAACGTGTGTAAAACCTATGGTTTTTTCAGTGAATTTCATAGGTTTTTAAAATGCTAATTCAGAAATATTTCGTGTATACAACCTATACTTTTGTCAATAAAGTTCTGGCAATATTTTTTTCAGAAACAAGCCGTTTTCTTCACTGTTCAAGTTGCATAGAGACTCCTTGTAAAGCGATACAGAATTAGAAAGTCTGTACCTTGCCTTTTTTTCAACGCATTAAAATTTGCCTGTAAATAAAAATAGCCTTTCTAAACTTTCGTGCACGACCCGGTGTGCGCACACTCGGCAACAGTTCTCAATAAAATGGATAGCGCATTTCCAGGCTTTCGTGCGCGACCGACTGCGCGCACCCGCCTATATATTTCGTGAAAACTTTGCAATCTGAACTTATTGAATTTCTTCATAGACCCATCAAAGAACTTATAATACGTCAAAGAGACTAAACCTAGGCTTCTTTTTTAATATTATGAAAATTTTCATTAAATGGAGCCGAATGTCTTTTTAAACTTTCGTGTGTGACCGAATGTACACACCTTAGTATTTTAAAAAAAATATAAAAGGTTTTATACTTTAACAATTGTATGCTTGAATCGAGCTCAGAAGATATATTAAATCCGGATATGTTTGGATTTACTCCTTTTCACGTTTTGAAACTTCGCTGAATTAGACCGCTACTTCCAAATGGCGTACGTGACCAGATACTATCACCGCGTACACGTCCTGAGACGCGCATGTGAAGTCATGTGACTTGAAAACAACACTTCCAATTGGTTCTTAGTAGTTTCTATTCTGCAATTTACACGGAGGACTCCACCCACTCCTCTCACTATCTTTTCTACTCTCAAAAGAGAACAACGTTCAACACCCTTCGGAAGACTTTGCTGAAATGGCTGCCGCCCCGCATTCATCTTCCGAATCTGAAGGAAATGAGCGACTACCTTTAAAAAGAAAAAAGGAATCTTTTATTTGGCAATTTTTCACTTATCCTGAAGAACAAAAGAAAGTGAATGCGTCAAAAGTTACCTGCACGATATGCAATTCGGTTCTCTCAAGAGGAAATCCAAGAAAAAAATATTCCTTTTCCATACATACCATGGTGCGGCATGTCAAACAAGTGCACCCTGTGGAATTTGCACAGGCATCGACAAGAGCCCTGGCCATGCTATTACCATCAGAGGTGGCCAGCACATCTTCTGGTGGACAACCTGTATCTCCATCGAGTGCTGTGATGGACTTGAGACCATACCTTGCAAAGGTGCACATGAAATGCAACGAGTGTGGAGAAATTCTTCTGTACGGAGAGCAGAGCCTCATTCTTACTAAACTAAAAAATTGAGAGTCATAAATGCCCCGAGAAAAGATAAATTTCTTCATTTCATTTTGATCCTGTGTCACACATGAAAATGTTGTTGCAAGTTAAAAAAAATCAAAAACTGCATGACACTGTTCCTGTCAAGGTAGCATAGCTGGCGGCCTAGGGGTGGAGGACCGTTGTGCAAATACCCCGGGGAGGACTCTGGATATGCTTGGTCCCTGAGATTCTTAGATGTCACTGCCTTCCACAAATGGCATAAGTCCTGGATGTTCGGTGCCATACTTGAGGGTTTGACCTAAAGACACGTCCTGCGGTGCCCTGGTCCAAAATCAAACAACATAACACTTGTTTTAAAAAAAAATAAAAAGTTCTTTTCAGAACTAACTCATTTACCAAAAACAGCTCCAGGAGCATAATATAGAGGGGGTTTATCTCCCCTTTTTTGGCTTTCGTTCGTGCGCGACCGTGTGCGCGCACCCGCCTATATATTTCGGGAAAACTTCGCGATTGCAACTTATTAAATTTCTTCATAGACCCATCAAAGAACTTATACTACGTCAAAGACAGTAAACCTAGGCTTCTTTTTTATTATTATGAAAATTTTCATTAAATGGAGCCGAATGTCTTTTTAAACTTTCGTGTGTGACCGAATGTACACACCTTGATATTTAAAAAAAATATATAAAAGGTTTTATACTTTAACAATTGTATGCTTGATTCCAGCTCAGAAGATATATTAAATCCGGATATATTTGGATTTACTCCTTTTCACGTTTTGAAACTTCGCTGAATTAGACCGCTACTTCCAAATGGCGTACGTGACCAGATACTATCACCGCGTACACGTCCTGAGACGCGCATGCTATTCTGCAATTTACACGAAGCACTCCACCCACTCACATCTCTACCCTGTTATCTGCAATTGTGAACATCAAAAGGAGCTGCGCTACGCCCCTGTAAGAGGCCTCACTCCCACTGCTGCAACGGCTTGGCAGTCCTCCAGATGCACAGGAACAGCCCCTCCGAACCATTGAAGTTCTCTGTCGTGAGAGGCCTCACTCCCACTGCTGCAATGGCTTGGCAGTCCTCCAGATGCACAGGAACAGCCCCTCCGATCCATTGAAGTTCTGTGTCGGTCTCAATACCACTTACGAAATGAAAATAGGCACTGAAGAATATTTATGCTGTAGCAGGAGGAGTACTACATGCTTGCAGAATGCATTCTATTACCTATAAAAAAGTGAAACACCCACGCTACAATCATATAGAATACTTCCTCTAAAGAAGCCTGTGAATAACTTTCGAACATCAGGTTAACCTTTTTTTACTCTGTCATCATTGTTAAAGATAAGTATTTACAATACTATATTAAACAATGCCATGATTTTTCCTTTTTAATTTTAAAAATCTTGCAATCTTTCACAAACCCAATACTCATGGCTTCTTTTTCGTGACAAAAATCTTGCAATATTACATACCTACATAGAATAACAGAAAAAACATAAAACTACAAAGGCCAAACAGTCTACTAAACGCGGATTTGTAACCTATGGGGCAGATTCATGTTAACTACTTCATACCCAGATATGCACCAGTTAATGTGCACCACAGTATGGTAGTGCTCCGTTACCCATGGTGTGCCACATTTGAAATGTGGCGCACCATGGTACAAAAACACCATACATGCGTAACACATCTGTGCTCAAAAACTAATACATTGCTAGAGTTGCATCGCAACTGTGATGCAGCTCCAGCAAGGCTCACCAATGCACTATATTCACAATGCTACGTCAATACCTACGCCTGCTTCAAGCACATGCACAGTTTTGAAACAGCATGGGCCTGAAAGTCACTGAGTGAAATATCATACATTACAGTCAGCCACTTTCAAGACGCATTCCTTCAGAGGAACACTTACCGGTTATTAGAGGTTAGATCGTCCGACTCCACCGGAGGAGACCCCTAATAAAAAAGACATATATAAAATGCGGACTAGCCACTGTATCGTGCTAGCAAACTTTAACTTAAAAATCGTTAGAAAAAACAAAAGGAATCGAGCAAAATTAGTAGGCCACTGATAGGAACTCTTTTTCACCTCGCTAAAATAGAAACATTAGGAACAACCCCTCATGAGAAATATGAAACTAGTGAGAGAAACCGAGCTCGACGCCATGATGGCTGCAAGATAGCTCGGCTCCGCCGCCCACCCCGCCCAAAATAACGACAAACCCTATACAAATATTATAAATAAATACAACACACCAGCAAAGTAACAGGGTAAAACGTTTTATTAAATAACTATTTACATGGCAGCCTGCTGCAACATGAAAACAACACTTCCAATTGGTTCTTACTAGTTTCTATTCTGGAATTTACACGCAGCACTCCACCTACTTCTCTCACTATCTTTTCTACTCTCAAGAGAGAACAACGTCCTACATTTTTCGGAAGACTTTGGTGAAATGGCTACCGTATCTCATTCATCTTCCGAATCTGAACAAAATGATCGACTACCTTTAAGAAGAAAAAAAGAATCTTTCATCTGGCAATTTTTCACTTATCCTGAAGATCAAAAGAAAGTAAATGCACCAAAAGTAACCTGCACGATATGTGACTCGTTTCTCTCAAGAGGAAATCCAACAAAAAAATATTCCTTTTCCATACATACCATGGTGCGCCATGTCAAACAAGAGCACCCTGTGCAATTTGCAGAGGGATTGACAAAATCCCTGGCCACGCTATTACCATTAGAGGTGGCCAGCACATTTTTTGATCGACGACCTGTATCTCCATCGAGTGCAGAGATGGACTTGAGATATTTAACTATATATGGTCTATAACCTATAGTTTTTCAGTGAATTTGCTCCGCCGCCCACCCCGCCCAAAATAACGAGAAACCCTATGCAAATATTATAAAAATATACAACACACCAACAAAGTAACAGGGTAAAACGTTTAATTAAATAACTATTTACATGGCAGCCTGCTGCAACATCGATCCAAATGCATGGTTTTTTCAGTGAAATTCCTCCGCCGCCCAGCCCTGCCAAAATAACGAGAAACCCTATGCAAATATTATAAATATATACAACACACCAACAAAGTAACAGAGTAAAACGTTTAATTAATTAACTATTTACATGGCAGCCTGCTGCAACATCGATCCAAATGCATGACACTGTTCCTGTCAAGGTAGCATAGCTGGCGGCCTAGGGGTGGAGGACCGTTGTGCAAATACCCCGGGGAAGACTCTGCATATGCTTGGTCCCTGAGATTCTTCGATGTCACTGCCTTCCATAAATGTCATAAGTCCTGGATGTTGGGTGCCATAGTTGAGGGTTTCACCTAAAGACACGTCCTGCGGTGCCCTGGTCCAACCATCACATATACCTGCGCCAGGAGACGGCGTGGGGTGCACTGGAAGGGAGAGGCGGCACGAACGAGCCTCCCCCACCTCCCCAGGTGGAGGTTTCTCAGCTACACCCCTAAAGACACGTCCTGCGGTGCCCTGGTCCAATCATCACATATACCTGCGCCAGGAGACGGCGTGGGGTGCACTGGAAGGGAGAGGCGGCGCGAACGAGCCTCCCCCACCTCCCCAGGTGGAGGTTTCTCAGCTGCACCCCAGCACTTCACTCGACATAGGCGGCCGGCTCCCAGGGTCCGGCGGAACTTTTAGCCTTTTGGTGACTCTTCCATTCTGGACCTTGTCCCACAATCCGTTTGACCTGAAGACACGTCCTGCGGTGCCCTGGTCCAACCATCACATATACCTGCGCCAGGAGACGGCGTGGGGTGCACTGGAAGGAAGAGGCGGCGCGAACGAGCCTCCCCTACCTCCCCAGGTGGAGGTTTCTCAGCTATACCCCTAAAGACACGTCCTGCGGTGCCCTGGTCCAACCATCACATATACCTGCGCCAGGAGATGGCGTGGGGTGCACTGGAAGGGAGAGGCGGCGCGAACGAGCCTCCCCCACCTCCCCAGGTGGAGGTTTCTCAGCTGCACCCCAGCACTTCACTCGACATAGGCGGCCGGCTCCCAGGGTCCGGCGGAACTTTTAGCCTTTTGGTGACTCTTCCATTCTGGACCTTGTCCCACAATCCGTTTGACCTGAAGACACGTCCTGCGGTGCCCTGGTCCAACCATCACATATACCTGCGCCAGGAAACGGCGTGGGGTGCACTGGAAGGGAGAGACGGCGCGAACGAGCCTCCCCCACCTTCCCAGGTGGAGGTTTCTCAGCTGCACCCCAGCACTTCACTCGACAAGATGAGTTGCGCCCGCTCCTGCGGCACAGTGCCTCGCTCGGCCAGCTGAATTACGCCTGCTCTTGCTATTACAGCGTCTCACCCGCCATCCGGCTGAATTGCACCCACTCTTCCGGTACAGCGACAGGCGGCTGCCACGGAGCTCAAGAAATGGCGGTCGGCTCCACAGACTTGGGCCTGGCCTGCAAGGATGTCTCTGGACAACCCTGGAACTCGGACGCTTGACTGCTACGGCATGGGCCCCATTCCCAAAAGCGTCCCCTCAGCCTTGAAGATACTACAAGAGTCACCGGGGCCCCCGACTCCCGCAGACTTCCAGTGGGCAGCTTCTGCCATGATTGCTCGCAGAATGGCCACGACGTAGCCACGAGGTGCTCTCATGCTGACGCCAGCTTCAGTCTGAAACATCCAGAAACACTGTAGTATCGCGTTGTCACGTAATGCGTCATATGACGCGCCGCGTTTGTGCATCCGGTGCGCGAAGCGCAGCTTCTCGGAAGCGATCCGGGGCGCGGCGCGAAGCGCGTAACGTAAGCATAACAGGTCATGTGACTTTTTAATAAAACTTTTCATTTGTTCATTTCACTTTTGGTTTCCTAATGATGTAAGGCTAGGTCATGTGACATAAAAGTAACACTTTTCATTGGTTTAGAACTAAACCACACCTCTTCAGGTGGTGGTTGAGCAAGAGGTGCCCCCCCTCCCCACCTTCATGTTGCCTGATTCGGCCAGCTCAATCGATCGAGCATGAGACTCTGTTGTGATCTGAAGAACCGCTGCCTGCGGTGCCTCACAGAACCGCTTAATGAAGGCCCCCAGAGGGCGGTGTGGTGGCGCGGACTGGGAGGGGCCGCTTATCTCCTACCCCGTCCCCAAGTCTCGCTTGGCCAGCTGAGTTCCGATCACTCTTGCGGCCTACGACATGGAGAGGCCGAGGCGTTGACTAGGCGGGACCTCCGACCGCAACCACAGCGCCAACGATCGCTGCTGACGGAGGGGAGCCTTGCCGGTGAGAGCCACTGATCTAAAGAACCGCTGCCTGCGATGCCTCCCTGAACAGCTTAACGGAGGCCCCCGAGGGACGGTGTGGTAGCGCGGACTGGGATGGGGCGCTTGGCTCCTGCGCCCTCCCCAAGTCTCGCTCGGCCAGCTGAGTTTCGCCCACTCTTGCGGCCTACGACATGGAGAGGCCGGGGCGTTATGGATCAGTATGAGCAAATTGATCTCAGTCTTGTTGCCCTGGTGTGGCCTGAGATCGCCCCCGACATAAGCGGCCGGCTCCCGGGGTCCGGCGGAACTTTTAGCCTTTTGGTGACTCTTGTCTTCTGGACCTTGTCCCACAATCCGTTTGACCTGAAGACACGTCCTGCGGTGCCCTCGCAATGCGGCCTGGTCCCTGAATGTGTGCAGGGGGACGGTATTGATTGGATCAAGATGGCGGCTTCAAACAAAGCTGACTCAAGTGTTGCTGCTGATGCTATGCAGACAAAAACTGGTTTTCAGTTTGTACATTCTTCAGGCTTTTTCTTCATAAATGTAACAATATGAGACTCACTAGGAGAACGGCCGTTTATCTTTCCTTTCAAAATGCTGCCAACAATATTTTCTGAATGGAAGACACCATCTGAGATCGCCCCCGACATAGGCGGCCGACCCCCGGGGTCCGGCGGGACTTTTAGCCTTTTGGTGACTCTTGTCTTCTGGACCTTGTCCCACAATCCGTTTGACCTGAAGACACGTCCTGCGGTGCCCTCGCAATGCGGCCTGGTCCCTGAATGTGTGCAGGGGGACGGTATTGATTGGATCAAGATGGCGGCTTCACACAAAGCTGACTCAAGTGTTGCTCCTGATGCTATGCAGACAAAAACTGTTTTTCAGTTTGTACATTCTTCAGGCTTTTTCTTCATAAATGTAACAATATGAGACTCACTAGGAGAACGGCCGTTTATCTTTCCTTTCAAAATGCTGCCAACAATATTTTCTGAATGGAAGACACCATCTGAGATCGCCCCCGACATAGGCGGCAGGCCCCCAGGGTCCGGCGGGACTTTTAGCCTTATGGTGACTCTTGTCTTCTGGACCTTGTCCCACAATCCGTTTGACCTGAAGACACGTCCTGCGGTGCCCTCGCAATGCGGCCTGGTCCCTGAATGTGTGCAGGGGGACGGTATTGATTGGATCAAGATGGCGGCTTCACACAAAGCTGACTCAAGTATTGCTGCTGATGCTATGCAGACAAAAACTGGTTTTCAGTTTGTACATTCTTCAGGCTTTTTCTTCATAAATGTAACAATGTGAGACTCACTAGGAGAACGCCCGTTTATCTTTCCTTTCAAAATGCTGCCAACAATATTTTCTGAATGGAAGACACCATCTGAGATCGCCCCCGACATAGGAGGCCGGCTCCCGGGGTCCGGCGGGACTTTTAGCCTTTTGGTGACTCTTGTCTTCTGGACCTTGTCCCACAATCCGTTTGACCTGAAGACACGTCCTGCGGTGCCCTCGCAATGCGGCCTGGTCCCTGAATGTGTGCAGGGGGACGGTATTGATTGGATCAAGATGGCGGCTTCACACAAAGCTGACTCAAGTGTTGCTGCTGATGCTATGCAGACAAAAACTGGTTTTCAGTTTGTACATTCTTCAGGCTTTTTCTTCATAAATGTAACAATGTGAGACTCACTAGGAGAACGGCCGTTTATCTTTCCTTTCAAAATGCTGCCAACAATATTTTCTGAATGGAAGACACCATCTTGTAGCATAAAGGGCTGCGTCAAGAGTGGTATTGCCCAGAATGTCTTGTTTTCTAGTGCTCGTAATGACGAAGCCAGAACTGCCGAAAGGGATTCTGGTCCTGCCGCTACTTATTGGACACATTGAACTATACTCTGGTCCTGCCTGACCTCGACCAAAATGGCGCCAGTATGGGAGCGAATTGCAACTCCTTATGACGTTCTAGTTACTTAGCCTTGACGTTATGGGGGATGTATGCGGTCTTTATGCACATTGCGGGCGGGGAAGGGTACTGACTAGGAATACGGACAACCCTATTGATGTCGATTTTTCATTATTGATTATTGTATTAATAAAGCTTCGAAATAATGTTACCCATGATACTCGCCCATGGTATGCGTATTGACGATTTTATTGTAACTGATCCTGTTATACTTTCAATTAAAAAATTAACCTTCACTGATCCTGCAACCGTTTGTCATGTTTAGTTTTTTCAATTAAATGGCTCGCTTGTTACATACTCCTATAACCCTGGCTTTTGAAAGACACCATCTTGTAGAATAAAAGGCTGCGTCAAGGATGGTATTGCCCAGAATGTCTTGTTTTCTAGTGCTCGTAATAACGAAGCCAGAACTGCCTTGGTATATTCCAATATATGCCAAAGACAGAAATGGAATTAGTCCAATCAACATTGTGCACAAATTGAGAAAGCAAGGAGACATGTTAATAAATCTGTTTCTGCTTTCCTCAGAGATTATAGCATGGGTTCTATTTACCACAACAACTTGCGTTACCACATGCAAGACATCTATAGGACAGATGGTGTTCATTTCACGGATGAGGGAAACCGAATCTTCCTCTGCAACATCAGACTCTACATCGGTACTTACTTATAAATGCAGAAAAAACTCAACTAACACAAGGGCTCTTTTCAGAGCCACCTTATATCAAAGCACTCAAACTTCTGATTTATCTCCATTTTCACACTCTTGTAAATAGGTGTGCGCGCCCGGGTGCGTGCACCCCGCAACTTTAAAAAAATATATATATATATATTTTCGCGTTTAAGGTCCTTACTGCACACCCTGAGAGAACCTACGCAGCAAAACAATCTCTACCTTCTCCCCTTTCCATGTTCCAACGCTTTGAAATGACAATATATTTACTCGCAGTGACAAAATGGCGGTCAACACTTCCTGATTTCCTTCGAATCGAACGTTAACAGACGTCACGCAGCAACAAAAAAAATTCCGCTCGCGCGCAGCCGCTTGAGTGCGCGCACCCGTGCGCGCTTATAGATATATAATTGACTTTAAGTTTAATTTTCTCAGCAACTACTGAACAGATTTACACCATTCCAAAAAAAGCGTAATCTGCGAGCCGGACTCTACAGTTTTCCCAAATTTCTTATAAGGTTCAGAAAATCTTTATTTCGGTAAAAGTTTTTACCATAAAAGACATATAAAACATACATTATTTTTAAAACTGTTATTGGTGAGAAGGCATATAGAACATAAATTTTAAAAAACTGGTCCGTGGAAAGGTTATACAGTGTAAAATATCAAAAATCGAAAAATTGCACAATCCAGTCCCAAATTCAACTTCAGTTTCTTATAAGCAATTGAATCAGTTGCCAGCCCTAAGACATTTCCTTCTGATACTCCACATAGCGCCTAGGTATTTGGCCACTGTGAACACAATGGGATCAGTCAAATCAGTTTTCAAAACTTTAAAAGCAGCCAAATACTTCACCAGACCCAAGTTCCTGCATAGTGGGACTATCCATTGTTTACGGATCTCTCGATAGACAGGACAAAAAAAGAGAATGTTGGGTTCAGATTCATCAGAGGATCTGCATGCTGGGCAAATGCTGGTTGCGTCCTTGGTCCATTTACATGTGAACGATCGAATTGGGAGGGACCCATGCCTCCACTGCAAATATAATTTCCTTAACAGGGGAGGGTAGACATTGTCAAAAATTAGTTCAAATTTGTAGGCGGCCTTGAAAGACATAAAAGAATCTGTCAGAGACCCAGGTTTGAGTTCGTGAAAGAGTAAAGTTCGTTTGCTTTCCTGGTATACATTGGCTAGTGACTTTTTGGAAATTAGTTGGCAGGTAGCCAAGGGGTCAGACCACATTTTAGAGAGTCCCAAACCCTCCAGTTCCAGTTTAATAAATTTGAGCCATTGGATTCTTCCAGCGTTCGGCAAGGCAAGCACCTCCTGTAGTCCCTGTCTATAACTAACCAATTCTGGGGTTGCCCAGAGTCTGCGCCAGTATGCCAATGGACGAAAAGCCAACTCATCGTCTAATGGGCGCAGACCCAGATCCAACCTAAGAGGGACTAGGGGCGTGCTGGAAGGGAGTCCTACAAGCCCTCGAATGAATTTGTTCTCCACCTTCACGAGATCAGATGTTCCTACGTGCCCCCAAAGTTCAGACCCATACATGGCAGCCCCCTTAGCCTGTGTTTTATAAATCTGCATTGGGGGACCAATAGGCCTAATTGAAGATTTATTGTTCGCCAAGAGGCTCATGATCCCCCCCGAGTGTTGGGTCAATTTAAGGAGGACTTTCTCAAGGTGCGAATTCCATGTTAATTTGTCATTTAGCATGATGCCCAGGTATTCAAAGGTTTTCACCCTCTCTAGCTTGCTTTGTGCAATTTTGGGGATGAAATGGAATTTCGTTGGGGGATTGAGGACCATGAATTTAGTCTTAAGAGTGTTAATTTCTAAACCATGGCCCTCACAGAAGTTCACAAAACCATCGAGGATGCGCTGGATACTCGCTGGAGATTTTGATAGCAGCAGGGTATCGTCGGCAAACATGATGGCGGGCACCCTCACCGCTGCCAGCTTTGGGGCGTCGGAGTTAGAGATCCCCTCCAAATGGGAGATAACCCCGTTGACATAGAGGCAAAACAGGGTCGGTGCGAGCACACAACCCTGTCTTACCCCCCTGCCAACGGGGTACCTCTCGGACAGTGCACCCATCCTGCCACATCTCACCTGAGCGAAATTGGCGCTGTGAAGTCGAACTATCATTTTCAACAACCACTCAGGGACCCCCAGAGTAGCCAGCACCTCCCACAGCTTGGACCGGGGGACCAGGTCAAACGCCGCCTTCAGGTCCACAAATACAGTATAGAGGCTGCCACCCTCCATCTGCACCGTTTTCCAATAGATGAGGACAAGCCGAAAGACCTGATCTATGGTTGAAACCTTCTCCCTGAATCCTGCTTGGTAAGGGCTCAGGATATTACAATCCCTAATCCACTCAAGCAGGCGATTTAACAACAGCTTGGCAAAAAGTTTTTGTGACACGTCAATCAGGCTTATTGGCCTGTAGTTGGCCGGTAGCAGAGGCGATCCCTTCTTAAAGATAGGGACAATCTCTGCGCCCGGCCATGTTGAAGGGATTGGCATGCCATTCAGGATTGAGTTAAATAACACCCTGAGATAAGGAGCCCAGATCTTGGGTTCGTGTTTATAGAGGTCGCCTGGCAACCTGTCGAGGCCCGGCGCCTTACCGGCAGGCAGGGCCATGATTACCATGGCGACCTCCTCCACACTGAATCCATCCATAGTGGCTGGACTTCCCGTGGCTAAATACAGTGGTTCTTCCGGTGGGGTCATCGGGAAGTCGCTAACGTGTGTTTGATAGAGGTTTTTAAAGTGTTCCTCCCAGACAGATGGTGCTATATTGGCCTCTACTGCTACAAGCGGTTCAGCTGAGCCATGCTTAACGATCTGCCAGAAAATCCGGGTGTCTCGAGATGCAAGGGCAGCTGTCATTTTGGTCCAGTTTCCCTCATCCCAGTCTACTTTAGCTTCGCGAAGGGCTAATTTGTAAGCTAGTCGTTTTTCCTTGATTTTACTAGGAGTGTCTCGTGCTTTGAGTGATTGTAGCAATGCAGCCTTCGCTATCCTGCAGGGAGCGCTGAACCAGGTGACTCGTTTCTGCCTGGGCTTCTTAAGCCTGGCCACCGGGTTCAGCACCTCTGCCAGGTTGGTGCATAACTCGGAGTGAATGTCCAATAGGTCACTCTGTTGTACAAGCTTACACGGGGTGGGGTTGGTTTCATCAGGGTTACCTGTGCAAAGTGATTCCAAATCGTTAGCTGATTGGTTCAAACAGCGCTCAACCCCTTCTAGGGCAGGGACTACCATGACATACAGTCTTCCGATGTTGCTCGGATTTTCCAGCAATTTGGGCCATTTGATTCTGCGTCTATTGCTGGCTAATTCGAGATCCACCTGGTGTACTGGGGTTTCATCTGCCTTGGTTGTGTATGGCCCCTGTGTATGGCCCCTGTAGCTCAAATTTTAAAGAGAGCGGATTATGGTCACTGTCAGATCTTGAGATTACTTCGAAGTCTTTCACTTTGTCCCAGTCCCTGACCGAGACCATAATGTAGTCAATGCGTGACTCGTGACCAAATCTATTAAAGGTATGTTTAGGTGGAATATCCCCTTTTATTCGGCCATTGCAAGCCCTCAGTGAGTGACTTAGGGTAAAGGATGTTATTTGAGTAGCGAGTGGGGTCCAGGCCTTAACCGGTACCTCGGTCAAAGTAGGGATGTTCCACAATTCGTCCTCGTCACTGGTTATACCCGCCAGGTGGTCGGGGAGGGGTTCGAATTGATGGTTAAAATCACCCCCTACAATAATTGGAGAGCAGACAGTGAGCAAATCAAGAAACAAGGCTAGGTCCTCGACTGTTCCTGAAGTGGCTGCTACCCCCACTGGTCTCGAATATATATTTACCAGTGTTACTTTTCCTCCATTTGGCCATTCCAGAGATACACACTGGAAATCCAAAGAATTGGTTTCCACGTGTGTGGCCCTACAACCCAAATGGGTGCCAACCCAGATCAAATGACCCCCTGAAGGGCGGCCCTTTCCTCCCCATTTTGCCTGGATCTCAAAAGTGGCAAAACCCGGACGGAGATGTCTTTCCTTAGCCCACGTCTCCTGAAATAGGCATATATCATACCCCTCTACGAATTCCCCCCATTCAAGTGAGTCTACTTTGTTGTCTAGCCCAGCTACGTTCCAGGAGAGTATGGAAATTACTCCTGTAGCCTCCGATCTACCAGTAGTAGCCAATGGCAAGGGACATTCGCGTAGGGTAGAAACTCTTTGGCCAATGGGGAGGGATTCTACTAGTGGCACCAACTTTGGATTTGGGCAGGCCTGAATGGGAGGGCTATCCTTGTCACTCCTAGGTGGATTGTAGGTTTTAGTTTTAGCTAACCTTAATGATGACACCTCATGCCTACCTAACCCTTCAGTAAGGTTATAATCCTCCAAGGGATTTTTTGGTGGGGGAGGGACCGGTTGGCTTAATGGTGGATTTAATATAGTTGAAGCTGGAAGGCCTGTCGGGTGAAGCATGCGACTTGTTGGGGCGGGTGCTGAAGCTGTGGTAGTGAGCAGGTGTGGACGTCAATCCACTTGCTCAAGGCACCCATATCTGTTGGAAGTCGATACCCCATTCCAACCACCGCATGTATTCGACCACTGATTGGGTATCCTACCCCTGCCACCCTTCCTCTCCGTGATCATTCTCCAATTCCCATCCGGGGTCGAATAAGAGTGGGATGGATAAAAATAAGTGACGGGCCTCGATGCTATTGGTGAATTTGTGCTGTTGTAGTACCAGGAGTGTATGGCGTGGGCAGTATTAGGGTCCTCAAAGGAGACAATCACGCAATCGCCACTAACGGTCTTATGCGTGGTGCCTACCCATGGGACCCTACGCACCATAAGGATTTTGCTCCTTAGGTGGTTGGGTATTGGCCTATTGGCACTAAGCCAGTGGATCACTTTGTTCTTTAGTGAAACAAAGTCCTCCTGCTGGTTGAAAGTCAATTCTGTGACCCCTGTCAGAACCACTACATAGGAGCTTACCTCAGGAGGAAGGTCAATATAACCCAAACGACGAGTATTATTGGTGTTAGCTCTCTGGGTTGTGGGGTGGATGGAATTACGACCATTAAAGCTCGAGTTTGGGTGGTCTATCATTGGTGGTGCTAATTGACCTACTGTTGCTGGGGTTGGTGGTGGGTTGTCATACACCAATTGATTGGTGGTCATCGGTGCCCTGTTGGAGGGGACATGTATGTTAACCTTGTGCCGTGGTAGTGGAATCGGTTTGGTTTTTGGGATAGTAGTAGTAGTAACAGCTGCGGGTATAACAATAGTGGGAAAAGGGGTAGCATTGATAGATTCCGAGGGCTTGGTCATCAGGGGAGCCGCCGGGACAGTGATAACTGGAGGAATAACATCCGATAGTACCGTGTTGGCACAAGACCCATGTGAACATATTGGACCTTTGTCCTGCATACTGATGGTTGCCAGGTTCAAAATGCTTTTTTCAGTTTCCAGGAGCTGGGTTTCAATGTGTGAAAGTCTCGTTTCTAGGGGGGAAAGCAATTTTTTGAGTGTTTCCCACACAATTGTCAAAAACTCAACGTCCTTCCCTTTTATAGTGCAGAGTGGGACCCCAATGGTATCACTTTCTTTTGCGGGGTTTTCATTTTCGTGTGTAATAACCAGTTGTGGAGGGAAAACTTCTGCTCTTATTTCAGAAGGTTGGATGGTAGACACTAGGAGGGGATCAAGGAATACCTGGGTTGATGTCTTGGTTAGAAACTGGGACGTCGGTATCTTGGCCTTTTTCCTTGCATATGATGAAGTATTATTGCGCTTCCTTTTATTAAATGGACCATTTCGTGGGGTGACAGGATTCACTCCTTTTGGTGGTGCAGAATTGCAATTATGCGCCGATGCCAGTAGACCCTCCCCAGCCTCCTTCTCCAGCCCAAGGATTTCACCCAGATGCGATTGTGGGGAATTTGTCGAGTTAAACGGAAACCCCCCCTGTGATATAGATGTATTTGCTGTATGTGGCTGGTGGGTGTCTAGAAATTGATCAGTTACAGTGGCGTCGGGTCCTTGTGGGCGCTCGGGGGTTTTGGCCCAAGCAATGGGCCCTAGGGAGGATCTTTTGGCTGCCGCTAGCTCCTGTGACAGTCTTCTTGCAGCGTCTAATTCAATGGAGACCCTGTGCTGCATTTTAGCGATCTCAGTGTCGATCGCTGTGTTGGTCCTAGTAATAAAATCGTCTAGAGTGCCATTTTCAGTTTGGACTTAGCCGCTCTATCTCTGAACTCCCGGGTTGACATGGTGGATGGAATAAAAACACGATATTATAAACAAAGTGGTATCCGTAGGGGAGAGCAGTGGGACCAAATAGGGTGGCCCAGTCCAGTCTCTACCTGCCTCTAACGGCCTCAAACGGCCCGCTCTTAGCCCGGTCTTCGCCCCGAGCTACGTCCCGCGCTGCGGGAGTTAGAAAGTGTATTATAGGGTGACGTGTTAGGCGGGGGGCGGGCCAGCAGGGACCATAATGTAGTCAATGCGTGACTCGTGACCAAATCTATTAAAGGTATGTTTAGGTGGAATATCCCCTTTTATTCGGCCATTGCAAGCCCTCAGTGAGTGACTTAGGGTAAAGGATGTTATTTGAGTAGCGAGTGGGGTCCAGGCCTTAACCGGTACCTCGGTCAAAGTAGGGATGTTCCACAATTCGTCCTCGTCACTGGTTATACCCGCCAGGTGGTCGGGGAGGGGTTCGAATTGATGGTTAAAATCACCCCCTACAATAATTGGAGAGCAGACAGTGAGCAAATCAAGAAACAAGGCTAGGTCCTCGACTGTTCCTGAAGTGGCTGCTACCCCCACTGGTCTCGAATATATATTTACCAGTGTTACTTTTCCTCCATTTGGCCATTCCAGAGATACACACTGGAAATCCAAAGAATTGGTTTCCACGTGTGTGGCCCTACAACCCAAATGGGTGCCAACCCAGATCAAAAGACCCCCTGAAGGGCGGCCCTTTCTTCCCCATTTTGCCTGGATCTCAAAAGTGGCAAAACCCGGACGGAGATGTCTTTCCCTAGCCCACGTCTCCTGAAATAGGCATATATAATACCCCTCTACGAATTCCCCCCATTCAAGTGAGTCTACTTTGTTGTCTAGCCCAGCTACGTTCCAGGAGAGTATGGAAATTACTCCTGTAGCCTCCGATCTACCAGTAGTAGCCAATGGCAAGGGACATTCGCGTAGGGTAGAAACTCTTTGGCCAATGGGGAGGGATTCTACTAGTGGCACCAACTTTGGTTTTGGGCAGGCCTGAATGGGAGGGCTATCCTTGTCACTCCTAGGTGGATTGTAGGTTTTAGTTTTAGCTAACCTTAATGATGACACCTCATGCCTACCTAACCCTTCAGTAAGGTTATAATCCGCCGAGGGATTTTGTGGTGGGGGAGGGACCGGTTGGCTTAATGGTGGATTTAATATAGTTGAAGCTGGAAGGCCTGTCGGGTGAAGCATGCGACTTGTTGGGGCGGGTGCTGAAGCTGTGGTAGTGAGCAGGTGTGGACGTCAATCCACTTGCTCAAGGCACCCATATCTGTTGGAAGTCGATACCCCATTCCAACCACCGCATGTATTCGACCACTGATTGGGTATCCTACCCCTGCCACCCTTCCTCTCCGTGATCATTCTCCAATTCCCATCCGGGGTCGAATAAGAGTGGGATGGATAAAAATAAGTGACGGGCCTCGATGCTATTGGTGAATTTGTGCTGTTGTAGTACCAGGAGTGTATGGCGTGGGCAGTATTAGGGGGATGTATGACGTTATAACGCATACTTTTACTCCGCAGACCATTACAGCGCGACTTTTACTCCGCATACCGTTACAACGCCTAGCGCCTTGGGGCGCTGGATAGTGGTAAGTATAATTTACTATTCTAACTCCAGTCCCCGTGGACCCTAGGGAAGGTGTTGGATAGTAAATTATACTTATTCCCTATCCTAGAGCGCCCCCCAGCGCAATGCGTTGTAATGGTATGTGGAGTAATGGTCGCGTTGTAATGGGTCTGCGGAGTAAAAGATCCGTTGTAACGGGTGTATACCGTATTAGGGTCCTCAAAGGAGACAATCACGCAATCGCCACTAACGGTCTTATGCGTGGTGCCTACCCATGGGACCCTACGCACCATAAGGATTTTGCTCCTTAGGTGGTTGGGTATTGGCCTATTGGCACTAAGCCAGTGGATCACTTTGTTCTTTAGTGAAACAAAGTCCTCCTGCTGGTTGAAAGTCAATTCTGTGACCCCTGTCAGAACCACTACATAGGAGCTTACCTCAGGAGGAAGGTCAATATAACCCAAACGACGAGTATTATTGGTGTTAGCTCTCTGGGTTGTGGGGTGGATGGAATTACGACCATTAAAGCTCGAGTTTGGGTGGTCTATCATTGGTGGTGCTAATTGACCTACTGTCGCTGGGGTTGGTGGTGGGTTGTCATACACCAATTGATTGGTGGTCATCGGTGCCCTGTTGGAGGGGACATGTATGTTAACCTTGTGCCGTGGTAGTGGAATCGGTTTGGTTTTTGGGATAGTAGTAGTAGTAACAGCTGCGGGTATAACAATAGTGGGAAAAGGGGTAGCATTGATAGATTCCGAGGGCTTGGTCATCAGGGGAGCCGCCGGGACAGTGATAACTGGAGGAATAACATCCGATAGTACCGTGTTGGCACAAGACCCATGTGAACATATTGGACCTTTGTCCTGCATACTGATGGTTGCCAGGTTCAAAATGCTTTTTTCAGTTTCCAGGAGCTGGGTTTCAATGTGTGAAAGTCTCGTTTCTAGGGGGGAAAGCAATTTTTTGAGTGTTTCCCACACAATTGTCAAAAACTCAACGTCCTTCCCTTTTATAGTGCAGAGTGGGACCCCAATGGTATCACTTTCTTTTGCGGGGTTTTCATTTTCGTGTGTAATAACCAGTTGTGGAGGGAAAACTTCTGCTCTTATTTCAGAAGGTTGGATGGTAGACACTAGGAGGGGATCAAGGAATACCTGGGTTGATGTCTTGGTTAGAAACTGGGACGTCGGTATCTTGGCCTTTTTCCTTGCATATGATGAAGTATTATTGCGCTTCCTTTTATTAAATGGACCATTTCGTGGGGTGACAGGATTCACTCCTTTTGGTGGTGCAGAATTGCAATTATGCGCCGATGCCAGTAGACCCTCCCCAGCCTCCTTCTCCAGCCCAAGGATTTCACCCAGATGCGATTGTGGGGAATTTGTCGAGTTAAACGGAAACCCCCCCTGTGATATAGATGTATTTGCTGTATGTGGCTGGTGGGTGTCTAGAAATTGATCAGTTACAGTGGCGTCGGGTCCTTGTGGGCGCTCGGGGGTTTTGGCCCAAGCAATGGGCCCTAGGGAGGATCTTTTGGCTGCCGCTAGCTCCTGTGACAGTCTTCTTGCAGCGTCTAATTCAATGGAGACCCTGTGCTGCATTTTAGCGATCTCAGTGTCGATCGCTGTGTTGGTCCTAGTAATAAAATCGTCTAGAGTGCCATTTTCAGTTTGGACTTAGCCGCTCTATCTCTGAACTCCCGGGTTGACATGGTGGATGGAATAAAAACACGATATTATAAACAAAGTGGTATCCGTAGGGGAGAGCAGTGGGACCAAATAGGGTGGCCCAGTCCAGTCTCTACCTGCCTCTAACGGCCTCAAACGGCCCGCTCTTAGCCCGGTCTTCGCCCCGAGCTACGTCCCGCGCTGCGGGAGTTAGAAAGTGTATTATAGGGTGACGTGTTAGGCGGGGGGCGGGCCAGCAGGGAGAGCGGACCGGATGCTGGTTCCCGGTCTAGCAGGGGCTCCTGGTAGATAGAGTCCCCCGCACGCTCGCAGCCCCGCCGAGCCTCACGCCCAAGCCGCCTTGCTGTGGATCAAACGGAGCCCCACGCACTCCTGTGCGAAGCGGCACCCGCGAAGCGGGTGCGGCGAGGTTTAGGCGAGGAGTAGGCGAGGAGGCAAGGAGGAGTGAAGAAAGCTGCCTGTAGAGAAGTGCCTCCGTCGGTACAAAAGAACTGGTGTCCCAAGAGAATCAGGTGGAGGGCGCCTTTACTGCACTCAGGTGGGCGGGGGGCGGGCCAGCAGGGAGAGCGGACCGGATGCTGGTTCCCGGTCTAGCAGGGGCTCCTGGTAGATAGAGTCCCCCGCACGCTCGCAGCCCCGCCGAGCCTCACGCCCAAGCCGCCTTGCTGTGGATCAAACGGAGCCCCACGCACTCCTGTTATAAATCCATTCAGCCGTTCGACCTGTAGCCGTGTCTAAACGTCCTATGGAAAATATCATGGAGAAAACACGTTTTGGGACCCCCCTTTTATCTCAGCCCCCACTTCACCAATCCCCCCCAAACTTTCAGGGAAGGAGCGCAGCGGACCGAGCCATCTTCTTTGAGAAATTGGCAAAGATTCATCCACCAGGGCCAAAGTTAATCCAAATAGAATGTTGAGGATTTCCTATGGAAACTAGGTCCTAACTATAACTACCGACCGCCAGTAGGTATATATATATATATATATATATATCCACAACAAACAGGAAACCCTTTCGAAGTAGAGCCACACGGAGGTAAGTTTCAGCTCGTATTTATTGATGCACAGCCTGCCAGCAGTAACCATCAAGGATTGGCAAAGTTCAATAAGTGTACGCCAGACGCGTTTCAGGAGTAAACCTTTCTTCAGTGGCGAGTCTTGCAGAATGACTGGAAGCGCTGTAGTGAGCACGCCAAATAGTTCCAACACCTGCCCTCGTGGGCGTGGCTTTCGCCGTGGCCTTCTGGGTGATGTAGTGCTCACATTTGTTACCACAGTGGGTGCGTTATCACAGTCTCTTTGTAGCAATGCGTGAATGATGCAAATGTCCCTGGCGGGTCCTGCCCCGCTTAATGGCTGACAACAAGAGCTGTTAAACTGGTTCCCTCCCTGTAAGGGCGCCAGTTGCCTTCGTCCAAATATAGCCGCACCAGCGTGATGCTGCCATTGACCCGCGTTTACCGCGGTGAGCTCCTCTTCGCGACCGGGTGAGGGCCGCCTTTAAATCCACAACAAACAGGAAACCCTTTCGAAGTAGAGCCACACGGAGGTAAGTTTCAGCTCGTATTTATTGATGCACAGCCTGCCAGCAGTAACCATCAAGGATTGGCAGCAGGCCTTGCATTAGGCCACGCCCACTTGGAGCAGGTGATCAGCCACTGAGTGCTCTTCAGCAGCGCCTACAGCCTTTCTGTGCCACGATACGCCACTGAAGAAAGGATGTTTCCTGAAACGCGTCTGGCTTTATTACTTATGGACATTTTGCTTTCCTGAATGAGCCTGCTGGCAGGCTGTCTTTCATCATTAAAGGGACTGTACTTCAACCTTCTTGTGGCTCCGATTTCTCAAAAGGGTGTTCTGCATAGTTTTTGAATATATATATATATAGCTCCGTGGTTCCAAAAAACCAATAGAAAAGCACTCGCAGCAGGTTAAACTTCGTTTTCAAGTTTTATTGCGCAAAATAATCACAAAACAGACGCGTTTCAGCTCTTGCCTTCGCCTATATGTGTGTGTGTATGATATCAAGGGCTTTCGTGCCCGAAACTCGTCATTTGTTTCACTTGGCAATAAAGAAGATAACATCTTGCCGTATTTCAGAGGTCTGTTCTTCTTCGCCGGTTCTGCAGAGCTGGAGGTGGTCCGGAGAGTTACTGGTTGATATATATATATATATTACCTACTGGCGGTCGCCAGTAGGTATATATAGTTAGGATTTTTTCCCTATGGGATTTTTGAAAATTCTATGTCTAATAACTTTGGCGTTTGTGGACGGAATTGGCTGAAATTTTCTGGAAAATGGAACATTTTGTTTCTGAGCAGCCCTTGGAAATTTGGGGGGGTTTCGTCAAGGGGGGGCCGAGAAAAAAGGGGGGTCCCAAAACGTGTTTTTAACATTGAGTTTTCCATAGGGCGGTTGGCCTCACTTTTAGCCCGAACGGCTGAATGGAATTCCATGAAACTTGGCAAAATTGTAGGGACTGGTAGCCCGATGTGCCTTTTCTAGGTCTCAATATATGTGCTCCAGTGGATTTTGAGAAATTAACGTTTAAAAAAAGATATATATCTGTAAGCGCGCTCCGGGCAGCGCTCCGGTCCGCGGACCTTAAGCGTACCGGAACTTCGCGTAGCTAAGCTGATTGGCTCTCCGGTGTCTGTCAACATTCTAAACAGTCCGGAGCGGCCGCCATCTTGTCTCTCGGTAGGATTGAGAGACAAGAGGAGGCCAAAACAAAGGCGAAAATGACCATAAGGGGGCATACTAGATCCTCCCTGACCCCCTAGGTTTAATGTGGAGGTTTTAAAAGGGCCCCGCGGGGCAAAAAAAACAAAAAAAAATGTTGGTTTTTTTGCGTGGGGAGCGCCCGGTCCGCGAACCGGGAAGCGTTCTGGGCAGCGTACTGCAATGAAAAATGAATGATAGACTTTTCAAATGCTGTATGTTAATTGATTGTTGTTTTTGTTGATTATTTTTTATTTTCTTTATTTTTTAAGCATTTTTTTTTAATGTGATTGTGTTTCATAATTTATTAAACTTTCTAACATTTCATTGTCAGAAATTTCATAATTATCATGGAATATACATTGTAGTCTCTGAGGGTGTAAAATGTCCTCATTTGCAAGGAGGTTATCTACTGCTTGTACACATTGCAGTAGTTCATTGTCCCAAGTTTCATCGAAAAATTCAATGTCAATTTGATCAATTGTATCAATCAATTCTTGGCTGCTCTCTTGCAGGTCCATTTCAAAAGAAACTTGGTTTTCGCCTTCCATTTTGCCTGAAATTTGGATTAAAAAAAAATATATTAGTAGAGATAGGGCAATGTTGGGAATAATTTTAGATAGGCATTTTTTTATCAGTGAATTTATCTTTGGGCAGTGTATAGTATCAGAGTGGAAGTAGGAATATAAAAAAGTGTATGTGATTTAACGTAAGTAAATTCATAATTATACAAGAGAAGCCTAACTCCATCCATAACTATAACAGAGAAGTCTCTCTAAATCTATAACTACTACAGAGGGATAGTATATATCTATCAGAAAAAGTTTACCATATTAACTTATAGTGCACAATATACTTCAGTTTTAAAAATAAAAACTTACCTTTAGAAAGAAGTTGAAGGAATTAGTGAAAATACTATTGAAATGTACAGCAAGAAGTAGTAGTCAAAATGGCTGTGTTTTCTTCTCTTCCTTTATATATATTCAGGTATATAACCAATGAAATGTCAGGTAAAAAAAAATAGAAAATGAAAGTAACATTTTCATAGGTTGTCAATTCCAACACTTCAGATGTGTTTTGTGAAGTAATTTACCTCAGGGTATTTAGAGAGGTCTACAGGCTAAATGACTAAATGGAATTCCAATCAAATTTGTGAAAATGGTAGGGATTGGTATGTAGTATGAGCTAATCTATATTTGGTGAAATTGTCTCCAGTGGCTTTTCTGTGAACTACTTTCCCACCTTTTTTGATGGTGCGCTTCCCAGAGAGCGACCCGGTACGCGAACCGTTGAGCTTGGCAAAATTGTAGGGACTGGTAGCCCGATGTGCCATTTCTGCCAATAAAAGCTGCAAAACTTTTATTGCCTATGTTGATGATATGGCTCTATGTTAATTACATTTCTTTGCTGTTTCAATTAATCTTTTTCTGTTATTTTTTGTTTTCTGTTTTCTATTTTTTCTGTTATTCCTCATGTTTTAATCTTATTTTGAACATTCACTCACATTCTCCAAGAAACTCTTCTTTGTTAATGTTATACTCTCTTTTTTTTTTCACTTCCTCTTCTGTCTTTTCTTCGGTAAATAGATCTATTAAACAGTATCTCTTCTTTACTCCCTATAGCTGTCTTTCTTTTAACATCACTCTCTGTTTCCTTTCCTTATACTTACATATTTTATTTATTTTTTTTTTTTTTTGGTTACCTCCCGGTCCGCGTACCGGGAAGCTAACCCGGAAGCGAACCAAAAGAAATAGAGCTTGCCAGAGTGCTAAACATTCTAGCAATTTTTTTGGAAAGGGAAGGTAGTTCTGAAAAGAACTTTTTTTTAAATATTTTTGTTGTTTTATATATATATATTTTTTTTTGAACATTTTTTTTTTTATTTTTTATTTTTTGAACGATTTTATATTTTTTTTGGTTTTTTTTGGGGGGGGGGAAACAACAAAAAACAGGCGTTGAAAATGGCTCAACAGGAGCAAAAAAAAATTACTGGGGGCGGTTAGGGCAATCATGGTGTTCATATGCCAGGTTGAGTGCATTGATGCTCATGTTGCCACAAGCTAATAATGCACGACAGTGCATACATAAATGAATCATGTGCCCAAAATTTTCTTGAATATTTGGCACAGTTTCCCGTGCCTCTTCTGGTGTTAGAGAAACCGGTATTGTTGGTCTGGCCACAGGAGTTGGTCTTGGATTGTCGTGCATATCCCTTAATTCTGCCCGGCTGTAATTTAGGGGATGTTTCCTCGTCATGTGCCTGTGCATTGTGTGATTTCCAAAGCTATATTTTTTGTCTGTCCCTCTGGACAATTGTTCCTTGCATATCAGGCAGGTGACATACCTTGCGTTGACCTTTTTTTGGCCACGAGGCATTGAAAAAAACTGCCAGATGAAACTGGCTTTCTTTCTGGAAACCCGGGGCAACTCTTCTAAAAATTGTGGTTCTTCTCCCTCCTCATCCATTTCTTCCTCTTCCTCCTCAGTGTTGGTAAGGACCTGGGGAGGTGGTCCTCTCTTCCCATGAGGAGGTGGTGGTGGTGGTGGGGGTGCACCAGCTGAAGCAACCAATGAAGCCATTTTCACACAAGCAAAATAGGTCTTCCAACAAGCAAAATAGGTCTTCCTCTCACAATGATGAAAGTCAGAGTGAGGAAAGAAGGAGGGGTTTTCATCATTTGGGAAAAACAATACTTCTCAACCAATGAAAAGTGTTATTTTTAAGTCACCTGACCTAGCCTTCCATCATTATGAAACCAAAAGTGAAATGAACCAATGAAAAGTTTTATTAACAAGTCACATGACCTCTCACGCTCATGTTACGCGCTGCGGAACGCTCCCCGGTTAGCTTCCGGGTCGCTAAGCTTCGCGCCCCGGTCCGCGCCCCGGGACACTTCCGGGTGCGCTAACGCGATACGTCACAAGACGCATTTCGCGGCAACGCGATACGTCGCGCTTTCGCGCCGCGGATCACTTCCGGGGAGCTGCGTTTCGCGCCTCGGTCCGCGCCCCGGGGCACTTCCGGGTGCGCTAACGCAGTACGTCATAAGACGCATTACGCGGCAACGCGATACCGTCACTATGTTGATTTCTTACCGGTTCGCGGACCGGGTCGCGGAATTAAATTGAGCTAACGGGAAGCTTCCCGGTTCGCGGACCGGGAGCGAAACAAAAAAAATATTTAAAAAAAATTATTAATAAACATATAAAATATATTTTTGGATTTAAAGAAGAATACACTTTACAGCTATAGATATTAGCTTTTAAAAAACCAATGAAATTCACTGAAAAAACCATAGGTTATAGACCATATATAGTTAGGAATTAGCATTTACAAAACCTTGAAAATTCACTGAAAAAACCATAGGTTATAGACCATATATAGTTAGGAATTAGCATTTAAAAAACCTTTATTTTACTCACACAAAACCATTGAAATTCCATATATAGTTAGTTGTACTAACTATATATCGCGCACCCGCAATCCACTGCTGATCATGTCACATATTACATCATTCATGACATGGTCAGTGACATCACTGATGACATCACTGATGACATCTCAAATGACATCACTGATGACATCACTGATGACATCTCAAATGACATCACTGATGACATCACTGATGACATCTCATTTGACATTACTGATCACATCACTGATGACATCATTCATGTGATAATACGATGAACCTCTTCAGACTTTAATATAACCTTAGATACACTCAGTGTAAACAGACACTCACAGACTGTCACTCATCCATGAAGTTACACACACACCTAGTCAGTCATGCAAAGAATCAATCACACCTCCATTTTCTCAACTATACAGTTATACACACCTTACTTATTCAAACATATACTAAAACATATTTACTCTCTTATACAATCCTGGATACAAGTTCACAATGATGCATACAGCCACTCACACATTCACTGGCTCCTATGCACAGTTATTTATATATGTCAACTCTCACATGTACTGTATTTTACATATGTACTTACTTTGACATGTAGCACTGAGATATCCATTCACTCACCAATACAC
This sequence comes from Lissotriton helveticus, assembly GCF_964261635.1. NCBI lineage: Eukaryota > Metazoa > Chordata > Amphibia > Caudata > Salamandridae > Lissotriton > Lissotriton helveticus. The sequence goes on along the minus strand of NC_136067.1, from coordinate 305,723,028 downwards.
TCATGCACACAGTCAACTGCCCATACAGCTGTTTCCACATGCACTTTTGAACCCATACATCTAGTGAATCAACTGCTCACACATATATGCACAGAGTCATACACCTCCCAGCCACCCACACACACACTCAGTCTCCCATACAAATGCTTGGGCAACCAATCAATAACCCATATAGTTACTCATATAGCTACTGATCAACACATGCAGCACTTTACAGAACAACAGACATAATGATGCACAAATTAAGACAGTTTAGTCACTAACCCATGCATTCAGTGAGACACATTTAATCACTCACTCATACAGTCAGTCACGCACCTACTAAATCCTTCATCCAGACACTTCTACATCTACTCATTCTTCAATATGTAAAACATATTTAAACTTTACAGAAACACACAGTCACTGGATGATGTCATCAGTGATGTCATCAGTGATGTCATTTGAGATGTCATCAGTGATGTCATCAGTGATGTCATTTGAGATGTCATCAGTGATGTCATCAGTGATGTCACTGACCATGTCATGAATGATGTAATATGTGACATGATCAGCAGTGGATTGCGGGTGCGCGATATATAGTTAGTACAACTAACTATATATGGAATTTCAATGGTTTTGTGTGAGTAAAATAAAGGTTTTTTAAATGCTAATTCCTAACTATATATGGTCTATAACCTATGGTTTTTTCAGTGAATATATATATATATATATATATATATTACCTACTGGCGGTCACCAGTAGGTAGTTTTAGTAAGGATTGGCTTCCATAGGAAATCTGCAACATTCTATTGGGAATAACTCTGGCGCCAGTTGAGGAATTTGTGTGTAATTTTCCAAAATTATGGCCAGCTCCGCTCTGCTCCTTCCCTGGAAGTTTCGGGGGGATTCGTGAAGTGGGGGCTGAGAAAAAAGGGGGGTCCCAAAACGTGTTTTCCCCATGTTAATTTCCATAGGACGTTCTGACACGGCTACAGCCCGAACCGCTGAACGGAATTACGCCAAACTTTGCAAAATTGTAGGGACTGGTACGCAGATGTGCCTTCGCTATATTTGGTGAAAATCCCTCCAGTAGTACCTGAGAAAATCAAAAGAGAAAATATATATGTATCTATAGCAGCTTACGTGTAAGCTTACTGTAAGCTTACCTTTACGAGCATGAGCTGCATTCTGATTGGCTGCCAATGTCTGTCAACACTCCAAACCAGAACGTGTTGGCAGCCATCTTGTGCCTCAGTAGACTGAGGAACAGGAACGCAGAAAAACCACGTGTAGAACTCAAAAAGGGGGCAGGGTAGAAGCAACCTGACCCCCTAGGCCTGCTCAGGGGGTCCCACAAGGACCCCCAAGGCAAAAAAAAAAAAATTGTTTTCAAAATTCAAATTCTTCATCCGAGAAGTGTTGGCAGCCATCTTAGGACCAATATACATGGTAGCACCTCATTAAAAAGCATTGCAGTTAATAGATGGTTTTGGGACTTTAGTTACATTATAAATCATTTGCTGATGGTATCATACTCATTTTAGGAATTGTGGTGTGTTCTAAGGTGATTTTACCATGTGAAAAAGCCATCTGCTGGGATATCATGAATCATGCTTGAAAGAAAACTATTATCTCATGCTTTTCCCACAGTGGTTTGGAAGGGGATCTATAAGCTAAACTGAAAGCATATTTTCTGTAAATTCACATTATCTTTCTCAGTCATGTGAGAATGAAGTCTGACATTCTCAGTAAAACATGTACATCCAGCAAGGACAGATACAGTCAGTTGATTCCTTTGTGTTCTACTGCAGCTTCCCAGAGTGTTCTAAAGAACAACTAGAGCGCTAACAGTCTTACTTATGACAAAAGTATGGCACACCAGAAGCCATCTTGATTGGAATGAAGTGGTAAGTCTGAAAACATTTAATTTAAAAAGGAACAAAATGAGGGGGTTCATTTTGCCATAGAAAGTATGATTAGTGCTTCAGAAAGAAAAATTAGGGCACATTTTGAGTGACTTCTCAAATCCTCTTCTATTTCATTAAAAAAATTCTGACATGCAGACTGAAACATGCACCTTGAATACCAGCAGCAGACTTCCCTGGTGAGCAGTAGCTTTACTACAGTGATATAATGAGCAACTAGAATGCTAACATTCAGAATTTATGGCAAATGTGTCACACATCTGAATGCTTACTTGATGGAACCAAAGTAAACAAGCATTGAAAATGCAATAGATCTCGCCCTCGTTTAAGTTAAAGCCATTCTGTTTGTAATGAGGTGGCTTTTTAGCTTTGCTTTTAATAGTGTTTTTCAAACTTTCATGTAAATAACATGCATATGTATGCATATATGCATTTGTATGCATGCATTTATATTTGTATTTATATAGGTATGCAGATTATATATGTTTATATATGTATGTATATATATATATGCATATATATATATATGTTCTTGAACCAAGTCAGCCCAATAACACTATTACTATGTACTTGCACGCCTGGTACACAACAAGGACGTCTTTGAACCTGCTCGCAAAGTTGGTGTTGAGGGTAGGCATGGTACTATAGGATCACAGGAGGTAGAACTCCTAAATAGTTTCCTCCTTCTTCTCTCCGAACATCCCTTGACACAATGATGTTGGATTGCCTAATAACTTGCTATTCAAAAAAAACCTTTTCCTTCCCGAATTACTTGCTAATTGGTATCATGTTCATGTACTTGTCGGATTTCACAGTATAGTGAGAAGCTACAGTTTTGCACATTTTTGCGTTATTTGCACATTCAAACTGCTTGTTTGCACATTTTCTGCGTAATTTGCACTGTAAATTGGGTACATCAACATGACCCTCTTTGCTGATTTATGCATTTGCACTTTATTGTAAATATTGCCATGCTGTGACTAATCCGTATTTGACTCATGATTACGAATGAACGAATTGTTTGGAGACAAGGTATCCAGGTTGATATCAGGGATTTCACCGATTTTACTCGTACAGTAAATCAAATCTGAGAATAGACAATATCCAACTTTAAAAAACAACCTCTGTACAGGAGTGAATGTCTGGTATTGGTGACCTGGGTTCATACGTTTATTAAATAATAATATGTTAGTGATTCTAACGGTATATACCATGTTATGCGAACCCCCATGTAAGTATTTTACTTTTATAAAGTGGTATTGTACTAGCATATTGTAATGAAATGCAAAACCTAGGATGAATGCGAGTTCTATCTGATAGTATGTCTTCTATGTCCTTGTTACACATTTTTTTAACACGTGACATCATTGTAATGTTACTGGCACTTTAAAAGGTTGCACCCGCACATTAAACATTGTCAGGTGAACAAGGCTCGTGGAGCCGAAACGTCTTTGACATACCCGCACTGAAAATAAATTGAAGAAAAGACTTCTGTGGTCCGTGTCCGTGAGTTTTTTCTGGTGTGCCCTGGCTGGTTATCCCGGAGCGGGGCGAAACTGCGGAGTACTGAATATATATATATGTGTATATGTGTGCGTGTAGATAGACCGAGGCACAAGAAAGCAGAAAAACAAACGTGAAGAACACAAAAAGGGGGCAGGGTAGATAAACCCTGACCCCCTAGGCCTGCCCAGGTGGTCCCACAAGGACAAAAAAGGGCCACATTTAAAAAAAAAATCTGGTCTGTTTTTTTTAAAATTACCCCCTGGGGGGATGAAATCGCGGCGTCATAGTGATAAAGAAGTGTGGGGGGTCCACAATCCCCCCAACACTGCCCCGGGGACCCCCGCCCCCGGGGCAAAGCGACGCAGCCCCTTGGCGCATACTGGAGGCTCCTGGTGGGCTACTTGGCCCCCAGGGACCCCCAGTATGCAAGGGGAATTAGTTCCTATTCTGCAAACACGCCAGGGGTTGCACTGCAGAGAGGTGTAAAAAAGGGTGTGGCCTCATTACACCTCTCTGCAATGCAGCCCCCTGGCGCATACTGCAGGTTCCAGGTGGGTAGTTGGCCCCCAGGGACCCACAGTATGCAAGGGAATTAGTTCCCCCTCTGCAAACATGCCCGGGGGCTGCGTTGCAGAGAGGTGTAAAAAAGGGTGTGCCTCATTACACCTCTCTGTAATGCAGCTCCCTGGCTTATACTGGAGGCTCCTGGTGGGCTAGTTGCCCCCCAGGGACCCCCAGTATGCAAGGGGAATTAGTTCCTCCTCTGCAAACGCGCCAGGGGTTGCGCTGCAGAACGTTGTAAAAAGGGGGCGTGCCCTCTGAACACCTGCCTGCAAAAATGTAGTAAATCAGTAGAAAAAAATAACAATTAATACATTTAAAAATTGACATTTAAAAAACCTTCGAAATTCAATGAAATAATCATAGGTTTCAGGCCTTATATAGTTAGGAATTAGCATTTAAAAAACCTTGCAAATTCACTTAAAAAACCATAGGTTTCAGGCCTTATATAGTTAGGAATTAGCATTTAAAAAACCTTGCAAATTCACTGAAAAAAACATAGGTTGCAGGCCTTATACACTTAGGAATTAGCTTTTAAAAAACCTTTGAAATTCACTCAAAAAACTATAAGTTTTAGGGGTGTTATAGTTAGCTGGACATTTCACTCATACAAAACCATTGAAATTGCTCCTATATAGTTAGTTGTACTAACTATATTTCGCGCACCCGCAATCCACTGCTGATGATGTCACATATTAGATCATTCATGACATGGTCAGTTACATCACTGATGACATCACTGATGCCATCTCAAATGACATCACTGATGACATCATCCAGTGAATGTGGTTTGCTTCGTTATTTAAATACGCATTATATATATAGCAATTTGCATTGAAGAATGAGTGGATATATATAAATAAATATTTGGATGGAGCAGTGTAATTGACTGTTTACTTGACCAATTTATAATGTCTCACTAAATATAGTGGATAGTGACTAAACTGTGTGAATATCTGTATCACTTTGTCAGTTGTTGTGTAAACTGATTCTACAGTTGGTTACTAGCTAAGTGAAAGTCTATATTAGTTATTGATTAGTTAACTGAGTATATAGTTAGGACCTAGTTACCATAGGAAATCCGCAACATTCTATTGGGAATAACTTTGGCGTCGATTGAGGAAATTGCGTGCAATTTTCCAAAATTTTGGCCAGCTCAGTTCTGCTCCTTCCCTGAAAGTTTTGGTGGGAATTCGTCAAGCGGGGGCCGAGAAAAAAGGGGGGTCCCAAAACGTGTTTTCCCCATGTTAATTTCCATAGGCCGTTCTGACACGGCTACAGCCTGAACCGCTGAACGGAATTACGCCAAACTTTGCAAAATTGTAGGGACTGGTACGCAGATGTGCCTTTGATATATCTGGTGTAAATCCCTCCAGTAGTTCAGGAGAAAATCAAAAGAGAAAAAATATATATATCTATAGCAGCTTACGTGTAAGCTTACTGTAAACTTACCTTTCCGAGCATGAGCTGCATTCTGATTGGCTGCCAATGTCTTTCAACACTCCAAACCAGAAAGTGTTGGCAGCCATCTTGTGCCTCAGTAGACTGAGGCACAGGAAAGCAGAAAAACAAACATGTAGAACTCAAAAAGGGGGCAGGGTAGAAACAACCTGACCCCCTAGGCCTGCTCAGGGGTTCCCACAAGGACCCCAAGGCAAAAAAAATAATTGTTTTCAAAATTCAAATTCTTCATCCAAGAAGTGTTGGCAGCCATCTTGGGACCAATATACACTTCCAAAGCATTTTCAGACCTACCCCAGTCAAAGTGCCCAGGTCATTTCCACCACAGTGCACAATTATAAGGTCAGGGTGTGGTAAATGCATAAAGGATTTTACCAATCCGTGCCGAATCATAGTTGAATTACCAAAACTGTACTTCCTTCTGGGGTCTCCTCGGGAAAGTACAGTATGGCAGATCTTACGCTCCACCTTTGGAGCATTTACTTTTTTTAGTCCCTCAGGTATAGAAAAAAAATTCCAAATGAAATGTTCTTTCACCTTCGGCTGAGGAGGCTCTTCATCTATGAAACCATCTGACTCCTCACTGCTGCTGGATGCTCTGGCAGCCATTCTATCCATAAATTGTTAGCACAGAAAAAAAGAGGTCTTGCTCTCACCAAAGTGAAAGAAGAAGTGAAGTAAAAGGGTGGGGTTTTCATTCTTTGTGAAAAAACTGTTAGCAACCAATGAAAATTGTTATTTTAAGGTCACATGACTTGACGCGCTTACGCTGCGCGCACCGTAGCGCTTCCGGGGGCGCTTAGGCGATGCGAACGTAGGCGCTTCCGGGGGCGCTTACGCGGCGTGCCTGAGTGACGTTTTGGTAGCTTAACGGAAATGCAAAATCATTTTCATTCGGAAAATCAAAAATACTGCTTTTATAAGTATGGTACTGAATGTCTTACATTATTATTTAATTTTCCTACATATTTTTTTACGAACGCAGAATTAGCGCTCTCGCTGCACTTTCGGGAGAGCTTACCGGTGCGCGCACCCTGAGCGCTCAAACACAAAATGATACGGGTAAGCTTACCGGTGCGTGCACCCTGAGTGCACCAGGAATAAATGATAAAAAATATATATACATTGAACAAATAAATATAATTAATAGTTGTAAAAAAACGACTAATAAAAAAAAAATGTAGGTTACAAAGTCGATATACAAGGGAATTAGCTTTTTAAAAAACTATGAAATTCACTGAAAAAACCATAGGTTTCACAAACGTTATAGTTAGGAATTAGCATTTAAAAAACCTTTGAAATTCACTGAAAAAACCATAGGTTTCACACTCATTATAGTTAGGAATTAGCATTTAAAAAACCTTTGAAATTCACTGAAAAAACCATAGGTTTCACACCAGTTATAGTTAGCTGAACATTTTACTCATACAAAACCATTGAAATTCCCACGTTATAGTTAGTTGGACTCACTATAACTCGCGCGCCCGCAATCCACTGCTGATCATGTCACATATTACATCATTCATGACATGGTCAGTGACATCACTGATGACATCACTGATGACATCTCAAATGACATCACTGATTACATCACTGATGACATCTCAATATATACCTTACAGGTATATATCTCTATCAGTATTGTAAATCATGATATTTCTGGGCTTATGTGCGTCTTGATCTGGTGAGCAAAAATAGTATATAAGGAAGTGGGAGGACTGTTTAAATGTACTTGCTTCTTACCACGATCTAATGAAAATGTATACCAATATCGTTGTATGTTTTATCATGTTTTCATGTATGGCTAATTAAATATGCACATTAGCTGTACATATATTGAGGGATGAATGTAAGCTTGTTTGATAACGTTGCAGGAAGAGTTGTTTGATTGTATTATGGTGTTTTTTGGTTAAAATGTAACCATTTTATATATTTTGAATGTTTATAACACTGATCAGATGGGAATTATCAGATGGTCATATTAATTTGTTAGATTATTGTTGTATCTCAGGGGAAATTGAGTGCTCTATTGAATGTATTTTGATACTGGTTTTTATTGTTTTTTAGTCTACACATTATAAAAGAGACAACATATCCCTTTCATCTTGATAAAGGTGATGCCCCTCAAGCTTCAACAACGAAACGCGTCGACGCCCTTTGGTTTTAAATCCGAGGAACTATTAGGGTGCCATAAATTGTCATCTGTGTGACACTGTTCTTGATTCTATTCGGATTAATAATTGAAACAACAATTTGTGATGTTTATGTATATGATACATTTTGCTTCTCTCTGATGTATAACACATTGCCACTAACCTAGTGGTATGCTATCACATAACAGTGATTTTAAATTAGTTTTTTTTTTACCTTCTTACACCAGCTTGCATGAGGTGTGCTTGTATTAGAGTCATCAAGATAATTTTGCCAAGGGGTCTCCCTTTGTTTGCAACTTGAATAGCAGATTTCTACATGACTGTATAGAACAGTTCAAGTGAATTTGGCCAAGGGAATCGCTTTGACTTCTTTTTTGAAGGATGCAGTTCCTGGGTTCTGTCTTGTTTCTGGGGGTAAGGCATTCCAGATCCTGGGAGCCATTTCTGAGAAGGAACGATTATATGTTTTTTTCTTGGTAAATCGTTCTGTTTTCAGAAGAAGGTTAAAGGAACTCCTAGTGATTCTGTTCCCACCCAATAGTACCAGTTTCTCCACTAGGTGTCAAGGGGTGTTTTGATGAAGTGCCTTGTGAGTCTTACAGGCGATTTTCAGATGGATTCTGGCCTCAAAAGGTAGCCAGTTGAGGGCACGGAGGTCCGGGGAGATATGACAGTTTCTTTTGGAACCCGTGATGAGTCTAGCTGCTACTTTGATTGAAGCTTTTAAAGGGGCAGTCGTTGATCTGGGTAGGCCACAAAGGGCAACACTCCCATATTCCACTTTGGGGATTACTAGAGCCTGAACTGCCTGTTTAAAGTCATTTGCGGGAATGAAGGGTTTCAGTCTTCTCAAGGTTTTCAGCTGAAAATTTGCTCCTTTCATTGCAGCGCTGATGTGATTTTGCATATTTTGCATATTTAACTTGTTATCCAGAGTTCTTCCTAATGATTTGCAGAGTTGATGATGTGAGGTTGACCATCAAGTGCTGTTAGGTGCTTCATCCAGTTGTGGATGATGGTTGTTTTGCTAGGGGAGCTATTAGGTGGAATTCTGTTTAGAGTGTGTTTAGTTTTAAGTATTTTTTGGCCAACCATGATTGTGTTTTTGGAGCGTTGCATTGAGGGACTTGAGGTCTTCAAGTGATTGGACCTTACTGTAGAGTTCTGTGTTGTCTGCGTACATGTGGAAGTGGACATCTGAAGAGTTGAGAAGCTCGGCGAATGGCCCCATAAACAAATTGAAGAGTGTTGGGGAGATGGAGGATCCCTGGGGTACTCCAAGAGTGACTGGTGTGGGATTGATTGATCTTGATTCTTTGTGTTCTGTTTTGCAGGAAGGAAGTGAACCAGTTTAGGACCGTTCCAGATACTCCCATGCTATGATTCAGGAGGTCTAGTAAGTTGTCGTGTTTGACGGTGTCGAAAGCTGAGGATAAGTCAAGCAGAAAACCTGATTGGAATTGATCGAGCAGGTTGAAGTGGTCAATGTTATTGATAAGCTACGTGTGGACACATTTTTCTAATAGTTTGACCAAGGTAGGGATGTCGGATATTGGGCAATAGTTATTCAAGTCCGACAGATTTGCCGATGTTTTTTTTAAGATGGGTGATACCTGACCTGCTTTGAGGATGTCTGGGATGGTTCCTTGCAGAAGAGAGGTGTTTATAATCCTAGTCCATAAAGTTACTAACAATTGAATGGATTCCTTTGAGTGGGATGCTGGGAGTGAGTCTGTGAAGTGATTGGAGGGGTTCAAAGCAGTGATCATATTTAGGATATTTTCTTCACTGTAGAGGTAGAAGGAGGTCCAGGTGGCATTGTTTTTGGGCCAATTCTTGGTTTGATCTAATTGTTTACTGATGAAGTCCGGTTTTGATCATCGAATGTTCCTGAAATATGAGTTTCTTGTGCTTCTTGGTAATTTGAGGTGGATAGAGGATGGTGCTGCTCTACGTTCAATTGCTCCTAGAGATCTTCTGTCTTCATTTAGCCTACCATCATCCCAGGGCTTTGAATATTTTGTGGTGACTCTTTTCAATTGTTGGGGCGCTAGCTTGTCTAATACCGTGCTCATAGAGGCGAAATAATGATTAGTCAGGTCATGAACATCATTTAGATCATCAGATGGCATGAAGATAGGACTTGTGTTTGCTAGTGAGACAGCATTGATGTTTCTTAGGTTCCTCTTCAAGATTTTCGTTCTCGTCGGTTGGACAGAGAGTAGTTTACCTACTTCATTGATATGGAAGGTAATGATGTGATGGTCGGACAAGTCACAAGGGAGGATCGATTTCAGCTGGGTGGAGTCCGGTTTGGAGATAACTAGGTTGAGGGTTGAGCCTTTATCATTTGTGGGGCTGTTACAAATTTGGGATAAGTTGAAGTCAGATTGGAAAGTTTTGAGGCTATTAACCTCCGGGTCAGCTGGGTGATTCCATTGGAGGTTGAAGTCCCCCAGGAATATCTGAATGTTCTGTTGACCGACGTTTGTGGCCATAATGTCCATTACGTGTTCAATGAAGGTAAGGTTGTTTCCTGATGGATGGTAAAAACAATGTAGAGAACATATTGGCTTGTTATTGTTGGAGCTGTCCAGACATAGGTATTCAAACAAATAGAGAACCGGAGAGATGGAGCGGAGGTTGTTCTGATGAATGCAGGCAATACCCCCACCTGGCCTATCAATTCTATCTAGTCTTGTGATGTGGTAGTTTGGGTGAATTAGTATTTCTAGGATGGGTGTGGCTGATTCATTTAGCCAGATTTCCGTTAAGATTATGAGGTCAGGTTTGTTAGTTAGAATGAGGTCTGCTATCAGAAGCGCATAAGAGTGTAGTATGGAAGTTAGATCTTTCGATGATAGAGGGTTTTTATTCTGATCGGCAAGGATGATGCGTTGGGGTGAGGAGCTGTTTTCCATCTAGGGATTTTTTGTATCCGGGTGCTAGGACGGTGCTGCTGAATGCATTCAGCGTGTTGCTCGGGTTGTTGAATGATCGGGTCGTGTAGAGTGTGGATGTCTTCTTTGATTTTTTTGCAGAGATAGTAATATCTCATTGAGTCTGTTGTCCAGAGTTGGGGTTATCATATTAATAGCCTGGACTGTGGTTAGGTAAGGAAATGTTGTTCCTTGAGTGGGGTCCTGGGGCGAGAGGTGATCTGGGCCGTTAGATGGTGGTTTTTCATTTTGGTTATTCTTTGCAAGTAGGGGTTGGTCGTGAGGGGGTAGTCATGAGGGGGTAATGATGTGTGCTACAAGAGGTGGGATGATGAGATTCCTAGTGCTGAGGGAGGGAGAGGGAGTGAACGCTATCCGATCGGATGTGAGGGTGCAGAGGGTGATAGGAGCAGAGTTTGTATTGTTGTCACTGGAGGGAAAGGGTAGTAGGGGTGGTGGGATTCGGGGTGAGGGAGGAGGGAGTGGGTGTGAATGCAGGCTGACCCGACGAGGGGGTGTAGGGGGTGATCGGAGCAAAAGTTTGTGATGCCCTTCCTGGGGATGGAGAGGGATGTAGTGACAGTGATATTCATAATGAGGCTAGAGGGAGAGGGTGGGCTCGAGGTCTGATTGGATGTAAGTGGAATGATTGGGGCAGAATTTGTAATGGATTTGCTCTGGATGGGGATGGGAGTGGGGAGGGGTGACTTATCTAGAATGTGAGAAGAGGAGTATTTGTGTTGATGTGGAGTAGTTATATGGGCGAGGGGGCCTGTATGGCGGTTGGAGGGGGGTCTGGTAGGGAGTCAGGTAGAGCGCTAAGTGAGTGATTTGTTGGTAAGGTGAGATGGGGACTTACCACCTTCTCTTTTATGTGCGGAAAGATGTTGTCCAGAAGAGTTATGTTATGGTCTGATGTTTGCATGAGGATGATCCCGTTATGGTATATAGTAATTGTAGCAACCGCTTTGTAGAACGGGGACGGATTGTTGTGTTTGGAATGTCCCCTACATGGTGTACAGGCATGTTCCTATGCACTGACTGCACAACTATGTCTATCTGTTAACCTGGCTTTTGATTTTCAGCCCTGATTCATGATAATTCAAAATAGACACATAGTTTTGTGTAGTTCCTAGGAATCGCCAGGACCTGCGTGTTTTGGATGACGTAAAGTGAGGGCTTGGTGTCCAAACCAACTCCGGACACCCCCACAGGATATGTCAGCCATTAGAGCAGCTCGCTCAACAGTGCCACCACCTCCCCCCTGTATCTTACAGTGGTGTAGGTAGTCTCTGGCAACCACTGAACATGACAACTCTGATTCCTCAGGGATCCTGGAAAACAGTACAGTACTTTTTGCTCAGTCACTCGTGCTTACTTATTCTCAGAAAATACACAGGATGGCAATTAGGACGTTTCAATAAGTATTTATTGGTCTAGCGTCAGTCTGTGTAAAACGTATTTGCTGTGACAATCAGGAGATAGAAGCATACGAAATAAATCACTAGTATTAATGTAGTAAACAGTAGATACATTTCTACCATAGTGGTAAGAAGATGAACATATACAGTTCAGATCAGACAGTAGCACTTTCATACTCCTATAATGCACGTCCTACATAATTAGCCTAAATGTATCTAGCCTAGATATGTAGGTGTAGCATGTATATGTATAGATATATAGATATATATACACACAAACACACACACACACACACACATATATATATATATATATTCACTGAAAAAACTGAAACATCTAGGTAGATGTGTCACGTTGTAAAACTGTGCGCCACATGAAACCTGCGTCAGTTTTCATGTGGGCATTCCAGCGCAGGAGGGGCGTTCTGTGGCAGGAAGGCCTCGAAAAAGTGACACAGTAACATCTACAAGATTTCACTGAGTCACATTTACGGCCATGCTGCGTCAAAACCCTGAGCCTGCTTGGAGCAGGCGTAAGGAATGACGCAGCATGTCAGGCAGAGGGCGCCCCTGATCCTTGCTGGAGCTGCGTCGAGCTTGTGACACGACTCTAGCAATGTGTCGCCCTTACGCCAGTGGATGCGACACAGATCTTCCCATCCGTGCTCCACGGAACGCTGCATTGTAAATTCAGCGCATCAGTGGTGGCGCATGGGTGGTTTTGCATGTCACAAGTTTTCTGGCTCATCCCTGCTGATTTGCAGACATGCGCCAGACCTTGTAAATCTGCCCCATAGTCCCTTGTGGACCCAGCACAGTGCTTTACACTGAATGTGTGCCCAGATAGGAAGCCAAAGAAGTCCCCTGATAGAACTTGATACCGAGCAAAATTTAGGAAGCTTCAGGAGAACTCTTGCAGCTGTGTTCTGAAGGGTCTGGGGTTTATTGAGAACTCGTGTTTGAGCTCCTACAAATAGGGCATTAAAGAAATCAAATTTTTAGATCACGAACTCTATGATTATTGTTTTTCTTAACTCGGGGGAAAGACATGGCAAAAATGTTTTTTAAATCTTCTGCATAAGGAAGCAGTAGTGTGTTACCTGATTTGAGTGTTCCAAGAATGTTAGTTCTTGACGTTTAATTAAGTCTGATATTTCCAACATTTGTATTGTTGCAATAATTCTAAAATGAGCTGAGATTTGATTAGGGATTGTTTGTCTGTGTAACAGAACGCATGTACATGTAATGCAAATATGAAAATATGCAAAAAATCAGGTGTGCAGAATGAGCCAAATTACATGCGCTCCTCCTCCAATCCTCATCACATATGATCAATTCTGTCCTCATTCACATAATGTGCTATTTACAGTACTCCATCCTTGATGCGATCTTGCTTCAATAAATCTGCTAGCTGAAAATGTAAAGCTTGGTCCATGCTTTATCAAGTAACTCAAATAAATGGTATTTGAATAAGAAATAAGACATCACTTCTCTATCTGACATCTGGTCTGAAGATATATACTACCAATAGCATTACAACTTATATCACAAAGTGGTTCACATCCTTGCTCTGTGATAGCCTTTGAAGTCAAGCTAGAACTTTTCACTTACAATGACACTTAACTATCTGGAAGACCCTTAAAATCTAGCCAGCATATGAAACATGTTAATGCTCAAGATCACAAGGAAAAAATGGGGTGACTGCTCCCACTCCTACCTTGCAGCTGAAAATTGGGATGCCCTATTGCAACAGCTTAGGACCACTGCGCAGCGGCAGACATTCAAGCGCCATCTCAAAACCTGGCTCTTTGAATTTGTATTCTGACCCCTGACCAATTAGGATCTATCCTGCATAAAGCACCGGGGCATTAATTGAATAGCTGTTGCACTTTGCAAATCCCAGGGATAAAGATAGATAGATAGAATGCTAATAATGCAAACCTGTGTAGGTTGTATGCCAAAATAACACCTGCCGAAATATCCATGACATAAAATTGTGTCCTACATTATCATTTACAAAAATACACTCCCAAGAGGTGTAGATTTACTAACAACTCTAATTGACTGATATTTTCACCAATGATATTTAGGGCACAATATTTATGTTGGTCAATATTCGGATAGCAATATTTTGGTACTGTTAGAAATGGGGGTCTCTAGTTGGCAATGGTATGTACCTTTGTCCAAGTAGGGAACCTGTCTTCTAGTCAGGGTAAGGGGGATACACACTTTAGATAATCCCTGCTCACCCCTCTTAACAGCTTGGCACAAGCAGACAGGTTTATCCCAAAGGCAATGCGTGAAGTATTTGTACTCAAAACACACAGTAATACAGTGATAGCACCACAAATGGACATCACACCAGTTTACAAAAGTGAAGTATCTTCTTCTAAACCGAACAAAACCAAAACGACAAAAACCCAACATACACATATCAAAATAGCGATTAATAACAGTCAAGTGCAGAAATAGCACTTGCAGAAACAAATAGCTCCACCTGTTGCCATAATGATGTTGTGACAGGCATAAATCCAAAGTAAGGCGCTGACGGCAACATGTGCGGTGTGGGGCACAGATTCACATGGACCCTCTAACAACAATTTCATGGAAAACAAAGACTATGAATGATGCACGGCATTGTGGAGGTAAAGCGGTGGTGTCGAGGTCAAGGCCGGTCCCTGGTTGACACAGGGGAGGCAAGGCATCTTGTCTGCGAGGAGACTCCATGTTGAGTCCAGGACAGGGAAAGACAGCGATGTTGGCAAGGCGGCCTCGGTTCCTGTGGGTGATGCGAAGTCAAAGGGTTTGTGAAGTCACCCTCGTTGGTTATCAGCTCCACGATAACAGGATGCAAGCACTGGCATTGGGAAGGCCGATAACTGCAGGCGTCGAAGGGTGTTGGAGCTGAGGTGCAGGCAAGGCAGTGCATTGTGCACTTCTTGGGCATTATTTCTGGCCTCAGAGCAGATAGCGGCATCACTGGTGGCATCATTGGTGGTGTTGGTGTTGTTTTTCTTGCTTTCTTTAAGTTTCTTCAACACCTCAACCTGCAGGAATAACCTCCAGAGCCCCATAACTGAAATAGGCACCTCCTAGCAGGGGATTTCAAGGAAGCTGGTGGTGAAGTATTTGTGTCCATGAACAGGAGGTCAGCACACACAAGCCCTTGGCGATTCTTCTTCAAGATCGTTCACGGCAAACTCCCAGTCTTTGTCCTCTACCTTGGCAGAAGCAGCAACTGCAGGCCAACCCACCAAAGGACACACAAAGGGGCAGTACTCCTCCTTACAGCTCTCCAGCTCTTCTCCTTGGTAACAGACTCCTTTTGATTCCAGAAGTGATCTCATTCTCTGAGGTATAAGGTCCACTACGTATACCCCTTTTTGTCTTTGTTTGCTTTGTGGCAAGGGTCTCTGAGCCCAGTCTAAACCAGTTCCGTTCTCTCTTATGCAGCATCACCACAGGAGGTGAGACAGCATTGTGCAGAGGGGACACTGCCTATTCAGGTGTAAATGAAACTCCTCCCACCATTCTAAATGCAGCCAAGGTCTATTCAGCTCAGCTCTGAAATACCCAGGAAAGGCAGGACACATCTCAAACCCCTCCCCCCCGGTAGCTCTCTACAGTGAAGGCACATCCCCAGCCCCTCTCACTCCAAAACCAAACAGTCAATACACAAACCAGCAAAGGCACACAACATGGTTACATAAGAAAATGCCTACTTTCCAAAAGTGGCATTTTCAAACACTCTATTTAAAAACCATATCCCAAAAACATGAGTTAAGCGAGCCTACTCTCCATTTCACTATGTTGTCCCAATGGGAAGGTACACTTGTAAGATGTTACAAAGTAACTCCCATGTTAGCTTATGGGACAGGTACTCTTTCAATAGTGAAAAACGAAATACACAGTATTTCACCATGAGGACATGTCATACATTCCAGTACATGTCCTACCTTTCTGATACACTGCACCCTGCCAATGGGGTTGCCTTGGGCCTACCTGAGGGGTGTCTTACATGTAAGAAGGGGGAAGGTTAGGGCCTGGCAAGTGGGTGCACTTGCCAAGTAGACACGGCAGGAAATACTGCCTGCAAACACTGCAGTGGCAGGTATGAGTTGCATTTGGAAGGCAACTTGTTTAGAATGCACAATCAGTGCTGCAGGCCCACTAGAAGCAGTTGATTTACAAGCCTTGGGCACCTTCAGTGCACTTTACTAGGGGCTTAACAGTAAATCAAATATGCCAATCATGTATAACCAATCATGATAACAATTTACACAGGGAGCACTTGCACTTTGACACTGTGCCTAAAGCATCTAAGCCAGCAGAAACTAAATCCAGCACACCATCAGAAATATAGGATAGTCAGGGGAAGCCACGCCAAGGATGCCATGTCTAACAGGTACCATGCTATGTAGGACGTTTGTAATGCTGTTCACCCCTGCGCCATTGACATCATGTTCCTCTAGAACAGCCCTATCAGGTCAAGCCTGGTCCCATCACTTTTAAAGACACCCTTAACTCTATCGAAGACCGTAGAGTCGTGCTAGTCTGTGCCAGCATATGCAGCATATTAATGCTAACTCTAATGCAACTCTGTGGAAAGTTGTATATTAGAACAATATGAACAGAAATATAATTTGACATAAATAGTGTGTTCTAAATATGATTTACAAAAATATTATTCCATTGGGAGTAGATTTGCTATTACCTCTAATGGTCTGATATTGTAAACAATATTTAGTGCACAATAATTATATCTGACAATATTCTGACAGCAATATTCAGGAGCCATACCTTATTGTACCTACATAATGTAATCCACCCCTACATGATTTACACCAACATTGTTTTTCTCTTTCTAGAATAAATTACTAAATTCTATTGTCCTTGGAGTGACATTACCCACTCCATTCATCTAGCCAAATTGGTCCCACCTTCCTCAACATTCCCAATTCCCTTGAAAATCATTGCAGCAAATTAAGTGTTTCCCTATGTAAAGAAATAAAGTATGCTCTCACAGATAGTCTATTCAGAACATGACTCAACAGTAGAATGCTTCTCTGAAGTGACTATTACACCCTTCAGTCAACAGTGCCTCACAGTTCCACTTAAAATTGCATTATGCGTATACACCCTAATGAGACACGACCATAACCAACCAAGACTCTGGAAAGTTATCACTGTTTGTGTTGTACTAGCTGTATGATGATGAACAAGAGACCAAATCTCCCCCTGCATTGGATGGCCCATATTGACTAGATTTAGAGCAGGAACCAACATCTAAAACTGTTTCCTGAGCTACCAGCTGCTGTTGGATACCATACTAAATTATCTTAGTCAAACCATCACCAGATACATGTAACCACACTCATTTAGGTCAGCCTCCCAACAAACATTTGATCACAGATTCATGAAAAGAATATAAAACCCTTCTGTACTCCAGAACTGTGTAACATTCTTGCACCTGTAACCGAGGCCACTCTTTTAAGTTGTTTGAAAGAATTCAAAACCCATATCTTTGGCACCATTTCACCATATTAAGCAGAAAGACTTGACTTTTAAACAGAAATATAGTTTCATCTGTAGCACCTTTAATTTTACACTCTCTACAACAAGAATCAAGAATGCTCATGAACTTCTGCATATGGGGGATGCAACTTCATAATCATACCCTTCATACCTGCCATTGCCTTCTTCTCTAGTTGGTAAAGCCCTTGAGAACTGAGCATGTCTTGAGGGGATTATGTAGCTCTCTTTGACCACAGGCTTGATATCCTAACATGCCAATGAAGGAGGAATACCTAGGCCTATATTGTACCGTGGTCCATGGGAGCATGGCTGCAGAGTTCATCAATTCACATAAACCCGACCAACAAAGGGCACTTAGGGAACTTGCATCCTCATTCTAGACATTAAAATTCACCTTTTTGATTTTCACAACCTCTGCTGCCATGGGCAGAGATTCAACATCTGCTTCTAACCTTACACTTCAAAATGGATGTGTCTCTGAAAGTTTATGTCCAGTTGGTTCTGGACTGAATGCATAAACAGACGGACCAGAGTGGAATTGATCAAAGAGCTTAGCCCAATCTGAAGTTAACAACATCTAGATGATGGAACTGCAGGCTATAACACTCTCCCCTCAGGCCCTTGCAAGCCTCCACAAAAGAAAAGATAAACACATTAGCTAGGAGCAGAAGCATCTGCATCCATAAATTAGCTATAGATAGGCAAGGCAATGCACATAGTTTCTACTGAAAGTGGTTTTGTTTCTATGTACTACCTCATAGTCTATTCACACCCCATGTCTGATATAGAATCTTCCTTTTCTTGCACCATCAAACACAAATGTTCCACAATCTAAACTCACCAGTATTTGTTTACCTCCTGTAGTAAACCCATGGCAATCCTCTTTGTCTTCCATTGCCATGGAACTATCCCAACCCTGATGACAGTTCTTGAAAGTAACGTAAACATACTACAACATGAGCATTGAATCAACTTCCAAGAATAAAACAGCATATGCATTTTAAAGCCTCACTGTATCCCCTTCTTTTCTCCCTATGCCCAAAAAGTTAACTCCCATGTAAGGAGTATTTATTATCAGCAAGGATTACACTTGCACTAAAATAAATTAAGCATCTAGCCAGCTGTTTGAGAAGAGTTTGTCACAAAATGTTATTTATGCTGAATTCTTAATTATATCTATTTTGATCAAACAATTGCTCTGAGAAAATCTTTTTTAAATGATTAGATTTTTAAGAAAAATAAGTACTTTACTACAAAAAACGAATGTCACTATAAATGGAGAATATTGCTTAAAAACATAAATGATAGACGAAAATATTTGATAGTGGCCTATGATCCAGATACATAAAGCACTGCCTTCAGCTCATCTTGGCCCAGGTACCTAGTCCCTACCCAAAGCACATACCCACCGAGACAGAATTTTTGTTATTTGCTAAAAATAACAAGGAAGAAATAGTGCAAACGTGTCTCAATGACAGGACCGTGACAGATTTTGAACCCCAACTTTTACAGAATACCAATCAGAGGCACTAGAGGTAGGAATGCGGATGGTAATGTAGGAAGCCCCAAAATAACCATGCTGGAGTTCAGAAGACGATTTAGCAATAAAGATGCCTTTAAATTTGGTATCGTGCCCAATTTTCTGTGGATGCAAAGACAGGTCAAATGTCAGGCTATGTCTTCTGACTAATTACTGCTTATTCGTTTAACAATCAGCCAATCAAACCATCAACAATCAACCAACTCCTCACGGACCACCTCAGCAACCACCAGAACCTCAATGTCACATAGTCTGTAGTCAGGCCCAGCCACAGTACAGAAACAGCACTGATTGTCACAACAGAAGACATCTGCAAGATCCTTGACCGAGGAGACATGGCAGCCCTCAGTCTCCTTGACCTCTCTCAAGCACTTGACATGGTCGCACACCTCATTCGGTGTTTGTACACGATCAGAATCCAATGACCCGTTCTCAGCTGGATCAATTCTTTCTTCTAGAATAGAAGACAAGCTGACAGCCTGGTACCTTAGTCCTTGGAAGCCTGCAAACATTTGTGGAGTGCCTCAAATTTTTCACTCAGCGCCCCCCTCTTCAATGCATACATGATCGCTCTGGCCAGTGTCAGCTGCACACATTACATCAACATCCTCTCCCACACAGATGACACAGAAATAAATATTCTCCTTCTTGGACAAGACCTCTAACACAAGAAACACATTAATCTCCTGCTTTACTGAAGTGTCTAATGGGATCAAAGCCCACTGTCTCAAGCTGAACACTGACAAGACAGAAGTAGTGGTCTTCATCAAGAACATACATCATGGGAATTCAATTGGTGGCTGGCCAAACTTAGACCACACCCAGTACCCATGCCAGGAACCTCTGAATCATCAACAGCAAACTGGACATGACTGCAAAAGTAAATGCCATCAGTGCATCCT
Organism: Lissotriton helveticus; assembly: GCF_964261635.1. Classification (NCBI taxonomy): domain Eukaryota; kingdom Metazoa; phylum Chordata; class Amphibia; order Caudata; family Salamandridae; genus Lissotriton; species Lissotriton helveticus. Next base: position 305,703,102 of record NC_136067.1, on the reverse strand, counting down.
GCGTCCACACTCTGAAAAGCTGAGGAAGATTTTCAAATGGCTCCTAAGAAACAGAAAAAACACCATCACTCATGCCCTTTTCACCAGCAAGTTGGACCACCGGAACACCCACTATGCTGAGATCACCAATCAACTCATCAGAAGACTACAAACTATTTAGAACTAGGCAGCCAAATTCCTCCCTAGCCTCCCACACAGAACTCCCCATACACCACAACTCAGGGAGCTTCTCTGGTTCCCGATAAAAAAAAACATGCTCATTTTAAACTACTCACACACACATTCAAGGCAATACTCAACTTAGGCCCCACCTAACTGAACAGTCTCAGCTCCTTCTACCAACCACCCACTCCTACTTGCACACATTCCACATACATAGAACCAGAGCAGGAGAACAAGTGTGCACTTACATCGCTCCTAAAGTTTTAAACAACCACCCACTTTACATCAGAGCCTCCTCCTCTCTTCTTTAATTCCGGAAGAAGCAGAAGACCTGGCTTTTCAATTAACCAGCAATGGATCTGTTCAGAGGGTAAATATCTAGCTCAGTAATCCTTCCAGACAGTCACCCCACTTTGTGTGACGGACCAGCGGGAATCCTTATGCCGTCTGTTCAGGAGGGACCTGGATCACCAGTTGGTTATCAAAATGAGCTGTGTCTGTGAATTCTCTCTCCCATAGTCTATCCCACCCTCTGGTGTGAAAAGACCAAACAAAGCAAGTAGGAAAAAAGGTGAGAAAAGATTGGCAGTGCCTCACGGGAGTAACACCATTGGAGTCTGCAGACGGGTACTCGCCTGCGTCCTCAGGTTCTCATCATCAGCAACTGCCAACCCATAACACAAAATGTGATAAAGTGATACAAAGCAAAGAGACAGAGTGCTAAGTGTGGTATGATGTGCTGCCGGTGTACCAGTTAGATTATCCGGATATACGGCACTATCACCCTTTAGGAACTAGCAGAATCTGGACTGCAACACCGCCATTCCTAATCTTAAACCGAGCTAGACTACACTGGCTATGTTACTTTATTCCGTGCTGTGTGTCTGCTCATTTAAAAGCCGACATGTTTCATTGCCAGGGTGAACTTACAGCAATTTCGTGAGGGCAAGGGCCAAATTTTCCACACTGCACCAATGGTTGTCTGTTATTTATGTGTTTTATATATCTATATATGGGAGACAGAAACAACACAACACAACAGATCATCAGTTAGCACCAACTAAAACATGTGTTATCACAAATATAGAGACCACCTCAATTTCATCAATATATTTACCGGGTTGTTGCCCATCATGGCAATACCTGTAACTCCCTTCACTAGTGTGTGACTTTGTACTAATCCAAAAACACACTGGCTGTCACTTATGCTGCAGGACGTCAGCCTGTGAAGAAACGTGAAAAATTATGAACTCGTATCATGTTACGCAAATATGTTATAGTCACAATGCTCGCTAGCTCTTTTATAAAAACGATGTTTCCAAGTGCTGTATGTGTGCGCCTGTGTTCAATGGGGCAGTAAAGTACACATTCTGTCCTCCCCCCAACCTGGGCGTGCACCCCGCGATATCTCCAGTCAAAGAATTTGCACAAGGGCTTTGTATCCTCTCCTGCGCGCAGGAGCAGCACCAGCGAGTCTTTTGGTCCGTATAGAGCCAAACATTTTCTTGGAGGATAAGCGGTTCCGGCTGGATTGGAGCTACATAGCCAATAAGTGCACCCAGGACTGGCTTATCCTCATTATTAATATGGCCAAGATGTTGAGTGAAGAACTCCTCAAGGAGATATTAGAATTGGAGGAAGCGATTAAGGCTGACACCACCATAAAAGACACCAAAGAACAGTTTGCTAAGACTCAGAGTGACCTGGGGGATTATCAAACCTACATGGTCAACCAAAAGATTAAAGGACTGAAGAGGAATCTAGATAAGTTCAGTCACGAGTTGGCATTGCCATACGTGGAAGATTAATATTATCAACAAGCCTCAGAACAGATACCACACCCACAGGGCCCCGGGGGTGGACAACGGCAGGGTAGGGGGACTCCAAACAACTGGACCTTTGAGAACCCAATTAGCGAGGACGACGAGTATAGTGGCCAACCATTTACCTCTAATCAAAGTGTGAGATTCAATCCCCAAGAGAGAGCAAACAAAGACTTGGGAGCATTGTTCCTGTCTTTTTTAGGACAACACCCCACAGACCAAAGAGGGGCCAGCCACAGGGGCAGGGGGAGAGGACAGGCATGTCAGAACTTGAATTCAATATGGCAGATGTTCTCACCCAGAATCACACGCAGCCGGGGCAGAACACCCCTCTATCCATGAGTGATAGTAATATAGTGTTTAATTCATCAAAATTCCAGCTGACAGAAGATGAACTTAGGGTTTTCAAAAAGGGCCTTGGATATGTCCCCACCCCAAAACATGATAGTTTGAAATTTTGAGGGGAATTCAATGGCCTCATGAGAAAGATCAAGCTAAAAAAGTTCTTGAGGGTAAGAAGCAAGACACCCCCTCATTTTTTTGACTAACCTGCGACGTCCCTTTCAATTCTGTCCTTCCAATAACCTAGTAGGTCTGAGGTCCACGTGTTTGAGCGGAAAGTCCTGCAAGATATTTCCAATTTGGAACAAAATTAGAGTGGTACTGTCCAAAGTAACATGAGTAGCAGAGACTGGCAGGCTGTGAAGTCCATACAAGGAGTGTGGCTCACTGATTAGAGCGGCAGACCCTGATACAGAGGTCTGGCCCGGGACCAGGGTTCAATTCCCGTCGCGGCAGGGTCTTGAGCTCAAATGTCCGCGGACCCGATAATTGCACGGTGCCTACTCTAATCATGGGGTCCCAGCCTGCAACTCTGGGCAATAGCTTGCTTAGTCTCCACACTGGCCCTAATCGCTAAGGATGCCTGGCTTCACCAGGGGAGTGCCCAGGAGTTGGGCGCCTCACAGGAACAGGCCAGGATGGGTTCCTCAGCGGTTTATTCAGCGCGGGGACACACTGGTAAGTGTAACCATGCTATTTATAAGCTTCAGAATTACAATTACAAAACAACTCTGCAATCACCATTTAGCTGGCCAATATGGGCGGGGGGTGGTGGTGATGGACACCCAGGCTATGAAGGTGGCCAGATTGCTGGGGGTTCATCAGAACTATAGACCGCTCATGAGGGATCGCACAAAAGATCTACAGGCAACCATTATAAAAATGGTCACGGAGGCCAAGGAGAAGAAGTGGCTTACACATAAAGAAGCAGAATTTCTGATTAATAACAAACCTAGGGTCCCGGCATTCTACATTGTGCCGAAAATACACAAGGCCCAGCGACCACCGCCTGGGCGCCCAACAGTGTTGGGCATTCAATCACTGTTGGAACCATTGTCGCAATACTCAGACTTCTTCCTGAAGGAATGTATCATTACACAGCCCCCTTACGTACAAGACACCACCGATATGCTGAGAATTATATATAGGGCTCCCGGTTTTCCGTTTTTACGGATTTATACATGTAAATACAGACGGAAAACAATATTTCCTTTGTCTGTATTTACATTTAAAAACGGCAAAATACTAGCAAATGTTGCCGTGCTCCAGTGCACAAGACTGTGTACATCACACCTGACGCCATACACTGAGCATGAGCGCAATGCTGCAATACCGGTCTTTCACAGAGCGCCGCTAGTGCCCAGCCCAGCAGCACACCAGATCTCACACCAGCCTGTCAGAGAGCTACAGGCTCTGCAAACTACAGTGACGCCGCAGCTTAGTGCTCTGCGCTGAAAGTAATAATAAAAGTAGATGTTGGACCGGCACCACAGCTGCTCATCTGACTGGACCCAAAACGAGTTAATGCGGCAGACTAATGCGCTTGTCACTGAACACTCCAGTGAGGTCAGCACAAACGGACTCTGACTGCAATGTGAGGCTGCAGAATTCAGCTGTTAAACAGGGCACGCACAGGCAGCTGAAGATGAATGATCATCATGACCGCAGGGCACTGAAAAAGCAATTTCTTTGAGGAGCAGTGAATACTTCACTCCAACAGGTACTTACTCTTTGCGAGGCGAGTGGCAATTCGGTACAGACTGCCTCGTGGCCTCAATCACCTGCGGCAACGCTTGGAGTGATTCTGAGGGCGGCTCAGCTGCAGAGTGGACCAGGGTGTGTTGTGGGCTGCTGAGTGAGGAACAACTTCGGCAGTCCGTGCACTCAGCTGCTGGCCCACAGTGGGGTTATGTGTCAGGTCGGGTCACAGGATCATTTAAAATGATTACTAACCCACGGTGCGAGCAGGGCTGAGCTGCGCTGCCACTGCCAGCAGCCAAAGCTAACTTTATTGAACTGCCGCCTGCTCGGCTAGTGCTGTGGGCGGCAGGACGTCCCAACAATTAAAGTATGCATCACAAAAGGCAGCTCTTTACGTGTCAGTGATTAGGCCACTTAGCACAGGGAGGCCTGTAGACACTGCCCGCAGTCTGGTAAGAAGAGGTGAAAAAACTAACAAAGACTCGTCAACAAGTGAATGGGCTTTTTTAAAGACGTGTTAAGTACTCGTCAGGTGCGGCTGGCAGCTCAAAAACGGTGTGTGTGTTCCCAGGAAGGTGTCTCTGCCTGGGCTGACACACAGGACGGGTGGAGGGGGGAAGGGGGGGCTTTGAGCCCACTGGGTGGTGCGCGCCTGGTGGGAGAGATGGCCCCACTGTGCAACCGGGGAACCTGTACAATCCAAGATATGATTTCTGATCACTTGGAAACTAGTCAGCCTAATTTGAGAGCTTGCATTGGATGTTTTCACTGGTTTGTAAAACAATGCAGGGGAGACAGCTACCTACAGAATAAAGCAATCGATTGAAATTCCTCAAAATGGATTCCCTCATCCTTGCAAGCAGTGCCCTCACATAACCAAGTGCATATGTGCATTGACAATTAATATAATAAATGTGGAAAAATACTAGCTGTAGCTTCGTCTTTGGCTTGTGTCAAAAATAAATGTGGATAAATACAGAAAAAATGCCCAAAAAATAAATATGGATAAATACAGACGGAAATGGCAAAAAAATAAATACCATAAAACCGGGAGCCCTAATTATATATAATGGCGAATATGACCCGGACCAGCAGTTTTTATTTACCATCGACATCGAATCGCTGTATACCAGCATCCCCCATAAAGCGACACTGGTGGCAGCAGCACACGCCCTGGGGGCTTTCGGTTGGTTAATGACATCCCACAGACATTCGTACTGCAATGTATAGAAATTGCTCTTACACAGAACTTTTTTGCGTACAAAGACCAGATGTACCTCCAGGTCTCTGGTACTTCAATGGGGGCCATTTTTGCTCCCAGTCTGGCTTGCGTTTATTTGGGCCAGTTTGAATCCAACTACATCAATCATGCCACCAATCTCTTCCAGAGAAACATTATCCTCTGGAAGAGATACATTGATGACGTGCTGTGTATATGGTCCGGGACGGAGGTAGAGCTTAATCAGTTTCTGAATTGGCTCAACAACCTTGACGGGTGTTTAAAGTTCACTTGGACGGTCAATAGGTCAACAGCGACCTACCTGGACCTTGATATTAAGGCTGAAAACAACAAACTTGTGATTAATCTACATCAGAAACCCAAGGACAAAAACTCTTTACTACACTACAAGTCTTATCACCCAAGGGCCTTCCGGGATAATTTACCGGTAGGGCAGTTCCTGCGATACGGCAGGAACTGTTCATCCACCCAAACATACACAAAACAAGCAGAGGATCTGTCCAAAAAATTGGAGGACCGAGAATATCCTAAAAAGGTTATCAAACAGGCAAGGAAGCGATCCTTGAACACCCCGCGAGCTGCTCTCCTTGAAAGAACACCTAAGCACAGTGAAGACAGTATACCAGTGGTCACTACCTTTCGACCACTATCGACCGATATCAGACAAATCATTAGTAGGCATTGACACTTGCTTAGTACTACCACCATGAAAATGCCCCAACCAAGATTTGCCTTTAAGCGGTCAGCCAATTTGAGTGATCGCTTGGTACACACCTGACCCAAACAAGTACCCAAAGATACAGGAGTACCCAATGGAGACTACCCATGTGAATGCTGATCAGTGTGCGAGTTGACAGCACCGGTCAAAAGTGTGACCCTGACCCACGGTAAAACCTGGTACCTGAACAGGTTCAGTAATTATAACACCATTAATGTCATCTACAGACTTACATGTCCGTGTGGCCTCCACTATATTGGACTCATGACACGCAGAATCAAAATAAGGATACAAGAACATCTGAGTACATTGAGGACAGGAAAACTTACCACAAAACCTGTGCAACATTTTCAAACATTCAAGCACCACTATAAGGATATACGATTGGTGGTATTGGAAAGGGTAGTGGGCGACCAGTACAGCATGGATGACAGACTGAGTACAAAAGAAGCGCGCTGGACATATCAGGATTGGGTGACCCAACATGGACTGCACGACCTCATTGAATGGAACAGAGTAGAGGGTCACTAAACACAAGTGATACTCGCCCACATGACTTCGTCGCCATGGCCTCTGATTGACCAGCTTCCCTACAGCCGTTCCCTATAAGAGGTATGTGTGGGGGCCTGCTGGGTCCTGAATCTAGGGCCAGTATATGAGGATACACCGTCACAGTTGTAGGAGCGTAGGGCATCATTAAATGGACAATACTTTCTAAATAGATATAAGAGTGAAATAGATTATGCACCATCCAACATGCATTTACTCCTTCTCTTTGAATTGGAGACGTCTGTTGTACCTATGGCCAGGGAATTAAAATAGCAATGTATTTCATCCAGGCTATTGCGTGAATGCAGGACATCGCAAAGTGGTTAATATTCCCTTATTAGATAAAGATTGAAATAGACGATGTACTATTCTCCCTGTACATAAGTACAGAGGGTTTTTACAGACAGAGGGGGACATCTCTGCTGTTAACTATGCTGGCTAGATGTGATTACTGGGTGGACTTTGAACATCGACATGTTGAATTGCAAACAAAATCCTTGTTGCAGATAAATGGTTCATGATCTTGTAACATTCTAGGATGCCCACGGTGACGACAGTATTGATAGGCCTTAAAGCTATGCATTCACATGGACTAAGTGCCATTGCATTCCCTCAATACTAAGAAATAGCCAAAAAACATATGTACGATGACTTTACTCATTTTTGGATAAATGAAATGAAATGAAATGAAATGAATGAAATGAAATGAAAATATATTTATTGAGCGCGATTGCTGCCCGTGGGCGTCCAAGCGCTGAGTTGAGGCGGAAATGACGGGGAGGAGGAATTTAGAGCACAAAGGATTTAGCAAACAGTAGTGTCTTCAGGTTTTTCCGGAATAAAAGCAGGTTTGGGTTGGACCGGAGTGAGAGGGGGAGGGCATTCCAGAGCTTGGCGGTATTCAAAGAGAACAACCTTCCGCCAGACCTGGCTCTCTTCACTCTGGGAACAACAGCAAGGAAAGCTTCCATCGACCGAAGGTTCCTGTTTGGGTGGTAGGGGATAACAAGGTCGTTGTTAATGGCTGGGCCCGTTTTCCAGAAGGCGTGATGCGCCATGCATAGCGCCTTAAATGCCACCCTCTGTCTCACTGGCAGCCAGTGGAGACACTTCAGAGCAGGTCTGGCTGACTGGGTTCGCGGGATCTGCAGCAGGGTACGTGCTGCGCAGTTTTGTACAACCTGCAGTTTCCGGAGGGTCATCTCGGGTGCCCCAACATATAGGGCATTGTTTGAGTCCAAACGGGACTGGATGAGGCCTTGTACCGCCACCTTTTTGGCCTCTAAAGGCAGAAGCGGGAGGATCTTCCTCAGGATTCTGAGAAGGCCAAAGCATGTGGCGGACAACTTAGTGGCCTGGGTGGAGAAGGACAGTTTGTTGTCCAGCCACACTCCTAGGCTTTTAACACTCTCCTTGGGGGTGGGGGGGGGCCCCAGTGTGCGAGGCCACAAGGAGGTGAAAGGCACTGGTGAGGCTGGGCCTAGGAGCATGAGCTCCGTTTTTTCTCCGTTCAGCTTTAGGGAAGAGTTGGTCATCCACCCCTTGACGTCCTCCAAGCATTTTAGTAGATCCACCGGGGATTGCCTGTTGTTCCCAGTGGCCAGCGAAACCACTAGCTGAGTGTCGTCGGCGTACGACACGATTTTAATGCCGTACGGTTCGACGACACCCGCCAGCGGCCTCATGTACACGTTAAACAACACAGGGCTCAAGGAAGAGCCCTGCGGTACTCCGCAGCTAAGAGGTTTCCTAGAGGACACTGTCTCGCCGTCGAAGATCTGAAAGGATCTCTCAGACAGAAAGGAATCAAACCACCTTAATGCGTCGCCTGAAACTCCGATGTCATAGAGACGGTCCAGCAAGGTGGTATGGCTGACCGTATCGAAGGCGGCACTTAGATCAAGGAGGATCACTGCCACTGATCCTCCCCGATCCAGTACCCTTCGAGACTCTTCTGTGACCGCTAATAAGGCGGTTTCAGTGCCATGCTTCGGTCTGAAGCATGTCTGGGATGTGTGTAGCAGAGAGTGGTTCTCTAGGAACTGAACCAGCTGGGCATTTATATACTTCTCTAGGACCTTGCTAGCCCAAGGGAGAAGTGAGATGGGGCGGTAGCTGGAGTGATCATCGGGGTCTAGGCTGGGTTTCTTCAACAGCGCCCGCACCATGGCTTGCTTCCAAGCTATGGGAACTGAGCATGCGGAAATGGACGAGTTTAGAAGTTCCAGCATTACAGGCAGGGTGGCTTTGCTTGCCTGCATCAGGACTTCTGGAGGAGCAGGATCACATGGAGAGCCCGACTTAACTTGGCGTGCCACGTTGGCTAGGGTGTCGAGGTCCATAGGAGGGAAGTGCTCAAGGGAGGGCTGTTCTGAGTGAAGAGGCGATCTGGGGGGGGGGTGGGACAATCGCATCCCGATTTGTGGCTACCGTTGGGAATGTAGAGTAGATTTTTAGTACTTTGTTATGAAAAAAATCCGCAAGCTCATTGCATTGGTCCTGGGTTTTATTCGGAGGGGATGCAGTATTAGCACTGGTACATTGCTTTATTATATGGAAAATTTCCTTCGGCTTTGATTTAGCTTCAAGAATTTTACCTGAGTAGTAGGTTGCCTGAGCCGTCCTAATCCCTTCTCTGTAGGTTTTAATCGCCTCTTTGTAGGAAGCCTTTTTATCTGGGAGGAAGTCTAATCGCCAGGCTCTTTCTCGTTGCCTACAAAGGTGTTTTAGTTCTCTTAGGGAATCGGAGAACCAGGGAGCTGATTTCTGCATTTTCTTTGAGGAGGATCTGCGAAGAGGGAGGATCGAGTCTAGCGAGTGCGTGATCCAACCTACATAGTTTCCATTCCCCACATTGGGGTCTGGGCAGGGTGGCGGACGGGTGGAGTCCAGGTTGTGTAACCAGGGGTCCAGGGGGAGCTTTGTCCAATTCCTCCTAATAGTAACTTGGGGAGGTAGCTGAGGTGCTTTTTGTGTAACCCAGGTAAACGGGACCAAAAGGTGGTCCGACCATGGGAGGGGGATGGGTTGGTCAACCGTCAGATCGAAGCAGTTGCTAAATATAGGGTCCAGTAAATTGCCCTTTTCATGGGTCGGGGCTAGCACCAGCTGGGACAGTTGAAGAGCTCCGAGGTCATCTATTAACTCCTTAGCAATATGGTCTGAGGGGGAGTTAAAATGGAGATTAAGGTCCCCTAGGACCGTGTGGTTAGCAGAGGCCAGAATTCTTTCCGCTATAATCTCTGGAAGAGACCTATGGAATACTTTTGCTGGCTCGGGGGGGCGGTAAATCAAGGTGCCAGAAAAGGAGCTATTTGCATTAAACTCTATGCAGAATGCTATACTCTCGCACTCAGGGATAGCTTCTGTTGAGGTACGGCATCGGTACTGAGTCTTCAGTATGATCGCCAGACCTCCACCTCTCCCTTCCGGTCTGTCCAATCTGAAGATATGGTAGCCTATGGGTAAGGCTAAAACCACATCTGGCTCAGATTGAGCAGTGAGCCACGTTTCTGTCAGAAAAACCGCGTCTGGCTTTTGCTCCTCGAGCAACATGGCAATCTGAGTACTATGTTTGGGTAAAGAGCGACAGTTTAGCGCAAACATATGGTATGTTTGTGCCGAAGGTGACGTGGAGATGTTGCGGAAGGAGTGTTTGCAGGCCGGACATCGGGCGGGGAGCTCTGTAGGAGCATAGATGTGAGTGCACTGGGCAACGGCTCTACTACCTATGCTATGTAAGACCGCCGAGTTATATGTCCTGTCCTGGATAGTGTGGGAGCCAGGATTTGTGGCCCCTGGCCCCGTCTGGTCGCGGACGGGCGCAGACGGGCTTGCCTTAGGCGCGCCTTCGGCGCGCAAACGGCGCTCCCGCTGCGCTCGTCCGCTGCGTTTCCTCCAATGGCACATTTGTAGTGTGGGGGGGCGGGGGGGCGTGGCCAGAGAGGGGGCGTGGCCTCGTTGCACGCCGTCAATGGCGGCGGCCCGAGGGCGTTTTTGTGAGGCGAGGGAGGCGCTGCTCGTGATCAGCAGGCTCCTAGGTCAATGTCAACATGGACTGAAGGTTTGGCTGCTTCAAGTAAAATACACAATTATTTACACACTCAAAGGTTTAAAATTTTAAAGTGCTCGAGGAATACAACTCCCGGCTATCCGCCTCAGGAGTGGGAGTCTTACAAATGCGCTCGCGTTCAGCGCTTTTAAGCTCGGCGGGGGGGCGTGGCCAGAGAGGGGGCGTGGCCTCGTTGCACGCCGTCAATGGCGGCGGCCCGAGGGCGTTTTTGTGAGGCGAGGGAGGCGCTGCTCGTGATCAGCAGGCTCCTAGGTCAATGTCAACATGGACTGAAGGTTTGGCTGCTTCAAGTAAAATACACAATTATTTACACACTCAAAGGTTTAAAATTTTAAAAGTGCTCGAGGAATACAACTCCCGGCTATCCGCCTCAGGAGTGGGAGTCTTACAAATGCGCTCGCGTTCAGCGCTTTTAAGCTCGGCGGGGGGGCGTGGCCAGAGAGGGGGCGTGGCCTCGTTGCACGCCGTCAATGGCGGCGGCCCGAGGGCGTTTTTGTGAGGCGAGGGAGGCGCTGCTCGTGATCAGCAGGCTCCTAGGTCAATGTCAACATGGACTGAAGGTTTGGCTGCTTCAAGTAAAATACACAATTATTTACACACTCAAAGGTTTAAAATTTTAAAAGTGCTCGAGGAATACAACTCCCGGCTATCCGCCTCAGGAGTGGGAGTCTTACAAATGCGCTCGCGTTCAGCGCTTTTAAGCTCGGCGGGGGGGCGTGGCCAGAGAGGGGGCGTGGCCTCGTTGCACGCCGTCAATGGCGGCGGCCCGAGGGCGTTTTTGTGAGGCGAGGGAGGCGCTGCTCGTGATCAGCAGGCTCCTAGGTCAATGTCAACATGGACTGAAGGTTTGGCTGCTTCAAGTAAAATACACAATTATTTACACACTCAAAGGTTTAAATTTTAAAAGTGCTCGAGGAATACAACTCCCGGCTATCCGCCTCAGGAGTGGGAGTCTAATTGTAGTACATGTTTATACGTTAATAGAAAGAAATTCCCTTGACCAAAATACAATGTGCTAACAAGTAGTCAAACAAACACTTTTTAAAAAGAAAAACAATTTTTGTCTCATGTAAATACAATTAATCAATTGATACATTTATTCAAAACATATTAAAAACACAAGTTGATTATTAAACCACAGTTGTACATAAAAAACGAATCCCGTTATACTCCTAATAAAAACACAATGGTTCTCCTCATCTACGTGACTAATATCATGTGGTGAGAGAGATTCTTTTTAGACAAATAAATAAACAATTTCTAGTTATTACCAGCATAAACAGAAGAGACAATATAATCGTGTGACATAACCCCTTGTCCAGTACACATGCACATTCAAAGGAAATTTGAACACCTCCTACTCGTGGTGTCTATTACATTAACATTCCACTAGGATTGGTGTGTCCTTGAACTGTGCCAGAGCCTGCGTCGACACGTTTCGATGGTATTTCTGTTTATACACCCATCTTTTTCAAGACTCAAATACTTAATTGTCTCCTTTTCTTATTTAAAAAACTGTTCGTTTTGTTCCTTTGTTGGTATAGCTGAAATTTGCCGGATTTTTAGGTGGTATCTCTAACCTTGATCTTATGTTTTTATTTCGCGGTTTCTTATTTGTGAATCATCTGTAGCTGGTAACAGATAACTTTTTCAACTATGCCGAGTTTTTTATTTTTTGTTTGTTCTTTCCTGGTCAGGTCACGCTAATCTTTATCCTGTCTCGGGTTAGCGCTTGATACAAGCTTTCGGTTTTATTTCCAAATATTCACTGTAAAAAATCGGAACAGCTGCTTCTTACGCTGGCGTTCTGACGACGGTTTTCCTTAAATTGATTGTCGTATTTTGAAATCACTGCACCTTTTCGTTTGCAGGAAAATATTCCGTCTTTACGTCTTCACCGCGATTCATGTTTATACGTACAACCGTATTGAGGTTACATTAGTTCCAATATTAGTCCAATATTGTGCTTGTACTAGTCCTGTAACACAGCAAAATTATGGAAGGCCGAGAGAAGGGACGCACACGTGCTGATGCAGTGCGTCATTGTTTGAATAAACACAGCTGCCAACTAGTGAAGGGGGTTACTGGTATGCCCATTATGGGCAACAACCCGGTAAATATATTGATGAAATGAAGGTGGTCTCTATATTTGTAATGACACACGTTTTAGTTGGTGCTAACTGATGATCTATTGTGTCGCGTTGTTTCTGTCTACCATATATAGATATATAAATCACATAAATAACAGACAACCATTGGTGCAGTGTGGAAAATTTGACCCTTGCCCTGGCGAAATTGCCGTAAGTTCACCCTGGCAATGAAACATGTCAGCTTTTAAATGAGCAGACACACAGCACGGAATAAAGTAACATAGCCAGTGTAGTCTAGCTCTGTTTTAGATTAGGAATGGCGGTGTTGCAGTCCAGATTCCGGCAGTTCCTGAAGGGTTGATAGTGCCGTATATCCGGATAATCTATCTGGGACACTGGCAGCACATGATTATTATTATTATTAGGGGGTTTTGTAAAGCGCTTGGTGACGCTCAACGGCGTGTCCCCGCGCTGAGGAGCGAGTGCTTGCAGGAGGAGTACAGAAAGCGGAACCTATTAGCGAATGAATAATATTGTTTTTAACTTGCCTCTGAAGATTGATTCAGATGGTTCTAAGCGCAGCGTCGCAGGCAATTTGTTCCAGCTGGACGCAGCTAGATACCTGAAGGATCTGCCACCCATCCGTGCTTTAGATACCTTTGGAATGGCCAGGCGCCCGAGCCGGAAGATCTAAGGGAACCGGGAGGCTCGTATAGTGTCAGCAGTCCTTGCAAAGGAAGGGGAGACCTGCCATTAATGATCCGATGGCATGTGCAGAGTGCTTTAAACTCCACCCTGCTTCTTACCGGGAGCCAGTGCAGGGTCTGGAGCGCCGCTTTTGAGGCAGCTCTTCTGGGTAGTCTAAGCACCAGTCGGGCAGCAGCGTTCTGCAAAACCTGCAGGCGGCTCAGATTCTTCTCTAAGGTAAAGGTAAAGAAGGTTGCCGTAGTCCATCTTAGATGTAACAAGTGCATGCACCAGCGTTTGGCGAGCTTTAATGGGTAAGAACTTCAGCACCTTCCTAAGGCTCTTAAGAGTCCCAAAACAAGATCCGACCACCCGATTAATCTGGGGGCCAAAGGTCAGGTTGGAATCGAACCAAATGCCCAGATTCCTTGCTTCCTGGCAGGGGATGGGTGTTGGTCCCAAACATGGCGGCCACCACGCCGACGTCCGCGCCGCCTGGCATCCCCCCACAACCAGCACCTCAGTCTTGCCTCCGTTGAGCTTGAGGCAGTTGGCGGACATCCAGGCAGCAAGGTCTTGCATGCATGCTCTGAAGATGTCCGCCGCAAGACTGGGCGCACGTGATAGGGAGATGACCAGCTGCGTGTCATCGGCATAGGACACCATGCGAAGGCCATGACTCTCCACTATGGTGGCAACCGGAGCAACGTAAAGATTAAAAAGAGTTGGACTCAGGGACGAGCCCTGCGGCACCCCCTGATCCAAAGATACTCGCTCCGAGTAGTAGTCACCCTGCCTCACTTGAAAGCCTCGACCAGATAGAAATGAATGGATCCATTTCAGCGCTGCCCCTCTCACCCCTCCTTTGCTCAGACACTGTAGCAAGATGGAATGTGCCACAGCGTCGAACGCAGCGCTGAGGTCCAAAAGTATCAAGGCCATAGTTTGGCCCTCGTCAGCACCCTGCCTGAGGGTTTCAGTGGCCCTGAGAAGGGCTGACTCCGTAGAGTGACGTGGCCGAAACCCAAATTGGGTAGGATGAAGGAGATTATTCTCCTCCACAAATTGCATTAACTGCACATTTGCTACCTTCTCCGCCACTTTGGAAAAGTAGGGCAGCAGGGAAATGGGACGCAAGTTGTCCAGCTTCTCAAAGCTTATGTTGGGCTTCTTGCGAAGGGGGAGCACCACGGCCTGTTTCCAGTCCTCAGGTATGGAACTGGACCCGAAGGAAACATCCAGCAGGTGTCTGATGTAGGGTTCAAGTGTCATTAGGCTGTCCCCCAGCCGTTTTGGGGAAACTGGGTCCCGGGGGGAGCCAGATTTCACTGATCTACATATTTTGATTAGATTTTCTGGTATGGGGGTAATAAAGTTGAGCAATAAGTTTTGTCCAGCTTCCTCTCCTTCTGGTTCTGCTAGTTCTTCCGCTACTAAGGGTAAGGCAGGAAAGGCAGAGTAGATCTTGGACACTTTGTCCCCAAAATAGTTTGCAATACGATTACAGGCTTTTACCGAGTAATCGTCGTTTCCCAGGGAGGTTTTTGGGATGGCCAGGGATTTATATACGCTAAACAGTTCCTTAGATGAGTTCTCTGCACCCAGGATTCTGACTGCGTAATATGCGGCTTTCTCTATCCGGATCTTATTGTGATAAGCCCGTCTCTTGACGAGGTATCTCTCTTTCAACTGGTCATCGTATGCCACTCTCCACTGTCTTTCAGCACGTTTACAGTCTCTCTTGGCACTGCGCAACGCCTCGCTGAACCAAGGTGCAGTTCTTCGTTTGCGGGCACCCTTCTTTGACTGGACTAAAGGGGCCGTGCAATCGAGGGCAGCCGTGATACGGTCGTTGAGCAGTTTGTTTGCCGTATCCACATCATCGCCTCTCGGAGGCCCATCTGTGGTGAGAGCCTTATTAAACTCTGGCAGGGAGAACCTTGCCCATTTTCGCCTGGGATAATTGGGAGGGGTGGGGTCCATGACTTTGTGTTTAGGAAGAAGAATAGAAAATGGAACAAAGAAATGATCCGTCCATGGCAGGGGCACTGGGGAGGCTACTGAAATTTCCTCCCAATTAGCGAATATAGGATCTAACAGGTGTCCATGTTGATGTGTTGGGAGCTGCCCCTTTAGCTCTAACTGTAGGGTATGTAGTTCTTGACGGAGTTCCATTGCTCCTTTGTCTGACAGATCTTCTAAGTGGGTGTTTAAGTCTCCGAGTAAGAGAAACTTGTCTCTCCTCATCGCTGTTTCTGTAACGCACTCTAAAAGGTTGCCTTTAAACCTAGCCATGGGACCCGGTGGGCGATAGATTAGAAAGCCCTTCACCGTCGTTCTCCCATCAATTTTTATGGTGAAAACACCCGCCTCGCTTCCCTCCAAATGGACTGGTTCCAAATGCTGTTTGAAACCAATCGCAATTCCTCCCCCTCTGCCCTCAGGTCTATCCAGACGCACCATCTGGTAGTCATCTGGTAGTGCCTGAATGACATCGGGATCAGAATTGACATCCAACCATGTTTCTGTAATGAATAACAGGTCAGGTTGTTTATCCGTAAGGAGGTCATATATATCATGCTTGTGGCGACGAAGCGACCTCACATTGATCAGACCACAGGATAGAAAGGTACAACTAGCCCTGGAGTCTGCTGTCCGTGTGCTGAAGCGAAATTGGCAGTGACTACACCCTTTGTCCTCCCCTACCCTTATGCTATGGTGGCCGAGTGTACATGTGCTAGAAGACAGGCTCATCAAAGCATTCCTACTCCAGGTGAATCGGCAATCAGGACCAGGGGTTGTGGCCCTGGGCCGAGTCCAGTCGCGGACGGGCGCAGACGGGCTTGGCTTAGGCGCGGCTTCGGCGCGCGTCCGGCGCGCCCGCTGCGCCAGCCCGCTGCGCCGTCTGGCCATAATGCACATTTTATAGGAGGAGAGGAGGGTGGGAGGCCGGCGCAACTAGAGCGCACCCCCACCCCACACTTAGCACTCTGTCTCTTTGCTTTATATCAGTTTATCACATTTTGTGTTATGGGTTGGCAGTTGCTGATGATGAGAACCTGAGGACACAGGCGAGTACCAGTCTGCAGACTCCCATGGTGTTACTCCTGTGAGGCACTGCCAATCTTTTCGCACCTTTTTTCCTACTTGCGTTTGTTTGGTCTTTTCACACTAGAGGGTGGGAACGAACTGGTGATCCATGTCCCTCCTGAACAGACGGCATAAGGATTCCCGCTGTTCTGTCACACAAAGTAGTGTGAATGTCTGGAAGGATTACTGAGCTAGATATTCACCCTCTGAACAGGTCCATTGTTGTTTATGACTGTATGAGTGAGGGGAGACCTGTTTTGTACCCCTTTTAGCTCCTTGTTGTATTTGGTTTTCAATTAACCAACCTACTATAGGTAGGGTTAGACTCACACCCACATGTTCACTTCCAGGATACTGTCGCAAGTGATAGTGTGCTCTATTAATACCCATAACATAACCACATGTACATTAGCATTTACTTTTCTTTCTCTGACTGCAAAGTTTGAGAAATTTGTAAAACAAGCTATCTGAAAATCTTGCTGGAGTACAGGGAGTGTCAAAGGAAAGTCTCTATGATGTCACTCTTTTCCTAATTTCTAATTAACAAAATATTAACACCTGTAAGTAAACTGTATAAATATTTCAAAATATATCAGCAGCTAGGGAAGCACAAATGTAGCACATTTGTTTGTAATTCTGAAGTGTGAAGTTGGATTAAAACAAATCAAAGCACTTTACTTTTTGATATGCAAATGATAAATATGTGTTAAAACTGGATTTTTACACACTACTGTTTGAGGGCTATATAGTTTCATCAGTAAAACTGCATGTCATTACGAACTCTGTGGCCATCTTATTGGAAAACATGCTGTCTGTAAACAACAGTGTGCCAGCACACCATGCTTTAGTAATATATGTGCAACAGTGTACTCCAGCATGCACCACTGGCTACATACCACACCTTTACCACTCTCCTGCTGAATGGGTGTGGCTCTTTTGCTATACTTGTTCTTTGTTTCATGCTTGGATTTTTCACTGTCTCTATGACTTCAGAGATGTACACTGATGGCAGCACCCCACTCTAACAATTATTCCAGGCCAATGATTCTAAGATATTTGGATTCACCCTGTACACCAACCTCACTGTCAAGGAACACAGCACCCAAATAATAACTAAGATGATACCCACTCTTTCTTCTTAAAAACAAAAACAAGTGAAAATGCTTCTTCCAGAAAACAACTTCAGAGCTGCTGTTCAAGTCCTTAAAGTCTCACATATATATGGTGGTGATGTCCTTCGCCTTGGGTTTTCAAGCTCCATATTTGCCCCACTCAGGAGCATCTTATATACAGCACCACATCTCATCCAGGGCCTAAAGAAATATGACTATATTCCCCCGGATTGATGGAACTCCATTGCCTTCGCTTACCAGCCCACACCATCTTCACAACCAGCTGCACCATTTACAAAGCCATCATGACCAGCACCCCTGCTTATCTTGCAGACAATCTCACCATCTTTCGTGGCTCTCGGCAGACTGGCAGCTCAGACATCATCACTTTGGAGACTAAACATTGTATGCAAGGTAAAAGAACGTAGCAAGCCTTTTCATCCCTGTATCTATCACGACTGCCCCAATGCTGCTCCCATTTAGGATATAGTTGAAAACCCACCTCTTTAAAGAAGACTACTTCATAATTCAGTATCTATAACTTCTGCTCCCAGAACCCAGTTACCTCTCATATTACTCATTGACTTTGTTTGATTTTGACAATGTTCAGCACTTGGCTGCATTTTGGAAAAGTTTGAAATGTATAAATATTGCATACATACATACATGCATTCATACAAAATCATGAAAATCTAGTTCATGCAAACAAAGAATCAATTTGCTTTAAAAGTGATCCACGTTCGAAAATCCTAATCAAAGTTGTTTTAGTTTTTAGCAACACTTTTGGATTGACATACAACTAGGTAATTGTGGACTGATTAAAAACAGCAGTTGACCTCAATACCTAAAATTATGCATTACATGGTAACATGCTAGGCACTGACTAATATTTATTCGAGCAAAAATGTGCAACGTGAAACGTTCTACAATATTTCATATTTCAAATCCCTGTACATTGCTTTGTGACTTGTATGTCCCACATAAACAAAACGTGATCCTGTGTATTTGGACAAATAATGTAATTGATTGAAAACGTTTCATAATATAGAGCAGCGTTCATCTGCATCGATGTATTTAAAGAAACAGGCAACATCGCAGAATGATAAAGAAACACAACTTTGTGTGAGGTGCTGCAATTAAATATTTTGGGGAAATCGTCTATACCAAGGTAAGTAATTTTACACTGAACGTGTGTAGGTGAAATAAAACGAAGCATGTTCATTCACTGTTTTCAGCTAAGTGCGGTATGAATGTGGCACGGTGAAGCTGACGGACCATTTCCAGTTTAAAACAATCGAGGGCCGTTTAAGTAAAAAGTCTGTGTTTCATTAACGCCTAAATGTGTTACACCGCATTTAAACCACAGTCAGCAATCAGATATCCCATTCCAAGACTCTCCAAAGTGAAAAAAAGGAGAAGAAAAACTGTAATGAGTGTATGCACTTAAGAGCTGATAGAAAAGACAGACATTTGTCTTTCTCAACGCCAAGAGTATTTACTAGTGCCAACAAATCCCTAACCACAAAAATACTGTATGCTAACCCGGATAAAAAAAAGCCGCAGTTTTCATTTATTGAATGAATTTTTGAAATGTGGTAAATATTTTCTTTACTTCCTAAGTAGGTTTTGGTTTTATAGTGTCATTTTTTTTTGTTAAATAAAACGTTTCTATTTATATCAAAAGATAAGTTTTAAACAAATAGTTTTTTCGGATGTAGGGTCATATTTAAGGGAAATGTGGCCCAGGGCAGCACAGCGCAGCAAGTTACCTTTCTGCGGAAAGGTCAGGAATCCACCGTATTTATCCAATACAGTGCATTCCTGTCCTTTCCACTTGCGGTGAAGCCGTTCCGGCAGCCTAAGCACCAACGCAGGCACCCTTGCACCTGTGTTGTAAGCAGGAATGTTTCTGTGCAGGAAGGGCCACCTTCTTGCACAAAAAAAACCCATAGAGGGGTTTTCCTCTTTCTATGTGAGCTACAGAATTCAGCACACATAGGAAGAGGAAAAACGAGAAGAAATAAAAATATTTCTCCTCGTTATGACCCACCTGGGTAAGTGTATCTTTTTGGCTCATTCCCAGGTTTACCAGGTTTGGTAAATCCAGGAATGCGTCAAATGCCATTGGCTTTGAGTGGCAACACCCACCACAATGCCCATGGAATGCCTCCCTTGTGCAGAGTAAAGCAACGCAGCGATTTGCGCTGCGTTGCAGTACTCCATTTATTTAGGCCAGTCAAAGCCACATTAAGTGGCTTAGTGTGGCATCATAAATATGATTTGGAGCTTTGCGGTGTGCATGTAGCACATTGCGTGGTGCAAGCATAATGCAAGGCACTCGTACATATGCCCCTTAGTGTTTGGAGGGCTTCATTATTTGCTGAATGCGTCCTCAATGCTTCTCTGTGTGTCATGCAGCAATAAGGTTAGTGGTCAAAGTAAAGGACTCCGTCTGTTCTTGGTGTCCAACCCATAGACAGAAAATCACTATGAAAGGCATAATTTAAAATTAGGTTAGTCAATTATAAACCTGAAAAATATCAGCGCATTAGACTGTTTGAAAAGTTATTCATTTATTTGTGTGTAAATGTTTTTTATAATGATGGGTGAAAATTTGTCAAGGTGAGATTGATTGACATTATGTGATTTGATTAACCTATATTTTTGTTAGTTTTACCATTTACAACTGCTGTTATTTTTACTTAAAAGAAGGTTAAGGATGGCAACTGATGCTGGTGGATGCCTGTTATCGTACTTTTGACTTGAGACACTATTATCTCCGGGCCTGAAGAAAAGGGAGAGTTGCCTATTTCCTTCATTATTATGTTGTAACACCAGTTCATTTACTCTGGTGAATAACTGCAAGGATGTTTTCAATCCCTGATGAAGTAACATTTCACTCCCTCCTCAACCTCTTCCTCTGCACTGGGGAATTTCGCTGCTTTAAACAACATCTGCTCCTGAATTCCAGGAGTAAGCCAGGAATAAGCCAAGAGTACTCATGCTTTACTCCTGAAGCTAGGACAACTGCAAGTCATATTTACACACACACACCAATCTTTATGAATCGGTATTCTCATGCTGGTAGTGCAGTCGATTAACACCTACCTATACCTGCTGTAGATTTTCCCAATCTCTGGGTAGTGGTTAGTGTCAGCTGCATTATGCAGTTATTAACCTACTGAATTTCTACAAATGCTCATTGAAGCTTACAAATCTTCATATTATCATGTATTATATAATATTAAAACATTGGACTGTTGAGCGCTCCATTGAAGACAATGGCTGGTAGAAGCCCGGAGCATCAACATTCCTTTGGCTCGAGATCTGGCCTTTAAGGGTCAGAATTGCCCGCTACGTCGGGCTCTAAGGCTATAGTACAAGTTGCCCGTTATTGCCAATTGAGTGGTATCTGGAGTTGATGGCTGACCCACAATTACAAGTGAAGTGCTAAAACAGCAGTCACAATGTTCCCTTTCCCTCATGCCCCATCTCTTGCCCTCCATGCATTTCACCTGCAAAACCTGACTGATATTGAAGAATTATTGCAAAAACTGAGTATGCAGATATCAATTCATGTAGGGATTCCCCATTAAAATTCAACCATTTTGGAATTTTCAAAGGTTAAGATTGAAGAACACACCATTATTAACTTGACAATTTCAACTCTATTTTAAAGTAGTGGACACAGTAAAAATCGACTTTATTACATACAACTGACAGCCTAGTCTACGTGAAGCAGTAAAATATTTTCGTATCAGATATATTAACCTAATGAGATACTCTTCCAATACACTGCTTAAGTTATACAAAGGTGGGACACTAAATACAGAGTTGTAATTTTGTTCCTGCATTCATTCACATATTGACTTACTACAAGAATTCCAATAACAATATGCACAGCACTGATCTACAGTACACTTTCTTTTATTGTATACACACTTTTCATGGTGTACTCAAACCTGTGTTTTTATTACCACAAATGGTTTACTGCAAAGTTAGATTACTGTACACTCTACACACACAATTGTATTTCTTTTCACAGTTTCGCAATGTGTAAATATATTTAGTGGGGCTTATTCACAAATTAATTTGTATGTGAAGTAATACTAGTGTAGTATTGATTTACAAACTCCCACATGCCTTTGAGTCTAAGTCTAAAATGATACTTTTCTGCGAGTATTTATAAACAGTTCATACAAATAGTAAAAACTGTTCCTTCTTTGTGCCTTTACTAAAAAGGAGTTGGAAGTTTCGGCATTGAGTCACAAAGGCATATAAGAGTACTTGAATAGTACTCAGGTAGTATTATTTTTAAACCCATAAATGATTTTGGGCATCATCCCTATTGTGCTCATATTTTAATGTTTTGGACAGTACGACGTGTGTCATGCTTAACTCCATCCGTGCACGCTAAAACACTTATATGTGCAATACATTATGGTTATATGGAAAAAGTCAATGCCAATATGAAGAATGATAAATTCATTTAACAGAAAGAAATTGCTTCTTTATTATTGACATCTCCCATTGTGAGCTCCACATCAATCCCAACTCGCATATATGTAGTTAGGCAAGCTCTGAGACCTAAGCCCGAAGTCACTGATTGATAGGTCACAGGTGGGGTGGCACATAGCAAATGCATGAACAAGAAACCATAGATCAATACCACTGATAGGCACAGAGACATTCCAACGGTCTAGGGAGAGTGGCCCCAATAAAGCACACATGGCAGTTGGGGGTATCCACGCTCCCAAAACACCATAAAGTCAGATGCCACATGAGTTAGGAACATATAGCCAATCAAGACGCAGCACACACAGTGATCACGTGCACCCCATGCTGCACATCTGGACAAGTTACCCACTGGCCACATTGTGTCCACGCAAGGTCAAGGCTCACTTGTATTATACAATAGACAATTAATTTATGACTCCAAAGGCAGCAACTTACATTCCTCACCATATATGGATCACCGGAACGATTGTATTACCTATGATAAACTGTAGAAAAGGGGGCCACCGACCGGTTACAAATTGAGACAGTCCTCAGACCCTGTGCCTGTAACTGTTCTCCCGGCTGCTATGTTGAATAAAACAAAACTGTTCCTATTTAGCCAAATACCTCTTGTTTCTTGAAGGTATTTCTTGTTCAAGTAACAAGTGTGTTTGTGGTCAATAACCCAGGAGTGGGTTGTGTGCCATAAAATGAATCCCGGTTGCTAGGCCCAATATCACTGAAAAAAATATGCATTTTTAATACCTCCGTGTTTTTGACCCCATCAGTGTTAGGCAACCATGGCATTGAAAGAGAATAACTGGAAGATACATTTAAACAATATCCTCATTAAACTGCAAACTAATTACATTTTTAAAAGCAAACCAAACAATTATACAAAACAAAATGTTCATTACTAAAACACAGTACAGAAAGTACAAAAAAATGGCACCAAAACCTATCCAATTAGAAACAAAAGGAATGCAAAGCCCTTAGGCGTGGCCTTGGAAAGCGTGGTAAGTTTTTTCAATTATTTATGGTCTGACTTAACAGTACAGCTGTTACCAGACAGTTATATGAGCAATACCAGAGAAAGGCTTTGCCTCTGCCCACATTTTGGCCGCCGGGAGCACATGTTTTGATTGGGCAGAAATTGCGTGCTTCTTCAAAAAAGTGCTTACCCTTCATGCAGCCGTTATCATTTTGTTTATTTATTCATCTGCCTGAGCTCAAACTTTCAGGGGCACACACATGACAATTGAATGATATTAAAGTGTCTTAACTAACAAGATAATTTATGTTGTTTTTCTCTGGGAACAGCAGAGATGACAGGAGGGCAGTCATTAACCTTTATGGATTTTTAGTTCTGGCTTGACAGTGCAACTGTTACCTACCTCTTAACCTACACCAACATTATTCTACAGTTCTTTGCTTCAACAGAAATACACATTTATTCTTATGCTATTTACTTGCATTGCTTCACATTACCATACAAATTTCCTTTAAAGCCATACCCATTGGCATTGTCAATGCTAGTTTTTCTTTAGTATGCATATTCAGGTAAATGGGGAAAAAACAGAGCTGCTTTGGTTTGGCAAATCTCAGCTCCTCTGGACTGATGAATGGTGGGATGCTGAGCTTGTCCCTCCTCCTTCTCCTAGAGACACAGCCAGAAACCTGGATATATAGCTAGACAATAGGTTATCATTGAAAGACCAGGTGACGTCCACCTGTGGCATGTGCTTCGGGACAAATGCCCTCTAAGGAGGATTTTTCAATGGCTTCCACGGAGCTCTTGAAAAACACTTATCCAAGCCTTGATACTCAGCAACCTTCATTATGGAAATGCTCTTGTTGTAGCATCCAACGAGTCCCTTCTATCCAAAATGCAGGTGATTAAAAACACTGCAGCTCGTTTAGTCAATAAACTGCCACCTGGCACACCTTCAGTCCCATTGCTCAGAGCCCTTCACTGGCTCCCCATAAGGAAAAGAGCATTGTTCAAACTACTTTGTCTTACTCATAAAGTCTTGTCAGGCAAGGGACCCAAGTACTTGCAGGATAAACTCACCCTTTATCTCCTCAAAAGAAATCAAAGAATCAACCAGCTTCTTCTGTGCCATCAGCGTATTTGAACATCCAGGTATTGGGCGAGCCTGCTCTTAGCTCACTCCCTACTGCTGGAACAGGCTCCGCTTTTTCATCCGGGCATATACTGACTTCCCTGGTTTTTAAAAAACATCTCAAAACCTGGCTGTTCTAATGGCTGCTTCACCTGTCTGTTGCCTCAGCGCCGAGTTTTTGCAAATCCTACATACATCACGTTTTGCGATTCTCAAATAGTGATTCACAAAATTTCGCTATTTGAGAATCGCAAAACAACATTTTGATACATATGGCCCTTTATCCGGCACATTTAGAGCAGCCCAGGTGTTTTTTTTCATAGGTGTTTGTATTTAAATAGGTATGTACTGAATTTTACCTGCTGCTTTTGTGTTTTATGTGTTTTTACTTCACATGTTTTTTGTGTTTTTATCACGATTGAATTGTAATAACTAGTAATGAAATAAGTGACTTTAATGTCTAAATAAAGTATTTGTTAATTCATTCAATGCATAATAGTCAATAAATAAAGTGTGCTGGTCAATGTTTTATGCTTTGTTTTGAAGCCAAATGGGAGTGACCCTAGAACAGACCAATGGATGAGGATGGCTGATTGGATTCGCGGCCCACCCACGGGTATGTATCTATATATGTATATTTTTTTATTATGGAATTTTTGAAAACATGAGGCGGGTGAAATATCTAAAGCTGTTTCTAGGTTGCCGTAACACTCTATCAATATGATTTTGCACATCACCAATTACCATTTAAATATATTTGCTCTGGAAAATAATGATATTCTATTATATGTGGGAAAAATGATAGTATCTGCATAATAGAACTACAGGTAACTCATAGCTACATAAGGGCACAAGCATCAAGCATTTTACCGGTCACAAACAAGCCGATTTGCAGAATCAGCCCATTTGCGACCGATAAAATGCCTTTTTGATGCATCAAAGGCATTGCATTTGAAAAATAGGTAATCCCTATTTTTGCGATTACCTAATTTGTGAATGCATCTAGGGAACCACAATTTGCGATTCCCTAAATACGATGCATGTAGCATTTCCAAAATCCGACTTTGCATTTAGGAATTGCAGATTACCATCAATTTCAAGTTGATGTTAATTTGTGAATCCTTTGAAAAATGCACAAGAGGGCATTTTTCACAGTGCCATGTGGCACACACACATGCCCTTAGGGCATGTGTGTGTGTGTGAGCAGGCTTACCTTTTTTGGGGGGCATCAGGGGGAACTTACGCCCCCTAGCACCATTGCAATTGCATTTACAATATGCGATTACCTATAGGCCCATAGGAATGAATGGGAATGCATTCCCTAATAGCAAATTACAATTTGCAAAGCGCTATAGGGAATGTTAGGGACTCGCAAGAATATTTGCGAATCCTTCCTGTATAGGCATTTGCGAATCCTTAAAATTCTCTATTTGGTAATCGCAAAGGATTACCTTGATGAATGTGCCCCATAAACACTAGCATTGAATGCAAAAGCGTCCATGTGACAGACAGCTACAAAAGATAGTTTTGGCTTTTTTGCGACCATGTCACTGAGATAAAATCCTAACAAATTTCACATGTTGAAGGCTCCCTCACCTTACCTCAGGCAAAGCTGATTTACTTAGAAAGTTTGTGAGAGTTACAGATTATGACATGCACAGAGCATGCCTGAGTCCATGCTAATGCCAGAAGTTTCCCAGAAGGATAAATCTCGTTTCCTGCTTTTCTTCACGAAATTGAAGTTTTAAACAAGTCATATTCTGTGGTTTGGACAGTATTTATATCAGCGTTTGTTTCCTGGCACAGAGTTCATGCTATATTAACGGAACGTTTCTCCGTTTGCAGACGTTTTCATGAGCCCGTGTTGTGGCAGTGCGTGATGAACATTTCAGTAAATGCAGTATTCAGAATGTCTAGAACATACTGCCCTCCTATTCAAATCCTTAAACAACCTGGAAATATTTGTATATTGCAAAATAACCCAGTACCTTTATAGGAGTGAAATGGAATGCTGTCCCTGCATATGTACTGTCGGAACTTCCTGCCACCAAACTGCCGCTTGGGCAATTCTGGTCATTCAAAGAACATTTAAAAATGGTAAACTTGTCATATGCTGAAATAAGAAATTCGGACTGTGAATCATAATCGTTTTCGTTCGCTTTCTAACCCCATATATGTCTTTCTTGATTCGATAGATTAATACCCATGCCAGCATGTTTGAGAGAATGCATAATAAAATAGGTAAACAGGAGGAATTTCAGAAAGGGTTTGCCACATATGAATTTAGAACACTACCAAATCCAATGTGGGGCAAATAATTTACATCATTTGAAGGAAAGAGTTCTGCTCCAGTATAAACCAGTTGTAGTGCATAATCTATTCATAGTCACTTCTACTCACTTACACCTTACTAGCAAGACTCTCTTTAATTCAATTAATCAAGCCATGGCACACGATTCCATATTCAGTAAAACAGAAACAGGTTAAAAGAGTGAAGTGTGGTAGAGGGCAGTCTGCAGGATTTAGCTGTTCCTGCCTGCCTGCCTGCCTGACATGAAGTAACTGCAACTGCAGAGGTTGCTCTGAAGTCTAAATAATTGTTTAAGCTTTATAAGTTATTTGATTTATGAGATGCATCAAATTAACATAAAATTATGGCAAGATACTTTCTATTCTGCAGTTTCCATAACTGACTTAGATAATAATAATCCACATTTGCTAAAGCGCACAATCACCCGTTAGGGTCTCTAGGCGCTGGGGGCCGTCGGGAAGATTAAGCAAGTTATTGCCCAGAATCACATGGTGCTGGGCTAATCTGCCGCCGGCGCTGGGGATCGAACCCTGATCCCCAGATTCCAGCGTCAGTCGCCCTGGCCGCGGCGCCACACCTCTCCCGATGAGACCAGTCTGCCTTGTATATATACTGTTACTTTACAATAAAACTAAGACATCTAAATAGGGAAGGTACAGTCACACACAGCCCTTAACAAAACAAATTAAGCTACAAAGATGCACAGCAACTGATCTGAGGGACCATATTAGAACATATGGGATCACTCACTCAGAATGAAACAGGAGATGAGTCCTCAGAAGGTCTTGTGAACTAAACACAAACCTTTCAGCTGAATAAGCTGCTTCATCGAGAATCACTGTAGAGACCAGCATGCACAGGACATGAATAAACCTGCAAAAGTCATCGACAAATCTAATGGCAATATTTTGTAGTTTATGAAGCTTCGAATTCAAGGTGCAAGGAAGTCCAAGGTAGTGAGCAAACCAATAGTCTAAGCAGGCAAGAACATTGCATTGTGTCTTGAAGCAGGAGGAAACGTTACAATACCAAAAACTCAATATAGGCAGAATATAATCCTGTGCATTCATTTTGTGATTACAAAATGAATAGCTGCACTGACGGAGGTTCGGCTTGCAATTGCCAAAAATGGAGCTCCCTGAGACCTGGAGTGTTGTAAATGTATCCACTGCTAGTTGGCATACCTAAGAAAGAAAAGGTTTCAGTTAGAGAAATATATAATACAATGTGTTGTTCTACCATAGGCAGTGTTGCTGTTAGTGACGGAATTCAAAACATATCTATTCTTTTCTCACAGCCTTCTGTTCACAAGCTAAGCACTTTATCTGATAGCCTGCTTACATTAGAGAAGATCAGTCCTTTATCTCTTTTGCCTCAAAACATATTCGCTGAATCCATGATAGACCTAATTATTTTCTCTTAGAAGCAAACTTTTTTTGCAGCATGTGTAGCCAGTGGCGGGCCAACATGGGTCACTGGTGGAAGGCAGGTGTGGGGGGTCGCAGGGATGTCATGCAGGGGGGTCACGATTGAGGTAGCTTCACAAAAAAAACGTATCTTTCCACGGGTCCCTGGTCCCGCGCCTCTGGTCCTGCTTTCCTGCTTCCAACTTCAGGAACAGGAAGCAGGTAACCAAGCTACCTCCCATAAACCAATCACAATGCTGCAATGCAGCGTTGTGATTGGTCTGAGTGCCATGACACGGCACTCAGCCAGTAGACGTAGGGGTGGGCATGTTCTCCATACAGGCTGTAATGCAGCCTGGATGGAGAAGGGGAAATTGCGTATGACTGATTTGGGCGGCCCGAGAGGGCAGACCAAACAGTCATTGCGCACTTAGAAGTGGGCAAACCCCTCCTCCCCTGCCCAGCTTTGTAAGCAGAGCAGCCCCGCCCATATGCCCGCCTGCAAAGGAAACATAAAATGATAATAACAAAGATATTATTTATATTTCCTTTTCACTGCTGGAAAGTAGTGGACCGATGCTACTCCACCATAGCAGAGTAGCCACTATGTGTTGAAGCAAACAAACAGGCTGGTCAAATCTTTTAACCCCTTGCGTGCTCCCGTCGGGAGCACTACCTCCCTAGTGCTGCCGACGGCCAACGGCCGATGGAGCCCCGCCCACCCTTTAGAACACCCGCACCGCGGAGGAAAAACCGCCGCGGTTAAGGCATTAAACATAAGCCTCAAAAAGCTGGCTCATTATCAAAGAGAAAGCCTGTATTCATAGTAGAATATAGGAATGCAGAGCACACCTAGTCAATCTGACAATCACTTACTATTCCTCCATGAGTGTATTATTTGCTAATATAATTATAAAGGTGAGTGAAAAAGCATTTTTGATATGTACTGGATTTCTCACATTTCAGGAAGAACATCATAACCCATTATATAAAGCAATCACTATTTACTGTTGCTGTTAGTGGCAGTGTGAAGGACAATAAATGTTCATTGGACACTGTAAACTCAGTCTTAGTTGGACCTTGGAAACATATACTTTTGTCCACATTTTTTATAGCATCTTGCATCACTTGTACACTAATCATTGTTTCCACTATAGATCAGCCATTAATCGACATTTGAGTCTTAGGTAAATCTTCCACAATAACCGTTCTGATCTATTTTGATCAAACATAGTATTTGGCTTTGAAATTTATTAACTTGAGGTTAGATGTGCACTTATTAGGGAAATATGTTTCATTGTGTGATGGGATTAAATGTTTTTATTTTTCTGGGTTGCCATGATCCCATTGGCGGCCCCTCAGAGAAGGACTGTTAAATCAAATTATGTCAGGGGGGCAGTTCCTCCTCTAGTGCGTTGGGGCATATCCTCGCCCTAGTGTGAGGTGTTTTGCCAGTGCATAAGGCAAAAATTAAGCATGACTCGCTCCAGAGTCCCGTCCTGTTCAAGGTATGTGCCCTGACTCTTGGTTGCTTGCTCCTTACTTAGTGGTGCAGTGCGATGGCCAGTCCAAGTGATTGGCAATGCCGACAGGCAGCATGAGCTGAAGTTTAGTGCACATGTTGGATTGGACAGGTCTCAAGCTGTGGCCAACCCACATGCGCACTTCAGGCTTTAACCCAAAGTTCTGTTAGGATGAAAGGGGTAACACAGCACAGCTCCCCTGGTCTCCTTTGGAGTGCTGACTTCACCTGTCCCAGCGGCACGCAGAGCAGTCTCACCTAATCTCGAACTCTGGCCTCGTCTGCATTAACACTGTACTTATCGGGGATGCTTTTTTTCTTTGGCCTTTGCCATTTACTTAATCTCCTCACGTTATAATACAACCAGTAACAGCGTACTATATTGCTTTTCCCAATATACAAGTCATAAGACTCTAACAGAGTTTCAGTAAATTATATTGCACAACTACTCACCATGCTGCAACTTACAACAAAAAACTGCTTATTATTAATCACCGAGGCAAAATCGCTGCTAGGCTGCTCCTGTCTTGGGAGCAAGCCTAGTCAGACAAACAGCTTCTGCCTTCCGCCCTAGGTTCCAGGCCCCAGGGCAGCAACTCTAGATTCCATTTATTCCTACTTTTCACCACTCGCTTTCCGCCACTCGCTTCCCGCCGCCTGCCTCCCCAGCACCCCTCTCCCTCCCAGGACCTACTTAATGGAGGCCGCAGTGTAGCCCCATTAAGCAGGTCCACACAAGGTCCCCCTTGCTGGTACTGCTGCCAGTCTGCCATTCTGTGCTGACTGCTGCTAGACTGCTCCTGCCTCTGCTGCAAGCCGAGTCAGACAGTCTTGTCTCTGCCTTCTACTCTGTACTAGGTTCCAATCCTCAGGCAGCTATCCTAGACACTGTTTTTCCTGCCTCCCGCCACCCGCTTCCCACCACTTGCTTCCCACCACCCACCTCTCCAGCACCCCTCCCAGGACCTACTTAATGGAGGCTGCAGTGTGGCAAGACTGTGCCCAGTGCCAAGAACCCTGGCCCTTCGACCATCCTCTGACATTCTGCCACCGAACTCTGGACCCTCGGCACAAGATGCCACAACAACAACTGCTGCAGCACCTCATCCCGATCTACTAAAGGACCCTTCAACTGCCACAGCTGTCACTTCACCTGTTACTCAGGACCGCCAACCAAGACAAAAACTCTCACCACACCCATTCAGAAGAACAAGAACATCCCGAAACTGCTCCAGTGCATCCTGCTCAACACCCTGTCCCTCTGCAAACACACCACAGAATTATTGGACATTATCACCACCCATACCCCTCATGTTATTTTCATAGCCGAGACCTGGCTCAACACCTCCTCAGTCCCCAACATCTCCACTGCAACACCCGAATGGCTATAAGGTGATGCATCATGACCGCACCAACAAACACAGAGGAGGGATCACCATAATCCGCAAGAAAACAATCTGATGCATTGCCACTGAAGACTACCCTACCCAATTCATGGAACATATGAACTTCACACTTTGAACCAACTTCAAAACCAACATGAAAGTCATCCTCTCCTGCAGACCTCCTGGCCAATGACCAACATTCTGCATGCTATCTCCGAATTCAATGCCCCGCTAGCCATCGACTCCGTACAATACTTACCATTCAGTGACCTCAAATTCCACCACAACGACCCCAATGACACCAACTCAATGAATCTCCTAGAAAACATGAGCAAAATGACCCTCACCCAACTGGTCAATGACCCCACACACAGCGCAGGACACACACTCAATTCAATCATCCAGCGACAGAATCAAATACAGCCACATCTCCAAACTCACCTGGACTGGCTACTCAATTGCCAATTTTACCATCACAGGCTCACAGGACACCATTACCTAGCCACCCAGCTCCCCACAACACAGATGGAACAAAGTAACAGAGACCCAATGGACACCGACCCTCAACACCTCCCAGCCCAACACCAGCAGAGCCTCCAGAAGGGCCAGCTGGTATACACCAGAAATCAGAACTATCAAGTGCAACTGCAAACAACTAGAGAAACAATGGCACACCACCAAAGATCCCATCGACCGAACCACCTTCAAATCAGCCCTCAACAGGTACCACCAATGAATCAATGACAGCAAAAGAGACGCCTTCACAGACCGAATCGAAACAAGCACCAAGAGCACAAAGGAACTCTTCAACATGGTCAGGAAGTTCTACAACCTGTCAACCACCGAGAACACAGCCCACCGCTCACAAGAACTCTGTAACACCCTCTTGGAGTGCTTCACAGCAAGACAGCCACCAACTACAACAACTTCAACCCCTGACCCACCAACATCGATCTCAACAACCTCAGCCCACCCACGGAAACCATCTCCTTGATCACTACATGGAGTTCAATCGCCACCCAGACCATCACAGCCCTCATGTCCTCACTCCACCCGGAGCATACACAGACCTGTGCCCTCACCATTCCTTCAAACTCAGAACTGAAGAAATCAGTATGAAACACTCCAACATCCTCAATGCCTCCATCACCACAGCAACCTTCCCTGACAGATGGAAACACGTGGAGGTAAGACCATTCCTGAAGAAACCCTTCCCCGACCCCAGCAAACTCAAGAATTACCGCCCCATATACAACGGGGAAAACATGGCGGCCGCAAGTTAGAGCGGCTCGCACGGTGGTGATGGTCTCTCCCCCAGCACGCTGACTTTAGCTGTAAAATACCTGCATTGGAGTCCTGGTGTGAGCTTTATTCACGGTTTCTCGGTATCCGCTCGTCTAAATCCGCTCGTCAATAGCTAAGGGGTCAGACGCGGATGTGTGTGATCGCGGCTTCAGCCCCGGCGTTGCCCGCCCCTCCCACCGCATTGCAGCAGTGGTTCCGAGCAGCCGTGGAGCTGCGGCGTGGACGTCGGGTGGCGGCTCGCGGATGCCTTAGGGTCGGATGGGAAACAGAAGGCCGCGAAAAAGCCCATCCACCGACTGTACCCCCACGTACCCAGTCGAGAAATGGAGAGATCGAGGCCGTTAAACATGTTGCAAGAAAGCTGAGGTCAAAAGCGGCCGCTGCATTTGACGAAGAGAAAAGGCTGAACTCTCATGTAATTGAATCAACGGGTGACGAGTGTGATACCGGCAGAAGCAGAAGCAGCAGCGCTTGTAAAGGCAACAGCAACGGCGACAGTAAGGAGAGGGGTTAGACGGATAATTCAGAGGGCTGTGGTGCGTTAAAGACAGCTTCAATTTTTGACATCAAACCCGACCTGAAATCCTCAAAAAACACACAGCAGTTCTGTAATAGCAAAAGGAATGTGCCCCTAAAGAAAAGAGGAGGTAAAGGAGGGAGGAAGGGAGTAAGTCCAGGGGGTAAGGAGCACTGTGAGGGAGGTGCCCCGGACCTGAATGACCTGAATGACAAAGGCGGAGACTTTAGGGAGGGGGCAGTTAAAGGTGTTGTTGAGGATACAGGCGATTATACAGGCAAACTCTGGGAAGCAGGACAGGGAGGTAAGGTGGTTCCCGATTCTAACATTCACACAAGGGGAAAACACAAGAGAGCTCCTGTCTCGAGAATAACCCCCTCGTTGCGTGCCTTTTTTAAGGTACTTCCACAGGTTCTAAAAGTGACCCATAGCCCAGATAGCCCAGATATACAAGACCCTGATATTTCCACACACAGGATGGCAGATCTGGGGGGTCCAGAGGGGTCCTCGTTAGACGTACCTATACCTGTACTTGCACCTGCGGCGAATATATCACCAACAGAGCTTTCTGGTGGGATGGTGGAAGGGTGTACTAGTGGGGGTGAAGAGGGGAGTACAAGGTATACTGAGAAGGAGAAGGAGCAGGGGGAGGTACAGGGTGGGGCTACCCTAGAAGAACTGCTAATCGCCATGAGAAAGGAGATAAAGTTGGGCTTCGCAGAATCTAAGCAAAACCAGAGCGAGATCAGGATAGCCTGCGACACCCTGGAGCGGAAAGTAGACGGGCTCTCAGAGAGAACTGAGACCCTAGAGGGATCTGTCGGGGAGTTAAAAGCCAACCTGGGGATAGCACAAGCTAGGATCCAGTCCCTAAGGAAAGAGGGGGATGAAATGAGGAATAGGGTCGAATCTCTGGAGAATTTCTCTAGAAGAAATAATTTACGACTCTTAAAGGTTCTAGAAGCGAAAGAAGGGGGAGACCTTAAGACTTTTGTGGTATCTCTATTAAAAAGTGCCCTCAATTTGGAAGAAACAGAGGAAGAGTTGGCAAAAGACATTCAGAGAATCCACAGGGATCCGTTCCGGCTCAATTCAGGGAGAGTGAAGCCAAGGAAAATTATTTTGAACTTTCTGACATACTCCTTGAAAGAGAAGATCCTCAATCTTGCCCTGAAGGCAAAATCATTGAAAGCCCCGGACTTTTCATTTGAGGTGCGGTCAGACCTATCAAAGGTCACCCTAGAAAGGCAGTGGGAGTTGGGGCAAAGAATGGACAAATTCAGGGCAGCGGGGGCAACTGTACAAATGAGGTTTCCCGCCTTCCTAAAAATAATGTATAACAATAAGATGTACAATATTCGCTCCCCTAAGGAAGTGGACGAGTTAATTACCTCCATCTCTGAACACTCACAAGGGGGAAACAAACTCTAGGAACGGCAATACATCTCCCAGTTAAACGGCGGGGGTGAAGTACTAACCCTTAAGAATCAATAACAAGCTAAGAAAAAAAAAAAAAACTTAAATGTAAGAAAATCAAAAAAAAACGGGAAGAACATAGTGCAAAATATAAAAAAAAAAAAAAATGATCTCTCCTTCCCTTACCTTGCTTTATGTGTGTGATATGGGGATAACCAATTTCAATGAAAATAAAAAATAAAAAAATAAAAATCTAAGAATAGCAGGTAAACAGTTTCACTGATAGAGGATAGATGGGGTTAGAGATCAAACACACCTACGTAAACCTGGCAAACCAACATGCCAGGAGAAGTGAGGGGGGGGTTTCCAGGGGAGGGGGGAGTGTGGGGGGTGGGGGGGTGCAATGAAAAAAATCCTCAGACGCCTGTTTTTATCTTTTCTTTTTTATTATTTCCAAGTTTATCCACAAACAACACCACAATCTTTTTTCGAGAGAGTTATACTCAGCTAATGGCAGGGGGGTATAAAGAATCGCGGAGAGGTAGAAGAAGAAAAAAACATGACGGAAGTACATTTTTTATCCTGGAACATTAATGGTCTGCGAGTGAAGGGGAGGAGGCATAGAATCTTAAAATACTTCAGAGATTCCCCTGCACAGATCATAGTGTTACAGGAGACACACCTACTTAAACAGGAAGTGGAAACAATCTTGAAAACGCAGAAGTGGGTGGATACATTTATTTGCACAAACCAGACCGCTAACATTCGTGGGATTCTCAATATGTTTAAAAAATCAGCAAAGGCACAAATTTTGGCTTATGAGGAAGATCTCAGTGGTAGGTGGCAGATGACTAAAATAACGTTACACGGTCAACATTATACACTGGTAGGGTACTATGGCCCAAACCAGGATGACCCATCCTATCTTTAAAAAATCCAAGGGGCCTTAGTCATTCAGACCGGAGGAGGCATCGCCATTGTACACAAGAACACCATCCGCATCTCGACTAACTCTGACAAAACCTTCTCCGCCGCCGAGCACCTGCACTTCCAGATACACACCGACCCCAAAACCACCCTCCGAGGCACCCTCATCTACAGACCACCGGGACCACGCACGTAGTTCAGCGAAGACATCGCAGACTTCATCAGCCCGCACGCTCTTCCCTCCGCCGACTACATCCTCCTAGAGGACCTCAACTTGCACATGGAGAACAACAACGACAGAAACACCGCCGCCCTCCTGGACAACCTCGCCAACCTCGGACTCCAGCAACTGGTGGACACCCCCACCCACTACGCCGGACACACGCTTGACCCTGTCTTCACATCCAGCAAGCACGTCTCCTTCAGCCACGCCACCGGACTGCACTGGACAGACCACAGCTGCGTCCACTTCAGCTTTAGTAGAACTACAACCCACCTCCATCCGCAACGGGTCCCCCGCCGCAGCTGGAACAAGATCACCGCAGAGCAACTCACCACCTCCCTCAGCCAGAACACTCCCACCAGCACAACGGACCCCAACGTAGCAGCCAGCAACATCACCAAGTGGCTGACCGCCTGCGCCGATGACCTCGCACCACTCAAGAACCCTCCCAGCAAACCCAGAAGCAAGAAGGCCCCCTGGTTCACCGACGAACTCAAGGAATCCAAGAAGAACTGCCGCACCTTCGAGAAAGCCTGGCGGCTCAACCGCACCACAGACAACTGGACTGCCCTCAAGCACGCCACCCGCAAACACCATCAACTGATCCGCGCCACCAAGAAGACGGCACTCAAAGAACGACTGGACAACAACGCCCACGACAGCAAAGAACTCTTCAGCATCGTCAAAGAGTTCTCAAACCCCAGCGCCGGAACCAGCGACATCACTCCCACGCAAGACCTCTGCGACTCCCTCGCCTCGTTCTTCCACTGCAAGATCCCCGACATACACAACAGCTTCGACTCACAGACCACGCACCCTACCACCGAACCAACGCCCGCCACCACCACCCTCTGCAACTGGACCCCGATCAGCACCGAAGACACCACCCGCACGATGAACTCAATCCACTCCGGATCCCCAACCGACCCCTGCACACACCACGTCTTCAACAAAGCCGCCGCCACCATCGCACCCCATCTCCGAGACACCATCAACGCCTCCTTCCACACCACCACCTTCCCGGAGAGCTGGAAGCACGCCGAGCTGACCGCCCTCCTGAAGAAACCAACAGCGGACCCCACCGACCTCAAGAACTACCGTCCCATCTCGCTCCTTCCTTTCCCGGCCAAAGTCATCGAGAAGACCGTCAACATACAGCTTGCCGCCTTCCTCGAGACGAACGGATCCCTCGACCACTCGCAGTCCGGATTTCGGGCCAACCACAGCACCGAGACCGCCCTGATCGCAGCCACTGACGACATCAGAACCCTGATCGACAACGGGGAAACAGCGGCCCTCATCCTCCTGGACCTCTCCGCAGCGTTCGACACAGTCTGCCACCAAACCCTAGTGAAGCGCCTCAGCAACATCGGAATCCGAGAGAAAGTGCTGGAATGGATCATCTCGTTCCTCACTGGAAGAACCCAGAGAGTCCGCCTCCCTCCGTTCAGATCCGAGGCCACCGAAGTCATCTGCGGCGTACCACAAGGACCTTCTCTCAGCCCGACTCTCTTCAACGTCTACATGAGCCCCCTCGCAGCCATCGCACGCCAACACAACCTCAACATCATCTCCTACTCCGACGACACCCAGCTGATCCTCTCCCTCACCAACGATCCCACCACCGCCAGAGCCAACCTCCACGAAGGGATGAAAGACGTCGCCGACTGGATGAGAAACAGCCGTCTTAAACTGAACTCAGACAAGACGGAAGTCCTCATCCTAGGATCATCATCCTCCGCCTGGGACGACTCCTGGTGGCCCCCGGCCCTGGGCACCGCCCCCAAACCTACAGACCACGCACGCAACCTGGGCTTCATCCTGGACTCCTCCCTGTCAATGACCAAACAAGCCAACGCCGTTTCTTCCTCGTGCTTCAACACCCTGCGCATGCTCCGTAAGATCTTCAGATGCATCCCCACTGATACCAGGAAGACCGTCACCCAGGCACTCGTCACCAGCCGACTGGACTACGGGAACGCCCTCTATGCCGGAACTACAGCCAAACTCCAGAGAAGACTCCAGCGAATCCAGAACGCCTCTGCGCGACTCATCCTGGACATCCCCCGACACAGCCACATCACCGGACACCTGAGAGAACGGCAGAGAGAACGGCACTGGCTCCCCGTCAGCAGGAGAATCACGTTCAGACTCCTCACCCACGCACACAAGGCCCTACACGACCTGGGACCCAAGTACCTCAACGACCGAATGACCTTCTACACGCCCACGCGCCAGCTACGATCTACCAGCCACGCACTCGCCACCTTACCTCGCATCCGCAGAACCACCGCCAGAGGAAGATCCTTCTCCTACCTGGCAGCCAAGACCTGGAACTCCCTCCGCACTCACCTTCGACGTACCCAAGACCATCTCTCCTTCAGGAAGCAACTCAAGACCTGGCTGTTCGAGCAGTAACACACCCCTTTCCCCCAGCGCCTTGAGACCCTCCCGGGTGAGAAGCGCGCTATATAAATGCCGTGATTGATTGATTGATTGAACGATCCTATCATATGGGTGGGCGACTTTAATATCGTCTTGAACCCCAAGCTCGATAAGTCCTTAAACTCCAGAGTGAAGGTATCACCTAAATCAAGGCCCGTTATGCTGTCCATAATGACGTCTCTGGGGTTGGCAGATGTTTGGAGAGAAAGGGCTGGTATCGCTCTTGGGGTTTCGTATAGGAATCTCAAGTATAAACACAGCTCAAGGATCGATTATGCCCTCTTTAGTTATATAATCCAAGAGGAGGTGAAGGGGTTGCGGTATTTACCCCCCCCACCTCTCAGACCATTCAGCGATAGTTTTCTCTCTGACACTTACGCAACAGAAAAAATATTCGTCATGGTCCTTTGATCGGACGATACTGTTAGACCAGGTGGAGACCAACCTGCTGTCAGAAGAGGTGTTAAATTTCCTAGAAATTAATCTGGATTCAGCGGAAATCAGTACTGTATGGGAAACCCTTAAAGCTTTTTTAAGAGGGCATATCACGAATCGAGCATCATACAGAGGAAAAGCCTATAGAGAAAAAATCAGGACTTTAGAACGAGATCTGGATAGCTTGGATAGGTGTTGTGGTTCCTCAGGGGGTACCTCTGCAGAGCAAGAAGAGCGGAATAAGGTGAAGTTAGAATTGAACAAAGTACTACAGGAAAGAGTAGAGAGGAGGTGGGAGGCAAGTAAGATTTCGAATTTTGAATATGGAGAGGCGGCTGGTAAGGTTTTAGCTTCGAAAGTTAAAACAGATAAATCTAAAAAGTTTATAAGGGGCATTCGTAAGGAGGGGGATACTACTGTTAGGACTACCAACACTGAGATTGGTAGCGCTTTTCAGGAGTTCTTTCAAAATATATACACTGAGGACATTGAAGATGATCCCCAGGCAAGAAATTCATGGCTAGGTAGGATCCAACTGCCCACTCTCACGGGTGATCAGACTGATCGCCTCGATAGGGAAATATTGGAGGATGAAGTGAGTAAGGTGATAGGTCAACTAAAGCATGGGAAGGCGGCTGGGCCAGACGGCCTCCCAGGGGAATTATACCGGGTTTTGTGTCCAGAGTTAGTAACAACATTGACTTCGTTATTCAATAATATCTTTATAAATGGGTTAGTGCCTCCTCAATCATGGAGTGAAGCAACCATAGTCCTTATACCGAAACCGGGTAAAGATCCAACGGACTGCGGGTCCTATCGGCCGATCTCGCTGCAGAACAACGATTATAAGATCTTCGCTGCAGTTCTATCAGCACGGCTGGCAAGCGAGATCGGCTCGATAATCCACGAAGACCAAAAGGGCTTTATCAGGGGGCGTCAGTTGGAGGACCTAACTAGGGACTTGGTTGCGGCAATAGATATCGCCACAACGTTTTCCTTACCCTTGGCTACATTAACCCTAGATGCCACAAAGGCCTTTGATAGGGTCAATTGGTCCTATCTGGCGGCAGTACTAAGGAAATTTCAGCTAGGCGAGAACTTCTGTCGAACCATCCAGCTCCTGTACAGAGCTCCCACCGCCAAGCTTTTAGTCAACGACACACTTACTGAGCCATTTAAGATTTCACGGGGAACTAGGCAGGGCTGCCCCCTTTCCCCGCTCCTGTTCAATCTTTACCTAGAGCCTTTTGCGCAGACATTAAGAGAAGAACATAGTTTTACCCCCTTTGAGTTTAGCGGATGGGTGAAGTGTCTGGGTATGTATGCACACGACATTCTTATTTACACGTCAGACCCCATTCAGGCCTTTCCGATAGTTGTCCGGAGAGCAGAAGAATTTGGTCAGATCTCGGGGTACGAGATAAATGCGGGGAAAACCGAAATAATGGTGTGGAATATCAACAACACACAACTGGATATAACCTCCTCAATGCGCTATCTGGGAATAATGATCACCCAGGAAGTCGGGAATATAGCTCAGGTTAATTTGGTTCGGGTTTCCCGAGAATGTCGGGCGCTTTTAAAAGCATGGACCTTTCTCCCATTGACGATCTCTGGGAGAGTGAGCCTTATAAAAATTTCAATTTTACCGAAGCTCACATTCATATTTAACAGCATTCCTTTAGCCTTTGAGCCAAAACAAATTATGAAATGTCAACAGGACATCAACTCGTTCATTTGGAATTATAAGGCCACCCGGATAGCTTGGAAGAAACTGAGGAGGAGGAGGGAAAAGGGCGGGCTCTCTCTCCCAGACATACAATACTACGCCTAGGCCTTTCAGTTATCATTCTCCAGAATGCTACTGAAAACCCCAACAGATTCATCAGTAGGGAGAATGTTTAAGGCCATGCTAATTGGAACGGGCCTGCCAATGGACGGGTTTCTATTTAAATTCGGAGAACAGAAGTTTTTTAAAAAGGTGAGACTGAAGGTCTTGCAGTCGCTGGCCAGAGCCTGGACAAGGATTAAGAGGTTGGCAAGGCTGGCCTATTATTAAAATTTGGCTCCAATTTGGGGTTCCCTGGGGCTTCCCCCGTGTTTGGGCGATAACCTTTCGATACCATTAAGAGAGGGGGGGATAATGAGATGGGGAGACTTGATGGCTGGCGGGGCATTAATATTGTGGGACAAACTGTTTGAAAGGGTAGGCCCAAGGCTATCAAGGTTTAAATATATACAACTAGTAAGCTGGTCTAGAGAGCTCCTACAAAAGAATGCCCTAGTGGGGAGGTGTAGTGTGCTAGAACAACAGCTGGTGGAGAAACCTCAGGGGGGCAAAGAGGTGGCACACTGGTATTGGGCAATCTTGGAGGAGGTCGACGGAGACTTTGAACTTCCCGATGAACTGTGGGCGGAGGATATGAACCTTCAAGGAGAAGATTGGTGGACAAGATCATTCACTCTTCTTTATAAAACTGTCAAGCCTGCATGGTTGAGGTGGAACCACCTTTTCACGGTACATAGAGCCTATTGGTCACCACAAAAGCTGGCAAAGTTTCAAGCTGGTAAATGTTGTAACAAGTGCAGTCTCCAGGGCGCATCAGAAGTTCACATGTTCATGGACTGCCCTCCAATCAAGGCATTTTGGGCGGAAGTCCTGTTTACATTGGGCTCGATACTCAAAGTATCCTTAACCTGCACACTAACACTGATAATCTCTGGGATGGATGATAATGCGACTGGCACAGCAAGGCTGTTGCTGTTCTATGCAATTTTACCCGCTCGGCGACAGATATGTAAATGGTTGATTCTAAGGTGCCAACACATGCCAGTTGGTTGTCATCTCTACTTGAAACATCAAAGGTAGATCTGGCTAGACCTTGTAGCAGTAAAAACCTCACTTTCTGGAACCTCTTATCTTCTTGGTGTTAGTGAACCGGGGTTTTTTTTTTAATTATTTTTTTTTTCCCCCCCGGGTGCTATGATTATGCCTCCAAACTCCAGGGTCCACTGTGGCGGTTTCGTTAGACATGAACTGGGCCTCGTGGTAGTTCCTACCTTGACTGGGATGGGTTTGGCAGGCCGCCATTCGCCACCAAAGCCTCAGTAAACCCAGACTTAGTCTCCCGCCAAGTTGGTCCCCAAGGATGTGGTGGTAGTGGGTGCGTTCCATTCCTGGTCGCAGGGATAGGTGGTTGGCTATACAGTCTCTGGTTAAGAGGTACAGGCAAATGAGGACAAAAAAAAAAAGAATTACCGCCCCATTTCACTGCTTACATACCCCGCTAAAGTCCTCGAGAAGACCAACAACTACCAGCTCACCATAAACCAAGAAGAAAACAACCTGATTGAAGTCTCCCAATCTGGCTTCCGTACAAACCACAGCCCTAATTGCTGCCACCGATGAAATCAGATTCCATCTCGACTGCGGTGAAAAAGTAGCCCTGATCCTCCTCAACCTCTCAGCTGCATTCAACACTGTATCCCATCACACCCTCTTCAACAGATTCAACCACATTGGCATCCTAGAAAACTCTTTCAAATGGATCTCATCCTTCCTCACAGACCGAACTCAGAGAATCTGCATGCCTCCCTTCACATCAGAATCTAAGACCATCACCTGCAGCGTCCCCAAGGATCCTCCCTAAGCCCCAACTTGTTCAACACCTACATGACAGCCCTCGCAGACATCATCAGGTCCCACAGGCTCCCAATCATATCCTCCGTGGATGACACACAACTCATCCTCTCTCTCACAGACGACCCCTCCACCACCAAAATTAACTTTCACAATGCCATGACCAGCATCACCGACTGGATGAAGACCATCTGCCTGAAGCTCAACAGGGACAAGACGGGAGTGTTGATCTTCAGGAAAAACACATCACCATGGGACAGTATCTGGTGGCCCTCCAAGCTCGGACTCAACCCCCACACCCACAGACTATGCCCGCAACATCTACATGATCCTCAACACTGAACTCACCATGAAGCGCCAAATTAACGCAGTCTCCTCCTCATGCTTCCACACCCTTCACATGCTGCGGAGAATCTTCAAATAGATCTTTATCAACACCAGGAAAACGGTCACCCAAACCCTCATCACCGGCCGTCTCAGCTCTGGGAATGCTCTCTACACCAGAATCACCAACCAACTCCTCAAAAGACTCCAGACAATATATAACACAGCAGCTAGACTCATCCTCAACCTCCCCAGAAGCAACGACCTGTCAAGAAGAGATGCCAGTTCAAGCTCCTAACACACAACTACCGAGCTCTGCACAAACAACCTACATTAACCACTGCGTGAACTTCCACCAACCCGCCAGACACCTGCGCTTCACCTCCTGGGCCCTTATGCACACCCCCTGCATCTGCCGCAGCAGAAGCCGTGCATTCTCCTATTTTACCGTGAGCCTGGAATCACCTACC
Source organism: Lissotriton helveticus (assembly GCF_964261635.1). Lineage (NCBI taxonomy): Eukaryota > Metazoa > Chordata > Amphibia > Caudata > Salamandridae > Lissotriton > Lissotriton helveticus. Next base: position 305,660,570 of record NC_136067.1, on the reverse strand, counting down.
CTTCCACCTACGAGCATCTCTCTCACTGGAGGAATTCAGAAGAGAACTCAAGACCTGGCTTTTCGAATGAGACCACCAATACCTCAGGAGCCGGATACCCTCAGGGGCGAGGAGCAGTGTTCTACAAGACTTATTGATTGATTGATTACATTTACCAATGCTTGTTTTGAACCGCGATGAAAAGTGAAACATAGGATTCTGCAGAAAACCATCGTGAGAGTTGTGTGTTTATATCAATTAATTTTCTGGCATAGGAGCTACAAACTTTAACCAGTGAGTTGCAATTATTGCTTTAACGTTTCCATTCCCAAAGGTTTTGAAACACTCGTGCACTTAACGTTTGCAACAGCAATCCTGCTTTCAGCGTGAGTGCTGGTTAAGATCCTTACCGGACGAAGTGACTAACTTTTACGTTTTCTAAAAGCAGTGTTTCTTCAGGCCTACCAAAGTGTTTCGTTCACCAACATTCTTTATCTGTACTCCCTCCCCCTTATTTACTTTGTTTCATTTTCCCAGCTGCTGTGTGAAAAGGAGTGTTGTATGTGCAGTTGGTTGCGTAAACGTTGCATTACTCCACCTGGAAAGCTGGACCCTCCCATACAGTGAACTGTATACACAAATCTGTTTAGTGACCCACAAACACACACTTGAGCAGGTTGCGAATGGCATGTATGAGTCAATGTGACAAGGTATGCCTGCAAATCCATCAAAAACGCTTCACAACATCAAGACATTCGTTTCTGGAAATGGTCAATACTTTTGGGCCTTCTGTTTGTTTTCAACCACAGACCGAAGACAGCATTGCACAATGAGCTGGACAGGTTAATGGAAAACGCCACAAATTACATTCAGCAAGGCTGGTGATGTTTGTTCCCGATTATCTGTCATCTCTACTTTGAAGTCCCTTGTTTCTTGTCTTGAAGACTCCAAATAGTAATTGAGACAGCTCCAATGTTACAGGTTTTTCAGGTTACGTCATGGCAGAGGTTTTTGGGAAGTTTAGTTCAATCTACTGCAGCTGCTAAAAACAAAACCAGTCATAATACACTGGTCCAGCAACAGTATTCTGGACGACATAGTCACATTGTTTTCGATCTAATTGTGTTTCCAAACTCCCTCACAGGAAACTAGCGTGGGGACGGACAAGTATCTTGCATGGTGGTGGATGTACACTTCTGCCCTGAGTGTCCAAGCTGTAATAATGTCTGGATTCCTAAAGCTGACTTTGTTGTCATGGGTGAACACGGATCATGTGTGTGCACCATGACGTAGGCCTGTCTCACAGATTGTGATCCTTTTGGACCAAATGGGGCATGGAAAGTGCACCCCTCATAGTGGTAAAAGGCTCCTGCATTTACAAGGAGATAAGCAGCACCAGCGCGGTGGGACCACCTATCCTTTTAGTGATCAGTAGGAATGAACAGGTCCTTTTTACTGGTGTCACTGGAGGAAAGCCTACAGTCAAACTCACTCAAAGTTCCACTGCTGTGTGCTTAAATCACCTTTGACCTACATCAGGTTGGTGTGTAGTGCTGTGTAGTGTGTTTGTGGTACACATGTGCTGGGTGGGTGAGACTGTGAGTGGTACAATATAGGGATAATGCAGTTCTGTATTGTACTTGGATTTTACATGCATGTGCTGGGTGTATGTGTGCCTGCGAATGGTACAAAACATGGAAGACTCTGGGTTCCATTTTGGAAGACCCAGGGCTGACTGGAGGAACATGAGGAGAGGCGGTAGAGGAATCCCCCCAGAGAGATTTGTGGATTGCTGCATTACTGTAAGCTGGGTTGGGCACATTATAGGAAGCAAGTACACTTCAAAGTGCGCTCTTTGATTCAGCTAGAGGTCACTGAGAAGTGGCCTGGGGACACTTCAAGAAAGAGATGGTCTGATAAGAGAATCATGAAGAGTAGGGCAGGGGTCCAGGGGTGACCTTTTGATACACATACCACTGTGAATGATGTCCAGGAGTAAATCTCTACTCTCTCAGGAACAAGAAAGGAGGCTACCTTGATGACCTAAGCAGGCCCAAGCCTCAAATAAGGACCAGCTCCAGGAGCATTGCACCCCCCACTACCTGTGGGGAGGACCTCAAAGAAATTCCCAGCATTGGAAGGGCATAAAGAATGCCCTAGCCCTGGCAGGACAGCAAGTGAGGATTTCAAAGATACCCAAATGCAGCGCTGGACTTGGAATAGTATGAATTACTATTCCTACTCCAGTTAGCGCAACAGCAGGGAATGTGTTGGTTTTAAAATCGAACACATTCTCTGGTGTTGCGCGCCATCTAGCGCAAGTCGTTGAAATGACTTGCGATATAATGCTATGCGTGGTAACAACGCAGACGTTATAAAGTCCGCGTTGTAACCTACTTGTGTGGTATTACCCGCGTTGAAACCCCTATTTCCCATACATACAGACCAGTCTGAGTTCATTGCGGGAAGGAGTACGGTTCACAATATTAGGAAGATACTGGAAATCAGGGATTCTGATTTTGCAGAGAAGAAAAAAGGGGTGATTGCAGCAATTGACATTGAAAAGGTATTTCATAGTTTACGTTGGGTATTTCCTTAATGTACTGCTGAATAAGATGGGATTGGGTAACCAATTTATTGCATGGGTTAGGATTCGGTATGCAGCACCTAGCGCCTGTGTCAAAACAGATAGGTATTTCAGAAAAATATGCAGTTGGAAGAGGGGCTCTCGTCATTATTATTTGCAATTGGTATGGAGCCACTTGCTCGTTGAGTGAGGACATGAGGGGTTTACAGGGATCTGGAGGCGTGGGGTGTGCAACATTATTCAGCATTATATGCAGATAATATTTTGTTTTTTCTCAGAGATAGTATTATTGATTTGCCGCATTCCATAAATCTCTTAGATCGGTTTGGGCAAGCCTCAGGGTTATGCATCAACTGGAATATGTCAAATTGTTCTCCATTACAGAAGGATGTGCCGCAGCCTGTGGATCTGGAAAGGCTTAATAGGAAGTGAACATGTCTAAAATATCTAGGCGTAAGATTATACCATGCTTCCATTGATTTTTTGGAGGGTAACATTGGTGTGGCGATTAGAAGTTTACAGAAAAGTGCAGATTTTTGGAGAACGCTGCCGCTTTCAGTTTCAGGACAAATAGCAGTAGAAAAAATGGTGGCGTTGCCCAGATTATTTTACATCTTAACAACATTGCCCATGGTGATCCATGCAGAGTATTTAGGGAAATTGATTCTTTGTTGGTTTCTCTTATATGGGAAACACGTGGATGAACAGTGGAATTGGCAAAGTTGCAACGATCCACTAGTCAGGGAGGACCAGCTGCCTGAGATATGGAAAGCTATTTCTAAGCAGCACAGCTGCAATGGTTTACACAATGGATTTGTTTGTAAAAATATCCAAATGGGGGGGAATTTGTAGAGAAAACCAGATTTGGATGTCTTGTATAGAATGCTCATGGCCACTGTCAAAGGACAACTACATGGAAGGTTGTGCGGCACTGTTGGTGACGTGCGCTTCAACAAACTCATACTCAGAGGCCCTCTGCCCCGGGCATTCTATTGAGAAGTTTGACATAAATCATTCCGTGGCAAGACTGTGGGGGGAGACAGCCATTACAACGCGGGCTTTACACCGCGCTACCATTACAACGCAGGCATCACAACGCAAGTCGTTACAACGACTTGCGCTGGATGGCGCTATATACTAAGGAATAGTATGATTTACTATTCCAACACCTTCCCTACTGTTACGTAGGCTGGAGTTGGAATAGTAAATCATACTGTTCCTAAATCCAGCACCTACAGCGCAAGTCGTTGTAAAGACTTGTGTTGTGATGGATGCGTTGCAATGGTAGCGCGGTGTAAATCCCGCGTTGTCATGACATACATCCGACTGTGGGACTTAGCTGAGAGGTCGTCTCCATGGGGGTGCAGAGAAAACTGATACCAAGCTGATAGATGCTTAGTATCAGTTTTCTTTGCCTCCCCATGGAGACGGCCAGTTAGGCGTAAAGACTTAGTTGGTCCATTGGTTTGTATGTATTCAATTGTGAAGGAATTGAGACTGGTAACAATACCACATAAATCTTATGGTGGTAGTTGGTGTAACTCCAGAGACAGGTCCATGTCGTTTTTTGCCAAGAAAGCATTACCTACTCTTGTCAGGAACGACATACTGCCCCTTTAAAGGTTCCTCGGCTTCCACTGTCCTGATGAGGCCTAAATAATACAGGTGAAACGAGTTGACCTTTCTCCTTTGGAAGAGTCCACATAAAATAAATAGTGTTGTTCATTTAGCACACCCCAGAATATGCTTAAGGTTGAGTGTCATTACTAAGGACTACCTCTCACATGGACTTGAGGAAAAGTGTTCTTCTGATCGGCATCATTTGTACCGGGACTCCTTTGTTTTTTCATTGCCATTTCGTGTCCAACACTTCCATACGACCCACCTGGTCGTTTCTGCTGATGCCTGAGGAAATTCTAACTGACACGGCAAAAACCATCTTGCAGCCTGCATTTCTGCCCAGGAACTGTCGCACACCCACCCACCCCTGTTCTTTGCAGCTCGACAGAAAGCCATGAGACACTCACGCCCTGTGTAAATGATTTGTTTTCCATCTCTGCTCCCTGCCTGTTAAACATCCTTGACACCGTGATCAGGTTATCTGGACAATGGTCTGACTGCTGGGCCTTGATCAGGGTTATTGGACAATGGTTTGAATGACCGAGCTTTGATCAAGCTGATCGAACAATGACCTGAATTACCATGCTTTGATCAAGCTGAGTGAACAATGATTTGAGTACCAAGCCTTGACCAGGTCACCAACTAGAAACATCCTCTGGATCTGGTTATCAACTGCAAACACTGCCCTGATTGAACAATGGACTAATAGCCAAAAGTCTGGAATGAAAAAGTATAAAAGGCTTGTAAGCTGCGGAGTAAAGCAGCAGCCTCCTCTGTCTTGTTTCTAACAAGCTTGGGGCTATGTTCCATGGCCCGGGCTATTTGAATAAATCTGGGTTCGTCCTGCAGACGAAGGCTCCTGTGTCTCCTTTTACTACGTATGAAGGGTATGGAAGACTTGGGCGGTTCCCCCGCCGCCGAGACCCAGTAAGTGGGTTATTCCAGTTCTTCAGACTGCATACAATATATAGAAGCTGCAGCCATATCATTTGAATTAATTGTGTGGAAGAGGGAGGTTGCTTATTGCGACTAAGAAAATTCAATGTATATGTATTTTTTACATATTCTATCTGTACAGTGGTGTCTTTCAAGGGTTATTTATATCTATATTTTGTCATGTTTTAATGGATTTTGTGAATATCTGTGGTGACTAAACAATTCATTTGATGAGTCATGTCTATTGTTGTATGTTTGCTCCTAGAAGGTTGGGGCCAGCTCAGTGAAATGACAAATACATAATGCCGTGTAAAGAAAAACACCGGCCCAGTGATCAATTAATCAGCTAACTGACTTTAAACATCTATTGATTAGTTCCCCCTATAGACCACGTTTTCATTGTTTTAATATATGTATGCCCAGGCAAACCCTTATTTTTGTCTTGCAGGAGAAAATATTATGCATACAAATGGAAATAGGGCTCAGTAGATAGTGGAACATGAGTAGCTCTTGAACTCAAAAGAAATATATGTCTAATAGCAGAGTACCAGTGGGAGGGGGCATTAGCGCAGTAAATAAGCTATCTGACTAGAACAACAGTCAGGTTCGGAAGGCAGACATATTCCCCCTAGAATGAACATATCCTCTGGCAGTAGGAGGATGGACTGGTTGACAGGCAGGCTGAAGAAAGTAGTGGGAGGGATACAGTTTTTACAGTAGACAATTTAAAAACAAATAATGAGAAACGTGTTTTGGAATTTTTAAGAAAGTATCTGTTTGTCTGTGTCAGACCTCTCCAAACAGGAGCAAAGCGTTTCTTGTGGAGGAAAGTCTTCCTCAATGGATAGGTGTGCTTTGATTACTGAGTATGTCTAGGCCAACTAATAAAGTGCACTCTGCAGTGCTCAAAGAGGCAAATATGTGTTGGTTGAGTGGAATCTGAAGGGACAACAAGCAATAGGCACTCTAATGGTGGCCCATTATCACTCCCATATGCCCAGTACCTTCATGTTGTTCCAGGGGCCATGTAGTAGACAAAGCCCCACAATAATCCTGGCTGCAGGATTGAGTTGGCACTCCTGGGTATGCTGTTCTTTGCCACCTTTTTTTGTGAATGGTACCCTGTGGCTCTCATAGGCACAGAGTTAATTAACTTATGGTGGCAAAGACGAGAACAAGGTTCGAGTCAACATCCCTCATGGATCTCTTCCCTTTGGATTCTGCTTCCAGAATTCTCCCCCTAGCTTGCAATCTTACTCAGCACACCACCCTGGTGCACACAGCTACAGTGTGCTATGGTGCTGAGGTAAGAGGCTAAAAGTCACTTCTGGCTATACCAATAGTTTAGAGCATAACACTTCTGTTGGTTCAATTTTCTATGAAAGATGTAAGCCTAAGTGAACATATATCCATCATGCAAACAATAATTAACAAAAGCCTGTATCAGGGGCACAGGCTAGAAAGGATCTAGGACAACTTCTGATCATCTCGAGGTCAGGCTACTGGGACTAATTCAGACCAATTGTTTATGTAAAGCTGCATTACTTCTATCACCAAGGTCCACCACTTAGGTAGCCTTGATTACTATTTTTTCATGAAGGAATCATTAAGCGCCATGAGGCAGATAAACCTAAAGAATTATTCATGCATAATCCACTGTACAGTTCTTGTAAGTCTTGAAGCCATCAGTGCCATGCTGCAGACACAAGCCTACTCAATGAAAACGTTATGGCATTTAAACATTGAAGTACAGAGATTCGCATGACACTCACCCAAAAGTTCAATTTAGACTTACACATATTATTACTGGGAAAACTGACAACATCATTAGAAAATGCATGCCTGTGTCTACATCGAAATACAGAAAATAACTAGAGGTTAATGCAGAGCTGATCCAAGTAAGTTGCTTCCATTAAACACCTTAAGCACAATCTCCATCTTTGTTCAGCCTAGGTTGGTCAGACTCCCTGATATGACAGCAGCAGCTCCAAATTATGTTGGTGGTAACTCACTGAATTTCACACCCACTCACACTGGAAAAGGAATTAACATCACGGGAATACATGAAGAGCATATCACTGAATCACTGGAACATGAAGTATCATGTCTCCGAAAGGAAGGGCTGGTGACAAACAAGAGGAAACATGGCTGCCAGAGCCTAGCTCAACTTATTAATTCCATGGACATGTTTTATTGCACCCAACACTGACATCGCTAATAATCACTTTTTTGTCTTTCAAGCAGCCTGATCCACCATCTTCGATTTGGCTCTGTGCTTCTATATCTATTGTTAAGAGGGCCATTCTAGAATATCTTCACTCATGTGGTGGGTTTACCGCCTTGTTACAAATTTCCACATGGAACAATGCAGTGTTCCTGCATCTCTCCTTATTTTTTGTAAAGGATCCATGCATGCCATCTCTTAAGTTTGCTTGAGAAGAGTCTCCAATCCTAAATACTCACTGAGGGGCATATTTGTCATAGGGTAGCGCCTCTTTTGTGCCACGGAATGTGGTGCAAACGTGATGCAGCCCTTAAATTTGATTTATCAAGCCAGGCAAGGCCACCTTGCATGGCTGTGAATGGCTTAATAAATCCAGAGTAACAGCACAAATCGCTGCATTGCGTTTCTGTCCCCTAGGCAGGCATTCCATGGGTGTAGCGTGGGTGTTCCCCTGCCTCCATCCATGGATTCTGAAGCATTCCCAGATTTACCAATACTGGTAGACCTGGGAAAGAGTCAGAATGCTATGCTTTCCCAGGGCAGGTGTAATGAGGAGAAATAGTGTTACTTCCCCTTTGTATGTGTGCTGCATTCTGCAGCACGCATAGAAAGAGGAAAATACCTCAGGAAATTGGTTTTGTGCCAGAAGGTGTCCTATCCTGTACAAAACCAATCTTGCCTTCATTGCAGGCACCCTTACACTATGGTGCAAGGGTGCCTTCATTGGCGGTAGGCAACACATTGTGCGCCAGCACTGGAAAAAGACAGGAATGTTAAATACGGTGCATTCTGGCCTTTCCCTGTCACTCAAGGTGACTTGCTGCACTGCACTGCATGACATTTTTGTAAATATGCCCCTGAATATCAATGTGACTTTTATCTGAGTTGGCACCCTCGATACTAACAACAGTAGCTCATTTTTAGAGTGTGGAATATTTATATGTATTTCTGAGGTTCTCTTCGAGCTCTGAGAAGCATCAATATTCTTTACATACATGAACAGTAGTGTCCTGTAATAATTTGTATTATTTGAGTTGGGTGACTACCCACCTCAAGAAATAATCACAACACTTTTCTAGGTGAACCCTCTAAGTCACTAAATTAACCTGAGTTCAACCCCCTGGTAGGTATGGTATAGAGCAGACCAGCTTAACCTAGAGCAATTTGTAAAGTATTTATGTAGTGCAAAAACACATTAATAAAGAAAAGCACCAAGGAATAAAAATCCCATAGCAAATTCGAAAAATAGAGTAAGATATGACAATATGACACGGAAATGGCAAAATTCCAATAAGGGCTACCTGAAGCATGACTTTTAAAGATTTAAGTAGGAATACCACAAAAAGGCAAGAAGCACCAATGATAGACTATCGGAGAGATAGGCTGGGATGTATGCACGAATTGTGGCCAATCATGAAGGAGTCCTGGTCAGATACAACAAGTTAAAAGTTCCTGGTAAAAAGTCAGGAAGTCAAAAAGTTTGGGAAAGTTTATAAAGTTTCTTCTGGTACCCGAGTGACCACACTAGTGCACTTCTAAGTCTTGCAGGATCTCGGGGGAAAGGCACTTAGACACTGTCAGGTGGAGGGAGGCCTCCAGCAAAGTCCAGTCCAAGTCCAGTTGCCACTGGTCAGCTAGGCACTTTAGGGAAAATGCCTTCTGAAGCTTGTTGTGTCCCTATGGCCACCCATGCAGTCTGGCAACTTAACCTTGGAGTCCACTTCTTTACCATGGGTACAAGGGTGAGAAGCTCATGTGTGTCCTCAAGTAACGTAACTGGTGCTATGTAAAGCGCTCTGATACCTGATTCGGTTCGGGTCTAGTTTGCGCTATATAAAACTCTGCAAAAAAAAAAACTCCAGTTCTTCCAGACTCTCAGGTCACGAGAATCAGGTCCAGTCCTCTTGTGAACTTCTGCAAGCCCAGAAGAGGGTCCCTGGGGAAGTCAAATTTTTGCCTGCCACTACCCACTTTTTCAGTAGTGCCTGATTGCTTTACTGAAAACAGGCCCAAAATGCCAAGCACTATGGCATATTCAAGATGGCAAAAGTCTTCTTCCATAGTAGTCCAAGCACAGGCAGGGAGTTGGGAGAGGCTCATGCTAGTTAACTTTCTGGAAGCTCAGGCAAGTAAAGGGACACTTGCTAAAAGTTACATTCCCAATATACTTAATAGAAATCTGACTTTAGCATTAGATTGGATTCTTATTAAATATAAAAATAAGTCTTTGAATGGCGTCTGTAGCTGGTACAAGTCAAAATGTATACATTTAAGAGTATATTCAATACTTTTTCTGTGTGCCATTTACAGACTGACCAGTGACTGTCATTTTGGGTCTAGTGACTGGGGGAACATGCCATTTTTAATGTCACGCATTTCCAGTTCTATTCGTACATAGTATGCACCCTACTTTGTGGGCAGCAAGGTCTATTCAGAGTTGACTTATTTAATATTTAAAATCAGGTTTGACAGGTCTTTGTAGCAGGGTCAGGTTGCAGTCATCAAGTTACACAGCGTGGGCCTGTAGCAATGTTTTCACTGCCACTGTAGTTTTTAACTTTCCAGACCATAGGTATTTTTCCACACCACATGCCTTACAGGAAAGGTAAATGTGCCGAAGAGGGTTAAGCCAAGTTAACTATTCTTAAATGGAGAGCACTGCCACTTGAATCCTGTTTAGCAGTGGTAACAGTGCTCAGAGATCTAAGACCAGCAACATTACAGTAAAGAAAAAACAGCAAAATATCTGAGTTGCCAATGCAAAAAATTGGATTCCCTACAAGACAATTTTCAGCTATTAGTCGGCCCATCTCTTTTCTGCTTTGCCCATCATAGCACTCTTCTCCTCTAGAAACGTTCATAGCAATGCTATAATATATTGTTCTATTTTAGCCAATTACACATCTATTGTAGTGTTTAAGTGTATGCATTTCTTCCATTTTTCTTGTGGTGGTAGGGGTAACAATTCTTTGAGTTGGGGATGTTCTGATGCATAAGGAGAGGGGGTTGCATTCTGTTGGGAGCAGAGTCTATTTTTTCTTGGGCCAAGTCCATTTTGGCTGTAATAATGGGCTGCCTGTAATCTTTTCTTACATTTTAAGTAGTGGGGGTCAAGTAAGAGATTAGTAGGTTTATTAGTTGATTTCAATGTTTCTGACTGTATTTATTTTCTTATCTATTAGACCCCACAACAAAAGTGTTCACGAATCCAGGATTCAGGAGCATGTATTTTAAATGTATGTGTGAATTATTCACTGGGTGAGTATGTGCAAATGATGTTCATGACGTCCGCATTCTTAGCATTTTTATTGAGGAGGGTCATAGGTTGTGTTAATTCCAAGCAGGACTAAAAAAACGATTAACCTAACTGGTGTTATGTTCAGTTGAGTGAGCTTGTTCACAATCTAAAAAAAGGGATTAAAATCAGTTGTGATAGCTGTTATTATGGACTAGTGAACTTACCTCTAGGTTAGACGTTGATTGCAATGGCCTTAATGAGAGGAGCACACAGGACATATGGACTACCCACTGTAAGGAAAAATCTCAACCATTGTCAGGTTGATCCCTTAAAGTCACTAAATTAACCTGAGCTCAGCCCCTGGTAGCTATAGCACAGAACAGACAAGTTTAACTGTGTAAAGTAATTATGTAGTACCAATATGGTAATAGCAGAATGAACAACAATAAAAATCACAACATGAATTAGAAAAATTTGAAAAATATAGAACATTTTGATAAACTAAATAACACGACAATAACAAAAATGCAAAAAAGGGAAAGAATAGATATGAATTTTTAAAGTTGTAAATTAGAATAGTGACAAGAAGCATAAAGATCCAATGATAGTCAAGGGTCACTGTAGACCAAGAAAATAGGCACAATTTGAAACTGGCCAGGTTCATCCTAGTCAAGAATTTGACCTACTGACTTTAGTTATTTAAGTCTCAATCAACCACAGAAGTACATGTCTAAAGCCCCCCAGAACCTCAGAGGCAGCCCTTTGAGACTCATTGGGTGTCAAAGCAGAGTGCCACTGGTCACCTGGGCAGTTGCAGGAAATGGTCTTGTGTAGCTTGCTGTGTGCCTCTATATGTAACAGGAGGTCAGTCTAATGAGTCTCAGAGGCAACTTGTTTGTCCTGGGTGCAAGTGAGAGCAGGTCGAGTCCTTCAGGGCTCTTCTCAGGTCGCAGAGAGCGTGTTCTATCCTCTTCTGATGTTACTCAGGTGCAGGAGTGTTCTTAAGTGAGTGTCTGGCGATTCCACATTTAAGCCTCGCATGAGCATGACTTCTAGGCACATCATAACCAATGGAATGAAAGTTTCTGGGGCCAACCCTATGTACGTTGGGCATTTTCTAGATGGCGAAAGTCTTGGGCCACATTAAACTTGGGCCATGAGGGCTGGTGTGTGTGAGGGGAGTGTACTATAGTAATCCTAATGTCCACCTACAACTAACACTAAATTGCAGTTTAGGGCAGTCACTGTACCCTCAATAAACCCAGAGGCAGATGTCTGGTAGAATAAAGTAGGGTTTTCCAGCAACCAGACAGTGGGTAACCAATAATTGTTTTGGCATCCTGTTTTCCTTCCTTTCAACTGCACCACCAGTGTTATACGGAAACCATGCAGACCTTTCAAGCAGAATTTGACATGGTAAGGTTAAAAAGGATAATAATACCATCACCTTGCACATTCTGTTCCGTTTAGCTGAGTCATCCCTTCCCATTCAGGTCTGCCTATTCTTTGCTCTTGATATGTACGTTGCACCTTTTTCACACCTATTCATATGATAATTATTGACTGGCACAACTGAAATACCAAATACAAATTTACCCCCAAGGAACTTCAGATAGGGAAAATGTAACTTTCTAAAAATTAAGATGTCTGGTAGAATAAAGCAGGGGTTTCCAGCAACCAGACAGTGGATACACAAGAATTGTTTTGGCATCCTGTTTCCCTTCTTTTCAGCTGCACCACCAGTGTTATATGGAAACCACACAGGTCCCTCCAGGAACATCAGATAGGGAAAATTTAACTTTCCAAAAGTTACTTTTCTATAATATTTAATGCAATTCCAACTTCACCACCGAAATGGATTTTAATAACTATTGAAAATAGTTGTTAATTTATTTTTCTAGTTGGTTCCATTGTCAATATACAGTAGCAGGATTTTCCATCTGTACTCTAGCACCACCACAGTGAAAAAATGCTGCTAGGTGCTAATCACTGTTGGGACATGTGAACATAATATTGTATACATGTCCTACTTTTTAATTCCACGCACCCTGCCTTGTGGGCCACAAAGCCTTCAGAGGGGTGACATTAATATTTAAAAGTGAGGTTTTGACCTGGCAAATGGTTTTACAGGGTTTAAACTGCCACTGCCATGCTACAATAGTAATCTTGAAGCCATGTTTTACATTGTGCTGGATGTCACATTAGGTGCTGCAGTTTACTAGTGACATTTAACTTATAGGCCCTCCGTACATTTTGTACTATATACTAGGGACTTATAGGTAAGTTAAATATGCCACTCAAGAATAGGTCAATTCGACCATGTTTAAAGAGGAAGCACAGATTCTTTACCACTGGTTAGCAGGGTTAAAGCGCACAGGATTCTAAAGCCAGTCAAAATATAGTATCCGGCAAAAAGTGAAAACATGTGGTGCTCACACAGAAAATGCAGATCTCCTACTGCAAATACATCAATTTTGTAGGCACAGCTTGATTTTAACAAGATAAGAGAATATACAGCCTGATTCATGTACGGGCCGTTTTGCGTGGCCCTAATAGCGAATCATAGCGACTCGCTATTGAGGACACGCAAAACGGCATTCATGTAGGAATTGCTAAATCAATAGCGATTCCTACATGTTCTCTATTTGCGATTAGCAAATTGCTACTCGCAAAAAAAGAAATAACTCCCCATTCATTCCTATGGGCCAAAAGGCCCATAGGAATGAATGGGGAGTATCCCTCATTTGCGAGTAGCAATTTGCTACTCGCAAATCAGATAGCGATTTTAAGGGTGCCAGGGGTGTCCAAAGGACACCCTGTAGCACCCCTAAAATGCACAATTGAACAGGGGTTGCGCACACACATGTCCAAAGGACATGTGTGTGTGCAACATGCAACTTAGAAAAATGCTTTTAAAAGCATTTTTCTGAGTTTTTGCTATTTACCGAGAGGTCTGACCTTTCGGTAAATAGCGGCCCAAAAGTGCTAAATCTCAATTTTTTTTTGTGTCATGAATAGCATTTGAGGAATCTCTATTAGAGATTCCTTAAATGCCATTCCTCGCAAATATGCGAATTCTTAAATAGCGATTTTTGCATTTGGGATGATGAATACCAAATGCAAAAATCGCACTCGCAAAGGGCCAGATTCTCAGAATCTGGCCCTTTTGCGAGCGCTTTTAGCTACATGAATCAGGCTGATAGTTCTTTAAATACGGTCCTTTAATATAATTTTGAAAACACTTATCAATGTTTCTGGTTATGCAAACAAAGCATTTATATAATAGAACAAGCACTGGCACTAGGTCAAACTTTAATATCTGTGTCCCCTTTTGTTAGCTCATTAAAGCCAGTACTGTCTGCATTGGCAGTGATGATGGTGGCGATGAACTTGGTGGTAATGATGATGATGGTTATAATGGTACTAGTGGTAGTAGTGGTAATGCTGGTGGCAGTAATGGTTGTGGTGATAATGGTGCTGAAGCTACCTAAAGTAATTATTGTCATGTGCCAAACAGTCAGTAGCATGGTTTGGAGAGAGGAATGTAATTTCATAGGAAAGTAAGATGAGAACAAGCAGTTTCTGCCTGTGAGAGTTCTCAAGGGCAAACATACTGCTCTCCCGGCTATTGTTATTTGTGGCTCCAATAAGTAGGCCGGCTACATTTGAGCTAGAAGGTTTTCACTGAGTATATTTGCAATGAAACTCAAAATACCTGCCTTTATGCGAGTATCAAAATATTTCCTTACTAAACTATTTTAGGCCACAAAAGATGTACATGCCTAAGAGCATTGAAGAGAATGCAAGACAGGGGTATGAATCCTTACACCCGATTAACCACTTCACAATCATAATCTACCAAATGTTCCTTCAATGTATCTCCAATGGAGCTGCCCTTGTTCAGATCCAAGTAAAATAAAAATAGGATTGCATTCCTAAAGACACATGTAAACATTTAAAATACAGCAACAATTTCAGTAAGACTCCCCTTTATGTGCAGATCTAAGTCAACTTTTATTGTGGGCTTGTTAGTTCCTAGAGACCAATAAATAATGTCAAAAGAGAAGGCTTCATTTGGCTTACTCCACCCAGCTAGGTCAATTGAAGTCATGAAAAACTGGAAACCGAGACAGTGGATATCACAAAATGTGTTTTTAAACTATATATCATAATAGAAAAGCTGATTTTGGATCTGTTTAAAACAGAAGTTCGGCAGAAAAAAAGTCTCGAAATGGAGGCTGTCTTTTTCGAAGACGGACTGCAACTGGAACCAGCTTCCAGCCAAGGGCCGGGTCAGAAGTAATAGAATCCTGGCACCCTTTGCTAGTTTATCTTCTGCACAGTGAACTCCCGCCAAGCAATATTCACAGTGTAGTACAGCAGGCAGAAGTGTCTGATGCATCTCCAGAGTATTTACGAGGGCTTCTGTTTTGCAGATAGTTTCTGAGGTAACAGAATAATAACACAATGGGAGGATTTTTCCTTTCGCAAGGTTTTGACTAAAGGCACGAATTAAAGTTTAAACCTGTGCATATTTCACTTGATAATCTATGGTACATACTTTTAAAGGTTGTAGGAAGAGAAAAACATGTTATTGAAGAGAAAGAGGCCGAAGTTTATCGTTAATTTCCTTCAGTTACTCTTGAATAATTTATTAATTTCACGGAATACTCATGCTCAAGATAAAGGGGAGCTGCGTTGTAGGGTTGCCCCTTTCCATGACTCAGTGCCTATTAAAGTTCCTGTCAGCCTTGGCTGATCTCGTGATATTTCACCCCCCTAGCATATTATCACCAATACTGCTAGTATTTTCGAAATGAGTAAGTCTTGATTTTCAGTGGTTTGAGGTGAGGGCGTTGATTCTATTACACAGCCTTTCTTCAAACTCCTACTCACAGGCATCTGTCTTTTTACACTTCTGCCTCTGTATTTGATGAAAGACACCATCCCCAACCCCTCATTGTACTGATCTTGCTAATTTTACCCTGGACATGGTTTATGCATCTTCTGCCAATGTAGATATACCAAACCCAAAAAATAGTATGAATAGATGTTTTAAAAAGGACCCAGCGAATATGCATACCTTCAAAATAAGCAGTTGCAAAAATAGCTTTTTAACAAACAACAAGAGAAAATGTTGAAGAAAATATAGCTAAAAGAAGACTCAATGTACCTAAAACAAACTCTTTGCACATCCTCAAGGCAGTTCATCACAGACAATAAGGCTGCCTACCTCAGGACCATATGGCTTCCAACAGAAGCAGTGTGCTATGTTTACACCACATTTAACCTTAAAGAACAAGGGCACAGAAATTAACTACCCCTTCAAGAGCAAAAGTGACAAAATCCAAGTGTGCATCAACCACACACCCAGACCTGACTTCACGATGGCTATGTGAGCCAACGGTACACTCAAATGGATTACCCTTAACACCCTCTCCACTACTCCAAAACAGTGGTGCTGGAACAATTTTTAGAGTGGGGGTGCTGTCATTAATGTTATATCACTGAAGCCATAGGGATTGTAAAAGATCCAAGCGTCATGAAAAGGAACAACCATAGCAAATACGCCACACCCATTCAGCAGGAGAGTTTTAACAGAGTCGCTTGTAGCTGGTGGTGCTTTAGGACCTCTGTTGTGGTAGCGCAAATTCATTTGCAGACAGTACATTTTCCATTGTAATGGCCACTAAGTTTACATAGAGTTTTAGTGGTAAAAACACATAAAGTTTTACTGGTAAAAATCTATAGCGCAAAAATGAAAATGAGTGGAAATAGGGTTTCAGTGAATATTTAGCATTTGTGCATCACCCAGTGAAGTGCCTTGCTTTCTTTTGATCCTATTAAAACCTATGTTTCTATCACATCTCAGCATTACAAAAAAGTGCTTAATTTGTGCTTTTCTAACGGCTGACATAATTTGAAATATGTGTATAGCTAATGTCATGTCTTAGAAAAAATGCCATATCCTGCCTTTCCTATAACCCAGAAGCATTTTCACCTAGATCACATTTACAAATTCCACTCACCTTGCAGTCATAGATATAAAAGTCCGCTCCAGTTTCCAAATAAGTAGCACTTTGTTAGAAGATATAGCCTGATATTTGACCTTTGCCTGGTAAAGCGCAGCAAATGTGAAATATACAAAATTTAAAGGCATCTTTATTGCTCATTCACCTTCTGAACTCCAGGAGAATTTCCGGGACCCCTTCTTCCACCGCCTGTGAGTCCAATACCTAAAGGTCATATCATTTAAAATTACATCAATCCATCTATACAAATGTAGGAGGAATCGGGAAAAGCAGCATCAATTACTCTCTCATTTAAGGCACCTGTTGAAATATTTTCAAGACAGTACGCACCCTGCCCCTTCTGAAGACGACTGTTGAGAACATTGAAGCTCACCAAATCCACGAAAGTGTCTCGAAATTTTCACTCCTGCAAGGCCATTAGGTCGAGCAGAGAGGGACCACAAATTAAGTGATTTGACAACTCTCTGGAAACCTTGTACAAGATGGCTCTTGTCTACCATCTATCTTAACCTCTATACTGCCTTGTATGACATTGAAGACTAATCCCCATTTGACACCCGTGCTCCTGAATTGGTATTCCACTGAATTGTCCTGGAGTTTTTCACATCATTCTGTAGGCCAAAGGCAAGCTTGTACAGATTGGTCTAGCCAAGTTTGCACTATCTGCGCTTCTCACTACTGATCAAACTTGGGTACCAAGACACCTCAATTTAAACTTAATTAAGACGGAATTTGTGCTCATTACCAGTGGTCTCAACAACAACAGGTTCCAGAATGCTCCACCATACAACATTATAGCAGTGCAAAGTTCTAAGGCTTTCACCTAGTCACCTGTCCTTTAGGACTAATATTACATGCAAGTAGGAAGCTGCCTGACTGTGGTAATGCTCTTGCTATCAGAAGTAGAATGATATCCAGGAATTGGTAATGCTTCATAAGACCTGTAGAACATCCTAGAAGATCAGGAGAGCATCAGGTATGGTGCTACCCATTGGAAGTAAGATAGTTTCATTTTCAGTTGAGTTTCATCAGCCAAGGAAGAACTCCACTGATTCTCTTTATGCATCACAATCAAAATCTGATGTAATGTAACAAGGTAGTCAATGTTTCCTCCACTCCATGCTTGGTGACTGTGAGAACGTAGGTTATTTGTTGGGGTGGATTGTGCTAGTTTTTCTAAGCACGAGGGGATAAAACTGGCATGCTGATGCAACCGCGCAGCTTGGAAACGCGGTATTTGTCGCGTGGCCCCCATTCTGGAGCAGTCGAGGGCCCTGGGCAACACCATTCCCCAGGATCGGCTCCTGCTGTGTCTCGGAGTGCCTACCCTGGGACACTGCTGTTTGGTATGGCAGGGCCGGAGTCGAGGTTCCCGCTCTTTCATAGAAATCTTGAGGGCATATTAACAAGGGCTATTTTGCCGTATTCTATAAAAAAAAGGCAAAAATGTGGTAAAAATTATATCGCCCTGTTTACTGTTTAGGCGTATATACATGGTTGGAGACCGTGGGTGGAGCCCCAATGTCTCTATGGTCCTAGCCAGCTCCCTGCATCCTTCTGAAGCCGCCATTACTTTTCCACATGGGGACTGTGGCGGGGTTGAAGGGAGGGCTCGGAGACTGGACCTATGGATATAAGGTTTTATTTTTATTAAGGTTTTCTTTTTTCTCAGCGTGAGTCTTTCACGGGCCAATATCGCAGGATCCGTTAATGCTGTCACGGCCTGTGGTCTTCTTGGGTTCCTGGAAATAGGTGAGGCATCTCCTACACGTTCCTTTTCCCCGGTTACTCCACCGTAGGACATGGAAAAGAAAACACGGTGGTCAGGTTGTTTATCCTATCACCGTCATCCACCAAAAGGAACCCGGAGAGTGAGGGAACACCGGTGAAGTTGTGTATATATACAGTATTTTATACACTAAGTGCTGTAGAGAACATGGGGGGACACGGTTGCGAGGATAAGGTTTGGGGAGTGGGGCAACAGGGAAGGAGTATTTACAGGTTATAGCCACAAACAGTATCAGGCTCAATCGGGACCTTTACTCTGCGTCTCCCCGCCTCCCCATCCAGCCCGACACACGCTGCCGTACCTGGCTGAGCCACACTCCTCCTCTGCCAGTGTGGCTGGGCGAATCGTGATGACGGTGGCCTCCAGGCACTGTAACCTCTGTGGTCGGCGATTCTGGGCTCTCGTCTCCCATCTCCTTTCTGCGGGGCTCTTCTCCTACTCCTCCGTATTCCACACGATCTCCGTTACCAACAAAACTCTCCTTGGTGATGTCACACGCCGCTCTCCTTGCTTCCTCTCTTTTGACCAATGCAGTGAGGCTTACGTCATCTGGGGGTGTGTTCTCCTCCTCAATGTACGCCCAGTTAAAGGAACCTTCCTCTATTCCGGCGGTTTTCTCTCTCCACAGCGCTTCAGAGTCCGTACCCCAATCGTTCTGGTTCGGATGGAAAAAGGGGAGGGTATTCATGTCAGTGATCCACCATTCAACAGGGGTGGTAATTTCCTCTGTCCGACGGGTCTCCCCGCTACAGGGACCTACTAATATGCAGCTTCCCTTGGGGAAAAGCAATCTGCTCTGCATTTTGAAAAGTAAGCAGGTTTCCCTGTTCTCTCTTTCAAAATCCAAACCAAGGGCCATATTAGCAAGAACCTTGGTAAAATGATCGCATTTTAGCGGCAGGAAACTGCGTTATAGAATTCAAATAGAAGCCCAGGTTAGATATCCTGCACATCTAACCTGGGCCTCTATTGGAATTCTATAACACATATTAGTAAGGCCATTATCGCCGTTTTAGCGGCAATTTCCTACCGCTACAACGGTGATAATTTTAACGAGGTTCTTGCTAATATGCCCCCAAGTTTGCTATGGCAGGGTAGGAGCTTCAGCTCACACCCTACCATAGTAAACAGCAGTGTAGAAAAAATCTTCTGGTAAGACAACAAAGGATTCTCAAGTCCATTATCGCCTTTTTAGTGGCAGTTTGCTGTCGCTAAAGCGGCAATAATTTTAACCCCGTCCTTGTAAATATGCCCCTACATTTTGGAATGTCGACAATCCCTTCTCCCATTTAAGTAGCCACAAAGTATTTAGTGAAGTGCACACTGTGAAACATGAAGCAGCAGTGTCTGACTGGGATCGCTAAAGAATTGTGCATTGTTGAGTACAGAGTAGGCAAATTGTACATGGGGTTTTGTAACGCCAGTGGCTATTGCCCTCTCTTGAGGTTAATTTGAAGAGTTGTGTACTTCTTTTGCTCCTAATGTACACTGTGTTCTGTTGTCTCTGTTTGCTTTCTCTTCTGTCATGTAGAGGACTTTGGGTAAATATGACGGTTTCTGTACATCCAGCACCTTTGAACCCTACCCCCAACTGCTTACTGCCTGTTACCATAGAAACAGTTCATGGAACACTTAATTGAGCACACAGGTCACAAGTTCAGTACACAATGTTGCTAATCCAAACAGCAAGTGTGCTTCACTTCTAAAACTTTTCCATAGGAACCGTTAATTGCAGCTACAGCCTCTGGTAAAGAGCTGGTAAAGAGTTAGCCCCGGTATTACACTTCTAGTTATAAACATCATTCTTTTCTTAGTAAAACTTTGAGCCCCATCATTTATTCTTTCACAAATTAAGGGGTATAATTTTAAAGGCTTCCTTGTAAATATGCCCCCAGTACTCTGTTAATGTTGCATGTGAATTGGGCGCAGAAGGGTACAGAGACGTTTTGTAGTCTAGGAGATAACCACCTTCCAGAGAATTATTTACTAATTGTTCAAGGAGTTTGAGGCAATTTAAGTCCGGGAATTGTCATACTCAGGATCTTTATTTAATATGCAGGGTGTGCCTTGGCAGTCTCTGAAGCCTCGGTGGTGCTAGGCAGTGCCTTATTTGTTTTGTAATCACACGGACAGTACTTATGGTGTTATAAAGTGATACACTCATAGAACTCTTGTAGTTGTATAATTACTCAGCATTTATGTGCCTAAGAGTTACTTACTTATTTTTTGTACGTGCATTGTAATGTTAAATAATTTTGATTTTAAAATCTTTTCTAAGCAGATGATTATCTCACTAAATAATAGTCAAATGTTGTCAGAAAAAGAAGACGTATACACTCAGTTATTTTTTTTATCATCCTTTATTAAAACAGAACTAAATAAATAGAAACGTAACTTTAATAGAACAGTATAATAAACAAAACATGAGATGGACTCCAGTGGTAGCAGTGTAGGTAACCTGCAAAACAAAAATGAAACATAAGTATCTGTGCTATGTCGAAGAGGTAAAACAAGCCAGTTCGAATCAAAGGATCATAGTGAAAATAGAAGGGCGGGTAGTGGGTGGAAGTGAGAAGGGGAGGGAGAGTTAAAAGTAGAGAGGCAGGAGGAGATAGAGCGTTGCTTACTGCACTCAGTCTTTAGTGTTTACTGTTCGTCATTTGTTTGTCTAGGACGCAGGGTTCTGCAAGATAGAGTGTGGTTTAAGAAGTCCTTAAAATTAAATACATGAAACCAGAGATCGCTATTGTTTGATAACATACTCTTACATTATTACTTACTGGAGAATAGCTTGTATGCACCTGTGCACCCAAAGTGCTGCACCCCAGTCCCTACCCCGCAATGTGCTCAATTGTAGGTCTTGCACACTGAGGCTTCACAGCTCACCTGCCACACTGGTGTGTCCCACGACATGTTGCTGCAAGCTCCGAGTCCGGGATACATTTGTATGGAAGAGCAGGTCTCCACAATGGAACGGTGTCTTGATACTGCCATGGAAGGTGTTAGAATGCTCAGGGCATCATTGCAGGACAGAGTTCCCGCTCAGCCCCTTTCAGCCAATCAATTAATCTCTGTAAAGAGAGAAGTAATTTAATGGTGGAAATATTTGCAGGTAAAAGAATGTTTCTTTTATGCTTGGTAGAAAATAGGAGTTGAGTGCATCCTTCGTTTTTGAAGTACGATTAATTGTTAGTGATAATCGTGGTTCAAAGAGGAGTTGGAATGCACGAGAAAACACAAGGTTAAATTATAATATATCATGCTAATGATAATATACATAGCAATAGAGCGTATGCTAGAAACTTAATGTTCGCGTGTAATGCAGTGGCGGGAGCATGTGTGCATGTACACTCAGTAAGGAAGTAACTAAAGTGTCCTAAAAGCTTCACATGTCTGTAGAGCAGCACTTGTTGCTGGCTGAGGTCTATAGTACGGTCCAGTAGGTCCTTAAAATTAGATCGATGTGATTGAATGAGGTGAGAGATTACATCATTACAGAAGGCAAGATCGCTTTTTCTCACATGCACACTCAGGGTAGGGCACCCCACCCCTCTTGCAGAATCACCCTCAACAGGAGTCTATAGAGCAGCGCTGCTCGTCGGCTTAGGCCTATTTTATGGTATAGATGGTATTTAAAACGAGACAAAGATGTGACTGAATGAGGTCAAAGATCGCAAGTTAACATAACACTTGGCAATGTTGCTTATTTGCACGTGTGCAGTGTGCCTGATGTATCCCACACCTCTTGTAGGTCCGCGTTGAAGAGGTGTCTGTAGGGAAGTGCCCACCGGCTCAGATATACAGTATGCTCCAGCAGGTCTTTAAAATGATTGAGAGATAAGACAAAATGAGGTGAGAGACCACGTCATTATGCAGTACAATATCGTTTGTTCGTACCACGTTTAATTGGAGGCTTTGTGCACCTAGGCCGCTCTGCTTACCTTTTGCAAACACTGCATCTAGCAGAGGTTCACAACTTGAATTCTGCTTTGGATCTATACTGCAGACAGTATTAAATTCAGCCTTGAATTTATTAATCTGCAGTGTGGAAAGCAGGGTTCATAACTTGAAAAGAGAAAGAGAAACAGTGTGAAAGAGAGGAAGAGAAAGAAAGAAAGATATTGAAAGTGTGAGAGAGAAAAAGTAATAGATGGAGCAGGAGAAGTACTGTTGATACTGGAGAAAATCTTCGCCGCTCACCTTTTTCCCATCGGTGTGTGTCCAACTACGTACCAGGTTATTGTGCACCCTCCAGCTTTGTGATCTGAAAGATAGTATACAATTAGTAATTTTAGAGTAGATACAACTGCACACGTATATTTCTGCGTTACGCCTTTGCACACCCAGGCTATTGTATTACATCAACTCATACTGCAAGGAGGTGTCTGTGCACTCTTTTCCTCCCAGGGTGCTATACCCCATGCATTCCCACTGCATAGCGGTGAGTTTTCATTAATGCGCACCCAGACTGCTGCACCCCATCCACTCCCAGTGTCCTGAGGTGATTGCCCATTCCTTCGCACCCAGACTGTTGCAACCTATCCCTTCCCACTGCCCGGAGGTGATTGTACATTCCTAAGCACTCAAGTTGCTGTACAGTATCCACTCTCCCTGCCCGCAGGTGACTTCTCGTTGCTTCGAAAACAAGCTTCTCGGCTCACCTTGAGCCATTGGCGTGTTTCAAAGAGGGTCCACCACGTGTCCAAGCAACCTTCTTAGGCGTTGTTACGATGGCCACGCATCATCGCAGATTCCTCAAACGTTGAGCATTGGAGGTGTTGGAGGGGACGCCAATTTGTGAAACACAACCTGTTAGATCATGGGTACTCACAAACTTTCTCTCGGGGGCCAAATTTACAGTGTGGTTTGTGGCTGAGGGCCGCACCAGTGGGGGCGGGGTCGGAGGGGGAGGGGGCGGGGCTAAAGCAAACAAAAATTATGACCATGAGGTTAAACACAGGTCCCTCCAGCAGACACCTTCGTCCACTGAGCCACCAGACCCAGCATACACACATCTTTCTCTCTCTCCCTCCTTCTCTCCCTCCTTCTCTCTCTCTCCCTCTCTCTCTCCCTTCCTCCCTCCCTCTCCCTCTGTCTCCCTCCCTCTCCCTCTGTCTCCCTCCCTCTCCCTCCCTCTGTGTCTCCCTCCCTCCCGGTGTGTCTCCCTCCCTGTCTTCCACTCTCCCTCTGTGTCTCCCTCTCTGTCTCCCACTCTCCCTCTGTATCTCCCTCCCTGTCTCCCACTCTCCCTCTGTGTCTCCCTCCCAGTCTCCCTCTCCCTCTGTGTCTCCCTTCCAGTCTCCCACTCTCCCTCTGTGTCTCCCTCCCAGTTGCCCACTCTCCCTCTGTGTCACCCTCCCTGTCTCCCCTCTCCCTCTGTCACCCTCCCTGTCTCCCACTCTCCCTATGTGTCTCCCTCCCTGTCTCCCACTCTCCCTCTGTGTCTCCCTCCCTGTCTCCCACTCTCTGTTTCCCTCCCTCCCTCTGTGTCTCCTCCCTGTCTCCCACTGTGTCTCTCTCTGTGTCTCCCACTCTCCCTCTGTGTCTCCCTCCCTTCCAGTCTCCCACTCCCCCTCTGTGTCTCCCTCCCAGTCTCCCACTCTCCCTCTGTGTCTCCCTCCCTGTCTCCTACTCTCCCTCTGTGTCTCCCTCCCTGTCTCCTACTCTCCCTCTGTGTCTCCCTCCTTGTCTCCCACTCTCCCTCTGTGTCTCCCTCTTCCCCTGTGTCTCCCTTCCAGTCTCCCACTCTCCCTCTGTGTCTCCCTCCCTGCCTCCCACTCTCTGTTTCCCTCCCTCTGTGTCTCTCTCCCTCCCTCCCTCCGTGTCTTCCTCTGTGTCTCCCTCCCTCCCTCTGTGTCTCCCTCCCTGTCTCCCACTTTCTGTTTCCCTCCCTCCCTCTGTGTCTCCCTCCCTCTGTGTCTCCCTCCCTCCCTCTGTGTCTCCCTCCCTCTGTGTCTCCCTCCCTCCGTGTCTCCCTCCCTCCCTCTGCCTCCCTCCCTCCCTCTGTCTCCCTCCCTCCCACTGTGTCTCCCTCCCTGTCTCCCACTCTCTGTTTCCCTCCCTCCCTCTGTGTCTCCCTCCCTGTCTCCCTCCCACTCTCTGTTTCCCTCCCTCCCTCTTTGTCTCCCGCCCTGTTTCCCACTCTCTGTTTCCCTCCCTCCCTCTGTGTCTCCCTCCCTCCCTCTCTGTCCTCTCACCTGTGTGTGTGTGTCAGCCCTCAGCCCGGGCTGAGACAGCTTCCCCGGCCACGCGCACACAACCGCACAAAGTACTGCATGGGCCTTTAAAAGACCATTTACATGTTAATTAGTCTTTGTTGAATTTCACCTCTTAGGCCCGTGCAGCTCCCCTCTGACAATCACTGGAATCCCCCGGACCCCCACAGAGCAGAGTCTGAGTCCGCGCTGCTGCGGCTGTATTTGCAAACACTATTTAATTTATTTAATTTTAAACACAGGTGTCTGCAATGTCCCCGGGCCGCCTAGGAAGGCTTGACGGGCCGCTACCGGCCCGCGGGCCGTACTATGAGTACCCCTGTGTTAGATAAAAAGGAAGATAAGAATGTGTGTCATTTGTTCATCAAAGGAGAGAGGGAGAGAGAGAGTGAGAGAGTGATTCTGAAAAGAATATTCGCAGCTCACCTTTCTGTCACCGGTGTGTCTTCCACCACTTGCCGGGCATAGTGCACCTTGAAGCTCCACATCTAAAAGATAGTAAAAGAAAGATGTTATGATTGGTAATTGCCACTATCTTAATGTGGAGTAGAATAACATCGGCCTTTCACACACCTTCCCTCCCCAATTAAAAGTATAACCATTTGTATGGTTCCAACTTGTTTAATGGGCTTCGATTTATGAACAATTAGTAGAGTAATAATGTTTTCCATCCGGTTATAGAAAACAAGTGGTGCTCAGTCATACACGTGGTTTCAATCATCACGCCTGTGTCTGAGCACGATAATTGAAAGGTCATGTGCTATTGGAGTATTTTGCGTGCAGCAAACGCGTAATAGATATCAATAGGCCATGGACGGAGCAATGCGTCTGCCTCTGGCCAATTGCGGGCAGTCTTTTAGAATAAATCACACGCAAAGGCCAATGGTTTAGCACGGAAGGAAACAGACACGCACGAGCGTGTGCAAATCGAAGGTTAGGTTCATATCCCCGTTTTTTTACATAGGAAATACCTCACACTGCGTGAGCAGTGCTGTGCACCCCAACGAAGGCATGAGCTGTACTGCGCACAGCAACGGAGGCACGAGTCCTAAATGAATTGAGAAAGGAAAGGTCAAAATAAGATGGTAAAGTTAGGTTTACATAGTATAAAAAATAAATACTCATCTACTTCGCTCGGCATGTGGGAGCGACGGACATTTGACCGACTATAAAAACATTCCTGCTATTGGAAAAAAAAATACAAATGCAATAAAATAGGGTATGTAGGACTGTGTACGCCTAAATCTCTGCGTTGACTTTTTGTATCCAGTCTGCTGTATCGCATCTACTCACTCCGGGGCGCACCCAGGCCTCACTGCTCACCTTTTTGCAGACAGAGCACCTTCTACATCATGCAGTCCCGCTCTGCCACCAAGAAGTCTCACATTTGGTGCTGAGTCTTGATATCGCTATGACAAAGGACATACTCGTGCACCCATCATCATCGGAGGTTCCTCACCCGCTCAGTCCTTCCAGTACCACTAACTCAGTGACCAAAGAGGCCACGCACGTGGTGGTGGGCCCCCCTTTTCGGTAGTTTGGGCCTACATGAATCGTGCAAACCACCAGGACGGGCCATCACAGTGCTTGCGATGAGAGCAACTCTAAAATGGTGTAGAGCATGTGCGCCTGGTCTTTTTTATTGGTAGGGTCACGTGTGTTGTGACGCCTGTGCTGGATGGGTGTGGTGTGGGTGTATACAAGCCATGAGGGAGTGTGTGTGTGCCGTTCCTACAACTAGACCTGGAACTAGCAAATCACTACAATAAAAATTTGGGCCATGTAGCATTGTTGTGTTTTCCTGTAAGCGAAGTGGGCTGGCCTGACGCATGCCAGTGCTGCGTGAGGATGTGAAAAATGACTCCGGAACTATGGGCATGGCTCCGTCGTGAGCTATATGAGGAATCAACTGATTCGGGTGTCTGTGTTGTAGTGCTGCCGTCACCCGGGTCTTAAACGCAAATGTGTCATTATGTCTGTGAAGTCCCACAACATGGCCAACATGGATGGTACGGGGAATCACTGACCCTACATTTATCCATAGTTCCACACATAATAGATGGTGGAAATGCCGCATTTCTGCGAATATGAATGTTTGTTGGACATTCAGTGGAGTGTAGTAATACAGGGCTATGAAAACTTTATGTTGCAGTTTTTGGCACATAAAGGGCAACTAATATATATAATTATGTGGTCATTCGGGTATACTGTAGAACTTGGCGCTGGAAATCAGTTTTCGAGCCTCGGAGTTGCGTCTACATCCTGTTATAGTGGACAAATCACGTAATCTACACGTGCCTGAAAATGTACTGTAAATACGGTGGTCATGTAAATTGCTAAAATAGTTTTGGGTTGACTTCGCTCTATATAAATATGCTACAAAAAAAGAAAACTCAAGCAATAGTACACACTTATAAATTTACTATACACTTTGCTTGCAGTATTGTAATGATCCAGTTTCTACGTTCGTATTTGTAGAATGAGCGAGGAAAAGTTATATAACCAAAGTTTTTGTTACTGCCAGAGATACGATGGTTGCATACACTGTTTACAGCACAATATAATGTGGTAGGACTCAGGGGCAGCATTTTACAAACATAATGAATACACAGACACAGATAGATAGTTGAAGTGGGTACGGGCACATGCGCTCGGCTCCATTTTATTACGTTGCTGTTGGTAACAAGTACAATAGTAATCATCAACATAATACACAAATATTCCACTATAAATGGTTTATGACTTCTGCTGTACAAAGGTAGGAGCACTACATGTGAAATAATACACAGAAGATTCTATTGTAAAAGGTTCATGAGTTGTGGTGCACTGAGGTAGGGGCAGTTGTGTGGAACCTGCGATGATGCGTGGTCCAGACAGACCGCACTGATAACAATGTCTTTTGACTACTGAATTTTGCCTAAATAAGGCCATGTGGCGAATATTTATGGTGTACTAAGTTAGTGGTACGTCTAGTGCTCAGTGTGTGCTCACCCTGTGATGATACGTGGTCCGAACGGGCTTTACTGGAAGTATTGTCTGTTGCCTACTGGACTGCATCATATGTAATCATGATTCAAATAAAAGACGAAACAAATATGGAATACGTTGTCGAAATATGTAGGTTTCAGGGACAATATAGTTCAAATTGTGACCTGTGCTGTCCACAGTATAGACTGCCATTCAGTGTTCCTTTGCACTTGCAGGTTGAATTTTCAACTAAACCTAGAACTGATATAAAAGAAGTTCTTGAAGGAAGGCTACTAAAGGGATACTGTGTAGGTTTGAGGGACGTTATACTTAGTTTGGTACTGCACTCTGCAAATAATGAATCAAAAGTCTATTTAATTGTGAGCTCTGATGACCGCAGTGTAGGCAGGAGGCAGCGGATAGCAACGGTCCACGACCAGGTGGCGTTGAGTAGAACTGCACAGTATTGGTAAGTTAGCGTGTCTGCAACCAGCGATGATAAGTGGTGCACTGACTTAGTGGCACCTGAAGTATTAATATTCTGTGGAGCCTATAATGATGAGTGCTTCGGCCAAGCAATGTCTTTTGCCTACTGAATTCTGCCTTAATAAGGCTACGTGGCGATGATTTATGGTGCACTGAGTTAGTAGTAACTTTGGCTCTTAGCGTGTACGTACCCTGCGATGATGCGTGGTCGGGGGGGCAGAGTAATTGGACTAATATCTTTTGTCTTTTGAATTCTGCATCAATTCGATTTAAAAGTGATAGTAAGCCTCATTGCTGACATAAAACTGTTCACTCTTCTTTGTGATGATTTATGGTGCACTGACTTAGTAGTATCTTTGGCGCTGAGCTTGTACGTACCCTTCGATAATGCGTGGTCCAGGGGGGCCTGCTTCGGACCAATGTCCTTTGTCTGTTGAATTCTGCCTGAATATGGCCACGTGGCGATGACTTATGGTGCACTGAGTTAGTAGTATCTTTGGCACTGAGCGTGTACGTAACCTGCGATGATGCGTGGTCTGGGGGGCCTCACTGGTAGCAATGTTTTTTGCCTTGTGAATTCTATCTTAATAAGGCCATGTGGAGATGACTTGTGGCGCAGTGAGTTAATGGTACCTGAAGAACTCAGCGTGTGCGTACCCTGCAATGATTCGTGGTTTGGGCGGGTTGTACTGGTACAATTTCTCTTGCTTACTGGAATGCGTCATGTGCAATCGCCATTCCACCTGAATCGTGAGCCCTCACAATGTAGATCGAAGGCAGTAGTCAGAACAGATATTGAGGAAGGTATTGTGTCACATCCTTTAACAAAATCTGAGGACATAGAGTACAATTGTCTCCGCATTAAATAAAGCAAGGCTGAATTTCATGCTGCCCGTAGTGTAGATACAAAGATGAATTAAAGTTGTGAACCCTGCTGTCCGCAGTGTAGATCAAAGGCAGTAGTCAGCACAGACATCAAGGAATGCTTTTTGTCACATCCTTTAACAAAATCTGAAGCCATATAGTACAATTGTCTCTACATTAAATAAAGCAAGGCTAAATTCCCTACTGTCCGTAGTGTAGATTCAAAGCGGAATTCAAGTTGTAAACTCTGCTGTCCGCAGTGTAGATCGAAGGCAGTAGTCAACACAGACATTGAGGAATGCTTTTTGTCACTTATTTTAACAAAATCTGAAGACATACAGTACAATTGTCTCTGCTTTAAATAAAGCAAGGCTAAATTCAATGCTGTCCGTAGTGTAGATCCAAATCTGAATTCAAGTTGTGAACCCTGCTGTCCGTAGTGTAGATCGAAGGCAGTAGTCAAGACAGACATTGAGGAATGCTTTTAGTCACATCCTTTAACAAAATCTGAAGACATATAATACAATTGTCTCTGCCTTAACCACTTGGATGCTAAGGGTATTTGCTCTTCTTCATGTAATTTCCATTGAAATCAATGGAAACTCCATGACGAGTTACCCTTGTCATTAGCACTGAAGGGGTTAAAAAAAGCAAGGCTAAATTCAATGCTGTCCATAGTGTAGATCCAAAGCTGAATTAAAGTTGTGCACCATGCTGTTCGCAGTGTAGATCGAAGGCAGTAGTCAGGACAGACATCGAGGAATGATTTTTGTCACATCCTTTAACAAAATCTGAAGACATATAGTACAATTGTCTCTGCATTAAATAAAGAAAGGCTTAATTCAATGTTGTCTGTAGTGTAGATCCAAATCTGAATTCAAGTTGTGAACCCTGCTGTTCGCGGTGTAGATCGAAGGCAGTAGTCGATACAGACATAAGTCTGCGGTGCTGTTGCGCTGAGTTCGCAATGGGCCTGTATCGAGGAGGCACGTGGTCATGGCGGCAGCCACGTGGCAGGGTGAGGACCTTCGCTGTGGCAGAGTCTTTTGTCTACGCACAAGTGAACCACGCCCAAGGCGTATCCTAATTATTTATACTCTTACGCTGGAGTTGCTTACGTTGGACCAGCCCACTCCGCTCTGCTTCAGGGGGGACAACACAGCTACATGACAAAGATATTCCCCAGTGTCTGAGACAATATGGTTGCATCCACTGTGCAGTTCACTAGACGTAGCAATACTATATCTACACACGGAAAAGATTTTGGTTTGTATCGTGATTTGTGTATAGCATATCAATGGTAGTCTTGGCATTATGTATATTATTGTTGATGTGCGAGTTCCCTCCCTTATACATAGTTGGTTGCCACATCTTTTACCATTCAACCAGTGTGCTGTTGCGGGGATATATTATTTTGGGAAAGTCCATTGTCCTGTTTTGTGCTGCCTCTGAGGTAGTAGATGGGGAGGGGTCAGGAGGGGTGGTTGTATTGGTGGTGGCGCTGGGTGTTGTGATTTTGTTGGGTGTCAGAAGTGCATAATTAGTACCTCAATCACATATTCGTCTTTAAATATGGGTGTGAATTGGATGTAATTCACTCAGTACATAGTTAACGTCCTTACACTAGTTAAATGTTGTTGTTAATTTGTTAGTGGTAAGTGGCACTATCGCCTGTTTTTTTAGGTAGCATTGCAGATTTGGCTTGTTGTTGAAAATATGGGGAAGTGGTGTTTTTTTGGTTTTTTTCTACGGGAACGCCTAGTTTGTATATTATTAACGTTAGTTGTGGTTCTGGTTTGTGGCAATTTTGTTGGAGGAAGGAACCAATTGAAGAATGGTGATATTTGCAGTTTTTACTGGGTTGAGAATGGGATGATAATTAAAAAAGATAGAAAAAACAGATATGCCTAATGAATATTATAATTAGGAATTAACATTTTAAAAAACTTTGAAATTCACTGAAAAAACCATAGGTTTCAGGTATGTTATAGTTAGGAATTATCATTTAAAAAACCTTAGAAATTCACTGAAAAAAACATAGGTTTCAGGGGTGTTATAGTTAGCTGGACATTTCACTCATACAAAACCTTTGAAATTCCTCTGTTATAGTTAGTTGCACTAACTGTAACTCGCTCGCCCGCAGTCCACTGCTGATGATGTCATATATTACATCATTCATGACATGGTCAGTGACATCACTGATGGCATCTCAAATGACATCACTGATGACATCACTGATAACATCATCCACATGACAATCAGATACACCTCATCATACACTAGTATAACCTTTCATCACTCACTGTAAAATACAGAGTACCATATTTGAATCCATTGACACACCAATACAAGTTTCTAAAAACCCACTCAGTGATTCCTAGATCTACACACACATCTAATCCCTTACCTATAGATTCACTCATACATGCTGTCAATGATCAATAGAACACTATCAAATATACTTATGCACCTATATCGACATTACACACCAGCACACATCCTATTCACTTATGCAGTCATCCTACTCACTTATGCAAACAATGGATCATACTTACATTTACTCAGCTACACACTTATACAAACACCACTTCATTTATTCATATAGAAAGTAACTCATACTTAGTGTGTTATAAAATCACTATTACAAGTATACAGTTATCCATACAGTCACTCATACAATCACTGAGTCTCATGTACACTTATTTATATACAACAAATGTCACATACACTGCCTTTTATTTTTCTAGTTTGTTGGACATGTACCATTGAGAGATATATTTACTCATTACCACACCCATAAAGATATTCACTCACCCAAACAGCTGTTATAACATGTAGTCTTAACCTCATATACCTACTGAATCAACTCTTCACACATCTTTGGACAGTCACACACACCCCCACCAAACTACACACACATTCACTCTCCCCTACAAATACTCAGTTAACTAATCAATAACTAATATAGACTTTTACGTAGTTAGTAACCACCTGGTGCAGCAGTTTACTCAACAACTAACAAAGTAATACAGATATTCACACAGTTTAGTCACTGTCCAATATATTTAGTGAGACACTATAAATTAGTCAAGTAAACAGTCAATCACACTCCTACTAAATCCTCCATCCAGATATTGATATATCCACTCATTCTTCAATGCAGATTGCTATATATATGACATATTTAAATAACGAACCAAACCACATTCACTGGATGATGTCATCAGTGATGTCATTTGAGATGTCATCAGTGATGTCATCAGTGATGTCACTGACCATGTCATGAATGTTGTAATATGTGACATCATCAGCAGTGGATTGCGGGCGCTCGAGTTACAGTTAGTTCAACTAACTATAACGGAGGAATTTCAATGATTTTGTATGAGTGAAATGTCCAGCTAACCATAACACCCCTGAAGCCCCTGAAACCTCCGGGGGCCACTAGCTTGCGGAGACAGCGAGCTCTTGAAGTAGGCAAGCAAGAATGGATTGAGAGAGAGCGTGGGGAAGGAGGGCTCATGTTAGAGCTTCGAACAGCATGATATTGAAAGGTGCATCCATTCAGGATTTAATCTGACTTTTTGTTTCCTTAAAGGCAACGTGCGAAATGGAATGCAGCCCATCTGGGCAAACAATGACGCCGAACTATGGAACTAAAAGGTCCAGAATGCACCGATACTGACTGTAATGGCCCATGAGGAAGTAAGCATACGAAACGCGTCGGGCACTGGTCAAGTGCTTTTAATTGAACTCTAAACCACGCATGCTCATACCAATAAAAGCCTTGGGGGAAAGCTACTTGCTTACGCGTGTGACCCGTTCTTTGGTCACATCCCCACGGAGCTTCATGTTTAGCGGTCGACCTGCCGCTGAGTCAGCACCACCCTCCGGGGGCCACTAGCTTGCGGAGACAGCAAGCTCTTGAAAAGGGCAAGCAAGCATGGATTGAGAGTGAGCGTGGGGAAGGAGGGCTCATGTTAGAGCTTCCAACAGCATGATATTGAAAGGTGCATCCATTCAGGATTTAATCGGACTTTTTGTTTCCTTAAAGGCAACGTGCGAAATGGAATGCAGCCCATCTGGGCAAATGATGACGCCGAACTATGGAACTCAAAGGTCCAGAATGCACCGATACTGACTGTAATGGCATATGAGGAAGTAAGCATACGAAACGCGTTGGGCACTGCTCAGGTGCTTTAATTGAACTCTAAACACGCATGCTCATACCAATAAAAGCCTTGGGGAAAGCTACCTGCTTACGCGTGCGACTCGTTCTTTGGTCACAACCCCACGGAGCTTCATATATATATATATATATATATATATATATATATATATATATATATATGTATATATATATATATATATATATATATATATCTATCATTTTTTACATTTTTTTTGCATTGAAAAAAGGTTACAGGGGCGCTTTAGTTAGATGTAGATTTTACACACACAAAAGAATAGAAATGCAACAGTTATAGTTATTTCAAGTATGAATAACTCATGTCCTAATGTAACTATAACTCACGCATCCTTGTGCACAGTTTTCTCATCAAGAATTTCACTACAAATGTTGCAATGATATTATCAATAATGTCATAGAAGATGTCATGAGTGATGTAATATGTGGGCTAATTAGCAGTGCATGGAGAGGGCATGAGTTACAGTTACTTGAAATAACTATAACTATAACTGCTGACTTCCTATGGTTTTGTGTGTGTAAAATCTGAATCTAACTATAACGTCCCTGTAACCTTTGTTTTTTCCAGTGAATTTCTAAGGATTTTGGAACTTCTATTTCCTAACTATAATGTACCTATAACATTTGTTTTTCAGTGAATTTCCATGCTTTTTAGGTCGAGCTGGTAAACTGCATCCAAAGGATGCAGGTGTCCAGCTGGAGACCTAATGTTGCCTGTCACGAGGGAAGGAGGACCCCCACAGTCACACACACACACGCATACACAGAGACTCCACGACACATACACACACGCACGCTCACACACATACACAGCCCGCCACCGCGCGCGCGCGCACACACACATGCCACCCGCCCTCGCAGCCCAACCTAACAAGGCGAAGCCCCACTCACCGGCTTCCTTGGTGCAGCGGCTCTCACCAGCAGCAGGACTCTTCCTCCCTTCTTCGGCACCGGGGCGCAGGGTAGGCTCCTGCCTGCTCCGGTGCTCCAAACAATCGCGGCTCTTCCGTGGGAGGCGGGGTAGGCTCCCGCCCTCCTACTTCCTGTTTCCGGTTGTCCCGGCCGGCCTGCCTGACTTCCTGGTCGCAGGCCGGCGGCGCGAGCTTTGGACGGACTGCAGCACGCGCTCTCGCGAAGATTTCCCTGCCCTCGCAGTTGTTGTAAGGTAAGAGAAAACTGCAACGAATGCTTCACTTGGCTCCCTAATGCTTCTAAGCACTGTTCTGTTTTTGTGAAATACATTGTCTGGAAGGACGTTGTCTTTCCTCACAGAATCAATCTGTGCAACCATTCAACAACAACTGGTTCAAATATACGCTATCAATGTTTCAAGCTTTATTGCAAATGTCACAAAAAAAGTTAATATTTCACTTCTGTTCTTGGATTTTCGTCACAATAAAATACACTGAACATAATTTCACAAAAGTTCTTTAGAAAAGTTTAAGCTATTGCCATTATAAATTACAATAACTTTTATTTAAGTATTAGTTATTTAAAAAAATTCAACGCCATTGTTATTTGTAATATCAATACATCTAAGTCATGTAAATACAAAACATATTGCATTACAAATGCTATAGGTATCACATTTGCGAAAGTTATAACTATTAGCATTGTAAATGACAAAGCTATTAATTTAGCTATTTAAAAAAAAAAACATAAATAAAAACTTTGCCATTTACAATACTAATAGCTCAAACTTTCCTAATGCGAGACCTATTGCATTGCAAATGCTTGTTTAGTGCTATTTCCTAACTATACTGTCTCTGAAACCTTTTTTGGTGAATTCCACCCTTTTTTAAATATAAAATGTACTAAAATTTGACCATGAGTTTAATTTACCTGTAGATTGGAGGGTGAAAGATGGCGGCCGATTGTTCGGCTGAGTAGGCTGGTGTTAGGGCTCCTCTGGTGAAACCCTCCCGCATAGTAGCTGTCTCGATCCTACCTCGGAGACGACTTCCTTTTGCCACAAATTAGAGGAGAAATGAATTCTATCTGGTGTTTCGATTTATATGCTGCTAATTGTTAAACATGATAAACAGACTTCTTCAGCTTCAGGCAAAACTTACTGCCAAGACACGCTGGCTTTGGGCACGCTCGACTCCAAGCTTCTTTTTGTGCGTTTGAGCAAATTCCACACAAATTCCTCACTCCGCGACCCCCATGGCTCCGAAAACAGCCTCCAAGAATGCTTCAGTCACTGTGAGAACTCGCGACTCTACCCGCATCGTTAGTCCTGGCAATGCTGGTGGGAAAAAGCCGCGAGCTATCAGAGGTAGGGGCGGCAGCGGTAGCTGTAGGATCCAACGGCATGCCGCAGGTAACTTCAGCGGTTTCTGTGAAGGGCAAACAGACTCTTCCTGAGATTTTCTGGCATCAGTCCTTGAAAGGTAAAGGAAAAGTGCCCCAGGACGTTGACGGCGAAAAGCCTGCAGATCCAGCGAAATTGACAAAAAACTCTGTTGCGGGGGAGGGAGTGTTTGCCTATTCATCATGCACCTCTGTTTCCAGCCGTGATGAGGTTAGTAGCACAGCTACTATTTCCTGCGATCAAAGAATTGATTCTGCTCTATCGGTAATTGTGCCAAGCATTTCGCTGAGCCTTCCAAATAATTCAGCTTTGATGGGGGGGGACGAGGAGTCTCTGTGTATGGCAAGGAAAAATGAAAGTTGTTCTGCTGCTCACACTCCAGAGCAATGTATGCTGGGTCCTGTAGTCCAATTAGATACCCAAGTTTCTAACCACTTGGTAATGGGAAGTGCTTCTCTGGATTCTGCTTCTAAAATTATTACTGATTCAAAGGAAGCTGAGGGGGCTAAAGGAACTGAAGGCAATGACAAGTTCTATTCTATGTCGGACCACTCTGGGTCATCAGTGGAGGTTGGTGAAGGAATTGAATGGTCTGATTACGATAGTGAATCTGGGGATTGACGTCTTAGCGAGGCGTCGAAAGACGAGACTGCATTTGGGGGTGCTGGCACAGTTCGTAAAGCCACGAAGCTTAAAGCTCATGCGCTGGCAACGTTGGGGAACGGCCCGGGCTCGGGTTCTTCTCCATCAGTGTTGCAGGATTATCCACTCTCAGCACAGCATGACTCAGCTAATGCAGGTGACTCTATTATGCCCACAGGGGGCAATATGGGCACCTTGTTCTCACCGGGGCCTCCGAAGGAAATGGCCCTATCTATTATCTATCAGACTATCATGGAGGAGACAAGACAGGAGAGTGCTCGAACCCAGGGGGCCTGTCGTAGGATGCAAAATTCAATTCGGAGACGGGCAAAAACCTGCTCTAATTTTGCTGCTAGGATTGTCGAGGCTGAAGAGCGTATATCTACTCTGGAAGACGCAGTGGTTGTTCACAAGGGGCTCGCAGATGTGATTAAAGACCAACGGGAGGATATCCTTTGGAAATTGACTGACTTAGAAAACAGGGCAAGAAGGAATAACCTGAGGATTTTAGGAATTGATGAAGGCGAGGAAGGTCAGGATGTTCACCAGTTTGTCGTGGAGTTATTTGCTGAAGCCTTCCCAGAGGTCACTCAATGGGACTGGCAGTGGGAAGTCCAGCGGGCACATCGCTTTCTGTTTAAGAAGAAGAAGCAGACCTCTGGAGATAAGCCACAAGCAATTCTTATTGTTTGAACAATTTTTTGGCCTGAGAGAAAATTTACAATCTTGCTAGACCGAATAGGAGAAGGGCGGGGAAGGGCTCCAAATTTTTTGTTAGACCAGACTTTTGCCCAGTCACTGTCGAGCAGAGGTGGCAGCTCCGCCAGCTTACTACTCCATTCCAGGCTAAGAGGGCGCAGGTTTTTTTGCTCTTCCCCTCAAAGTTGAAAGTATCTTTTCAGGGTCAAACCAAGTATTTTCTCTCCGAGAACCAGGCGAAGCAGTTTCTGGACTCTATTTAATGTATATTCTGGTTCTCTTTTCTTTTTGTTGTGTATTATGATCGGGGCTGATCATTGATAACGACATAGTATACTGAGGGTGGTTCTGATTTCTTTCTGTTGATTCTGTATTTGGTACCTTCTCTGTTATGTGATCAGTACATGCCCTCAGAGGATGCTTGAGAGGCGGGGGTAGGACCCAGAAGTGAGTGGGGGTACCAACCTAAAACCATCGCAAGGACTTCGGTCCTGTTGCCAAATGAGGGGGATGAGGGGGTTGGATTGGGGGTGGTGGGGGGACTTGGGGTGGGTTTAGGGGCGGTGGTGGGGAGTGAGGGGGGCTTGTAGGGTGTGTTGGGTATGCTGGGTGAGTTTTTTTTTGTTTTTTACAATCCTGGAAGCAGTATTTGCCTTGGTGGCAGCAGATCTTTTTTTGCCATTTTTTGGATAATGTTGACGATGATTAAAATACTGATTAAAATGTGTTCTATATCAGTGGAAAGCAGGATTTTAATTTTTTTAATGAATGGGGCAGAACAGATTGCGACTTGGCTCTTGGAATATTTTTGGGCTGAACGATGGGAAAAAGCGTGGGTTGCTCTCTAAGATTATTCAAATATTGCAGCTTGATATATTATGTCTGCAAGAGACCCATATATCATGGGGTAGGCGTGAATCTTTAAAAATACCTAGTTATGACCTTATTGCTTGCTCCCGTCAGACCTCCATGATTCGGGGTGTGGCTATTCTGTTGAAGGTTGTAAGAAAGTTAAAGAGGAAAAGGCAGGTAGGTGTGTGATTGCTGAAATTGTTATAAATGGCAGGTCCTTATCGGTTTGTTCAATCTATGGCCCTAACTTAGATGATCCGGACATTTTTAGACATTTAAATATTGAATTAGCAACATGGCCACATCCAATGTTTTTTACTGGGGACTTCAATGTTAATCTGGCAAGCCAATTTAATTTAGTAACCGATTGTAACTATTCTGGCAGGAAATCTCGTGTTTTTAAGGCCCTTCAGACTTTGACATTAGAGCACGGTTTGCCCTATGCCTGGCATTATCATAATCAGGATGAAGATGGGTATACATGTTATGTTGTGTTATAATGAATTTATAACGCGCACCGCTACTCACGAGTGTCCTGGCACGGGAGTTGACTGGGAACAGAAGCGAAAAGTACGTTAGATGACCTGACTGAAAAGATGTGTTTTCAAATGCTTTTTATAAAGTTGAAACTCTTGGATGAGTTGCAGATCAGGGGGAAGCAGGTTCCAGGCAACAACGGCTTTGACCAAGAGTGACTGGCCTCCCAATCGAACTCTGCGGAAGCGCGGGATAATCATCCGGCGGAATGAAGCAGATCGCAGAGGACGGTTCGGCACATAAAAGGTGTACCACTTCCTAAGATAGGAGGGACCTGAGCCGTGAAAGGCCCGTAGAGCCATAGTGATTGCTTTAAACTGCACTCGCTGAGCAACTGGCAGCCAGTGCAGTACCCGTAGGTACTGCTGAGCGCTGGATCTCCTCGGACCGTTGAAGAGGAATCTTGCCACGGCATTCTGAATGATTTGTTAATTTCCGCAGAAGATAACTAGGCAGACCTATAAATAAAGCATTGGCATAGTCCAGCTTCGAAAGGATCAAGGCGCGGGCGATCGCCTCTTTGGCCACCCGCGGCAGCAGAGGAATGATTTTCCTGAGTGCCTTGAGGGTACATATTACTCGGCCCCTCACAACAAAATGGTTTGCTTAGATTATGTCTTTGTTACTGATCAGTATGGAGGGGCAGTCACCATAGTTATTTCGCCAAGGACCCTGTCAGATCACAATGCATTAGTGGTGGAATGTCCCTGGGAGCGTCCGATTTAATATCCTACATCCTGGACATTTGAGAGAAAGCTTCTTTTGGATTCGGCATATCGGGATCATATGGAACGTTGGATTATGGAGTTCATGAATATTAATAGGGGGACTGCTTCAGACTGTATCATCTGGGACACATTAAAGCTGCATTACGGGGGGAGACAAAAAGTTTTCCAGCCTACCGCTGTAAGAAGACGCAGGCGCAGATTAAAGGACGTTTTGAGGAGCTGCGGGTGGCAGAGTTGGAGTTAGTAACCAACATTCACCTTAGTCGGGGCACTGATCAGAGTCAGAAGGCGGTCGCTGTATTAAAATCTAAAATTCTGGAGTCTTTTGGCCAGGATCTTGCTGCTAAATACATGAAGTATCGCACTTCAATGTATGAATTTGGTGAAAATTCCGGCAGGCTCCTTGCTAAAAGGCTACAACAGAAAAGTGTTGCAAACCGTATACTTCGTATCCTGGATCAGCAGGGCTGTATTCAGGATACTCAAGTGGGTGTACTGGGTGTCTTTAAGAATTTATATGCCTTGCTCTATTCTGAGGAATCTGCGGTCTCTCAAAGTGATAATGCTGCGGATAACTTTCTTCAGGCTTTTTGTATGGCACTAGATCAACTAGGCCCCATAGAGCAAGGGGATACTCACTTTGAGCATTTCGTGCAAGGAGATCTCCTTGAAAAACTTCTTGCTGATAATGGTTTAATGCTCCCATCAATGGAAGACAAGGGGATACCTACTTTTAAAGGGAATAGAAGTCATTCAATTATTGACTATATTTTTATTAGCTCCACGCTGGGGGACAAGATACATGGCTACTCGGCGGTCTGGTCACACTTTAGCGACCATAACCCAGTGGTTGTTAGTATTACGAACCTGATCAAAAAGCCGGATTTAGCCCTCAATAGGATGGACAAGTATGATATCCGCCCGATAGACCAGGCACGTAGAATTAGATGGAGCAGAGTCGTACCTGGAGACTTCCTAAACAACCTATTAACTAAAGTAGGAACTGAGCTGTACATGTGTATGAATGTGCAAGCAGGGAATGAGGAGGTCTTAGAGGCTTACTAAAAAATCTGTGCCCAGGTCGCAGCTGACCTTAGACGACCAGGTAAAGCGAAGGACCCTGTTGGGATGGGCTGGTTTGACCAAAACTGTTCTGCAGCCAACCAAATGCTGATGGCCGCCCTGAAATGTAAGCCAGTGGATAGGGCCATTGTAGCCTCATTAAGGAAAGCCTATAAAAACGCACTGGAAGTCGGAAGGCGGGAAATTAGGGAAGCGGCCTGGGAAGTATTAAACTCTGTAGATGTTCTCAAGAACAGCTCCAAGTTTTGGGCTGTTGTAAATAAACCCTTTTTTCACGACCCTTGTAATGATCAATTGGATTGTGGTATCCAGGAACAGCAGTGGTGTTCTCATTTTAAGTCAGTCTATGAAGGGGAAAACCTAGGGGATGAGACTATATCTACCCCTATTGTGGTTCCTGGAGTTCTGGACTTTTTGGTTCCGTCCAGAGGTGTCAGGGAAAACACCCGAAGACCCCGGAGTTCAACCTGTCTCGGTGCACAAACAAACAGAAACACGGGCTTCTCGATGGTGGCGTCAAAGACCAAAGGTTTATTACTGCAGGGACACAGAAGTCACAGAAACTGCACACGGGCAGTGTCTAGGAGCCTGTTCAATTTGTACAAAGAGGGTTGTTCCTTATATACTGAATATTCTGCTCGGGGCAAATTCTTTACATGTTACCACAGTTTAAAACATTCGTGTCTTAGACAATAAATATTTGGCGTTGCACAGGAATCGTCAACAGTATCTGATGTCAAAACATTACGAATGAGGGGTTCCCACTATTCCATCATAATCCCATGTCAATTTCTCATTCAAGACCCGGACCGCCTCATCGTAAATTTCGTTACCTCCCCCTAATAAAGGCCCAGAAGGAAAGGAGCAGAGCCAGGTGTGGAAGATAGAAAGACAGGATAAGAGATGTTTGTGGGTCGTAAATGGGCACGGTTACCAGCTTCGGCCGCCTAATCATGATCAGGCCAACGAACACAAGAACCAGTATAGCAGGACTGGCCTCAGGCTGGGGAGGCAGTTCTTGCCGAGTCATGCTGCTACAGCGTTGCTGGCCTAAGGTGCACGTGTCACTAGCAAGGTGAATCGCCGGTAAAAACCTACGTGTCCTTTAATGAAAAGAGGTCATTGCGTGTCCATTGACTATGTGAGGGCAAGGAATACAAAATGGCTTCCGTGTTCTAAGATGGATGCCATGGGTAGAACAGAAATGTGTTTGTAACTGGAGTGCTCTTGCTCGTAGCATAGCGAAAACACCAGGATATACTAAATGGATCATTTGCGGTTCACTGATACCAAAATTATGTATTTGCGACAATGTTACAAACACGAGTAAAATCGTCACGGAACCTCAGACCCTCCTTTTGCCCTTACATAGGCAATTACTCAGTCTATGTCAGAGTCAGAGTCTAATTCTATGCTCATTAGGTCAGTGACATGTTGTTGCACCATCATCTTGTCTCGTACCTTTTCTCCAAATGCAGGTGGTTTTCTGAAACAGGTTGCAGCACAGAGACTACACAAAGCGGGACCACATTGGATAATAAGGCAGCACGAGAACAGAAATACTAGGATGACACCAATGACCATCAGAACCTTCCATCCCCACGCTGATACCAGAGTCCAAAACCACTCCATGAAGGACCAGTTTCCCTTGTCTACGTGTATGGAGTCGGAAATCTTGTGTAGCTTAGAGATCGCTTCATAGACTGTTGGAGCATTATTTGGAATAAAGACACAGCAGCTCGATTGGATCATTCTGCATACCCCACCTCGATCTGCAAGTATTACATCTAGAACCATTCGGTTCTGCAACGTCATGAGACGATCCGCCTGAAGCTCAGCTGTTAAGTTACTAAGGGCACCAGCAGTTTCTGTAATAGTAGATTCAACTACCCGTGTTAGTTGACGTAGATTTCTACTATTGGCCATAGGCCCCCAAAACGGAAGGAAACCTTTGAAGAAGTCTCCAGCTTCCTGACCAGCGGTATCTTCCTTGCTGAAGACACCTCTTGCTACTCTGGTCTTGTGATAATCTGAAGAAGCAGTGTATGTCGGAGGTAACAATCGAGCAATATAACATGAACCTGAAAAGTCAGCAGGCAGCCATGTATATGCTCTGTCCTGACAGATGAAGTAGGTACCCCTAGCAGTCAGGAAGGCAGGGGAGGAGTTAGACGGAAATACGTAAGTCTCAACGCACTCACTCCTCCCTAGCTGAGCTCTCAGATTTCTCCCATTTCCTTGTAAACAGACCTGACCTCGGTGAGGCACGACCCAAACTGAAGTGGAGCTTTTACGCTTGCTTTCTCCCAAACTAAGGCGATACTCTGTAGAGT
The DNA here is from genome assembly GCF_964261635.1 of Lissotriton helveticus. Taxonomy (NCBI): domain Eukaryota; kingdom Metazoa; phylum Chordata; class Amphibia; order Caudata; family Salamandridae; genus Lissotriton; species Lissotriton helveticus. The sequence continues at coordinate 305,618,241 of NC_136067.1, read as the reverse complement.
TCCAACTCAAATACACCCGTAATTCATCTCTAGGGTAAGATGGAGTATTATTGACGTCTTTAATCATGTCAATAATTCCCTGGACTAAAGCTTTGTTGGCTGAGTTGTATTTAGTGGACCGTGGTGGACGCGGAGGATAGGTCTCAAGGGCATATGAAAAAATGGTCTGAAAGGCCTGAAATGATCCATTGTAGCTAAAAGGCAAGACTAGATAGGGAATGCCTTTATCCATAGTGTGAGGTATCAAGCCACACACCCAGCAGTCTGTAGTATTAACTACCAGTTGGTGTTGATGCAAGAGCTGTACAAATGTATTGTTAATAAATTCTGAGCGTCGAGCTTGTTCGTGTTCAGGAAATGAGTGAAAAGAATGCATAGAAGAAACCGTAGAAGTAGTAGGATCAAGGGGAGGTACTGTAGTTACCGGCATGAAAATCAAATGCACACCAAAGATGATTCCACCCACCAACGTTATCAAAACGATTAAAAATGTTACTGCACATTGCATTAGAAAGCATTTGCTGTGAAGTATTCTGTACAGTCTATTTCTGCGAACATAAATTACATTTTCTCGTTGCAGCTCAGGAAGCTCCATCTTCTACGACCGTTCGCGACCACTGATGATGTGTACGTAGATGAAAATGCCTCTATCAGCCCTGGGAGTTCCCAGAACTAACAGAAAGATCGACCTTGTGTCTGACCCCCGCAGATTCAACTAGGCACACAGCCACGACCCTACGGCTACCCAGACGGCAAGGCAATTTTAAAACAAAAAGAAACAATACAAAGTATTAGCAAACTTCCTGGCTGGAGGCAATGTATAGAAAATTCAAATCTGAAAATAGGCAGTTTCCTGCTTTATTTGTCCATATTGCGAGGTCGCAAGTTGTATCTCAGTTTTGCAGGAGCTGTCTGGTCTGGAAACAATGTATTTTCAGCCGACGTTGCAATGTTCACGTTTTCAGATGACAAATGTTCTTTTGGTGCAGATGACAAATGTTCGTTGGGTGTGGATGACAAATGTTCAGGATTCAAAAGAGCAGTTTCAGGAGGAGAGTCAGAATTTGGTGAATCCGTGATCAGTTCTGCATCGCTGAAAGGTATGAACCTGGGGATTTGTTCCGTTTCAGAGGCACCGATTCCTTTCTTTTCCCAGTTGTCGTAAGGAAGTGGCAGGGGCACACGTTTGACATGTGTCGTATGGATCCAGTTCTTCCTTCCTGCCACACGAATAGCAGTTCTCGTTGCTAGTAGGACTTGGAAAGGGCCAATGAATCTGGGCTGAAGATTTTTCGTTCTTGCAAAATTTCTAATGACCACCTGATCACCCGGTTTCAGCTGATGGCCTGGACTCTCCGGTGGCTTTGGCAATGCATCGAAAATCTGTTGGTGAATAAGACTCAATTTAGCAGTCAAGTCGAAAAGGTAATCAATTAACATTGGGTATTCCAGCTGCTTGAATTCTTTTGGTCTAGGTACCCCCCAAACATTTGCAGGACGACCGAAAACTATTTCATATGGACTAAGCCCTACTCTAGAATGTACAGTTGCTCTTGTTGATAGCAAAGCCAAAGGCAATGCGTCTGGCCAGGACAAACCCGTGGATGCTTGTATTTTAGCAAGTTTCAGTTTAAGGGTGCCATTGTAACCCTCGACTAAACCCGCGGACTGGGGATGATTCGCACTATGAAACTTCTGTCTAATCCCTAGGCCGGCACACACACTCTGCATAACTTTCCCTACGAACTCACTTCCGTTATCTGACCATACAATCCGTGGCATTCCGTATCTGGGGAAGTATTCTTTAAGAAGAATTTTGGCAGTGGATAAGGCAGTATTGTCCTTTAGCGGGTATGCTTCGATCCATCTGGAGAAAGCACAAACTACCACTAGGACGTATTTCAGATTATTACAACGATCCATGTGAATGAAGTCTAGCTGGATCACTTCGAAGGGGCAGGAAGGAGGAGCGAAATGACCTGCAGGTGTGGGGATTCCCTTGCCAGGATTATGCATTAAGCATACCATACAATTTCTCACCACTCTCTCTGCACACTTACTAATCCCATCATTCTTCCAGACCGGAGCCAACATCTTACAAATCCCTTTTGAACTGATGTGCGCTGTTCCATGTGCCATCGTCACTACTGCAAGCACATACGCATCAGGCAACATCCAACGCTGTTGTTCTGACAAGTCAATCCAACACCCACTCGAGTCCAATTTACCCGTGCTCTCTCTCCATGCAAGTTTTTCCTCCTCAGTCGCCTCTTTCTGAATTTCCTTTATGCTTTCCACTGTGTCCTCACACATTCCAGACTCAGAAATCCATCTTGCAGACGTTGCAACATACATTCTACTCATCATATTTCTAGCTGTCTGTTTTGCAGTCTCATCAGCAAAAGCATTCCCACGACCAACATCATCCGTGATTGCTTTATGAGCACTGCATTTCACAATCGCAACTTCAGTCGGCAAGGTTAGAGATTCCAACAAGTCATTAACTAGCTGACCATGTTGAATCTTAGTCCCATGGGACGTAATGAAACCTCTCTCTTTCCACAAACGGCCAAAACTATGGGCCACGCCGAACGCGTACTGACTATCTGTGAACACATTCACTCTCTTTCCCTTAGCTAAAACGCACGCTCTTGTTAGCGCGATCAATTCTGCAGCCTGGGCAGAATTCTGACTCACTCTTGCAGTCTCCACAATCGTACTCAAGGTCGTTACTGCATAAGCAGCAGTCACATCACCATTCTCCAATTTGAAGCAAGACCCATCAACATACAGCGTTCCATCTGGATCTGATAACGGAGTGTCTTTTAGATCAATTCGTCCTTTTGTTTCTTCCTCAGTTTTGAAATAACAGTCGTGTGGTTCGGAATCACTCGACTCTTGGCTAGTCGGCAACAATGTTGCTGGATTCAATACATTGCATCTTTTGATCTGAATATGACTAGCTAACAGTGTCAGTTCATAACCTGATAATCTAGCACTGGTAAGGTGTTGCGTCTTGGTTCGGTTCATGAGTGTATCCACAGCATGAGGAACCATAACTACTAGCATGTTGTTCATTACTAAACCAGCAGATTGTCGAATGGAAGCTGCAGCTGCGGCTGTAGCTCTCAAGCAACTAGGCAATGCTCTAGCTACTGGATCTAATGTTGATGAAAAATACGCACAAGGGCGTTGTTTATCACCAAATTTCTGCGTCAACACACTCAATGCACAACCTTCTCTCTCGTGGACATAGAGCGTGAATGGCTTACTGTAGTCGGGTGTACCCAATACAGGTGCTGAACACAGTGCATTTCGTAACTCAGAAAAACTCTGCTGACATTCTGCAGACCATGGTACCGGACTCGGAACATTTTTCCCAGTCAAGGCTACCAATGGTTTTGCTAAAAGAGAAAAATTTGGGATCCATTGCCTACAATATGAGGTAATACCTAAAAAGGCACGTACTTCTCTCTGCGTGCTAGGAACATTCATCTGTGTAATTGCCTTTATTCTCTCTGGGGTCAACTTCCTTCCCTCCTTTGACAAGAGATGACCTAGGTAGGTCACTTCTTGGCAGCAGTATTGCATTTTTGAAGGTGACACCTTGTGGTTCAAATTTGACAAATGATGCAATAAAGAAATTGTAGCTGTTTTGCAAGTTTCCTTGTCATCAGCAGCCACTAGAAGATCATCAACATATTGTACTAAAGCAGAACCAGGAGGAAGTACGAAGGAATCTAACTGGCTTTTTAATGCTTGACTGTAAATGGATGGGCTTTCACAATAGCCTTGTGGAGCGCGTTTAAACCTGAAGCTTCGTCCTCCTAGAGAGAAACCGAAGATATCTCTGCTTTCTTCGGCTATCGGAATGCTGAAAAAGGCATTTTTCAAGTCGACAACCGAAAACCATGCTGCTGTAGCAGGAATCAACGTTAACAATGCAGTAATGTCTGGAACCACAGGAAACTGTGGAATCACAATTTTATTAACCTCTCTAAGATCAATTACAAACCTATATATTGGAGGTTTTGTAGGGTCAGTTCGTTTCAAAATAGGCAGTACAGGACTATTACAGACATTACCTCTAGTTTCTTCTATAACGTCTTTCTCAATCAGATCATGCACTATCAGTAGGAGCGCACGCTCACCTTCACTAGAGATTCTGTATTGTGGAATTCGTGGAAGTTTGACATTTGCTTTCAAAGTTACTACATAGGGTGGAATTTCCAATAGACCTACATCATTAGGACCAGTCGCCCAAAGAGTGTCAGGGAGTGAACGCAGCTCTGGTGGGAGCGCATCCATCGACAAGTACATCGGAGAGATTATTCTTTTACCCAACGTAAGCTGTACTCCTCCTGGAGAACAGTATAATGTCGCATATAGGCGTTTTAACAAGTCTAAACCAAGCAGATTTTCGTTACAACCTGTCGTCAAAATCAGGGGTGCTTTCAATTGACAGGGTCCAACAGAAATAGACAAAGGACCAGAAACAGGGTTATGAACAGGGGCGCCCGAAAAACCTACTGAAACGTTTGTTGAGCCAGACAAAGGTGCGCCAGGGAGTTTCGCATGTATGATAGAACTTTTTGCTGCACCAGTATCCAACAGAAACGGTTCGACTATACCTGATGTTGCTACTGCGACATAAGGCCCACTCTGATCTACTGGAACTGATACTACTCCCTCTCTTTGTCCATGGCTGTCCTAGTACTCACTTTGCTGACCTTCCTCACTAGCTTCATAATAGTCTTCAACATGATACTGTGGAGACCTATTCTGTTGGGCAGATTGTCCATTTCGCTGGTCGAAATAATTAGAAGGGCGATCACTCGTCTGCGGAGGCATAGCACCTCGTCCTCGACCTCTAGAGTTTTGCATAGAACTACCACGACCTCTCTGAGCTGCCGCAGCATTATTTTGTGCCCGAACTGGACACTCATTTTTGTAATGACCTTCCACTTTGCAATAAGCACATTGATTCCATTGGTATTGTGGCCTTTGAAAATTATAATCCGTTCTTTGATATGACCCTTGCTGCATATTAGTCTGATTCGTGCGAGGCGGATAAGCTTGCTGTAAAAGTACTTTAGTTTTTAAATCTTTCGTCTTTTTATCTGATTTTTCCTTCTCTTCTTTATCCCTATTTTCATAGTACTGGGCAGTCGCAAGTATTTGCGCAGTCGTAGAGACAGCCCACGCACTTTCAGAATTCTTTAATTTACCACTAAGTTCTGGCAACAGATTGTGCACAAATTTATCAACAAATAATCTCTGGCCTCCTTCTGTGCTCATATCCTGACCACTATGATCCACGAAAGTCTCCTCGAATCTTGTGAAAAAGTCGGAGACGCTTTCGTCTTTCTTCTGTTTGCACGCGGACAATTTGTCCCAGTTAACGCGCAATGCTGGCATTAGGGTTTTCATTAAATCGATTATTCTACCAGGCAAATTAGCAATTAGGGGTTCTGGTTTGGAACCACCTATTTGTTGACCATCCGCTGCAATTATAGCTGCCCAGTCACCACCTAGGGCAACTGGATGATTCTCTTTACGAATTTTAGCCCAAATTGGTTGCGGTACTACATTACCAAATAGCAGATCTATGTCAGCAAGATTCAATACACAAGCGTCAACTGTTTGAGCCAACTCTTTGTAGTACCCTGCAGGATTTTTACGCGGATCTGGCAAGGCCTGTTTCACTGCTAATACTTCAGCTCGCTTCCATGGAATATGTATCCATACTCTCTGGAATTGGGCCGGAGCGGCTGCAATACCAAGGTTTGCATTAGCTTGCACAGCTTCACGCCAAATTGGTGGAACCTCTCTCATTGGGTATTGACGATTTTGTTTCGTACTACGTTTCTCTAACTCTCTCGGTGAACGAAGGGATGAGTCGGTCCTATAACTTAGAACCAGGTCCATCGCTTCTTTTATATTTTGTCCAACTATCATACCTGCAGCAAACTCTTTCTGAACATTAATTAATTCTTCTAGATTTGATTCAGGGTCATCCTCTTCCAATTCCTCACGTAGAAGGAAACACATTTCATCGAACACATATCGTTGTGTCGGTTCATTCCATTGCATAAATGTATCTAATACATCTTGTACATTATATCTTCCAACTTTTGAAACCCATCTAAGAGCAGTGGAATCTAATATTCCTCTTTCTTCAGTACTGGGAAGCTGACTACGTCTCTGCACAGAGTCAGAGGTAGGAGTCTTAATCAGAGTTTTATAGAAGGGAGATAGAATATTGGAGACAGAATCAGTGATTCTCCGACGAACAGAAAGTGGAGTCATAATATTAGCAGAGGCAGTAAATAGAGTAGCAGTTGGAACAGATAGATTAGGAACAGTAGGAGTAGCAGGAAAAATAGCTTGTGAACTAGCAGGTGTGAGCGACACAGGCATAGGTAAAGAAGCCGGCAACCCTGGAAGAGGGGTTGTCGACGGAACATTAATATTGACCACAGGAGGTACAGGAACTTGATTCAGGGGAGCGGGAACAGGGACACCAGGTTGTCCAGCAACCGGTAATTGAACATTCGGTATAGGTGGAGCCGTAGCACCCTGTGCATACGGTGGGGGTGATCGTAACAAGTAAGACAACAGGGGATCCTTTTCAGGGTCCTCTACTATCTTAGCTGTACTCGATGGCAAAGCAGGATAGCACTTGTCTATCGCTAAATTACGCTCTCTATTGGCCACCTCCATTGCCTTCTCAGACTCGTTGAGTTGCAGCTGCTTAGCAGACTGTTCTAAAGTCAACTCTTGCTCTTTCTGTTCTTTCTTCAACTTTTTAATTTCTCTCTGTTTAGATTCTTTTCGCCAATAACGGAAAGAATCAAACATTGCCGGCCGGGCTTTCTTCTTAAACAACCTTCTTTCTAGATTATCGAGAACTTCAGGTTCAAAACTACCATGTAGTGGCCAACTAAGGACACCATCTTTCTCTGTGAAGCGGATCCATACCTCGTTATAAGAGATAGGGCCCACACCAAATTTGCAATATAGATCATAAAGGGGAGTTCCAATCGGAGGAACCAAACACGAGTCCTCTAACTGGGAATCACTGTTGCAACTAAAACAAGACAACATACAATTTTTCCGACTTACCATTTTATAATCCGGAACACAAAACAAACAAAACACAAACAGAAAAGATGCGCACTCGAACCAAGAACTTAGGCCTACCAGAACTGACAAATGTATCGATACCTGAACTGAACAGAATGATTATCGTAACCAGAATAACCAGTGATAATCTTACAGAACTGAACTGAACTGAGAACTAAAAAGGATTATCCAAACAGGAGCAACCCTCACAAAATACTTAACTGAGGTACTGAAGACGTCACCAAGGAGAAACCCGTCACGTCTCGCCGTACTGAGGACTGCACCTCGGGTCCAAGACAGGGCGACGGTCAAGGCAACGGACCACTGCAGCCGTCTGAACGGGAACCATCGTGGAAGAGAACGTCGGGGCCACTTTTGCGATATGCCGGGATCGATGAAGTGGGGCGCCTCCCTCTGAAATCTTCACACGAAGCTCCTCGAACTCTTCAGGCTTTTGGACCGGTACCGAATGACGTCGCCCCACGTTGGGCGCCAATTGGAGTTCTGGACTTTTTGGTTCCGTCCAGAGGTGTCAGGGAAAACACCCGAAGACCCCGGAGTTCAACCTGTCTCGGTGCACAAACAAACAGAAACACGGGCTTCTCGATGGTGGCGTCAAAGACCAAAGGTTTATTACTGCAGGGACACAGAAGTCACAGAAACTGCACACGGGCAGTGTCTAGGAGCCTGTTCAATTTGTACAAAGAGGGTTGTTCCTTATATACTGAATATTCTGCTCGGGGCAAATTCTTTACATGTTACCACAGTTTAAAACATTCGTGTCTTAGACAATAAATATTTGGCATTGCACAGGAATCGTCAACAGTATCTGATGTCAAAACATTACGAATGAGGGGTTCCCACTATTCCATCACAATCCCATGTCAATTTCTCATTCAAGACCCGGACCGCCTCATCGTAAATTTCGTTACCTCCCCCTAATAAAGGCCCAGAAGGAAAGGAGCAGAGCCAGGTGTGGAAGATAGAAAGACAGGATAAGAGATGTTTGTGGGTCGTAAATGGGCACGGTTACCAGCTTCGGCCGCCTAATCATGATCAGGCCAACGAACACAAGAACCAGTATAGCAGGACTGGCCTCAGGCTGGGGAGGCAGTTCTTGCCGAGTCATGCTGCTACAGCGTTGCTGGCCTAAGGTGCACGTGTCACTAGCAAGGTGAATCGCCGGTTAAAACCTACGTGTCCTTTAATGAAAAGAGGTCATTGCGTGTCCATTGACTATGTGAGGGCAAGGAATACAAAATGGCTTCCGTGTTCTAAGATGGATGCCATGGGTAGAACAGAAATGTGTTTGTAACTGGAGTGCTCTTGCTCGTAGCATAGCGAAAACACCAGGATATACTAAATGGATCATTTGCGGTTCACTGATACCAAAAGTATGTATTTGCGACAATGTTACAAACACGAGTAAAATCGTCACGGAACCTCATTCCCTATACTTTAGTGGTTACTGAGACAGAGGTAGCAGACGCCATCAGGAAGATGACAAGAAACAAGGCTCCGGACCCTCATGGCGTCCCAGCAGACCTCTTGAAATCAGACGTCAAGACCTGGTCTAGAGTTTTAACTAATGTTTTTAGTAGGGTATGTAAATCAGGGATCCCGGGTACCTGGTCTGTATCTGTGATCGTGCCCATTTTTAAGAAAGGTAACAGAGGGGATCCTAGCTGTTACCGCCCGATCTTTCTTATCGATTCCGCTGTGACAGTATTAGGTCCGGTGGTTTTAGGTAAACTTACAGATTGGTTGGCTGACACAAACACGCTTTCAGGCCTACAATTTGGGTTTAGGAAAGGTCGCGGTACTATAGACCAAAGCCTTAACCTTCAATTATTAATTGGAAAATACACAATTGTCAACAGGGGCACGCTATATCTAGCATTCATGGACCTTACCTCGGCCTTTGACCGGGTGAATAGGCCCAAATTATGGAGGCTGCGTCTTAAGCTTGGCATTGATAAAAATATTGTGTACTTCCTTGCTGACCTGCATAGGGACCTCTCGGCAACAGTCAGATATGACCGTTTGGGTAACTGTGCGGGTAGGATTGGGATCACTAATGGGGTCAGGCAGGGCTGTATTTTATCCCCCCTACTCTTTACCCTCTACATTAACGACCTAGGTACTGTTTTAATTAAGGCGTGCAAGGACATCCCGAGGGCAGGCAAGCATCTTATTCCGGCATTACTCTATGCGGATGATGCCGCTCTTATAGCACGCACAGCTGTAGGGCTGCAAAGTCTTTTAAATTAATTTGCTGGTTTTATGAAAGCGCTGGATCTTAGTGTGAATTTTTACAAAATCGCATATAATGATTGTGGGCAGTAAACCGAAAAGAATGATGACCTTGCACTGTGAAGGGAATGTCTTATCTAGGGTTTCAAGATTCCCATACTTAGGGGTTATTTTTGACGAAAAGTTTACATGGTTCCCCCAATTGGCTGCAAAACGTAATGCCTTTGCTAGGTCCATCTTCGCTGTTTTGGGTTTCGCCCGCAAATTGGGGGCGAAGCCGTTAGATGCTGTGCTGAAGATATACAATGCTAAATGTATTTCACTAGCCATGTACGGTGCTGATTTGTGGGGTTTTAAAAATGTAAAGGCCTTGCAGGTGGCCGAGGATACATTTTTGAAATCCATCTTATCCGTTCCCCAGTCAACCCCTGGTTACATCGCTCATCAAGCGTGTGGAGTAGAATATCTAGAAGATCGCATAGCCATAGCTCCACTATTAAAATGGATTTTAATCTGGCTGAACCCTGAATTAGAGTTAAACCACGAGATTCTCAGGGATTGCCTAGACCTTGAGCATGGTAATACCATCCCCTGGCTGAACTATGTTAAAAATCAAGCAGTTAAACTGGGTCGCCCGGAACTGTTCGAGCAGCCGAACAAATTATTGAAGGGGGATGTGTAATGGGTTAAAGACACTTACTAGCTGATGGCAGGTCTGGCCAGAGAAGATAAGGAGCTGTGTAAACCAACAGTAAGGGCTCACCAGTTGTTAATAACTTCAAGTGAAATAGAACCCTATCTAAGAATTGTTAACAATATTAATCATCGATTTTTACTGACTAAGTTCAGATTAAACAAATTCCATCTTCTCCTTACAGATCGCCCAGGTTGGACCAAGGAGAGGGATTTGGAGATTTATTCTTGTGATGGTTTCTCCATTATGGACACTGTGCACTTTATTTTCTTTTGTGAACATCTCCGCCCAATTCGTAAAAGGTTCATTATTCCTCTTATCGTAGACAAGGGCTTTAGACAAATTAAACCTGCCCTTTTGTATCTATGTTATATCAAACAGGGTTGAACCCAACAGAGTCTAGGGACCTATGTAGATAATGGTATGGACATAGGGGTCCCAGACAGAGAGAAGGAAAAAATTCTTTAACTTTACAAAAACAAATTTCGGACAGAGAACAAATCAGTACTGGTGTTTCCCTAATTAATTTGTTTTTTCTGAGCAAGCATGCAATTTTCCCTTTGCTTTTGGTCCCTATAGATTTATTGTGGGGACATATGACCTCTGACCATACCTGCTTACTATCTACTTCCCGATAGCAGGTAACTAATGATCATGTGATGATCGTCACATTTATTGACCGTATGCAAATTCAGCCAACGTTTAAATAGACGGAACAACAATACGAAACCGCCCCCGTCTCGTACAACTCCTACCCCCTCCCCCCATCCCCCCCTGCCTTTCTTCATGGTAACCTTCCCTGGTAGTTAGTTGGGGTACCTTGTTCCTCATGTAGTCCCTTTTAATATGTGTATGTTTTTAATACTTTTTGATCCTTAGTACAAGCGGGCGACAGTCCAACCCGCTATGGTTTAATAGGGATCGTGCAGATCCTTATAGATTTTTCTTTCATTTTTCCCTAGGAAGTTTGCCCACTTCACCCTCTCTGTCCTGAAGAAGACCCGCTCTGTAAGGGTAACTGTCCCTACCCTGTTTAGGGTCGAAACGTAGACTACCCACCTCCGCGACACCAGCTTCTAACTCTAGCCAGACTAATACAGCTGTACATAGAAGTCTGAACATCAAGGATTGTTGGTTTTTGTTTACCATAAATATGTGGCCCCTATGAGGGGAACCACTGTGACATTGTACAAATTTGGTTTGTTACTAAATGATGATTTGTCTTTCTCAAATATCACCATCCCCTCACTGCACATCCCCCCATCACCTATGTGGGCACAAATCTTTTTGATTTTTGTGATGTATAATTGGTATAACTAATAAGAAGTTTTTGAGTACCCTGTGAATAAAACATGGTACCTTGATTTGTTCTCTGTCCGAAATTTGTTTTTGTAAAGTTAAAGAACGTTTTCCTTTTGTATCTACAGCTGTTGTCTAATACCTGGGAGATTTTTAATATAGCGAATTTCTTGATAATAGCCATGAGACTTAAGAGGAAAATTAAGTGGACCCAGTGTATATAGCGGAGCAACAAATGAATTCCTTCCGAGCGCTTGGTCTTCTTTTTAAGATTTGTACTTGTGTTTTAATGGTTTTATAATGTGATATTTGCAGATACTTTCCATTACCTATCTCGCTAATGTATGTTTTTAAAACGCGATAATGTACTGTATGGATTGCTAATTTGCACAAATCTCTTTTGTATTTAATTGTGGTCTTGACCTTTGATTTTTAGTACACTTTTATGGTTTTTGCAATGAACCGAATAAAGTATTTCTGACTGACTGACTGACTGATACTTTAGTGGTTACGCCAGAGCAGAATGAATGACTCTCCGCCCCAATTACTTGGGAGGAGGCTGAAGTGGCAATTAAAACTCTGCCTACTGGGAAGGCTGCTGGTCCCGATTCTATTCCTTTAGAATTTTATAAACTGTACTCTTCATTGGTTAGTCAGGATATGCTATCAGTGTATAGGGCTGCACAGGGTGGTGTTATACCTGATTCCTGGTGACAAACTACGGTAGTATTATTTAAAAAGAAAAGCAAATCGGAATTAAACCCTTCTTCTTATCGGCCAATATCACTTATTAATACTGACAGCAAAATATATTCTAGGATTTTATCTATTAGACTTGCTCAGGTTATTGTCCCTCTGGTTTCACTCCTTGCATGGGTTCATCCAGAGTAGGGACACAGCGGACCATGTGCGACGAGTCATTGCGCTTTTGGATTGGGCTCAGACCACGGGATCCCCTTTAGGTATATTCAGGCCTTTCAGTCACTTTATATTTCCCCATTTGCCACAATCCGTATTTCAGGGCAGGAGTCAGGGTGCTTTAACATCAGCAGGGGAACCAGACAAGGATGCCCCTGCTCGCCCCTGCTCTTCGCCCTGTACATAGAGCTGTTTCTTATTATAATAGAAGCAAGCTAAGATATTCATCCAGTTAGGGTTCAGGGGGTAGAGTATAAGGTGTTGGCTTATGCCGATGACATCGTGGTTATACCTAATGTTGTTGGATTTGCCTTTCCTGCTTTAGAGACATTGGCTGCGCAATTTGGTGCCCTTTCTGGATATAAGTTAAATATTACAAAAACCCAGGTCATTCAGTCAGAAAACATGACCCTCTCTGAGGTGTCTGTTGTAATTCAAGCAACCTATCTTGGGGTACACATTTCTTCTGTAGTTACTGACATTCCGGACCTAAATCTTCTTCCGGCTATTGATTCCCTTAACACTAATCTGGAGAGGCTCGATCACCTGCACCAGTCATTGTTCGGTCGTTGTAATCTTTTGAAAATGCTAATCCTGCCTACGTTTTTATACTTCTTTAGGACAATCCCTCTGCTGATCTCACATAAAACGTTGGCTAGGGCTGAGAGGATTTGTCTTCGGTTTCTCTGGAGCTACCGACGGGCACGAATAGCGGCGAAGTGGACTTGTCTTCCTAGGGCACGTGGGGGGTGGACGGTCCCTAATCTGTTATATTAATATTGGTCTGCTATGTCACAACATTTTGGTTTGCCACTGTTGGGGGATAGAGCTGATGTTCCTTTATGTACCAGGCCACCTATATATGAGATAGTCCTGGGCGACGCCGCCAAGGGTGTTCTAACACGTGTCCTTTAGCCAAGCTATTTCAAAAAGATAAGGTTCAAGGTTAGCTGGGCCATGTTCTCAGTTTGGCAGAAAATCCGTCATAAACTCTGTATTTCAAAGATTAATTATTATACTCCCTTTAATGCTACAAGTGCGCTTCCATCTGTCTTTCAGGATAGTGTCACTTTCAAATGGCAGAGTATGGGTTTAAAAGCTATTGGTGACCTGGGCTCCGATGGGCAGCTGGATTCCTTATCCTCTTTAAGGGAAAGGTTTCATCTGCAATCCAATGATTTTTTAAAATATCTTCAGGTCAGGAGTTTCTTGGACAGATATTACCACAATATTTTCACTCCCTATGATAAGATTGTTTTAATTGAACTTGTTAAAACGAGGGCCAGAATAGGAGCTATTTACCAATGTCTTTTATCAGATCTTCCCGATGATTTGGATGCTCAGAATAAGAAGTGGTCGGGGAAACTTGGTATCTCGGGAGTGGATTTGGGACCTGCTCTCGAGCTTGCTAGCTATGCTTTATTATCAGGCAGCTTGCGTACGCAAAGCTACATGGCTATGTTTGATTTGTACCACACCCCGGCAAAGATTGCTAAATGGGCGGGGGGAGAAAGGGAGACTCCTGTTCTAGGTGTAGACTACAAGCTGCAGACGCAATTCATATGTTTTATTTGTGTCCAAACCTGAGTGACTTTCTTGGAGATATTGAGGTCTTTATTAATGAGGTGCTTAATATTCCGGTTGAGATCTCTCCGGGTTTAGTTGTATTGGGGTGCGAATATCCTGAAGCTTCCGAGAGATCAAGATATACTAGAGCATTTTTGTTTGCATCTATGCCAATGATACGGCTCTGTATGACCACACAGTGGCTAAGTCCGGAGGCTCCCACCTTTTTTAACTGGAGAGCTAGGATGTTAGCTTGGTACAATCTGGAGTCCTCTATGTATTTGTTAAGGGGGAGAACACGGCATCAGCTGGCCTCTAAGATCTGGGGCCCCTTAGAGCATTGGTCTATGCTTTGAAACAACCCAGCTATTTCTCTCAATTTATTTATTTATTATTACAATTTATAAAGCGCATACGTATGCCCATGGGCGTCTTGGCGCTGAGATTTCATTTAGAGTCCCTAAGAAAGTGGTAGCCTGTCATTAAAGGGCGAAAATAGACTCATTACTGGTTGAACAACCACGTCTTCAACAATTTCCTGAATTGGAGAAGGGAATGACTTGATCTGATCATTAATGGAAGAGAGTTCCAGAGTCTGGCTGCTGTCACCGTAAGGCGTCTGTCTCCCCAGGTGACCGTCCCTGTGCGTGGTACCGCTAGTTGATGTAGCGTCATTGATCTTAATTGTCTGGTCGGACGGTAAGTGGAAAGCTGCTCTTGGAGGAACTTCGGCCCTTGTTTATGGATGGCTTTGAAAGTCAGGCAGAGCGTTTTAAATGTAATCCGGTTTTTGATTGTTAACCAGTGGTAACTTTTGATTGTTTGGCTGATTGGTTTAAATTTCGGGGTCCTAGAGAGTAATCTTGCTGCCGCGTTCTGAATCATTTGTAATTTAGAGATTACCCGGGCTTGGGCATTGGCAAATAGGCCATTACAGTAATCTAATGAGGAGAGCACAAGTGTGCTTACCACAGTTTTTCCAGCACTTTCTGAGAGGAAAGGGATTATCTTTTTTATAAGTCTAAGTTTATGATATGCGTTGGCCGCTGTTTGATTTGCATGTGCAGCAAAGTTAAGCTTCTCATCGAAGACAATTCCCAAATTTCTGACCCTTGGGACTGGCATGGGTAACGCTCCCAAAGATGGAGGCCACCAGACTGATGACCATAACGGGGAGATCTTCCCAAAAATGACCACCTCCGTCTTCTCGGAATTCAACCTAAAGCAGTTAGCATTCATCCAATCTTTAATTGCTGACATACCTTCTTGGAAGCGTGCCGCTACCTCTTCTCCGTCATCTTTAATAGCAAGCACAAGCTGAGTATCATCAGCATAGGAGGTGAGGCTCATCTGATAGGTTTTAATAACTCTTGCTAAGTCCGACACATAGATATTAAAAAGTGTCGGACTTAGAGATGAGCCTTGGGGAACTCCACAGGGTAGAGCCAGTTCCAGCGATTTAAATGGTCCCAGCGTTACAGCTTGTGTTCTGCTGGTTAGAAACGAGGCAAGCAGGTCCTTTGCTCTAGATTGAATGCCCAGATTTCCGACACGGTCAATCAAGATGGAATGATTGACCGTGTCGAAGGCCGCCGATAGGTCCAGCAATATAAGCACTGCTGTCCCACCCTGATCTCTGATGGTTCTGATGTCATCAGCGGCTTTGATGAGGGCCGTCTCGGTGCCATGAAGCTTGCGGAAGCCAAACTGTGAGTCATCCAGCAGATTGTTTTGCTCGATGTATTTGGACAACTGAACATTCATTGCTCTCTCGAGCAGTTTGGCTAAAAACGGCAAACTAGCTATTGGTCTGTAATTCTTCAGCAGGTCCTTGTCCAAACATGGTTTTTTAAGGAGCAGTTTTAGAAGAGTGTTCTTCAGCATATCCGGGTAAATTCCTGACGTAAGTATCACGTTACAAACTTGTGTGATGACTTCGCTAATGGAATCAATTACAGGAAGGTAAACTTTGGGTGGGCATGGATCTAAAGCCGATCCTGTTTTTATAAGCTGCATGATGTCCCTAGTTTTTCCTCCTCCAATTCTTCAAATTGAACTAGTGAGCAAACGGGGGGTTTGATGTAAGTCGTTCGAGGGGCCGGTGTATCCTTAGCTGAAAACTCTGCCTAAATGTCATTGAGTTTGGCAAAGAACAAATTAGCCAAGGAGTCACAGAAAGCCTGCGATGGAATAGGAGCTACATCTGAGGACTTCCCAGCCAGTTGTTTCACTACATCATATAATTGTTTTCTGGAGTTCGTTGCGTTATCAATTTGATCTCCAAAAGACTTCTTTTTGGCCCCATTAATCATTGTTTTGTAAATAAGCTGTGTCTCCTTATACCGTAGTTTACTAACCTGGTCATAGGACCTACGCCAATTTCTTTCATGCCTTCTGCATTCTTGTTTTTGTTTCCTTAGTTCTTCTGTGAACCAAGGTGCCGAAGGCACCGTCCTGTTTCTCGAAATGGTCTTGGATGGAACCAATAAATCCATTGCATTACCTATCCAATCTGAGAATTGTTTGGCAGCTGAATTAGCATCCGTAGACATAATAGGGCGGGTCTTGCCCAGCAGCTCCTTAAGAGCTACAATATCTATATCCTTCCATACTTTAAAAGGTTCTTGAGTTAGGTGGGCCTCTCTGTTCAAGGGAGCGTCAGTAATGGAAAAAACACAAAGAATAGCATAGTGATCAGACCGGCAGGATATCTTGAATTGTTATCCCATTTATATTAGAAAAAATGCCATCCAAAGTGTGGCCGGCCTCATGTGTGGGTGCTTTAACCATTTGAACAAGTCCCAAGCATTCCAGGTCGCCCATTAGTGCTTGGGTATCAGCATCATCCCTCTTCTCTAAAAAATTCAAGTCCCCTAGAACTATAAAGGAGTCCTCGGTTACCAATGATTCAATC
Source organism: Lissotriton helveticus (assembly GCF_964261635.1). Lineage (NCBI taxonomy): Eukaryota > Metazoa > Chordata > Amphibia > Caudata > Salamandridae > Lissotriton > Lissotriton helveticus. The sequence goes on along the minus strand of NC_136067.1, from coordinate 305,601,472 downwards.
AGTGAATTAAGATTAGCCAAAAAATCAGAACGTGGACCTGGCGGTCTGTAAATAAGTACTCCCTTAAGATTATACGAGGGAGTCACCTTAATGGCGAATTGAAAGGCTTCGCAGCTTGTGGACAATATTGGAAATATTCTGACCGAGAAGCTGTTTCGAGTGATTATCGCTAATCCACCTCCTTTCTTTCCCTGTCTGTCCAAACGATGTACCTTATATCCCTGCGGTACAGCGACCACTAGGTCTGAATCTGACTCAGCGTCCATCCAGGTCTCGGTAATGAATAATATATCTATATTCTTGTCTAAAATCAGATCTTGGATTTCCTGTCTGTGCCTTCCCAAGGATCTGGTATTAATGAGTGCAGTAGTCAACTTCTTAGTTTTGTTATTAGCACCTATATTGGTACATGCTTTATTATTAATGAAAGGTAAAAGGGAATCGCAGCTGGGACAGGTAGAGATTACCGTTTGGGCAATGAGCTCAGGGTCATATTGGGAGCAAATGCTACATTGGACTGACCTCAGCTGCAGGAGATCAGCGACAGAGTAGAGGTGTGCTCGGATGTTCTGTCTGGACCAGGGGTCGTAGCCCTCGTCCCGGTCCCGGGTGCAGACGGGCTTGCCTTTGGGGCGCCTTCGGCGCGCCCGCTGCGCCCGCCCGCTGCGCAGGCGAGATGACGCCGTCCTTATATCCAGTGTAGAGGAGGGCGTGATGCGGCCATCAACTGGACCGCAACCCTTTCCTCCGCCCAGTATGGCAGCTGTAAGCACTCTCTCCTACAGCGTCAGCACGTAATCAGCTGCGCTGGGAGATGCGATGTGGTCGGAAATGAGGCAGGTAGTTTAAAACTTTCCCAAATTGAAATAAAATGCCACAAACGAAAAAAGAACTGCACACTTTTTAAAAACACGCTAGCCTCTGGCTTTCCGCCTCAGAGATGAGCCCAAATTTAAATCAGCGCGTTCGCGCTAAAGAGAATGTTTAAATACCTTGGGAGGGCGGGATGCGGCCATCAACTGGACCGCAACCCTTTCCTCCGCCCAGTATGGCGGCTGTAAGCACTCTCTCCTACAGCGTCAGCACGTAATCTGCTGCGCTGGGAGATGCGATAAGGTCGGAAATGAGGCAGGTAGTTTAAAAACTTTCCCAAATTGAAATAAAATGCCACAAACGAAAAAAGAAATGCACACTTTTTAAAAACACGCTATCCTCCGGCTTTCCGCCTCAGAGGTGAGCCCAAATTGAAATCAGCGCGCTCGCTCTAAAGAGAATGTTTAAATACCTTGGGAGGGCGGGATGCGGCCATCAACTGGACTGCAACCCTTTCCTCCGCCCAGTATGGCGGCTGTAAGCACTCTCTCCTACAGCGTCAGCACGTAATCTGCTGCGCTGGGAGATGCGATGTGGTCGGAAATGAGGCAGGTAGTTTAAAACTTTCCCAAATTGAAATAAAATGCCACAAACGAAAAAAGCAATGCACACTTTTTAAAAACACGCTAGCCTCCGGCTTTCCGCCTCAGAGGTGAGCCCAAATTGAAATCAATCAATTAAGTTTTTTTATGTATATAATCGGTATCCATTCAATTTTAGGTATCTTTTCTATTGTTTTCAACTGGTGTTTTCTTTAAGAGAAATGTTATTGTTGTTTGATCTAGATCTTTGTGTTTATGAATATTGTATCCACGACTTGGTACATTCTTGTGTTACGCACCCTTTGAAAATTAATAAATAAAGTTTTTAAAAAATGAGTTTAATTTACCAATTTACATTTTCACAAGTTTATCAATACATTTTATTTACATATTCATTCTTATAATATATTTTAATACTAAAAATAAAAAAAAATGATGGTACGGTACCTTATGTAGTCTTTTTTTCTTAATTAATTTTATGGATCCACAAATCTTTTGCAAATCCTCAAACAAACTGCCGCTTTTATTGCACACATTTAATGCTAAAACAACAACACATTTAATACAAACATATGCTATTGCTATTTCAAAGTCTACCACTGCCCCTTTGTGGGAGTGTGAGTAAATGTATGAGTGACTGTGTGGGTGAATGAGTGGCTATATGGGTGTGTGAGTGACTGTGTGGGTATGTTAGTGGGTGTGGCTGTGTGGGAGTGGCAGTAGGTATGAGTGTGACTATGTGGGTGCGCGAGTGGTTTTGTGGGTCTGTGAGTGGGTGTATGATGGGCTGTATGGGTGTGTGAGTTGTTATGTGGGTGTGCACATGGGTATGTGAGTGGCTGCATGGGTCTGTGAGTGTTTTTGTGAGTAGTTTTGTAAGTGTGTGAGTGGGTGTGTTGGTGTGTGAGTGGTTGTGTGAATGGCTGTGTGGGTCTTTGAGTGGGTGTGTTAGTGGCTGTATGGGTATGCGAGTGGGTGTGTGGGTGGTTGTGTGAGTGGGTGTGTGAGTGTATGTTTGGGTATCAGTAGCTGTGTAGATCTGTGAGTGTGAGATTGTATTTTTTTAATTAGGGTTCGGATCCATGGATCCACCAAAATCCATGAGGATATGGGTCGATCTACGGATTTTCGCACCCTCAAAACAAAAAGGGTTTTGGGAAATTTCTTTCCCATGAGGGGTCACTCACAGACCCTTCCATCAGTCCCATGGGGCCAGGGTACCTCTGCCCTGACCCTTCTATCACATTAACATTTTATTTCCCCCCGGGAACAGTGTCCTGATACACAAATGACAACTGCAACATTCTTCTCAGGTTGCCGCCAGCCATTCATGGCATTGCTGTTGGCATGTGGATTGCCAAATCCATCCCGATCCACATCTCTAGATATACATAAATATTTTTACTTTAATAACTCCAAAACTGCTGAACAGATTTACATCAGATTATAACAAGCAATGGTAAATGCATTTGCTTTGCCTATGTGATTAATATTAAGCTGTTTTTTTGTTGTAAGTTGTACCTTGCTGAGTAGTTGTACAATATAAGTTACATAAAGTCTGGTAAAGTGTTATGACTTGTTTATGTACAAAAGGGCAATATATTGTGCTTTTACTGGTGGCATAGTGTGGGTAAGTAATAGCAACAATTTTAAGAAGTAAAAGAGGGTAATAATAGAATTTATTGAGGTAATAGCAATATTATGTGTTGAGAGGAGTTCTGACAACATTTGGGCCTAGTGCCACTGCACCTGATGCAGCATTTAAATCATGTCTCTAGTGCCTGCGAGATAACTGCAGTTATATCTACCTGTTTAATAGTAAAATATAGCAATATTTGGTATTTAGAGAAGTTATGACAGCTTTTGTCTCTTGTGTCACTGCATGAGCTGCTATAGAGTGTTCAGAGGATTCCCTAGAGCTTGGGCTCCGGTGTCACTGCACCTGCTGCACCACTGAATTCATGACCCTAGTGCCTGCAAGGTAACTACACGTGTGACTGCTTATTTAGTAGTTAAATGTAGCAATACATGGTGTTTAGAGGAGTTCTGACAACTTTTGGCCTGGGTGTAACTGCACCTGTTGCACCTTTGAAATCATAGCCCTAGTGCCTGCTAGATAACTGCACTTCTGACTGCCTGTTTAGTAGTAAAGTTTAGCAATATTCTGCATTTAGTGTGGTCCCTAGAGATTTGTACGTGTGCCACTGCACCTGCTGCACCATTTAAATCAAGCCCCTTTTAACTGCAAGATAACTGCAGTTGTATCTGCCTGTATTGTAGTAAAATATAGCAATATTTGTTTTTTCAAGAAGGTCATGACAAATGTTGGGCCTGGTGCCACTGCACCTGCTGCGCCATTCAAACCATGACCCTGTTGTCTACAAGGTAACTGCACTTGGGACTGCCTGTTTAGTAGTACAATATAGCAATATTAGGTGTTTAGTGGGGTGCCTAGAGATGTTGGTCCTGCTGCTACTGCACTTGCTGCACCATTCAAATTATGACCCTATTGCCTGCTAGATGAATGCACTTGTGACTATCTTGTTTATTAGTAACATTTAGCAATAGTCTAGAGCTTTTGGCCTGAGTGCCACTGCACCTGCTGCATCATTCAAATCAAGTCCCTTTCACCTTCAAGGTAACTGCAACTTTAACTGACTGTTTAGCAGTCAAATATAGCGATTCAAGAGGGGTTGATGGACAAAGCGTTTGTACAAATCAAACACTCACCCCCAGTCAGCTGATCTGGGTTTAATCCATCACCATTCTTTAGCTCACTCTGCCACCCCAGTTCAGACATGGCCATATGCAAATCAGTCTGACCCTGCGCCTCATGGGAACAGTCCGCCCAAACTGCCAAGCCATGTCTTCCCTGGAGCGGAAACAAGCATCCTGGGACCGGTTTCGGATTCATAATCCTCATCAGCCAGGCTATCTTGAATCCAGTGCAAAGTGAGCAAGGGACTCACGTCTGAGCATACCCTGCCAACTTAGGGTGAACAAAGCGATACAAAAGGGGATGATGGACGGAGCGTTTGAGCAAATCAAACACTCACCCCCAGGCAGCTGATCTGGGTTTAATCCATCACCATTCTTTAGCTCACTCTGCCACCCCAGTTCAGACATGGCCATATGCAAATCAGTCTGACCCTGAGCCTCATGGGAACAGTCCGCCCAAACTGCCAAGCCATGTCTTCCCTGGAGCGGAAACAAGCATCCTGGGACCGGTTTCGGATTCATAATCCTCATCAGCCAGGCTATCTTGAATCCAGTGCAAAGTGAGCAAGGGACTCACGTCTGAGCATACCCTGCCAACTTAGGGTGAACAAAGCGATACAAAAGGGGATGATGGACGGAGCGTTTGAGCAAATCAAACACTCAACCCCAGTCAACTGATCTGGGTTTAATCCATCACCATTCTTTAGCTCACTCTTCCACCCCAGTTCAGACATGGCCATATGCAAATCAGTCTGACCCTGTGCATCATGGCAACAGTCCAGCCCGAACTGCCAAGCCATGTCTTCCCTGGACCGAAAACAAGCATCCTGGGACCGGTTTCGGATTCATAATCCTCATCAGCCAGGCAATCTTGAATCCAGTGGCAAAGTAAGCAAGGGACTCACGTCTGAGCGTACCCTGCAAACTTAGGGTGAACAAAGCGATACAAAAGGGAATGATGGACAGAGCGTTTGAGCAAATCAAACACTCACCCCCAGTCAAGTGATCTGGGTTTAATCCATCACCATTCTTTAGCTCACTCTGCCATCGCAGTTCAGACATGGCCATATGCAAATCAGTCCCACCTGTGCCTCATGGGAACAGACCAGCCCGAACTGTCAAGCCATGTCTTCCCTGGACCGGAAACAAGCATCCTGGGACCGGTTTCGGATTCATAGTCCTCATCAGCCAGGCTATCTTGAATCCAGTGGCAAAGTGAGCAATGGACTCACATCTGAGCATACCCTGCCAACTTAGGGTGAACAAAGCGATACAAAAGGGGATGATGGACGGAGCGTTTGAGCAAATCGAACACTACACCCAGTCAACTGATCTGGGTTTAATCCAGCACCATTCTTTAGCTCACTCTGCCACCCCAGTTCAGACATGGCCATATGCAAATCAGTCTGACCCTGTGCCTCATGGGATCAGTCCAGCCCGAACTGCCAAGCCATGTCTTCTCTGGACCGGAAAAAAGCATCCTGGGAACGGTTTTGAATTCATAAACCTCATCATCCAGGCTATCTTGAATCCAGTGGCAAATTGAGCAAGGGACTTACGTCTGAGCATACCCTGCCAACTTGGATTCATAATTCTCATCAGCCAGGCAATCGTGAATCCAGTGGCAAAGTAAGCAAGGGACTCACGTCTGAGCATACCCTGCCAACTTAGGGTGAACAAAGCGATACAAAAGGGGATGATGGACGGAGCGTTTGAGCAAATCAAACACTCACCCCCAGTCAACTGATCTGGGTTTAATCCATCACCATTCTTTAGCTCACTCTTCCACCCCAGTTCAGATATGGCCATATGCAAATCAGTCTGACCCTGTGCATCATGGCAACAGTCCAGCCCGAACTGCCAAGCCATGTCTTCCCTGGACCGGAAACAAGCATCCTGGGACCGGTTTCGGATTCATAATCCTCATCAGCCAGGCAATCTTGAATCCAGTGGCAAAGTAAGCAAGGGACTCACGTCTGAGCATACCCTGCCAACTTAGGGTGAACAAAGCGATACAAAAAGGAATGATGGACAGAGTGTTTGAGAAAATCAAACACTCACCCCCAGTCAAGTGATCTGGGTTTAATCCGGATGTATGACGTTATAACGCATACTTTTACAACGCATACCTTTACAACGAAATTTTTACAACGCAAATACTATTACAACGCATGTATTTACAACGCATGTTTTTACAACGCAGGTACCTTTACAACGCATACCATTACAACGTAAGTATTGGTAAGTATATTTTAATTGTAAATTAATTGAAATTAATATCATTTAATGTAATGTAATTTAATTTAATTTAATTTAATTTAATTTAATTTAATTTAATTAATTTAATTTAAATTTAATTTTACTTTATTTTTACCCTGTACCCCTTTATCCAAAAACCCAAAACTGACCCTGAACCCTAAAAATACCCCTTTACCCAAAAACCCAAAACTGACCCTGAACCCTAAAAATACCCCTTTACCCAAAAACCTAAAACTGACCCTGAACCCTAAAAATACCCCTTTACCCAAAAACCCAAAACTGACCCTGAACCCTAAAAATACCCCTTTAACCAAAAACCTAAAACTGACCCTAAACTCTAAAAATACCCCTTTACCCAAAAACCCAAAACTGACCCTGAACCCTAAAAATACCCCTTTACCCAAAAACCCCAAACTGACCCTGAACCCTAAAAATACCCCTTTACCCAAAAACCCAAAACTGACCCTGAACCCTAAAAATACCCCTTTACCCAAAAACCCAAAACTGACCCTGAACCCTAAAAATACCCCTTTACCCAAAAACCTAAAACTGACCCTGAACCCTAAAAATTCCCCTTTACCCAAAGACCCAAAACTGACACTGAACCCTAAAAATACCCCTTTACCCAAAAACCCAAAACTGACCCTGAACCCTAAAAATACCCCTTTACCCAAAAACCTAAAACTGACCCTAAACCCTAAAAATACCCCTTTACCCAAAAACTTAAAACTGACCCTGAACCCTAAAAATACCCCTTTACCCAAAAACCCAAAACTGACCCTGAACCCTAAAAATACCCCTTTACCCAAAAACCCAAAACTGACCCTGAACCCTAAAAATACCCCTATACCCAAAAACCCAAAACTGACCCTGAACCCTAAAAATACCCCTTTACTCAAAAACCCAAAACTGACCCTGAACCCTAAAAATACCCTTTTATCCAAAAACCCAAAACTGACCCTGAACCCTAAAAATACCCTTTTACCCAAAAACCCAAAACTGACCCTGAACCCTAAAAATACCCCTTAAAAAAACCCAAACATATAACATTTTAATTATAATTATATACTTACCAATACTTACGTTGTAATGGTATGCGTTGTAAAGGTACCTACGTTGTAAAAACATGCGTTGTAAATACATGCGTTGTAATAGTTTTTGCGTTGTAAAAGTTTCGTTGTAATGGTAGTGCGTTGTAAAAGTTGCGTTATAAAGGTAACATACCGTTTAATCCATCACCATTCTTTAGCTCACTCTGCCACCGCAGTTCAGACATGGCCATATGCAAATCAGTCTCACCTGTGCCTCATGGGAACAGTCCAGCCCGAACTGCCAAGCCATGTCTTCCCTGGACCGGAAACAAGCATCCTGGGACAGGTTTCGGATTCATAGTCCTCATCAGCCAGGCTATCTTGAATCCAGTGGCAAAGTGAGCAATGGACTCACATCTGAGCATACCCTGCCAACTTAGGGTGAACAAAGCGAAACAAAAGGGGATGGTGGACGGAGCGTTTGAGCAAATCAAACACTCAACCCCAGTCAACTGATCTGGGTTTAATCCATCACCATTCTTTAGCTCACTCTTCCACCCCAGTTCAGACATGGCCATATGCAAATCAGTCTGACCCTGTGCATCATGGCAACAGTCCAGCCCGAACTGCCAAGCCATGTCTTCCCTGGACCGGAAACAAGCATCCTGGGACCGGTTTCGGATTCATAATCCTCCTCAGCCAGGCAATCTTGAATCCAGTGGCAAAGTAAGCAAGGGACTCACGTCTGAGCGTACCCTGCCAACTTAGGGTTAACAAAGCGATACAAAAGGGAATGATGGACAGAGCGTTTGAGCAAATCAAACACTCACCCCCAGTCAAGTGATCTGGGTTTAATCCATCACCATTCTTTAGCTCATTCTGCCACCGCAGTTCAGACATGGCCATATGCAAATCAGTCTCACCTGTGCCTCATGGGAACAGTCCAGCCCGAACTGTCAAGCCATGTCTTCCCTGGACCGGAAACAAGCATCCTGGGACCGGTTTCGGATTCATAGTCCTCATCAGCCAGGCTACCTTGAATCCAGTGGCAAAGTGAGCAATGGACTCACATCTGAGCATACCCTGCCAACTTAGGGTGAACAAAGCGATACAAAAGGGGATGATGGACGGAGCGTTTGAGCAAATCGAACACTACACCCAGTCAACTGATCTGGGTTTAATCCAGCACCATTCTTTAGCTCACTCTGCCACCCCAGTTCAGACATGGCCATATGCAAATCAGTCTGACCCTGTGCCTCATGGGATCAGTCCAGCCCGAACTGCCAAGCCATGTCTTCTCTGGACCGGAAAAAAGCATCCTGGGAACGGTTTTGAATTCATAAACCTCATCATCCAGGCTATCTTGAATCCAGTGGCAAATTGAGCAAGGGACTTACGTCTGAGCATACCCTGCCAACTTGGATTCATAATCCTCATCAGCCAGACAATCGTGAATCCAGTGGCAAAGTAAGCAAGGGACTCACGTCTGAGCATACCCTGCCAACTTAGGGTGAACAAAGCGATACAAAAGGGGATGATGGACGGAGCGTTTGAGCAAATCAAACACTCACCCCCAGTCAACTGATCTGGGTTTAATCCATCACCATTCTTTAGCTCACTCTTCCAACCCAAGTTCAGACATGGCCATATGCAAATCAGTCTGACCCTGTGCATCATGGCAACAGTCCAGCCCGAACTGCCAAGCCATGTCTTCCCTGGACCGGAAACAAGCATCCTGGGACCGGTTTCGGATTCATAATCCTCATCAGCCAGGCAATCTTGAATCCAGTGTCAAAGTAAGCAAGGGACTCACGTCTGAGCATACCCTGCCAACTTAGGGTGAACAAAGCGATACAAAAGGGAATGATGGACAGAGCGTTTGAGCAAATCAAACACTCACCCCCAGTCAAGTGATCTGGGTTTAATCCGGATGTATGACGTTATAACGCATACTTTTACAACGCATACCTTTACAACGAAATTTTTACAACGCAAATACTATTACAATGCATGTATTTACAACGCATGTTTTTACAACGCAGGTACCTTTACAACGCATACCATTACAACGTAAGTATTGGTAAGTATATTTTAATTGTAAATTAATTGAAATTAATATCATTTAATGTAATGTAATTTAATTTAATTTAATTTAATTTAATTTAATTTAATTAATTTAATTTAAATTTAATTTTACTTTATTTTTACCCTGTACCCCTTTATCCAAAAACCCAAAACTGACCCTGAACCCTAAAAATACCCCTTTACCCAAAAACCCAAAACTGACCCTGAACCCTAAAAATACCCCTTTACCCAAAAACCTAAAACTGACCCTGAACCCTAAAAATACCCCTTTACCCAAAAACCCAAAACTGACCCTGAACCCTAAAAATACCCCTTTAACCAAAAACCTAAAACTGACCCTAAACTCTAAAAATACCCCTTTACCCAAAAACCCAAAACTGACCCTGAACCCTAAAAATACCCCTTTACCCAAAAACCCAAAACTGACCCTGAACCCTAAAAATACCCCTTTACCCAAAAACCCAAAACTGACCCTGAACCCTAAAAATACCCCTTTACCCAAAAACCTAAAACTGACCCTGAACCCTAAAAATTCCCCTTTACCTAAAGACCCAAAACTGACCCAGAACCCTAAAAGTACCCCTTTACCCAAAACCCAAAACTGACCCTGAACCCTAAAAATACCCCTTTACCCAAAAACCTAAAACTGACCCTAAACCCTAAAAATACCCCTTTACCCAAAAACTTAAAACTGACCCTGAACCCTAAAAATACCCCTTTACCCAAAAACCCAAAACTGAACCTGAACCCTAAAAATACCCCTTTACCCAAAAACCCAAAACTGACCCTGAACCCTAAAAATACCCCTTTACCCAAAAACCCAAAACTGACCCTGAACCCTAAAAATACCCCTTTACTCAAAAACCCAAAACTGACCCTGAACCCTAAAAATACCCTTTTATCCAAAAACCCAAAACTGACCCTGAACCCTAAAAATACCCTTTTACCCAAAAACCCCAAACTGACCCTGAACCCTAAAAATACCCCTTAAAAAAACCCAAACATATAACATTTTAATTATAATTATATACTTACCAATACTTACGTTGTAATGGTATGCGTTGTAAAGGTACCTACGTTGTAAAAACATGCGTTGTAAATACATGCGTTGTAATAGTTTTTGCGTTGTAAAAGTTGCGTTGTAATGGTAGTGCGTTGTAAAAGTTGCGTTATAAAGGTAACATACCGTTTAATCCATCACCATTCTTTAGCTCACTCTGCCACCGCAGTTCAGACATGGCCATATGCAAATCAGTCTCACCTGTGCCTCATGGGAACAGTCCAGCCCGAACTGCCAAGCAATTGCTTCCCTGGACAGCATCCTGGGACAGGTTTCGGATTCATAGTCCTCATCAGCCAGGCTATCTTGAATCCAGTGGCAAAGTGAGCAATGGACTCACATCTGAGCATACCCTGCCAACTTAGGGTGAACAAAGCGATACAAAAGGGGATGATGGACGGTGCGTTTGAGCAAATCAAACACTCACCCCCAGTCAACTGATCTGGGTTTAATCCTTTACCATTCTTTAGCTCACTCTGCAACCCCAGTTCAGACATGGCCATATGCAAATCAGTCTGACCCTGCGCCTCATGGGAACAGTCCAGCCCAAACTGCCAAGCCATGTCTTCCCTGGAGCGGAAACAAGCATCCTGGGACCGGTTTCGGATTCATAATCCTCATCAGCCAGGCTATCTTGAATCCAGTGCAAAGTGAGCAAGGGACTCACGTCTGAGCATACCCTGCCAACTTAGGGTGAACAAAGCGATACAAAAGGGGATGATTGACGGAGCGTTTGAGCAAATCAAACACTCAACCCCAGTCAACTGATGTGGGTTTAATCCATCACCATTCTTTAGCTCACTCTTCCACCCCAGTTCAGACATGGCCATATGCAAATCAGTCTGACCCTGTGCATCATGGCAACAGTCCAGCCCGAACTGCCAAGCAATGTCTTCCCTGGACCGGAAACAAGCATCCTGGGACCGGTTTCGGATTCATAATCCTCATCAGCCAGGCAATCTTGAATCCAGTGGCAAAGTAAGCAAGGGACTCACGTCTGAGCGTACCCTGCCAACTTAGGGTGAACAAAGCGATACAAAAGGGAATGATGGACAGAGCGTTTGAGCAAATCAAACACTCACACCCAGTCAAGTGATCTGGGTTTAATCCATCACCATTCTTTAGCTCACTCTGCCACCGCAGTTCAGACATGGCCATATGCAAATCAGTCTCACCTGTGCCTCATGGGAACAGTCCAGCCCGAACTGTCAAGCCATGTCCTCCCTGGACCGGAAACAAGCATCCTGGGACCGGTTTCGGATTCATAGTCCTCATCAGCCAGGCTATCTTGAATCCAGTGGCAAAGTGAGCAATGGACTCACATCTGAGCATACCCTGCCAACTTAGGGTGAACAAAGCGATACAAAAGGGGATGATGGACGGAGCGTTTGAGCAAATCGAACACTACACCCACTCAACTGATCTGGGTTTAATCCAGCACCATTCTTTAGCTCACTCTGCCACCCCAGTTCAGACATGGCCATATGCAAATCAGTCTGACCCTGTGCATCATGGCAACAGTCCAGCCCGAACTGCCAAGCCATGTCTTCTCTGGACCGGAAAAAAGCATCCTGGGAACGGTTTTGAATTCATAAACCTCATCATCCAGGCTATCTTGAATCCAGTGGGAAATTGAGCAAGGGACTTACGTCTGAGCATACCCTGCCAACTTGGATTCATAATCCTCATCAGCCAGGCAATCGTGAATCCAGTGACAAAGTAAGCAAGGGACTCACGTCTGAGCATACCCTGCCAACTTAGGGTGAACAAAGCGATACAAAAGGGGATGATGGACGGAGCGTTTGAGCAAATCAAACACTCACCCCCAGTCAACTGATATGGGTTTAATCCATCACCATTCTTTAGCTCACTCTTCCACCCCAGTTCAGACATGGCCATATGCAAATCAGTCTGACCCTGTGCATCATGGCAACAGTCCAGCCCGAACTGCCAAGCCATTTCTTCCCTGGACCGGAAACAAGCATCCTGGGACCGGTTTCGGATTCATAATCCTCATCAGCCAGGCAATCTTGAATCCAGTGGCAAAGTAAGCAAGGGACTCATGTCTGAGCATACCCTGCCAACTTAGGGTGAACAAAGCGATACAAAAGGGAATGATGGACAGAGCGTTTGAGCAAATCAAACACTCACCCCCAGTCAAGTGATCTGGGTTTAATCCGGATGTATGATGTTATAACGCATACTTTTACAACGCATACCTTTACAACGAAATTTTTACAACGCAAATACTATTACAACGCATGTTTTTACAACGCATGTTTTTACAACGCAGGTACCTTTACAACGCATACCATTACAACGTAAGTATTGGTAAGTATATATTAATTTTTTAATTGTAAATTAATTGAAATTAATATCATTTAATGTAATGTAATTTAATTTAATTTAATTTAATTTAATTAATTTAATTTAATTTAAATTTAATTTTACTTTATTTTTACCCTGTACCCCTTTACCCAAAAACCCAAAACTGACCCTGAACCCTAAAAATACCCCTTTACCCAAAAACCCAAAACTGACCCTGAACCCTAAAAATACCCCTTTACCCAAAAACCTAAAACTGACCCTGAACCCTAAAAATACCCCTTTACCCAAAAACCCAAAACTGACCCTGAACCCTAAAAATACCCCTTTACGCAAAAACCCAAAACTGACCCTGAACCCTAAAAATACCCCTTTAACCAAAAACCTAAAACTGACCCTAAACTCTAAAAATACCCCTTTACTCAAAAACCCCAAACCGACCCTGAACCCTAAAAATACCCCTTTACCCAAAAACCCAAAACTGACCCTAAACCCTAAAAATACCCCTTTACCCAAAAACCCAAAACTGACCCTGAACCCTAAAAATACCCCTTTACCCAAAAACCCAAAACTGACCCTGAACCCTAAAAATACCCCTTTACCCAAAAACCCAAAACTGACCCTGAACCCTAAAAATACCCCTTTACTCAAAAACCCAAAACTGACCCTGAACCCTAAAAATACCCTTTTATCCAAAAACCCAAAACTGACCCTGAACCCTAAAAATACCCTTTTACCCAAAAACCCAAAACTGACCCTGAACCCTAAAAATACCCCTTAAAAAAACCCAAACATATAACATTTTAATTATAATTATATACTTACCAATACTTACGTTGTAATGGTATGCGTTGTAAAGGTACCTACGTTGTAAAAACATGCGTTGTAAATACATGCGTTGTAATAGTTTTTGCGTTGTAAAAGTTTCGTTGTAATGGTAGTGCGTTGTAAAAGTTGCGTTATAAAGGTAACATACCGTTTAATCCATCACCATTCTTTAGCTCACTCTGCCACCGCAGTTTAGACATGGCCATATGCAAATCAGTCTCACCTGTGCCTCATGGGAACAGTCCAGCCCGAACTGCCAAGCCATGTCTTCCCTGGACCAGAAACAAGCATCCTGGGACAGGTTTCGGATTCATAGTCCTCATCAGCCAGGCTATCTTGAATCCAGTGGCAAAGTGAGCAATGGACTCACATCTGAGCATACCCTGCCAACTTAGGGTGAACAAAGCGATACAAAAGGGGATGATGGACGGTGCATTTGAGCAAATCAAACACTCACCCCCAGTCAACTGATCTGGGTTTAATCCTTCACCATTCTTTAGCTCACTCTGCAACCCCAGTTCAGACATGGCCATATGCAAATCAGTATGACCCTGTGCCTCATGGAAACAGTCCAGCCCAAACTGCCAAGCCATGCTTTCCCTGGCCCGGAAACAAGCATCCTGGGGCCGGTTTCGGATTCATAATCCTCATCAGCCAGGCTATCTTGAATCCAGTGGCAAAGTGAGCAAGGGACTCACGTCTGAGCATACCCTCCCAACTTAGGGTGAACAAAGCAATACAAAAGGGGATGATGGACGGAGCATTTGAGCAAATCAAACACTACCCCCAGTCAACTGATCTGGGTTTAATCCATCACCATTCTTTAGCTCACTCTTCCACCCCAGTTCAGACATGGCCATATGCAAATCAGTCTGACCCTGTGCATCATGGCAACAGTCCAGCCCGAACTGCCAAGCCATGTCTTCCCTGGACCGGAAACAAGCATCCTGGGACCGGTTTCGGATTCATAATCCTCATCAGCCAGGCAATCTTGAATCCAGTGGCAAAGTAAGCAAGGGACTCACGTCTGAGCATACCCTGCCAACTTAGGGTGAACAAAGCGATACAAAAGGGAATGATGGACAGAGCGTTTGAGCAAATCAAACACTCACCCCCAGTCAAGTGATCTGGGTTTACTCCATCACCATTCTTTAGCTCACTCTGCCACCGCAGTTCAGACATGGCCATATGCAAATCAGTCTCACCTGTGCCTCATGGGAACAGTCCAGCCCGAACTGTCAAGCCATGTCTTCCCTGGACCGGAAACAAGCATCCTGGGACCGGTTTCGGATTCATAGTCCTCATCAGCCAGGCTATCTTGAATCCAGTGGCAAAGTGAGCAATGGACTCACATCTGAGCATACCCTGCCAACTTAGGGTGAACAAAGCGATACAAAAGGGGATGATGGACGGAGCGTTTGAGCAAATCGAACACTACACCCAGTCAACTGATTTGGGTTTAATCCAGCACCATTCTTTAGCTCACTCTGCCACCCCCAGTTCAGACATGGCCATATGCAAATCAGTCTGACCCTGTGCCTCATGGGATCAGTCCAGCCCGAACTGCCAAGCCATGTCTTCTCTGGACCGGAAAAAAAGCATCCTGGGAACAGTTTTGAATTCATAAACCTCATCATCCAGGCTATCTTGAATCCAGTGGCAAATTGAGCAAGGGACTTACGTCTGAGCAAACCCTGCCAACTTGGATTCATAATCCTCATCAGCCAGGCAATCGTGAATCCATTGGCAAAGTAAGCAAGGGACTCACGTCTGAGCATACCCTGCCAACTTAGGGTGAACAAAGCGATACAAAAGGGGATGATGGACGGAGCGTTTGAGCAAATCAAACACTCCCCCCCCAGTCAACTGATCTGGGTTTAATCCATCACCATTATTTAGCTCACTCTTCCACCCCAGTTCAGACATGGCCATATGCAAATCAGTCTGACCCTGTGCATCATGGCAACAGTCCAGCCCGAACTGCCAAGCCATGTCTTCCCTGGACCGGAAACAAGCATCCTGGGACCGGTTTCGGATTCATAATCCTCATCAGCCAGGCAATCTTGAATCCAGTGGCAAAGTAAGCAAGGGACTCACGTCTGAGCATACCCTGCCAACTTAGGGTGAACAAAGCGATACAAAAGGGAATGATGGACAGAGCGTTTGAGCAAATCAAACACTCACCCCCAGTCAAGTGATCTGGGTTTAATCCATCACCATTCTTTAGCTCACTCTGCCACCGCAGTTCAGACATGGCCATATGCAAATCAGTCTCACCATGTGCCTCATGGGAACAGTCCAGCCCGAACTGCCAAGCCATGTGTTCCCTGGACGGGAAACAAGCATCCTGGGACAGGTTTCGGATTCATAGTCCTCATCAGCCAGGCTATCTTGAATCCAGTGGCAAAGTGAGCAATGGACTCACATCTGAGCATACCCTGCCAACTTAGGGTGAACAAAGCGATACAAAAGGGGATGATGGACGGTGCGTTTGAGCAAATCAAACACTCACCCCCAGTCAACTGATCTGGGTTTAATCCTTCACCATTCTTTAGCTCACTCTGCAACCCCAGTTCAGACATGGCCATATGCAAATCAGTCTGACCCTGTGCCTCATGGAAACAGTCCAGCCCAAACTGCCAAGCCATGCTTTCCCTGGACCGGAAACAAGCATCCTGGGGCCGGTTTCGGATTCATAATCCTCATCAGCCAGGCTATCTTGAATCCAGTGGCAAAGTGAGCAAGGGACTCACGTCTGAGCATACCCTCCCAACTTAGGGTGAACAAAGCAATACAAAAGGGGATGATGGACGGAGCATTTGAGCAAATCAAAAACTACCCCCAGTCAACTGATCTGGGTTTAATCCAGCACCATTCTTTAGCTCACTCTGCCACCCCAGTTCAGACATGGCCATATGCAAATCAGTCTGACCCTGTGCCTCATGGGATCAGTCCAGCCTGAACTGCCAAGCCATGTCTTCTCTGGACCGGAAAAAAGCATCCTGGGAACGGTTTTGAATTCATAAACCTCATCATCCAGGCTATCTTGAATCCAGTGGCAAATTGAGCAAGGGACTTACGTCTGAGCATACCCTGCCACCTTAGGGTGAACAAAGCGATACAAAAGGGAATGATGGACACAGCGTTTGAGCAAATCAAACACTCACCCCCAGTCCACTGATCTGGGTTTAATCCATGACCATTCTTTATCTCACTTTGCCACCCCAGTTCAGACATGGCCATATGCAAATCAGTCTGACCAGTGCCTCATAGGAACAGTCCAGCCCGAACTGCCAAGCCATGTCTTCCCTGGACCGGAAACAAGCATCCTGGGACCGGTTTCGGATTCATAGTCCTCATCAGCCAGGCTATCTTGAATCCAGTGGCAAAGTGAGCAAGGGACTCACGTCTGAGCATACCCTGCCAACTTAGGGTGAACAAAGCGATACAAAAGGGAATGATGGACGGAGCGTTTGAGCAAATCAAACACTCACCCCCAGTCAACTGATCTGGGTTTAATCCTTCACCATTCTTTAGCTCACTCTGCCACCCCAGTTCAGACATGGCCATATGCAAATCAGGCTGACCATGTGTCTCATGGGAACAGTCCAGCCCGAACTGCCAAGCCGTGTCTTCCCTGGACAGGAAACAAGCATCCTGGGACCAGTTTCGGAATCGTAATCCTCATCATTCAGGCTATCTTGAATCCAGTGGCAAAGTGAAAAGGGACTCAGGTCTGAGCATATCCTGCCAACTTAGGGTGAACAAAGCAATACAAAAGGGGATGATGGACGGAGCATTTGAGCAAATCAAACACTACCCCCAGTCAACTGATCTGGGTTTAATCCATCACCATTCTTTAGCTCACTCTGCCACCCCAGTTCAGACATGGCCATATGCAAATCAATCTGACCCTGTGCCTCATGGGATCAGTCCAGCTCGAACTTCCAAACCATGTCTTCTCTGGATCGGAAACAAGCATCCTGGGACCGGTTTCGAATTCATAATCCTCATCAGCCAGGCTATCTTGAATCCAGAGGCAAAGTGAGCAAGGGACTTACGTCTGAGCATACCCTGCCAACTTAGGGTGAACAAAGTGTTACAAATGGGGATGATGGACGGAGCGTTTGAGCAAATCAAACACTCACCCCCAGTCAACTGATCTGGGTTTAATCCATCACCATTCTTTAGCTCACTCTGCCACCCCAGTTCAGACATGGCCATATGCAAATCAGTCTGACGCTGTGCCTCATGGGAACAGTCCAGCCCGAACTGCCAAGCCATGTCTTCCCTGGACCGGAAACAAGCATCCGAGGACCATTTTTTGGATTCATAATCCTCATCAGCCAGGCTACCTTGAATCAAATGGCAAAGTGAGCAACGGACTGACGTCTGAGCATACCCTGCCAACTTAGGGTGAACAAAGCGATACAAAAGGGGATGATGGACAGAGCGTTTGAGCAAATCAAACACTCACCCCCAGTCAATTGATATGGGTTTAATCCATCACCATTCTTTAGCTCACTCTGCCACCCCAGTTCAGACATGGCCATATGCAAATCAGTCTGACGCTGTGCCTCATGGGAACAGTCCAGCCCGAACTGCCAAGCCATGTCTTCCCTGGACCGGAAACAAGCATCCTGGGACCGGTTTGGGATTCATAATCCTCATCATTCAGGCTATCTTGAATCCAGTGGCAAAGTGAGCAAGGGACTCACGTCTGAGCATACCCTGCCAACTTAGGGTGATCAAAGCGATACAAAAGGGGATGATGGACGGATCATTTGAGCAAATCAAAAACTACCCCCAGTCAACTGATCTGGGTTTAATCCATCACCATTCTTTAGCTCACTCTGCCACCCCAGTTAAGACATGGCCATATGCAAATCAGTCTGACCCCGTGCCTCATGGGAACAGTCCAGCCCGAACTGCCAAGCCATGTCTTCCCTGGACTGGAAACAAGAATCCTGGGACCGGTTTCGGATTCATAATCCTCATCAGCCAGGCTATCTTGAATCCAGTGGCAAAGTGAGCAAGGTACTCAAGTCTGAGCATAACCTGCCAACTTAGGGTGACCAAAGCCATACAAAAGGGGATGATGGACGGAGCGTTTGAGCAAATCAAACACTCACCCCCAGTCAACTGATCTGGGATTAATCCATCACCATCTTTAGCTCACTCTGCCACCCCAGTTCAGACATGGCCATATGCAAATCATTCTGACCCTGTGCCTCATGGGAACAGTCCAGCCCGAACTGCCAAGCCATGTCGTCCCTGGACCGGAAACAAGCATCCTGGGACCGGTTTCGGATTCATAATCCTCATCAGCCAGGCTATCTTGAATCCAGTGGCAAAGTGAGCAAGGGACTCACGTCTGAGCATACCCTGCCAACTTAGGGTGATCAAAGCGATACAAAAGGGGATGATGGACGGATCATTTGAGCAAATCAAACACTACCCCCAGTCAACTAATCTGGGTTTAATCCATCACCATTCTTTAGCTCACTCTGCCACCCCAGTTCAGACATGGCCATATGCAAATCAGTCTGACCCTGTGCCTCATGGGAACAGTACAGCCCGAACTGCCAAGCCATGTCTTCCCTGGACTGGAAACAAGCATCCTGGGACCGGTTTCGGATTCATAATCCTCATCAGCCAGGCTATCTTGAATCCAGTGGCAAAGTGAGCAAGGGACTCACGTCTGAGCAAAACCTGCCAACTTAGGGTGAACAAAGCCATGCAAAAGGGGATGATGGACAGAGCGTTTGAGCAAATCAAACACTCACCCCCAGTCAACTGCTCTGGGTTTAATCCATCACCATCTTTCGCTCACTCTGCCACCCCAGTTCAGACATGGCCGTATATGCAAATCAGTCTGACCCTGTGCCTCATGGGATCAGTCCAGCCCGAACTGCCAAGCCATGTCTTCCCTGGACCGGAAACAAGCATCCTGGGACTGGTTTCGGATTCATAGTCCTCATCAGCCAGGCTATCTTGAATCCAGTGGCAAAGTGAGGAAGGGACTCACGTCTGAGCATACCCTGCCAACTTAGGGTGAACAAAGCAATACAAAAGGAGATGATGGACGAAGCGTTTGAGCAAATCAAACACTCACCACCAGTCAACTGCTCTGGGTTTAATCCATCACCATTCTTTAGCTCACTCTGCCACCCCAGTTCAGACATGGCCATATGCAAATCAGTCTGACCCTGTGCCTCATGGGATCAGTCCAGCCCGAACTGTCAAGCCATGTCTTCTCTGAACCGGAAACAAGCATCCTTGGACCGGTTTTGGATTCATAATCCTCATCAGTCAGGCTATCTTGTATCCAATGGCAAAGTGAGCAAGGGACTCACGTCTGAGCATACCCTGCCAACATAGGGTGAACAATGGGATACAAAAGGGGATGATGGACGGAGCGTTTGAGCAAATCAAACACTCACCGCCAGTCAACTGATCTGGGATTAATCCATCACCATTCTTTAGCTCACTCTGCCATCCCAGTTCAGACATGGCCATATGCAAATCAGTCTGACCCTGTGCCTCATGGGAGCAGTCCAGCCCGAACTGCCAAGCCATGTCATCCCTGGACCGGAAACAAAGTAAGCAAGGGACTCACGTCTGAGCATGCCCTGCCAACTTAGGGTGAACAAAGCGATGCAAAAGGGAATGATGGACGGAGCGTTTGAGCAAATCAAACACTCACCCCCAGTCAACTGATCTGGGATTAATCCATCACCATTCTTTATCTCACTCTGCCACCCCAGTTCAGACATGGCCATATGCAAATCAGTCTGACCCTGTGCCTCATGGGAACAGTCCAGCCCGAACTGCCAAGCCATGTCTTCCCTGGACCGGAAACACGCATCCTGAGACTGGTTTCGGATTCATAGTCCTCATCAGCCAGGCTATCTTGAATCCAGTGGCAAAGTGAGCAAGGGACTCACGTCTGAGCATACCCTGCCAACTTAGGGTGAACAAAGCCATACAAAAGGAGATGATGGACGGAGAGTTTGAGCAAATCAAACACTCACCCCCAGTCAACTGCTCTGGGTTTAATCCAACACCATTCTTTAGCTCACTCTGCCACCCCAGTTCAGACATGGCCATATGCAAATCAGTCTAACCCTGTGCCTCATGGGAACAGTCCAGCCCGAACTGCCAAGCCATGTCTTCCCTGGACCGGAAATAAGCATCCTGGGACCGGTTTCGGATTCATAATCCTCATCATTCAGGCTATCTTGAATCCAGAGGCAAAGTGAGCAAGGTACTCACATCTGAGCATACCCTGCCAACTTAGGGTGAACAAAGCGATACAAAGGGGAATGATGGACGGAGCGTTTGAGCAAATCAAACACTCACCCCCAGTCAACTGATTTGGGATTAATCCATCACCATTGTTTAGCTCACTCTGCCACCCCAGATCAGACATGGCCATTTGCAAATCAGTCTGATGCTGTGCTTCATGGGAACAGTCCAGCCCGAACTGCCAAGCCATGTCTTCCCTGGACCGGAAACAAGCATCCTGGGACCGGTTTCGGGATTCATAATCCTCATCAGCCAGGCTATCTTGAATCCAGTGGCAAAGTGAGCAAGGGACTCACGTCTGAGCATACCCTGCCAACTTAGGGTGAACAAAGCGATACAAAAGGAGATGATGGACGGAGAGTTTGAGCAAATCAAACACTCACCTCCAGTCAACTGCTCTGGGTTTAATCCAACACCATTCTTTAGCTCACTCTGCCACCCCAGTTCAGACATGGCCATATGCAAATCAGTCTGACCCTGTCTTCCATTGACCGGAAACTAGCATCCTGGGACCTGTTTCGGATTCATAATCCTCATCAGCCTGGCTATCTTGAATCCAGTGGCAAAGTGAGCAAGGGACTCACGTCTGAGCATACCCTGCCAACTTAGGGTGAACAAAGCGATACAAAAGGGAATGATGGACGGAGCGTTTGAGCAAATCAAACACTCACCCCCAGTCAACTGATTTGGGATTAATCCATCACCACTCTTTAGCTCACTCTGCCACCCCAGTTCAGACATGGCCATTTGCAAATCAGTCTGATGCTGTGCTTCATAGGAACAGTCCAGCCCGAACTGCCAAGCCATGTCTTCCCTGGACCGGAAACAAGCATCCTGGGACCGGTTTCAGGATTCATAATCCTCATCAGCCCGGCTATCTTGAATCCAGTGGCAAAGTGAGCAAGCGACTCACGTCTGAGCATACCCTGCCAATTTTGGGTGAACAAAGCGATGCAAAAGGGGATGATGGACGGAGCGTTTGAGCAAATCAAACACTCACCCCCAGTCAACTGATCTGGGTTTAATCCATCACCATTGTTTAGCTCACTCTGCCACCCAGTTCAGACATGGCCATATGCAAATCAGTCTGACCCTGTGCCTCATGGCAACAGTCCAGCCCGAACTGCCAAGCCATGTCTTCCCTGGACCGGAAACAAGCATCCTGGGACCGGTTTCGGATTCATAATCCTCATCAGCCGGGCTATCTTGAATCCATGTCTGAACTGGGGGGGCTCGGTGTGCAAAATAACGATGGATTAAGGCCCAGATCTGTGACTGGGGGTGAATATATAGCCATTGTGCAACATTCCGTTCATCATCTGGTGTGTTTTGCTAGTAGTCAAATATACCAATATTATGTGTTTAGAGGAATTCTGACAACTTTTGGGCCCGGTGATATTGCACCTGCTACACCATTCAAATAATGACCCTGTTACCTGCAATACGACTCTACTTGCGATTGCCTGTTTAGTAGTAAAATATAGCAATGTTTGGTGTTTAGTGGAGTTATGACAACTTTTGGCCCTGGTACAACTGCACCTGCTGCACAATTTATCTCAAACTCCTTTTAACTGGAAGGTAACTGCAATTGTAACTGCCTGCATAGTGAATGTAGCAATATTAGGTTTTTCAAGGAGGTCAAGACAAATTTTGGGCCCAGTGCCACTGCACCTGCTGCACCATCCAAATCATGACCCTGATGTCTGCAAGGTAACTGCACTTGTGACTACCTGTTTAGTAGTAAAATGTAGAAATTGTAGGTGTTTAGTATGGTGTTTAGAGCTTTTGGTCCTGTGGTCACTGCTCCTGCTTGCACAATTGACATCATGACATGCAAGGTAACTGCACTTGTGTTTTGACTGCCTATTTAGTTTTACATTTTAGCAATAATCTGAGTTTAGTGAGGTCTCTAGAGCTTTTGGTTCCTGTACCACTACACCTGCTGCACCATTCAAAATCCTGTCCCTTTTAACTACAAGGTAACTGCATTTCTGACTGCCTCTTTAGTAGTCAAATATAGCAATATTATGTGTTTAGAGGAGTTCTGACAACTGTTGGGCCTGGTGCTACTGCACCAGCTGCATCATTCAAATCATCAGCCTGTTGTCTGCAAATTAACTACACTTGTGGCAGCCTGTTTAGTAGTAAAATATAGCATAACTTTATTTTGAATGTGCAATGTGCAATGTTTATTACAGCATTTAGAATTTGATCATAATGACCAAATAGACTATGTTGAAAAAATTGATCCAATACTTCCAACAAACTTTAAAGAACGGTACTGAGGCATGAATAGGAAATGCCACAAATGTTCTAAGATTAAAGTATCTGCTTTACACAACTAAGGGTCTGATTATGAGTCTGGCAGTCTTGCGACAGTTAAACTCGCGGTGGCGCAGGAGTAGCAGTTCACCGTTTTGCTGATTAAGACTTATAAAGCTGTATCAGTGGTAGACCACCTGCTGCATCAGGGAACAGTTGTTCCCTGGTGGTGGCGCAGGAGCGCCACAACAATTTATGCTGAGCAGGGAATGGCACAGTCCCAATTAACATATTTCGACTTCTTGCACCACCAGCCAATTCATGGAGGAGCCCCGCCATGAAAAAGCTGGTGGTGCAAGAACAAAGGGGCCCTACAGGGCCCCCATGTTCCCCACGCCATAGGGATACATTCATGGGGGGCATGACATGTGTCCCCCTGTCTGTGTTCCAGAACGGCATGGACTTCACCGTTCATGCCGTGTTGGATTTTTTGGGCCGTTCCCATTGCGGTGCCTGTTTTCAAGGCACTGCCATGGAAAAGGCCAAAGGACCGCCAAACATATTTGCAACTCGTAATACAGTCGGCGGTCCTTGCGCGCCTTTGGCACATCAGAGACGGCATTGCACCGCTGCGCCAAATTTGGAATCGGGCCCTAAGTAATAAAAAGCAAGCATTCCAGCATACTGTTAGAAGATGTCTGCCTTTTTCATGGGAAGAGATCTTATCTTGAAAGTGAATGGGGCTTAAACAGTGTGAACAGCTTTAGTAGAAATATCACAAATGCGTGCAGCCAAGGCAAGCTAATAAAAAAAAAGCGAAAGAGCACAGTAATTTGTCAATGGGAATTGATAACAACCCCTTTTAAGATATATTAAATACAAGAGATTTCACTAGCACAGCGCAAGTGCTGTGCAGGCAAAATCTAAAAAGCACGCTTTCTGGACCAAGATCTAGCTTTCTGTCAAATTTGGTGTAATTCCATTCAGCAGTTTGGGCTCTAGTTGTCTCTAAAATTCCTATGGGAAATTGCATGGGGAAAATGTGTTTTGGGACGGACACCCTTTTTTTCTTGGCTCTCGCTTGACAGAGCACCTGAAACTTTCCATGCACCAGCTGCAGTGACTGGCAAACTTGTTCTGAAACTTTCGTGAAGATTCCTCAAACAGCACCAAAGTTATTAGCAAAACAAAAAACGCTTTTTTACAGTGCTGTGGTATGCAAGGCAACGGTAAAAATAATATGTTTAAAAGGAAATGTGTTCTAAATGCAATTGTCGTACTTGTGTTTGATAGTGGTATGAGCTGGTATTATCTATATTCATAAAATGTCCTTTTGCTTTTAGAGTGCTTTAGTAATGTTCTCCATGGGACTAAATTGTCATCTTACTGTAAACTGACACACAGTAGGACAATTTTTCAGTCAGTCAAAATCTTTATTTCAGCACTCGGGCCATAAAAGAATAAAATACGGATAAGCCAGTAAAAACATAAAATCATCACTCTATAATGCTTACAATCAATATTAGTAGATACAGCCATTCATAAAAAAAGTAAATTATAATCTATAAACATAAGTGTTTTAAAATCAAGGCACAAAAACTCATGTCATGCAGCATTCTACTTAAAAAGATTTAAAATAGTTATACAAGAGTAGCACATCATTATGTCAATTATTATAGGGAAATAATTGGAACAGTCGATAGCTATGTCACCTCCAGCCTCGCTGCCGGGGCAACACACACCTTTGCCTCGTTCTCCACATTCCCAACAGGACCTGGGTGGGTGCAAAAATGAACAACTTATCAGTGTCTGATTTCAGCAACCTAAGGTCCTCTTTGTATTCCCTAACTCCCAGTTTCTGACAAAGAGGAATTATCTAATGCATTCCACAATTCAGGTAAACTGGGCAAAAGAACAATAAGTGCTCGATGGTTTAATTGGCAGCTCCCCAACATGGGCACTCCCTACCTGATCCCCTTAGAGCATGGGACCACCTGACAGTAAAGGTGCTAAGGAACAGGGTTCCATAGCGAAACTGCACATAGAGTTGCCTGGTTGGGGGATGGAGTGGGGAGCACAATTTCATCTAGAAAATCTTCCTTCATGTAGGTATCCGTATACCTACATGAAGGTATCCTATACCTACATGAAGGTATCCTATATGTAGGTATCCTATACGTATTCCGAGAGGAAGGTGCAGTAGTGTGACGTTTCCTGTTCTTTCTATGCTCTCTCTTTCCCCTTGCTGTTCAGCCTGAGTGTGTGTGGAATATTGATGAGGTCATGGAATTTGGGGGCTTGATGTGAGTCAGTTGGTGTCAGCAGGCTGAGCGGCTAGGAAGCTGCTCCTGGTGGGGTGTACATATTGGCCTACTTACCATCTTGGCTTTAACCTAAAGCTTCTGTAACTTCAACCTGAATAAAGTTACTTCTTGGAACTACTACCTGGCCTCCTGTGAACTTTCATACTACAACAGAAGGCATCAGACAAGGTACCATGGCTACCCTGCAAATGGAGGAGGGAGTCCCTGTACTCCCTTTTGAGCTGCTTTAATATGGGACTTAAAAACGGCCCCCTACCTCTTTAGGTCCACATTCTGAGCTGATTATCACAAAGGTGGTCATTTAATTCTGTAGTGGAAAGGGAGTGAGGAAACCCCCAAAACTTGTAGGGGTGTAGCGGAAAGAGTTTATCCTCAGGAAACAAAGTTGTCCCCAACCTTGAGAGAAAAATAAAGTTTGCTTTTGCAGCATTGCAGATTTTCTCAAACGCATCTTTGCAATCTTACAACTGTTGAACTTTCCATGCATAACCTTAAGACCTTTTGTGAGTTCTAAAAAGTTGGAAATTGAGACCTAAATGTGTATGAAATTATAAACCTGTTCAATTAAAAATGCCAACGCAGAACGCATTTCTTTGCCTTGGTTCTGTTTTTAATAGTGGCTTTTACAAGTTAATTCATACCCTGTTTATAGGATTAGCATGTTGTAGCCCACCACAGACGTCACCTTCTTGAGTGACTCAAACAAACGTTACAAGAACAGCTCTATGAATCACAGGCAAGTGGGATATTTGAAAAAAATCTGTGTCTAAACTTCTTCCAAAAGGGAAAAGAAGCTGCTTTCTTTGACCTCGTTCTGACCAGCAATATCTCAAAATGCGGTTGAAGCAGTAAAAGAAAAAGATAACGAAATCAACTTAAGACAGTGACATATGGCTGCTGGCTTGTAGACTCTCTGCTAATTACCCGGACCGTTCTTTCATTTTGCTTTTCTTGGCACGTGATCACAATTAAACTGAAGCACAATGCCATTCTCTTTGAAACCCACGGTAACATCACAGCGAGAAAATGAAGGGTGGATGGACTTGTATTTTAGAGATCTCTGAGATGAACAGTCCAGGAATGCTATAGAAAAACAGCTTTTGGTTTTGATAAATGTGTGCTGTACAGGAAAAACATGCATAGGGAAACTTGTTGAGTTTGTGCGCAGGAAGACTTTGATAATTAATATTTGCACAAATGAACGGCAATACAACATGATAACATGATCACAAACATGCAATATCTTATTAGCTGAGAGAGAAGGATGCAAAATAAGGTAACTGAAGAAACAGAGGTATGGTATATGGTTTCCAAGTAGTTGCACGTGAGTAGACAGTAGTAGCTTTAAACATATGAAAGGAATACCAGTGTTTTGTAACTTTTCGGGTATCCCTCTCCAGTTGGTTGGCAACCCTATCAACCACAGTTATTCAGAAATTGAAAATTGAAGTCTGTGGTCCCTTATTGAAACTTGGAGCCTCAACACATTTACAGTTGCTTACATGTTTATTTGAAAACAAACTTAAAACAAATCATAGAGGGTTTTTTGTTGTTTCATGAAAACATCTTTAGAGTTCAATAGTTTTACTCATGTATAAATGTACTCTTGCATTTTAATTTTAATGCTTTGACTATTCACCATTTCTGAATGTAGGGTTACATCAAGGTGTGGACTCAAATGTCCTACCTTCCTGAAACCAGAGAGCGGAGAGTGTAACGTTACTATTAGCAATTTTCACATGTAGGCAGAGGTCTTTGCAACTGGAGCGGAGATCACCCTTTAGTTAAGTATAAAGTAAAAAGGTTTATTAAATTATTTTTAAATGTTGCAAAAATAGTTTAAAGTTAAATAACGTAATTAATTTAATATGTTTTTGTAAACCTGGATCAAATAGAAACAATCACAGCACCATCCCAGTCTACGAAAAAATAATGTATTTATATATATTTAATTAACATGTATTTTTAAAAATCCCACCTACAGTAAAATGTATACTTTTATATGTTTAAAAAAAGTAGTAAAACTTACGTATAGAATTAATTTTATTTGATTTTTTTAATGGATTATTTTGTTTACGAAAAATTCAGTTACATTTACTGTTGCATTTTAAACTTGTTATTACATATACATGTTTTCACAACTAAAGAAAGTTTATTTATTTTAACATTATTTCCTATATAGTTTATTTTAAATTCCTGCCTCCAGTTCCAGTGGTCAGCCATGTGTGGGATGGGATTTATCCAGGTCTGAGCTGGAGTACATTTATGACTTGGGACATTTTGTCTTTAGTAATTTTAGAAGTGCAGTTTATGAATAGCAATGAGCTTACTCTTCTCTGGGTTGGTTTTTGTCCCTCTCTAAATCCCTCCCTACACCTTACTACACCTCTCCTATTTAGTTGTAAGTAGTCCTCATTTTCCAGCCACTCTCCCCTGCCTCTCCCACATTTACTGATAAAATGTAGGCTCAAGTTGGAGATCTCAGCGATTAGGCTCAGATTTCGACATGGGAAAGATTGGAGAGACTGAGGTCTCCGCACATAGGTTTTTGAATAGCATTTTGTAGAAAGCAAGTAATACTATTGTAGGACTATTCAACATACTGCAAAGTGCAATATGTAAATGGGCCCCATTGGCTTAAGAAATGACATTACATATAAAATCATAGCACATGTTACATTTGAATGACTACAATTATTTGTTGATTTGCTGTCTTCCAAAAAGGCCTGCGCTGTAGGATGACTATTCAAAATAGTTTAACCATAGCTTATTTCTGTAGCAGCCTTCCAGAGAACAGCCAACGTGTGCTTGACGGTTTCGACATTCTACTTCTTTAGTTTTGTTTGCAGAAATTGATGGCAAATTTCTTTGTCAAATAGTGCTCAATTAAAAGGCACCACAACAACCGTTAGACTGCACAAGATACAGCCTTTCTATTCTGATGTAATACTTATACTGTATGAACACATTAATATATACTGTTTTAACACTCTTTGCCTAATACATGACTTTATTAATCTAGATACTATGAGAGCACTCTAAGAATGAAAGAAGTATGAAACCACTTATTGAAACCGATTGCCGGACTGGCTTGAAGTATTAATCACTGATTAAAAAATGGCTAAAGTGTGGTAAACATTAGACACGTTCCCAAAACTACAATATACAATACAATATGATATTAACTGTATAATTGTAAAAAAAATACCTCCCTTATACTAGTTAATCTCTTCTATTCCATGACTTGTATTCTCATTTATCATCAATTAAAAAGATAGCTAGTGTCTTAAAGTATTGCTAGCTATGATGTATTTTAGACAATTTCCTTGAACTACTATTCAATTTCATCTGCATTATTGTGATGACATATCTCTCTGGTCTAGGCTATCTCTCCTAAAATATCATACGTATCACAATTGTAAATGATTTAGTCCTGGTTGGTATACTTAAACCACTAAGAATCAAGGGTAATCTCAAGTAACCTGTTCTAACATACTATAACATTTTTATCTTTGAGGATATATTAAACTACCTCTCAACTTTAAGGACAGTTACAACTTCCTTGTCTAGCACTGCACATAATTATAGCTAATATTAAAGTGCATTCTACCTTCTTATTAAATCAGTAGGCAGAAATAAAACACTCTTCAGTTACACTGACAAAGAGCACAAGTATTCAAAGCCTAAATAGTGAACCTTCCTTGAAAAACTCCATGTTTTCAATCATAAAATTTAGCTAGCATCTTTCTAAAACACAGTAATCTTGAAAATTGTATTTTTGGAAACTATAGTTGATGAGGACTTTGTCATCTTACTTGATGGCAAGCCCGTCTGCACCCGTCCGCGCTCGGCTTGGGCTCAGGGCCAGTTCCCCTGGACCTTCGATGTCAGATCACCGGATGTATACCAGTGACACCCTTAGGAGGATGGACCCAGAAGGGGGTAAGTCGCACTGTGCTAGATTCATGCCTTGTGTTAAGCCTGAAGCTATGTCGGAATTCTGTTTAAAGTGACATCGGTCACTCCCTCATATCCTGGGGCTTCCTAGCAACCTTCTCTCCAATCAAAAAGAAGGGTCAGGGAAGCAGGGAATTGTTCCTGAGTTCAAATGCCTACTTTTAAATGCCAGATCACTGGTTAGACTCAGTGTGGAATGGTCTTTGTTTATAGAGGAACATAACATCATGATGGCATTCATAACAGAGTGCTGGATGGATAAAGCCTCAGGACCATATATTGTTAAGGCCTCTTCTTCAGACTTTCTCTGCCACACGTTGGACAGACCTCTAAGGAGGGGGTTCTCCCCTCAAGACACTTTCAAAGCCATGCTTATTTATCGTGCCCCTTGCCCAAGAGGGAATTACTTGATTCCATTGGAACTCTGTTGGAGGAGGGGTTGTGTGCCAAAGCCTTCACAATTTTGGGGGACTTTAACTTTTATCTTGAGGATTCCACTGATTTAGATATCGCAAGACTGATGCAAATTATGACAGGAGGGGATCTCGAGCAGCGGGTAGAGGGCCCGACACATGCCACCGGCATACCCTTGACGGAAGATTTATGAATTCCACCAGTCTATCCCTGCTGGAGGTCCCGCCTCTTCCCTGGACAGATCATGCCGCCATAATTTTCTCTATCTCTCAGACCTCACTTAAGCCATCCAAACCAAAACCTAGGGAGAAGATAGCTATTTGGGCCTGGAAAAATATTGATAGTTCCAACTTAAAGGAGGTCCTGAAAGATCCGGCCCCACGTCTTCCCAGTAATGTAGAGGAGGCCAGGGCGGCCTACGTGAATTGGATTGAGGCCGCCTGTAGCAAACTGGCCCCGGTCAAATTGTGTACCCCTAGGCTAGGACTCCCCTCAGCACCCTGGTTTTCCCACAACCTGCAGGAGCATAAAACAGACTGTAAGAGGTTGGAGCGGCTCTGGAGGAAAGTATATAGCACTGCTAATAAGGGAACATATAAAGCTAGTCTCATAATCTATAAAAACCGACTCCAGGAAGCGAAACAAGCTTATTTTGCAGAACAGATTACTGAAGCCAAATCTTCTGCTATAACAGTGACTAATCTTATGAACCCCCCCAAACCTATTACTCACAGTAGCCCAGCACTCTGCAATGCACTAGCCTCTTTTTTTGGAATAAGGGGGAAGTCATCTTTTCTTCTTTTAGCAATCAGCAGGGCGAGGCCAGGAAACTGGCAGTTTGGTTAAAACCAGAGGAAGTCATTTCATTTCATAAAGCTTTATTCGGAACGTTAAAAAACATGTCCATAAAAGCACATACTATTACAGATACAAGCATTACTTAAAACGAAAAACAAAAGACAAACCACAAATTACATATATTATCCAGAGGGGGATGGAATAAATATTTAAAAAAGACTTAAAAACACATACTTTTCCTTGCGCTAATTGATTTAAGTAGAAAAGTAGCAGTAAAAAAGCAAATGTCCTCATTGTGCAAATTAAAAAGCAGTTTCATAGAGTCCATGATTGTTCTCACTCCAAATTTTTTCAGTATTGGCTTCAAATAAAATTTCCTTAATTCACTGTACAATGTGCATGATAGAAGAAAGTGCTTAGTGCTCTGTTCCGTTTTATTATCACAAGCACAGGGCCCTGTAGGACGCAATTTAATATCTGGGCACGCAACAAGATAATGTACTGTTCCCATCCTCATTCTGGTTAGTACAAACTGATGCGAAACTCTAGTTACCTGTGACAAGTACGGATGAAATCCACTAAAGTCATTCAAACTATTATACAGTACACATGTGGATAATTTAGAATCCTCAAAACAATGCCTTTCATTACAATAATTCAAGAAAATTGATTTCATATGTAATTTAGAGACATCGGAGGCACTGTATGGATCGATGATTACATTAAGACCATAGATCTTTAGGAAGCATTCGACGATATATCTAATCCACGGGATTTTAAGATGCTGGTCCAAAGCAAGGCAGTAATAACTCTATTCAGAGAGGTACCCTCGCTCAACCAGATAGAGCGCCACAGTAATAATGGTCTCAACAAGATCTTGTCATTTAAAGGTTGAGACCCTGTTTCCTTATGAACCAAGGTGTTGGAGGTAGATTTGGGTAAACACAGGAGTCTTTTCAGGAAGTTATTCTCCTCTACCTGAAGGCTCCCCGCTGGTGACACACCCCATACGCCTGCCCCATATAGGGCTACAGAAAGACATCTAGATTGATACATTTTTAACATGTCTTTGATGCGTCTACTCCCCAACTTCTTGGCAAATACAAAAACCCCATTAGCGCTCCTGATCATCTTAGTTTTAACAGATTTATGTTCAATATCCCATCGGCCATTATTCGAAAAGTTAATTCCCAGGTAACAGAAATTTTCTACTTTTTGGACCGGCTCACCGTCGATAAAATAATGGGATTTATTTTTTATTTTAGCTCGGCCGAGCCCGCATTCCATTACATATGTTTTGGTTTTATTAATTACCAGTTTCCTATCTTTGATGAACTGCACAAAGCAGTCCATCAAACGTTGAAGGCCTAGGGGGGTCCTGGACAGTAGCACGGCGTCATCCGCATAGAGTAACACGGGTATGTTAAGATTGTTAACTCTAGGTGTGTCCGCCGCGACTGTCTGCAGGACAGAATCCATCTCATTAATAAAGAGGGTGAAGAGCAGGGGTGCTAGAACACACCCCTGTCTAATTCCCCTCCCGATCCTAAACTTAGATGTACACTCCCCGTTAGGTCCAAATCGGACGCTGGTACTAAGCTTTTCATATAAGCGGGCTAGGAAATAAATAATACCTTTAGGGGCCCCCATTTCTAACAGTTTGGCCCATAGTATAGCGTGGTCCACCATATCGAAAGCGCTGCTTAGGTCAGCAAAACATAAGTAAAGCGACCCTTGTTTGGCCTGGGTGTATTTCCCTACCAAAAGCTCTAAATTCAGACACTGCTCAATGGTGCCACGCCCTTTTCTGAACCCGTACTGACAATTAGTTAAAATCTCGTTTGTGTCTGCCCACTCCTCTAATCTTACTAAAAGGACCCAACTCATGATTTTGACAGAAGAATCCAATAAAGATATTGGTCGATAATTCTTGGCTTCTGCCCGGTCGCCTTTTTTATAAATAGGAACAATTATTGATTCCTCCCAGGTAGACGGCAATTTACAACAAATAGCTGCGTTGAAGATTTTCGCCAACAATGGGCCCCAAATCTCCGGTTCAGTCTTATACACGTCTATGGGTACTCCATCAGGTCCCTGGGTCTTTCCTCCTTTGCTGGCTCTAATACTGGCCATAACCTCATCGATAGTAATATTTAAGGCCATAATCGGCCAGCCTTCTTCATTGGGGGCAGGTCTATTATCTGTATTAAAAATGTTAGAAAAATGTTGGATCCAAGATTCCATACTCACATTAAATGTGAGTTCTGGAACCTTTTCATCCTTTAGGAATGGGCTATTCACCGTAGACCAAAACAGAGTACAATTCTTCAATTCTGCAGCCTGGTTTAAATTGTCCCATGCTTCCTGCTGTAATTCAGTTTTTCTACGTTTGAGGATCAAATTATAATCCTGCCTAAGATTAATCACCAAACTCCTATCTCTTGGTTTAACTGCCAAAGCATGTTTGAGATTCCTTCGAGCGATAGTGCACGCATGATCGAACCACCCCCTTTTACATTTTCCGTTATGCCCACCCTTTTTAGTAAACTTCTTATTGATGGTTGAATTAATGCTATCGAAGTGTTCAATACTGTCGGCCGAGGTGTCATCCTTTCCTAGGATTGCCACAATATCTATTAGACTACTTGTGATGATAGCCTCAGATGTTATATCGGCTTTGTCACCCTTCCACCTCAGCCTATAAACATTCCGCCTATGAGGTTCAATATTAACTACACTACTTTGTTCACGCCTGGGGGCACAGTCCCATATTGTTACATCAGTAGTTAAACAATAATGATCGCTTAGCATAACATCAACCACCTTAATCGCAGAACAAAACGAAATAAGGGTTGAGGACATGCATATAAAATCAATAATAGTATTAGCGCCTCTTCCTATAAAAGTTGGTATAATCTCGCCCTCATCGTTTTTAGCATTATCCATGATTTCCATATCATGGTCTATCAAGAAGTTATTCAGGGTTTCTCCATAGGAGTGATGGGGAAAGTGTACTTCTGCGTCCCCCAAACGATTATACACTCCACATAACTTCTGAGTTGATAATGGGCATACTGATACATTAAAATCCCCCACAAAAATAAATTCAAAAACACCATTAAAACTATTGACACAATTAGTCAATGCCCTATCCAACTCGTTAATAGCAACATGTCTAGTGCCATCAAATATATTGTTGTAGAAATTAATCAAAAGTATATTTCTACCCGCTTCTTGCGCTAACCATAAGATTTGTGAATGAACTCCCACTTTAACATATTTTTTCACCAGGACTGGCAATTTTACTGAAATCAGCATCAACAACCCACCTTTAGCTCTGCCGTGGGTTGAGGCCAAGGCCGGAAGTTCGTAGGATGCAAAGCCTTCAATGCCCCTATAGTTTTTACACCAGGTTTCCTGGAGGCAAATGATATCAAATAAATTCGCAAAATCTTTCCATCCCAACATATCCTCCTTGGCCACTAAGCCAGCGATATTCCAACTAGCAATGTGGCAAGTTATTCTATCACTCTCGTCGCTATTAATAAGCGGTTCATCACTGGGTATGGTCATGTTATCCTCTAAGTTAAAAAGCTCTATGTTATGCATTATATCTGAGACATCTTCCCCTACTAGCTTACAATCTACAATCACTTTATCAACTGACTCATTCACAGGGTTAACTACATTTCCGCATTTGTTACCGGTAACATCACCCCCGGAGGGGGCAGTCTCATGTCAATCATTCTGATCCAGAAAGCTCAACAACTGATATCTGTTCTGGATAGGGACTTGGTATACCATCCCATTAACAAGCGGGGGGATGGAGCCGTAGTTGGTAAAAGGGTCGGGAGTATAAGCTACAAATTTGTTCCCCACATTATTACCACTTATCACAGAACTAATCGCATGCATCGGCGGGGTAAATGTACCATCATGAAAACCAGGGCGGGAATTTGGCAACACAGTTCTATTTACAAAGGGAGGACAGGTGAAGTTACTTATTACCCCCTCCCCACTATTAACAGAGGGAGGCCTACTAAGATGGTTATAAAAGTAGCCCAGGGGTCTAGCAACTACATCCGTCTCTGACTGCGTGAGTGAAGCTGCTCTAAGGAGAACAGTCGAAACGTGTTGCGGATGTTTAAAATTAATAATCACGCAGTCCCCCCCACATGTTTTTCTGGTGTTACCAATCCAGTTGACTCTTCTGATCGAAACAATCTGGTCAGAGTAGCCAACTGGAAAACCACAATGGCGGTTTAACCAAGAAATTGTTTTGTTCAACAAAGATTCCTCTGACTCCTGGGTGATAGGGACCTGATTTAGAATCGGGACATTGGTCAATACCACTACATAAGGTACACATTCAGGTGGAAGGTCAACAGGGCGCCTACATATCCGCATGGGTACCCCATTCGTTCCCCTTGTTACAGTAGGCAAAGGTAACCCAGTTGATACAGGGGCTGTCTTTACACAGTCTGGGGCCGGTGTAGGTCTACCATCATTCTGTATAGTACCCGACATTGAACTTGAGCCTGTCGAACCTGTCGACCCTGCGCTTAATTGCTGTATAGGTGGCCTGCCTTCTGGGCAATCGTATGGCAAGGTATTGGTGGCTCAACGGGCTGTTGTTTCCTAGAGTTAGAGGAAGGGGCACTATTAGTAGATCGAGGTTGTGGTGTCGCCGCCCTGTTAGTAGTAGATACAGCGGTAGCAGATGCCGGCATCTTGAGACAAGAAATAGATTTTTCCAAGCTGCCGGCATGCTGCTCCACCGCAGCCCTTAATCCCACTACTTCTGCCTGTAGCTCATCAATTTTAATTAACAGGGGGTCTACCACCCTATTGAATTTGTCATAAATACTACTTGGTAATAAGTCAATTTGGTCAGGCAAAATAGAGACACAATTGACATTTGTTGATCACCCTATATCGTCAGCACTCTCCTTATGCATGGCATCCTTCCCGTTCTTTCTACTAGAGTGATTACCTCGTTTAGGTGCCGTTTTCTTACAGGCTCGCATGAATTTAGTAGCCCTAACAGATGGCTGTGGTGTACCCTCGAGGTTTTCACTTAAATCATCTGCCACCCTGATAGAATTATCCAATGTCCCGGTTAGATCAACATCCATATTATCATGATCCGCAGCAGTCTCGCTGACAATGTCAGTTCCTGCAGGATTTACAGCTGTAGATGAAATCGTTGAAGGGTCTGCGATACTACATTTCCCCAATGATTTTCTTCTGTCACAATTAATTCTGGAAACTACTTTCAGCATATAGTTATCAGGTAAAGTAGTTTGGACAGACATGATGGGTTTGATCAGGTGCCTCAAATAATCCAAAACAATTAAAAAGAACAAAGGTTCATATATGGTGAAAACCTACGGTTTCTCGGTGGTCAGACCAAGGGGGATGGCCCGGCCCGTCCTCGATCGTCCCCGGACGGCCACAGACGGCCCGCCCTCTGCCCGGGCTCAGCCCGGCGACGCCCGCGCGCGTTCCGCGACGCGGAGGGAGCCTCCAGTTGAAATAGCGCCTCCGGGCGCGCAGCGGCAGGAAGTGGGTGGAAGTACTCGCACGGCCCTCTGGGAGCTGTAGTCTGCAGCCGCCACCAGCCGCGAGATGTAGGAACGCGGCAGCGGCGAGACCTACAGCGTCAGGGCCCCAGGAGCAGCAAGACGTCCAGCAGGTAAGAGCCCCACAGCTTTATGGCCAAAATTCCCCCGCTCCACCGAGGGAGCCTCCAGTTGAAATAGCTCCTCCGGGCGCGCAGCGGCAGGAAGTAGGTGGAAGTACTCGCATGGCCCTCTGGGAGCTGTAGTCTCCAGCCGCCACCAGCCGCGAGATGTAGGAACGCGGCAGCGGCGAGACCTACAGCGTCAGGGCCCCAGGAGCAGCAAGACGTCCAGCAGGTAAGAGCCCCACAGCGTTATGGCCAAAATTCCCCCGCTCCACCGAGGGAGCCTCCAGTTGAAATAGCGCCTCTGGGCGCGCAGCGGCAGGAAGTGGGTGGAAGTACTCGCACGGCCCTCTGGGAGCTGTAGTCTCCAGCCGCCACCAGCCGCGAGATGTAGGAACGCGGCAGCGGCGAGACCTACAGCGTCAGGGCCCCAGGAGCAGCAAGACGTCCAGCAGGTAAGAGCCCCACAGCGTTATGGCCAAAATTCCCCCCATACCAGATGAAGTCAACAATGCACCCATTTTAGAGAGTTTTACCCCATTGGAGATCAAGGAAGTTACCAACCTGCTGTTGGGATGTCGTTCCGGATCCCCCCTGGACCTCTGTCCGGCATCAGTAATTAAAAACTCCTCTGAGGTCATTGCCACTACCCTGACACCACTGTTGAATCTTATACTGGAGGCAGGTCAGTATCCAACAGCATGGAAAGTAGCCTCAATTCTGCCATTGATTAAAAAACCTAATCTGGAGCCTAGCGACCTGAATAGCTACAGGCCCATCTCCCGACTTCCATTACCGGTGAAATTAATGGAGAAGGCTATTTATGTGCAACTCAGTTGTTTTTTTAGAACAACAACGCGTTGGATCCCTCTCAGTACGGGTTCTGCGAGGGACATAGTACAGATCTAGCACTGATTAAAGCCACAGAGGAGGTTCGTGAAGCGGTAGACCAGGGAGGCTCAGCGATCCTGATCATGCTGGATTTGTCAGCGGCCTCCAATACGGTCCATCATGATGTGTTGATGGGCTGATTATCGAGGGCAGGGGTCCAGGTAAGGCCTGGAACTTGTTGAAATCATTTTTGGCTGACAGATTACAAAAGGTGGATCTGGGGAGGGATAGGTCGGAGCCTTTCTCTCTTCCCTGTGGTGTGCCACAGGGGTCTTCCCTTAGTCCTACGCTTTTTAATATATATATGAGCCCGCTGACCGCCCTCATAAGATCCTTTGGGCTGCAACTAACATCATATGCAGACGATACTCAAATCGTGCAGTCTCTTCAGCAGGGTAAAGAAGCTGAAACGGCCCCAAGTTGTCATGACTGTAAGAAAGCAGTGACTGGCTGGATGAACTGCCTGAAGCTGAATTCAGGCAAAACAGAGGTGATTATTTTTGGGAAAAAGCCCAACCTCTGGTCACCAGACTGGTGGTCCAATGAAATGGGCAATCCTTCATCCCCCTCGCTGAAAGCCAAGAACCTGGGGGTGATTATGGACAACACATTGACGTTTGGGGACCAGGTCAGCCGGTGGTTTCAACAGGTTTTTTCCTCCTTAGAACCCTGAGGAAAATAAAATTCTTCCTACCTGAGGAAAGCTTCAGAACAGCTGTCTCAGCCCTCCTTCTGTCCCGTCTGGACTATTGTAACAGCGTGTATCTGAATATTCAAAAGAAACATCTCAACAGATAACAGATGGTGCAGAATACAGCAGCACGGCTGCTAACAGGCATACCAAGGTTTGTTCCGGTTATAAATTGCCTGCGACACCTACATTGGCTCCCTATAATACAACAGGCACAATTTAAAGCCCTATGTACATTTTTTAAGTCTTTGATGGGCAGTGGTCCGGAATACCTAAGGAAGCGCCTTCAATGGTATGTCCCTGGGAGAATGCAGCGCTCCATTGAAGCAAAGCAAGTGATTGTTCCAAGAGCAAAGAAGGCTAATTGGGGTGGCAGGAGTTTTATCCACGGTGCCACCAATGCCTGTAACAACCTTCCAATGCATCTTAGGATCTCCATGGATCTCCTTTCTTTCAGGAAGGGGCTAAAAAAGTGGTTGTTCACCGTATAAGCTCAGATGCAGAGGGATACCAGCTAGACAGTGCTCAGCGCCAGGACACCCTTGGGTATAAGTACGCTTTAAAAGCCTAAATAACATAACATAACATGTACTGAGAAACTTTGGTCTGTCATCGAGAAGACCGTCAACAAGCAGATGGCCGCCTTCCTCGAGACAAACGGATCCCTCGACCCCTCACAGTCCGGCTTCCGAGCCAACCACAGCACCGAGACCGCCCTCATCGCCGCCACCGATGACATCCGAGCCCTGATGGACAATGGAAAAACAGCGGCCCTCATCCTCCTGGACCTCTCCGCGGCATTCGACACTGTCTGCCACCGCACCCTAGTACAGCGCCTCAGCAACGTCGGAATCCAGGACAAGGCGCTGGAATGGATCATCTCCTTCCTCGACGGAAGAACACAGAGAGTCCGCCTACCACCGTACAAGTCAGAGGCCTCCGAAGTCATCTGCGGCGTCCCCCAAGGATCATCTCTGAGTCCCACCCTCTTCAACGTCTACATGAGCCCCCTCGCGGCCATCGTACGCAAACACAACCTCAGCATAATCTCCTACGCCGACGACACCCAGCTGATCCTCTCCCTGACCAACGACCCCGCCGCCGCCAGAGCCAACCTGCACGACGGGATGAAAGAGGTAGCCGAGTGGATGACGATCAGCCGCCTGAAACTGAACTCGGACAAGACGGAGATCCTCATCCTGGGCTCCTCACCCTCCGCCTGGGACGACTCCTGGTGGCCTCCCGCCCTGGGCACCGCACCCAAACCGACAGACCACGCACGCAACCTGGGCTTCATCCTGGACTCCTCCCTCTCCATGACCAGGCAAGTTAACAAAGTCTCCTCGACGTGCTTCAACATCCTACGCATGCTACGGAAGATCTTCTGGTGGATCCCCACCGAGACCAGGAAGACCGTCACCCAGGCCCTCGTCACCAGCCGTCTGGACTACGGCAACGCCCTCTACGCCGGTACCACCGCCAAGCTCCAGAAGAGACTCCAGCGGATCCAGAACGCCTCAGCCAGACTCATCCTCGACATCCCACGAACCAGCCACATCTCCGGACCTCTGAGAGACCTTCACTGGCTCCCCGTCAACAAAAGAATCACCTTCCGCCTCCTCACCCATGCACACAAAGCTCTACATGACCGAGGCCCGAGTTACCTCAACAGCCGAGTCAACTTCTACGCTCCCAAACGCCACCTCCGCTCAGCCAACCACGCCCTCGCCGCCGTCCCCCGCATCCGAAGAGCGACTACAGGAGGAAGGTCCTTCTCCTACCTGGCCGCCAAGACCTGGAACTCCCTCCCCCCCGACCTGCGCCTGACCCAAGACCACCTCTCCTTCAGGAAGAAGCTGAAGACCTGGCTGTTCGAGCAGTAGCGGCACCCCCCCCCCCCCAGCGCCTTGAGACCCTACGGGTATGTAGCGCGCTCTACAAGTGTCATTGATTGATTGATTGATTTTAATGCGTGTCATAATAGGCTCAGTCTGTGCTAAGGCTACTCTGAAAAAACCAAAGCGAACCTTCAAAATATTAAAGTTCCTGTCCTCCAAGTAGCTCCAAGAAGGAGATAGGAACTGGTCATTCATCATTTGGCTTAGCTAACATTTCAAAACCCATATTATATGTTGCAGGCACATGGTATCTTCTGAGGCACTTGCACTCAATTTAACTGCTTACTTATATGCATTACGTAGGGTCTGGCATCTGATGTCACTGATTTCCAAAAATGCTGCATAAAGAAATAGTCTGAGCATTTGCCAATTACTTGTGTTAAAAGTAAAAAGTAGTTATTTTAAGAAAAAACACATTTATACTCTGAAGCACAGAGGGGCCTGGGAGGAAGATGTGGGTCCACTTGATGAAGAGAAGTGGACAGAGGCCCTGACCTCCCCCCAAAGGGTGGCCATAGTGGTGCGGCTGCGTCTAGTTCAGCTTATATATCTGCACCGGGTCTACTTTACCCTGTTCCGGGTGTGGAGGGCTAGATTGGTGGCCTCCCCTATATGTCTTTGATGCGAGCGCGAAGAGGGGACCTTGATGCACACGGTTTGGCACAGTCTCCCTTTGTCATGGTTCTGGAGAGGGGTGGTGACCTGTCTTTCTGAAGTGCTGGGCTGTGACTTGCCCCATTTGTCGAAACAGGTGCTTTTACATGTTATGGATGGAATTGGGGGCATTGTTTATAAATGTCATATTATGCTGTTGGGTTTACCTTGTCGAAGAGGGACATTGCTAGGGCATGGAGGTACCATCGCCACCTTTGGTGTCGACATGGAAGAAGGGAATGGACTTCTGCATGGGCCTGGAACTTCCCATTTTCATTGCAAGAGGGTGCCCGCAGAAGCACTTTAAAGTGTGGAAGCGCTGGGAAGACTATCGGGGCCTGCTGCTTGAGCAGGTTGCTGCTCTGGGACACCTCCACCCGGATTAAAGATTCTTCGCTGGTGCTGAATGTTGTTCTTTAGAATTTAAGTTTTTGGAGCGAGTGGTAATGGAGCATAATGTACAGCTAGGCTGCTATTTACAAGGCTGTGCGACGGGGAGGGGGAGTTGACGGAGGCTTCATTTGACATATTTCATTTGTATTGCTCTCAATTCCTCCTTGAATCTATTAGTGAAAAGTCAAAGTCATAATGCTGATAATTGATCGTGCAGACGTCTCTGGGTTACAGAGGTCTGCTCCATATGTGTCATTTGATAAATAAAATTTGTTTAAAAAAACACATTCATACTCATAATATAACTTACTTAATCCTGAAATGTTTCTTATGAAATATAGCAGTGAATTAATTAAAAAAAGTCATAAAAAATATAGGGTGTGATAGAAAGTAGACCTTGCATGCATACTGACAGTACAGG
Organism: Lissotriton helveticus; assembly: GCF_964261635.1. Lineage (NCBI taxonomy): Eukaryota > Metazoa > Chordata > Amphibia > Caudata > Salamandridae > Lissotriton > Lissotriton helveticus. The sequence continues at coordinate 305,560,054 of NC_136067.1, read as the reverse complement.
AGAATTGAACTCTAGAAGTCTATGTATTCTTCTCAGAAATTAGGATCTTTAGCCACTTCCTCCACATAAACTAATCAGTAAACATTTGCAGTACATTAACTCTCACACCAGTTATTACATTGTTATCCCTGAAGTCAAAGGAAACCTTGATAGCTACAAGCATGTGCTTCATTGTAAGAAATGTTTGTAGATGACTTTGTAGGAATTGACCATCATTTGGGCGGTATATCCCCAGATCCTTGTATTGGCTATTTTTGCTGACTGTAGAACTCTGTGCACTTTACCCTGGCTAACTAGTGGTAAAGTGTCTCTGCTCACCTTTCAAACACAATGAAGTGGTATACACTTGAGTGGTATATTTAACCTGTCCACAAAGGATACCCAGGCCGTATAATTTCAATATCACTAGTGGACCGCAGCACTAATTGTGCCATCAAATATAGTGACAATGCAAATCATTTGTAGATTGGTTGATGATGCTGCAATTTTAAACTTCAAATTCAAACTGCAAAAAAAAAACATTTTGACTGGTTGAAATGTTCCTTTTAAATATTTATATGTGACCTCTATGTTGGACTTATTGTCCATAAGGCAGGGTACAAGCTTGTTTTTTAATTAGGACATTTAATAATTTCAGTGAAAAAGCCCCGAGTGCTAATTTCACTGTAACAAGGCTGGCTGTTCCTTAGGAAACACTGGGTTACATTATTATATTTAATAATGCTTATATTGGTTAGCAAATAGCTAGAAAAAAAATAAACACCAATTTTTTATAGTTATTAGAAATCCCATTCAATGGTGAAGTTGGATTTGTTAACAAATATTAATGTAAACTGTAAAGTAACTTTTAGAAGGTTGCCTTTTCTCTGCCTAAAGCCTCTAGAGGCCCATTTGCATTTGTTCTCCCTCTTCTATCAGCCTTCCTCTTGTACCCAGGACAAAGACATGGACTTTAAGGGTCATAAGACTGACCTCCTGTTTCTCCTGCAACTGCACAGTTGACTAATGGCAACTGGACCTGGACTGGACCCTGCTGCTTAGCCTCTGCTTGACACCCGGTGAGTCTCTAGGACCTACCCCTGAGATGACCTACCCCTGAGATGAGAGGGGCTTTAGGAGTCTGCTCCTATGGTGGATCCTGACTTAAAAGACTAAAGTCAGATGGTACAGTCTTTGACAAGGACGAACCTGGTTGGTGTGTCTGACCCGCGTTCCTTCGCAGTCAGCAACAAATTGTGTCTAGGTCTCAGACTACAGCGACCATTGTCTATCATTGCTAAATAATTCTTTGTTGCGGTATCCCTACTTAAAACTTTTAAAAAATGATATCTCCTGGTCTCTTTATTCAATCTTTGTGAATTTCGTGTCATTTTGTTTATTACATTTTTTAATTGCTTTAAATTATTTTTAACTAAGAAACTATCACAGTGAGTACACCTTCACTTGCTATTCAGCAATACAGATTAACATCTTTCAAATACATGTTAATGACAGTTGTTTGGCATTTATAGGAAAAGAAGAAAAAGAGAAAAAAAGAGAAATACAAATAAGAAAAATTATCCATAGAGAAAAATCAAGAACATGACATGGGACAAAAAGATATTAACTTAAAATTACATGATCTTCTCTAGCCAGTTGGTGATCGGAGACCATATTTTTAGCCGCCATGCTTGTTTCTTTCGGCCCCGCCCTTTATAGACAGAAGATTCTATATTGTATAGCCCTAGAATCCTTGATCTCCAGTTTGTGAATGTAGGAGCATCTGGGCTGATCCATTGGGTGGTTATACACAGCCTTAAAACAGACATAGCAATAAATAAGAAACTAGTGTCTGCACTCCCGCGCAGTTCTCCTACTTCATCCCCTTCAACTCCCAGAATTATCAACTCAGAGGTAAGTGTTACGGGCAGAGTTATAATCAGGTTTAGGAAATGACTTATGTCTTTCAAAAAAGTCCCCAAACAAGGACATTAAAAGAACATGTGCAAAGTATCAGCGCCCTGTAGCCCTCATCGACTGCATTAGCTTCCCAGGGAGCATGCCCATTTAGAGGTTTTGGCAGGGATATAGTGTAAGTCGAAAGCCGACATAAAATGCTGTGTTTTCAGACTGCCAGACAAAAGTACCTGGTTGGTGAGTTCCAATGTTGTTTCCAGATGTATCCCCTTTTTCCCTAGTTTCCTCTCCCTAATAGCATTCTGATATGTTAGATCATCTGGGAGCTCTGCCAATAGTGCCTGATAAATAGCCCCAATCCCTGGTTGTCGGCCTAGTAATTCTATTAACCTTATTGGACCCAAATTCCCCTTAATAGCGTTTAATCTGGGGCCTAAGAAACTACGTATTTGTAGAAATGTTAAAAAGTCCCCCTTAGGAAGACCACATTTTTTCTGTAAATACATAAATGATGTCAATTTCCCTTCATCAGTTAGATCACCTAAAACGGTAATACCTGCGTTACCCCAACTAAATGTAATCCTGTTCTGGAATATGGGTGGTAAAAAGCCGCTAGCTGAAAGAGGAGTATATGCATTGATATTAGGCATTTTAAATCTGCATCAGATCTTTTTCCACACACAATAGGCAGATTGTACTATTTTGAATTTCGATTTTTTTAGTAACTGGATTCCAGGGTTTTAACTAACCGTTGTCGGGCATCACATCCTAGAAGCATCTCGTATATTGAAGGGCAGATTGCCTCTGATCTAGCTGTATTATTAGTCACCAAACTTTTCCATGTGCTGCAATAGCGCGGCCCAGTGATATAGTAGAAAATTAGGCATACCCCAGCCACCTCTTAATCTAGGAAGAGTCATCCACTTAAATGCTCTTCTGGGCCTCATATGAAGCGAAAACAGATCCTTTAAATTTTGGTAATGCAGAAAGTGGGAATTACTAATGAGATTGTTCGAAAGAGATATAAAAATTTAGGAAAGATGGACATTTTAATGACATTACAGTGGCAAAATAATGATAAATGTAAATGATCTAATCTTTCCAAAGATTTGCTAACAGCATGAAACACCGGTAATGGATGTATGACGTTACAACGCATACTTTAACATCGCATGCCTTTACAACGCGGTTTTTACATCGCATACCATTACAACGCATAATGCTTTTAGGCGCTGGATAGTGATTTATTTAATTTACTATTCCAACTCCAGTCCCCGTGGATAGTAGGGAAGGTGTTGGATAGTATATTAAATACATTCCCTATCCTAGAGCGCCCCCCAGCGCTATGCGTTGTAATGGTTTGCGTTGTAAAAGTTGCGTCGTAATGGTAGTGCGTTGTAAAAGTTTCGTTGTAATGGATGTTTCCCCCGGTAAGATATTAAGTTCTGGGATACGTTCTACAGCTGCTGTTAATTTAACCCCCAAATAGGTAGCTTCTGACAAAATTGGGATATCTGCTCGGGGGGGAGTTATCTCCATGTAAGCATTGCGTTTTATCCACATTTAATTTGTAGCCCGATATTGCACCTTACTGTTTTGAATGTAGTTCTACGGCTGGGAGAGCTAATCTTAGGTTGCTAGTAAAGATCGCAATGTCATTGGCGTATGCAAATGTTTTGTAGTTGATATTGTTGATTATAACAGGCTCGATCTTGGTTTCTCCTTTAAATTTATCTAAAAAGGGATCAATATATAATGAAAATAGCAATGGGGAACAGGGACAACCCTGCCTAGTCCCTCTGCTGATGTTAAAATATTGCAAGGATTGCCCTGAAATTTGGATAGGGCTTCTTGTGTTGTATAGAGAGCATGAACTGCTTGAATTAATTCAAGAGTAAAACCCTTCCATTGTAAAACAGACCAAAGGAACTGCCAGGAGACCCTGTCAATTGCTTTGTTGGCATCTAACAGGATCATCCCGAGCAGTGATCCAGTGGCCTGCGCCCAATCAAAGAGGGCAATTGCTCTCTTGACATGGTCTGTAGTATCTCGCCCTGGGATAAACCCGTGTTGTCTGATGGATACCAAAGGGGTTATTACTGTGCCCAGCCTCGAAGCTAGAATTTTCGAGTATATTTTACTATCCGCTGTGATAAGTGTTATCGGTCTGTAAGATGCAGGATTAAGTTCAGGTTTACCCTTTTTCTTAAACACTACAATGGTAGTCTTTTGCCAAGATTTGGGAGTCTGACCCCATTGAGCAAGTTGGAATAGAGATGTTAACATCGGATGTAGCTTATGACGAAATGTCCTGAAAAACTCTAGGGGGATCCCGTCTGGCCCAAATGCTTTACCCAAGGCTAAAGATCCAATAGCTGCCTCAATTTCATTCCAGGTAATTGGTGTGTTAAGAACCTCATTTTGTTCAGGACTAAATATCCTTGTATTTAATCCATTTAAGAATTCCATAATACTGCCTGTTGGGACTTCCTCTTCTGCAGTGTATAATTGGTGAAAAGAATTGTGAAATACTTCGAGATTTCCTGATGGGGTATCTAGTATATGGCCTTGTGAATCTTAGATCCTACCTATACCATTAGCAATCACTCTTTGCTGGATACGTTTGGCCAGTAGCTTCCCAGTATTTTCCCCAAGCTCATAAATATCTGATCTGTGCTGTATATATTTTGCGGCAAGCTCTTCAGCGTAATATAGATGAATTTTGGATTTAATTGCGGCAATTATATGTTGACATTCAGCTATGTTCTGAGCAGTCCTAATTTTCGTTATGAGCTGTGTCTCGGCAAGCGTTAAATCATCCATCCACCCCTCAATCTTAGCCCTGACCTTCTTTTGTTGATACAATGAGAAGCTTAGTGTTTCCCCACGTAAGGCGGCTTTGAACGCGTCTCATACAATGGTTTCGGGAGCGGTACCCTTGTTAATATTAAAAAAGTCAACAATCCATTCGCCCATGTGTTTAAAGTAAGCTTTGTCTAACAGCAGCTTTTTATCGAAGGTCCATGTTTGCGTGTTCCTTGAAGGCTCTCTAAATGGAATTTCCGCAATTAGTGGATTATGGTCAGATATGATCCTTGGATATAGTTCAATGTTGACATTTCCCGCTATTTGGTATGAGCAGAGAAAGTAATGGATCTGTGTCTATGCCATATATCCACTAATCTATGTTCCCTAACTAGAGTCTGCAAGGTTTTGAAGGTTCTGCTTTTCCTGACTGGATATGGCGTGTTGCCGGTTAGATTGAAGCTATCCTCTAAATGAATGTTAAAATCTCTGCAGAGAACCAAAGGGGATGGCCATGATGCTAGTTCAATATTAATACAATTAAATATATCAGGGTTGTCTAAATTTGAGCCGTACACAGAACAGATTGTAAAGAGAGAGCCTCTGACATCTGCTCCTAATATCACCCAACGCCCCCATTGGTCCTCCTTCTGTTTACAGGTTATGACCCCATGTTTTGCAAGAATTACAACCCCACGGGTAGTAGTGCCTTGGCGAGTGCGGGCCAATAAGTCAAGACCAGTATCTCTAAGCCAGTTTTGTTTGCTCCAAGAAATATGTGTTTCCTGTACACATAGAACCTTTATTTGCATATATCTAATTATTGTGGCAAATAGGCTCAGTTTTTTCCGGTCGTTAAGCCCACTTATGTTAATGGAACAAATACGTAATTTATCCCTACCCATTTTTAATTTTGGAAAATTGTGTGTTCGCTGACCCGAAAGCATAGTACTCATGATCCAAGTGAATTTTAAAACCAGCAAGATACAATGTTGAGAATGTTTCACGATTCAAGTGAAGGTGTACATTCTGAATGCATGGAATAGTCATGTATTCAGGATGACTATTGTTTATTACATTTTAATCTATTTTTATAATTTGATTTTGGATTGTTTTTACTTTCCATTTCAAAGTTGGCAACGTTTTGCTTCTGCATAATTATTTTACACATTGCCCTAAATTAAGCCTGTCTGCTCTGTGCCATAGTTACTAGGGGGCTGAGCTCAGATTAATTCAGTGACTTTGAGGGCTCACCCCAACAAGGGTTGTGATTGTTCCTGGAGGTGGGAAGTCACCACCTAAAAAATAATCCAATTTCTACCAACTATCTGACCTAGATCAACATTTCAGCACCCTAATTCATTGCGGCCACTGATTTCTTAAAAAGGACGCAGAATATGCCACAGAGAAGGTTGAACTCTGGGAGAAATAAACCATAATGAAAGGATTAAACCAAACTCAGATTTCATATTCAATTAAATCAAAGGAAATCTTCAATAGTTCTAAGTATGTGACAGTATTTTTTCTTGATAACAACATTTATGTGCACGATTGTGGAGAGTTACACAGAAGAAGCAATGAGACAAATTACATTCTTAATGCCATATTATTTAAGGAATTACCACACTAAGGGCCAGATGTAGGTAGCCAAATACCGGTCGGTAACGGCCGAATTCGGCCGTTACCGACCGGTATTTGGCTTTTGAGATGTAGGTGCCTGAAAACAGGCCATTTCGGTAATTTTACCGAATCTGTAAATATACCGGTCGGTAAATTTACCAACCGGTATTTTTACAGAATCGGTAAAATCGAGATGTAGGTGGGACTCTTCTGAGTCCCACAAGCCCTACAAAATCGGTATTTTACCATCAAATACAAGTTGATGGTAAAATACCGATTCAGGTGTGCATGCACATGTGTGCATGCACACCTGTGCCATATGACAGGCAGACCTGCCCTTAGGGCAGGTATGCCTGCCACATGGCACCTGAACCCGTTTTGGGGGTGCTAGAGGGTGTCAAAGTGACACCCCCTGCACCCTTGTGAAATTCGGTATTTACCGATTCGGTAAATACCGACCGGTAAATGCCCAATCATTCCTATGGGCTTCAAAGCCCATAGGAATGAATGGGCATTTACCGGTCGGTATTTACCGAATCGGTAAATACCGAATTTTACCGATTCGGTAAATGCACATCTGTATTTACCTACATCTCGGTACTTATATTTTACCACTTCTTAAATACCGAATCGGTATGATTCGGTATTTAAGAGGTGGTAAAATAAATTTACCTACATCTGGCCCCAAATTATGTATAGTATTTATTCAGGTATGTTAATGTAGCATTAAAGATAGGCTGGTATGGGCTCAACTGTGACTCAGTAGAAGAATCAAATCAAACCTGAGACTCCAACTGAATTTACATGTATTCAATTTTACTCCACTTGAGCATTTAGGGGCATATTTACTAAACTCTATCGCCCTCTGGAGCGTCACCTTTTTTTGCAGCTCCAGTGGCGTAGCACCATTTACAATATTTACAAGGTGGTGTAAATATGCCCCCTTCCGCCACAATCCTCTGCCGCCAAGGTGCATGTAATGTGTGTTGCTGTGGGTGTTCCACCGCAACACCCATTGCTTTTGAGGCTCCTTCAGATTTACAAGGAGGTGTAAATCTGTGGCATCGGCAAAAACGAATGCAATGGAAAAGCAGGCGTTAGAATGGCTCACAAGGAGAAATGCTTTTATTTCTCCTCATTTTTGCTTTTCCTATGTGAACTGTATTTTGTATCACACATAGATAAAGTAAAAAGCCATTAATGATTGTTTATGTGCAGAAAGATGTCCCTTCCTGCACATAAACAATCATTAAATAATGACGAAGTGCTACTTCCATGTGTGCTGCAGAATGCAGTACATATATAAGTAACAAATAGCCATTATGGATTGTTTATGTGAAGGAAGGGACACCTTCCTGCACATACACATTAATTCCCTGCACTATCTTGCAGGAGTGCCTGTGTTGGTGCTAGGCAGCTAACCTTAGTGCCATTGCTAGGGAAAACACAGGGGTGCACCATATTGTACTTAATACAGCGCATCCCTGCATTTTGAAAAGATCAGAGTACGCCGTTGCCAAATTTGACTTTGTACTGTGCTCTGACATTTTCTAGTAAGTATGTCCCTTTGTGTGGGGTAGAACCTAAGGCTGAACCTCATTAAACTAAATCTGACCCTAATTCAATAAATGATTTTCTCCACATTGTGGCCATAAACTAAATGTCCTGAATTAGTCAGACAGAATACACTTATTAAGCCAATGAAATATGAAAACTGCCAGCCCGCCCTACAAAGTGTCCATGAATGGAGAAAATGCAACAGAAGTTAAACACAATGTAAGTGTCTTATTCACTGTCAATGTTCAGGGATTCCATCGCACCTTGAAGTATTTCTATTCTTCATGTTTTCTCTTCTCTCAAAGTTTTTTTTCCCCTTTCTAACATCCTTAACGTGATAGATCCCTTATGATTTAATGATAGGGTTAACATGTGTGCTAGATTAAATGTACTGCTGCAGTATATTTCTTGTTATTGTTCTTCATCACTGCAAAGCGTTCTTCACATATGTATTTGAGTTTTCTTATGAGAGATCTACTAAATGTTTAACTATAGATGCACTGAATAGTTTAACTACAATCTGTCATCTTGGTGTTGATAAAATCCTCACAGAAATGGCGTTTCACTACAGTTGCATAAACCTTTTGTACCACTGGTTACATAATTGAAACATATGAGTTGCATGTGTGGCAATCCTTATGTAAAACCGGTAGCCAACTGTCAGATACGCCTTTTTTCCTATCTGATGGTGTCGCTAGGGGTCATGATTAACTGTAGTGTGTATCAAGTTTTGAAAGTTAATGAAAGGTGGTCATTTATGCATTTCCCTAAATATTTGTCCAATTTTAGTATTGCAAACACAAGGAGATGATGGACGGAGGTGGCGAAGTGAGATAAAGAATTATGTTGGATCAGCCCAGATCTGTGACTGGGGGTGAGTATATGTAAAGTTTCAGTGCTCCATCCATCATCTCCTTGTGTTTGCTTTGTTCGCCCTAAGTTGGCAGGGTATACCCAGAAGTGTGCCCCTTGCTCACTTTGCCACTGGATTCAAGCTAGCCTTGCTGATGAAGGGTGTTACACAGAAACTGGTCCCAGGATGCTTGTTTGCGGTTCAGAGAAGAACTGGCTTGGCAGTTCGGACTGGACTGTTCCATGAGGCACAGTGTCAAGACTGATTTGTATATAGCTGGGTCTGAACTAAGATGGCGAAGTGAGCTAAAGAATGATGATTCAACCCAGATCTGTGACTGGGGGTGAGTGTCTGTAAAGTTTCAGTGCTCTATCCATCATCTCCTTGTGTTTGCTCAATTTTAGTATTGACCAGTGTTATGTTAGGGCTATATTGATGGATGTATTTTTCATATGAAACTGTGTGATGATCTCACATCAATACATTGTGCATGATTGGTTTTATAATAGGTCTTCAGGAGCTATTGCTTAGGTATTTCCTGGGGGTAAAATCTGCTCTACAACCCCGCCATAGATGCTGCCAGGATCCTTGAAGCTCACTTTTCTCCTCACTACCGGAATGGTATCAGGGTAATGAAGAAGGAAGCTTGATAACTGCTGATGTTCACCAACATCTGTTGACCCCGTTGATCCTATCTCCAAAGATTAATGTGGGCTTCCTGCCAGATTAATTACAACATCTGCAGGTGAGATGTGTGGTACCTGGTGAGCATTCTTTTCACTGCACTGACTTTTATTACTCTTTTGATATTTGATGATATTGTGCTAGGTGTACTAACACCTAGTTGCTATCAGCAGCAGCTTCTCCGCTAAGGTGGAGCAGCATCTCCCCACTGCTCCCCGCCACTGCTCCCCGTGTTGTTGAAAGGGGTAAAATTAAATGATAATAATAGAGCGTTAATATAATTTTATTTTTTCTACTGCAGTGGCCCAGATGATGGTGAGTGGACTCTGGAAGCATGCATGACACCTTGGATTAGGTGGAGAACATGCCCAGGCCCCCAGCCCCTGTCTGAGTGCCAAACCACGGCCCTCAGACCAATCACTATGCTACATTGAGGTGTTGTGATTGGCTGTGGGTGGAATGGAAGACCGGGTGATTCCTGCTGCTGGACTCTAGGAAGATGAAGAGGACCCGGTAGAGGCGGCAGCTGGCGCGATTCCAGGTATTTTTAAAAAAAAAAAATCCTTTTCATTTCCACCCCCTCCCCGCTCCACCACTCCCATCCGGTAGCTGCCGCAACTGGTTGCTATGTAGTAATCCTGTTTATCTGAGATGAGCCCATATGCCATTCACACTTACCCCTTTGTCAGGGTCAGTCAGTGTCTGACCCCAATAGACAGATGCACAGACATAAACTGCGAGACAGAGTAACTTCCATTTTAGGTACCTATTATTCTGTAATATAAACTGTTGTTTTTCTATTATGTTCGTTGTGCGTGTTGAACATTTCTAGAATCTAGAGTGAAGAACCTTAATTGTTACAGGCTTGATGCAAAATAATAATTTTCCCAGATATTTTTTATCTTGACTTGTCATTGTGATTTGCACTTGTAACTGTTCAAGATCATGGTTCAAGAGTAGCAGCCTTTTGCAAACATTGGGCAGCCATACTGCCGTTTCTGTAGACATCTTTTGTTTTTATATTCGGTGACCCAGGTGTTCGCACTTTTTGAACTTTAGAACTGTACCTAAACTTCACAAACATTAGAGCTTTTGATAACATGTTTATAAACTGTATCGCTAGATTAGCTTGTTTTCTTTTAGATGCCTACTTATCGCTGGATTTACTGACTGGTGTGTTATGGTACTTTGCACTGTGCAATATTTAGGTCGAAGACTACAAGACAGTGTAGCTGTCTGGTTTGGTAACAACATCTCGAGGACATTCAGAAAGCTTCCCTGGGAATTAATTCTCCCCATTGCTGACCACTGACTTTGTGGTTTGTAACTCACATTTGCTTTCGTTTTGCTGGGTATATTTGTTTTAGGCTGTCCCTTCCTTGGACCCTACCTTATTTACTGTATCCTTCTGAGTGCTCGTTTTCTGTAAGTGAGACCTTAAATCTTGTTCTTTATCTTGTCACCTTTGCTGTGCATTCAAAGACAGAAGTCAAGTGTCAAGCTTGGTCTTCCAAAGGAGCTTGGTGTTTGTTTGTGTCTCAGATTTCAAAGTGAGAGGATTTATGTGACAATTATGCTGGCCGCTGGGGGTGTGCTGAAGGAAGGCTGTAAGATTATATTGTTGTCAAATGTGTGTAAATGAACTGTGCAAATATTTCAGAATACATCAGAATTAGCAATGCACAAGTGAAGAATATTTTTGGGTAATTGGAGTTTTTTAATATATATATAGCACAAACTCAACCCGAAGGTATCAGAGCGCTTTACATGAGCACCAGTTGCGTTACAGATGTACACATTCAATTTGTAGGGTACGGGAATATTAAGTGATTTGCCCCGAATCATAGGATGTTGAGCTTCTGCTGAGACTGGAACCCAGTTCCCCAGTTTCAAGCTCTAGTTGTACTGAAATGTGGTGGAAAAAAATATTTTAATATGATCAAAACAAATCAATACACTTTCCACATTATAGTTTGTGCTCTGTATACTTTTAAAAGTTAAACTGTATATGAGGGGGATTTGCTTTCGTGGGAGTACCTGCAGAATAGGACAGGGTCAACCATTTCGAGGTTTAAATACCTACAAATGATTAGCTGGACACAGGCGTATAAAATTCCACCTTTAAAAAGAAATAGATTCCTTCTTGGAGGGTACAGTCAATTAATAACTAACTTAGTAAGTACTGGTCCATCTAAAAATGAGGTCTCAAAATGGTACAAACTCCTGCTTGAGGAGTCGGATGGGGAATTTACGCTACCAGTCCATCTGTGGGGTACCTTAACAATGGGTCATGATCTACAAAAACTTTGATCCACCTCATTTGAGCTCTTAAAGAGTATAGTAAAGCCCTCATGGCTTCGCATGAATCATCTTTACACCCTCCATAGAGCGTATTACTCTCCCCAGAGGCTTTCTAAATTTGCTTTAGGGAATCCAGTATTTAACAACAAGGGGTGGTGATGGACAGAGTTTCTGAATTAAGCAGAATACTCTCACCCAGTCAAGAGATCAGGGCTAGATCCAACACCGTTTTTTAGCTCACTGCACCATCCCAGTTCAGAACCTGGCTATATGCAAATTACTCTGTTCCTGTCCCAGTGCATGATGGGAACAGGGCAAACCAAACTACCAAGCCAATTCTTACACTGGGAAGGAAACAAGCTTCCGGGGACCGGTTTCTGCCATTTCAGGCGTCGTCGGCCCGGCTTGCTTGAATCCTGATGGTGCAATGAGCAAGGGACTCACACCTGAGAATACCCTTCCACGCTTAGGGTGGACAAAATATTTAACAACAAGGGGTGGTGATGGACAGAGTTTCTGAATTAAGCAGAATACTCTCACCCAGTCAAGAGATCAGGGCTAGATCCAACACCGTTTTTTAGCTCACTGCACCATCCCAGTTCAGAACCTGGCTATATGCAAATTAGTCTGTTCCTGTCCCAGTGCATGATGGGAACAGGGCAAACCAAACTACCAAGCCAATTCTTACACTGGGAAGGAAACAAGCTTCCGGGGACCGGTTTCTGCCATTTCAGGCGTCGTCGGCCCGGCTTGCTTGAATCCTGATGGTGCAATGAGCAAGGGACTCACATCTGAGTATACCCTTCCACGCTTAGGGTGGACAAAATATTTAACAACAAGGGGTGGTGATGGACAGAGTTTCTGAATTAAGCAGAATACTCTCACCCAGTCAAGAGATCAGGGCTAGATCCAACACCGTTTTTTAGCTCACTGCACCATCCCAGTTCAGAACCTGGCTATATGCAAATTAGTGTGTTCCTGTCCCAGTGCATGATGGGAACAGGGCAAACCAAACTACCAAGCCAATTCTTACACTGGAAAGGAAACAAGCTTCCAGGGACCGGTTTCTGCCATTTCAGGCGTCGTCGGCCCGGCTTGCTTGAATCCTGATGGTGCAATGAGCAAGGGACTCATATCTGAGTATACCCTTCCACGCTTAGGGTGGACAAAATATTTAACAACAAGGAGTGGTGATGGACAGAGTTTCTGAATTAAGCAGAATACTCTCACCCAGTCAAGAGATCAGGGCTAGATCCAACACCGTTTTTTAGCTCACTGCACCATCCCAGTTCAGAACCTGGCTATATGCAAATTAGTCTGTTCCTGTCCCAGTGCATGATGGGAACAGGGCAAACCAAACTACCAAGCCAATTCTTACACTGGGAAGGAAACAAGCTTCCGGGGACCGGATTCTGCCATTTCAGGCGTCGTCGGCCCGGCTTGCTTGAATCCTGATGGTGTAATGAGCAAGGGACTCACATCTGAGTATACCCTTCCACGCTTAGGGTGGACAAAATATTTAACAACAAGGGGTGGTGATGGACAGAGTTTCTGAATTAAGCAGAATACTCTCACCCAGTCAAGAGATCAGGGCTAGATCCAACACCGTTTTTTAGCTCACTGCACCATCCCAGTTCAGAACCTGGCTATATGCAAATTAGTCTGTCCCTGGCCCAGTGCATCATGGGAACAGGGCAGACCAAACTACCAAGCCAATTCTTCACCAGAAAGGAGACAAGCTACCGGGGACCGGTTTCTGGCATTTCAGCCTCGTCGGCCCGGCTTGCTTGAATCCTGATGGAGCAGTGAGCAAGGGACTCATGTCTGAGTATACCCTGCCACACCTATAGTGGCCAAAAACGATTCAGAAAAGGGGGTGGTGATGAACAGAGTGTCTGAATTAAGCAGACCACTCTTACCCAGTCCAAAGATCAGGGCTTGATCCATCACCGTTATTTAGCTCACTGCCCCATCCCAGCTCAGAACCTGGCTATATGCAAATTAGTCTGTCCCTGGCCCAGTGCATCATGGGAACAGGGCAGACCAAACTACCAAGCCAATTCTTCACCAGAAAGGAGACAAGCTACCGGGGACCGGTTTCTGGCATTTCAGCCTCGTCGGCCCGGCTTGCTTGAATCCTGATGGAGCAGTGAGCAAGGGACTCATGTCTGAGCCGGGCCGACGACGCCTGAAATGGCAGAAACCGGTCCCCGGAAGCTTGTTTCCTTCCCAGTGTAAGAATTGGCTTGGTAGTTTGGTTTGCACTGTTCCCATCATGCACTGGGACAGGAACAGACTAATTTGCATATAGCCAGGTTCTGAACTGGGATGGTGCAGTGAGCTAAAAAACGGTGTTGGATCTAGCCCTGATCTCTTGACTGGGTGAGAGTATTCTGCTTAATTCAGAAACTCTGTCCATCACCACCCCTTGTTGTTAAATATTTTGTCCACCCTAAGCGTGGAAGGGTATACTCAGATGTGAGTCCCTTGCTCATTGCACCATCAGGATTCAAGCAAGCCGGCCGACGACGCCTGAAATGGCAGAAACCGGTCCCCGGAAGCTTGTTTCCTTCCCAGTGTAAGAATTGGCTTGGTAGTTTGGTTTGCCCTGTTCCCATCATGCACTGGGACAGGAACAGACTAATTTGCATATAGCCAGGTTCTGAACTGGGATGGTGCAGTGAGCTAAAAAACGGTGTTGGATCTAGCCCTGATCTCTTGACTGGGTGAGAGTATTCTGCTTAATTCAGAAACTCTGTCCATCACCACCCCTTGTTGTTAAATATTTTGTCCACCCTAAGCGTGGAAGGGTATACTCAGATGTGAGTCCCTTGCTCATTGCACCATCAGGATTCAAGCAAGCCGGGCCGACGACGCCTGAAATGGCAGAAACCGGTCCCCGGAAGCTTGTTTCCTTCCCAGTGTAAGAATTGGCTTGGTAGTTTGGTTTGCCCTGTTCCCATCATGCACTGGGACAGGAACAGACTAATTTGCATATAGCCAGGTTCTGAACTGGGATGGTGCAGTGAGCTAAAAAACGGTGTTGGATCTAGCCCTGATCTCTTGACTGGGTGAGAGTATTCTGCTTAATTCAGAAACTCTGTTCATCACCACCCCCTTTTCTGAATCGTTTTTGGCCACTATAGGTGTGGCAGGGTATACTCAGACATGAGTCCCTTGCTCACTGCTCCATCAGGATTCAAGCAAGCCGGGCCGACGAGGCTGAAATGCCAGAAACCGGTCCCCGGTAGCTTGTCTCCTTTCTGGTGAAGAATTGGCTTGGTAGTTTGGTCTGCCCTGTTCCCATGATGCACTGGGCCAGGGACAGACTAATTTGCATATAGCCAGGTTCTGAGCTGGGATGGGGCAGTGAGCTAAATAACGGTGATGGATCAAGCCCTGATCTTTGGACTGGGTAAGAGTGGTCTGCTTAATTCAGACACTCTGTTCATCACCACCCCCTTTTCTGAATCGTTTTTGGCCACTATAGGTGTGGCAGGGTATACTCAGACATGAGTCCCTTGCTCACTGCTCCATCAGGATTCAAGCAAGCCGGGCCGACGAGGCTGAAATGCCAGAAACCGGTCCCCGGTAGCTTGTCTCCTTTCTGGTGAAGAATTGGCTTGGTAGTTTGGTCTGCCCTGTTCCCATGATGCACTGGGCCAGGGACAGACTAATTTGCATATAGCCAGGTTCTGAGCTGGGATGGGGCAGTGAGCTAAATAACGGTGATGGATCAAGCCCTGATCTTTGGACTGGGTAAGAGTGGTCTGCTTAATTCAGACACTCTGTTCATCACCACCCCCTTTTCTGAATCGTTTTTGGCCACTATAGGTGTGGCAGGGTATACTCAGACATGAGTCCCTTGCTCACTGCTCCATCAGGATTCAAGCAAGCCGGGCCGACGAGGCTGAAATGCCAGAAACCGGTCCCCGGTAGCTTGTCTCCTTTCTGGTGAAGAATTGGCTTGGTAGTTTGGTCTGCCCTGTTCCCATGATGCACTGGGCCAGGGACAGACTAATTTGCATATAGCCAGGTTCTGAGCTGGGATGGGGCAGTGAGCTAAATAACGGTGATGGATCAAGCCCTGATCTTTGGACTGGGTAAGAGTGGTCTGCTTAATTCAGACACTCTGTTCATCACCACCCCCTTTTCTGAATCGTTTTTGGCCACTATAGGTGTGGCAGGGTATACTCAGACATGAGTCCCTTTCTCACTGCTCCATCAGGATTCAAGCAAGCCGGGCCGACAAGGCTGAAATGCCAGAAACCGGTCCCCGGTAGCTTGTCTCCTTTCTGGTGAAGAATTGGCTTGGTAGTTTGGTCTGCCCTGTTCCCATGATGCACTGGGCCAGGGACAGACTAATTTGCATATAGCCAGGTTCTGAGCTGGGATGGGGCAGTGAGCTAAATAACGGTGATGGATCAAGCCCTGATCTTTGGACTGGGTAAGAGTGGTCTGCTTAATTCAGACACTCTGTTCATCACCACCCCCTTTTCTGAATCGTTTTTGGCCACTATAGGTGTGGCAGGGTATACTCAGACATGAGTCCCTTGCTCACTGCTCCATCAGGATTCAAGCAAGCCGGGCCGACGAGGCTGAAATGCCAGAAACCGGTCTGGCATTTCTCCTTTCTGGTGAAGAATTGGCTTGGTAGTTTGGTCTGCCCTGTTCCCATGATGCACTGGGCCAGGGACAGACTAATTTGCATATAGCCAGGTTCTGAGCTGGGATGGGGCAGTGAGCTAAATAACGGTGATGGATCAAGCCCTGATCTTTGGACTGGGTAAGAGTGGTCTGCTTAATTCAGACACTCTGTTAATCACCACCCCCTTTTCTGAATCGTTTTTGGCCACTATAGGTGTGGCAGGGTATACTCAGACATGAGTTCCTTGCTCACTGCTCCATCAGGATTCAAGCAAGCCGGGCCGACGAGGCTGAAATGCCAGAAACCGGTCCCCGGTAGCTTGTCTCCTTTCTGGTGAAGAATTGGCTTGGTAGTTTGGTCTGCCCTGTTCCCATGATGCACTGGGCCAGGGACAGACTAATTTGCATATAGGCAGGTTCTGAGCTGAGATGGGGCAGTGAGCTAAATAACGGTGATGGATCAAGCCCTGATCTTTGGACTGGGTAAGAGTGGTCTGCTTAATTCAGACACTCTGTTAATCACCACCCCCTTTTCTGAATCGTTTTTGGCCACTATAGGTGTGGCAGGGTATACTCAGACATGAGTTCCTTGCTCAGTGCTCCATCAGGATTCAAGCAAGCCGGGCCGACGAGGCTGAAATGCCAGAAACCGGTCCCCGGTAGCTTGTCTCCTTTCTGGTGAAGAATTGGCTTGGTAGTTTGGTCTGCCCTGTTCCCATGATGCACTGGGCCATGGACAGACTAATTTGCATATAGGCAGGTTCTGAGCTGGGATGGGGCAGTGAGCTAAATAACGGTGATGGATCAAGCCCTGATCTTTGGACTGGGTAAGAGTAGTCTGCTTAATTCAGACACTCTGTTCATCACCACCCCCTTTTCTGAATCGTTTTTGGCCACTATAGGTGTGGCAGGGTATACTCAGACATGAGTCCCTTGCTCACTGCTCCATCAGGATTCAAGCAAGCCGGGCCGACGAGGCTGAAATGCCAGAAACCGGTCCCCGGTAGCTTGTCTCCTTTCTGGTGAAGAATTGGCTTGGTAGTTTGGTCTGCCCTGTTCCCATGATGCACTGGGCCAGGGACAGACAAATTTGCATATAGCCAGGTTCTGAGCTGGGATGGGGCAGTGAGCTAAATAACGGTGATGGATCAAGCCCTGATCTTTGGACTGGGTAAGAGTGGTCTGCTTAATTCAGACACTCTGTTCATCACCACCCCCTTTTCTGAATCGTTTTTGGCCACTATAGGTGTGGCAGGGTATACTCAGACATGAGTCCCTTGCTCACTGCTCCATCAGGATTCAAGCAAGCCGCGCCGACGAGGCTGAAATGCCAGAAACCGGTCCCCGGTAGCTTGTCTCCTTTCTGGTGAAGAATTGGCTTGGTAGTTTGGTCTGCCCTGTTCCCATGATGCACTGGGCCAGGGACAGACTAATTTGCATATAGCCAGGTTCTGAGCTGGGATGGGGCAGTGAGCTAAATAACGGTGATGGATCAAGCCCTGATCTTTGGACTGGGTAAGAGTGGTCTGCTTAATTCAGACACTCTGTTCATCACCACCCCCTTTTCTGAATCGTTTTTGGCCACTATAGGTGTGGCAGGGTATACTCAGACATGAGTCCCTTGCTCACTGCTCCATCAGGATTCAAGCAAGCCGGGCCGACGAGGCTGAAATGCCAGAAACCGGTCCCCGGTAGCTTGTCTCCTTTCTGGTGAAGAATTGGCTTGGTAGTTTGGTCTGCCCTGTTCCCATGATGCACTGGGCCAGGGACAGACTAATTTGCATATAGCCAGGTTCTGAGCTGGGATGGGGCAGTGAGCTAAATAACGGTGATGGATCAAGCCCTGATCTTTGGACTGGGTAAGAGTGGTCTGCTTAATTCAGATACTCTGTTCATCACCACCCCCTTTTCTGAATCATTTTTGGCCACTATAGGTGTGGCAGGGTATACTCAGACATGAGTCCCTTGCTCACTGCTCCATCAGGATTCAAGCAAGCCGGGCCGACAAAGCTGAAATGCCAGAAACCGGTCCCCGGTAGCTTGTCTCATTTCTGGTGAAGAATTGGCTTGGTAGTTTGGTCTGCCCTGTTCCCATGATGCACTGGGCCAGGGACAGACTAATTTGCATATAGCCAGGTTCTGAGCTGGGATGGGGCAGTGAGCTAAATAACGGTGATGGATCAAGCCCTGATCTTTGGACTGGGTAAGAGTGGTCTGCTTAATTCAGACACTCTGTTCATCACCACCCCCTTTTCTGAATCGTTTTTGGCCACTATAGGTGTGGCAGGGTATACTCAGACATGAGTCCCTTGCTCACTGCTCCATCAGGATTCAAGCAAGCCGGGCCGACAAGGCTGAAATGCCAGAAACCGGTCCCCGGTAGCTTGTCTCCTTTCTGGTGAAGAATTGGCTTGGTAGTTTGGTCTGCCCTGTTCCCATGATGCACTGGGCCAGGGACAGACTAATTTGCATATAGGCAGGTTCTGAGCTGGGATGGGGCAGTGAGCTAAATAACGGTGATGGATCAAGCCATGATCTTTGGACTGGGTAAGAGTAGTCTGCTTAATTCAGACACTCTGTTCATCACCACCCCCTTTTCTGAATCGTTTTTGGCCACTATAGGTGTGGCAGGGTATACTCAGACATGAGTCCCTTGCTCACTGCTCCATCAGGATTCAAGCAAGCCGGGCCGACGAGGCTGAAATGCCAGAAACCGGTCCCCGGTAGCTTGTCTCCTTTCTGGTGAAGAATTGGCTTGGTAGTTTGGTCTGCCCTGTTCCCATGATGCACTGGGCCAGGGACAGACTAATTTGCATATAGCCAGGTTCTGAGCTGGGATGGGGCAGTGAGCTAAATAACGGTGATGGATCAAGCCCTGATCTTTGGACTGGGTAAGAGTGGTCTGCTTAATTCAGACACTCTGTTCATCACCACCCCCTTTTCTGAATCGTTTTTGGCCACTATAGGTGTGGCAGGGTATACTCAGACATGAGTCCCTTGCTCACTGCTCCATCAGGATTCAAGCAAGCCGCGCCGACGAGGCTGAAATGCCAGAAACCGGTCCCCGGTAGCTTGTCTCCTTTCTGGTGAAGAATTGGCTTGGTAGTTTGGTCTGCCCTGTTCCCATGATGCACTGGGCCAGGGACAGACTAATTTGCATATAGCCAGGTTCTGAGCTGGGATGGGGCAGTGAGCTAAATAACGGTGATGGATCAAGCCCTGATCTTTGGACTGGGTAAGAGTGGTCTGCTTAATTCAGACACTCTGTTCATCAAAACCCCCTTTTCTGAATCGTTTTTGGCCACTATAGGTGTGGCAGGGTATACTCAGACATGAGTCCCTTGCTCACTGCTCCATCAGGATTCAAGCAAGCCGGGCCGACGAGGCTGAAATGCCAGAAACCGCTCCCCGGTAGCTTGTCTCCTTTCTGGTGAAGAATTGGCTTGGTAGTTTGGTCTGCCCTGTTCCCATGATGCACTGGGCCAGGGACAGACTAATTTGCATATAGCCAGGTTCTGAGCTGGGATGGGGCAGTGAGCTAAATAACGGTGATGGATCAAGCCCTGATCTTTGGACTGGGTAAGAGTGGTCTGCTTAATTCAGACACTCTGTTCATCACCACCCCCTTTTCTGAATCGTTTTTGGCCACTATAGGTGTGGCAGGGTATACTCAGACATGAGTCCCTTGCTCACTGCTCCATCAGGATTCAAGCAAGCCGGGCCGACAAGGCTGAAATGCCAGAAACCGGTCCCCGGTAGCTTGTCTCCTTTCTGGTGAAGAATTGGCTTGGTAGTTTGGTCTGCCCTGTTCCCATGATGCACTGGGCCAGGGACAGACTAATTTGCATATAGCCAGGTTCTGAGCTGGGATGGGGCAGTGAGCTAAATAACGGTGATGGATCAAGCCCTGATCTTTGGACTGGGTAAGAGTGGTCTGCTTAATTCAGACACTCTGTTCATCACCACCCCCTTTTCTGAATCGTTTTTGGCCACTATAGGTGTGGCAGGGTATACTCAGACATGAGTCCCTTGCTCACTGCTCCATCAGGATTCAAGCAAGCCGGGCCGACGAGGCTGAAATGCCAGAAACCGGTCCCCGGTAGCTTGTCTCCTTTCTGATGAAGAATTGGCTTGGTAGTTTGGTCTGCCCTGTTCCCATGATGCACTGGGCCAGGGACAGACTAATTTGCATATAGCCAGGTTCTGAGCTGGGATGGGGCAGTGAGCTAAATAACGGTGATGGATCGAGCCCTGATCTTTGGACTGGGTAATAGTGGTCTGCTTAATTCAGACACTCTGTTCATCACCACCCCCTTTTCTGAATCGTTTTTGGCCACTATAGGTGTGGCAGGGTATACTCGGACATGAGTCCCTTGCTCACTGCTCCATCAGGATTCAAGCAAGCCGGGCCGACGAGGCTGAAATGCCAGAAACCGGTCCCCGGTAGCTTGTCTCCTTTCTGGTGAAGAATTGGCTTGGTAGTTTGGTCTGCCCTGTTCCCATGATGCACTGGGCCAGGGACAGACTAATTTGCATATAGCCAGGTTCTGAGCTGGGATGGGGCAGTGAGCTAAATAACGGTGATGGATCAAGCCCTGATCTTTGGACTGGGTAAGAGTGGTCTGCTTAATTCAGACACTCTGTTCATCACCACCCCCTTTTCTGAATCGTTTTTGGCCACTATAGGTGTGGCAGAGTATACTCAGACATGAGTCCCTTGCTCACTGCTCCATCAGGATTCAAGCAAGCCGGGCCGACGAGGCTGAAATGCCAGAAACCGGTCCCCGGTAGCTTGTCTCCTTTCTGGTGAAGAATTGGCTTGGTAGTTTGGTCCGCCCTGTTCCCATGATGCACTGGGACAGGGACAGACTAATTTGCATATAGCCAGGTTCTGAGCTGGGATGGGGCAGTGAGCTAAATAACGGTGATGGATCAAGCCCTGATCTTTGGACTGGGTAAGAGTGGTCTACTTAATTCAGACACTCTGTTCATCACCACCCCCTTTTCTGAATCGTTTTTGGCCACTATAGGTGTGGCAGGGTATACTCAGACATGAGTCCCTTGCTCACTGCTCCATCAGGATTCAAGCAAGCCGGGCCGACGAGGCTGAAATGCCAGAAACCGGTCCCCGGTAGCTTGTCTCCTTTCTGGTGAAGAATTGGCTTGGTAGTTTGGTCTGCCCTGTTCCCATGATGCACTGGGCCAGGGACAGACTAATTTGCATATAGCCAGGTTCTGCGCTGGGATGGGGCAGTGAGCTAAATAACGGTGATGGATCAAACCCTGATCTTTGGACTGGGTAAGAGTGGTCTGCTTAATTCAGATACTCTGTTCATCACCACCCCCTTTTCTGAAACGTTTTTGGCCACTATAGGTGTGGCAGGGTATACTCAGACATGAGTCCCTTGCTCACTGCTCCATCAGGATTCAAGCAAGCCGGGCCGACGAAGCTGAAATGCCAGAAACCGGTCCCCGGTAGCTTGTCTCCTTTCTGGTGAAGAATTGGCTTGGTAGTTTGGTCTGCCCTGTTCCCATGATGCACTGGGCCAGGGACAGACTAATTTGCATATAGCCAGGTTCTGAGCTGGGATGGGGCAGTGAGCTAAATAACGGTGATGGATCAAGCCCTGATCTTTGGACTGGGTAAGAGTGGTCTGCTTAATTCAGACACTCTGTTCATCACCACCCCCTTTTCTGAATCGTTTTTGGCCACTATAGGTGTGGCAGGGTATACTCAGACATGAGTCCCTTGCTCACTGCTCCATCAGGATTCAAGCAAGCCGGGCAGACGAGGCTGAAATGCCAGAAACCGGTCCCCGGTAGCTTGTCTCCTTTCTGGTGAAGAATTGGCTTGGTAGTTTGGTCTGCCCTGTTCCCATGATGCACTGGGCCAGGGACAGACTAATTTGCATATAGCCAGGTTCTGAGCTGGGATGGGGCAGTGAGCTAAATAACGGTGATGGATCAAGCCCTGATCTTTGGACTGGGTAAGAGTGGTCTGCTTAATTCAGACACTCTGTTCATCACCACCCCCTTTTCTGAATCGTTTTTGGCCACTATAGGTGTGGCAGGGTATACTCAGACATGAGTCCCTTGCTCACTGCTCCATCAGGATTCAAGCAAGCCAGGCCGACGAGGCTGAAATGCCAGAAACCGGTCCCCGGTAGCTTGTCTCCTTTCTGGTGAAGAATTGGCTTGGTAGTTTGGTCTGCCCTGTTCCCATGATGCACTGGGCCAGGGACAGACTAATTTGCATATAGCCAGGTTCTGAGCTGGGATGGGGCAGTGAGCTAAATAACGGTGATGGATCAAGCCCTGATCTTTGGACTGGGTAAGAGTGGTCTGCTTAATTCAGACACTCTGTTCATCACCACCCCCTTTTCTGAATCGTTTTTGGCCACTATAGGTGTGGCAGGGTATACTCAGACAGGAGTCCCTTGCTCACTGCTCCATCAGGATTCAAGCAAGCCGGGCCGACGAGGCTGAAATGACAGAAACCGGTCCCCGGTAGCTTGTCTCCTTTCTGGTGAAGAATTGGCTTGGTAGTTTGGTCTTCCCTGTTCCCATGATGCACTGGGCCAGGGACAGACTAATTTGCATATAGCCAGGTTCTGAGCTGGGATGGGGCAGTGAGCTAAATAACGGTGATGGATCAAGCCCTGATCTTTGAACTGGGTAAGAGTGGTCTGCTTAATTCAGACACTCTGTTCATCACCACCCCCTTTTCTGAATCGTTTTTGGCCACTATAGGTGTGGCAGGGTATACTCAGACATGAGTCCCTTGCTCACTGCTCCATCAGGATTCAAGCAAGCCGGGCCGACGAGGCTGAAATGCCAGAAACCGGTCCCCGGTAGCTTGTCTCCTTTCTGGTGAAGAATTGGCTTGGTAGTTTGGTCTGCCCTGTTCCCATGATGCACTGGGCCAGGGACAGACTAATTTGCATATAGCCAGGTTCTGAGCTGGGATGGAGCAGTGAGCTAAATAACGGTGATGGATCAAGCCCTAATCTTTGGACTGGGTAAGAGTGGTTTGCTTAATTCAGACACTCTGTTCATCACCACCCCCTTTTCTGAATCGTTTTTGGCCACTATAGGTGTGGCAGGGTATACTCGGACATGAGTCCCTTGCTCACTGCTCCATCAGGATTCAAGCAAGCCGGGCCGACGAGGCTGAAATGCCAGAAACCGGTCCCCGGTAGCTTGTCTCCTTTCTGGTGAAGAATTGGCTTGGTAGTTTGGTCTGCCCTGTTCCCATGATGCACTGGGCCAGGGACAGACTAATTTGCATATAGCCAGGTTCTGAGCTGGGATGGGGCAGTGAGCTAAATAACGGTGATGGATCAAGCCCTGATCTTTGGACTGGGTAAGAGTGGTCTGCTTAATTCAGACACTCTGTTCATCACCACCCCCTTTTCTGAATCGTTTTTGGCCACTATAGGTGTGGCAGGGTATACTCAGACATGAGTCCCTTGCTCACTGCTCCATCAGGATTCAAGCAAGCCGGGCCGACGAGGCTGAAATGCCAGAAACCGGTCCCCGGTAGCTTGTCTCCTTTCTGGTGAAGAATTGGCTTGGTAGTTTGGTCTGCCCTGTTCCCATGATGCACTGGGCCATGGACAGACTAATTTGCATATAGCCAGGTTCTGAGCTGGGATGGGGCAGTGAGCTAAATAACGGTGATGGATCAAGCCCTGATCTTTGGACTGGGTAAGAGTGGTCTACTTAATTCAGACACTCTGTTCATCACCACCCCCTTTTCTGAATCGTTTTTGGCCACTATAGGTGTGGCAGGGTATACTCAGACATGAGTCCCTTGCTCACTGCTCCATCAGGATTCAAGCAAGCCGGGCCGACGAGGCTGAAATGCCAGAAACCGGTCCCCGGTAGCTTGTCTCCTTTCTGGTGAAGAATTGGCTTGGTAGTTTGGTCTGCCCTGTTCCCATGAAGCACTGGGCCAGGGACAGACTAATTTGCATACAGCCAGGTTCTGAGCTGGGATGGGGCAGTGAGCTAAATAACGGTGATGGATCAAGCCCTGATCTTTGGACTGGGTAAGAGTGGTCTGCCTAATTCAGACACTCTGTTCATCACCACCCCCTTTTCTGAATCGTTTTTGGCCACTATAGGTGTGGCAGGGTATACTCAGACATGAGTCCCTTGCTCACTGCTCCATCAGGATTCAAGCAAGCCGGGCCGACGAGGCTGAAATGACAGAAACCGGTCCCCGGTAGCTTGTCTCCTTTCTGGTGAAGAATTGGCTTGGTAGTTTGGTCTGCCCTGTTCCCATGATGCACTGGGCCAGAGACAGACTAATTTGCATAGAGCCAGGTTCTGAGCTGGGATGGGGCAGTGAGCTAAATAACGGTGATGGATCAAGCCCTGATCTTTGGACTGGGTAAGAGTGGTCTGCCTAATTCAGACACTCTGTTCATCACCACCCCCTTTTCTGAATCGTTTTTGGCCACTATAGGTGTGGCAGGGTATACTCAGACATGAGTCCCTTGCTCACTGCTCCATCAGGATTCAAGCAAGCCGGGCCGACGAGGCTGAAATGCCAGAAACCGGTCCCCGGTAGCTTGTCTCCTTTCTGGTGAAGAATTGGCTTGGTAGTTTGGTCTGCCCTGTTCCCATGATGCAATGGGCCAGGGACAGACTAATTTGCATATAGCCAGGTTCTGAGCTGGGATGGGGCAGTGAGCTAAATAACGGTGATGGATCAAGCCCTGATCTTTGGACTGGGTAAGAGTGGTCTGCTTAATTTAGACACTCTGTTCATCACCACCCCCTTTTCTGAATCGTTTTTGGCCACTATAGGTGTGGCAGGGTATACTCAGACATGAGTCCCTTGCTCACTGCTCCATCAGGATTCAAGCAAGCCGGGCCGACGAGGCTGAAATGCCAGAAACCGGTCCCCGGTAGCTTGTCTCCTTTCTGGTGAAGAATTGGCTTGGTAGTTTGGTCTGCTCTGTTCCCATGATGCACTGGGCCAGGGACAGACTAATTTGCATATAGCCAGGTTCTGAGCTGGGATGGGGCAGTGAGCTAAATAACGGTGATGGATCAAGCCCTGATCTTTGGACTGGGTAAGAGTGGTCTGCTTAATTCAGACACTCTGTTCATCACCACCCCCTTTTCTGAATCGTTTTTGGCCACTATAGGTGTTGCATGGTATACTCAGACATGAGTCCCTTGCTCACTGCTCCATCAGGATTCAAGCAAGCCGGGCCGACGAGGCTGAAATGCCAGAAACCGGTCCCCGGTAGCTTGTCTCCTTTCTGGTGAAGAATTGGCTTGGTAGTTTGGTCTGCCCTGTTCCCATGATGCACTGGGCCAGGGACAGACTAATTTGCATATAGCCAGGTTCTGAGCTGGGATGGGGCAGTGAGCTAAATAATGGTGATGGATCAAGCCCTGATCTTTGGACTGGGTAAGAGTGGTCTGCTTAATTCAGACACTCTGTTCATCACCACCCCCTTTTCTGAATCGTTTTTGGCCACTATAGGTGTGGCAGGGTATACTCAGACATGAGTCCCTTGCTCACTGCTCCATCAGGATTCAAGCAAGCCGGGCCGACGAGGCTGAAATGCCAGAAACCGGTCCCCGGTAGCTTGTCTCCTTTCTGGTGAAGAATTGGCTTGGTAGTTTGGTCTGCCCTGTTCCCATGATGCACTGGGCCAGGGACAGACTAATTTGCATATAGCCAGGTTCTGAGCTGGGATGGGGCAGTAAGCTAAATAACGGTGATGGATCAAGCCCTGATCTTTGGACTGGGTAAGAGTGGTCTGCTTAATTCAGACACTCTGTTCATCACCACCCCCTTTTCTGAATCGTTAGGGAATCCAGTGGCATGCCCAAGATGTGGACTGCTTGCAGCATCAGACACTCATATGTTTTTTGAATGCCCTCTGGATGCTACATTCTGGGAAGCTTTTGGGAAGACTCTAACAACATCGTTGGGTTTCCCAGTTATCATTAATCTATCGTTAGTAATTTTGGGGATCCTAACAGGAGCGCAAAGAGCAGCTAGAAGCCTAGTGTTCTACACGGTCCTCTTGGCAAGGAGGGAGATCTGCAGGAGGTGGAAGGACCCCCTACCTCCATCCCACGGGGACTGGTTGGCATCTGTTTTACAGATGGCCAGAATGGACCTAGCTAGACTGGGCAATAAAAACAAAAGAGACTTCTGGCACATGTTTGTCTGGGCACATTAAAGATCCGGGTTTTTTTTTTCCCCCGGGTTCAATGATTACACTGCTATGGTGCCCATGTTTCAGCCATGTGCACAGCAGTTAGCCGGTCAAAGCCCGGCTCAGGACATGCTGTGGGCTTCCCCAAAGGCAGCCAATAATGAGACTAAGCTAGCAACAGCTGTGGGATGTCGGCCCCCCCCACTCTACAAGATCCCATCCAGTATAATACTGAGACAGCGGTTCCATGGCTTGTTTCAGATGGCTTTCTTATACCATGGTGGATATGAGGACAAAAAAAAAAAAAGAAAAAAAAAAGTTAAACTGTATATATGTGCAAATGTAATGGTCATTTCTATTAAAGATGTGTTGTTTGTAATGGAAGTGTGCTACCAAACCATGCATACACCACTTTACCCCACTCCACTCTACTTTGCACCACTCCACACAACTGCACTTTGCTTGGTACCACTCCACACTATGCCAGCCCACTCTCTCTACTCTGCACCACTCTACTCTATGCCAACTAACTCCACCCCACTCCACTCTATGCCACTGCACTCTAGGCCACTCTGTTCTTCAACACTGTACTCTATGCTACTGCACTCTATGCCACTGAACTCTATGCCAATCCTCTGTACACCATTTAAATCTAATCTGCATCAATGCACTCAAAGCCACTGTATGTTACATCACTGCACTCTGTGCCACTGCACTAAACCCTTTACCCCTCTACCCTACTGTGCACCACTCCACTCTACTGCACTTCACTCTACACCTAAAACAATCTACCCTATTCCATTGCACTCAGCACCACTGCACTCTGCGCCACTCCACTCTGCACTATTCCAATCTACTCTGTGCAACCCCACTCTACACCACTTCAATCTACATTGCATCACTCCATTCTGCACCACTCTACTCTACTCTGTAACACTCTACTCTGCACCACTGCACACTACTCTAATCACTGGACTTTACACCATTCTACTTTGCGCCACTGCACTGTAGGTTAATACACTATATATAACTGCACTCACCTCTGCACCATTATACTCTATGCCACTGCTCTCTACCACTCTACTCCATGCCATTGCACTCTACACCAATGTACTCTATGCTACTCTATTATACACCACTGCACTCTATATCAGTCTATTCTGCAACACTCTCTGCCACTGCACTGTCTGCCACTTCATTCTACTCAGCACCACTCTACCTTAAGCCACTCTACACCACTACATTCTATGCTGCTCTACTCTGTATCATACCATGCCACTGGCCTCTACCCTGCACTACTACATTCTACTCTGCAGCTCTCCACTCTATGCCACTCTACTCTGCAACACTGCACTCTCCATCACTGGAATCTACACCATTCTTCCCTGTGCCACTGCCCTCTACAATGCAGCACTCCATGCCACTTTTCTGAATGATACACCACTGCAATCTACCCTGTGCCACTCCACTCTACTCTACACCACTTTACTATATGCCACTCTTTTCCACTCCACTGCACTCTACGACAATGCACTCTACGCCAATACACTCTACACCACTTTACTCAAAATCAAAACACTCTATGCCACAGCACTCTACGCAAATCTACTCTGCATCCCTGCACTGTACACTGCTATGCTATACTCTGCAACACTCTACTCTGTGCCACTGCAGTGTACACCACTCTACTCTACATTATTGCACTTTATGCCACCTAAATCTATGCCACTGTATTCTATTCTGTGCCACTGTACTCTACGCCGCTGCACTCTATGCCTCTTTACTCTGCATCACTCTACGCCTCAAAAATATCTATGAAAAAAATATTGAGGTAAAAATATAGAATGCAAAAAGATCAACTCCCTATACTTAAACAGGTAGTACAAAAATAGTGAGAGAAAATATCGATTTAAAAAATATAGTTGTACAAAATAT
This sequence comes from Lissotriton helveticus, assembly GCF_964261635.1. Classification (NCBI taxonomy): domain Eukaryota; kingdom Metazoa; phylum Chordata; class Amphibia; order Caudata; family Salamandridae; genus Lissotriton; species Lissotriton helveticus. Next base: position 305,531,569 of record NC_136067.1, on the reverse strand, counting down.
CGATTTTTATAATAAATATTAAATATAATAAATAATAAAATTAATTTAGAAAAATAAATTAGATTTAATATACATTTTAACAAATATAACAAATAAACTTAATTTTAAAAATGTAAACACACTTACAAAATAATTAATATATATATTTACTTTAAAACAATTAATAAACTAGTCATTTTAATTTACTTTATAATTTAAAAATATAAAAATTTACAAATAAATATGTATATATATATATATATGTGTGTGTGTGTATATATATATATGTTACTAGATCTGATTGAATTTTGTCTCACACACAATCATTTTATTTTTGATGAGTTGATTTACCGTCAGTCACAGGGCACGGCGATGGGCACCTGCTTCGCCCCCAGCTATGCCAACATCTTTATGGGGTGGTGGGAGGAGCAGGTGTCCAATCAACTATGCGCCTTTAACAACCAGGTTGTCCTGTGGCTGAGGTATATCGACGATATTTTTATGATTTGGAATGGTTCAGAAGAATCTGCTAGACAATTTGTGTGCCAACTCAATAAAAACTCTATGAATTTACAGTTCACAGCAGGAATACATACTTCTAGAATAGAGTTTTTGGATATCTTGATAGAAATACAAGGGACGAGAATGACCACAAGCCTGTACAGAAAAAGTACTGCAGGTAATAGTCTCCTGAATGCAAGAAGTGCGCATCCCAGACAACTGGTAGACAGCATCCCCTACGGGGAACTACTGCGTGCTAATCGCAACTGCAGTACAACTGAGTTGTTTGAAACAGAAAAAAACAAAATGATTGCACGCTTCAGGGAAAGAGGATACAGCAATAAAACCATACAAGGGGCAGTTGCAAAAGCTGATACTAGAATGAGGAGGGATCTCCTAGATACCAATGTGGACATAGAAGCGGAATCCAATATCAGATTTATAACTACCTTTTCAGGGCAATCCAGTGAACTGAAAAAGATTCTTAACAGACATTGGCATGTGTTGCTTACAGATCAGCATCTGAAACCACATCTTAAAAACTACCCCCAAGTAACTTTCAGAAAGAGCAGATCACTTAGGGATGAATTAAGTCCTAATGCAGTGGTAGGAGTTACGAAATCTAAAGACATACCGGGGTTCAGATGCTGTAGATCGTGTAAGGCATGTCGCAACAGTGAGAATCGCAAAGAGGTCACTGTACCCAGCACGGGTAAAACTTTCACGATACAAAAAGCTCTGACTTGCAATACCAAGTATTGTGTTTACTTGCTAATATGTCCCTGCAACAAATGGTATGTCGGGAGCACTACTTTAAAAGCAAAGGAAAGAGTGCTTCAACACATGAGAGCTATAAAAAATCATAACACACAGTACCCAGTTGCGAGGAACTTTTTCGAACAACATTACCAAAATGAAAGTCTTCTGAAAATGGTGGTGTTGGACAAAGTAGACCTAGGTACACGTGGAGGAGACAGAACCACATGCCTACGCAAGTTGGAATCAAGACTGATTATTGATTTCGAATGTACATATCCACAGGGGTTGAATAATCATGAAGAACTGTCTGTTCACCTTGAGAAGTAACAATAGAAAGCTGACATTGGAAAGTAACAATGATAAGTGAAAAGTAATGAATTATCGGATCTATGAATGTCGAACATTACTATGTCCTGAACTGTCGCAGCAAATGTACGCCTTGATTTTAAAATAATTTTTTTTAACAAATTCACAGATGCTTTGCACTTGGGGACTATTGGATATGGTGCAATCCGGGATAGGATTCAACATTGGAAAACAAAGGATGATCTGTCCATGTGATGTATGAAACAATACGTTGATCCAGAGGACACTGAATCAGTATTTTTGTACATGAGTGTCCTCTATACTTAGCCATTTTCTAATGGGAAGATACTCTAATCAATGATTGGGTTATATGCTATACTGTGAGCTTTAGAGATCATCAATTCATGCCCACTTGGGCGGTATTTGCAAACAGTATGATTATTTCGACTACTCTGTGACTCGATATATTTGAAGTAGAAAATGTATGCCCACTCGGGCCAAGTATTTGATTTTACCACAGAAAGGTGACTGAATATATCAAAACAACACATGAACTGTATGTTTCTATTTCTATTTGCATTCGGGCAGTAAATCGTATCATGTTGATTTAGATCTAAATACTTCACCATTCCAATATGTCTGCCATTCATTTACACTTGGGGGTGAGTGTGAGGTAGTCCTTTGTTTATGTCAATATTTTGTTTGTTGTAAAAGGACTACGATTCTGAATCCACAACAAACGTGATCAAGCCTTTTTGGTGAAACGCGTTGTTTGTTTTGCTGCCAAATAAAATACTTTTGAAGCACAGCAACTCCTGGAGTGTCGTCGTACGTTTTCTTTTGCATGGGAGATCTGTTTCAAGATATATATATATATATTCACTGAAAAAACCATAGGTTATAGACCATATATAGTTAGGAATTAGCATTTACAAAACCTTATTTTACTCACACAAAACCATTGAAATTCCATATATAGTTAGTTGCACTAACTATATATCGCGCACCCGCAATCCACTGCTGATGATGTCACATATTACATCATTCATGACATGGTCAGTGACATCACTGATGACATCACTGATGACATCTCAAATGACATCACTGATGACATCACTGATGACATCTCATTTGACATCAATGACCACATCACTGATGATATCATTCATGTGACAATACAATGCATCTCCTCACATTTTAATATAACCTCTGTTTCACCCAGTGTTAAATACAGAGTATAAATTTTGAAACCATTGACACACCAATACTAGTTACTACATACGCACTCACTGATTCCTATGTCTACACACACATTCACTCATTCACCCATACAATCATTCATATATACAATCACTCATCTTTACAACACTATCATATGCACTCATACACCTATACAGACACTCACAGTCTGCCACTCATCCATGGAGTTACTCACACACCTAGTCAGTCCTGTAAAGAATCAATGACACTTCCATTTTCTTGTCTATACAGTTAAACATAGAGCACCTTACATTTTCAAACATATACTAACACATACTTACCTTCTTATACAATCATTGATACAAGTACACATTGATCTGCACAGAGTCACACACCTCCCAGCCAGCCACACACACACTCAGTCTCCCATACAAATACTTGGACAATCAATCAGTAACCCATATAGTTAATCATATAGCTACTGATCAACACATGCAGCAGTTTACAGAACAACAGACATAATGATGCACAAATTAAGACAGTTTAGTCACTAACCCATGCACTCAGTGAGACACATTTAATCACTCACTCATACATTCAGTCATGCACCTACTAAATCCTTTGTCCAGACACTTATACTTCCACTCATTCTTCAATATGTAAGACACATTTTAACTTTACAGAAACATACAGTCACTGGATGTTGTCATCAGTGATGTCATCAGTGATGTCATCAGTGATGTCATTTGAGATGTCATCAGTGATGTCATCAGTGATGTCACGGACCATGTCATGAATGATGTAATATGTGACATCATCAGCAGTGGATTGCGGGTGCGCGATATATAGTTAGTGCAACTAACTATATATGGAATTTCAATGGTTTTGTGTGAGTAAAATAAGGTTTTGTAAATGCTAATTCCTAACTATATATGGTCTATAACCTATGGTTTTTTCAGTGAATTTTCAAGGTTTTGTAAATGCTAATTCCTAACTATATATGGTCTATAACCTATGGTTTTTTCAGTGAATTTCATTGGTTTTTTAACAGCTAATATCTGTAGCTGTAAAATGTATTCTTCTTTAAATCCAAAAATATATTTTCTATGTTTATGAAGAATTTTTTTTTTAAATATTTTTTTTTCTTCGTTCCCGCTTCGCGAATCGGGAAGCTTCCCGTTAGCTGACCTTGATGCCGCGAAATAGACCGCGAGCCGCTAAACGTTTCTTTACCGCAACTGCCGCGTTAGAAAACAACATCGTGACGCCTCCCGTCCGCATGACGTTTCACGTTGTCGCCTGATACGTCATATGACGTGCTACGTTAGCGAACTGGTACGCGAAGCGAGTCGCAAAGCGCAGGTTTCTGGAAGCAAACCGGGAGGCCCTGCAAAGCGCTTAACGTAAACACAGCAGGTCATGTGACTTGGTAATAACACTTTTCATTGGTTCATTTCACTTTTGGTTTCCTAATGATGTAAGACTAGGTCATATAATCTAAAATGAACACTTTTCATTGGTTGAGAACTCTTGTTTTTCCCAAATGATGAAAATCCCTCCTTCTTTCCTCACTCTGACTTTCATCATTGTGAGAGAAAGACCCTTTGTTACCAGTGAGCAATGGCTTCTTTAGTAGCTTTAGCTGGTGCTTCCCCACCACCTCCACCACATCCAAGGAAGAGTGGACCACCTGCTCAAGTTATAATTCAACAAGAAGAGGAAGAAGAGGAACAGGACGACGAGCACAAAGAGAGGCAGTTTTTGCCTGAGGAGCCCAGGACGTCTCACCGGAAAGAAAACTTCATTTGGCAATTTTTTTAAATTCCCAAAGGTCAGAAAAAAGTAAATGCAAGATACGTAACTTGCCTTATATGTCAAGATAGACTGTCCAGAGGGATGGAGAAAAAAATACAGTTTCGGAAACTACACAATGCATCGCCATATGACTAGGTGGCATCCTAACAACTACAGTGCTGCACAGTTTCGGAACGACCTAGATAATCTCCCTATTATGGCCAGAAGATCTGTTGTACCAGAAGTAACGGGACCAGAGGGCAGGGAGACGGTGCCAAATATACAAATGAGATTTGGTGAAGTAAAACACGTCTGCGTACATTGCAATGGATTCATTTGCTACGGAGAAAGAAGCATCACTCTGATCAACAGAGCTATTGACTATCATATGCAAGTTTGTACGAAACGCCCAAAATAATAAATACTTTTTTTTTGTTTTGTTGCTCCTGTTGAGCCCTTTACAATGAATCGTTTTCATTGCCCCCTCCAAGAAAAACCCCAAAAAATATAAAACTGTTCAGAAAAATTCAAAAAAAGTAAAAAAATGTTCAGAAAAATAATAAAAAAAATATAAAACAACAAAAACAATAAAAAAAAAGTTCTTTTCAGAACTACCTCCCCGTTATTAAAAAATTGGTACAATATTTGGAACTGTGCCAACCTCTATTTCTCGTAGTTCGCTTCCCAGTTCGCTCGCCGGTACGCGAACCGGAAGTGAACCAAAAAATTTTTTTTTTAAAAAGAACAGTAAGTATAAGGGAAGGAAACAGACACTTATGTTAAAAGAAAGACAGCTATAAGGGAGTAAACTAGAGATACTATTACCCGTAATCCACTGCTGATGATGTCACATATTACATCATTCATGACATGCTCAGTGACATCATCAGCAGAGGATTGCGGGTTTTTTGGCAACGTGCCTTATCCACGGTTTAATAACGCTGCCTTTTGCTTTATATAAGTTTTCAAATTGTATGAAATATATACCAATAGGTCGTTATGAACCTTTAGGTAGTGCTTTTCTTCAGGTCTGGTCGCTTCCATACACATACAGATGTTTCAAAGATGATCAAGAAGTTTATCTGAATGGAGAGGAATGCACTGAGACGCCACATCATTCACTAATGTGTAGGCACATACAGTTACACGGTTCATGCAACAAACACCGACCAAATATGGCTTGCGTGTTGCAAGGCACGCCAGTTCCTGCTATCATCCCCACGTTCAAGTTGTTGGAAAATGGTAGTTATTTGATGCTCAATAATGAAGATTGTTCTGGGTTAATTAAAAGTATTCCTTTTATCGTAACAGTAAGTGAACGGGTTATTTGCTGCAGAAATGTTCTATTTCCTCCCACACATGAACATAGGGAGTTTTCAATCTCGCCACAAATACCAACCTTGGGAGCAGATTTCAACGGCATGGCAAGAATAAGAGCTCTTTTGTCTCAGAGAGAGGTGGCCTTGAGTTCGGCCCGTGAAACTTTCGTGCTTCACATAGCGAACACCCGTACAGAGGTGCAGACCCTTTTCAATACAGATTTGCCTTTCCATTTCAGCAAGATGGTTCGGACTATCTTTAACGCGTCCTCCACAAAGGCCCTGGCGCACTTTTTTAAAGTTGTTACCAGTGGTCTCGTGACTTCATTTGAGAAAATCTTTGGAGTCATCCCTGCTTTCTTTCATTCTATTTTTTCCACTCTGCTTCGTGGATTCCCATTTTTACTTGCATTACCAGCGGACGCTCTTGTGCTTTTTTACATTTTTAAATATGGATGTCCCTCCTGTGCAAGCTCCCGCCCTGCAGCTGCTGACACTGTTCCGCAATCGCATGCTAGAATATTATGGCACAATGCCGTTGGCGATATTAAGCACGGCATATGGATTATCTTTTCGATTCTCCTACTTCACCTGTGTCCAGCCTGTATTTCACTGCCTGACCTGTGATTTCGATTGGGCCATTGATTTGTGTCTCTGCGGACCGGTTTCTCCTGACGTCGACTTTAATCAGCTGATGACTCCTATCATTACTCACGAGTTGGTTTGTCCTGGCGAAAGGATTATGGCTGTGGCATTGATGCATGGACTAATTGGTCCCTGGAATTTACTGGCGGCAACACAGTCTTTCTTGGAACAGAGCTTTCTTGAAAACCCACCGAGCTGTCCTCTGATGGTGATAGAGGATCCGGTGCTGGGAGAGCACGTATGTTCTTTTCCGCTTTTAAATTGGATGGCTGAACTCTTTTCGGATGAAGTCGGTGACTTCCTATTGGAGGCTGTTGCAGCTTATTTTGCATACACAGTTATGTCATAGACCTTTTTCATGTTTGATATGCTGAGTAGTAGCATTTCATTGACAATTCATTGACTTATTTGTCAAGTTTTTATTATTTAGCTTGCCTATTGGCTTAAGACTCGATAAAGTACTTGGCTGTTTTATTTTTCTTTAGCATTAAATTTTCCTAGTTTTTAATGCTTTACCTTGCGGACCGTCCACATATAAACTTGCAATCTGCTCTCATGAGATGGCACTTCTATTATCTTATTCAGTTCGTTTCCGGATCATGGGGAGGTGTCATCTAGGTCCTGGATATCTTTACACCGTGTTAAGTTAGCATGGGCTCATTACCGGTTTAATTGCCATTTTTCCTTTTTTGCAACTTCTGCACACGACACATAGTTGTTGCTTTAGCTTTCAACCTAGTAGTTCATCGTGGTTTACATGAGAATAATATGTTATTGCTCTACTATCTGCTTTGCTTGTTAAACTATATCTGTACAGCGAGTGCTGAAGTTTCAAGAACAACACGATACAGAATTGTTATGAGGTCTGATCTCCACGACTTCATACTCATAACATAAGTGCAACTTCTGCCAATTCTGGGCATGAGGCGGGTTTTATATTGCTTTGCCGAACACACATACACAACAGTTGATGTGGTTCACATGAAGAGAGAGCTGGTGTATGCTGATGTGATTCCTTCAAATCTAAGACACTAAAGTATGGGCACGCCCTAAACCAACACAAAGAGACCTTCTTAGCAAATAATATAATATGTGTATTAGGGAGGGTGAGATATAAGCAGCCGCGGGCCGTGGAGGGAGTTACGGTGGGTCAGGGAGGCGGGGAGGGGGAGGGGCAGGGTGGAGCCCTCTCCACCCTGCCCCTCCCCCTCCCCGCCTCCCTGCCCCACCGTAACTCCCTCCACGGCCCGCGGCTGCTTATAAGTGTTGCTAACTCTTATTCATTTACAGCATGTTAACATACTGTCACCATTCGCTTTTTATGTACTAGTAACTATGCTGGTAATTTTGCTACTGATAATATGTGTACTTGTATTATCTAAGATACTACGCCTGAGAAGACGGCATTAGTAAATAAACATTTCAAATACACATGTGTTCTTCTTAACTCCATGTTCTGGTTTCTAAGAAATATATAACGACCGACTGTTCATGAGTTCCACGTATCCTGAGGTACTATAAGTTCATATTCTGGATTGTCTAAACATTGAGAGTTTGTTATATCCAATGTGACACTGTACCTAGCTTGCTAAGGGGTTTTTGATTACTAAGGTGAGTTTTGGGACACCCTAATTCGCCGAGGTTCCAATCCTCTGTCCACAGTTCTGTGTGAGAACAGAAACCCTGCGACAGGGGCACCCCCGACCCTTGCTGGAGCTTCATCACACTTGCGATACAACTCCAGCAATGCGCCACCTTTACGGCACAGATACATCACGCATCTGTGCTGTTTTTGCCCCATGATGCGCCGCATTGTAAATGCAGCACACCATAGGTGACGGAACAGCGGCACAGAATGACTAACACATCCCTGGTGATGCGCCAGTCATCATAAATCTATCCCTATGCTTCTTATCTTGTTAGAGATGAACCGCCATATGTATCATCAAAGTTTTTTGCATTTCCTAAATAGCGAACTTTAAGGAATAAATAGCGATTTTTTACCATTCCTAGTTTGCGATGAGCTATTTGCTAATTACAAATTACCCATTCATTTCCTTCATTTCCATAGGGCGGTTGGACTCACTTTTAGCTCGAACGGCTGAATGGATTTCCACGAAACTTGGCAAAATTGTAGGGACTGGTAGCCCGATGTGCCTTTGCTATGTCTCAAGATATATGCTCCAGTGGTTTTTACGAAAATTAACTTTGAAAAATATATATTGGGCTACATTGGCCTATATATATGTTGGAGCCCAAATGTAGCCCAATGTAGCCCAATGAAGCCCAATGAAGCCCAATGTAGCCCAATGTAGCCCAAAGATGGCCGCCAGAGACAAAAAAAACAAATGTAGCCCAAATATCAGCCAGATGTAGCCCAACTATAGCCCAGTGACAGAATGACCAATCAGCTTCGCAAACCTCCGTTACGCGAAGCGGAGCGCTGTTACAGATATATATCTTTTTTTGAACGTTAATTTCTCAAAATCCACTGGAGCACATATATTGAGACCTAGCAAAGGCACATCGGGCTACCAGTCCCTAATATTTTACCAAGTTTCGTGCAAATCCATTCAGCCGTTCGATTATTATTATTATATTTTTTTTTTGCCCCGCGGGGCCCTTTTAAAACCTCCACATCAAACCTAGGGGGTCAGCGAGGATCTACTATTCCCCCTTATGGTCATTTACCCCTTCGCTTTGGCCTCCTCTTGTCTCTCGATCCTACCGAGAGACAAGATGGCGGCCGCTACGGACTTTATGGAATGTTGACAGACGCCGGAGAACCAATCAGCTTCGCTTCACAAAGCTCCGTTGCGCGAAAAGTACGCGTACTGGAGCGCTGCCCGGTCCGCTGTTACAGATATATATCTTTTTTTAAACGTTAATTTCTCAAAATCCACTGTAGCACATATATTGAGACCTACAAAAGGCACATCGGGCTACCAGTCCCTACAATTTTGCCAAGTTTCGTGCAAATCCATTCAGCCGTTCGGGCTAAAAGTGAGGCCAACCGCCCTATGGAAAACTCAATGTTAAAAACACGTTTTGGGACCCCCCTTTTTTCTCGGCCCCCCCTTGATGAACCCCCCCCAAATTTTCAAGGGCTGCTCAGAAACAAAATGTGCCATTTTCCTGAAAATTTCAGCCAATTCCGTCCACAAACGCCAAAGTTATTAGACATAGAATTTTCAAAAATCCCATAGAGAAAAAATCCTAACTATATATACCTACTGGCGACCGCCAGTAGGTAATATATACATATATATATATATATATGTGTATATATATATATATATATATCCAGTCAACAAGTCTCTCCTTCCGACTTCCTGTGGCCCCGAGGGAATTGGAGTACACTCTCGGCGGAGCACGCCGATATGTAATCCTCGTATTATGTCGCAATCTTTGTACGCTCTCAGTAAAAACGTCGCGCAGCCAGATCTATATTCGAAGGGTGTTTATTCCAAAAAACAACATGTTTCGGTTTGCCGAGAAGCCTAGTTCATGTTAGATGAAACCAGTGCTCGAAAACATTCTGATAAAGCATTTGGCTAATTGAATCGGCACGGTACAATACATAGACATAGGGACAGGACTGCAATCAACTCTTACAGTGGCCTCTGCACATGGCGGCCATCTTGGCATGTAGTATTTTGTATTATATACATTGATAGTCACACAGTAATGAGGCATGCAAAAGGGGGTTGTCATGATGATGTTCCGGCCCTGTTCGCAAGTGTGTCAAGGTTGGGAAATTTGATGAAAAATAAAATAAATCAAATAATCAAATATCACATTTATCCACAATACAATGCATAAATATCTACATTGTGCGCATACAATAATAGTTAAAAACATGACAGCTAATCTCGAGTATGCGTGTTACACTCAGTGTTTATTCTGCTCTTACACAACCTCGGCAACCATGACACGTTTTGACACTCTAAGTGTACATCCAGTAAATGCCAGAGAGCCGCGTTGCAGAGTGGTGGTCCGAGGCAATGCCCCTTTTTACACCTCTCTGCAACGCAGCTCTGTGGCACTTACTGGAGGTACCTGGTGGACTAGTTGGCCTCCAGGGACCCTCTGGCTTGAAGGGGACTTAATCCCCCAACTTACAATGTGCCAGGGAGTGAGTTTAGACAGTGGTGCAGTGAGGGGGCGGGGCCTGAAACAACAAGTGTGCAAAGGCGCCCCTGGTGCATTATAAATTGGGGGATTTATTCCCCTTCAATCCCGGGGGCCAACTAGCCCACCAAGTACCTCCAGTAAGCGCCACAGAGCTGTGTTGCAGAGACGTGGTCCGAGGTCATGCCCCTTTTTACACCACTCTGCAAAGGTGGCTTTTGGTGCACTGGGGCAATGAGATCCTCTGAGGACCTCAGGATACAAGTGGACTTCATCCTACGAGCAGTAGTGCACCACAAGCTGCGTTTTCAGCGTGGTGTAAAAAGGGGCGTGAGCTCGGAACACCTGTCATTTCGGCTTCTTTCCCCCTCCAATATGGCGCCTGGTGTCCCTCGCGGTTGCGCCAGTGGCGTACCAGCAGGACTGTAGAGGACAATGTCATTTCGGCTTCTTTCCCCCTCATGAAACGCGTTGGGCTGCAAAGATTGTGTTTGGAATGGGCTAACCTGTCTCCTTCCATTAAAGATTTAAGGCTGAATTTTACCTGGTGCTGGGCCTTTACTACAGCAGGCAACCCTTCTTTTTTATGTCTAGCGGCTGGCCTGAGCCGCGGTGAAGAGCCCTACTGTTGCTCCTCGACAGTCCTGCTGGTACGCCACTGGCGCAACCGCGAGGGACACCAGGCGCCGTATTGGAGGGGAAAGAAGCCGAAATGACATTGTTCAGCTCCTTCCAACAACCCACTTGGTTTTATTTTGTGAATTTTGAACGGACCTAGCACGGCAGCTCACTCGAGAAGATATGAGCACTACAAGTACCACAGATCATAGTGGCGACAACTTTTCCAGCTCAAGTAGTGCCCTCAACATTGCCGTGTGCGGTGCCGTTTGGCAGAGAGCCCCTGATGAAGTGATGAACTCATGAAACGCGTTGGGCTGCAAAGATTGTGTTTGGACTGAGCTAACCTGTCACCAAGCTCCTTCCATTAAAGATTTAAGGCTGAATTTTACCTGGTGCTGGGCCTTTACTACAGCAGGCAACCCTTCTTTTATATATATATATATACATATATATATATATATATATATATATATATATATATATATATATATATATATATATATATATATATATATATATATATATATATATATATATATATATATATATATATATATATATATATGATCCCAATCCTGTGTTCAAAGTCCTTCAGAAAGCAGGCACCGACTCCGTGGGATTCGTAATCAAAGGTCTTTATTAACAAGAAAGACGACCAGACGCGTTTCGGCGGACAAGTCCGCCTTGCTCACTACATCTGGTTTCACCAAAAGTGTAAGACATATTTATAGTGATAGACAGTAACCCATTGGTTCAGTGAAAAACGAAAGGACTAGCATGTGACAAAATCATAGACATGGAGGATGAAAAAATACATAACTTTAAAGCAATCATGTAAAAGAATGTAGCAGTAAAGCGTAAATGCATCTATACAAATTAAATTAGTTTCGCATTTGTAGATTCTGTAAACCCTCCTATGCATTTGGCTCTTCTTAATTCAGAAATTATACAAAATAAAGGTATATATTATGCTGTGCAGTGTTTAAGTATGTTGTTTATGGACATGGAAGAAAGGTTGCAAGATTGCACTTTCCTTAAAGCCTATCAGCGCCTTCCTAATCTATAACTTTCCAGCCAATTAATCCTTTCTGCCTCGTTTGCGTGGCCGCAGGAAAAACCGTGAGTAAAGGCTTGTTCCCGTCGGGGATGTTTGTATGATCATGTTAAAAACTGGAAGGGCTGTTTGTTCACAAGCTCCATCCTTGTTCTGAAAGGGTTGCCTGGTAGTGTTTGTTAGCGGTACGTGTTGGGAGAGAGATGTGACACAGAAGGGGCGGGCGTCAGTGAAAAGCCGGTGCATGTATGTCGATTGTGGGAAACAGAAAGCCGTTCAGGAATTTCAGATTGTTAAAACGGGTCTGAGGCAGGATGTTGTGAGCGTACCAACAAATGTATGTTAGCAAAGGTATTATAAGCGAAGCCCACACATGGATCAAATATTGCCTGGTGCAGTTCGTGGTTGGTAAAAACCGCTGTAAAGCATATGTGGGATGGTTGGTGCGTGTTTTGCCCGAGTGGGCTGTGTTAACTTGGTACAGATTCTGCTGGTAAACCTCTGTGACAAATTGAGTACATAATTAAATGAATTCTGCTTCTGTGTTCGAATCCCGCAGAATACAGCACTGTGCGTAAAACTCCCAACAAGCATGTGTATGTATTTAAAATAGAAAAACAAGTCAGGAGGGGTAGAGCAGGAGGCTATGTGCTAAGTGGCAAAAAAGGAATTGGCACTAGCGTCAATAACGGAGGGGCCTGTCACATTGGTGGTTCTGATGTGGTAAAGTGAAAAAAGTGATTGAATATATACAGGTGGATGTGCGTGTGTTTGTGGGTTAAAAATTCAAGATGGTGAAGCTAGATGTTATGCAGCTTGATGGGTCTCAGTAAGCAGGCACGAGGAAAAGCTTCTGGAAAATAATATCTAAGTAGAGATGCGCAGATTACAGATGGACATTAAGTGCTTCATCAGTGTTGTGGCCATTAGGTATCTTGGAGTTTAGCTGAATGATGTATTTTGATTCCAGCCGTCTGAGTGTTTGTAGTCTATTCCCCCCTCTTGGTTTGGGTGCCACCTTGTCGATTACATAATATGTGAGGTCGTCCTTATTTCCACTATGATGTGCATTTATATGTCTAGCAAATGGGTACATGGGGTCATCATTGCTGATGGCGCCCAAGTGCTGCAAGATCCTGACATGGACCGGGTGGATCGTACTCCCCACATATAATTAATTGCAGGTACAACTGAGCACATATACTGCGTGGTCAGTCTTACAGGTATAGTGTTCTCTAATTATGTAAGGTGTTTTCCTGAACGGGAATTCGACTGTTCTGGTGTTAACTCCATATAGGCAGGCTTTACACTTTGAGCACTTAAAGAAACCTTTCTGGGCCTGTAACCAGAATGTATTCTTGGTCTGGTTTTTGTTTACAATGGGAGCATAGTTAACCAATTCTTGTCTCATAGAGATCGCTCTCCGAAAGGTTAACTGAGGTAATTTAGCACACTCTTGTCCAATGGTAGGGTCCATTTTTATGAGTGGCCAATGTCTATACATGATTCTGCGAAGGTCTTTATGGTGTTTGCTGTAACCCGTGATCATTCAAGGAGTGAAAGGTTTTCTGTCCCTAGGGTCAGCTACTGTCTTTGGTTTAACCTTTAGTAGGTCTTGTCTGGAAAGTTTGTCACTTTTTTCCTTAGCTTTGTCTAGTATGTTTTCTTTGTATCCTCTTTCCCTCAGCATCGTAAAGAGGCTTTCACTTTCTTCTCTCAAGTCTGATTCTAGGCTGCAATTTCGTTTCATACGAAAGCATTCCGCATATGGTATGCTTTCCTTCAGATTGACTGGGTGGAAGCTCGTGGCGTGAAGGATTGTATTGCCCGCCGTCTCCTTTTTGTATGTTCTGGATTCTATTTTTCCCTCTTTTTGGAAAACCTCTAGGTCTAGAAATGTGATTCTGGTGGTATCTGTGGTACACGTAAATTTTAGATTCAGGCTGTTGTCATTTATGGTTTGCACAAAAGCATGAGCACTTTCTTCTGTTCCCTGCCACACCATAAAGATGTCTTCTATATATCTCTAATGTGGTTATGGTATGTGTCGTTGTGCTGGGCCATGAGTACTTGCTCCTCCCACCAGCCCATATGCAAATTTGCATAGCTGGGGGCAAAGCAAGTACCCATGGCTGTGCCCTGGGTCTGTTGGTATAAGAGTTTGTTGTATGTGAAGGTGTTGTTGACCAGGCACCTTCAGCCATCTGTACTAACATCATAGTGTGTTGGTGTAGTGTGATGTTGCGACTGCCCAGAAAATGTTTCATAGCATTTAAACCATCTATGTGTCTGATGCTTGTGTATAGGCTTTGAACATCCAATGTTACAAAAATAAAATCCGGTTGCCATGCAAAGTCATAAATTTTACATAAGAAATCCCCAGAGTCTCTCAGAAAAGCTGGTAGCGCCTGTACCAGCGGCTGTAAGAAAAAATCTATAAATTTACTGGTATTCTCATAGAGACTTCCTATAGCCGAGATGATTGGTCTGCCAGGGGGACACTCAATGTTTTTATGGACCTTTGGTAGTAGATAGAGTTGGGGGGTTATTGGATGGTCGTTTTTTAGGAAATTGAATTCCGGCTTGGTTAAGAGGCCTTTGCTTCTCCAGTCATACAGGCTCATGTGATACCTCTCCTTGATGTTGGCAAGGTTGGAGCTGTTGATTCTTATGTAGCATTGTCTATCCTGTAGTTGTTGCATAGCTTCTTGATTATACATGTCTAGTGACCATAGAACTAGATTCCCACCTTTATCCGCGCAGCGGATTACGATGTCTTGGCGTTTTTTTATCTTGTCCATCACTTTTTCATATTTCACTCGTTGGTTGGTTCTTGTTGAAAGTTGTGCTGCTCTCCAACGCCAGGTTTTTAAGGTCTTTGATCACCTTTCTGCAAAAACATCAATGTTGTCTTTAGGCATGGGTGGATAGAAAATTCATTTTGGTCTGAAAGGGGAGGCTTCTGATGCATAAAGTGACAGATTTGCATATGCTCCTGCCTGTGTATTGCTTAAAGCTCCTTCTGCTAAGTTTAGCTCTACCTCTGTCATATCTCTCAGGAAATCTAGATCCTCTACATTCAAAGTGTTGGACCCGGCCCTTCTGGCATGTTCACCCCGAAACTTTTTTTCTTTTTCCTAGCCTGTTTCTGGAACCTGGTGTTGGTGATTTTAGGTCTTCGCGCACTTTTTCACTGTGGTACAGTGTAAAGTGCGTGAGCTCTCTGTGTATGTGTGGTGAGTGACCTGTCCTCCCATAGGAATGAATGGGGAATATGTATGCCCATGGTAGTTCCTGAGGTGTGGGGAGTGCAGGGTCTAGTTTGATATGTGCAAACTCGTGAGATTGAATGCTGCGTAATAGTGTATGCGGCATGATTGTGTCTAGTCTAGAAGTGCCACTTTTAGAAGTTGGCCTATTTGTGTAGTCTGTGGCTGGCGTGTGATTGGCTGGTGAGCCTGGCCCAGGAGTGCCTGGGCCTGCTTGTGGATTGACTGTCTGGTTTGAGGATGAGAGGGGCTGCGGAGCCCCGGGAGGTTGTCTGAGTCAGCCCGTGGATGAAAGGATGCATCTGCTGCCAGGGAAGTGGGAGGAGATAGGACCTGGGAGTGAATGAGGCTGTGCCTGCCTGCCACAATGCTGGCTCCACCTCCCTGCTGGGCGACTGTCACCTCTGTCCCTGACACTGAAAAGAGTTCCCTATAACCAGTTTTAGCTGGTTCTCACACTGCCTGCGCAAAGACTTCAAAGACTTTTCTCTGTATAAGAAGGGGCTGTGTCCCCTTCCAAAATGTTCTTGTTTCTGACTTGAATCTGCCAGGGGCGTGCTGCTGCTTGGGCCCAGGGGAATCCCTGGGCCCTGCCCAGCCCCTGGACACCTGATGGACTTTCCTAGATGCCTGGAGGACTTCTGGGGGACCCCTCTGCCTTGCCTGGGCTGATTGGGGGGGGACTTTGCTCTGCCCCTTGGAATCTCTGGGACCTTTGGCAGCATGGAGAAGCTGCATTTTCCTGCAGAGAGGACTTTATTCTGCCCCTTGGGGCCTGGAAGCGATTTGTTCTGCTTCCAGCGCTTAAGAGCGCTATATTTTTGCTTATAGCGCTTGGGAGCACTTTTTCTTTTAATTTTCTGGATATCCCGTGTGGGAGGCGCTCCTGCCCTCTGTGTGCCGAGTGCGCAGGTGCCACCCTGCGTCTTGATCGGTATCGGAATTTTCCGAGTGGACGGGTGCCACCCCGTTTATTGAATTACTTAGCGAGTGCCTACCTCGCTTTGTTATTTCTAAAATCCGAGGGAGCCCGTGTTTGCAGCTGGAAATTCACCGCCATCAGCCCCGGGGTCCGCTGGCGAGACCGAAGGGGCCGTGCTGCAAATGGGCCGCTGCGGGAGGCTCGTCTGCAGGGGCCGCGTTGTGATTGGCCCACCGCCAGAGGCTCGCCTAGTGAGCCGCGCTAGGATTGGCCCAGCACAGGGAAGCAGTGCGGCGTCACGAGGGGCTTGTCGTTTGAGCCGTGCTCGGATTGGCCCAAGAGCTGCCGGGTGAGGAGGAGGCCAGGGGTGAAGAGATGATGGCGGCGGAGGCCGCCGACGGCAGCACGGGGCTCCCAGGAGTCCTGGGAAGCCCCGCAGGAGAAGAGCTGCCGCGTCAAGAGAGGAGCTGCCGCCCCCCTCCGCCTCCGTCAGCAGAGCGGAGAAGCTGGTGAGTGACGGGGCGGGAGGGACGCGGAGAGAGTTGGAGCCCACGAGGGCTCCGCGCACAATTTCCAGTGGAGGGGGGCGTCGAGGCACATTGCTGGTGCCCGCCCCTCCCCTTTAGTGAAAGGCTCGTGGGGGCCTTACCTGTTTCAGAGCCTGTTGAGGCTCCATGGGCATTTGATAATTTTGAGTCCCCCTAGTGGGACTCCAACGGATTTGGGTGACCTGCCTGCTAATTCGGGTCCCCCTGCGAGGGACTCCCACGAGGCCCCAGTATTGTCAGTTGAGCCCCAAGAGGCTCCCTGCCCCCCCCCTTGTTGTTTGCGAGCCCAGAGAGGGCTGTTAGGGGGCAAAGTTAGTGTTAGAGCCTGTGTGGCTCCAATGTTGGGGGCATGTGATATGCCCAGAGCCTGTGTGGCTCCAGCAGTGGGCGCAGTTGGTGCCTAAGTGTCAGTGAGGGCCCTGGCGCAGTTTTGATGATTCCCAGCTGCCCAGCAATTAGTGATTCAGAAAAAGGGGGTGGTGATGAACAGAGTGTCTGAATTAAGCAGACCACTCTTACCCAGTCCAAAGATCAGGGCTTGATCCATCACCGTTATTTATCTCACTGCCCCATCCCAGCTCAGAACCTGGCTATATGCAAATTAGTCTGTCCCTGGCCCAGTGCATCATGGGAACAGGGCAGACCAAACTACCAAGCCAATTCTTCACCATAAAGGAGACAAGCTACCGGGGACCGGTTTCTGGCATTTCAGCCTCTTCGGCCCGGCTTGCTTGAATCCTGATGGAGCAGTGAGAAAGGGACTCATGTCTGAGTATACCCTGCCACACCTATAGTGGCCAAAAACGATTCAGAAAAAGGGGGTGGTGATGAACAGAGTGTCTGAATTAAGCAGACCACTCTTACCCAGTCCAAAGATCAGGGCTTGATCCATCACCGTTATTTATCTCACTGCCCCATCCCAGCTCAGAACCTGGCTATATGCAAATTAGTCTGTCCCTGGCCCAGTGCATCATGGGAACAGGGCAGACCAAACTACCAAGCCAATTCTTCACCAGAAAGGAGACAAGCTACCGGGGACCGGTTTCTGGCATTTCAGCCTCTTCGGCCCGGCTTGCTTGAATCCTGATGGAGCAGTGAGAAAGGGACTCATGTCTGAGTATACCCTGCCACACCTATAGTGGCCAAAAACGATTCAGAAAAAGGGGGTGGTGATGAACAGAGTGTCTGAATTAAGCAGACCACTCTTACCCAGTCCAAAGATCAGGGCTTGATCCATCACCGTTATTTATCTCACTGCCCCATCCCAGCTCAGAACCTGGCTATATGCAAATTAGTCTGTCCCTGGCCCAGTGCATCATGGGAACAGGGCAGACCAAACTACCAAGCCAATTCTTCACCAGAAAGGAGACAAGCTACCGGGGACCGGTTTCTGGCATTTCAGCCTCTTCGGCCCGGCTTGCTTGAATCCTGATGGAGCAGTGAGAAAGGGACTCATGTCTGAGTATACCCTGCCACACCTATAGTGGCCAAAAACGATTCAGAAAAAGGGGGTGGTGATGAACAGAGTGTCTGAATTAAGCAGACCACTCTTACCCAGTCCAAAGATCAGGGCTTGATCCATCACCGTTATTTATCTCACTGCCCCATCCCAGCTCAGAACCTGGCTATATGCAAATTAGTCTGTCCCTGGCCCAGTGCATCATGGGAACAGGGCAGACCAAACTACCAAGCCAATTCTTCACCAGAAAGGAGACAAGCTACCGGGGACCGGTTTCTGGCATTTCAGCCTCTTCGGCCCGGCTTGCTTGAATCCTGATGGAGCAGTGAGCAAGGGACTCATGTCTGAGTATACCCTGCCACATCTATAGTGGCCAAAAACGATTCAGAAAAGGGGGTGGTGATGAACAGAGTGTCTGAATTAAGCAGACCACTCTTACCCAGTCCAAAGATCAGGGCTTGATCCATCACCGTTATTTATCTCACTGCCCCATCCCAGCTCAGAACCTGGCTATATGCAAATTAGTCTGTCCCTGGCCCAGTGCATCATGGGAACAGGGCAGACCAAACTACCAAGCCAATTCTTCACCAGAAAGGAGACAAGCTACCGGGGACCGGTTTCTGGCATTTCAGCCTCTTCGGCCCGGCTTGCTTGAATCCTGATGGAGCAGTGAGAAAGGGACTCATGTCTGAGTATACCCTGCCACACCTATAGTGGCCAAAAACGATTCAGAAAAAGGGGGTGGTGATGAACAGAGTGTCTGAATTAAGCAGACCACTCTTACCCAGTCCAAAGATCAGGGCTTGATCCATCACCGTTATTTATCTCACTGCCCCATCCCAGCTCAGAACCTGGCTATATGCAAATTAGTCTGTCCCTGGCCCAGTGCATCATGGGAACAGGGCAGACCAAACTACCAAGCCAATTCTTCACCAGAAAGGAGACAAGCTACCGGGGACCGGTTTCTGGCATTTCAGCCTCTTCGGCCCGGCTTGCTTGAATCCTGATGGAGCAGTGAGAAAGGGACTCATGTCTGAGTATACCCTGCCACACCTATAGTGGCCAAAAACGATTCAGAAAAAGGGGGTGGTGATGAACAGAGTGTCTGAATTAAGCAGACCACTCTTACCCAGTCCAAAGATCAGGGCTTGATCCATCACCGTTATTTATCTCACTGCCCCATCCCAGCTCAGAACCTGGCTATATGCAAATTAGTCTGTCCCTGGCCCAGTGCATCATGGGAACAGGGCAGACCAAACTACCAAGCCAATTCTTCACCAGAAAGGAGACAAGCTACCGGGGACCGGTTTCTGGCATTTCAGCCTCTTCGGCCCGGCTTGCTTGAATCCTGATGGAGCAGTGAGAAAGGGACTCATGTCTGAGTATACCCTGCCACACCTATAGTGGCCAAAAACGATTCAGAAAAAGGGGGTGGTGATGAACAGAGTGTCTGAATTAAGCAGACCACTCTTACCCAGTCCAAAGATCAGGGCTTGATCCATCACCGTTATTTATCTCACTGCCCCATCCCAGCTCAGAACCTGGCTATATGCAAATTAGTCTGTCCCTGGCCCAGTGCATCATGGGAACAGGGCAGACCAAACTACCAAGCCAATTCTTCACCAGAAAGGAGACAAGCTACCGGGGACCGGTTTCTGGCATTTCAGCCTCTTCGGCCCGGCTTGCTTGAATCCTGATGGAGCAGTGAGAAAGGGACTCATGTCTGAGTATACCCTGCCACACCTATAGTGGCCAAAAACGATTCAGAAAAAGGGGGTGGTGATGAACAGAGTGTCTGAATTAAGCAGACCACTCTTACCCAGTCCAAAGATCAGGGCTTGATCCATCACCGTTATTTATCTCACTGCCCCATCCCAGCTCAGAACCTGGCTATATGCAAATTAGTCTGTCCCTGGCCCAGTGCATCATGGGAACAGGGCAGACCAAACTACCAAGCCAATTCTTCACCAGAAAGGAGACAAGCTACCGGGGACCGGTTTCTGGCATTTCAGCCTCTTCGGCCCGGCTTGCTTGAATCCTGATGGAGCAGTGAGAAAGGGACTCATGTCTGAGTATACCCTGCCACACCTATAGTGGCCAAAAACGATTCAGAAAAAGGGGGTGGTGATGAACAGAGTGTCTGAATTAAGCAGACCACTCTTACCCAGTCCAAAGATCAGGGCTTGATCCATCACCGTTATTTATCTCACTGCCCCATCCCAGCTCAGAACCTGGCTATATGCAAATTAGTCTGTCCCTGGCCCAGTGCATCATGGGAACAGGGCAGACCAAACTACCAAGCCAATTCTTCACCAGAAAGGAGACAAGCTACCGGGGACCGGTTTCTGGCATTTCAGCCTCTTCGGCCCGGCTTGCTTGAATCCTGATGGAGCAGTGAGAAAGGGACTCATGTCTGAGTATACCCTGCCACACCTATAGTGGCCAAAAACGATTCAGAAAAAGGGGGTGGTGATGAACAGAGTGTCTGAATTAAGCAGACCACTCTTACCCAGTCCAAAGATCAGGGCTTGATCCATCACCGTTATTTATCTCACTGCCCCATCCCAGCTCAGAACCTGGCTATATGCAAATTAGTCTGTCCCTGGCCCAGTGCATCATGGGAACAGGGCAGACCAAACTACCAAGCCAATTCTTCACCAGAAAGGAGACAAGCTACCGGGGACCGGTTTCTGGCATTTCAGCCTCTTCGGCCCGGCTTGCTTGAATCCTGATGGAGCAGTGAGAAAGGGACTCATGTCTGAGTATACCCTGCCACACCTATAGTGGCCAAAAACGATTCAGAAAAAGGGGGTGGTGATGAACAGAGTGTCTGAATTAAGCAGACCACTCTTACCCAGTCCAAAGATCAGGGCTTGATCCATCACCGTTATTTATCTCACTGCCCCATCCCAGCTCAGAACCTGGCTATATGCAAATTAGTCTGTCCCTGGCCCAGTGCATCATGGGAACAGGGCAGACCAAACTACCAAGCCAATTCTTCACCAGAAAGGAGACAAGCTACCGGGGACCGGTTTCTGGCATTTCAGCCTCTTCGGCCCGGCTTGCTTGAATCCTGATGGAGCAGTGAGAAAGGGACTCATGTCTGAGTATACCCTGCCACACCTATAGTGGCCAAAAACGATTCAGAAAAAGGGGGTGGTGATGAACAGAGTGTCTGAATTAAGCAGACCACTCTTACCCAGTCCAAAGATCAGGGCTTGATCCATCACCGTTATTTATCTCACTGCCCCATCCCAGCTCAGAACCTGGCTATATGCAAATTAGTCTGTCCCTGGCCCAGTGCATCATGGGAACAGGGCAGACCAAACTACCAAGCCAATTCTTCACCAGAAAGGAGACAAGCTACCGGGGACCGGTTTCTGGCATTTCAGCCTCTTCGGCCCGGCTTGCTTGAATCCTGATGGAGCAGTGAGAAAGGGACTCATGTCTGAGTATACCCTGCCACACCTATAGTGGCCAAAAACGATTCAGAAAAAGGGGGTGGTGATGAACAGAGTGTCTGAATTAAGCAGACCACTCTTACCCAGTCCAAAGATCAGGGCTTGATCCATCACCGTTATTTATCTCACTGCCCCATCCCAGCTCAGAACCTGGCTATATGCAAATTAGTCTGTCCCTGGCCCAGTGCATCATGGGAACAGGGCAGACCAAACTACCAAGCCAATTCTTCACCAGAAAGGAGACAAGCTACCGGGGACCGGTTTCTGGCATTTCAGCCTCTTCGGCCCGGCTTGCTTGAATCCTGATGGAGCAGTGAGAAAGGGACTCATGTCTGAGTATACCCTGCCACACCTATAGTGGCCAAAAACGATTCAGAAAAAGGGGGTGGTGATGAACAGAGTGTCTGAATTAAGCAGACCACTCTTACCCAGTCCAAAGATCAGGGCTTGATCCATCACCGTTATTTATCTCACTGCCCCATCCCAGCTCAGAACCTGGCTATATGCAAATTAGTCTGTCCCTGGCCCAGTGCATCATGGGAACAGGGCAGACCAAACTACCAAGCCAATTCTTCACCAGAAAGGAGACAAGCTACCGGGGACCGGTTTCTGGCATTTCAGCCTCTTCGGCCCGGCTTGCTTGAATCCTGATGGAGCAGTGAGAAAGGGACTCATGTCTGAGTATACCCTGCCACACCTATAGTGGCCAAAAACGATTCAGAAAAAGGGGGTGGTGATGAACAGAGTGTCTGAATTAAGCAGACCACTCTTACCCAGTCCAAAGATCAGGGCTTGATCCATCACCGTTATTTATCTCACTGCCCCATCCCAGCTCAGAACCTGGCTATATGCAAATTAGTCTGTCCCTGGCCCAGTGCATCATGGGAACAGGGCAGACCAAACTACCAAGCCAATTCTTCACCAGAAAGGAGACAAGCTACCGGGGACCGGTTTCTGGCATTTCAGCCTCTTCGGCCCGGCTTGCTTGAATCCTGATGGAGCAGTGAGAAAGGGACTCATGTCTGAGTATACCCTGCCACACCTATAGTGGCCAAAAACGATTCAGAAAAAGGGGGTGGTGATGAACAGAGTGTCTGAATTAAGCAGACCACTCTTACCCAGTCCAAAGATCAGGGCTTGATCCATCACCGTTATTTATCTCACTGCCCCATCCCAGCTCAGAACCTGGCTATATGCAAATTAGTCTGTCCCTGGCCCAGTGCATCATGGGAACAGGGCAGACCAAACTACCAAGCCAATTCTTCACCAGAAAGGAGACAAGCTATCGGGGACCGGTTTCTGGCATTTCAGCCTCTTCGGCCCGGCTTGCTTGAATCCTGATGGAGCAGTGAGAAAGGGACTCATGTCTGAGTATACCCTGCCACACCTATAGTGGCCAAAAACGATTCAGAAAAAGGGGGTGGTGATGAACAGAGTGTCTGAATTAAGCAGACCACTCTTACCCAGTCCAAAGATCAGGGCTTGATCCATCACCGTTATTTATCTCACTGCCCCATCCCAGCTCAGAACCTGGCTATATGCAAATTAGTCTGTCCCTGGCCCAGTGCATCATGGGAACAGGGCAGACCAAACTACCAAGCCAATTCTTCACCAGAAAGGAGACAAGCTACCGGGGACCGGTTTCTGGCATTTCAGCCTCTTCGGCCCGGCTTGCTTGAATCCTGATGGAGCAGTGAGAAAGGGACTCATGTCTGAGTATACCCTGCCACACCTATAGTGGCCAAAAACGATTCAGAAAAAGGGGGTGGTGATGAACAGAGTGTCTGAATTAAGCAGACCACTCTTACCCAGTCCAAAGATCAGTGCTTGATCCATCACCGTTATTTATCTCACTGCCCCATCCCAGCTCAGAACCTGGCTATATGCAAATTAGTCTGTCCCTGGCCCAGTGCATCATGGGAACAGGGCAGACCAAACTACCAAGCCAATTCTTCACCAGAAAGGAGACAAGCTACCGGGGACCGGTTTCTGGCATTTCAGCCTCTTCGGCCCGGCTTGCTTGAATCCTGATGGAGCAGTGAGAAAGGGACTCATGTCTGAGTATACCCTGCCACACCTATAGTGGCCAAAAACGATTCAGAAAAAGGGGGTGGTGATGAACAGAGTGTCTGAATTAAGCAGACCACTCTTACCCAGTCCAAAGATCAGGGCTTGATCCATCACCGTTATTTATCTCACTGCCCCATCCCAGCTCAGAACATACAGCCAGGTTCTGAAACTGGGATGGTGCAATGAGCTAAAAAACGGTGTTGGATCTAGCCCTGATCTCTTGACTGGGTGAGAGTATTCTGCTTAATTCAGAGACTCTGTCCATCACCACCCCTTGTTGTAAATTATTTTGTCCAACCTAAGCGTGGAAGGGTATACTCAGATGTGAGTCCCTTGCTCATTGCACCATCAGGATTCAAGCAAGCCGGGCCGAAGACGGCTGAAATGCCAGAAACCGGTCCCCGGAAGCTTGTTTCCTTCCCAGTGTAAGAATTGGCTTTTGTAGTCTGGTCTGCCCTGTTCCCATGATGCACTGGGCCAGGGACAGACTAATTTGCATACAGCCAGGTTCTGAAACTGGGATGGTGCAATGAGCTAAAAAACGGTGTTGGATCTAGCCCTGATCTCTTGACTGGGTGAGAGTATTCTGCTTAATTCAGAGACTCTGTCCATCACCACCCCTTGTTGTAAATTATTTTGTCCACCCTAAGCGTGGAAGGGTATACTCAGATGTGAGTCCCTTGCTCATTGCACCATCAGGATTCAAGCAAGCCGGGCCGAAGACGGCTGAAATGCCAGAAACCGGTCCCCGGAAGCTTGTTTCCTTCCCAGTGTAAGAATTGGCTTTTGTAGTCTGGTCTGCCCTGTTCCCATGATGCACTGGGCCAGGGACAGACTAATTTGCATACAGCCAGGTTCTGAAACTGGGATGGTGCAATGAGCTAAAAAACGGTGTTGGATCTAGCCCTGATCTCTTGACTGGGTGAGAGTATTCTGCTTAATTCAGAGACTCTGTCCATCACCACCCCTTGTTGTAAATTATTTTGTCCACCCTAAGCGTGGAAGGGTATACTCAGATGTGAGTCCCTTGCTCATTGCACCATCAGGATTCAAGAAAGCCGGGCCGAAGACGGCTGAAATGCCAGAAACCGGTCCCCGGAAGCTTGTTTCCTTCCCAGTGTAAGAATTGGCTTTTGTAGTCTGGTCTGCCCTGTTCCCATGATGCACTGGGCCAGGGACAGACTAATTTGCATACAGCCAGGTTCTGAAACTGGGATGGTGCAATGAGCTAAAAAACGGTGTTGGATCTAGCCCTGATCTCTTGACTGGGTGAGAGTATTCTGCTTAATTCAGAGACTCTGTCCATCACCACCCCTTGTTGTAAATTATTTTGTCCACCCTAAGCGTGGAAGGGTATACTCAGATGTGAGTCCCTTGCTCATTGCACCATCAGGATTCAAGCAAGCCGGGCCGAAGACGGCTGAAATGCCAGAAACCGGTCCCCGGAAGCTTGTTTCCTTCCCAGTGTAAGAATTGGCTTTTGTAGTCTGGTCTGCCCTGTTCCCATGATGCACTGGGCCAGGGACAGACTAATTTGCATACAGCCAGGTTCTGAAACTGGGATGGTGCAATGAGCTAAAAAACGGTGTTGGATCTAGCCCTGATCTCTTGACTGGGTGAGAGTATTCTGCTTAATTCAGAGACTCTGTCCATCACCACCCCTTGTTGTAAATTATTTTGTCCACCCTAAGCGTGGAAGGGTATACTCAGATGTGAGTCCCTTGCTCATTGCACCATCAGGATTCAAGCAAGCCGGGCCGAAGACGGCTGAAATGCCAGAAACCGGTCCCCGGAAGCTTGTTTCCTTCCCAGTGTAAGAATTGGCTTTTGTAGTCTGGTCTGCCCTGTTCCCATGATGCACTGGGCCAGGGACAGACTAATTTGCATACAGCCAGGTTCTGAAACTGGGATGGTGCAATGAGCTAAAAAACGGTGTCGGATCTAGCCCTGATCTCTTGACTGGGTGAGAGTATTCTGCTTAATTCAGAGACTCTGTCCATCACCACCCCTTGTTGTAAATTATTTTGTCCACCCTAAGCGTGGAAGGGTATACTCAGATGTGAGTCCCTTGCTCATTGCACCATCAGGATTCAAGCAAGCCGGGCCGAAGACGGCTGAAATGCCAGAAACCGGTCCCCGGAAGCTTGTTTCCTTCCCAGTGTAAGAATTGGCTTTTGTAGTCTGGTCTGCCCTGTTCCCATGATGCACTGGGCCAGGGACAGACTAATTTGCATACAGCCAGGTTCTGAAACTGGGATGGTGCAATGAGCTAAAAAACGGTGTTGGATCTAGCCCTGATCTCTTGACTGGGTGAGAGTATTCTGCTTAATTCAGAGACTCTGTCCATCACCACCCCTTGTTGTAAATTATTTTGTCCACCCTAAGCGTGGAAGGGTATACTCAGATGTGAGTCCCTTGCTCATTGCACCATCAGGATTCAAGCAAGCCGGGCCGAAGACGGCTGAAATGCCAGAAACCGGTCCCCGGAAGCTTGTTTCCTTCCCAGTGTAAGAATTGGCTTTTGTAGTCTGGTCTGCCCTGTTCCCATGATGCACTGGGCCAGGGACAGACTAATTTGCATACAGCCAGGTTCTGAAACTGGGATGGTGCAATGAGCTAAAAAACGGTGTTGGATCTAGCCCTGATCTCTTGACTGGGTGAGAGTATTCTGCTTAATTCAGAGACTCTGTCCATCACCACCCCTTGTTGTAAATTATTTTGTCCACCCTAAGCGTGGAAGGGTATACTCAGATGTGAGTCCCTTGCTCATTGCACCATCAGGATTCAAGCAAGCCGGGCCGAAGACGGCTGAAATGCCAGAAACCGGTCCCCGGAAGCTTGTTTGTTTCCCAGTGTAAGAATTGGCTTTTGTAGTCTGGTCTGCCCTGTTCCCATGATGCACTGGGCCAGGGACAGACTAATTTGCATACAGCCAGGTTCTGAAACTGGGATGGTGCAATGAGCTAAAAAACGGTGTTGGATCTAGCCCTGATCTCTTGACTGGGTGAGAGTATTCTGCTTAATTCAGAGACTCTGTCCATCACCACCCCTTGTTGTAAATTATTTTGTCCACCCTAAGCGTGGAAGGGTATACTCAGATGTGAGTCCCTTGCTCATTGCACCATCAGGATTCAAGCAAGCCGGGCCGAAGACGGCTGAAATGCCAGAAACCGGTCCCCGGAAGCTTGTTTCCTTCCCAGTGTAAGAATTGGCTTTTGTAGTCTGGTCTGCCCTGTTCCCATGATGCACTGGGCCAGGGACAGACTAATTTGCATACAGCCAGGTTCTGAAACTGGGATGGTGCAATGAGCTAAAAAACGGTGTTGGATCTAGCCCTGATCTCTTGACTGGGTGAGAGTATTCTGCTTAATTCAGAGACTCTGTCCATCACCACCCCTTGTTGTAAATTATTTTGTCCACCCTAAGCGTGGAAGGGTATACTCAGATGTGAGTCCCTTGCTCATTGCACCATCAGGATTCAAGCAAGCCGGGCCGAAGACGGCTGAAATGCCAGAAACCGGTCCCCGGAAGCTTGTTTCCTTCCCAGTGTAAGAATTGGCTTTTGTAGTCTGGTCTGCCCTGTTCCCATGATGCACTGGGCCAGGGACAGACTAATTTGCATACAGCCAGGTTCTGAAACTGGGATGGTGCAATGAGCTAAAAAACGGTGTTGGATCTAGCCCTGATCTCTTGACTGGGTGAGAGTATTCTGCTTAATTCAGAGACTCTGTCCATCACCACCCCTTGTTGTAAATTATTTTGTCCACCCTAAGCGTGGAAGGGTATACTCAGATGTGAGTCCCTTGCTCATTGCACCATCAGGATTCAAGCAAGCCGGGCCGAAGACGGCTGAAATGCCAGAAACCGGTCCCCGGAAGCTTGTTTCCTTCCCAGTGTAAGAATTGGCTTTTGTAGTCTGGTCTGCCCTGTTCCCATGATGCACTGGGCCAGGGACAGACTAATTTGCTACAGCCAGGTTCTGAAACTGGGATGGTGCAATGAGCTAAAAAACGGTGTTGGATCTAGCCCTGATCTCTTGACTGGGTGAGAGTATTCTGCTTAATTCAGAGACTCTGTCCATCACCACCCCTTGTTGTAAATTATTTTGTCCACCCTAAGCGTGGAAGGGTATACTCAGATGTGAGTCCCTTGCTCATTGCACCATCAGGATTCAAGCAAGCCGGGCCGAAGACGGCTGAAATGCCAGAAACCGGTCCCCGGAAGCTTGTTTCCTTCCCAGTGTAAGAATTGGCTTTTGTAGTCTGGTCTGCCCTGTTCCCATGATGCACTGGGCCAGGGACAGACTAATTTGCATACAGCCAGGTTCTGAAACTGGGATGGTGCAATGAGCTAAAAAACGGTGTTGGATCTAGCCCTGATCTCTTGACTGGGTGAGAGTATTCTGCTTAATTCAGAGACTCTGTCCATCACCACCCCTTGTTGTAAATTTTTTCAGCAATTAGTGGGCAGCTGCACCATTTAGGTCTTGGGATGTTCCCAGGTGCCCAGCAAGTAGTGGGCACCTGCACCGTTTAGGTTTTGCACCAGTGGCGCACCCCTGACTGGTGCTGCATGGCAGCGCGCCCTGACATTCTGGACACAGGGCTCTTTAGTCCCTTTATTAGATGGGGGCAGGTATGTGACTATATTTAGGCGCAATGTGATTATCTATGTGATGGTAATTGTCTAATGTGAGTTTGGCGCAATGTGATGTGGTGCTAGGAAATGTAATGCATTTAATATGATTACGCACCTTGATCTTACACCTCTGAATGTTTTTGGGCATCATGTTTTTCTGCGCTATTGAGTTATGTTCCTTGCTCATTGCACCATCAGGATTCAAGCAAGCCGGGCCGACGACGCCTGAAATGGCAGAAACCGGTCCCCGGAAGCTTGTTTCCTTCCCAGTATAAGAATTGGCTTGGTAGTTTGGTTTGCCCTGTTCCCATCATGCACTGGGACAGGAACATACTAATTTGCATATAGCCAAGTTCTGAGCTGGGATGGTGCAGTGAGCTAAACAACGGTGATGAATTAAGCCCTGATCTTTGGACTGGGTAAGAGTAGTCTGCTTAATTCAGGCACTCTGTTCATCACCATCCCCTTTTCTGAATCATTTTGTCCACCATAAGCGTGGAAGGGTACACTCAGATGTGAGTCCCTTGCTCATTGCACCATCAGGATTCAAGCAAGCCGGGCCGACGACGCCTGAAATGGCAGAAACCGGTCCCCGGAAGCTTGTTTCCTTCCCAGTATAAGAATTGGCTTGGTAGTTTGGTTTGCCCTGTTCCCATCATGCACTGGGACAGGAACAGACTAATTTGCAATTAGCCAAGTTCTGAGCTGGGATGGTGCAGTGAGCTAAAAAACGGTGATTGATCAAGCCCTGATCTTTGGACTGGGTAAGAGTGGTCTGCTTAATTCAGGCACTCTGTTCATCACCATCCCTTTTTCTGAATCATTTTGTCCACCATAAGCGTGGAAGGGTACACTCAGATGTGAGTCCCTTGCTCATTGCACCATCAGAATTCAAGCAAGCCGGGCCGACGACGCCTGAAATGGCAGAAACCGGTCCCCGGAAGCTTGTTTCCTTCCCAGTATAAGAATTGGCTTGGTAGTTTGGTTTGCCCTGTTCCCATCATGCACTGGGACAGGAACAGACTAATTTGCATATAGCCAAGTTCTGAGCTGGGATGGTGCAGTGAGCTAAAAAACGGTGATGGATCAAGCCTGATCTTTGGACTGGGTAAGAGTGGTCTGCTTAATTCAGGCACTCTGTTCATCACCATCCCCTTTTCTGAATCATTTTGTCCACCATAAGCGTGGAAGGGTACACTCAGATGTGAGTCCCTTGCTCATTGCACCATCAGGATTCAAGCAAGCCGGGCCGACGACGCCTGAAATGGCAGAAACCGGTCCCCGGAAGCTTGTTTCCTTCCCAGTATAAGAATTGGCTTGGTAGTTTGGTTTGCCCTGTTCCCATCATGCACTGGGACAGGAACAGACTAATTTGCATATAGCCAAGTTCTGAGCTGGGATGGTGCAGTGAGCTAAAAAACGGTGATGGATCAAGCCCTGATCTTTGGACTGGGTAAGAGTGGTCTGCTTAATTCAGGCACTCTGTTCATCACCATCCCCTTTTCTGAATCATTTTGTCCACCATAAGCGTGGAAGGGTATACTCAGATGTGAGTCCCTTGCTCATTGCACCATCAGGATTCAAGCAAGCCGGGCCGATGACGCCTGAAATGGCAGAAACCGGTCCCCGGAAGCTTGTTTCCTTCCCAGTATAAGAATTGGCTTGGTAGTTTGGTTTGCCCTGTTCCCATCATGCACTGGGACAGGAACATACTAATTTGCATATAGCCAAGTTCTGAGCTGGGATGGTGCAGTGAGCTAAAAAACGGTGATGGATCAAGCCCTGATCTTTGGACTGGGTAAGAGTGGTCTGCTTAATTCAGGCACTCTGTTCATCACCATCCCCTTTTCTGAATCATTTTGTCCACCATAAGCGTGGAAGGGTATACTCAGATGTGAGTCCCTTGCTCATTGCACCATCAGGATTCAAGCCACCTGGGCCGACGACGCCTGAAATGGCAGAAACCGGTCCCCGGAAGCTTGTTTCCTTCCCAGTATAAGAATTGGCTTGGTAGTTTGGTTTGCCCTGTTCCCATCATGCACAGGGACAGGAACAGACTAATTTGCATATAGCCAAGTTCTGAGCTGGGATGGTGCAGTGAGCTAAAAAACGGTGATGGATCAAGCCCTGATCTTTGGACTGGGTAAGAGTGGTCTGCTTAATTCAGGCACTCTGTTCATCACCATCCCCTTTTCTGAATCATTTTGTCCACCATAAGCGTGGAAGGGTATACTCAGATGTGAGTCCCTTGCTCATTGCACCATCAGGATTCAAGCAAGCCGGGCCGACGACGCCTGAAATGCCAGAAACCGGTCCCCGGAAGCTTGTTTCTTTCCCAGTATAAGAATTGGCTTGGTAGTTTGGTTTGCCCTGTTCCCATCATGCACTGGGACAGGAACAGACTAATTTGCATATAGCCAAGTTCTGAGCTGGGATGGTGCAGTGAGCTAAAAAACGGTGATGGATCAAGCCCTGATCTTTGGACTGGGTAAGAGTGGTCTGCTTAATTCAGGCACTCTGTTCATCACCATCCCCTTTTCTGAATCATTTTGTCCACCATAAGCGTGGAAGGGTATACTCAGATGTGAGTCCCTTGCTCATTGCACCATCAAGATTTAAGCAAGCCGGGCCGACGACGCCTGAAATGGCAGAAACCGGTCCCCGGAAGCTTGTTTCCTTCCCAGTATAAGAATTGGCTTGGTAGTTTGGTTTGCCCTGTTCCCATCATGCACTGGGACAGGAACATACTAATTTGCATATAGCCAAGTTCTGAGCTGGGATGGTGCAGTGAGCTAAAAAACGGTGATGGATCAAGCCCTGATCTTTGGACTGGGTAAGAGTGGTCTGCTTAATTCAGGCACTCTGTTCATCACCATCCCCTTTTCTGAATCATTTTGTCCACCATAAGCGTGGAAGGGTATACTCAGATGTGAGTCCCTTGCTCATTGCACCATCAGGATTCAAGCAAGCCGGGCCGACGACGCCTGAAATGGCAGAAACCGGTCCCCGGAAGCTTGTTTCCTTCCCAGTATAAGAATTGGCTTGGTAGTTTGGTTTGCCCTGTTCCCATCATGCACTGGGACAGGAACAGACTAATTTGCATATAGCCAAGTTCTGAGCTGGGATGGTGCAGTGAGCTAAAAAACGGTGATGGATCAAGCCCTGATCTTTGGACTGGGTAAGAGTGGTCTGCTTAATTCAGGCACTCTGTTCATCACCATCCCCTTTTCTGAATCATTTTGTTCACCATAAGCGTGGAAGGGTATACTCAGATGTGAGTCCCTTGCTCATTGCACCATCAGGATTCAAGCAAGCCGGGCCGACGACGCCTGAAATGCCAGAAACCGGTCCCCGGAAGCTTGTTTCTTTCCCAGTATAAGAATTGGCTTGGTAGTTTGGTTTGCCCTGTTCCCATCATGCACTGGGACAGGAACAGACTAATTTGCATATAGCCAAGTTCTGAGCTGGGATGGTGCAGTGAGCTAAAAAACGGTGATGGATCAAGCCCTGATCTTTGGACTGGGTAAGAGTGGTCTGCTTAATTCAGGCACTCTGTTCATCACCATCCCCTTTTCTGAATCATTTTGTCCACCATAAGCGTGGAAGGGTATACTCAGATGTGAGTCCCTTGCTCATTGCACCATCAGGATTCAAGCAAGCCGGGCCGACGACGCCTGAAATGGCAGAAACCGGTCCCCGGAAGCTTGTTTCCTTCCCAGTATAAGAATTAGCTTGGTAGTTTGGTTTGCCCTGTTCCCATCATGCACTGGGACAGGAACATACTAATTTGCATATAGCCAAGATCTGAGCTGGGATGGTGCAGTGAGCTAAAAAACGGTGATGGATCAAGCCCTGATCTTTGGACTGGGTAAGAGTGGTCTGCTTAATTCAGGCACTCTGTTCATCACCATCCCCTTTTCTGAATCATTTTGTCCACCATAAGCGTGAAAGTTATACTCAGATGTGAGTCCCTTGCTCATTGCACCATCAGGATTCAAGCAAGCCAGGCCGACGACGCCTGAAATGGCAGAAACCGGTCCCCGGAAGCTTGTTTCCTTCCCAGTATAAGAATTGGCTTGGTAGTTTGGTTTGCCCTGTTCCCATCATGCACTGGGACAGGAACAGACTAATTTGCATGTAGCCAAGTTCTGAGCTGGGATGGTGCAGTGAGCTAAAAAACGGTGATGGATCAAGCCCTGATCTTTGGACTGGGTAAGAGTGGTCTGCTTAATTCAGGCACTCTGTTCATCACCATCCCCTTTTCTGAATCATTTTGTCCACCATAAGCGTGGAAGGGTATACTCAGATGTGAGTCCCTTGCTCATTGCACCATCAGGATTCAAGCAAGCCGGGCCGACGACGCCTGAAATGCCAGAAACCGGTCCCCGGAAGCTTGTTTCTTTCCCAGTATAAGAATTGGCTTGGTAGTTTGGTTTGCCCTGTTCCCATCATGCACTGGGACAGGAACAGACTAATTTGCATATAGCCAAGTTCTGAGCTGGGATGGTGCAGTGAGCTAAAAAACGGTGATGGATCAAGCCCTGATCTTTGGACTGGGTAAGAGTGGTCTGCTTAATTCAGGCACTCTGTTCATCACCATCCCCTTTTCTGAATCATTTTGTCCACCATAAGCTTGGAAGGGTATACTCAGATGTGAGTCCCTTGCTCATTGCACCATCAGGATTCAAGCAAGCCGGGCCGACGTCGCCTGAAATGGCAGAAACCGGTCCCCGGAAGCTTGTTTCCTTCCCAGTATAAGAATTGGCTTGGTAGTTTGGTTTGCCCTGTTCCCATCATGCACTGGGTCAGGAACAGACTAATTTGCATATAGCCAAGTTCTGAGCTGGGATGGTGCAGGGAGCTAAAAAATGGTGATGGATCAAGCCCTGATCTTTGGACTGGGTAACAGTGGTCTGCTTAATTCAGGCACTCTGTTCATCACCATCCCCTTTTCTGAATCATTTTGTCCACCATAAGCGTGGAAGGGTATACTCAGATGTGAGTCCCTTGCTCATTGCACCATCAGGATTCAAGCAAGCCGGGCCGACGACGCCTGAAATGGCAGAAACCGGTCCCCGGAAGCTTGTTTCCTTCCCAGTATAAGAATTGGCTTGGTAGTTTGGTTTGCCCTGTTCCCATCATGCACTGGGACAGGAACATACTAATTTGCATATAGCCAAGTTCTGAGCTGGGATGGTGCAGTGAGCTAAAAAACGGTGATGGATCAAGCCCTGATCTTTGGAGTGGGTAAGAGTGGTCTGCTTAATTCAGGCACTCTGTTCATCACCATCCCCTTTTCTGAATCATTTTGTCCACCATAAGCGTGGAAGGGTATACTCAGATGTGAGTCCCTTGCTCATTGCACCATCAGGATTCAAGCAAGCCGGGCCGACGACGCCTGAAATGGCAGAAACTGGTCCCCGGAAGCTTGTTTCCTTCCCAGTGTAAGAATTGGCTTTTGTAGTCTGGTCTGCCCTGTTCCCATGATGCACTGGGCCAGGGACAGACTAATTTGCATACAGCCAGGTTCTGAAACTGGGATGGTGCAATGAGCTAAAAAACGGTGTTGGATCTAGCCCTGATCTCTTGACTGGGTGAGAGTATTCTGCTTAATTCAGAGACTCTGTCCATCACCACCCCTTGTTGTAAATTATTTTGTCCACCCTAAGCGTGGAAGGGTATACTCAGATGTGAGTCCCTTGCTCATTGCACCATCAGGATTCAAGAAAGCCGGGCCGAAGACGGCTGAAATGCCAGAAACCGGTCCCCGGAAGCTTGTTTCCTTCCCAGTGTAAGAATTGGCTTTTGTAGTCTGGTCTGCCCTGTTCCCATGATGCACTGGGCCAGGGACAGACTAATTTGCATACAGCCAGGTTCTGAAACTGGGATGGTGCAATGAGCTAAAAAACGGTGTTGGATCTAGCCCTGATCTCTTGACTGGGTGAGAGTATTCTGCTTAATTCAGAGACTCTGTCCATCACCACCCCTTGTTGTAAATTATTTTGTCCACCCTAAGCGTGGAAGGGTATACTCAGATGTGAGTCCCTTGCTCATTGCACCATCAGGATTCAAGCAAGCCGGGCCGAAGACGGCTGAAATGCCAGAAACCGGTCCCCGGAAGCTTGTTTCCTTCCCAGTGTAAGAATTGGCTTTTGTAGTCTGGTCTGCCCTGTTCCCATGATGCACTGGGCCAGGGACAGACTAATTTGCATACAGCCAGGTTCTGAAACTGGGATGGTGCAATGAGCTAAAAAACGGTGTTGGATCTAGCCCTGATCTCTTGACTGGGTGAGAGTATTCTGCTTAATTCAGAGACTCTGTCCATCACCACCCCTTGTTGTAAATTATTTTGTCCACCCTAAGCGTGGAAGGGTATACTCAGATGTGAGTCCCTTGCTCATTGCACCATCAGGATTCAAGCAAGCCGGGCCGAAGACGGCTGAAATGCCAGAAACCGGTCCCCGGAAGCTTGTTTCCTTCCCAGTGTAAGAATTGGCTTTTGTAGTCTGGTCTGCCCTGTTCCCATGATGCACTGGGCCAGGGACAGACTAATTTGCATACAGCCAGGTTCTGAAACTGGGATGGTGCAATGAGCTAAAAAACGGTGTTGGATCTAGCCCTGATCTCTTGACTGGGTGAGAGTATTCTGCTTAATTCAGAGACTCTGTCCATCACCACCCCTTGTTGTAAATTATTTTGTCCACCCTAAGCGTGGAAGGGTATACTCAGATGTGAGTCCCTTGCTCATTGCACCATCAGGATTCAAGCAAGCCGGGCCGAAGACGGCTGAAATGCCAGAAACCGGTCCCCGGAAGCTTGTTTCCTTCCCAGTGTAAGAATTGGCTTTTGTAGTCTGGTCTGCCCTGTTCCCATGATGCACTGGGCCAGGGACAGACTAATTTGCATACAGCCAGGTTCTGAAACTGGGATGGTGCAATGAGCTAAAAAACGGTGTTGGATCTAGCCCTGATCTCTTGACTGGGTGAGAGTATTCTGCTTAATTCAGAGACTCTGTCCATCACCACCCCTTGTTGTAAATTATTTTGTCCACCCTAAGCGTGGAAGGGTATACTCAGATGTGAGTCCCTTGCTCATTGCACCATCAGGATTCAAGCAAGCCGGGCCGAAGACGGCTGAAATGCCAGAAACCGGTCCCCGGAAGCTTGTTTCCTTCCCAGTGTAAGAATTGGCTTTTGTAGTCTGGTCTGCCCTGTTCCCATGATGCACTGGGCCAGGGACAGACTAATTTGCATACAGCCAGGTTCTGAAACTGGGATGGTGCAATGAGCTAAAAAACGGTGTTGGATCTAGCCCTGATCTCTTGACTGGGTGAGAGTATTCTGCTTAATTCAGAGACTCTGTCCATCACCACCCCTTGTTGTAAATTATTTTGTCCACCCTAAGCGTGGAAGGGTATACTCAGATGTGAGTCCCTTGCTCATTGCACCATCAGGATTCAAGCAAGCCGGGCCGAAGACGGCTGAAATGCCAGAAACCGGTCCCCGGAAGCTTGTTTGTTTCCCAGTGTAAGAATTGGCTTTTGTAGTCTGGTCTGCCCTGTTCCCATGATGCACTGGGCCAGGGACAGACTAATTTGCATACAGCCAGGTTCTGAAACTGGGATGGTGCAATGAGCTAAAAAACGGTGTTGGATCTAGCCCTGATCTCTTGACTGGGTGAGAGTATTCTGCTTAATTCAGAGACTCTGTCCATCACCACCCCTTGTTGTAAATTATTTTGTCCACCCTAAGCGTGGAAGGGTATACTCAGATGTGAGTCCCTTGCTCATTGCACCATCAGGATTCAAGCAAGCCGGGCCGAAGACGGCTGAAATGCCAGAAACCGGTCCCCGGAAGCTTGTTTCCTTCCCAGTGTAAGAATTGGCTTTTGTAGTCTGGTCTGCCCTGTTCCCATGATGCACTGGGCCAGGGACAGACTAATTTGCATACAGCCAGGTTCTGAAACTGGGATGGTGCAATGAGCTAAAAAACGGTGTTGGATCTAGCCCTGATCTCTTGACTGGGTGAGAGTATTCTGCTTAATTCAGAGACTCTGTCCATCACCACCCCTTGTTGTAAATTATTTTGTCCACCCTAAGCGTGGAAGGGTATACTCAGATGTGAGTCCCTTGCTCATTGCACCATCAGGATTCAAGCAAGCCGGGCCGAAGACGGCTGAAATGCCAGAAACCGGTCCCCGGAAGCTTGTTTCCTTCCCAGTGTAAGAATTGGCTTTTGTAGTCTGGTCTGCCCTGTTCCCATGATGCACTGGGCCAGGGACAGACTAATTTGCATACAGCCAGGTTCTGAAACTGGGATGGTGCAATGAGCTAAAAAACGGTGTTGGATCTAGCCCTGATCTCTTGACTGGGTGAGAGTATTCTGCTTAATTCAGAGACTCTGTCCATCACCACCCCTTGTTGTAAATTATTTTGTCCACCCTAAGCGTGGAAGGGTATACTCAGATGTGAGTCCCTTGCTCATTGCACCATCAGGATTCAAGCAAGCCGGGCCGAAGACGGCTGAAATGCCAGAAACCGGTCCCCGGAAGCTTGTTTCCTTCCCAGTGTAAGAATTGGCTTTTGTAGTCTGGTCTGCCCTGTTCCCATGATGCACTGGGCCAGGGACAGACTAATTTGCATACAGCCAGGTTCTGAAACTGGGATGGTGCAATGAGCTAAAAAACGGTGTTGGATCTAGCCCTGATCTCTTGACTGGGTGAGAGTATTCTGCTTAATTCAGAGACTCTGTCCATCACCACCCCTTGTTGTAAATTATTTTGTCCACCCTAAGCGTGGAAGGGTATACTCAGATGTGAGTCCCTTGCTCATTGCACCATCAGGATTCAAGCAAGCCGGGCCGAAGACGGCTGAAATGCCAGAAACCGGTCCCCGGAAGCTTGTTTCCTTCCCAGTGTAAGAATTGGCTTTTGTAGTCTGGTCTGCCCTGTTCCCATGATGCACTGGGCCAGGGACAGACTAATTTGCATACAGCCAGGTTCTGAAACTGGGATGGTGCAATGAGCTAAAAAACGGTGTTGGATCTAGCCCTGATCTCTTGACTGGGTGAGAGTATTCTGCTTAATTCAGAGACTCTGTCCATCACCACCCCTTGTTGTAAATTATTTTGTCCACCCTAAGCGTGGAAGGGTATACTCAGATGTGAGTCCCTTGCTCATTGCACCATCAGGATTCAAGCAAGCCGGGCCGAAGACGGCTGAAATGCCAGAAACCGGTCCCCGGAAGCTTGTTTCCTTCCCAGTGTAAGAATTGGCTTTTGTAGTCTGGTCTGCCCTGTTCCCATGATGCACTGGGCCAGGGACAGACTAATTTGCATACAGCCAGGTTCTGAAACTGGGATGGTGCAATGAGCTAAAAAACGGTGTTGGATCTAGCCCTGATCTCTTGACTGGGTGAGAGTATTCTGCTTAATTCAGAGACTCTGTCCATCACCACCCCTTGTTGTAAATTATTTTGTCCACCCTAAGCGTGGAAGGGTATACTCAGATGTGAGTCCCTTGCTCATTGCACCATCAGGATTCAAGCAAGCCGGGCCGAAGACGGCTGAAATGCCAGAAACCGGTCCCCGGAAGCTTGTTTGTTTCCCAGTGTAAGAATTGGCTTTTGTAGTCTGGTCTGCCCTGTTCCCATGATGCACTGGGCCAGGGACAGACTAATTTGCATACAGCCAGGTTCTGAAACTGGGATGGTGCAATGAGCTAAAAAACGGTGTTGGATCTAGCCCTGATCTCTTGACTGGGTGAGAGTATTCTGCTTAATTCAGAGACTCTGTCCATCACCACCCCTTGTTGTAAATTAT
This sequence comes from Lissotriton helveticus, assembly GCF_964261635.1. NCBI lineage: Eukaryota > Metazoa > Chordata > Amphibia > Caudata > Salamandridae > Lissotriton > Lissotriton helveticus. The sequence continues at coordinate 305,493,075 of NC_136067.1, read as the reverse complement.
TTTGTCCACCCTAAGCGTGGAAGGGTATACTCAGATGTGAGTCCCTTGCTCATTGCACCATCAGGATTCAAGCAAGCCGGGCCGAAGACGGCTGAAATGCCAGAAACCGGTCCCCGGAAGCTTGTTTCCTTCCCAGTGTAAGAATTGGCTTTTGTAGTCTGGTCTGCCCTGTTCCCATGATGCACTGGGCCAGGGACAGACTAATTTGCATACAGCCAGGTTCTGAAACTGGGATGGTGCAATGAGCTAAAAAACGGTGTTGGATCTAGCCCTGATCTCTTGACTGGGTGAGAGTATTCTGCTTAATTCAGAGACTCTGTCCATCACCACCCCTTGTTGTAAATTATTTTGTCCACCCTAAGCGTGGAAGGGTATACTCAGATGTGAGTCCCTTGCTCATTGCACCATCAGGATTCAAGCAAGCCGGGCCGAAGACGGCTGAAATGCCAGAAACCGGTCCCCGGAAGCTTGTTTCCTTCCCAGTGTAAGAATTGGCTTTTGTAGTCTGGTCTGCCCTGTTCCCATGATGCACTGGGCCAGGGACAGACTAATTTGCATACAGCCAGGTTCTGAAACTGGGATGGTGCAATGAGCTAAAAAACGGTGTTGGATCTAGCCCTGATCTCTTGACTGGGTGAGAGTATTCTGCTTAATTCAGAGACTCTGTCCATCACCACCCCTTGTTGTAAATTATTTTGTCCACCCTAAGCGTGGAAGGGTATACTCAGATGTGAGTCCCTTGCTCATTGCACCATCAGGATTCAAGCAAGCCGGGCCGAAGACGGCTGAAATGCCAGAAACCGGTCCCCGGAAGCTTGTTTCCTTCCCAGTGTAAGAATTGGCTTTTGTAGTCTGGTCTGCCCTGTTCCCATGATGCACTGGGCCAGGGACAGACTAATTTGCATACAGCCAGGTTCTGAAACTGGGATGGTGCAATGAGCTAAAAAACGGTGTTGGATCTAGCCCTGATCTCTTGACTGGGTGAGAGTATTCTGCTTAATTCAGAGACTCTGTCCATCACCACCCCTTGTTGTAAATTATTTTGTCCACCCTAAGCGTGGAAGGGTATACTCAGATGTGAGTCCCTTGCTCATTGCACCATCAGGATTCAAGCAAGCCGGGCCGAAGACGGCTGAAATGCCAGAAACCGGTCCCCGGAAGCTTGTTTCCTTCCCAGTGTAAGAATTGGCTTTTGTAGTCTGGTCTGCCCTGTTCCCATGATGCACTGGGCCAGGGACAGACTAATTTGCATACAGCCAGGTTCTGAAACTGGGATGGTGCAATGAGCTAAAAAACGGTGTTGGATCTAGCCCTGATCTCTTGACTGGGTGAGAGTATTCTGCTTAATTCAGAGACTCTGTCCATCACCACCCCTTGTTGTAAATTTTTTCAGCAATTAGTGGGCAGCTGCACCATTTAGGTCTTGGGATGTTCCCAGGTGCCCAGCAAGTAGTGGGCACCTGCACCGTTTAGGTTTTGCACCAGTGGCGCACCCCTGACTGGTGCTGCATGGCAGCGCGCCCTGACATTCTGGACACAGGGCTCTTTAGTCCCTTTATTAGATGGGGGCAGGTATGTGACTATATTTAGGCGCAATGTGATTATCTATGTGATGGTAATTGTCTAATGTGAGTTTGGCGCAATGTGATGTGGTGCTAGGAAATGTAATGCATTTAATATGATTACGCACCTTGATCTTACACCTCTGAATGTTTTTGGGCATCATGTTTTTCTGCGCTATTGAGTTATGTTCCTTGCTCATTGCACCATCAGGATTCAAGCAAGCCGGGCCGACGACGCCTGAAATGGCAGAAACCGGTCCCCGGAAGCTTGTTTCCTTCCCAGTATAAGAATTGGCTTGGTAGTTTGGTTTGCCCTGTTCCCATCATGCACTGGGACAGGAACATACTAATTTGCATATAGCCAAGTTCTGAGCTGGGATGGTGCAGTGAGCTAAACAACGGTGATGAATTAAGCCCTGATCTTTGGACTGGGTAAGAGTAGTCTGCTTAATTCAGGCACTCTGTTCATCACCATCCCCTTTTCTGAATCATTTTGTCCACCATAAGCGTGGAAGGGTACACTCAGATGTGAGTCCCTTGCTCATTGCACCATCAGGATTCAAGCAAGCCGGGCCGACGACGCCTGAAATGGCAGAAACCGGTCCCCGGAAGCTTGTTTCCTTCCCAGTATAAGAATTGGCTTGGTAGTTTGGTTTGCCCTGTTCCCATCATGCACTGGGACAGGAACAGACTAATTTGCAATTAGCCAAGTTCTGAGCTGGGATGGTGCAGTGAGCTAAAAAACGGTGATTGATCAAGCCCTGATCTTTGGACTGGGTAAGAGTGGTCTGCTTAATTCAGGCACTCTGTTCATCACCATCCCTTTTTCTGAATCATTTTGTCCACCATAAGCGTGGAAGGGTACACTCAGATGTGAGTCCCTTGCTCATTGCACCATCAGAATTCAAGCAAGCCGGGCCGACGACGCCTGAAATGGCAGAAACCGGTCCCCGGAAGCTTGTTTCCTTCCCAGTATAAGAATTGGCTTGGTAGTTTGGTTTGCCCTGTTCCCATCATGCACTGGGACAGGAACAGACTAATTTGCATATAGCCAAGTTCTGAGCTGGGATGGTGCAGTGAGCTAAAAAACGGTGATGGATCAAGCCTGATCTTTGGACTGGGTAAGAGTGGTCTGCTTAATTCAGGCACTCTGTTCATCACCATCCCCTTTTCTGAATCATTTTGTCCACCATAAGCGTGGAAGGGTACACTCAGATGTGAGTCCCTTGCTCATTGCACCATCAGGATTCAAGCAAGCCGGGCCGACGACGCCTGAAATGGCAGAAACCGGTCCCCGGAAGCTTGTTTCCTTCCCAGTATAAGAATTGGCTTGGTAGTTTGGTTTGCCCTGTTCCCATCATGCACTGGGACAGGAACAGACTAATTTGCATATAGCCAAGTTCTGAGCTGGGATGGTGCAGTGAGCTAAAAAACGGTGATGGATCAAGCCCTGATCTTTGGACTGGGTAAGAGTGGTCTGCTTAATTCAGGCACTCTGTTCATCACCATCCCCTTTTCTGAATCATTTTGTCCACCATAAGCGTGGAAGGGTATACTCAGATGTGAGTCCCTTGCTCATTGCACCATCAGGATTCAAGCAAGCCGGGCCGATGACGCCTGAAATGGCAGAAACCGGTCCCCGGAAGCTTGTTTCCTTCCCAGTATAAGAATTGGCTTGGTAGTTTGGTTTGCCCTGTTCCCATCATGCACTGGGACAGGAACATACTAATTTGCATATAGCCAAGTTCTGAGCTGGGATGGTGCAGTGAGCTAAAAAACGGTGATGGATCAAGCCCTGATCTTTGGACTGGGTAAGAGTGGTCTGCTTAATTCAGGCACTCTGTTCATCACCATCCCCTTTTCTGAATCATTTTGTCCACCATAAGCGTGGAAGGGTATACTCAGATGTGAGTCCCTTGCTCATTGCACCATCAGGATTCAAGCAAGCCGGGCCGACGACGCCTGAAATGGCAGAAACCGGTCCCCGGAAGCTTGTTTCCTTCCCAGTATAAGAATTGGCTTGGTAGTTTGGTTTGCCCTGTTCCCATCATGCACAGGGACAGGAACAGACTAATTTGCATATAGCCAAGTTCTGAGCTGGGATGGTGCAGTGAGCTAAAAAACGGTGATGGATCAAGCCCTGATCTTTGGACTGGGTAAGAGTGGTCTGCTTAATTCAGGCACTCTGTTCATCACCATCCCCTTTTCTGAATCATTTTGTCCACCATAAGCGTGGAAGGGTATACTCAGATGTGAGTCCCTTGCTCATTGCACCATCAGGATTCAAGCAAGCCGGGCCGACGACGCCTGAAATGCCAGAAACCGGTCCCCGGAAGCTTGTTTCTTTCCCAGTATAAGAATTGGCTTGGTAGTTTGGTTTGCCCTGTTCCCATCATGCACTGGGACAGGAACAGACTAATTTGCATATAGCCAAGTTCTGAGCTGGGATGGTGCAGTGAGCTAAAAAACGGTGATGGATCAAGCCCTGATCTTTGGACTGGGTAAGAGTGGTCTGCTTAATTCAGGCACTCTGTTCATCACCATCCCCTTTTCTGAATCATTTTGTCCACCATAAGCGTGGAAGGGTATACTCAGATGTGAGTCCCTTGCTCATTGCACCATCAAGATTTAAGCAAGCCGGGCCGACGACGCCTGAAATGGCAGAAACCGGTCCCCGGAAGCTTGTTTCCTTCCCAGTATAAGAATTGGCTTGGTAGTTTGGTTTGCCCTGTTCCCATCATGCACTGGGACAGGAACATACTAATTTGCATATAGCCAAGTTCTGAGCTGGGATGGTGCAGTGAGCTAAAAAACGGTGATGGATCAAGCCCTGATCTTTGGACTGGGTAAGAGTGGTCTGCTTAATTCAGGCACTCTGTTCATCACCATCCCCTTTTCTGAATCATTTTGTCCACCATAAGCGTGGAAGGGTATACTCAGATGTGAGTCCCTTGCTCATTGCACCATCAGGATTCAAGCAAGCCGGGCCGACGACGCCTGAAATGGCAGAAACCGGTCCCCGGAAGCTTGTTTCCTTCCCAGTATAAGAATTGGCTTGGTAGTTTGGTTTGCCCTGTTCCCATCATGCACTGGGACAGGAACAGACTAATTTGCATATAGCCAAGTTCTGAGCTGGGATGGTGCAGTGAGCTAAAAAACGGTGATGGATCAAGCCCTGATCTTTGGACTGGGTAAGAGTGGTCTGCTTAATTCAGGCACTCTGTTCATCACCATCCCCTTTTCTGAATCATTTTGTTCACCATAAGCGTGGAAGGGTATACTCAGATGTGAGTCCCTTGCTCATTGCACCATCAGGATTCAAGCAAGCCGGGCCGACGACGCCTGAAATGCCAGAAACCGGTCCCCGGAAGCTTGTTTCTTTCCCAGTATAAGAATTGGCTTGGTAGTTTGGTTTGCCCTGTTCCCATCATGCACTGGGACAGGAACAGACTAATTTGCATATAGCCAAGTTCTGAGCTGGGATGGTGCAGTGAGCTAAAAAACGGTGATGGATCAAGCCCTGATCTTTGGACTGGGTAAGAGTGGTCTGCTTAATTCAGGCACTCTGTTCATCACCATCCCCTTTTCTGAATCATTTTGTCCACCATAAGCGTGGAAGGGTATACTCAGATGTGAGTCCCTTGCTCATTGCACCATCAGGATTCAAGCAAGCCGGGCCGACGACGCCTGAAATGGCAGAAACCGGTCCCCGGAAGCTTGTTTCCTTCCCAGTATAAGAATTAGCTTGGTAGTTTGGTTTGCCCTGTTCCCATCATGCACTGGGACAGGAACATACTAATTTGCATATAGCCAAGATCTGAGCTGGGATGGTGCAGTGAGCTAAAAAACGGTGATGGATCAAGCCCTGATCTTTGGACTGGGTAAGAGTGGTCTGCTTAATTCAGGCACTCTGTTCATCACCATCCCCTTTTCTGAATCATTTTGTCCACCATAAGCGTGAAAGTTATACTCAGATGTGAGTCCCTTGCTCATTGCACCATCAGGATTCAAGCAAGCCAGGCCGACGACGCCTGAAATGGCAGAAACCGGTCCCCGGAAGCTTGTTTCCTTCCCAGTATAAGAATTGGCTTGGTAGTTTGGTTTGCCCTGTTCCCATCATGCACTGGGACAGGAACAGACTAATTTGCATGTAGCCAAGTTCTGAGCTGGGATGGTGCAGTGAGCTAAAAAACGGTGATGGATCAAGCCCTGATCTTTGGACTGGGTAAGAGTGGTCTGCTTAATTCAGGCACTCTGTTCATCACCATCCCCTTTTCTGAATCATTTTGTCCACCATAAGCGTGGAAGGGTATACTCAGATGTGAGTCCCTTGCTCATTGCACCATCAGGATTCAAGCAAGCCGGGCCGACGACGCCTGAAATGCCAGAAACCGGTCCCCGGAAGCTTGTTTCTTTCCCAGTATAAGAATTGGCTTGGTAGTTTGGTTTGCCCTGTTCCCATCATGCACTGGGACAGGAACAGACTAATTTGCATATAGCCAAGTTCTGAGCTGGGATGGTGCAGTGAGCTAAAAAACGGTGATGGATCAAGCCCTGATCTTTGGACTGGGTAAGAGTGGTCTGCTTAATTCAGGCACTCTGTTCATCACCATCCCCTTTTCTGAATCATTTTGTCCACCATAAGCTTGGAAGGGTATACTCAGATGTGAGTCCCTTGCTCATTGCACCATCAGGATTCAAGCAAGCCGGGCCGACGTCGCCTGAAATGGCAGAAACCGGTCCCCGGAAGCTTGTTTCCTTCCCAGTATAAGAATTGGCTTGGTAGTTTGGTTTGCCCTGTTCCCATCATGCACTGGGTCAGGAACAGACTAATTTGCATATAGCCAAGTTCTGAGCTGGGATGGTGCAGGGAGCTAAAAAATGGTGATGGATCAAGCCCTGATCTTTGGACTGGGTAACAGTGGTCTGCTTAATTCAGGCACTCTGTTCATCACCATCCCCTTTTCTGAATCATTTTGTCCACCATAAGCGTGGAAGGGTATACTCAGATGTGAGTCCCTTGCTCATTGCACCATCAGGATTCAAGCAAGCCGGGCCGACGACGCCTGAAATGGCAGAAACCGGTCCCCGGAAGCTTGTTTCCTTCCCAGTATAAGAATTGGCTTGGTAGTTTGGTTTGCCCTGTTCCCATCATGCACTGGGACAGGAACATACTAATTTGCATATAGCCAAGTTCTGAGCTGGGATGGTGCAGTGAGCTAAAAAACGGTGATGGATCAAGCCCTGATCTTTGGAGTGGGTAAGAGTGGTCTGCTTAATTCAGGCACTCTGTTCATCACCATCCCCTTTTCTGAATCATTTTGTCCACCATAAGCGTGGAAGGGTATACTCAGATGTGAGTCCCTTGCTCATTGCACCATCAGGATTCAAGCAAGCCGGGCCGACGACGCCTGAAATGGCAGAAACTGGTCCCCGGAAGCTTGTTTCCTTCCCAGTATAAGAATTGGCTTGGTAGTTTGGTTTGCCCTGTTCCCATCATGCACTGGGACAGGAACAGACTAATTTGCATATAGCCAAGTTCTGAGCTGGGATGGTGCAGTGAGCTAAAAAACGGTGATGGATCAAGCCCTGATCTTTGGACTGGGTAAGAGTGGTCTGCTTAATTCAGGCACTCTGTTCATCACCATCCCCTTTTCTGAATCATTTTGTCCACCATAAGCGTGGAAGGGTATACTCAGATGTGAGTCCCTTGCTCATTGCACCATCAGGATTCAAGCAAGCCGGGCCGACGACGCCTGAAATGCCAGAAACCGGTCCCCGGAAGCTTGTTTCCTTCCCAGTATAAGAATTGGTTTGGTATTTTGGTTTGCCCTGTTCCCATCATGCACTGGGACAGGAACAGACTAATTTGCATATAGCCAAGTTCTGAGCTGGGATGGTGCAGTGAGCTAAAAAATGGTGATGGATCAAGCCCTGATCTTTGGACTGGGTAAGAGTGGTCTGCTTAATTCAGGCACTCTGTTCATCACCATCCCCTTTTCTGAATCATTTTGTCCACCATAAGCGTGGAAGGGTTTACTCAGATGTGAGTCCCTTGCTCATTGCACCATCAGGATTCAAGCAAGCCGGTCCGACCACGACGCCTGAAATGGCAGAAACCGGTCCCCGGAAGCTTGTTTCCTTCCCAGTATAAGAATTGGCTTGGTAGTTTGGTTTGCCCTGTTCCCATCATGCACTGGGACAGGAACAGACTAATTTGCATATAGCCAAGTTCTGAGCTGGGATGGTGCAGTGAGCTAAAAAACGGTGATGGATCAAGCCCTGATCTTTGGACTGGGTAAGAGTGGTCTGCTTAATTCAGGCACTCTGTTCATCACCATCCCCTTTTCTGAATCATTTTGTCCACCATAAGCGTGGAAGGGTATACTCAGATGTGAGTCCCTTGCTCATTGCACCATCAGGATTCAAGCAAGCCGGGCCGACGACGCGTGAAATGGCAGAAACCGGTCCCCGGAAGCTTGTTTCCTTCCCAGTATAAGAATTGGCTTGGTAGTTTGGTTTGCCCTGTTCCCATCATGCACTGGGACAGGAACAGACTAATTTGCATATAGCCAAGTTCTGAGCTGGGATGGTGCAGTGAGCTAAACATCGGTGATGGATCAAGCCCTGATCTTTGGACTGGGTAAGAGTGGTCTGCTTAATTCAGGCACTCTGTTCATCACCATCCCCTTTTCTGAATCATTTTGTCCACCATAAGCGTGGAAGGGTATACTCAGATGTGAGTCCCTTGCTCATTGCACCATCAGGATTCAAGCAAGCCGGGCCGACGACGCCTGAAATGGCAGAAACCGGTCCCCGGAAGCTTGTTTCCTTCCCAGTATAAGAATTGGCTTGGTAGTTTGGTTTGCCCTGTTCCCATCATGCACTGGGACAGGAACAGACTAATTTGCATATAGCCAAGTTCTGAGCTGGGATGGTGCAGTGAGCTAAAAAATGGTGATGGATCAAGCCCTGATCTTTGGACTGGGTAAGAGTGGTCTGCTTAATTCAGGCACTCTGTTCATCACCATCCCCTTTTCTGAATCATTTTGTCCACCATAAGCGTGGAAGGGTATACTCAGATGTGAGTCCCTTGCTCATTGCACCATCAGGATTCAAGCAAGCCGGGCCGACGATGCCTGAAATGGCAGAAACCGGTCCCCGGAAGCTTGTTTCCTTCCCAGTATAAGAATTGGCTTGGTAGTTTGGTTTGCCCTGTTCCCATCATGCACTGGGACAGGAACAGACTAATTTGCATATAGCCAAGTTCTGAGCTGGGATGGTGCAGTGAGCTAAAAAACGGTGATGGATCAAGCTCTGATCTTTGGACTGGGTAAGAGTGGTCTGCTTAATTCAGGCACTCTGTTCATCACCATCCCCTTTTCTGAATCATTTTGTCCACCATAAGCGTGGAAGGGTATACTCAGATGTGAGTCCCTTGCTCATTGCACCATCAGGATTCAAGCAAGCCGGGCCGACGACGCCTGAAATGGCAGAAACCGGTCCCCGGAAGCTTGTTTCCTTCCCAGTATAAGAATTGGCTTGGTAGTTTGGTTTGCCCTGTTCCCATCATGCACTGGGACAGGAACAGACTAATTTGCATATAGCCAAGTTCTGAGCTGGGATGGTGCAGTGAGCTAAAAAACGGTGATGGATCAAGCCCTGATCTTTGGACTGGGTAAGAGTGGTCTGCTTAATTCAGACACTCTGTTCATCACCATCCCCTTTTCTGAATCATTGAGTTATGTTCTGGCACCTCTGAATGTTTTTGTGCATCATGTGTCTTCCTGGATTTTACACCTCTGAATGTTTTATGCATCATGTGTTTTCTTTCCTGACACCTCTGAATGTTTTATGCATCATGTGTTTACCTTTTTCCTACACCACTGAATGTGTTTTTGATGCATCATGTGTAATGTGTTCTTGCTGATACCCCTAAATGTATTTTATACTTTTAAGCAATTGATTTAGTCTGTTTTTCTTGTAGATCTAAGGTTTTTTCTTTTGGTTTGTAAAGTACTTGTTTAGTTTTAATTTCCGAGTGAAGTGGTAGAGGTCAATCCTGGAGTTGGTATAGTTCAAATTTGTCTCTTTTACAGAACGAGAGTCCCAATTCCAAAGTCTTAAGTTCTGGTGTCAAAGCCATATTTGAAAGATTTATCACTGTGTTTTTTTGTGCTGTTGGTGTGGGGTTTATCTCCTCCTGTTGCGTCTGTATGTTGGTTTTGTTTTTTGCGCCATGTTTTCCCCACCTTCTGTTCTTCCTCCTTCTGCTCTTGGAGGGTTTTGCCTGTTTGTCGTCCGATATATATATATATGCAAAGGAGTTTTCCGTGTTAATCCTAATAGTGCACATCAAAGTCCCAAAGGATCACAGAAAGGCAGCACTTACATCAGCAAACCAAGGCAAGTTAAAGTTGTTCACCTTTTGTTTATTTTTCTTTTATCATTATTTCTCCATTGAATTAAATATAAAGTATGCAAAGTACCAGGTGCATTAGGAAGCAAAAAGACGACCTACGCGTTTAGGCCAGAGGTGTTTAAAAAGGGGTTGGTTTGACCCGCCCCCAATTACAAAAAACAAAATCCCAATTTAAAAGTATGTTATTAAGGGAACAGAGATTCTATTAATCACATTAGAATACAATCAAAAGTTTTAAACTTAATGACATCATATATAATCTTGTAAAGTACTTAAGATAAATTGATAAACAGTTTAAATATACATAGAGAATTAGTTCCTATTGCAAAAACATTCAGGTGAACCCATCTGTTGGGTTGGTCTCTTGACATGTCCATGAAAAGTATATATATATCTATCTGTACGGTAAACAGTTTAAATATTGAGTTTTTTATTTCGACAGGCAATAATATCGAGTCCAAAATTGTGGGACAGAATATCAAAATCAAGAATATCGACGACCAGAATATCGACCTGCAGGTAAGAAATATCGTTTTTGTTAATATCAAAGTTAGTAATATCGGCAGCAAAAATATCGATGTTTCTAATATCGATATTAATATTAGTGTTATGAATTTTATTGTATGTTTATTTTCATAATTTATGTTAATTATTGAACTAGTTTTAAAATATATGTATTAAATTTTTGAAGTTAGTAATTATTTATTTAAGTAAATTATGTGTTTTAGTACCGTAGCGGGTAGTGGATTTATAGGGGAATAGGGTGGAAGTAATTTAATTGTAATTGAGTAAATATGTAATTTTTATTTATTGGTATTGATAAATATGTTTATGTTAATTAATTATTAATTGGTAATTAATTTTTATTAATTGGTAATTAATTTGTATTAATTGATTAATTGGTAATTATATTAAGTGTATTCATTTATTATTGAAGTGTGTTGTGAGATTATAGGATAATAGGGTGGGAAGTAATTTAATTGTATTTAAGTAAATATTTTTTTAGTGTTGAGTATTGATAATTAAATTATTGTTAATCAATTATTAATTGGTAATACATTTTTATGAATTAGTTAATTTTTTTAAATAATTGTTTATTATTATTAATTGGTAATTACATTTTATTTTTGATAATTTATTAGTATTTATCAATAATTTATTGTTAATTAATTATTAATTTCTAAATGTTTTTTTTTATTATTGTTTTTTGGTTTTGAAATGTAATTATTATTAATTTTTTATTATTTGTTAAGAACAGTTTTATAATTATTATTTAATTGTATTTATTGTATTTGTTAATTAACTTTTAATTGTTAATTATTTTTAAATAGCTATTTATTGGTATTGTTAAGTAATTTGTTGTAATTTTATAATTCAATTGGTATTTAAAAAAATAAATATATTATTTTAAATATTAGTAAGTATTTTTGACCCCTATGCTATTTATTACATTCCCTACTGTTGCACCCTGTGGAGTTGGAATAGTAATTTTCACCCCTACGCTATCCAACACTTTTCCTACTGTTGCACCCTCTGTAATTGGAATAGTAGTTTTTACCCCTACGCTATCCAATACTTTCTCTACTGTTGCACCCTCTAGAGTTGGAATAGTAATTTGTACCCCTACGCTATCCAACACTTTTTCTACTGTTGCACCCTCTGGAGTTGGAATAGTAATTTTAACCCCTACTCTATCCAACACTTTCCCTACTGTTGCACCCTCTGGAGTTGGAATAGTAACTTTTAACTTCTACATTATCCAACACTTTCCCTACTGTTGCACCCTCTGGAGTTGGAATAGTAATGTTAATCCCTACGTTATCCAACACTTTCCCTACTGTTGCACCCTCTGGAGTTGAAATAGTAATTTTTACCGGTAGGCTATCCAATATTTATTTTTTAGTTAATGTAGTGTCTTATTTATTTAAAATTCTCTTTTAAAATGTGTTATTTATAGTTTTGATATTTGTATTTATGTTATTGCTGTATGTGTATGTATGTATTTATAATTTATAAATTATTTTGTAACAATGTATAAGTTATTAAAGTAATTAATTGTAAATATTATTAAGTAAGTATATATTTTATATTGTATATGTATATATTTAATTTGTTTTACATTATGTGTATTACTTATAATTTTAAATATATTTTAACTGTTTATTTTAAACATATGTATTTATTTATTTTTATATAATTTTTAAATATTTAAAAAACAATATTTTTTACAACAATATTTCTTACAATGTTTTTTTCTCAATATTTTTGTACTTACTTTAATGTAGATAGGACTTCGATATTTTTGATATTGATATTCCACCTCCGATATTTTTTACGTCGATATTTTCGACGTCGATATCTGTCAGTGATTCATGTGTACAATCAATATTGACTAGATCTGTGAAAAGGCGGAAAAATTTACCAAAGCACAATACATTATAGATTAACAACATATTTAAGTTGTAACATTATTTTCAGAATCTGGTAAAGTACCAGATTGAAAGAGGGATTGCAACTTGTCAATTCATGGTATACTTCCTAACTTCAAAAGGAGCAGAGTTAAGACATTTAGGTAAAGTACCTCACTATATCCAAATGTCTACTATATTCTGCTATAGATATACCTCCTCTTGAAAAATTCTGCATCCTCTAGAGTTAGCTAGATCAATACAAAACAGTTTATATCAGTCAACTACAGATAGGCCAGTCATGAGAGAGTCACCCACATCCATGCTGGGTTTGATCTAAGTTTCTAATCTTTCAGATGGGCATCTTAATAAGGACACCACCAAAACTTAATTACCTGGTTTGATGCTTGGTATTTCCCGTAAGGTGTGGCTTTTACCTAAGTTACTGCATCATTGTAGGTTCCGGCTGGGTCTATACATTCAACAAGATAGCATTCTTAACTAAGTCTCATTATTCTTGGGGCCAGGCTTGCCCAGAATGTCAATCATAAAAAGTTGTGCAGTTCAGCATCATTCAAGCCCCATGGTATTTCTGTTCCTTTCATGATGATCCATCTGGATTCTGCTTGTTTTAGTGATAGATCACAGTCTCCCCCTCCGATGTAATGAGGGATGTGTTCTACTCCACAATTACTTTAGAATATGAAAGTTGCCATCATGTCTGTTCCAAATATGTTTGGTGATTGTATAAGCAAAGTGTTAATTGCCCTCAGATGTTGTAAAATACATAGTTTTAGTTTGTTGACAGTACTGCCCATGTATTCCTTCCCGCATTCATATTTTAGGACATAGACCACGTGTGTGGTTTCACAGGTGATTCTTTCTTTGATGACTTTTTGTTCACCAAACATAGTATTAGTTTTCTGTTGATTCATGCCGTAACGGCATGCTTTGCATTTTGGACACGTGAAGAATCATTTTGCTCTCATACATTGTGCCTTACTTCCACCTTGATCAGTTCTCTGGTAGTGGCTATGCATAAGGATATCTCCCAGGGAGGGTCCCTTTTTGTATGTGATGTTAACATGACCTGATGTCACTTCCTTTAGGTTGTCATCTTTTTTTAGGATTTTCCAATGATCTTGAAGCATGTCCCTTAGTGTTTTACTTGATGAGTTGAACTGCGTGAGGTATCTTACTTTATTCATCTCTGGATCATCATCCTGTTCCACTGTTGTTCTTTTTGGATGTAATAAGGTTTCTCTTTTTTTCTGTAAGGTTCTTAGTTTTGCATTGTCTAACACTGTTACATGATATCCTCTGACTAAGAATCTCCGATACATCTCATCAAGTGAAAGAAACTCCACTTCTTCGATCAGTTTCTATGTGCTCTTAAAAATTCTCCATACGGGGCACTCCATTTTAAACACTTTGGATGAGCACTGTTGGCTCATAAAATGCTGTTTCAAACAGTTGTTTTTCAAAAGAGTATTGTACAGATTTTCTGATCTTTTATGTAGACATGAATGTCTAGGTAGTCGATCTCTGTTTTACTGATGTTATATGTGAACTGGAGTAGGAAGATATTGTTATTGAAACTCTTGAGGAAGATGGTAAGATCCTCTGTGTCCCCTTCCCATATTAAAAACCTATCGTCAATATAACGTACCTAGAGTACAATGTGCTCCATCATCTTTTTGTTCTTGTCTGACCATATATATATATATATATATATATATATATATATATATATATATATATATATATATAAAGTCATAAAAAGATTTCAATGCGGACTCAAAAAGAGAGTATTCATCACCAAGTTTATTCCTGGTTATCGCTACGCGTTTCGAGACCAGACGGTCTCTTGATCACACGATACTCTGCATATGTTACATAGTGCATAAATAAAGTTTTTCACCCAATTGAGAGGTAGTAAACATAAACGATGTGCTGCATTTCATCAGGATTTACACAGAAACCACAACCGCCATCTTAGAGTGTAGAATTCTGCTTCTTACATACAGTGATTTTTCAAAACATCTCGTAAATTGTTTAATAGTTATCTTTCTAATCTTTTTTGTTTGCAAAAAGCAGAATAAATAATTGTGTACCATTTTTTGCATATAACGTAATACATTTGCGATGCTCCTATGTACACAACTGTGGCTGCAATTTATGAATTTAATCATTTTACATTCCGCCATCACTTTGACCTGTAACTATTCGGTCCATATTGTGAATATTCTTTCGGACTAGTGCCCATATATTGTCTTATTGTCCAGGTTCAGTACCTTTATACCTCTTGGTCTGATTTCAGATTAAACCTCTCTTTTGTCACATTCTATGTGGGCAGCAACCCTCGTTTTATGATTTGAGAGCAACCCCGAGTTCCATACGTGTCGTGATAAATAATCATGATAAGTGGTAAATAACAAAAAATTCATAAAAATGAAATTAAAAATAGTATTTCAAAGTAACTTTTGTCTGATGTCCATCAGCTAATAATACTTTCTCTAATCCAAAAAGTGCTCGTATAATTTTCCTTATCTTATTCCTGTTGAGGATCCAATCTTATGAAGAAAAAGGATAGGGAACCGTGCAGCTTATAAAAGTGAGTGTGAATAAAGGTCCCTTCCTTTTCTTCCTGAAAACATAAACAGAAAGAAAAGGATAACTGTTAAAAACATTTGTTAAAAACCATGTGCAACCATACTTGCAACAAATTATCATGTTACCTTTTTACATTTTTAACTTTTTTCTTACATTGTTTTCTTTACATCAACTTATTTGAAAACCCTAATTGAATGAACAGCTTTGCAGACAGACAATATATTCTCATGTATCGTGGAGGTGGGTTGCCAGTTCCTCATCCCAGTTGTGCCCACCCGGGGATCTAGTCTCGAGCTCCATTATCCAATATTCACAATATGGACCGAATAGTTACAGGTCAAAGTGATGGCGGAATGTAAAATGATTACATTTATAAATTGCAGCCACAGTTGTGTACATAAGAGCATCGCAAATGTATTACGTTATATGCAAAAGATGGTACACAATTATTTATTCTGCTTTTTGCGAACAAAAAAGATTAGAATGATAACTATTAAACAAATTACGAGATGTTTTGAAAAATCACTGTATGTAAGAAGCAGAATTCTACACTCTAAGATGGCGGTTGTGGTTTCTGTATAAATCCTGATGAAATGCAGCACATCATTTATGTTTACTACCTCTCAATTGGGTGAAAAACTTTATTTATGCACTATGTAACATATGCAGAGTATCGTGTGATCAAGAGACCGTCTGGTCTCGAAACGCGTAGCGATAACCAGGAATAAACTTGGTGATGATTACTCTCTTTCTGAGTGCGCATTGAAATCTTTTTATGACTTTGTGGAAATTCTTATCGGCGTTGGGGTCTTGCCGGCACATGCGCCACCTGACAACGGGAGTGATTCAGGAAGGACCCTCTTTGTTTGGAGATGATTTATGGATTAATCAGACGCCAGCCGTACTTTGATATTTGCGGATATTTACCTGGACTGCTGAAAAGACGTGTGGAGTTCGAAGCGCCCTGACGGCACTAAGGTAAGCTCAGTATCGGGTGCGGTTGCCGTGTCGGGTAACGCTTGGACCTCACGGTTCTCGTGGAACTCCTCGGGGCGACTGCGCCGGGTGGCGGGGCGAACCTCGGATAGTGCTAAGGGCTGCATAAAGAAATTACTGGGGATCTGAGAAAGATACTGTTCTAAGTCGCGGGAGTGACCCGCTTGAAATATTTCATTTCCCCGACATAACCACTCCACCAAAAAACTGTGCCATACAAGCAGTACTGCGGCATCAGGAACCGTTTATTTAAAACGGGGAAAGAGGGAGATCGTCACCTAAAGCTACACGGCCAGCTGCAAGCTTGCAATCAGCTGGTTCCATTGTTACGCATACGTGCATAAAGAATCAACACGAGTTCTGAAACTCATAAAACAGCAGCAGTAAGATGGAGGAAGAGGGTGCCAGGAGAAAAGAGGCACAGACACTATTTGCCAGAGCCCCAAGAAAAACTACGGGGGTCAAAATTGCGACAGAAAAATTGGAGAATGACACATTGAGTACCTTATTCAAGAAATATGAAAAACTAAAGAAACAGGAAACATCTAAATGGTGGGAGGCCATCTCGCTACAGGATTATGTCGAAAAAGAAATGGTCCCACGGGGTCTAAGAATTTATATTACACCCTTGCATGAATCATTGAATCCTCAAATGTTACAAGACTGGGCTATGAATTCTTCAAACAGTTCAAAAAATATGCTGTGCATTCTAATAAAGTATGCATGGGAAGACTGTGAAAAAATTCTATTGGAGTTAAAAGAAATCGAAGAGGACTTCCAAAAAAATACAGAAAAAGACAAAATCAATTCAGAGAAGAATTGAAAATAAGAATGAAAAGATATGAGGATGACATTAAATATCGAAAACAAAGGAAGTTACATAGAGACTGTGGGGACTATGAGAGCGGGAGGATTCTAACCTATAGCCCGAAATATGATTACTTATATGAGCAGCAAACTAACACAAACGATGAAGTAGCTGCGGCAGCAGAAGGGGAGGAACAACAAGAACAAATACCCACAAGCGGCTCTGATACAGAAGGGTCCATTCAAACAATAAGTTCAGTGTCTGATATAGTGGTAACTAAAAAACAGGCCACTTTTTTAGACGAGTTCAGGGTTCTGCGATCCCGACGAGCCAAAGAGCAAGTACAAGTCAGGAATATCATACCACAGAGAGCCCGGGAACGGGGGCGTGCGTGAGGAAGACCAAGAGGCAGGGGCGTTCAAAAAGAAGACGCCTCAAAATCAAACAAAGAAACAACAAACAGAAGGCCCGTGGGAAACAGACGTGGAGGCTACAAAAAGGGAAAACAATGATCATTAATCTTTCAGATAGACTTCTAAGTGACTTTGAAAAAACCACCTTATGTTTAGGCTTGTCATTCTGCCAGACTGAGCTATTCAACTATTCAAATACTAGAGTTGATATTTTTAGATTCGTGTGCAAATTAAAGTTGAAAAAATGGCATTTGCTCTACAATAAGAAACTACCAGATGGGGGGATATAACTGTCTAACACAATACAATTGGCAGTAGGTGATAATGAAATATTACACAATGTATATGAACTAGGTGATGCAACCAGGGAAGAAGCTGACATGTTGGGTCATACAACTTGGATGGTATTACGACGGACAATTCAGCTAACACTGAATTTAGAGCCAAATCAGTGTTTTGCCCCATCATGCCTCACAATAGCATTGATACCTTTCATGAGGTAGTAACTAAAGAATTGACTGAGCATAAACATAAGGTTGCCAACAAAATGAAACATAACTTTAATTTGACAAAAACACAAAGAGATTTTATCTTATCTCTAGCAAATGATGAGAGTGTTATTATTAGACCCTCGGACAAGGGGGGCAACATTGTCTTGTGGGGACGTGACCTATACACAACAGAAGCGTATCAACAACTTAATGATACCATCTACTATTGTAAGAGCAATACCACCAAATATAACCAATGTATCACCAGCACATGGAAAAATCTGGAGAAATGGCATAATGAAGGACTGATCACATGGCATGAGTACTGCTTTCTTAAAGAAAGATTACCCTAAATTACCCATTTTATACCTCCTACCGAAGGTACATAAAGATCCTAGGAAACCACCAGGAGACCCATAGTGTCCTCGATAGGTAGTGTGAATGAAAATATCTCAAGATATATTGATCATTTTCTGCGAGATTACGTTAACACACTCCCTTCACACATAGAGGACACAAAACATTTCCTTAACAAGATTTCTAATATGGTATGGGAGGAAGGGCTCATTCTTATGACTATGGATGTAAGCTCCCTTTACACCATAATAGATCATGAGCAGGGTATAGCAGCATGCCTTCACTTTATGCAAGTGAGAGATATGGCTTATCTGGAACACACGCGCATGCTTGCAGAAATGATGAGGACCTGTTTGAACAATAACATCTTCATGTTTAACGGGATCTCTACAAGCAGGTGCGTGGGACCGCCATGGGTTCTAGCTTTGCGCCGAGTTTGGCAAATCTATTTCTAGGAAAGTGGGAGGAGGAGATTCTAAAGATAATTGACTCAGGGAGGACTTTAGCAAAGTTAGAACCTGGATCAGCTACATAGATGATCTGTTTGTGGTGTGGAACGGGTCCCAAAGTAGCCCAGAACTTTGTTGAGAAACTCAATGTTAATCCTTATAACATCCAACTAACTCTCAATACTAGTTCACAAAGTATAGAGTTTTTAGATACTAAGGTAACTATAAGCGATGGCCGTCTAACAACTGCACTCTACAGAAAAAAAACTGCCGGCAACAGTCTCTTACATGCCGAAAGTGCCCACCCTGAAACTCTCAAATGTAGCATACCGTATGGTGAGCTCCTGCGAGCTAAACGAAACTGCAGTGAAGATAGTCTTTTTGAGTTAGAAACAACAACTATGCTTAAAAGATTCAGGGAAAGAGGGTACCCGGAATGGGTTCTTTCCAAAGCTATTAGGAAAGTGAGTGAGAAAACAAGAGAGAGTACCTTGGAACCAAAAAATCCCACACCAGAATCTAATCCTATCACAAGAGTAATCACCACCTTTAATGAGGATTCCAGAAAAGTGAACAAAGTGTTGGCTGATAACTGGAACTTACTCAAAAATGATAACATCATTGGCCCCAGTTTGGGAGAACGACAATCTGTCACATACAGGAGGGGTAGAAATCTGAGGGACATTCTGGTGAAGGGGGACATCAGCAAGAGAGGCAGCACTAATACACACAATCTGAAAGGATTTTACCCATGCGGACATTGCTGGGCATGTAGATCCAGCACAATGGTTAAGGAGGTTGAAATACCAGGTGCAAACAGGAAGTACACCATAGGCCAATTCCTAACATGTAGTAGCAATTATGTAGTCTATGTGTTAGA
The DNA here is from genome assembly GCF_964261635.1 of Lissotriton helveticus. NCBI lineage: Eukaryota > Metazoa > Chordata > Amphibia > Caudata > Salamandridae > Lissotriton > Lissotriton helveticus. The sequence goes on along the minus strand of NC_136067.1, from coordinate 305,473,676 downwards.
ATGCCCGTGCAAATTAAAATACGCGGGGAGTACTGTGTGTATGGCCAAAAAGAGAGTACAGGAACATCTCCAGGCTATCACTAATATCGATACAAACTATCCAATAGCACGCCACTTTCAAATGGAACATCAATCTAACAATGCCTTACTCAAATATTTTGCCTTAGAACAGGTTAATATAGCCAGAAGAGGTGGCAATAGATTAATAGCCCTGAGAAAAAGAGAATCCCATTGGATAATGGAGCTCGAGACTAGATCCCCGGGTGGGCACAATTGGGATGAGGAACTGGCAACCCACCTCCACGATACATGAGAATATATTATCTGTCTGCAAAGCTGTTCATTCAATTAGGGTTTTCAATAAGTTGATGTAAAGAAAACAATGTAAGAAAAAAGTTAAAAATGTAAAAAGGTAACATGATAATTTGTTGCAAGTATGGTTGCACATGGTTTTTAACAAATGTTTTTAACAATTATCCTTTTCTTTCTGTTTATGTTTTCAGGAAGAAAAGGAAGGGACCTTTTTTCACACTCACTTTTATAAGCTGCACGGTTCCCTATCCTTTTTCTTCATAAGATTGGATCCTCAACAGGAATAAGATAAGGAAAATTATACGAGCACTTTTTGGATTAGAGAAAGTATTATCAGCTGATGGACATCAGACGAAAGTTACTTTGAAATACTATTTTTAATTTAATTTTTATAAATTTGTTGTTATTTACCACTTATCATGATTATTTATCACGACACGTATGGAACTCGGGGTTGCTCTCAAATCATAAAACGAGGGTTGCTGCCCACATAGAATGTGACAAAAGAGAGGTTTAATCTGAAATCAGACCAAGAGGTATAAAGGTACTGAACCTGGACAATAAGACAATATATGGGCACTAGTCCGAAAGAATATTCACAATATGGACCGAATAGTTACAGGTCAAAGTGATGGCGGAATGTAAAATGATTAAATTAATAAATTGCAGCCACAGTTGTGTACATAAGAGCATCGCAAATGTATTACGTTATATGCAAAAGATGGTACACAATTATTTATTTTGCTTTTTGCGAACAAAAAAGATTAGAATGATAACTATTAAACAAATTACGAGATGTTTTGAAAAATCACTGTATGTAAGAAGCAGAATTCTACACTCTAAGATGGCGGTTGTGGTTTCTGTGTAAATCCTGATGAAATGCAGCACATCGTTTATGTTTACTACCTCTCAATTGGGTGAAAAACTTTATTTATGCACTATGTAACATATGCAGAGTATCGTGTGATCAAGAGACCGTCTGGTCTCGAAACGCGTAGCGATAACCAGGAATAAACTTCGTGATGATTACTCTCTTTCTGAGTGCGCATTGAAATCTTTTTATGACTTTGTGGAAATTCTTACCGGCGTTGGGGTCTTGCCGGCACATGTGCCACCTGACAACGGGAGCTATTCAGGAAGGACCCTCTTTGTTTGGAGATATATATATATATATATATATATATATATATATATATATATATATATATATATATATATATATATATATATATATATATATATATATATATATATATTACCTAGTGGTGGTCGGCAGTAGGTAGTTATAGTTAGGACCTAATTTCCATAGGAAATCCGCAACATTCTATTTGGAATAAGTTTGGCTCAGGTTGACGAATTTTCAAGACATTTTCAAAACTGGTGGGGAGCTCCGGTCCACTCTTATCCTGAAAGTCTCGGGTTGATTCATGAAGCGGGGTCCGAGAAAAAAGGGGGTTACCAAAACATGTTTTCCTCATGCAATTTCCCATAGGCACCTTTAATTGCAGCTACAGCCCGAACTGCTGAACGGAATTACACCAAATTTAGCAAAGAGGTAGTCCTTGGTTCAAGAGTCGTGCATTTTGGCTAAATGGTGTAAATCCGTTCAGTAGTTGCTGAGAAAATCACATATATATCTATGGCCGAGGTGGATCCACGCATCCTGAGCACACCCTGAGCACACCCTTACGATTACGCGCGGCATGCTAATTGGCTGTCAACTATCTGTCAACACTATAAACAGGAAGTGTTGCCAGCCATTTTGTGCCTCGGTAGAAGCGAGGCTGAAGAAATCAGTGTGCAAAACGTATAAAGGGGGCAGGGTAGAAATACCCTGACCCTCTAGACCTGCTTAGGGGGTCTCACAAGGACCCCCAGGGCCCCAAAATGGTTTTATTTTATTTTAAAAAATGGCAAAATACGCACAGGGTGCGCGGATCCTGCCGTAAAAATACAATAAAATGAAGCCCCCGGGGGGGCCAAAGCCCGGGAGCAAAAATATCTAATTTTATGGGGGGCCCAGACGGGCCCCCGGGGACCGCCACCCCAAGGCTACAAATTAAAAGGTTGGGGGGGCTCAATCACCACCCCCAGGACAGCAAAATACATGGGTGGGGGTCTCAAAGGCCCCCCCAGCCCCGGGGACCGCTACCCCACGGCCTTTCTAAAAAATGGTTGGGGGGCTCAAAGGCCCCCACAAGCCCCAGGGACCACCACTCCCCAGAGCTTTGTATGTTGTGGGAGGAGGGCCGCGTGGCCCTCCTCCTGGAGCCGTCGAGGGCCCTGGGGACTGCCACCCCCAGGGCCAGTTCCTGCAGTGTCTACAGGTGCCCACCCCTGGGACACTGCTGTTTGCTATGGCAGGGCGGGAGCCGAGGCTCCTGCCCTGTCATAGCAAACTCGGTTTGGATTTTGAAAGAGAGAGCAGGGAAATCTGCTCTCTCTTCCAAAATGCAAACCATATTGCTTTTCCACATGGGGAGCTGCATGTTGGCAGCTCCCCGTGTGGAAAAGCAATGCCGGCTCCCGAAGGACGCGGGGAGTCGGCTGGGACTGTGGGGGCATTGGGGCTCCCCCCAAGGTCCCCATCGTTGCATATAGGCCCCAGGGGATGGGGTCCCCATGTAGAATAGAAATGAGTGTTCGTTGCTATTTTTTCTATGGTAAAATTAGGACTTGCGCACCCAGCGTGGAGCTCAGTCCGGCCCCCTGGTGTGCATGCATTGGGTGCATGACTCCTAACATGTAGGGTGCGTGACTCCAGCGCGTTGGGGCACGATTCCTCTCGCGTTGGGTCCACAACTCCTAACACGTTGGGTGCGCGACTCCAAGCAAAAAAAAGTAATATTTTTCAGATATACATCAAGCTTATATGTTTAGATCTTGGGTGGCTCTAAAAACAACCGTTGTGTTTATTGAGAGATTTTGGTTCCTACAAGTAAGTACCTATGCAGAGTCTAAAGTTGATGAGGAAGACTCTGTTTCCCTCATCTATAAAATGTACACCATCTCTCCTATAGATGCCATCCATATTGAAACGCAGATTGTTGTGGTAAATGAACCCCTTCCTTTAATCTTGGAGAAAAGCAGAAACCGCTTTATTGACATGCTTCCTAGCTTTCTCAATCTGTGGACAAAATTGATTGGACCTGTTCCATTTCTGCCTTTGGCATATGTTACAATAGAAAAGGGCAGTTTGGTGGAAAAGTGACATCAACTCTCCAAAGGTGTCCTTCATAAAAATTTCCAAACCTACTCAAGTCAACGTGCCTAGGTCATTCCCACCACAGTGTACAATTATGAGGTCAGGGTGTTGGAGATGCAAAACCAATGGTATTAATTGATGCCACTTTATTCCTCTCCGTCCAATCCATTTAATGTCTACATTTGGCAAAGCTAGGTCTTTGTCAATGCCTCTGTTTTCTGCATACCTTTGGCTCCAGAAAATATAGCTGTGTCCCACAATCCACATTTTAAGCATCTTGAAAGGAGGTCTGGATGCCCTCAGATGGTCTCTGTAAATGAAATGACAGATTGAAAACTAAGGGGCGCATTAGGATGTCAGGCGGCTCGCCACCGCCATGCAGGCGGTGGCGATCCGCCCGACATCCGTGACCGCCTGCCACCTATTTCCCCCCTCCATATTGCAAAGGCGGACAGACCGCGGCAGACGGAAACACCGTCTGCCTCTTTTCCACCCCGGTCGCCTTGCGGCTGGGGCGGAAAAGGTTCATATGGCTGGCGGTGTCTATCATATTATGATGGCCTCATTCAGATACCTTTCCGTGGCGGCAATGCTGCCATGGAAAGGCATGCGGTCTTTACTTTGGGGGCCCCCTGTGGGCCCCCATGGTGAAGGCGAGGTAGGGGTGCACATGGGGGGTACCTGTGGTACCCCCATGCATTTGCATACACAATGCAGCAGGCACCGCGCGGTGCCTGCCTCTTTGTGTATGCAAATGCATTACATGCATTTTTAGCATTGTGGCGGGCGGTGCTGAGAGTACCGCCCGCCACAATGTTAAAAATGTAGGATGCGCCCGCCACTGTGGCGGGCACATCCTAATACCCCCCACGGGACTAAGTCCGCCCGTCATCCTAATGACTCCCCAAGATTTTTTTTAAATGGTGGATAAGATGCAGTTTTGAAAAAAGAAAAGAAATGATTGGCTGTTTGAGGACATTCCAGACTGAAAAGTAGGGTGTATGTTTCTGTTTTTTAAAAGCATGTTTCTTATTGGTTAACAAAAACTGTTTGAAAGGAACATTACATAGGATAAGGTGATATTTTGAAAAGTCAAGCACACTTGCTGTTTGGATTAGCAACATTGTGTGCTGAACTTGTGACCTGTGTGCTCAGTTGAGCGTTCCATGAACTGTTACTATGGTAACAGGCTGTAAGCAGATTGGGGGTAGGGTTCAAACTTATGTCAATTGGAAAGGGTTGAAATGTGTAAACAATAGAAATGTGTGTTAGCTTTTGAATTAATGTGGGGATCACACTGTGAGTCTGTGTGCATTTGGGAACCAGTGTGAGAGAAGCATTTGGTAACTTCATGTGTTTGCTGACAGATAACTGCTTTAAAACCTGTCATGCTGTAAAGTTTTAGTAGCATTAGAAGCCAGTCATTGTTTATGTATTTGCAAAATGAGTCAGGCTTCCACACTAAAGTGCAGTTCTGAAATATGTGGTAATGTGTGCAGTCACTTGACCTCTTCAAGACTAGTAAATGTGGTTGATAAAGTCCAAGGGATAGGTTTGCTTGTCTAGAATCATACAGTGAGTCTGTGTGCCTTTGGGAACCGTTGTCAGAGAAGCATTTGGGTACTTCATGTGTTTGCAGACACATAACTGCTAAATAACCTATCATGTTGACAAGTTTTGGTAGGATTAGCAACCATTCATTGCTCATGTATTTGCAAAATGAGTCAGGCTTCCACACTAAAGTGAAGTTCTAAAATATGTGGAATGTGTGCAGTCAACTTACCTTTTCTAGACTAGTGAATAGTGTTGCTTGTCTAGAATCACACTGTGAGTCTGTATGCATTTGGGAACCATTGTGAGAGAAACTCTGTCACTGCTGTTGCAATCCTATAGTGATCCTTTCAGCACCATGTACTAATCCATTCACTGAAGTAAAACTCAACCAATAATAAATTCACCCAGTGTCTCTCCTTATACTACTCTAATTATTCCGTCAGTATCCAAGTACTCATGCAGCGAACCAGGCTTTAGGACATGGACTGCTTGAAACTCCTATGCACTATGCATGTGGTGTTCTAACCACCTTTACACTTGTGTTTCAGGCCTACAATTCCCCAGTCAGTATACATCCATATACTCTAGCAAACACCCTGCAGCTGCTTTTGCAATCCTATGGTGACCCTTTCAGCATCATGTACTAATTCAGTCATTGAAGTAAAACTCAACCAATTATAAATTCACCCAGTGGCTCTCCTCATAGTACTCTAATCATTCAGTCAGTATCCATGTACTCATGCAGTGAGCCAGGCTTTAGGACATGGACTGCTTCAAACTCTTATACACTATGCATGTAGTGCTATAACCACCTTTACACTTGTGTGTCAGGCCTACAATTCCCCAGTCAGTATCCATATACTCTAGAAAACACCCTGCCACTGCTCTTGCAATCCTATAGTGACCCTTTCAGCATCATGTACTAATCCATTCACTGAAGTAAAAATCAACCAATTATAAATTCACCCAGTGTCTCTCCTTATACTACTCTAATCATTCAGTCAGTATCCATGTACTCATGCAGCGAGCCAGGCTTTAGGACATGGACTGCTTCAAACTCCTATGCACTATGCATGTAGGGGCAGATCTACAAGAAAGTGCTGCAGCGCGGCACCACAAGCCCTTTGGCTGCACCACGATGCAGCACTTTCAGAGCACAGGAATGTAACATATTTACAATGATATATCGCATTCCTGTGCTCTCCCCTGCGCTGGCACAGAAACAGCTGCCATGCGCCGGCGCAGGCACCTTTACACCATGGTGCAAGGATGCCTGTGCCATGGGGAGATTGCTTTTATGAAGGAAGGGGCCCCTTCCTGCACAAAAGCAATCACTGCAGGCATTTTCCTCTTTCAATGCATGCTGTAGAATGCAGCACGCATTGAAAGAGGAAAAAAAGAGGAGAAATGAAAACATTTCTCCTAGTTTTGCTTGGCTACGCCACCCCTATGGTGGCGCAGCAAACTGACGCATTTCCAGATTTACGATATCTCGTAAATCTGGAAATGCCTCAGTGGACATGGGTGTTGCGTGGGAACACCAACAGCAACACCCATGCCCCGCCCCTGAAAACGCTAAGTGTTGCGTTAACAGGGGTGATATTTACAAGCACAGGTTAGGTTACGCAGGGTGACTTTACCTGTGCTTGTAAATATCCCTTAGCAGGCTGCCCCACCGGTGCGTCACGCAATATGATGCCCGGGTGGCGCATGGGGCTTGTAAATCTGCTCCGCAGCGCTTTAACCACCTTCACACTTGTGCTTCAGGCCTACAATTCCCCAGTCATTATCCTTACACTCCAGCAACCACCCTGTCACTGCTCTTGCAATCCCATAGTGAACCTAGCAGCATCATGTACTAATCCATTCACTGAAGTAAAACTCAACCAATTATAAATTCACCCAGTGTCTCTCCTTATACTACTCTAATCATTCAGTCAGTATTCATGTACTCATGCAGCGAGCCAGGCTTTAGGACATGGACGGCTTCAAACTCCTATACACTATGCATGTAGTGTTCTAACCACCTTCATACTTGTGTTTCAGGCCTACAATTCCCTAGTCAGTATCTATACACTCCAGCAAACACCCTGTCACTGCTCTTGCAATCCTATAGTGACCCTTTCAGCATCATGTAGTAATCCATTCACTGAAGTAAAACTCAACCAATTATAAGTTCACCCTGTGTCTCTCCTTATACTACTCTAATCATTCAGTCAGTATCCATGTACTCATGCAGCGAGTCAGGCTTTAGGATATGGACTGCTTCAAACTCCTATGCACTATGCACGTTGTTATATAACCACCTACACACTTGTGTTTCAGGCCTACAATTCCTCAATCAGTATCCATACACTGCTTCAAACACCCTTTTACTCCCCTTGCATTCCTATACAGTTATGTAAACACCTTGAATTACAATTTCAATTAGTGATGACAAAAGACATTGGTTAAACGGTTTTTATATAGAATATGTTTGTATAGTAATAGAAAAGTATAAATTATATATTTATTAAAATACATTTAGTTATGTCTATTTTTTACAGATATTGTTTATCATCATTAAAATAAAGTTTTCATGCCTGAAAAATCAAGAAAGAGAAAAACGCAGCTAAAGGACAATTATTTGAAGAAAACTCAACAGCAAGTATTGGATGACCAACATCATGTGGGTAAAAAGAAAACATCTTCCGGTAAGAGAACAAAGGAATTCATAAAAAAACTTTCAAAGCATAGAAAAAGTGTGCAAAATTTGGAAACTACTGAGAATGGTTCAAACAGAAAAAAGAATATGAATAACAGGAAAGAAAAAAAAGGAAATTTACAGTCAAAAGATTTGATGTATGGTAAAATAAGGCAAAATCAGTATAAAGAAATCCTTACAATTTTTTTTTATAATAGAGTGGTACTTAACTTGCTCAAAGAGGTGAAAAAATATAGACAAAAAGCACTATTTTATAAAAAGAAGAAGCATATTTAATCCATTGTTCAAAAGGCTTTTGAAGTAAAAAGGAAACTATTCATTTTAGTTTTAAACAGAATTTGATCACTAGATAAACCAATCCATGTAATGAAGGCCAAAAGTAGGAGGAAAAGAGTAATTAACAGAACTAATGTTTGTATAGTTTTTTTGGGTGAATGGAAAGACAGTTTAAGTTCAGAGCCTTTCTTTAATGAAGAGAGTTATTTTCAGACCAATGATTAATTGCATGCAGTTGATACCAGTGGTCAAGCTTATGAGGTTAGAAATGGTTGTCCAATTAAAAAAGAGAAAACTGTTTCCAGAAATGCAGAAGAAGTGTCAGCTGATGAAGTTCTAGGCAGATGTCCTAAAGCCCCAGTGTACACTTGGGATTGCAGTAGTATTTGTAGTGTACAACAAGAATCTATTGATATTTTACACAATTTCTTAAGAGAATACAGTAAAAAAAAGTGTTAAACAAAAGATTAAGGTGTTGCAAGGACTAGACCCTTGCAGAGTGAGAAAAAATACTGGTCTGCAAGGTCATTCTCTGGCTTGACTTTCTAGAAAAATATGTCAAAGTGTTTTTCATCAATTCAGGATGTTAGCTGTACATCATTCTCAAACGAGGAAGTTAGTCAGAAGATTGTATTATGTAAAAAGTCCAGCACTAAAATTAAATGAGTTGAGCAGTGCTCTTTTGCCTGGGTCAGTATCAGATATGAAGAAGGTTTGTGATGAAATTGAGTTTTGTTACTTTGATCCTGAACAAGAGAGTGCAGAAACTGAGACATTAATAGAAGAAAATGTTGAAGAGAATGTGCAACATACTACAAACAAATGTGAGGAACAAATTACAAAGTTTAAGGTGTTTCTAGGTGAAAAGCCTAATTATTCTTGTATTTGTTGTTGGTGAACTCACTATAAAAATTAGACTAGGACTGTTGATCTGTATTTAAAAAGTGAAAGAGAAAATAATGATAAATGGAAGGAATTTGCAACTTATTTGTTGGTAGAGAATTGTTTTGCTTTGGGTTCTGATCAGCATATTTCTAAATATTGTTATCATACATTAGACGAGAATAAAATGCCCGCTAGAGCTGTCCATAATAATCTAGAGTTGGTAACTATTCCTCCAGAACTGATAGATTTAAATACCTATGAGTCATCCAATGTGTGCACCCATTCAGGCTATTGTTCGTATGGAGCCTAAAACAGGTAAATTGCCTCCTTCAGATTTACTGAGAGGATTAAAAGGAAGAGTTGTATATTTACCTCTAGATTTAAAGAAAAATGTTGAAACTATTGGTATAGAGTGTGTGGAAAATTATTTTAGTTAATGGCGTGCCTACTAAGAGTAAGAAAATCTTGCAGGAATTAGTGGATGTTAGGAAAGTGCAAAATGCGACTTTGTTTCTAACAAAAAACAATGAGTACTATAAAAATGTTTATAGGGAAGAAGAAGAAATACTTTTAACAGAATATACTGTAACGTCAAGTGGACAAATTGAAAAAGTGGATATGACCAGAAGTGAAGAAATCTATGAACATTACAGTGGACATCCACTTTATTCAAAAGAAGTGATGGGGAATACTATTCAGTTATTTCAAATGAAAAAAGCGAAGGGAAGTCCCATGAGTGTATGGGAAGAAAGCTTGGAAGCTCGTTGTTTTCCGCAGTTGGTCCCAACAGGAAAAGGCGGACGACATGATGAATGACCTGTGCAGATTCCTGCATCTGAATATTGGACAACAAGATTGTATGCAGAAGATACAAGATTTCGACAATGTATCCCATATATATTTCATCTTTTGTTTGAGAGTGACTTGTCTGGACTTTCATATGCAGTCAATCACATATTGAAAACAGGAGTATATCTGCAAAAGGTTTCTGCAAAGGAATGTATGGATAAAGTGCACCAGAGAGATGATCATTTAGAATCTCATCTGATTATTTTGATGGCATGTCAGCGTGGCACTAATCAGTATTGGTACCGTTGTCATGGAGAACTTAAATGTATGTTAAGGAACTTAGGAACTCCTACATGGTTCCTTACCCTAAGCTGTGCTGAATACGCTTGAAATGATTTACTTGAATTTCTTCGAGAGGCAAATTTGAATATAAAAAATATTGAATACAAGACACCTGGAGAATTGTGATCTTTGGATCCTGTAAATGTATGCAGGTATTTCAATCATAGATTTGAAGCTATGATGTCTTTTATCTGCAATAAAAAAATCCTCCTCTTGGAGCAGTTGTGGATTTCTTTTGGAAAAAGGAGTATCAAGCAAGAGGTGCTCCTCATATACATATGCTGTTATGGATCAAGGATGCCCCCAAATTCAGAACAGATTCAGATGATACTGTTTTGTCTTTTATTGAAGAATATGCCACATGTGCTCTACCCAAAAGAACAGAAGAAAACAACTTAAGACAACAAGTCTTACGATTCCAAAGCCATCGATGTGGAAAATACTGTCGACGAAAGTACAAGTCTAAGGATAAGTTCTATACCAAATGTCGTTTTGCATTTCCACGTCTTTTTTGCATTCAAAGGGAGAGTGAACAGTTTTATGTCAGCTATGCAACATACCATTACAAGAAAGTCTCAAAAAAATACCTACAATTTGAGAAGAAATGAAGAATCAAAATACATAAATGATTACAATCTGGTGATTCTATCAATGTGGAATGCTAACATGGATATTCAGTACGTTGCGGACAATTCCATTGCAGTTGCTCGATATGTAACATCCTACATTACAAAATCAGAAAAGACGGAATTGAAAGAAATGTGGGAAGAGATTTCTCACGAGAAGAGTCTAAGTAAGAAATTATACAGTTTCAGTTTGAAGATGTTATCCCATCAAGAAATCAGAGTGTATGAATGCTCAGATTGGTTATCATCTGCAAGTCTATACTCCAAATCTAGAAGACTCATTTGGGTGAGTCTAGGTCTTGCTGCAACGCGAAATCAAGTACTTAAATCTGTACAAGAAACCGAATATTTCGCAGAAAAAGATCCGGAAAGTACAGATATTGTGAAAACAAATATGTTGGACACATATTATCCAAATAGAAGTCATCATCTTGAGAACATATTTCTCTATGAAGTGCTGCAAAACAACACTTTTTTTAAACGGAATACTACAGAAAACATGAATGATGAAAAATATGCAGTGATTGGTTCTGAAGGATGTTTGGTGAACCAAACGAAAGGAAATTTGATTAATCACAGGAAACTGAGTTGCGACACTCCTGATGAAAAGGAATTTTACTATTTAGACCTTTTGCAACTGTTCAAACCGTGGCGTTCAGAATTGGAATTACTTGGAGATTTTTAGAGCTATGAAGACTCCTTCAATGCTTGTAAAGATACCATAGAATGTACTGTTTTTGCAAATTATGTGAAAATGTTGAACAATGAAATTGATCAAGAAGCTAGTATTGCAGCTGAGATTGCTAGAGACAGTTCTAAAGACAGTCAAAGTTCTGCTCCACTGAGTCACGATCCACTAGGACAACCAATTGTTGAAAATGAAGCAGCAATCGCCATGAATGAGGTGGAAACAGCAATGCATCAAGGTCAAGAAGATATAATGGACTTAGCAAACTTGGAAGAACAACTAAATATTGAAAAGAAAGAAATATATCAGCAATTGAGACAACAGATTGACCATGGATTTCTTCATGAAAAGAAAAAATGCACATGCACATCATTTCAACCTATCCGAATGTATGTGAGTGGACAAGCTGGAACAGGAAAAAGTTTCTTAATTAAAGTAATCACCAGTTATCTACAGAAAACAACTGAGTCACATTTGCCTTGTGTTGTAACTGCTCCAACTGGGTTGGCAGCACACAACATTAAAGGAATTACATTACATTGTTTACTTATGCTACCTGTGGAGCATGAAAACAAATTGGAATAGCACAAGCTATCTGGAGAAGCTTGTTGTGAAATTTCAAGAGTGCTAAAGAAAACGAAACTTCTGATTATTGATGAGGTAAGCATAGCCTCAAACATAATGCTTGCTTTTGTGCATTTAAGAATGCAGCAAATTCTTAAAACAGAGTACGATGTCTTATTTGGAGGAAAACATGTCATCGTTTTTGGAGATCTACTGCAACTTACTCCTGTAAAAGGATAACCAGTATTTAAAACACTTGAGCATGAAGACACCAGAAAGTCTTTGGGTAGCATTGGAAACGTTAACATTTGGACATATTTTGAATACAAAGAACTAATTACAAATATGTGACCGGCAAATGATGTTGATTATGGAACTATTCTTCAAGATATAAGAATTGGAGTACTGACAGAACATGGCAAACAAGCTTTGCAGAGTCGATTGCTTTCCAATTTGTTTCCAAATGAAAATATAGTTCCTGAGAAAATATATATGAAAATTGCAGAAATTAAATCTATAATCTGCTTAATGCCAACATTGTGCGAGTGTTCTATATTCAATGAACAACTTTTGAAGCTGGAAAATGAAGAAATAATACAAATGGAAGCCATTGATAAAATAGAGCATGAAGGATTCCCTAATATTTTGACAGAAAAATTGAAAACAAAATTGGATTCTTTAGAAAAATCGATATCTAAAACTGCTGGTTTAGAAAAGAATCTATATGCATGTATAAACTGTCGGATAATTTTAAGGCGTAATTTGGATGTAGAAATAGGTTTCATTAATGGAGCAATGGGCAAAGTTGTGGATTTTGTTAATTATCAGAATAGAGATGGAATTGAATTTTTAAAAATTAAATTTGATCAGATTGAAGAAGTAAAACAAATTGGTTGTTGTTCAATTCGTTTTTTGCTTGTTAAAGATTTATATGTCCGTAGAAAACTGTTTCCACTTTCTCTGGCATATGCAGTGACTATTCATATATCTCAAGGTTTAAGTGTAGACAGTGCTTTGGTGAACATTGGAAGTACCGTGTTTAAAGAGGGGATGGCATATGTTGCTTTGTCCCGAGTCAGAACTTTATCTAGTTTGTTTTTGATTGATTTTGATGACACAAAGGTCACTGCAGATGCAAACTGTGTAAAAGAGTATAATAGGTTAGGAAGAGCGTATGCTCCCTATTTAGGTCAATATCCTGTATTTGAAAAGCGTGTGATAGGTCGGAAAAGAAGATATGAGAATATCTGTAGTGAAGGTATAGAGAAGGAAAAAAAACAAGATAATGTTGTGATTGCAAGCAAAAAGAAAAAGGACACTGTTGAAGAGATTGTTGGTTATCCGTTTGAAAATAGTTCAGGTGTCAACTGCTATGCCAATGTAATGGTCAATGTTGTTTTTTGTCTTGAAAGTTTGCAACAGCAAATTATGGATAATCTGGAAAAATGATTTTGTTCTTTGTTGCAATGTATTTTTGAAAAATTGAGAACTGATAAAAGTAAAATGTAAAGTGTTTGTGATGTTCGTAATCTTTTGGATGTATGTTCTGGTTCTACACAATTCATGCAGAATATCCAACAAGATGCTAAGGAATTTCTTATGTATTTGTTTCCCGTATTGGAAAATGAAGGCATAGAAATTAAAAATCTTTTTGGCCTTTGTTATAAATGTGAACATCATTGTGAAAATGTTATGTTTACATGTAGCACTAACATAGACACTGAAAGATTTATATATTTGACATTACCAGACTGCAAATCAGTGTCTGTCAATAAACTAGTTAAAGCAGCAAATCAAGACATGGAGTGTAGCTAATGCAAATCAGAAATGTTATCAACATTATTTATACGAAGAAATGGACAATATATAATTTTAATGATGCAACGTTGTACAGCTGATGGAAGAAAATTGGACACTTTAATAAAACATTTTGTAGCAAGTCAACTATTAATATCAGGAAGGACTTTTGTAGCAGTAGCAATAATTTTCCATGATGGTCCTTCCACAACATCTGGACATTACACTGCCTATTTAAAATGTGATAAAGGATGGACATATTGTAATGATGCTCAGTTAGTTTTTGAACAACATTTGCCTAGCGAATTACCAAATTCCTACCTAATATTTTTAAAGCCAAAGTTTTAGGAACATATTTCGGCCTCTGAGGAATTTATTATTATGTACTAATACGATTACTATTGAACAATTTCAATATAAAGGATTTCAGTAATACCATTTGGCCTAGAGGAAAGGTGTATCTTTGAATTACGGACTTTTTCTTGCACACTCTCTCAGCGTATATTTACAGTGTATATAAATTCAAGTAAGTACTTTTTCTTAGGAGTAGGCATTTTATATATGTGTGATTTATATTATATGGTATGTTATTGAGGATATCGTTTTTTTTTTTTATATTCTTATTGATTGTTTTTTTTTTGCCCGCTGTTATGTGATGAGTACAATTGAAATCACTGTTTCTAGTGAAATTCAATATATTCTGAGAACAGCAAAAAAAGGCAAAGAAAATAATTTGTAAAATGTTAAAATTATGCTGTTTTGTAAAAAATATAATCCATACTAATATTCTAAAGATAGAGCCTAAACCTTTGAGGCGTGTAATCTCAGTAACCACAGCACCAATCACAACACCCAATACAGCATTGGAAAGGGCAGTTCCAGCAGAAGGACATAGGCTATGCAGACGGCCACCATATTATTATTATTTTTTTTTGCAGAGTTTTATATAGCGCGAACTTGACTCGAATTGAATCAGGTATCAGAGGGCTTTACATAGCACCAGTTACGTTACATGAGGACACACATTCATTTTTGTTAGGCACGGGGAGATTAAGTGATTTGCCCAGAATCACATGATGTTTGGCGTCGTTAGCAAGACTCAAACCCAGATCCCCAGGTCCGAGGTCGAGCGCCTTAGCCGTTAGGCCAACTCCTCTATACATTTAAAAGGAAAAAGAACCGTGCCAGCAAAGTAGTCCCTTGTGGGCGCGTCTGCGTTGTGCTGTGGGCGTGGGCTGGAGGCGTGACTAACACTGGGGGCATGTGGTATGGCCATCACATCGTGGGCTGTGGGCATGTGCTGGGGGCGTGACAATTGCTGGGGGCGTGACAAACGCTGGGGGCGTGTGTCCGCCCTTCATGCCATATGAGTTGTACACACAATTACGCAGCATCAAGGGGCACGCTGGGGGCGTGAGAAACGCGGGGGCGTGTTTCCGGCCTTCATGCCATGTGAACGCAATTGCGCCGCATCAAGGGGCATGCATGGGGGCGTGAGAAACGCTGGGGGCGTGTGCTACGTTCCAGCCTTCATGTCATGTGGGTCATACATTAATCAGAAGATCGTCTTCTGTGGCCGTGTGCTGGGGGCGTGACAAATGTGTTTACCTGGAGGCCTGGTAAGTAACGTTACTGCAGCCTCTCCTGCGCGCTGTTACTGAACTCTCTCATTCAACAAAATTACACGCGCCAGCTACCATCAACCAGGGCTCTAGCCGGGCTCAGGCGGCGCATCAGTACACTAATTACACGTGCCTGATAACATCAATCAGGGCTGCAGCTGGGCCTCAAGCGGGGGAACACATGCATGCTAACATCGAACGGGCCTGCATCTGGGCCTCAAGCAGGGGAATATGCAAATGAGCGTGTCTGCTGGGACAATTACTGCAGCCTCTCCTACTCGCTGTCACTCAACTCTCTCATTAAACGGATTTACCCGCGGCTGATAACTCTCTCATTCAACGACATTACACGCCCCTGCTAACATCAACCAGGGCTGCAGCTGGGCCTTCTCCGTCCCTATTCTAATGAAACAAAATGTTTTGTCTACTGCGAGATTTTAAAATAAATTGCCCTTGCCAAATAGATAGATAGATAGATAGATAGATAGATAGATAGATAGATAGATAGATAGATAGATATTGATATTTATATATACCAATAACAAAATCTAATAAAAACATTCTATTATAAATTAAAACATTAAACTATTTAAAGATCTTTAAACTTAAATGTCCCACTACTGTCAGTGCAACAGTAGGGAAAGTGTTGGATAGCGTAGGGTTAAAACTTACTATTCCCATTCCAATCAGTGCAACAGTAGGAAAAGTGTTGGATAGCTGAGGGGTAAAAATTACTACTCATGCTCCAATGAGTGCAACAATAGGGAAACCAGTGACTAATTTGTAAAATATTAAGTGCCAGGGCTCTGAGCTGGAAGACTTTGCAGCTTGCACCACCCATCGCCCTTGTTATCGCTGCCAAAATAACTACTAACCATCTCTCTTGCATGTAAATGCAACAGTTCAGATTATTCCAGGTACTCAAAGCTAAAGGAATGGCTGGGGAGGCAGGTATTAGCAATTGTAATGTATATTATAGACCTAAACTACCGTTGTTCTGCTCATCCCTAAATTAGATGAGCAGCGCCACCATGTGGTGGGCTGTTCTAAGTGTGGTGTTGAAAATTAGGTGCTAAGCACCGGAACCAATTAAGTGCCAGTGCTGAGCACCGGAAAGCCCCCGGTCAAATTAAGCACTCGTTTTGGGTAGCGAAGGGGTCCAAATTACTATTCCCACCACAATAAGTGTAACAGTAGGGAAAGTATTGGATTGCAGAGTGGTAACAATTAATATTCCAACTCCAGTCAGTTCAAAATTGAAAACAAACAAAATACTAACAAGAAGAAAATATTTACTAAACTAAATAAATGAAAAATAGATAAATATGTTAAAAATATAAATACAAATATATTTAATATTCAAAATTAAAAACAAATAAAAACATAGTAGAATGTTAAATACATATGACAAATACCTACAAATATTATATTAAATGAACTAAAAAATAATGTTCAAGTAGATATTTTTTATTAGAAAAATATTATAAATAAAACATTAATTATTTCATACATTTTGTTTTTTTATTTCCTTCCCTATACACCACACAATTCACAGCCCACATCTACATTAAAAAACATATATACTACCAGAATTAACATAATTAATTACCAATTAAAGAAATATTATTAATTAGAAAATATATTAAAATGTAAAAAACTAATTATATAATTAAAACATATTTTCAAATAAAAAAGCTAATAGCATTTAACAACTAAGTGTAAAGTAAGTAAAATTAATTTACTCCCCACTATTTATCCCTATAAAAGTAAATCTCACGCACAAAAAACAATCACACTAATGAAATATCAATTAATGAATTAAGATTTATGATCAACTAATTGTTAATTAATTAAACATACATTATTTCCCACCATTTAGCCCTATAAACCTCACAACCCACACCAAAAATTAATTACACACTTACCATAATTAACTGTCAATTAATTAATGTTAATTAACAACTAATTATGAATTAATTACAAATAAATTACTTCCCACCCTTTACCCTTATAAACCCACAACCAGCACCTAAAATGTATTACACAATTACCATAATTAATTGTAAATTAATGAATTAATGTTAATTAAGAAGGAACCATTAATTTAAAAAAAAATACTTTCCACCCTTTACCCCTATAAACCACACATCCCGCACCTAAAATGTACCCAAAAAAATAAAAAACACAATTAACATTATAAAATCTCAATTAAATAAATATTAACAAATTAAAAATATCCATACATATATTATAATTAAATTACTTACCACCCTAATCCCCTATAAACCCACAACCCACTACCGAACTAAAAAACAGAAAAGGTAATTAAAATAAAATTAATAACTGCAAAAAATTTCACATGTTTCAAAAACATGAACAATACTTATACAAAAAATACATCACATACATTTAAATATATACTAAAATAGCTACATTAATTAAAACATCAATATTTTAAACTACTATATTTTTTCAAACAATATTAATAACTTTCATATTTTTTAAATCGATATTACTTACCGTCAAACCAATATTCTTGACAACGATATTCTTGCACTCGATATTTCCATCCCATGATATTATTAATTTAATATTATGGTAGGTCAAATTGTTTCCCCTCTATATTCTGTCTCATTACCCAACTATATACCACTGTACTCTATGCCATTCTACTCCACTCTGTCACTATTCTTTGCCACTCCACTTTACCCTGCAACACTCCACTGTACGCCACTTCACTCTAATCTAAAAAAATCTACTCTGTGCCACTCCACTCTGCGCCACTTAACTCTGCACCACTGTAATGTACTCTGCGAGACTATACCACACTCTAATCTACTCTGCACCACTCTACTCTATGCCATTGCTCTCTATGCCACTCTACTCTAAACCACTGCACTGTACACTAATGCACTCTGCACCAATTTACTTAAAACCAATGCACTCTATGCCACTGCACTCTACACAAACTACTCTACTCTACTCTACTCTGCAATGCCCTACTCTACGCCACTGCACTCTAAGCCACTGCATGCTATAGCACTCTACAACATGTACTTTGTGCTACTCTATTTTACCCTGCACCACTGTACTCTACACCACTGCTATCTATACTACTCTGTTTCACTGTACTCTATACCAGTGCACACTATACCAATGCAATCTACCCCATCCCCCATTAGATGCCCCAGAGGGTCCTCAGGGTCCACAGCCTGGCTGGCACAGCCAGAGGTCCATAGAGGAGAGCATGGCAGCCCTGGAATTGGAGGAAGGGGCCATAGTTCTGGCTGAGAGGAGGTTGGTCCTTGAGTGAAGGAGGGTGTGGAGCCCAGAGAAGATGGTGGCAGCTGTTGGGGGTGCTGATGAGGGTGCCCCTGGTGTAAGATTGCCCAAAGGGGTTGTCCCTAGTTATGTTCCAGGGGATGACATTGGCAAGTGGCTGCCCTCATATAAGAGAGTTCTCAAAATGAGGAACGTGGGGACACATGACTGAAGAAGACTTCTGTGGGAACCAGTACTAGATGCGGGTAGAAATAGGCTACTCACACTAGAAAAGGAGGTAGTTGAGTCCTACATCCAGATGAAGGCAGCCCTTGTTGAGTTTTTTAGGTTAACTCCTGAAGAGTATAGGCAAAAGCTTAGGTTCCTTCAGGAAGGCCCTACACGAACATGAGTAGACTTCACTGACACCTCAGTTAAGGCACTAGATGGATTGAATAAAGGGCACAAAGTGGATATATTTGAAGGGCTCTACAGTCTGTTGCCTAAGGAGCAGTTTACAAATTGTCATTCAGAGGTGCTGCGCCAGTGTATGGTGGACTCTGAGAAGTCTAGCCCCTGCAAACTGGGCAAGACAGCTGATGAGTGGGTAAAAAGATCACGGGTGGTGATCAGAAGAAAAGGGTTCAGGCCCCCTCTCAGGTGAAAGTCGGGGGAAAAGGCTACTAAGAAAGTTGGTTGTGTAGATTTATTCTTCAATTGATTTGGTGATGTTTAAATGCTTTTCACGTGTTCCTTTGTGTAAGCTTTGCTGCTCAGTGCCACAGCTGCAGAGGGTTGGGGAAGGGTTTGACAGATGAAACCTTAGAGCCCCAAAGGGGTTAGTGAGTGTACTACACAGTGAGGTTGCACAACCACGCCATATAATACACCCCATTTCCTCACACCTTCCATTTATACCGTAAATATATTTATAATGTTAAGATATTAATAAAGTGTTATTATATGACACAACTCTTGCTGGACATTAAAATCCTTAGCGAAACTGTGAAGATTGCTTTATAGTGTACTTTGACACAACTCACATGACCTCTCTTGATCTAGTGCCATGTATGTAAAATGCACCACAAACATAATGTGTGCAATATAAATGAGCAAAGGCAAAACAGTATTAAAACTATTGCTAATACAGAATTATTCTAATACAAATACTTCCTTCGAACAATTCGACATTGCACAAGCCCTGAAATATTTTTGTGCACATGGGTAATTGAAATACTTGCACACATGAAAGTGTTACAGAGTTGCAAAGATGATTTTCCATGATATACTAAATGTGTGGTTAAGACATCTGAAAGAGTTAGTTACAGACGTTTACTTTAGTTACTCTATTCTACGATAAGTCTCTGAGTATATTTATTTTCCGGTCACCTTTATCACCTGTTCACAAATCTCTCCAAAAGGGAGAGAAAATAAACTATAGAATCAATTCATGGTCTCGTATTAAACACATGTTTGCAAAGCAAATGGCGCTCACTTTTTGTAACGAGGACATCTTCCTGGCCCTGAGAAGTTGCAATTGGCACTTTGCTAATACATGCTCCATAAACTTAGATGTTATTAGAGGTTGTAGGCTGCATTAACTTCGACTGTTTCTAGAGGTCCCTTGAGTCTCAAATGAAGCAGGTTGTCATTACTAGAGGTCCCACACAACTCTACCACAGCCCCCCTCTATCCAGGTTATCAGAAAAGTATGAACAAAACAGTTTATGTCTTTATACAGCAGGGCAGATTCCTCTCTTCAACACCCACAGCATTGCAGTTTAGTTAACAGGCTTGTGTAATGCAATGTTTCCTTTTGAATGTTCAAAAGTTTCAGAGTGCCCAATCAAAAAACCACCAGCATTAGACACAAATGTACATATTTACTAGAAACTGGAGGAGCATGTTGTTACGGCAAAATTGGTATTGCAGCGCTCCATCGGTTTAAAATAGCAGGGATGTGCCGTATTTACAATAATGCAGTGCACCCCTGCATTTCCCCAAGTGTTGGTGCAAAAGGAGCTGCCTAGTGCCAGTGCAGGCACCCTTGCTCCATGTTGCAAGGGTGCCTTGAGCTGCAGTGGGGAAAGTTTAAGTGTAGAAAGGAAAACCTCACTCCACATAAACAATCTTTACAGGTGATTTGCTGTTTTTATGTGGGCTGCAAAATGCAGCACACATGGAAAGAGAAAAATACGAGGTGAAATGAAACATTTGTCCTCGTTATCACCTGCTTAAGACCAGGTATTCCCTGGTGATATTTTTGGCACTCTCCCATGCCGTGTAAATATGGGGCAGCGTCAAAAAGCAATGGGTATTGTGGCGGAAAGCCCACTGCAACATCCATTGCATACCCCTTTCATGCTAAGTGCTGTGTGAATAGTAGCATTATTTACAAGGCGGCGTTAAGCCATGTTAAGTGGCTTAAAGCCGCCTTGTAAAAAAGGCGTAGGACTTAACACCACCAGAACGTCAGAAAAAGTGATGTTCTGGTGAAGTTAACTCCTTGTACATATGCCCCAAAATCTACACTGCCAAATACTACCCAGTGGCACCTCAGAGGGAGACAGCATTCAAGCATGAAGCACCAGCTCCTAGGCTATTAGTGAGATCTGTTATGGGTGCACAGGGCAGTAGCCATCTTATGATTGACAGGATGTGTTTGTGTCTTGTTAAACAGACACAAACACAGTGTAACAGCAGTGCAGTCTTTAGCAGTGCCTCATTGCTGCTGATGCTACACTCCAGCACCTTGTGAAATATACGTATTTATGTGTGTGACCCTTTTATATGTGATATCAATAATATGGCATAGTCTGACCCACAACACGACCAACAGCCCAACAAGCCAATTCAAAATGAGAGCTGACCCTAGCATGCAAATGGCTTGAGAGGATGACCCATGGCTCGTTTCTGTGTAGTTTATGTAGAAGGTTCTTTGTTGCTGTGTGATGTGGTATGGTAGTGGAGTCAAGCGGTCTTGCAAGACAGCTACAGCTGTCTGTCCTGAGACCTACTAAATGGGTGGATCTTTGAAAAACAATATTCTAACCCAATCAATCTAGCTCCCTCTTCTCAACAATGTATAAGTGAATTATGCCTCTCCCTTATAGTGTATAATATCCATGTCTACAAAACTGTCTCGCCATTGTATATTTTCTTTTTTATGATGCTTCACTCTGTTTTCAGGGAGCACTGGACACGATCAATGTGCCCACATCTGCCGAGCCATAACACCATAAAGACCTGACATAGGTATCAATTATTAGACCTACTCAATCACCACTTTGAAGCTAAAGTCTTTCATTGTAACCATTGGTATTTTGTTATGTATATGATCTTAATTCCCCTGTCCGTTGAAGTTAGGTAGCCCTGCAATTTGAGTTATTTAAGCAAAGTAGATATGGATATAAACAGCATCACCAATATGCATACAAAATGAGAGTGCACAGTGATACTTCTGTTGAACCTTCAAAGGACACATTAAACAGAATTTAAATGCAATGCTCTTGGTACATATTGGCTAGGGGTTTATATCTCTGAAGAGAGGTTAAGGAGAGTTGTAACTAGGAGAATTAATAGTGTGGATTATAATGCCTCTTGTTAGTAGCTGCACTACTCTTAATGGAGCATGTTCGCATTTTTGCTTTAACTTTTTTTTTAGGTTTCTATACAGATCATGCAGCTGAATTGAAGGAGACTGTGAGAGATCAATTTTATTTATCGCGTCAGCACATTACTGACACTGCATTTTTTTAATAAAATAAAACACGTTTTGCTAATAAAATACATATGTTCTTGTCTAAAAGGGTAGGGCGTTTCTTGTATTGTTTGACAAGTGCTTTTGGATTCTTGGCATCTACTCAGATTGCTTTGAAGTTAGACCTTTTGTAACTGGATAGAACTTGCCAGCACAAGGTCATCATCCATTTAAGGTTTCCTAAAATAAATAGATTAGACATTTAATGAAGTCCAGCTTTTGTAGCATTCAACTTAATGAGCTTGTTTGTATGGTGAAGTCGCGTACTTGATTATTGCCTATGGTTGCGACAATATAGTCTGCGGGTGTTGGTGCCTGTAAAAATTCTTAGTTGAAAAGTGCTAGAGCCATGACTGAACTGCAGTTGTCCATGCTTTCCACTAGTCTAACCACTGCACCTCACGCCTGTTCAGGAAGTGAGAAGGTAGTCCAGTTTCTACACATATTCACACTAGGGTCACTCTGAAAAGGTTACCAAAACTACTGCCAGTTTTGTTCACATTTTGATGGTTGATATGGGGAAACGCTATTGGGGGTGCAACTGTTGGCTGAAATTGGTGCAGACCTTGCTTCAGATTCAATGGCAGGAAGGGCATTAGCAGCATTTTGCATGGGTTTAGGTTATAGATGAGCAGAGGAAGCTACTATGGACAAAGATTAAAGGTCACTACCGTTATCCGCTGTTACACCTGTTTGGTGCTCCACACGCTGCCTACTGCTGGTCCTTATCTCAGGGTTCATGATGACAGCAGCATCAGGAACAGAACGTTAACAGTGCTTTAGATGTACTTTTACTTTCAACAGTTTTCACTCTGACCCTTTTTAGCCACTAAACATCAAATATGAGGATGCTGATTGGCTAAGGAGGGGACAAGTGGTCAACGTTTTGATGTAATTAGGTGCCAATGGTGAATTTATGTTTTTGGGTGCTACATGATAGCGCTGTCTGTGAGTTTCAGTCCTGGACATTGAGGAGGCTAGAGGTCAGCATTAGGATCCATTGAAGATCCATGCCTAAGTGTGGGTCTTGCAGCAGCATGGGCACAGCAGGACATACCAAGGTGCACAGATAAAACTGTGTGAGGTCAGCATCTGGGAATAGAAAAGTGATGTCAAGCTTACTTGCCATACCTTTGCCTTTCTCTAGTATCCTGGAATATTCCCAGGTTGACGCCCTAAAGAAAGTAAGCAAGCAATGAATCTCCAATGTAAACAGAATCTTTGTTGCTCTTTTTTTCCGACGTTGAAGGGGCAGATTTCAAATCTAGATTGGCCATAGGAAGTGTGACTGTATCAGACAAGCTCCAGTAGATGCACGAGGTCTACCTTCATCATAGAGAGCAGGCTGCCTTGTGAGTGTAGCAAGGTTTTAGTGTGGCATGCTTCTTAAGTGCATACTGTAAGGGAAAACAGGTGTTTTTGTACATCTCAGGTCTATAAATATATTCCATCTGACCAGTTGAGAAGACAGGTTGAAGGGGTGAGGGGCAAAGAATTAGGAAGACTGGTTAGGGGAACTCTGAGAGATGAGACAAAGAGAATAGAGGATGCAGAGACGTCTGGTGAGAGACAGGGAGGGGAGAGAAGTCCTTAGGGCAGACTTAATATGAAGAGTAGTGATTTCTGAAGCAAATTCAGAGAGCTTAGACTGCAAAAGAAGAGAGACAGAGAAGGGAGAGTTAAAGAGGAAGTCATGAATAGGGGCCACTAAGGAGAGAGACCGGGGAGATTAGAAAGTTACTGAAGGGAAAGGGATGAGATGAGCTGGTACTACACAGAAGAAATGGAAAGACAAGAGTAGAGCCTGCTGACAGGAGACCATGAGTGAGAGCAGACTGCTAGAGCAAATATGAAAGGAGACAATGAGTGAGAGCAGACTGCTACAGAAAATGGGAACATTGGTCAATAGGCAATGAAGTTAACCAAAGGCTGAGTGTGCGAGTGATTGAGACATAGATGGAGTTAGAGAGAGCGTGATAAAGATCAATTCAAAATGGTCAGGCGCTTTCAGTAGATGTTTCCTAAGTTAAATTTGCCCGGCGTAAAACGCCTCTAATACCATACGGAGTTATTCAATAAAGAGGCAGGCGCTGGAGACAGGAAGACAGGAAACAAGTTTATTCCGTCGGAGTAGAACACATCAGATCAGACAACAAGGTATCGTCTCGAGGTGCTCTCTCAACCTCTCTGAGACCTGGTCTTTTATCCCCTGGGTTAAGACATGTGAACGCTCTTTATTACAACAAGGGCATTGTGAAGTATGAGAACGACATCCCCGGCACCCCCCCCAGTTCCGGCCCATTCCAACACATGACAACAGTAGAAGCCCTTTCCCCTCATATGATTGGGAGGGGGTTATCACGCAGCTGAGTGTTCTGCCGATTCCTTTGGAATGTGTGCGCCTGATCGAATCTCAGGGGGTGGGGACGTCATGATCAATAGTGGTCTCTTTCAGGAGAGGCGAGTGCATACAGTAGTGGGCAATAAACTGTATCCTCGGGCTAAGGGATGACCAGCGGTTCGTACAGGCAGTCGGGCTCAGAGGAAGGGGTCATCAAAGGAGGGGTATTCATGGACGGAAAGGAGGTGTTGGTCAGGCGCGGGGTGTGATTCCCTGAGACAGAGTCATGGGGGGGGGGGTTCATGACTTGTGCATGTGAGCGCGGGGGCAGCCAGGAGGCGCGGGGAAGGCTTGCAAGGTTCAGGGAAGTGTGCTGACGGGCGATCGTGAACAGGGAGACCATGGTACCTAAAATGGCTGTCGTGTATGTTCATACGTGAATCGGCAAGATGGCGTAGATGATGTTAAGTACACGAACTAAAATTCCACAGTCCTCCCTTTAACATGTCTCGCCAGCTTGTCAGTTCGGATCGATCCCCATGAGACCACGCACCTCTATCTCGTATAGGGGACTCATGTGCTCAGGTTTAAAGTTCAAAGTCTTTGGGCACATACAGTTGGAAATGAGTGCACATAAAGGTGGTAAACATTGAATACCTAGGCAACACCCACACAGTATCATGATTGGTATCAATAAAAACGTGAACAATCTCCATCCCCAGTTCTTCAAAGTGTCCCAGAACCAGCCTCCAAGCGACCATCCTTCCTGCTCCTGGTGAACCTCTGAGGACAGTCTGTGGAGGTGTTCGATTGCTTTGTAGACTGAAGGTGAGTTATCTGGCACGTAGGTGCAACAGCTGGAGCCGATGATGCGGCATGCTCCTCCGCGGTCGGCCAGAACCACATCTAGAACAAGACGGTTTTGAAGAGCCACCAGGCGGACGGCCTGAAGCTCAGCCGTGTTGTTGGCGAGGATGCCAGCGGTGATGTTAATGGTTGTTTCTAATGCCTGAGTCAGGTGTCGGATAGCGCGGCTATTTGCCATTGGTCCCCACAGAGGAACAAGTCCCTTTGCTGCATCCAGGAACTGTGCTCCGGTGGAGTCGGCTTGTTCAACATCTCCGGCGCGCTTTTGCGAGTGGTGGTTGGCTGAAGCCACATACGTGGGAGGAAGAATGAAGGCGATGTAGCACGTACCCCTCCAGCCTTTTGAGAGCCAAGTATAAGCTTTGGTGCCACAAACAAAGTACATATTCGGGGAAGCAACAAAGGAGGGGGGGTCAGCTGAGACCAATGTTTTGGTGATGCGACAAGAACTGTGACCCACCAGCTGCGTTCCTTGTCCTTCGAGGCATACGAGTCCTGTGACATTGATGACAGACAGGGCCACGGTCAGGGTGGCAGTCGTTTGTTTCCGCAGGTGGGAGAAGGTGGGTCTGGCTGGATTGTGGAGCACTTGCATTTCGACCCTTTCTTTGGCAGGGATGTTCGTGAGGAAGGTTGAACCTGAAATTGCAGGACAAAAGGGAGCAGACGTCTTTTTTATTTTGTTCAGCCAGAACCCATAGTAGAAGTGTGACACGGTTTGACCAGAAGCGGCGTTGTCCTTGTGGCTTTCCTGCATGAGGATCAACCAGGCGAGGCAGGAGCCGTGAACTGAGAAAGGAGAAGGGATGAAGGGGATGGAGTGTCCGGTAGCATGTGGGAGCAACCCACAGATCCAGCAGTTCGTGGCATTTGCAGCAAGGTTGTGCTGGTGCAACAGTTGTACGAAGGAATTGTTCCAGAACTCCCTACGCCTTTCTCGGAGCTGAGGTGAAAGGGTGATCAGGTGGTGCTCTTTCATGGTGGTTGGCTGGACAGTGGTTGGCAACATCTGGTGAGCGGGTGTGCTTTCCTCCAAGATCCAGAAGGAAGTCATGAGGAGGAGGCAGAAGAGGAAGACAATAAAGAAAGCGATTGTCTTTGATTTGTGCAAATTGTCAGTCTTTGGGTTCCTGTAGTGGGTATTTCCTGTTGCTTCCGACGTCTTCTTATCTGGCGCTTCCATCATCTTCTTATCTGGCGCTTCCATCATCTTCATCTTCAAGGTGCTCGGTAGTGGGCAGAACCACAGACTTTGTTTAGCTTCTCTCCGGGTAACCCTTGGTTGCTTTGGGTCACCGTTCTGAGATTTTTAACTTAGTCAGTGGCCTACTTAGCCGAAGCTCCCTCCTTTCGACGCAGGAAATACCCTTCTCGAGATGGCACAGTGGGATCAGAGTGTTTTGCAAGTTCAAGTGCCTCGGTATCAGGATAGCAGTTCAGTGATGGTCGGTCTTTGTTCAGGAGCTCTTCTTGGGTGCTGACGTTGTCTGTCGTGGCCAGGGTCGAGGAAACCTTCTTGCAGTGGTGTGCATGCAGCCAGTTCTTTTTCCCCTCCACTCGAAGAGCCGTCCGAGTGGTGATCAGTACTTGCCAGGGGCCCGTCCACCGGGGTTCCAGACTCTTCGCTCGTTGAAAGTTCCGGATTAGGATGTAGTCCCCCGGTTGGATATCGTGACCGGGACCCCTGGAAGCATCGGGGATGGGATGCTGCACCTGTTGATGAATGACAGACAACGTTTTAGTTAATTTGCATAAATAATCTGACAGCAGGACGTCGGGGACGTCGTGAATGGAGGTCGGTTTGGGGGCAGTCCAGAGGTTCATAGGCCGCCCAAACACAACTTCGTAGGGGGTCAAGTGGTGCTTAGTGGGAGTGGAGCGCATCGATAGTAATGCCAGTGGAAGGGCATCTGGCCACTTAAGTCCTGTGGTGGCCACTATTTTTGACAGTTTCAGTTTCAGTGTAGCGTTGTGTCGTTCAACCAGGCCAGCAGATTGGGGGTGGAAGACTGCGTGGAACCTCTGTTTTACCCCCAACCCCTTCAGGATTAGTTGGATAACTTCAGCTACGAAGTGGGGGCCATTGTCGCTCCATAAAATTCGACAAAGGCCGTAGCGAGGGAAAAACTCTTTCAGTAGTACTTTGGCAGTAGTCATGGCAGTGTTATAACGGGTCGGATAGGCTTCCACCCATTTGCTGAAGGCACATACAATGACCAATACGTACTTCAAGCCTTGGCACCTCTCTAATTGGATGTAATCCATCTGAAGGACCTCAAAGGGGTGGTCGGGGATCCCAAACCCTCCCCGGGGTACCACAGTTCCTTTCCCGGGGTTGTGTTGTAGGCAGATAAGGCACTGCTGGACCAGGCGTTTAGCTGAGTCGGGGATCTTGTTGTTGTGCCAGACTCTGGAGATGAGTTCAATCATGGGGGCAGAACCTATGTGTGCAGGGGAGTGTGCCATGGTCAGTATGGGGATCAAGTATGCATCAGGCAGCAACCATTTGTTCGTGTCTTTTGTCCGCCAGCAGTCCTCATCGTCCCTTAGACCCACCCGCGCCCACTCAGTCAGTTCGTGTGGTGTGCTGGCCGATTGGATGTCCCTGATTGTTTCCCTAGCGTCGGTCCATTTCTCTGCTTGTGACCTGGTCACATACATGCGTGTCGTTGTCCTATTCTCAGCTGTGGTTCGGGCAGTGGTGTCGGCCAGTGCGTTTCCCTGTCCGACTAGGTCTGTCACCTTCTTGTGTGCTTGGCATTTGATCACTGCTAATCGTTTGGGGAGAAGAACTGCTTCAATCAGGGCGGAGACTAAATCTCCGTGAAGGATGGGCGTACCGTGGGACGTCAGGAATCCCCTTTCCCTCCATAGGAGCCCAAAATGATGAACCACCCCGAAGGCATACTGGCTGTCCGTGTAAATGTTTGCTGTGGTTCCTGCTGCTATGATACATGCTCGTGTGAGGGCAATTAGCTCTGCTGCCTGTGCGGATCGTTGTGTGATGCGAGCTGTTTCAACAACTGTTCGAGCTGTCGTCACCGCATAGGCAGCAGAGGTGGTGCCGTCTGGGAGTTTGATACAAGAGCCATCTACCCATAGTTCTCCATCAGGATCTGTGAAAGCAATGTCTCGGAGGTCAATTCTACTCCTGGTCTGTTCGTCCGTGAGGGTCACACAGTCGTGTATAGGGGGCACATCGGGGTCATTTTCGGGCAAGGGTAACAGTGTAGCAGGGTTCAATGTCGTGCATCTCTTCAGGGTGATGTGGGGTGCAAGTAGAGTCAATTTGTACCCTGTTAGTCGTGCGCTAGTCAGGTGTTGAGTCTTAGTCTGGTTCAAAAGGGTGTCAACTGCATGGGGCACTAATACCGTGAGGGAGTTTGAAAGCACAATTCCCTCACTCTGGCGGATAGAGACAGCAGCAGCGGCTACTGCTCGAAGGCAGGCAGGTAGAGCTCTGGCGACTGGATCAAGAGTGGCAGAGAAGTAGGCACAAGGGCGTTGTTTGGTGCCGATGGGCTGAGTTAGAACAGACAATGCGCATCCGTCCCTTTCGTGAGTGAAGAGGGAGAAGGGCTTGGAGTAATCTGGTGTTCCTAGAACGGGTGCCGAGCAAAGGGCGTCCCGCAACTCCTTAAAGGATGCTTGGCATTCGGGAGTCCACGGGAGTGGGAACGGAGCATCTTTGGCCAACAGGGAAAGTAGGGGTTTTATAATGAGACTGAAATTTGGTAACCATTGTCGGCAGAAAGAAGTAAGGCCCACTAATGAACGGACTTGCTTCTGTGTTTTTGGAATGGGGGTGTCTAGGATGGTTTGGATTCGGTCGGGCGTAAGTTTCCTCCCTTCTTTGGACAGGAGATGGCCTAGGTATGTTACTTGGGGCTGGCAGAACTGCAGTTTCTTTTTGGAGACTTTGTGGCCATTCTCCGCAAGAAAGTGCAAGAGTTGGATAGTGGCTGTGATTGCAAGTGGAGTGGTGTCGGCCGCCAAAAGGATATCGTCAACATATTGGATCAACACCACTCCATCTGGTAGCTGGACGGCGTCCAGCTGTCTTTTGAGGGCCTGGCTGTAAATGCTGGGACTTTCAGTGTAGCCCTGGGGAGCTCTACAAAGTCGGTATGAACGGTTTTTTAAAGTGAAGCCGAAGAGATAACGGCTGTCTGGATGGATGGGGATAGAGAAAAATGCATTTTTAAGATCAATAACGGTGAAGGTGGTGGCAGTGGACGGGATGAGAGTCAGGATGGTGGCGATGTCTGAGACTACGGGGAACTGTGGTACCACCACTTTGTTGACTTCTCGCAGGTCGATGATGAAGCGGTACACTTTCTCATCTCCCTCACCTTGCTTCTTAACAATGGGTAGGATAGGGCTATTGCAGACATTACTAACCACTTCCTCTACCACTCCTGCATCTACCAAGGACTGGATAATCGCTACCAATGCCTTCTCGCCTTCGGGCGATATCCGGTACTGTGGGAGTTTCGGGAGTATTGCTTCTGGTCGAACAGTTATGTGTACAGGATCGATCATCATTCGTCCTACATCCGAGTCGTTTCTGGCCCATAGGTACAGGGGTAGGGTATCGAGCAAGGATAGGTCAGCATCTGTTATGGCGTACATATGTCGTGCGGGGTAGGGTCTGGACATGCTCGGGTTGTCGTACAGGATGACTCGGACTCCATCCGGGGAACACCTAATAGTAGCTCGGAAATGTTTCAGTAAATCAATACCCATAATGGCGTCAGGGGAGTTGGAGGAGAGCAGAAATGTTGTGTCAGTGGGATTGTTTCCTAGGTCAAAGGAGATAGGTACAGACAGGGGATTAGTGGAGGGCGTTCCATCGAAACCTATCAAGGTAATGTGTGAGCCAGACAAGGGTGCCCTTGGAATCAGTCGTTTTGATAATACACTACGTGTCGCTCCAGTGTCTACCAAAAATGGAGACTTTGTACCCAGGACCTTAGCAGTGACGTAAGGACCTTGCTGGTCAACACAGAGCTCGACTGGATCCCTCCCTTGCCCCTGGCAGTCCTATGCAGAGTCGTGAGCATTGTTGCAGTCGGACTGTTGGCACTGATTCTGTCGGGGGCGGTCAAATGTGTTTGGTCTGCCAGATCGGTCATTGGTGGTGTCGCGGGTCTGCCCTCGTCCCTGCCCTCCAGTTTTGGAGCCATTTGTCATGTCCCTTGTTTCTTTATTTTTAATCATTTCCCGAAGGGCCAGGCATTGAGACTTCCAATGCAAAATGCACACTGGTTCTCATCGAGGTCGGTTCGTGGAGCGCCAGGTGTGGGGTTGCGGTCTCTACGGGCCGAATTCCTAGGGGCATTCGACTGGTAGTTTCCCCTATATCGTTCCCTTCCTGTAGTCACTTCATGCAATTGAGCAATCATCACTCGTTCCTTTAAGTCCTTTTTCTTTTTCTCATTCGCCCTCTCGTTCTCGTTCTTTTGGTGTTCATAATACTGAGCCATCTGAAGGATAGCTGCAGGTTTGGAGGCTCCCCAACTACTCTCACTCGTCTGTAACTTTTGGGAGACCTCTTGCGATAGCCCTTTTACGTAGTTTTGCACGAATAGGTGTTGTCCGGTTGCGGTGGTCATGTCTTGGCCACTGTAGTCGGAGAACACTGTTTCAAATCGGGAGAAATATTCTGATACATCTTCCTGAGGTTTCTGACGACAAGCCGTGACTACTGACCAGTCTACCTTCTTTTCTGGGATCAACGTCTTTAGCTTCTGTACTATTTTGTCGGGGAGTTCCAGTATGTCTTTTACAGGTTTCTTTCCGGGCTCTCGCTGCCTATCTAGGTCATCGAGTTTTTTCCAGGTGTGTCCGAACAGGTCTGTGTGGTCGGCTTTCCGGATTTGCTTCCACACATCAGCCGGCAGACACAACCCGAAAAACAAATCAATGTCCGATAGAGTCATTATGGTTGAGCCCAAGGCTGTGCCTAGTTCTGTATAAAATGCTGTAGGGTTCTTTCGTAGATCGGGCAGGGTTTGCCTAAAAGTTAAAATATCTTGCCGATCCCATGGTTGGTAAACCCAGTTGTACACAACCCTCCCTTTTGCATCTGCGTGGGTGTTATCATCGTTTGTTCCCTGACCTCTTGGGGGAACCCAATAGGGGGCGGCTTCTCTGATAGGCATCATCGTGTTGGCTGCTTCTAATGAGGACTCAATCGTCTCAGGGACTGTGATCTTGACCTCTGGTTTCTGTTCCGCGAGGTGGCGGAAGACCTCAAGCGTTTGCATGAAGAGGTCCGTCACATCGCTCTCAGTTCCATCTCCAACATCGACCCTTCTATATAGAGCCGTCAATTTAGCAGGACCTTTATTCTGGTACCTATCCTCATACGCGTTCAGGGTGTGGTAGCTGAACCGTAAGATGAAATGCCGTCTGTGACTACCGGCATATTCATCGTATATTCTTCGCTCTCCTTCCGTTCTACCAATGTTTTTGCTATCTTGTCGATTCCATCCCGCTCATCTTTGCTCAACCTATTTGGTCTGGCTGTTAGGTGTCTGCTAGTCTCATGTTCATCTGCTGTTGTTACCAATGCGGCTGGTGCGAAGGCCGTAAGAGCCGGGGCACTAGCGCTAGGGTCACCCACACCTGCACTTTGAACTGATGAGTGTTGTGCTAGAGGCTGGCTGGGAGCATAAGGAGGAGGCATGTAGATAATTGGAGGACCGAGCAGTAACTCGTCATTTGCCCGCTGTTTGGAGGGCATCTCCGGGTAGAGCGCAGAGGTGGTCCTGACAGGGCATTGGCCTGCCAGTCCTGATTCTTGCGTTTGTTTAACTTCCTCTCTTCTTCTTATTTCTTCATCTAGTTCTTTTGCGGCCAGATGGGCTGCTTTTCGTAACTCTTTCACTATTTTTGCTTCTTCTCTTTTCCTTCGATGTTCTGCTTCTTTGCGCCACATGCCAATACTATCGAGCATAGTGGGCGTTGCCTTGTTTATTTTTACAGCTGCTTCTAGTGTTTTTATTTTATTTTCATCAAAAGAACCTATCAGTGGCCACTGACTTTCAGGATCCTTTTTTGTATATTTATGCCATAACTTACTATAAGCTATAGCGACTAGTCCTTGCTTAGTAAACATGTCCTTATTAGGGGTGCCTTCCAGTGGAGCTGGATGGTTCATCTCTAATAAGCGGTCCGGGTTGACCCAACTATTAACCAATGGGGAGAAGATAGGCATGACGGATTACAATGGGGGGCAAAAGCCTGCACTACCTATCTTTTCACTATATGCAAAGACTGGACAGAATATTCTATTCTACGCTATTTGCAAACAGAGAATACCTCCAGAAAGAACCAATTCCAAACAGTCAATGTTTGGACAAACAATCAATCAATGAGGAATGAAATAGGCACAACGTGTTAAAGGCTTGCGTTGCCTACCCTTCACTATCTGCAAAGGGAGAGAGAATATTCCTATTCTTCCCCGTTTGTAGGCAGAGAAGATCCTTAAGAGAACCAACTTCGAACAATTCAATGCTCGATTCAATCAATCAATCAATGAGGAGAAAAATAGGCACGACGTGTTAAAGGCTTGCGTTGCCTACCCTTCACTATCTGCAAAGACTAAACAGAGTATGGCGATTCTGTACTTGTTTGCAAATAGAGAATTTCTCAGAAACAGTCAATAAGTAATACTAGTATTTTCAAACAATCAATCAATCAATTTCGCAATTTGTCGTGTGTCACGACCTTACCCGGACCGCATGGACAGTTTCTCATCTTCCGCTTCCAGCGCCCGATTTTCCTCTATTCTCTTGTTGCTATCGCGGCACTCCTGGTGGTTCCCAGTCCGGACCGTAGATCACTCGGGAGAGGTCAGCTCGGAATCAGTGAAGTTCAGACGATCGGCTGTCAGACGAGGGTCTATCGGACAGGAGCTCTCCCGATCGTTGCAGTTGTTCACTCTGTCGTCGGGACCTCTCCCAATGGATCCATGTGTCGCTGATGGGCCCCGCGTTTGGGACGCCAATTGATAAAGATCAATTCAAAATGGTCAGGCGCTTTCAGTAGATGTTTCCTAAGTTAAATTTGCCCGGCGTAAAACGCCTCTAATACCATACGGAGTTATTCAATAAAGAGGCAGGCGCTGGAGACAGGAAGACAGGAAACAAGTTTATTCCGTCGGAGTAGAACACATCAGATCAGACAACAAGGTATCGTCTCGAGGTGCTCTCTCAACCTCTCTGAGACCTGGTCTTTTATCCCCTGGGTTAAGACATGTGAACGCTCTTTATTACAACAAGGGCATTGTGAAGTATGAGTACGACATCCCCGGCACCCCCCCAGTTCCGGCCCATTCCAACACATGACAACAGTAGAAGCCCTTTCCCCTCATATGATTGGGAGGGGGTTATCACGCAGCTGAGTGTTCTGCCGATTCCTTTGGAATGTGTGCGCCTGATCGAATCTCAGGGGGTGGGGACGTCATGATCAATAGTGGTCTCTTTCAGGAGAGGCGAGTGCATACAGTAGTGGGCAATAAACTGTATCCTCGGGCTAAGGGATGACCAGCGGTTCGTACAGGCAGTCGGGCTCAGAGGAAGGGGTCATCAAAGGAGGGGTATTCATGGACGGAAAGGAGGTGTTGGTCAGGCGCGGGGTGTGATTCCCTGAGACAGAGTCATGGGGGGGGGGGGGTTCATGACTTGTGCATGTGAGCGCGGGGGCAGCCAGGAGGCGCGGGGAAGGCTTGCAAGGTTCAGGGAAGTGTGCTGACGGGCGATCGTGAACAGGGAGACCATGGTACCTAAAATGGCTGTCGTGTATGTTCATACGTGAATCGGCAAGATGGCGTAGATGATGTTTAGTACACGAACTAAAATTCCACAAGCGTGTAACGCATAGAAAAGGCAGAGAGAAGGCCAAGGGACTGATGAAGTGAAATCAAAGAGGGTGACTACTGAGGAAGGTCAATCAATCAATTTCAAAGCTTTATTCGACTTCAGTCATAAAAGCATTTCCACCTAACACCATACAATAAATACTAAATCTAATACACAAAATAAAAAATAAGTATTAAACAAGAAATCCGTTGAATACATTAGCTATTTATAGCATTTTTAAGAACCACCCTGGCTTGTGCTCACAAGTCAAGGCATTAAAAACATAATAAACGAGATACCTCACAACATTTTTCCTACTAAGGTACGTGTACGGATCACCCAGGCCCAGGCTAAAAACTTCGCAACAGCAATTGCAAACTGTGGAGTACAGTCAGTTTCCAGAATTCTAAGTGCAACAGCTTGGCTACGCGTCCCCAGGTTAAGACATACAGGTCTAATCCATTTGTGACGCGGGTTGGCATATAAAGGGCAGCAAAACAATACGTGTGAGACATGCTCAACTTTATCTTTACAGTGATAACAATGCTCGTCCCAAGATATAGACCATTTCTTTTTAAACGCATTTACTGGGAGTGATCCAGCTCTGAATTGAAAGTGCAGCTTCCTGTCGTATGGCTTCTCGATCAAGTCCCAGTACGCTTCATACAAAGGAGCCATTTTTAAGTCCAGGAAGCGCCTCGTCAGCGAGGTGTTAGTCCCATTAGAAAAAGTTCTAAGGTTCACCATCTCCCAGTACATTTGTTTCAGCCTGATCTTTGAAGGGAAACAAGACACATCAGTATTACACCATAAGTGATCTAATTTTAACTGTTGCAATACCCCCCGTAGGTCTTTCAACCAGGCAATTTTATGGAAGCGGTCTAATAGAACAATATCAGTCAATGCTGAAGCGTAATGTGCTATCTCTGGGGTCACCATTAAGCGTCTCCAATATAACAGTGGACGCAACCTCGCTAAATCTGCAATACTTTTCCTGCCAAGATCTAATTTTAGAGGGATGGTTGGCGTACTTTGTGGTACCCCTGCCAGCCCACGAAGGAACTTGTTTTCTGCAGTAGTCAGGTTTGTTAAATCACTAAGGCCCCATAGCTCTGAGCCATATAAGCTAGCACTTATAACTTTCATCTGGTAAATTTCAAGAACACAGTTTACCGGCTTAGTCAGAGAAGCTCTATGTTTTAAGGATAATGCTCCTGCTAACTGTCTGAACTTCAATACAGCAGTATCTATGTGTGTCTTCCATTTCAAATTCCCCTGAATTGTTATTCCAAGGTAGGTGAAAGCATCTACCTGCTCAAGGGGGATACCTTTGAAAGTGATGACGCCTTTAAACAATGAATGATGGTTCATACACATAAATTTTGTCTTACTAGTATTCAGTTCTAGAGCTCGAGAATCACAAAACTCACCAAATGCGTTCACCGCCTTTTGGAGACCACTAGGTGTACGCGATAGTATAAGCGTATCGTCCGCAAACATCAGTACGGGAACATGTGATCCAGCTATTTGGGGGCATCAGATGGGGACCTTTTCAGGAATTCTACAATACTATTTATGTATATCGAGAATAGTGTAGATGCTAGAACGCAACCTTGCCTCACCCCACGCTCTACGGGGAAAGGCTCAGTTACTTCTCCCTGTGAGCCCCATCTAATTTTGGCGTAATTATTTTCATGCAGTCGCATCAAGAGCGTGAGAAGTTCTTGGCTTATCCCTGCGTCAGCTAGGACCCTCCAGAGCTTGTCCCTGGGAACCAAGTCAAAAGCTGACTTTAGGTCCACAAAGACAGCATATAGAGGGCCATTATTTAAAAGGACGTTTCTCCAGTACAGGGAAATGAAGTAGAAAACCTGGTCAATAGAACTTGTCAGGGGACGGAACCCCGCTTGATATGGTGACAAGATATTATTTTCCTCTATCCATACTTGGAGCTTATTTTGCACCATTCGTCCCATCAGTTTCTGGGCTGAATCAATGAGACTGATGGGTCTGTAATTACTGGGGAGGGATTTGTCACCTTTTTTAAAAACTGGGATAATTTCCGCCCCTTTCCAGGACAAAGGTACTTCACCGCCCATCGCCACTGCATTTGCAAGCCACGCAAAATATGTACACCATATATTCCGATCACTTAGATAGACGTCTGCTGGTATTCCGTCCATACCTGGCGCTCTTCCCCTCGTTACGCAGTCAAGGGCTGCATTTACATCATTTTCATTAAACGCTTCATGTTTATAGAAAACAGCCGGCGGCAGAGTAACGGGAACATGCAACTGATTTCGAGCATATTGGGGTTTAAAGAATTCTATCCAGTTATTAATGGCAACATTGTTTTGAAGGGGTGCGGGCAACCCTCCCCGATCCCACTTCACTATGGACCAGAATCTTTGGCTGCACATGCAGTTTTAAGTTCACCCCATAGTTCCTCATCCCATAACCTCTTAGCCTGTTTTTGTGTGCATCTGTATATGTCCCTTGCTTTCCTAATTGTGTCGGCGTTTCCTAGTTGAAGTTCTCTACTAAGATTCTGACGTGCCAGTCTACAACTTTTTCCATACCATCCCTGTTTGCTTTGATGTTTTTTGCCTTTGTTGTGGCCTGCTGGTTTTAGGAAGAATGTTTGCAGTCTACAGAAAAGTTTTTTATGAGCCTCCATCAAAATGTCTCTGAAGTTAGAGTTGTTTGTGAGTAGTTTTAGGTTATTTACTTCCTCTCCTACTACTCTCTTAAGTTCATCTAGATTCCCCTCGTCCTCTACTAGCTTTCCCCATTTTAGTTGCCGCTGATTGTTTGTACAGACTAGATCCAAGGTCACCATCTCTTCCTCTAAGCCTATCACCCTTTCCTCTAAATAAGGCTTGAAGGCCATACACAATGGATTATGATCGCTTTCCATTCTTTTTACTACAGTCATATCAATCAATTTATTCCAGGCCCTAGTATCTACCAGAAAATAGTCAATTCTACTAGATGCCCGTCCGTTATCAAATGTACAGTTCCCATCACGGTCTGATAATGTGCGACCATTCGCGGCTCTAAGGCCTCTGGCTAAGCAAAGGCTCTTCACTTGGATGGCCACCGTACTCCATCTTTTAACTGCAGCTATCTCAAGCTCGGGGATTCCCCATTTGTTGTCCTCTTCCTCGGCTAAGAATGTATCCTCTTGACCCAAGGGTTCAAAGGTAGTGTTTATATCCCCCCCGACAATAATAAATTGTTCTAGGGGCAATGATTCTAGCTCTTGCTCGAGGACCGTTATTACATTTGAGGTTTTCCCCTCTCTAACTCCCCTTGCATATATGTTAAAGAGGGCTAACTCTTCACCATTGTCCCATCTAATAATAACTGATAGTATATCACCAGTTGGGAGCGATCTTTGCTGGATTGTACACTTCAACGACTGACGAACCCAAATTAGCAAACCTCCGGATGGGCGGCCTTTTCCATTTGCCACTGCAGAAATAAAAAAATTTAGATACCCCACTCGATGTACAGGGCTTTGCGACCATGTTTCTTGGAATAATATAATGTCATGAAGGTCGATAAAAGCGCACCATTCAGGGGATGTTACTTTATTCGCTATCCCAGCAAGATTCCAAGAAATAAAAGACAATGATGGATTAGATGTGGCAAGCCCTGTCTGGCCTAATCTTAGGAGGCTACTTTTATTTATATTCCGCTGTGTTGTTTCTACTGCTAAAAATTCCGAAGGAATGCCAATGGGATCAAGTGGGCAAGACTCCTGTACTAGCTCACTGTCATTACACCGACCTAAGCATCTATACCACTCCAAGGTATCGGGCCCACCCTCCCTGCTTTTACTATTGGGAGCTTCCTTGCAGTTGACTGTCTGAGTCGAGGCTTGATATACGAGTCAATCGCAATCATTTAGATTAGATAGTGCTGCAAATCTGTTTTCTAAGTTAACACCCCAAACGCCTCTTTGGACACCCCCGCCCACACCCCCACCCCTTCTGTTTGCCACTGTAATCCATTTAGTTCTCAAAACACTTGGTTTAGCAATAAAGCCTCTTCTGCCATAGAAGAAGTCAAGTGTGAGAGGAATAATTTTTGCTGTTCTACGTTGGGGGGGCAGGAGGTTAGGTAGGATATCCGGCAATACTTCTGGCCCATTAAAATTAAGTACCACGCAATCACCTTCAAATCTTTTAGGGCTACTGCCTATCCATTTCACTCTTCTGGCAGTTAGTAATTCCTCTGAGAGTTTGTGTTTGCCCCAATGGGTGATATGCATATTATTTATTAGCCAGTGTAAAGCTTTACTTAGAAGTGATTGGGAAGACTCTATCTGGCCAGGTTTCAGAATTGGTACGTTTGCAAGGACCAGGATCAGCGGGGATGCTTCCACAATTAACTCCACTGGACTTGGTTCCGGAAAAGAATCTTCCCCAGACCCGTTAGTTGCTAGCGGATCTGATGCACAATGGGCGTTTACTGTTAAGGATAGTATGGGGATAGGTGGATGAGTCGGAGCCACCGACTCCCCACCTTCTCCAGTTCCACCTTCCCTGAGTTTGATTTGCTCAAATTTGTCCATCACCTGGTTAGGCATTTCTCCCATATTTTCATTTGTGTTCAACAGGAGACCCTCAAGTTTGTGCACTTTATCAGTTAGTTGGTCAATCTTAGATAGCAGTGGCTTAATTATACCCCTCATTTTTTGGTCAAACATTCCCATAAGTTTCTTGATGATGGCTTCATCCCACATCATACTGCCCTCGTCCTCAGCTCCTACAATCTCTGTGTTATTTTTCCTAGGTGGGGTTGTTGGTCTTTTTCTACTAGAACGTAATCCAGTACGTCTATGTTGTCCCTTTGTGGCCCCTCTAGTCACCTAGGTGCAGGAACAGGTACAGGTTTGGGGGAGCTATCCACCACGATTTCTAAGTCTAAATGTGAGTCAACATGATCAGCCTCGATTATTTTGCTCAATATAACCGGTGACGATACATAATACACGGGACTATCAGTACTAGTCTGGGATAACACCCCTACCTCACTGGCATCTACTGCCTCCTGTAAGTTAACTCGAGAGTTACTCAATGTGGGAGGCAACGATGTGTTAAGAGCGGGGCTATCAGTACTAATCTGGGTGAACACCCCTAGTTCACTGGAGTTGTCTAAATCCTTTGTATTAACCTTTTCCGTGCGACCGCGTTTCCCCCTCCGGTGCTGGGCCCTAATAGAAACGGGCGTGGTCATGACGGAACGGTTCCGTCATGAGCACAGCTCAACCGACGCTCATGACGGAACCGCTCCGTCATGAGCACCGAAGGGGTTAACTAGGGGGGAATCAGTTGAAATCATATTGGGTGTTAGGCTCAGACCCAGGGAAGACCGTCTATCATTGTTTATCTTAGCAACCACTTGGACTAAATAGTTGTCCATAGTGTTTGATGGGGCAGTACAATGTTTTTGTTTAGATATAATAAAAAGAACAACACTCCACAATCACAATGACCCACAATGATATCAAGCCTATTTACTAAGAGTCTCTACTAGCGAGTCCTTTTAGGCCTCTCCTTATAAACAATAATAGGAGCTATAATACCTAAAAATTATCATGGAAAGTTATAATCACTCACAAGAATGAAAGGGCAAAATTCCTAGCCCAGTCCAGTCACTGCCAGTCGCGGACTGTCGCAGACTGTCCTGCCCTTGTCCCGGGCTTCTCCCGGCGCTCTCCCGCGCGCTCCCGCGCAGCGGAGAGAACAGACTGTGTATATAGTTAATCCCGGTGATGGGGGCGTGGCAGGCAGGCAGGGAGAGCGGCCCAGCTGGTTGCAATTGGGTCTGGCTAGGACTCCTGGTAGAGGTAGTCCCGCAGCTCGCAGCCCTGCCCACACACCTCCACACCCACAGCGGTCTCCGTGCACTCAGGGCTAAACAACAGGAGAGGTCCAAAAATCCTCAGCGCACAGCGCTCGAAGTGGGACCCGCGAAGCGGGTACCGCGACGCGCTGAGCTGGAAGCGCAGGAAGCAGGAATTAGGGCAGCGTATCCAGTCTCTTCAGCCACAGGTCAGTACGGCATCCCAGTGAGCAAAGAAAATGCCAAGGTTTTAATCCCGGTGATGGGGGCGTGGCAGGCAGGCAGGGAGAGCGGCCCAGCTGGTTGCAATTGGGTCTGGCTAGGACTCCTGGTAGAGGTAGTCCCGCAGCTCGCAGCCCTGCCCACACACCTCCATACCCACATCGGTCTCCGTGCACTCAGGGCTAAACAACAGGAGAGGTCCAAAAATCCTCAGCGCACAGCGCTCGAAGCGGGACCCGCGAAGCGGGTACCGCGAGGCGCTGAGCTGGTAGCGCAGGAAGCAGGAATTAGGGCAGCGTATCCAGTCTCTTCAGCCACAGGTCAGTACGGCATCCCAGTGAGCAAAGAAAATGCCAAGGTTTTAATCCCGGTGATGGGGGGCGTGGCAGGCAGGCAGGGAGAGCGGCCCAGCTGGTTGCAATTGGGTCTGGCTAGGACTCCTGGTAGAGGTAGTCCCGCAGCTCGCAGCCCTGCCCACACACCTCCACACCCACAGCGGTCTCCGTGCACTCAGGGCTAAACAACAGGAGAGGTCCAAAAATCCTCAGTGCACAGCGCTCGAAGCGGGACCCGCGAAGCGGGTACCGCGAGGCGCTGAGCTGGAAGCACAGGAAGCAGGAATTAGGGCAGCGTATCCAGTCTCTTCAGCCACAGGTCAGTACGGCATCCCAGTGAGCAAAGAAAATGCCAAGGTTTTAATCCCGGTGATGGGGGGCGTGGCAGGCAGGCAGGGAGAGCGGCCCAGCTGGTTGCAATTGGGTCTGGCTAGGACTCCTGGTAGAGGTAGTCCCGCAGCTCGCAGCCCTGCCCACACACCTCCACACCCACAGCGGTCTCCGTGCACTCAGGGCTAAACAACAGGAGAGGTCCAAAAATCCTCAGCGCACAGCGCTCGAAGCGGGACCCCCAAAGCGGGTACCGCGAGGTGCTGAGCTGGTAGCGCAGGAAGCAGGAATTAGGGCAGCGTATCCAGTCTCTTCAGCCACAGGTCAGTACGGCATGAGGAAGGTCATATTGGGAATAAATATAATTGGCAAAGCGAATAGGTCTAGACTTTGTGAGAGCTACTGGCTTTCGCCAATGTCTTTTACCCATGTTATAAAACAGTGTGGTTGCTGTATAGGTGAAGTGGTTTAGAGTGGAATGGCGTACAGTAGAATGGTGTGCAGTAGAGTGGCATAAAGTGACGTAGAGTGGCATAAAGTAGGGTGGCACAGAGTAGAATGGTGTAGAGCGGCATAGAGCACGGTGGCATAGAAGAGAATGACAGAGTAAAGTGCTGTAGAATGCAGAGGTGTAGAGTAGAATGACGTAGATTGCTGTAGAGTGGCATTGTGTGGAATAGAGTGGAATGGCACATGTACTTGGTCCATGCTCCAGGGAGGAGCTAACAAACAAAAGGAAGCAATAAAAAGGTTGCAAATGAGAGTGACAATGAAAACAACTAATTGTATGCAGTGGGTGGGTTGAGGGCCCACTGAATTGTATACAATACATATTGGATCACAGTGCATGCTCTGTGTAGGCGAGACCTAAAAAGGGCTATTAAAGAGAAAGGGCAGAGTTTGGTGGGGACCTCTTTGGAGAGACTGCAGGACAAGCAGAGAGCACAGTTGACATATAAAGGGGAATTCTGTGACACCTGAGCTGAGAGAAATGGATACAAAGAGAGGAGACATACATTGAAGAGTATATATTAAGAAAAGGGGTAGCATAGATTGTTGATGAGGGGCAGAGAAAGGTAAGTGCAGAAGGCTGTAGAGAAATCAATGCTTTGAGTGGGTGGAAAAGGTGGGAACGTTTCAAAAAGAGGTATGGCCTATGAAGTGTAACTAAGGACCCTTGACTACAGACATTGTCTATGTAATATAATGAAGTGTATAGCCCAAAACTAACCTCTAAAAGACAACGACTTGTTAAAATGCAACTAATACAAGTTGAATTCTACCGGCCTATTTCCCTCCTTCCGTGGATCAGCAAACTTCTAGAAAAACATGTCAACTCGACTATTACTCAATTTTTAGAGAACAACTTTCTCCTTCATGATTCCCAAGCTGGCTTTCGTCCAAAATTGGGAACCGAGGCAGCCCTCCTGGCGGTAACTGAGCTGGCCAGGAAGCAAATGGTTATATAACAGGGGTTGACCCACTAAAGTCCAAGGACCTGGGTATTCAGTAGTATAGACAACACTTGGTCCTCAACATAAATTTATCATCAAGAAAAAAAAATCATAGTACTTGATCCAGTTGACTAACTCCACGTTGCGACTGAATCGGTCGTCTTAGTAATATAGAAGATACTAGCCCACAGTCTCAAAAATCATTTACAGCAGAAGCCCATGAATTAATAAAACCAAAAAGAGAAATCCAATCAGGATAGTTAGTTTAATGTACCATATGTCAACGTATAAACTATCAATGCAATTATATACAAATATTTACATAGATCATAAAGTAAAAAACATTTTCTTAAAAGGGGGAGACCGTGCACAGAGAAAGATAAAGTGTGTGCTCAAGTGAATGATCAAGAAAGATCAGAAAGAACAGTGTGAGTAATTTATACAAAAAAGAACATTGAGCCTGTCCTACGTAGTGCTTGTAAAAAATAATTCTTTTTTACTTGCAGAATGCTATTTACAATTCCTTGGTCCTTAACCTGAACCACTGGCAATGGAATCGCCAGACAAAGGAATGGGGGTGGATAAAGGGCGGGGGTCAGTAGGTACAGGCTCCCAAAGGGGAGTGTCGTCGACGTTTCGACCCAACCATGTAGTGGGTGGTTCAAGTCCTCAACAAAGGGTCTTCATCAGGACGGAGAAAAAGGGGGGAATGTCTCTCAGAGTGCACGTCAGATTAAAAGTTCGTAGGGCACCCTTCCGTGGTGCCTTTACACCACAAAAATGCGACAATTGGTCCGCACTCCGAGTGTGTTAGTATCCAAAATTATACCAATGCGTTCAATTGGCTGGTCATACTGTTGCCCACTTATTTTGCACGTTAAGCTTGCATCGAATGCCTGTTCGCTTAGTCGAGCTGAAAGGAAATGAATCCGTAGCTCCGTGTATCCGTGGCCAGCCTCTCGTGTAGAACCGCGTTATGCTTCCGCATTCCATAACGCGGTTCTACACGAGAGGCTGGCCACGGATACACGGAGCTACGGATTCATTTCCTTTCAGCTCGACTAAGCGAACAGGCATTCGATGCAAGCTTAACGTGCAAAATAAGTGGGCAACAGTATGACCAGCCAATTGAACGCATTGGTATAATTTTGGATACTAACACACTCGGAGTGCGGACCAATTGTCGCATTTTTGTGGTGTAAAGGCACCACGGAAGGGTGCCCTACGAACTTTTAATCTGACGTGCACTCTGAGAGACATTCCCCCCTTTTTCTCCGTCCTGATGAAGACCCTTTGTTGAGGACTTGAACCACCCACTACATGGTTGGGTCGAAACGTCGAC
The DNA here is from genome assembly GCF_964261635.1 of Lissotriton helveticus. NCBI lineage: Eukaryota > Metazoa > Chordata > Amphibia > Caudata > Salamandridae > Lissotriton > Lissotriton helveticus. The sequence continues at coordinate 305,429,680 of NC_136067.1, read as the reverse complement.
GACACTCCCCTTTGGGAGCCTGTACCTACTGACCCCCGCCCTTTATCCACCCCCATTCCTTTGTCTGGCGATTCCATTGCCAGTGGTTCAGGTTAAGGACCAAGGAATTGTAAATAGCATTCTGCAAGTAAAAAAGAATTATTTTTTACAAGCACTACGTAGGACAGGCTCAATGTTCTTTTTTGTATAAATTACTCACACTGTTCTTTCTGATCTTTCTTGATCATTCACTTGAGCACACACTTTATCTTTCTCTGTGCACGGTCTCCCCCTTTTAAGAAAATGTTTTTTACTTTATGATCTATGTAAATATTTGTATATAATTGCATTGATAGTTTATACGTTGACATATGGTACATTAAACTAACTATCCTGATTGGATTTCTCTTTTTGGTTTTATTAATTCATGGGCTTCTGCTGTAAATGATTTTTGAGACTGTGGGCTAGTATCTTCTATATTACTAAGACGACCGATTCAGTCGCAACGTGGAGTTAGTCAACTGGATCAAGTACTATGATTTTTTTTTCTTGATGATAAATTTATGTTGAGGACCAAGTGTTGTCTATACTACAGGAAGCAAATGGATCAAGGCGGCACCACAGCAATTATGTTGCTTGACCTTAGTGCCGCCTTCGATACCGTCAACACCAGCATTCTCCTTCATCGCCTCAACAAGATGGGAATCTCGGGGAAGGCCATGCTCTGGCTCCAGTCATTCCTGGAGAATCGCTCCTTTAGGGTAGTTGAGGGTACTACCTATTCAAAAGTCTGGCCCCTGGATCAAGGTGTACCTCAGGGCTCTTCATTGAGCCCTACTCTTTTTAACATTTATATGCAGCCGTTAGCTGATATAGTGCACTCTTTCGGTCTGGATATAATAACCTACGCCGATGATACGCAATTAGTCGTATCTATGAATCAGGCAGACTCTTCCCCTTCCAATCTAAGTAACTGCCTGGTAGCAGTGGCTCAGTGGATGGCAACCTCGCATTTAAAATTAAATGGCGAGAAAACTGAGCTCATGGTGTTAGGTAACTCAACCATTCCCACTCCTTTGTTAGACTGGCCACCATGCATGGGCCCTACGCCTCAACCAAAATGCCATATAAAGAGCTTAGGCATTTGGCTGGACTCCAACCTCAGCTTCATGCAGCAAGCTACCACTCTTTCTGCCACATGCTTTGGGCTAATGCGTATGCTGAGAAAAGTGTTGCCTCTTCTCCCTTTTGAAGCCCGCAGAATAATGGTTCAAGCCATCATTTTGTCCCGCCTAGATTACGGGAACTCCTTATACTTAGGTGCCCCCGCTTTTACAATCAAAAAGCTACAGGTGACTCAAAATGCTGCAGCTCGCCTCATGTTAGGCCTCAATAAACGAGACTCAGCCACCATTGCCTTAAGGAAGCTGCACTGGCTTCCGGTTAAGGCCAGAGTGCTGTTTAAATCTCTCTGCTTTATGCACAAAGCCATGTGGAAGAATGCCCCAACTATGATCTGTTCCCTGGAAAACCCCACCTTCCTCACAGGCCCCTAAGATCCAGTACTGCCTTCCTGGCCATTGTCAACAAAATCAGACGGACCAGATGGGGCGGACGTTCCTTCTCCTGGAACGCCGCAAAAGAATGGAACTCCCTGCCCTCCTCCCTTCGCAGTGAACCTAACCTTTTAAAATTCCGGAAGGATTTGAAAACCCACCTGTTCAGTTAACCTCTCTTTCCTTTTAGTATGACGGTACTTAGCGCTACGAGGCCTCCGGGTTGTTTGCGCTTTATAAAACCCGATTAATAATAATAATAATAATATGCAGTAGGAAGTGGGTTAAGTACTGAGTCACAAACGACACCCCAAATATGTTTCCTAGTCGATTTATTTGGAAGTATGTTACAACAGACCACCAACCACACTGGCAGTTTCAAGAGAGTGATTAACTGAAAATATTAAAACCCCAACACATAGTTGGTGTGCAAAGATTTGTGCAATCACCATTGACATAGGTAATGTTCCAATCATCTAGGTAGTTAGTGTCATAGGTTGTATTCCAACAACAGAATAGTAAAACAACCTGAGCCATAACAAAGTGTAACAATAGTTTGGACAGAAAAGTAGAAGGCTGTGTTCCATGAGTTTCCATGCAAAATAATTTACTTAAAGTTCATAACAAATGCTGACCCACTGTTAAAGGGACATTTAACTTGAATAATCCCAATCCTGAAAAAAGAAAAGGTTTGCACAGATGTTGAGGTAAAAATAAAAAGTTGAAAGAGTGTGATATGCTCATCTGCAGTATGCCCAGCACGATGACCTGGTTCCAATTCTTCACTTTTTGTCCCTGCAATAAAAAGTAAAAAAAGAGAACAGATTTGTACTTTAGGAAAGCTGTAGCAGGATATGTTGGCTTTCACCATTTCAGTCCAGCAGGATCCAGGGCAACGGTTCACCTACAGCCTTTTTTTTTTGGGCTGTTCAAAATTACATTTGGAGACCTTCCTCTCCAGTGCATTCTTTTTGCGCTAAAAAGGTTTGGTGAATCAGCCTCTTTATCACCCTGGGAGACCCTAAGGTGGTGATTATGATGGCGTACCAATCCTCACCACCATGGCATCATAACGTGATTTACCCACTGCCAGATTACGATGGCGGTGGGTATTGCGCACGGTGCCTGCCACGTTGTGCATGGAAATGGACAACATGGCATTTTACCATTGCGGCGGTGCTTCAGCCAGCAACACCCGCTGCAATGTTGAAATGCCAGATGCGACTAGCACGGTGGCGATCGCATCATGACCAGGGGTGCAGGACCGCCGCATGGCAGGCGGGCGGTCCCTGGGTCTGCCCGCCATCCTAATATGCCCCTATGTATGCGCAGGGGCTAGTAAAGTCATTTGTTATGCTACACAAAGAGACAAGGATAAAAGAAGTCACTTCTTTATTTCTGGAGTGGAAAGTGTCAGGAGGAGAATTCATCTGCATTTTGATTTGGTTGTAGGCAGATGGACACAAAATATTAAAAGTGGTCAGGAAAGTACAACGCTAAACACGTTTCCTTAATATTGTTCCCTCTGCTAAGTGATGCTCCACCATCAAAGAGAGAACAGAGATATGTGGGCATAGCAATTTGAGATGTGATCTGCATGGAGCATCGCGGACCTTCCCTACTTCATCTACCATTGGCAATGCTAATGGGTTTGACTTTAATGTGTTGCATCCTGCGCTCACAGGCATACCACTTACCCTGCTCACCACTTATGCTGCATTGATACGGCACTTCACTCACACTCCACTCATGCTATCACCGCTCACCCAGCACTCACAGAGTCACACCACTTACACCATACCCTCACAGAACCTTAAACTGCACTTACAGATGCATGCTGCTCAGCATGCCTATAACATTCCCCTTGCAATTCACTTATGTGGACGCTCGAACTAACAATGCACGCAAAAACCCCGCACTCAGACAGATTAGTCGCGTTTCACTCAAAACAGGCACAGAAATCACCCTCACTCTCACAGACACACCCCACTCACACACACTGCACACCATACACTCATAAAGATGCTCAGTCTGCAGACACATAAACACCACTCACTTCACTCAGGCACATTGTACACCCTGCATTATCAATGCACACCTCTTACCCTGCACTCTATATACAGTCCACTCATGAAACATACTGCTCCAGAAAGCTGTTGCCTTTCCTGCTGTGCTTGACTTCGAACCTGCTGTGCAGTGCTTACAGATCCAAACCAAAAGACTGTGCTGAGGTTTATGGCCATCCATCTCACTGATGGCTCATTCTCCCTGTGGGGAAGAATTCTTAGAGGGTACAGAGTATGGCCCTCTTAAAACCCATGCCAACAATGCCTATAATCTGATAAACCTACCAAATTAATCTGAACATAAATACCTTTTACCTCTCTATCGGTTTCCCTATCCTTCTGCTTTGAAATACATTTATTTTAGGATGGTGTGGGGGTAATGTTATTTAGTGGTCATCCATATCTGCTTCACTTGTGCCCCAGCTGAAAATATAATTATCACATTTATGTTGCTAGTCACTAATTCAGGTAGACAGTTTCCTTTGGCATCCATGATTTGATTGTCAAGTGCTGACAGCCATGGTCTTTCATTAAAAATACTCTAGTTGGCTGTTGGTATAGAGAGAACTTGTCTGTGTAGCTTCTCATGAGCTGTGGTGAAAAAAACATACTTTGACATAGTGTGCAAAACAGTAATGGGCAGCTCCTACACCAAAGGCTCTTCGGTATTGTGATTAATAACAGTAGCTACAAGTTTGGGGTAAGGTGTTTGCTGTCAGTACCCCAGCAACGTTCAGACACAAACTCCCCCAAAAAAGCTGGCCTGCACCTGCAGTTTTTATAGCACTTCATTCTATGTCTCTGGCATTTCTAAATGAATAGCAGATTTTACTAAACTTTCACATAATAACACTTATTTACCTAATTCAGAAGGCTGGAAATCTGAGTCAACCCTGCCAGAGATTTGAATTTTTGACATGTAGACTATGCAGGATTCAGCTGTGAGCTTCACCAAGCCAAGCAGCCATCTTTCTTTAGGCTTCTATTGACAGTTGCATAAACACAGACCTACTGTGATGCGGGTATGTGCCACTGACAACATAGAAGGGCCTTTAACATATTAAACTCCTCAAAAGGGGCTATGTGGGCCCTTCCAGGGGATGTGGAACGTTTGTCTGCCCACAAGCCAGCAAATAGATGTGTTCTTCTGAGTTGATGGTGCCCACAGTTGAATCTAGTCATTCATAGTGTCTCCTATATCAGACCCCAACCACAGCTTTGTTGGTACAACCCAACACCCTATAATTCATGGTCCTGGGGTCTGTAAACCCTCCACACGAAGCAGAACCATGGACCACGAATGAGTTAAAAATGTTGCGGGCAAATCTGGGGGTGCCTATGCACATACTTTGTAAAGAGCTGTGTGAAAGATGGTTTGTTGGATTCCATAATACACGCATAAAAATGTATAATTCACACACGGAATGAGGGTTTCCTCACAATAATCAGACATCAAGCAATAGAATCAAACGCTATTTTGCTAGTACTAGTGCTCTGCAGAGACTCCATTTTAATTACTGAGGATTCATTTGAAACACTTAAAATTCAGTGTTTGAAACGGCAAAATAGTAGTGCAGGTACGGTATAGAAGAGTACCTGCTTGTTTCTGAGAGGTGCGGGTACTCTCCAATTAAAAGTATCTCACCTCTGCTAAGAAGTGCAGGTACTCTCCCCCTTAAAATAGAAGTGCAGATTCTCAGTCAGTACCTGAAAGTACCAACCCACTTGAAGCACTGAATGCAATAATGTTTGTATAAAGCATTTGAAGCCGGCTTGATGGCCCCAGTGCTTAATTTGAGCCAGTGGTTTCCAGTGCTCAACACTGGCACTCAATTGTGAGTTGCAGTAAAATCTGTTGTGTTAGGCTGGTTATAACAATAGCACAAATCCTCAGGAAACTGCTACTTTGACATCAAGCACTTAATTATCTATAATGAAAGGGCTCTAAACCGCATAAATATAGAAAAATAGCAAAAATATTCTATTTGTGAATATTTAAGTCAGCATGACTTCATATGTACATAAATATAAATCCATTCATTAGTTCCTCTTATTGGCCACACTCATCCACAACTTCTCGCATCTGCCATACATACAAAGAACTATACATCATAATTACTTGAATTAATTACATATCTTATGATTTTGTACGTATACAGATTATTGTAAACAAATTAAATGACAAGAGAAAAACATTTAATTTACTTTTTTATGTGATTTCTAAATATAATATAATTCCAGGGCAATGTTAAAACATGACACAAATTAAAAGGCATACATTCAATTAAAGTTGGTAAATATCCAGTGGCTAGAATTCTAAATACACTTGAATTCTCTCTAAGCACATTTCGGCTAGACTGCCTTCCTCATGAGAGCCACACTTCTTTGGTATAGATATCAGCTGGTTCTTGCTCATAGGAATATCTGCATATAATTATTGGTGCAGCAAGGTTGAAAAGAATATGTGGAATACAAATCCTTAATGGATACTCTTAGTATGTCCCCTTTGTCTGTCAATGGCGAGAAGCACGTTAAGCTCACAGTACAAGCCAAGAGGAATTGGCTCTAACAACAAGCATTTGCAATGCAATAGGTCTCACATTCATGCAAGTTTGAGCTATTGGCACTGTAAATTACAATCCCTTTATTTAATTTTGGGTTCTAAAATGTAAATAAAAGGTATTGTCATTTACAATACTAATAGCTAAACTCTTGCAAATGCAAGGCCTATTGCATTGCAATAAAGGGCCTTCTCGGACGCTTGTTAGATTGTAAATATCAGAGGAAGAGACCACCCTGCGATGTCTTCAAAGTAGTGATAAATAGTGCAGTGAAGTAGATGTGTAAGTGTTGTAAATTACACAGACACATAGGGGTCCATTAGGATGACGGGCGGACTTTGTCCGCCGGTCATCCTAGTGGGGATTGGGACCGCCCGCCATAAGGGAGGGGGTCCCGTGGGGGGCATTAGGATGTGCCCGCCACAGTGGCGGGCACATCCTGCATTTCCAGCATTGTGGCGAGAGGTGCTCTCAGCACCGCCCGCCATAATGTTAGAAATGCAGTTCAGCATTTGCACAAACAAAGTGGCAGGCACCGCGCTTTGTTTATGCAAATGTGGGGGGGTACCACAGGTACTCCCCTGGTGCAGCCCCCACCCCTCCTACACTCTGGGGGCCCACAGGGGGCCCCCAGAGTGAAGACCGCATGCCTCTCTGTGTCGGCATTGCCGCCACAGAAAGGCATTAGTAATGAGGCATCCTAATATGGCAGGCGGTGTCTGACAGACACTGCCACCATAGAAACCCTTTTCCGCTCCGGTCGCCTTGCGACCGGGGCGGAAAAGCGGCGGACGGTCTTTCCGTCCGCTGCGGTCCCCCCTGCCATTCTAATATGGTGGGGGGGAATTCCGGTGAGGATGTGGGCGGATTGCCCCCGGCAGGCCGGCGGTGGCTACCGCCAGCCTTGCGGGGGCAATCCGCCCGACATCCTAATGGGCCCCATAGTGTGAAGTGAGAATTACATATGATCCAAGTTATAAACACTAACAAAGTGCTCCAGCACCTTTCGCTCTGTGATTACACAGTCGCGGCTCAGGAGGAAGAGTGGGAGGGGGAGGCTATTTCCAGCCCTCTCCATGATTTGAGTGTGCAGTGTGGCTTTGCATAATGTCATTGCTATCTTTGGCTTAATAAAAAAACACTCCAGTTGTAGTAGGGCCTGGCTTTACCGCCTGGTGCAGGGCGGGCTATGTTTTTTGACAGGCATGGAGGGAGGGATGGTGTCGGCTGCAGCTCTGGCCTCGTACAGTGCCCCGCTATTACTAGTGAGCGAGAGGTGCTGAGGTGGTGGTGGTGTTGATGGTGGTGGTATTGGTAGTGGTGGTATTGGTGGTCGTGGTGGTGGCATTGGTAGTGGCAGTATTGGTGGTGGTTGTATTGGTGGTGGTAATATTGGTATTGGTTATTGGTACTGGTGGTGGTCGTACTGGTATTGGTGGTGGTGGTATTGGTGGTGTTATTGGTATTGGTGGTGGTGTTATTGGTGGTGGTGGTATTGGTGGTGGTGGTGGTATTGGTGGTGGTATTGGTGGTGAAATTGGTGGTGGTGGTGGTACTGGAGGTGGTATTGGTTTTGGTGGTGGCCGTAATGGATTGGTGGTGGTGGTTTAGGTGGTGGTGGTGGTATCGGTGGAGGTATTGATGGTGTTATTGGTGGTAGTATTGGTGGTGGTGGTGGTATTGGTGGTGTGGTGCTACTGGTGGTGGTGGTATTAGTGGTGGTGGTAGTGGTTTTGATGGTGGAGGTGGTGGTATTGATGGTGGTCGTGGTGGTATTGCTTGTAGCATTGGTGGTGGTGGTATTGGTGGTGTTGGTAGTGGTGGTAGTGGTGGTGGTGGTAATGCTGGTGGTGGTGTTGGTGGTGTTGGTGGTATTGGTGGTGGTGGTATTAGTGGTGGTGGTATTGGTGGTGGCAGTGGTGGTAATGGTGGTGTTGTGGTGGTGGTGGTTTTGGTATTGGTGGTGGTATTGGTGGTGGTGGTGTTGGTGGGGGTATTGGTGGTGGTGATATTGGTGGTGGTATTGGTGGTGGTGGTGGTATTGGTGGCAGTGGTATTGGTGGGGGCGGTGGTGGTAATGGTGGTGGTATTGGATTGGTGGTGGTGATATTGGTGGTGGTATTGGTGGTGGTGGTAATGGTGATGGTGGTGGTATTAGTAGTAACATTGCTCTTGGTATTGGTGGTGGGATTGGTGGTGGTGGGATTGGTGGCACTGGTATTGGTGGTGGTGATATTGGTGGTGGTGGTATTGGTGGTGTTGGTATTAGTGATTGTGGTTGTGGTATTGGTGGTGGTGGTGGTATTGGTATTGGTGGTAGTGGTCTTGGTGGTGGTGGAGGTATTGGTGGTGGTGGTATTGATGGTGGTATTGGTGGTGGTGGTAGTGGTGGTATTGGTCGGGTGGTAGTATTGGTGGTGGTATTGTTGATGGTGGTGTTGGTGGTATTGGTGTTGGTGGTATTGGTGGGGGTATTGGTGGTAGTGGTATTGGTGGCAGTGGTGGTATTGGTGGCGGTGGTGGTAGTGGTATTAGTGGTGGTATTGGTGGTGTTGGTTGTGTTGGTGGTATTGGTTGTGGTGATGGTATTGGTGGTGGTGGTGGCATTGGTGGTACTGATGGTAGTGGTATAGGTGGGGGTGGTGTTATTGATGGTGGTGGTATTAGTGGTGGTGGTGCTATTAGTGGGGGTGGTATTGGTGGTGTTGTTGTTAATAAAACAGGCTTTTGAAAACAATCTCTCAGGTGGCTTTAATACAGATGACATGTAACACAGATGTGCTGTTGTCGGCTTCAGCCCATTAGCACAGGATTATGTGCTACCAGGAATTCACATGACTTAATCATTTCTAAATCTAAACAGACACTCGATAATGCTGATTTAAAGTGATTGAAATCAGGCCCCCGTATTACAGGGGCGGCCATGCTGCTTAAAAAAACACAAGCAGTTTCAGCTGAATCAGCGCATGTCCGGCCTGCAGTAAGAGAAACTCAATAAAGTAAATAGTGCTTACAGACTAAATAACAGGTCCGGTGTAACAACTGAAGTAAAAGGGTCAGTCGCCATGGGAGGGTACAAATGAAAACAAGGCCATACTATGGAGAGACTAACAAGCCTATTAATGAAACCGAAGGCAGCATTTAGGAAAGAAAATGAAGCAAATCAATAAAAAATATGGGAGGAGAATGAGCGCTGCTACTCTCCCATACTCTACTACAACAGTCTTGCAGAGCAAGCAGTGCATGTTCGCTGTAGCTAGGCTCAACCTAAAAAGGGACCTGTATCTGTGATTCAATCCTTGTGCGGTAAATGGAGCATGGTCCTCCCCTAAAGTAGCAAATCGACTCTCTGGAAAATTTCAACCCTCTAATGATCTTGAAGTCATGTCACCTGGCAATATATAGTTTGGATTAATAATCATGAAAACAAAGCCATTACGGTTACATCATGTGCTGAATGTAATTGGGTAGTTACAAATGCAAATCCAAACTAGGCCGACATGACATCTTCCAAGGCCGGCACACTGAGTGCCAATATGTTGTTAATAATACAAACATACGTTACGTACACAGCACAAACAGCAGAAGTGCAATATCACACGCTATGTGCAAAATAAGTTATTATTATTGCCGTTGTGTTCCACTGGAAATGACTGCGGACACATCCCAGAATTCAACAGCACTCACCCAAGCAGGCGCTGGATTGGAGCATGTAATTTTAAAAGTATTGTGCGTGCTCTGTATAATACAATATTGCAAGTAAGATGTCCTGTAGGTGTTTGGGTAGTAGAAAGGGCAGTAGCACGAGACAGCATGCGCCTACCCCTACCTAATGACTGTAAAAGAACTTAGAACAAAGCTGGTAGTGATTGAGTGACTGCAAGGTAAACCCTTTTTCATTAAAATTATAGTGCACGACCACAGGGGGAATTATGCGCAGCCTTTTGAGAATGTTACAGCAACTGGGAAAATGAGCTCACCTTAATGGGTGGTGCATATGTTTGAGGTAGACTTTCCGAGTATCCTGGTTTTGTTTGAACTTGAAGAACACACATTATTAGGTCTCACATAGCCATCCTTTCATTTGGCTCCTGTTACTGTCCTTTGAAAATGGTTGAATTCGATTTGTGAATAGGCTTAATAGTCCCGCCCGAGTACATTCTTTTCTCCTTTTGCAACCTCCCATGAGGACTGGCCCTCTTACTGTGTTGTTACACAGTATGTTTTATTTACAGTCTTTGAGCACTATTTGTTAAATGACTTTCTCCTCTTGCACGCACGACATGCTTTCCTGCAACTGCTTCTTTTTTTTAAGCAGCACTGGCGTGCTTTATCTTATTTTTGCTTCAAGAATGGTGGCTGTGCCATTAACGCTGCTCATGCCATAATTCATTTTTTCTTAAAGCACCGTGGTGTTAAGGAACGCTTTATATTCTTTTCTCAAATGCGGGGCACGCTTCTTGTTCAAGAATGGCAGATGTGCATTTCTTTTGTTATGCATGGCTCGCCCAGATCAATCAACACACAGTCAACAATGGTGCCCGCGGCTCGCAGCCACTCATCCCCACACCGCCCTCGGGTGCCACACTTTAGGTTTCATCACGGCACCCACTTTTATATTGACAACATGGATACCACGCTTGATGTTGCAGCACGTCACCCTCTTTTCATTTTTATATGAGCAACACGGGCAACACACATTTGGCCATATGTAGGTAAATCATGAATACCGAATCCTTAATACCGAATTTTACCGAATCGGTATTAAGAATTCGGTATTTGCGATGTAGATAAAAAATCGGTAAACATTACCGATTCGTTAAAAATCGGTAATAAATACCGAATTGGAACGAATCAGTAAAAAAAAAATACAGAATTTCCAATACCGAATCGGAATTACAGAATGCATTACCGAATCGGTAAATACCGATTCGGTAATTCAAACATTCGTAATTCGATGAATCAGCAATCATGTGTCACCCAATCACAAACAGGAAGTGGCCACACCCAGGCAGCTGCACAGGACCTGGAGCTCACTGTGAGGCAGGCAGGCAGGTGAGCTGAGGAGCCAGCAGCAACAGAGCCTCACAGCTACAAACAAGAAAACTAAAAAGGAAACAAGCATTGAAATGGCAAGCCAGGGAGAAGGAGGGAAGTGAGAGGAAAAGAAAACTGAAATTCGGTGACAAGGAGCTGGAGGTACTGATCCAGGATGTCAGCCAGGACCATCACAGGCTTTTTGGTCAGCAGTCCCACCATGTGCCCGAGTCACAGAAGAGGCAAATCTGGAGTGGCATTCGGGACAAAATAAATGCCATAGGTGTGACCCAGCGTACCATTGAGGACATCAGGAAGAGGTGGTACGACCTCAGGAAGAGAGCAAAAGCAAGGATGGCAGAGAGGCAGAGGCAGGCTGCCTAGACAGGTGGAGGAAAGAACAGAGCACCAGCACCAACACCACTGGAACTGATGGTGGAGTCCACCATCCAGCTGGAGAGTATGAGTGGCATGGGAGACGCAGACAGCTCTGCCAGAGCAGCAAGGAAACAAGGTAAGAAGCATGCCCAGCATGCTGTGCTACCCCCTCCCCAACCCCAATCCCCATAGTGGCATGGGGACTCCCACTCCACTCCATGTCTTACTCATTACCTGCTATGCATTTTGGAAGATGTAGTGAGAGGGAACTGATGTAGAGGACAGTCAGGCTAGCAAACACAATAGCTTGTTAAAGTAATTGGCTATGTCAGGACAATCTCTGTGATCTGTAGGCATGATCTTTAATGTAATTCGAATGCAGACAGAGCAGTGAGTATATCTACATTTGTGTCATTACAGGCGAGACATCTCGCAGTGCTGCAGAGGGAAGCAGAGCAAAGTCAGCCAGGCCAGAGGGAGGGAACATGAGGGAGTAAGCATGCCTGCAGGGACCACAAGCTCGGCGCAATCACAACCATCAAATCCTCCACCACAGGCATCACCACAGCGCCAGGGAACGCCGCCATCCCCTCCTACCCAGTCCCCACTGCGACGATCACCAACACCAACACCACCATCACCACAGTCAGGCAGGAGGCATGCCGTGGCCACCCTCCAGCAGATGGAGGAGTCATCAGAGGAGGGCACAGGGGGCCAACAAAGTCCAATCCATGAGGGAGGCAACAGGGAGAGGGCTGTTACTCCGTCTGAGGGCGGCCACAGTTCATCCAGACGCCGCAGGGCAAGGCCGGACAGTCCAGAGGCATCCGAACAGGGTGAAAGTGTGTTTGCTGGACTGGTAGGCAACATGCTGAAGGTCCAGCGCCTGCAATTGAGGGAGATGAGATCACTGCACAGGGAGGTGGCACACATCAACAAGCACATGCACAGGATGGAAAAGTGCATCCGTGGAATGGAGAGAGTAGCAACCTCTGTGGACAACCTCTACAGCCAGCTGGAGCAGGACCGTCTTGGCAGGCGCAGGGAGAGGCAGAGGCTCCAGGCCTATACCAAGTCCGTGAACCGGCTGGCCACTGCAACCTCACTGATGTGTCACAGGTCCATCCCCATGCAGGAGGATATGGCGCATTGCAGCAGGGATGTGGCCAGGGGCATGGTGTCTATGACCTCAGCATTAGAGCTCCAACAAAATGCAAAGTTGGCCACAATGGAAGGGGGGGGACAGTGAGGAGGCTACTAGCCGTGGTAGCATTACGCCGTCTCCCACCGAGGGCAGGAGGCGCAGCGAATGCCACAGCGCTGCGCAGGAACAGTCTGACACTACAGACAGTGTTGCCAGGGAACGTGCACAGGCAGCTCGTGGATGCAGGAAGTAGGGACCACTGCCTATTGCCAAACATTAGATGGGTGATGTACAATACTGGTGGTGTGCTTATTAAACACCATTACATAAAACTGTTACTGGCTCTGTCTCGTTACTCACTCAGAAATAGTTTGACGTTATCTCTGTCCGTCTCTGTCTCCCATCATGTTCAACTGCAACACCAGCTGCGCAGGGCTCTGGCTGAGGGTTGTCCTCGTCCTCGTCCTCAGAGTCAGTTTGTTTCACTGCTGTTCCTTTTTTTGTGGCCAGATTGTGCAGAATTCCACATGTAGCAATAATCTTGCAACATTTGATGGGGCTGTACAGACGTGCACCTCCACTTTTGCAACGGAATCTGCTTTTAAGCAATCCAAATGTGCGCTCCACCACGTGTGCTCCTATGTGCCACATTGTATCTCCTCTCCCTTGGGGTAGTTGGGTTGAGATATGGTGTGAGTACATTAGGCAGGCCAGGGCATATGCGCTGTCACCTATGTACAGAAGTAAGTGCCATTAATTTGTGTGACCAACAGCTTGAGCCAGGGTGTACATCAGGGTGTGTCACATTGACTTACCTAGTAGGTATCCTTCTCCGAATTCACCAGCAAGCAGACGTGCATGGATACCACGAAGATGTACGAGTCGTGGGTACTCCCGGGGAATTTGGCCATGATGTCAGTTATGATGTACGTGGCATCACATATCACCTGCACATTGATGGAGTGGGTGGATTTGCGGTTTCTGTAGATGTATTCAGTTGCTGCAGGTGGGCAGATAGGTATATGGGTCCCACCGACGCAGCCAATGACGTGTGGGAACTGCGCAAGTTGGTAGTACTCCAGCTTTGTCCTCTGCAGCTCCGCCTGTGTACTGGGGAAGGTAATGTAATGTTCCATTCTGTCCATCATGGCAACCAGGAAGGTGTTGAAGAAACGGGATAGACAACTCTGTGACACACCACCCACTGCGGCTATCACACCCTGGAAACTTCCTGATGCAAGGAGGTGCAGGCAACAGAGTACCTGGACATGGCTGGGGATTGCGTACGCCCTTGGTGTCTGATGCTCCAGATAGGGTTTTAAGTCCAGTATTAGGTCAAGGATGGTGTGTGGGTGCAGTCTGTACCTTTCATGGATTTCAGGTTCAGTCAATTGAAACAATGTGATGCGCAGTCTGTACACCCGCTCTTCCCGTCTCCAGATCCTCACTCCTGCTGCTCTCAAGTGTAGCCGCCTTGCTATGAGGTAGAGGCCCGCTATTGTGTTCACACAGTTGCATTTTGGGGCTGTTTTTATGCACTGCACCTGATTATCACCTGCTCAGGATAAGTGTTAAATACCGAATCGTTATTACCGAATTTGGTCAAATTCGGTAATACCGATGTTTGCTACATCGCATTTTGGGGTTTTTACCGAATCGTTATTTCCGTTTCAGTATTCATTATTTCGGTGTTCTCCGGTCGGTAAATAAGGAATCGGTAATTATTTACCGATTCGTTATTATTGATGCCATTCGGTATTACGTACATCTCACATGACTAAATACCGGTCGGTAAAGCCGAAATCTACCGATTTTCGGCTTTACCGACCGGTATTTGGCCACCTACATATGGCCCTTAATATTTTAGCAGGCGCCCGCTGATATTTTTTTTAAATTAGTATTAATTTGCATTTTATTACACAGTAGTGTGGCATGCCGCACTTAATTTTCAACAGTGGCGACCGCGTGGCTCGCCAACTCTATTTCAACATCTTTCTACACCTGAGCCTTTCTTTTTTTCTGGATGGCTCACACAACTTGATTCATTCCCTCCACCGTATTTGAAATAGAATAAGCAGCTGGGTTCTAGCAAACCGCACTACCAGATTTAGTCACAGTCTTAGTCTATATTGCCTACCTCAAATGATCTGCTGCTGGTAGATCATAAAATAAATACAACAGCTTGTGGATGAGAGGAAACATAAAAAAGGACAAATCAAATGTACATATGAAAGTCAATGAAATAGTTCCTTTGTTGATAGTTTTCTTTTTATTAGTCAGATGTATTCAGTATGCACAGGATCTGACAACAGCTAGCGCGTTTCGCCCATAGATAGGGCTTCTTCAGGACTGTAATAGCATACAATTAAAAACATACATCAGTATGTTTCAAAAGATAGAAACTAAGGGCATTATTTTTTTTTTTTAATATAGTGAAAAATGAAAGCCAAACGAGGGAGAGAAATAAGGGAGAGAAATAATGCCACTGCATTAGAGTTTGAGGGTAGTGAAAGAGAGAGACATACAAGATTGTAGAAGGAAGGGGGTGGTGTGCACGAGATCGTACGTGACTACCCTACGAAGTGACAAGTGAAAATCAAAGATTGATATGGAGCGTGAGTGAGGTCCCAAAGCAGAATAGAAAAAGTAAGAGAGAACCGTGCTGTGTCTAATTTGGGTAATGAATACCTCAAATTGAGACGTGCGGGTGAGATGCTCATAATTCAAAGGATTGTGATTGCAGGTGCTAACGAGAAAAAAACGACACAAAAGTGTCTTTCTCATAAAGTGCTACGTAACCCATGCCATCTCCAGAACTGTCCAGCTGGTGAGCGCTAGCGTAGCTTACCAGTGATAGTAGATGAAAAAGGTACTTATGACGAAGTAACAAGGAGGCGCGTTGATAAGAAATCTGAAAAGAATATATTATGTAAGAAAATGTCAAGCTGCCAGGCAAACAGAGGAATGTCTGAAATAATCCAAGTAAGAAAGTGACATACCTGGTCAAAAGTTGAGAGCCTCCCGTGTAGGGGAAAAGAAAACTCTTCAAGAAAAACACAAGGGCCTTTAATGAAAAAGAAAAAGGGGAAGGATGTATGAATCACATGTGTCCAAGTCAACGAAGTGTCTAGAGCACAAGAAGACGCAGAATATCTTAACTCATTAAGTTTATGTATCAGGCCGCGGTCCCCATTGATAAAATTGAAACTGCATTTTATGTCTAGAGCTACAGTAAGAATAGCATTTCAAAGTGGAATAGGTGTACAAGGCTCATTGTAGATGGCTAAAGCTTGCCCAAGGAAAATGCGATACTTACAAGACGTTCGACTTAACCGGTAACCATAAAAATAAAAGTACTGTGAACTTAAAATAAGACGTGCGATATTCAGCAATATTGGATTAAAAAAATTAAACAAAAACTTATTAAGATTTCAGAAAAAGGAGGCTCACAGTTTCGTCTAAAAACCTTAGCAAGTAGCGACATTGCAATATGGAGTCAGATGTATTAGGCCAAAACAGAAAAATACATACAAATGTGGCCGCCAACATGGCTCACCAGTAAACACCTGCACGTAGCTCGTCTGGCGTCCAATACATTAGGCCAAACAGAAAACGACATACAGATGTGGCCGCCAACCTGGCACACCAGTAAATACCTACACGTAGCTCGGTCCAAGTCAGAGCGTAGGAGCCGTGTTCAGTGTACGTCGAGAAGTCAGAAATGCTGGTACGAAGTGCAGCTGGTGGTTTGGAAACATAGTTTAAATACCGGCAGAGACCGGAAAGTAAAACGTTTTACTTCTGGTTTGCCTGTGAGGCCCACTGGTTGAGATCATACTCACTTCCGGGTACCGTTTGAAAAAGGCTAGAGCGTATCTCCTGCACTAGTAAGAACATTGGCTCCCAATGGACATTGTAAAAATAGGAAATACGCGCATGACAGCAAAGTCGTGTGAGACCAAAAACAGTTTGTCAGTGCGTGAGCCGGGTGAGTTAATATCACGGCTAACGCAAAAAGTTCCGAAGGCCTGGTAAATTAAACGTAAAATCAATAAGAGGACACGCACGTCAGAAACAAGTAATGAGAACAAAAATTATGCTAAAAAAAAAGAGGCCTATTAAGTCGAATGAAGCCCGCGTTAAATCAAGATAGGCACCCACGAGGCAATGTGGGGAATTCAAATATCATGAACAATTGGGCATCAGAGTTCACCTAATTCACAGAAGTGCCTATGAGAGAGTACATAAAACATTTTAATTTGTATTGTGACACTTGGTGAGAGAGATACCGAAGAGGGAAGGGAGAAAGAGAAATCATAAAGTACATAACGCTTATGGTGCAAGGCCAACGAGCCTGGCACAGATGAACATGAACAAGGAGTTGTGATTTGGCAAAAGGTTACAGTGCCAAAGATTTTTGAAAGAATCATGCACGATAAGTGGCAATTGGGTTACAGTGCCTAAACCTTATAGGCTGGTTAAGAATAAATCATGCAATATTAATGTACATTCAATAAATAATGTGGAAGGTGGTCTTGCTACAAATATTGACATTTCATAATTATGAAGTAACATCCACACATGATTTTAGACATATGACAATAGACAGGAACACTTGAGACTGTAGCTAATGCAGTGTCATTCCCTCCACCCCAGCAAACAAAAAAACATGAATTAAAAAGCATTATCATTTACAATGCCTGTAGGTCTAACTTTCAGAAATGCAAGACCTATTGTATTGCAAATGTGTATTACTTGCTTTCGCTTTAAGTGTGCCGATTCTCTCACCCCTCCCACAACATTGCTTGCCCGCATCCACCACCATCACTCCAAGATCACCACTTTATAACGCAAAGTAGGCATTGTCTTCTGGACGTTCCTAGTGCAGAATCTGATCGCTGTAGTCCCAGTAGGTCAGTGTCACAAAAATAAAACCTCAACAGCAAGCATTTACAGAAATAAAGAAAGCAGGTGCATGAGTTGAAGCTCCAATTATGTATTAATCAGCCGAACTTCATGCACGTGGTCAAGGCTACGCAAGTATGTTTTCTCCACATTGCCATCGTGAAAAGATAGCTTTAACCCTTGATGAACATGATTGCATCCATGCTTTTTACAAACGGAAAACCTCATGTTGTGTATGTGATGAGGAAGTTCTTTCTCGTTATCTGTTACATTGAGTGGGGCTGCTGGGAGGAGGAGTGTGCGCGGACATGTACTGTTTTTTTTATAACCATAAGACACTGCCTGGCCTTACACACTCCATGGACCATGTGATGCCTATTAACAACTTGAGCCAGATGTGTGTATTGTCAATATGGCTGTTATCGTTAGCTTTGTGTGCCACTGGGCAAGCTCCAAGAGGAAGAGACCTCTCCAAGATGACTTCTCGCGTCACTCCAGAAAGAGTTATTTTTCAGAGCTACGTAACTTTGCAACTGATGCTAATCAACCTTTCAATCTGCTGCTGCACCTGGAGCCTCGTTCTGCAATGCATTTGCAATGCAATAGGTCTCGCATTACTGAAAGTTTGAGCTAATGGTGTTGCATTATTATTTGCAACACCAATACCTCAAACTTTCATTAACGCAAGACCTATTGCATTGCAAATGCTTGTTTTTACATAGGCAGACAAACACTGAAAAAGAAAAATATAAGGAGCATTGGCAGATACAACCTGCACATACTATTCAAGCAACAGTCTAACTTGTATTCACATTCTTCTCACAAAACTCAAGCCCAGTTTCAACTCTGTTTTAATTACTTCATAGGCTTTGTAAAACACTTGCATTTCTTGTGCAGCTGGATTCAGTCTACCATTAAAAACTTCACACCCACTCAAGTAGCTTTCGGCCTCTGACATCGATTCCTCATTTATAAGTCACTATGCCCATTCGCCCTTACTGTGTAAATAGAGGAGATCATGCAGTCCTCTGTTCCCAAATATTTGTATAAGGAAAGTGGCCTTGCACCATTTAAAACAAGCACTTCATAATCCTGAAGCGTAGCACGCACTTCAACCAAGCCTTTATCTGCGAAGTCTTTCTGTCCTGTAGCCTCTTCCCCGGTCACTCAAAGAATCACAAGCATATGCAAGGCACAAGTCCTAAACAACAGAAGTGGGGGACTAACAAAGTTAGGCAGTATGCAAGTGATAAATCATGGTGTGTGATATCATGGTGCATGACATCACAGCGCAACATCACAGGAAGTGACATCTGAATCAGATCCTAACACATCACACACGTTTCGCAGGTCTATCATGAGTACATTTGAGCACATTATAACATATAACAAATTAGATTTTGTGTCTGGGTTGTGCCAAAAAGTGACGCAACCCTGACGCAAAATTTGGGGCACAATTTGTATATTTATTTTTTGGGCAACAAGAAGAAACATAGCAGTAAATCTATTCTGCTTAATTGGTTGCAAAGTTGCATTTTAAAATATCTTGTGAGGTTAAAGCATCTGCTGTGGAGATCTTTGTGAGCCCAGTAAATCCTAGAGTTCAATGATAATGGTAAGATCACTTTGGAGGGTAACACATTTGCTGGAGATACCTGTGTTTTCTCTAGTCACAGTTTTGAATCAAAGTAGTGTAGAGGGTTAATATGTCTCCTGCAAAGCACATAATCTAACATGCAGATGACAGATCTTTATTTTCTGTAACTAGGTAAGTTGGTTACTGCTTTTAAAACAGAGATCCTTTTGTTACTTTCAGTTCATAAATTGTAATCCTTCTAATATAGAACAGTAAGCTATGAAGGACATGTGACTCCAACACCTTGTAACCCTCACTGTCTTATTTAACACATCTTGTACATTGATTTATGCACTTATAAGATTTATTGGCAATGTATAATGTGAACTTGTTTTGTAAGCGCTCTGACACCCTGTACTGTGATGAGTAGTGCTTTAAAAGAAATTAAACACGAAAGTGATATTTACTGGAACAGACCAACACATTTGACATTCAAACAGTGCATACATATCTCTTATATACAGGGTATGAACAGATAATAAGAATGCCACTCAAGTATTTGTGAAGTGATAACAACAAGCTGTGCGCAGTTGTTTCCCCTCCCTTGCATTTGGATCTAGGTGTGAGGCTCAGATAGCTCTGAGTCAGGACAGTGGAATAATTTGGAATATATTGGCCCCCCCAGATTCAGCCTTTGCTATGGGCCCAGCTGGAGTCCGAAATATGAAAGCCCCCTCACCGTCCCGCATGTTGCTTCTCCTAACGAAAGCAGAGAAGGTGCAGGTGCTGCTGATTGCGTCTTGGTATCTGAAAATGACACTGGGACAAGTACAGCATATTTCAGAGGGGTCCACTTCTTGTAGGGTTGATGGCATCAACCCAGTGAAAATAGTGGTTGGACGCCATGTACCAATGTGTACCCCTAACTTGTGCCCTGTACCTATGGAAACATTAAGAAGGCCAACCTTCTAAAGCTATTTTCAGAACTGCCATATCTCTCAGTGCCTTCCCCACCTGCGCCACACTTACACAAATCCATTAATGCCCACAATCATTAAAGAGCAGTTTTAAAGCATTAGCAAAGTGGGTGATCGTCCAGGGCCCCCACTCTATAAGGGGGCCGGTGGGTCAGTGAACATTTTCTTTCTTTCTTTTTTTTCTTTTTTTTTATCCTTATTCGCCACCAATTTCACTTCACTGCACAATCAAGTTGTCCAACCACACTCAGCAAGCTGAGAGGCGTAGGCGTCTGGAAATCGAAAGACCCGCCTACCGGTACATGAACTTGTTTATGTGATAATGAAGAAACCAACTGAGATAACTCTTTTACCAAGCTCCAAGAGCTAGATGATCCTCGTCTTAGATCTACCAGTACCAGACTGAGAGTATCCGGCATGGCCCGTAGAGTATTAAGGCAGCATAATCATAGGACCCAGAACAAGAGAAATAATAAAACGCAAACAATCAGCTCCGGGCCCCATCTTGATTGCAAAATATTCCAAAATATTCACTTCTTCTTGCTGCCTGATCTCAAAAGATCTAACTTGGAAACTGCCAAGACTGAGGACTGCCATTCTAAAAAGGAGGGGGGGTGGGGTCTGTCCATTTTATACAAATGTGCCTACTAGCTAGGAGGATGGCATAAAAAAGCCGCGATCTTGCAGGGCCCTTGACATTATCTGTCAAGCCGAAAATAATCAAGGGTAAATCGATGGTAACAGGGCTTCCCAGAGTATCAGACAAAAAATTTCCGATGTTGTCCCAAAAAGAGGCCAAAGCTGGACACTCTTTAAACATATGGATATCGAAAACTGAGGCCAGCCCGCATTTCTTGCAACATACAGGTAAGCCTTTATTTATTTTTGAGAGTTTTAGTGGGGAAAAGTAAGCACTATGAATGGTGAACAGGTGATACCTTTCTAACCATGCCGGTTTTACTATTTCATATAGGATCTTAAATGAACACTGCCACAATGTATCACAGTCTTGTGCTGGTAAGGAGCTTCCTCACAGTTCCTTGGCAAGTTTAATATCACCATCCACTTCTTCCGATGTTGCTTGATAACCATGCCGGTTTTAATATTTCATATAGGATCTTAAATGAACACTGCCACAATGTATCACAGTCTTGTGCTGGTAAGGAGCTTCCCAACAGTTCTTCGGCAAGTTTAAAATCACCATCCACTGCTTCCGATATAGCTTGATACCAGAAAGAGACTTCCTTCTTTCCAGGGGCTCTAGTCACAAGCTGATGTTCCAGGTAGTTGCCTCCACCTAGTAACCTTCCACAGATTGTTTGTAAATGTGATTGAACCCAGCTTACCAACTGGAGATATTTGAATTTAGAGAGACCCACACCGACCCTATCCCTAAGTTGCTCCCATGAAACAATGGTGCCATCAGGGATCAGATCCCACCAGACTGTCAACCAGCTTCCCTCAGAGGGGTTGCCAACCTGTCCCTGAAACAGTCTGGGCCCCCGGGGGAGTCCCAGAGGAGGACCAGGCTAGAAAAGTATCCAAAAGTGGCTGAACTCATCAATTTTGCCCATGTTTTACCAAGACCCTAGAGAACCTTAAGCTTCATTTTTTGTTTTTTACTTTGGATCACCAAATTTGAACAGAAAACCCTCCACCGGTAAATGTGCACCCCCCTAAGCTGAGCTAAAAACATCTCTCCCGCGCCATTATTAACCAGCATTTTCAAAAGCAAGCGTGAGTGTGAAAATTGGAAGGGCCAAGCATAAAACTGAATACCTGGCAAGGCAAGACCTCCATTCCCTCTCCTGCGACTTAGTTTTTTCCAAGCAATCCTGGAAAACATGTACCCCCAAACAAACAAATTGATATCCCTCTGAGTTTTATCAATTACCGATTTCTCAAAATGAAGGGGAATACAATTAAAGACGAATGTGATTTTCAGGAGTATTGACATTTTGACCAAGTTGACTCTGCCAATGATAGATAGAGGGAGTGAGGTCCAAGATTTCATTTGCTTCAAACACTCCCTTGCCACCATGGTCAGATTGGTCTCAGCTTTCTTAGTGATGTCTTGCAGGATGTTTACCCCCAAATATCTTATTCTGGAGCTTATCTGGTGCTGATGCCGGGTTGCCTCCTGATTCAAGACCATGACCTCTGTCTTTGAAGCGTTGATTTCGTAACCTGAAACCAATCTAAACTCCTGAGCTAGGCTGATGGCAGCTGGAAATGCTGTATATAAGTTGGCTTAAAAATTAAAATATCATCAGCATAAAAGGATACCTTCCTCTCCCACGCCCCAAATTAAAAAGGGTGCACAGTCAAAATATCGAGTTAACAATGTCGATTTGCACTAATATCGAGTTTGAAACATCGAAGGTAAGAAATATCGATATTCTAAATATCGTTGGTAAAAATATCGATAGGAATGTATAGTTAATAATATCGAGATAAGTAATGTCGATGATAGAAATATCGATATATATAATGTCGAAATGTCAAAATATCGACATTTTAAAATATATGTGTTTAATATATTATTAATAAAAATGTTATTTAAATTTGCTATAATGTTTAATTATAATATAAAATATTTATATAAAGTATTATAAATTTTAGGAGCGGGATGTTGGGTTATATTAATGTAAAAAAAGAATTATAGAAAATTGAATGCGAAATTAAATATTAGAAATTTGAAATATGAAATTAGAAAAAATATAAAAATTTTAGGAGCGGGATGTTGGGTTTATAGGGGATAAGGGTGGGGAGTGTATTAAAAAGTATTACATAAAAAAAATATATTTTGGAAATTAGTTTAATAGAATTCAAAAAGCAAATTTTATATATTTTGAAAAATGTTTTTAGAAAATGGAAATTTTTTACAATTTGTTGGAGCGGGAGGTTGAGTTTATAGGGGATAAGGGTGGTGTTTTAAAAAAATATGTATAAAAAATATTTTTTAAAAGGAAATTACAAATAAAAAATATGAATGTCGAAATTAATTATTTGAATTACAAATTAAAATTTTCGATTTTTTATTTGGAAAGTATTAAATGAATATTTAAATTTCACCGTGGATTATTGTGTTAAATGGGATAAGGTTGGGGAGTGGTTATAATATTATTATAGAGATGTTAATATTTAGTTAAATAATAATATAGAAATATGAATATACATTTAAAAATTAGATTAATATTTGTGAAATTTTAATTTACATTTACTTATAACTGTTTATGAGTGGAATTTTTGTTTTATAGGGGATACGGGTGGGGACTTAATAACACAAATCTACATAGTTAAAGTTCACTGCACTTACCCTAAATAGATGTAGATTGGAGTTGGAATAGTAAATTAAATATGTTCATTGTCCAGCTAATATCCTAATTAAATGTAGATTGGAGTTGGAATAGTAAATTCTATAGATTCAGTGTCCAGCACCTACTCTAAATAAATGTAGATTGGAGTTGGAATATTTAATTAAATAGGTTCAGTGTCCAGCACCTACCCTAATTAAATGTAGATTGGAGTTGGAATAATAAATTAAATAGGTTCAGTGCCCAGTACCTACTCTAATTTAATGTAGATTGGAGTTGGAATAGTAAATTAAATCGGTTCAGTGTCCAGCACCTACCCTATTTAAATGTTGATTGGAGTTGGAATAGTAAATTAAATAGGTTCAGTGTTTAGCACCTGCCCTAATTAAATGTACATTGCAGATGGAATAGTAAATAAATAGGTTCAGTGTCCAGCACCTACCCTAATTAAATGTAGATTGGAGTTGGAATAGTAAATTAAATAGGTTCAGTGCCCAGCACCTGCCCTAATTAAATGTAGATTGGAGTTGGAATAGTAAATTAAATAGGTTCAGTGTCCAGCACCTACTCTAATTAAATGTAGATTGGAGTTGGAATAGTAAATTAAATAGGTTCAGTGTCCAGCACCTACCCTAATTAAATGTAGATTGGAGTTGGAATAGTAAATTAAATAGGTTCAGTGTCCAGCACCTGCTCTAATTAAATGTAGATTGGAGTTGGAATAGTAAATTAAATAGGTTCAGTGTCCAGCACCTACCCTAATTAAATGTAGATTGGAGTTGGAATAGTACATTAAATAGGTTCAGTGTCCAGCACCTGCCCTAATTAAATATAGATTGGAGTTGGAATAGTAAATACATAGGTTCAGAGTCCAACACCTGCCCTAATTAAATGTAGATTGGAGTTGGAATAGTAAATTAAATAGGTTCAGTGTCCAGCACCTACTCTAATTAAATGTAGATTGGAGTTGGAATAGTAAATTAAATAGGTTCAGTGTCCAGCAACTACCCTAATTAAATGTAGATTGGAGTTGGAATAGTAAATTAAATAGGTTCAGTGTCCAACACCTGCCCTAATTAAATGTAGATTGGAGTTGGAATAGTAAATTAAATAGGTTCAGTGTCCAGCACCTACTCTAATTAAATGTAGATTGGAGTTGGAATAGTACAATAAATAGGTTCAGTGTCCAGCACCTACCCTAATTAAATGTAGATTGGAGTTGAAATAGTAAATTTAATAGGTTCAGTGTCCAGCAACTACCCTAATTAAATGTAGATTGGAGTTAGAATAGTTAATTTAATAGGTTAAGTGTTTAGTATTAATAGAAAACAATTTATATTGGATTTGGATAAGTAAATGTTTCATGTTCAGTGTCCAGTATCCAATTAAATGAATTGTATATTTATGTGTGAATAGTAAATTGATAGTAATAGTTAATTATATATGTAAAATAAAAATACAAATATATATATATTGTAAAAAAAATTTTTTTTTATATATTGGTAGTAATTCTTTAATAATGGGTAGTAGACCAAAATGACACAGTTTTAAACAAATTTTTTATTCCTTTGTTCATATTGTAATTAAAGCAAATAATACATGTTTAAAAAATGATTTTATACAATTTAAACAAAAAAATAAGTATAATTTGTCACCAATTTCTTTTTATTTTCAATACCTTTGCAGTAAATTACATTTGTGGTATATGTAAATTATATAGTAAATGAGAAAATATTGAACAATATACTATATAGAGTATATACATTTTAAGAGAAATTACAATACATCACAATTGTTAATAAATGATATAGTAATATATTTGTTACATATAAATGTGAACTTCAATATATGTTACATATGTAGATATATTTTCAAATAACAACATAGATAATATTTATAGTTCATATAATACAATGTATATTTTGCAAAAATTTTAAATTATAATATCTGTTATATATTTTTAATTTATTAATATTATTTTATAATATTAATACATTAAACATATTAGTCACAATTTGTATATAAATAATGAAAATGAACACTTTTATTTTCACTAATTTAAACACATTATGTTTTGTTTTATTATGACATTAAATATTAAAATATATTAATAATTAATGTAATAATAAAAACAATTATATCAAATTAATATTTTTCTAGAAAAATTAATAATACATAGGATAAATACAGCAAAAATAATTATACAGTTTTAACAAATTTCTATTAGTAAAACAAATTAATTTGACATTTATTTAACTATTATTTGGATAATACTATCATTTGGGTGTTTTATTTTGTAACCGCTCTTAGTCTTTTTGGGTCATTTTGGAAGATTCAAGCTCGCGGTTGGAAGCTACTTCACGTCTGAGAAGGTAAGATTGCTATTTGTTATATTTTAACTAATTTAAGGGAATTTTGAAGGTAGTACTTTGTTATTTGTTGTTTGTGGACTACTATGTTAGGGTTAACTTCGTATGTAGTTGGTCATTAACGTTTTTACCTTTTCTTAGCGTTTTCTCAGTAACAGCCTTCGAGTTATTGTGTTTGTGGCTTTTTATTAATTTTTTGTTAGATATATGTATGTTCTAGTTATTAATAATGTATTATTCTAAGTTTTATGTAGGTGGGAATGATTTTGTTTTATCTGGTACGTTTTTGGAAACAGCCATTTCCGTTTCCGAGCTGTTATGTTTTTTTTTTTAAAGAAGTGCATTTCAGTTGCTGTAACTGCTATGTGTTTTACAAATCGATGATTTATTTGGGTTTCTGGAGCGTTTCAAAAATTCTATAGCCTTTTTTGGGTTTTTGAGGGATTCAGATTTATCGAATTATTGGGATTTCGGATGTATTTCGAACAGTTGTATTTTTGCATTGTATTGGGCCACTTTATTTTTTATGCAATGTATTTATTACTGCATGGATTGTTATGGACCATTGGATTTGCTAATTACGTTGTTGTGAAAAGGTAAATGCATTTATGTTATTAAATGTTGTGGGTTGGGAAATGTTCAATTTAAAATAATATTCTGTTGAGTTAGATTTTTTTTTGGCTAAAAATTAATATATATTTATAATTTTTAGAAAAATAAATATCTTATAATTAGTGAATAAGATGGTTTGGTTAAATTTAAGCCATTTTTTAAAATGTCCAGAAATGTTTTGGGTTATTATTTTCAGTTTAGTGTTTTGGCTATCATTTTTAAGTATTCTAGTCCTCTTGTTGTGGGGTAAAGTTGTACTTGTTGTTGTAAATATTGGTACATTTGGGCTGTTTGTCTTGATAGTTTGGGTTTTAATTGTAGAATGGATTGCTCCATTCTTAACCCTTGGAAACTTTGTTCTTTTTGGATTGCTGTTAGTAGTTTGTGTAGTGTAGGAGTTGTTTGGCCAGTTGAAGATAGATAGGCATTATGCCAACCCTCCACTGCGTTGTTTGTTTTGGCCTCTTTATTTAGGGTTGGTAGATATACATTCCACCAAGGAATTAGGAATTTAGGCTGTCGTCTGTGGCCTGACCGGTGTAGTCTCCCCACTCAGGTATCCTCAAAATAATCCAAAAGTGGAGCCAATTTTTGTTCATTTTGTGTATAGAAAGGACTTTCTATTAAAAGATTATAGTGTTCAGCCACATCGGTTATTGGCACGTATGCTAGGGTAATGAGGTGTTTTATTTGGTATGCAAATGTAATATTGGTTGCATATTCAACACTAAGGGCTCCATTATGATGTCGCGCGGATCGCCACCGCCATGGTGGCGGTGGCGATCCGCCCGACAGAAATGCCCGGCCGCCACCCTTCCCCCCCCGCCACATTACAATGGCGGGGGGGACCGCAGCGGAGCCAAACACCGCCCGCCACTTTTCCGCCCCGGTCGGCTTGCGGCCGGGGCGGCAAACGAGTTACATGCAGGCGGTGTCTATCAGACACCGCCCGCAATATTACAATGGCCATTTTTCAATGCCTTTCCGTGGCGGCAATGCCGCCACGGAAAGGCATGCGGTGTTCACTTCGGGGGCCCCCTGTGGGCCCCCAGAGTGAAGGCCAAAGGGGGATGGCACACGGGGGGTACCTGTGGTACCCCCCTGCATTTACATAATCAAAGCGGTAGGCACCGCGCGGTGCCTGCCGCTTTGAGTATGTAAATGCTGCAAAGCATTTTTAGTATTGTGGCGGGCGGAGCACAGAGCTCCGCCCGCCACAATACTAAAAATAGAGGATGTGCCCGCCACAGTGGCGGGCACATCCTAATGGTGTGTGCGGGACCCCCGCCCTTAGGGCGGGCGGTCCCGATTTCCGATAGGATGGCGGGCGGGCAAAGCCCGCCCGCCATCCTAATGGGGCCCTAAGTGTTAATTTTTGCAAATTTCTCCATATACATTGGTTAAAATGGAAGTAACATCCTTGCATTTTTAGGGGAAAGAAGTCTCTTGTTTCTTCTTTGATTTTGTTTAATATTTCTGTGTATGTAGACGTTTGTTTGTTTGGTAACAAACAATAGATGAATGGTATGCAGGTATTGTGGAATTGCCCATGTATAGTATATAATTGATAGAAATGTTTAGGGCAGATGCAAAAAGTGCCATCCATCATCCATGTTTGACTATCTGTTAATTTCTTTAGGTTGGTGTTTGTTGCAAACATTATTATCCTTTTATCTTTGTTGTTGTTGTCGTAGAAGATAAAAGGTTCATCATTATGAGTTATGGTAAGCTCAGGTGGAATTATGACCTCTTCAAAAGTTTTAGGTGTTGCTATTGTTGGTCTACTAGATTTTTGGGTTCTAGCAATAGTTCTTTTTATAGAAGCTATAGTTGGTAACTGACCTCTTGCCTCTCTAGGTACTCTAGGTATTAATTCCTTAAGTATTACACTCGTTGGTAAGTCAGTGGTTATGCTTAATTCCTTAATATTGCCTAGAGTAGATCTAACCTCTATTTCAGAGATGTTAGGTGGATGGTTTTGTTCAGTAGTATTAATCACACTTGTTTCTCTGGTTGTTGCACGACCATAGCATTTGTTAGAATAATACTTAGTACATTTCCAGTTAACTTTAAGGTCTTTTTGTTTTTCCTGAGTATAAGTATACCCCATATAGCATAATAAAAATTTCCCTTTCTGAGATGAGATAAATCTTGCATCTTCTGTCATTGTTGGTTTCTTAAATCTAGAAAAGGTGTATTAAATATTATTAGAAATAGTCATTTTATTAGAAGAGAAAAAGAATTAGTATGTAACATTTGTGGGTAATTACCTATTCAAAAGTAGTAGATTTTCAAAGGAGATCTTTTTGTTGATTGATGCTTTAATAGATTGTAGTGGTCTGTGGAAAGAAAATGAAGCATATTTTAGTGAATGTTTATTTGTGTATTTTTATAGTACATTTGCTAAGGTACTATGTTTTAATATGAAAACTTTGGCAACATTGAATCTGATGTATATATCATTTAAAAAAATACCTGTTTTAAATATTCAAACAGTTAAATATTAACATTGTGAGTCTTTAAAAAACAAATATTAGTACTTGGGCATATTTTCTATGCTTACCTAGTTTTAATTTTTAGTTGTTGATGGTAGATGGTTTGTTGTTATGTTGCAGCTTTAATTAGTAAAGGTATCTGTGGAAAAAAGTAATGGTAATAAGTTTTATAATAGAAGTAACATTTTTTTAAACAAGCATTTCACATTTTAAGTCTTTGAAAACTGTGTTTAATAAAAAACAATAATTAGACATTTAAGTAGGAATTTATGAATTAGTTATAACATTTTTACTATTGATTTAGCATTTATTTAGTGTTTAAAGAGGAATGTTAATAAACTTACTTTTCAACTTTGTTGTTGTACTTTTCTAGAAAATGTTCATTTGTTTGTTAACCTTGAATCTGTTTAGGAAATATGTAGAGATAGATAGAAAAGCAGTTTTAGATATTTACAATGAACTGCAGGTTGCAGATAATGGAACATTTTATACAGAAACATAACATTACTTACTTTTAGTTGATTTGTAGTATATTCGTATGAGAACAATCTTTAGGGTAGTAGAAATAAGTGCAGTTTTCCTTGAAGCTGAATAATTGCTGCTGGTTTTTTAGTCTTAATTGTAGCTCTTTATATAGGGTATGTTTAATTAGTGTTAGTTTGTGATTGGTTATAAACCTAGAAAACAGTTCCTATTGGTTAGTTTGAATTTTTTTCATTTAAATAGTTTAGTTTGCTGAATGTGAAATGTTTATTCAGAGAGTTTGTGTATTAGTAAGTATTTTAAATCTAATATAATTAAGTAGTATAGCTTTAAAACATTTATAATATTAAAAAAATGTGTTTATATAACAAAAGTAATTTTTATTTGTTACATAGATTTAGTAAATTTTTTATATTTTTTTAGAGAGATATAATTATTTATTAGTGTTTATTATGTAAATACCTAGTTATATGGGTATAATGTTAATTTATTTTATGTGTATAATGTTTCTAGAAATTGTAAGAATAATTTAGAAAAGTCGATATTTAGGTAATGTCGATATTATTGATGTCTATATTTTGGTAATCAATGTTTTTGTATTGTGGTATATATATTATTGACTGTCGATATTTTGTATTTCGATATAAGTGTGATAGAAATTAGTTTACTCGAGATTTTTGTATATCGATATAGTGAGATCGATGTTTTAGTACATTTATAAATAAGTATAGGGTGTCGATGTAATTGTAATCTATATTTAAGACACGATATTTGTGTAGGTCGATTTTAGTGAAATCGAAATTTGTCAGTGATTCATTAAAAAGACTGGATTTTGGATTTCTGAGCTGTTGAGCAAATGGCTCAATATATAGATCGAAAAGTAGAGGAGGGAGGGGGCAGCCCTGTCTAGTTCCCCTAGAGATCTTAAAGGAGCCAGTGATATTGCCGTTTACAAGAAGTCTGGCCGTTGGTCTCTGATAGATAGACTGTATTGTACAGCAAAATTTCTCTCCAAGTTTGAATTTTTCAGGACCACCGACAGGTAGATGCAGTTCACTCTGTCGAAGGCCTTAGTAGCGTCTAGGGTCATGGCTGCCCATGGGATAGAGTATGTAGAAGCCAAATCGAACGCTCTGATTAAATCATATGTGAGGTGTGAGAGCTGTCGACCCTTAACAAACCCTTCTGATCTGAATGCAAAATGTCTCCTGCCACAAGTCCCAATCTCGTTGCCAATATTGAAGTAAAGATTTTATAATCGGCATTCAGGAGAGATATGGGCCTCTAAGACCCACAGTTAGATGGCGCTTTCCCTGGTTTCAAGATCAGAACTTTAGTGACATCATTCCATGAATCTGGTGGATTTAGGCCTTCTTGTAATATACATCATAGTGGGGACGATCTTATCACTTATCTCTCTGTAAATCTCGCCTCGGAACCCATCCGGGCCCGCAGCCTTCCCGTTCCTACAGCGTGAGATAGCGTCCCTTACCTCAGCATGGAAGAAGGCCCCATCTGGATGTTGCTGCTGATCTGAGTTAAGGGAGGGAAGAGAAATACCTCCAAGCCACCTCTGTGCTCTATGGCTGTCTACACTACCATCCTCCTGATAGATAGCTTGAAAAAAGGCCTGAAAGGCGTCACGAATTTCCTCGTCAGTAGAAAGAGTGCCGTTATCATTAATAATTATAATAATAATTTCCTTAATATAGCTCCTTGCTCGGTCTGATTTGCTCATCCATGCAAGGAGATTTCCTTTCTCCTTCCCCATACTCAAAGCGGGAGATCTTACTAGGTTCCAATCTTCGAGTAAGCCTGGTGTTTAAGACATTTTCAAGCTGGGCCTTTAATCTATTCACCTTGTCCTGTCGCTCTTGCTGGACTTCAGGGGGTACTTGACTCAATAGATCTACTTCCGCATCCTTCAACCTGATTTCAATATCTGTAATCTCTTCCTTGTACTTTTTATTTCTGTAACAAGACCTGCTGGTAATTTGGCCTAGCAAGTAGGCTTTTAGAGAATCCCAAACTGTGGTTATTGGAGCTGTTCCAGAGTTCACCTCCAAAAACCATTCAACTTCTTGTGAGAGAAATGAGATTTCCTCCTCCTCCAAAAGTAGGGCACGGTTAAAAGACCATGTCCTGATTAAGCTAGATACTGGACACTCCAACCCAAGAAGAATCCAAGAGTGATCTGAAAGATGGGGTGCAGGTATGAGATATTCTTAACCTGGCCTCTTAAAGAGAAGCTGACCAGAACAAAGTCAATTCTTGATTGGTGCCGATATATATAGTTTCGGTATGAGACACCTAACTGCTGCCCTGATCTATCTCTCCAAATATCCGATAAGGTGAACTGCTTAATTGCCCCAATCAGATACTCCCGAGATTTAGACGGGACTACAGCTCTATTGTTTGGTGATTTATCCAGTAAGGGGTTCAAAATGTTGTTGAAGTCTCCTGCCAGGATCATTGGTTCTGGGAAGTCGAGCAAAGAAGAGAAAATAGACTTAAGACTCGAGGGGTCATCGTGGTTGGGACCGTAATATCCGATCAAAGTTAGCAAGGTCTCCATTATAACAACTTACAGATGACCCATCTGCCATTTTGGCTCTCTTAACTGGGATAGAATTTGAGCCCTGGCTGATTTCTTAAATAAAATGAAGACCCCTCTAATATTTGCTGACTGACTAGTGCATACGAACGAGCCAACCCAACTTAAGGATTTAAACAGAGAGGTATTCTCTTCCTCAAGTAGATGAGTTTCCTGGATGACAATGACCTGCGCAGGGGAATCCCGTAGATATTGTACGATCTTATCACTTCCAGGTCTAGTGCGCAGACCATTGACGTGCCAGGAAAGAATCTAGATAGAGCTCATGGTGGCTCGGAATTTCGCTTATCCACAAGAACCAAAGTTTGAGGCACCGACACCAGCACCAGCACGCAGATCATCCCCCTTCCAACACCCTTATCATTCAGTTTAAAGTTGGAAAAATCAAAAATAATGGGAATGAGGATTATTTTTTTTTTCTCCCCTGCTGCACCCCCCATCCCTTGTGCCCCCACCAACCCAATCCCCACCCTTGGCGAACCCTACCCTCAATCATCTGGACAAATAGAGTCCAGATATTTGCACCCCGGAGGTGCCCATCCCACCTCCCCCTCCCCCTCCATATGACAAAAAAAACTGAAAATACTATGGGAAAAATAAAAGAAGAACCTAACTTATCCTGTCCTGTCCTAACTACAGCAGAATAAGAAAGAGATAGCTTAAAAAGGAGTAATTTTTCTTTCATTTAACCCTATCTTATGCACACATTTTTGTTATTTATTTATTTATTTATTTTATTCAACCACTGAGCAATTCCTCCTTCTACCAATCTGGTACTTCCACCATGCTAGAAATAGAAAGCTATTAAAAAAAAAGCTTGTGGAAACTAGGGAAAGCTAGAAGAGGCGTGACAAGGGGGGTCTGTGACCAGTTCACTAAGCCTCGCTCTTCTCTATGTTAGAGAGCAGTTCCTCTGCCTCCTGTTCTGATCTCACATTATGCATTTTGTTTTTAAACATGATCCTCAGAGAGGCAGGAAATTTAAGATGGGCCACTGCTCCTAGCCTCTTGAATTGCTCCAGCTTCCCACGCAGCTCCCTTTGCCTGTCTAGCATTGCTCGAGCCAGGTCTGATCTAATTTGAAATGAAAAATCCTTAGCCTTCAGCCACTCATACTTGAGAGATAGATTAAGAATTTTCTCTTTCAATGAGTAAGTATGAAAATTTATAAGGATCTTTCTTGGTTTGGGTTTATTCGGATCCTTCGGAAGGGGTCTCTGTGAATTCTCTGAATGTCCCTCCTCAACTCATCTTCCTCTGGTTTTTGAACCATCATGCCTCCTACCTCCTGAAACAGACCCTGAGATATATCCTGGGATATGGATTGGTGCACCTGACCTTCCTCCTCCATTGTGCTCTCCCTCTGCTCCAAAGCAGGGCTCTCAATATATTTGATGTAACAGTCTCTCCAGAGAGTGGGGGGGCCCTGACACTTTGATACCACTCTATTGACAAAACCCCCTATGGGTTCAATCATCCCCCCTCTTCCTATCTTACAGGCCTCTCCATGCCTCACTAAACTCAGGACCTCTGGAAGAACTTTAAAATAAGATCTTAAGGAAGGAGTGATCCTGAGCATGGCATCTGAAGGGGTTCTTTTAGCCCTACCAGGTTTTGTATTCCTTTTTTTCACTTCCCCGCAAAGGAAGGTAGAAGTACTC
The DNA here is from genome assembly GCF_964261635.1 of Lissotriton helveticus. Taxonomy (NCBI): domain Eukaryota; kingdom Metazoa; phylum Chordata; class Amphibia; order Caudata; family Salamandridae; genus Lissotriton; species Lissotriton helveticus. Next base: position 305,395,950 of record NC_136067.1, on the reverse strand, counting down.
TTCCCTGTGATTGTAGCGCTTCTACTACCCTGACCCTTCTTAGTACTATTCTTGGTACTATCTGTGCTTACTTCCAGACTGTCCTCGTCGTGCTGTTTAGTATCCTTTCCGACATACTTCACCTTGGCGAGGCCCTGGGCCCCCCACCACGTTTAAGCCCCTGGGGCTTTAACATAAGCTGGGACAGAGGCTGTGGCATTGACTGAAACAGTGCGTCCTATCTGAAACTTAGGCTGAGGCCCCCCGCAAACCACGAAACCACCTTGAGGCTGAAGCTGCTCCTTCTTCAGCATCTGGGATTCAGAAGATTCCCCTTGCAGAAGCGCTCTGGAGTTTTCCTTCTTGTCGCTACTGTCGCTTCCCTCGGCGCTCTCCCACATGGGCAGTATGCGGCTAGCACTGCCTCTACCCCGGGTGACCAGGAGGAGACCGCGAGCCACTGCTCTGCAGCTCCTCCTAAGCACCACCGCGTCGGGTGGGGGAAGACGGAACTGGGCGGGGACCGAAGCCAGGTCCGAAGCACATCCGTGATGAAGCGAGGCAAGAGCGATGGAGCCAGCGATGGAACCGACAAAAAAAACAGGCAACACGAGGGAAATGAAAAACTCCCCAACACTGACCAAAACGAACGAGGCTGCCCAACTTACCTGTCAGCTCAGCTAGCTGCCGCCATGTTCTCCAGCTATTTTAGTGAAGGAGACCAACTTATGCCCAATCAAAGTCTCTACTCAAGTTCACCAATATGTAGGTGGAGCCACAGCCCTTCATTGTAGTAATCCTGAAAGTGTTTTTTCAAATAGATCACATTATGTCAGGGGACAGCTGCACTGTCAAACCAGACCTAAAAAAAGAGAAATACAATCTAAGATTTGGAATGTTGCTTTTTACAGTAGTAGTTCTATGCTGACAAAGGTGGTTGTGCTACACTGCTGTTCTCACAGAACCTCTGGTGAGTAGAAGAAGATGCAGGATTTTTTAAGGTGTAGATTTACCTCAGTGCACAGAAAGAGGAAGTATGGAATTGTTTTCAAGAGTCTCTGACCTGGAAACATTAATGCTTAGGCTTAGTGTAGGTATTTAATTACAGTTACAAAAGAACTCATTTGTTTCACGATTTGAAAAAATAGCAGCTTATGATAAAAAGTAGAAAAGTAAAAGTGTTGTTATCCTCTGGGACCAGTTAAGAACTTTATGCGCACTCTACTACACAGGTTTGTGGCATAGGCTTAACGGTCAATATATTTTTCAAAAGCATGTTATTTTACATTTTTCATCTGATTCAGGTAACTGACAGATTCCCTAAACATTAACAAGTGCTATGACACAGTCACTGGACTCAATATTGAAGTGACTGTTCGGGATGGGTGCTATTTAAAATATGAATTAGATTTAGAACACCTGTGTACATGCAACTATTATAGAGCAGAATTCATAAGATATCATGAACAGAATACTGATCATTCATACTTTAATCTGAACCCAATAGTAGGATACGTATATTGTTTTATTGGAAAGTGAAGCACCACTTTTGGTTTTCATAATACATCATGATTTGTATTCAATTTAAAAAAAATCTAATCTTGCAAGCAAATCATTGAAATAGAACATTTGTGCCTGTGTCTTCAGTACTATCTTGAAATGTGATTGGAAGACTTATTGTTCCCACTATATACACCATATTCACACGCATACACCCACACAAACACCACCACAGAAACAAGACATAGCACTCTACCCTAAATTATACACAAAAAAATAGTGTACACAGCATGCACAGAAATATGCACAAACTGATTAAAGTGCTAGTGTGAAGTGCCAGCTTTACAAGTTTCCGCCCCTTGGAAAAGGAGGTTGACCCAAATTTACAAGTTTAGGTTACTACTGCCAAAAAGAAACAGCAGTAAGCCCAGCACCAACATGTACAACCACTGATACTGCAACACCATCGTACAGAAAATATCAGATGTAAGGGCGTAATAAAAAATAGCAAGTGGTGTTAAATTAAAATAAATTATTTAAATCGGTTAAAGAAATACATTAATATAATTTACATTTAAAAATAAATCTGCCCTTCTGATCCTTGTCCACCAAAAATCTTCAAGAACATTCTTTTAACAACCTTTGCTGCCACATTAGTCAGAACAATCGTCAATAATTATTTAATAGCTGGAGTCTCTCCAGAAGACTCATATAAAGGCTTACAGATGTTCATTATTGAAGAAAACAACCTCGCCCCATATCACCCAAACAACTACAGATCGATTACATATGGGCCTTTCCTGAGCAAACTGATTGAAAGAGCAGCATTCACCCAGATGTCACAATTCATTGAAGAGAACTCCATACTTACCGATTTCCAAGCAGGATTCCGTCCAAGATGAGGCATGAAATCTGCCCTCATTGCCATCTGGGATGACCTTAAAAACACAATAGACCAGAACGAGGTCGCTGTATTACTTCTCTTGGACCTTTTAGCTGCCATCAACACAGTTCTTCAAGTCACTCTAGTCTGAAGACTGGATCACTGAAATATTATCGACGGTCACATTATCGACTAGCAATAATATCGTTGAATAATTATCGACTACAAAAATATCGACTTCGTATACCTATTACACAAAATACAAAAATATCGACTACAAAATATCGAGTACTTAGAATATCGAGTACATAAATATCGTCTTATTAAATATCGACTACTAATATATCGTTGTTCATGAAATTACACCTAACACTACCAAAATATCGACTACTAAAATATAGAGTACAAAAATATCGTTTCTAAACAAATATCGAGTTATTTTTTGTACCCTTTCATGTCTAAAATACCATATTACTTGTCTATAAAAGTCATTGCTCTATACAAAAAACATTTTACATATAAAACCTGTTACTTTTATAACATTACTATTTATCATCATTTCCTATACATTATATTAAATTCGTTATATCATTTGAAAAAGAATCTTTACATGTAACTCAAATGTTCTTAATATTTTTATACTTACACATCTATTTTATTTAACAACTAACCTGCTTTAATGCGGAAACCACCACATACCACCATTCTCACATCAACAAACACACCAATTAACTTAAAAAAAATTCAAACTAGCCTATACAAATCTTCCTTTCATCCTACAACCAATCAAATCCAAGCACACAAAATACACATACTATAAAAGGGCTAAATCCATTCTACCATTTGGTGCTGCTAACTCTATAGAAAGAAGATGCCAACACTATGAAGATTTTGTTCCTGAACAAACATCTTTAAAGATCCAGCTCACTAGCTAATCATTCAAGTAAGTTACATTGCATTATTTAAAAATCTAAATTAGTAGTCTACTATTTTACTTATATCTCCTAACTCTTCCACTTATGTAATTTTTATCTCCTCCTACTTTTCTAATAGAAACTACTACAAACAAAATCCTAATACCTGCTCCTATTTCTTCCCCTGCAAAATAAGATAGTAAGTATATATTAATGCTCTGTTCTACAACAACAGCTGTTTTTAAACACTATTTCACAAGATTCATACTTTACTTAAAACATTTTATTCACAGATATTCAGCGATTTTCCGATTTCAACACTACTAATGTATAGAACTACACTAATTAAACATGTAAGTATATATGTTTTTGTTATTAAACAACCAACATTTAAAATGCTAGTTTCTAAACAACATATCTTGCATATTACATCTTCCCTACAGATCCAATAAAAACATCCTACATCAACTATACCAAAAGACAAGACTACCCTTGTAAAAAATGTAAGTATACATCAATTAGTCTAAAACTTCAGAAAAAAACAAGAACTATGTTCTTAACACCATGTTATGTATTTTATATTTCCTCTACAGATATTGTGAATACATCATACATCTATTCTACCTACAGCAAAGAAAAGTACATATTTAGAAGTTAGTATACTTTTAAATATTTCCAATTTCCCAACGGTAAAAATTTTTTTTTATAATATGTGACATGTATTTATTCTATCTTCTCTACAGATCTAAACTTGACTACCTTGATGTACTCCACCAAATACTACAACTCTACTATTTAAACAAGTAAGTATATGTAATGTTCACATCAAATGTAGTACTAAGCAAATTAAAAAACTGCTTTCTCCTAGGAAAAACGTGTGTTATGTATAAACATTAACTTAGCATTTCTATATTTTCATACCAACAGTAAATAAAGAAATACATACAAGAAAGTCCTTCAAAATACAGTTCTGCATTTGTGATTACTACTTTTAGTAAACGTAAGTATAAATACAACATTAATTATGTTTGCACCACTAAGTGAAATATATGTTATTTGATTTTGTTTCTTTCTACTCTTTCCTAGAACAAGTAAAACAAAATGACAGAAGGTGCAGAATTTGTCACAGAAAAATAAATTACTGTTATGTTATATGGGTTATGTTTATAGTCAGGAAAGACAAAGTGGTAGAAATGTTTTCTGGAAATGTACAAAATATTACTCAAACAAATGTTATGGAAGGGCTACTACAGAGGAAACTAATGTGCTATTTACCAGGGAACACAATCATCCCCCCAATGTCACAGAAATTGAAATAAGAGATGCTTTAGAAAGTATAAAGACTGCTAGCACACAAAGTGATAGACCAACAACACAAATCCTTAAAGAGGAACTGTTAAAAGTCCCAGCCCATGCTTCAGGTCAACTACCCTCTATTGACTCACTAAAACGCACAATTGCATACACTAAAAGACGCACTTCCACAACTCCACCCAACCCTACTACTTTTGAGGAAATTATTATTTCACCAGAAATGTCCATCACACACAATAAAGACAAATTTATCCTTTTTGACAATGAAAGCAGTACAAACAGAATCATAATGTTTGCAACTGCAAGTAATTTAAGAAAAATCCAACAGTGTCCCCAATGGATGATGGATGGAACATTTAAACCATGCCCAAAACCTTTTTATCAACTATATTTCATCCACGGGTTATACCATAACTATAACATCCCTTTCATTTACTGTTTGCTACCAAACAAACAGCAAAACACTTACACAGAAATATTAAATGTTCTCAAAAATGAAATCAATAATTATTTTCCAGAAAAAATAATTATTGATTTCGAATTAGCTATGATTAATAGCATTTTGAAATTATTTCCCCACACAGCAATCCAGGGTTGTTACTATCATTTCAATCAGAGCATATGGAGACATCTCCAAAAATCAACTTTAAGTATTTTGTACTCAACAGATAGCACCTTTGCCTATCAAATTAAAAAATGTATAGCACTGGCCTACGTTCCTGTTACCGATGTAGCGGAACACTATAATTTATTAATTGACAGCACATATTACAAGAGAAATGAAGATAAACTAACCCCATTACTGGATTATTTCGAAGATACTTGGGTGGGAAGGTTGCACAGATCTGGACATCGACGCCAACCCAAATTCCAAATCCCTTGGTGGAATGTCTATCTTAGTACTTTAAACCAAGAGGCAAAAACCAACAACAGTGTAGAAGGGTGGCATAATGCTTTCCAAGCTACCACAAGCAGAACCAGACCCACATTCCATAACCTACTAGAAGCTTTGATAAAAGAACAAAGCTATCAAGAACTAAGAATGGAACAATCAGTGACCCAAATTGGTCCAAAACTAAGTAAACAAACTAAACAAATGTTCCGACTACTGCAAAGTCAAGTCACACTATACCCTACAACTAGAAGATTAGAATATCTGTCAATAATAGCTAAAACCCTACTATAAAAATGTCTACAAAATATACTAATATCTTCTTACAATAATGGTACATATAACAATCATAAACATTTCAAAACAATTATAAATAATACATATTTGTTTTACAAACTTATCAAAATTTTGGACATTATTTCTGAACAAATATGCAATATTTATAATTACATCACACATACACATTACATAAAGATCAACATTTCCCACCCAATAAATAGAAATATAAAATTACTTACAATTTTTGTAGATGACAGAGACGTAATGAAGCAAAATACAATCCATACAATCCATTACAAAGTAAGAGAAATCCAATATGGGAAACCATCAAAAACCCGAAAATAATGTTAAAATAAAATAAACGCTCCAGGAAATCCCGAAAACAGTAGTGTGGACACTTTATTATTTAAAGTGATATACACACAACTTTAAAAAAAACGTTGACGCATACCAATGTATCAATCCAATACGAAACTCTCAAAAAACCCGAAAAAAGGTAAAAATTAATAAAATCCGCTCCTGGCAAACACGAAAAATAGGAGATACACGTAAAAATATAACCATAATAAGTCATACATTAGTATCTCCAAAAAAAAACACGCTTCCTTCCATGTAGTTTTCATGCGAGGAACCGGAACCTGTAAAAAAATGTGTGTTTCTTTATAACTAAACATGATTAATTATTTTGTTAATAATTAATAATAATAAATAATATAACTTATTTATTATTATTAATATAAAATTTATAACAATTTACTATATAAATAATTGCCTTAAATAATGTATTTTTATTTCTCTGAATGTATGTATTTCTGAAAAGAAAAGAAAAATGTTTAAGTTAATTAATTAATAATAATAATAATAATTATATTTATTATTTTTATTAATTAATTATAAATTTTTAATAATAATGTCTAAGTATTATAAAAGTATATAATTGCATAAATAATCTTTTACCAATACCAGATCTTATTATTATACATATTATTCCCCTTTACAGTTATAAAGTTAACAACATAATATATTTATATGTATAATTTAAAAACAACATTGTCAGAAATATGTGTAAAAAAATGTCTTAATTAGTATTTCCATATCTTGAGCAAATATAATAATTGTCATGTTACTTTATACAAATGTAAATATTAAAATTAAATATTTAATAATATTAATATATAATATTAACATTATTAAATATAAATGGAAGAAACAGAAAAATAACTGGTATTTTATTTATTTCAATATAAATACTTGTAACAGAAAGTGATTGATAATAAGATTTTGTTTTGACATAAAAAATGTTGTGAAAATTTTTTGTGTCACAAATTAAAACATGTACATAAATGATAATGTGTTCTTCTGCAAATACAACATTTCCAAAAATCTTTATGTTATATTTGATAGTGATTGTATTGTATTACACATGAAAAAATAAAAAAATTGTAATAAAGTTTTGTGAAAACATCCATTTTGCATTGTCTTGTAATATAATAACACACTAAATAAATTTATATGCAAATGTGCAGGACACTGACCAATTAATAATTGCTATTTCTACTCCAGTCAAAGTATTATCAGAGAAGTTGCTGGACACTGACCAATTATTATTTACTATTCCTAATAATATCTGGAAAGGTGCTGAAGACTGACCATGTATAAATTAGAATAGCTACTTTAGTATAATGTTATTGAGTAAAAATTGTCAAATATTTATATATATTGTATAAATATTATAAACATATTTTTTTAGTATATTTTTTGCTGAGTAGTTCAAAAAATTATTATTAGCATAAAAAATAGCAAGTATTTGTCACTCAAAAATTTCAAATAATTGTAATATTTATAAAAAAATTCTCACACTTTATATACCCAAACAGACCCTGAACCCTAAAAATACCCCTTTACCCTAAAACTAAAAAGTGTCCATGAACTCAAAAATATACTCCTTTACCCAAGAACTGGAAACTGACCCTGAACCCTAAAAATACCCCTTTAGCCAAAAACTAAAAACTGACCTTGAACTCAAAAAAATCTCCTTTATCCAAAAACTGAAAACTGACCCTGAACCCTAAAAATTCCCCTTTAGCCAAAAACTAAAAACTGACCCTGAACCCAAAAAATACCCCTTTACCCAAGAACTGAAAACTGACCCTGAACCCAAAAATATACCCCTTTACCCAAAAACTGAAAACTGACCCTGACCCATTAAATATACCCCTTTACCCAAAAACTGAAAACTGACCCTGAACCTAAAAATATACCCCTTTACCCACAAACTTAAAACTGACCCTGAAGCTTAAATAAACCCCTTTACCCTAAAACTGAAAACTAACCCTAAACCTTAAATATACCCCTTTACCCACAAACTGAAAACTGACCCTGAACCCTAAAAATACCCCTTTACCCAAAAACTGCAAACTGACCCAGAACCTTAAATATACCCCTTTACACACAAACTGAAAACTTACCCTGAACACTAAAAATACCCCTTTACCCAAAAACTGAAAACTGACCCTGAACATTAATTATACCCCTTTCCCCAAAAACTGAAAACTGACCCTGAACCTTACATATACCCCTTTACCCACAAACTGAAAACTGACCCTGAACCCTAAAAATACCCCTTTACCCTAAAACTGCAAACTGACCCAGAACCTTAAATATACCCCTTTACCCACAAACTGAAAACTTACCCTGAACACTAAAAATACCCCTTTACCCAAAAACTGAAAACTGACCCTGAACATTAATTATACCCCTTTCCCCAAAAACTGAAAACTGACCCTGAACCTTACATATACCCCTTTACCCACAAACTGAAAACTGACCCTGAACCCTAAAAATACCCTTTTACCCAAAAACTGAAAACTGACCCTCAACCTTAAATATACCCCTTTACCCACAAACTGAAAACTGACCCTGAACTCTTAAAATACCCCTTTACCCTAAAACTGAAAACTGACTTTGAAACATAAAAATACCCCTTTACCTAAAGAGAGAAAACTGACCCTGAAAACAAAAATTCCTCCTGTACCCAAATGTAATTAATATTATTTAATTAACTATTAATGAATTATTAACTATAAATAATAAGTTAATATATTAGCAAAGTAGCTGTAATTAATTGAATGTAATTATTTATAATATTTATTCCCAAACAAATATTTAATAATAACAATTTATTAAATAAAATATTTGTATAAATAATAATTGAATTAACTAATTAATATTAATTAATTACTAATTATTTACTAATGATAAATAAGTACCAAATTATATGAATTAATTAAAAAAAAATATTTATTGGTTACCAATTAATTGTTAATTTTAATTTATAAGAAACATATCATAATTAATTATTTCTTTTAAATTACTCCCCACCCTTATCCCCTATTAACCCAACATCCCACTTCTAAACATTAAGTACAATTTATACCAATAACAACGATGAAGATATTTTAGCACATTAACTGTAATTTATTTCATTTAATTATTAATGAATTTTTCCCCAATTATGTAACAAACTATAACAACTTTTATATATCTAACAATTACTCTAAATAATGTAATTAATTAATTAATATTAATTATTTACCAATTAATTAGTAATACAAAATTTAACCAAAATTATAATAATTAATTAACTAATTAAGAATATTTATTTTCCAATTAACTAATTAATAATAATTAACTACCAATTAATTACTACTTAAAATGTGATTACCAATTATATTAATTAAATAACTAAATAATATTATTCAATTTCCAATTAACTATTTAATAATAATTAATTACCAATTAATGACGACTTAAAATGTTATTACCAATTATATTACTTAATTAACTAATTAATAATATTCTATTTCCAATTAAGTAATTAATAATAATTACTTACCAATTAATTACTACTTGAAATTGTATTTCCAATTATATTAATTAATTAACTAATTAATATTATTTATTTTCCAATTAACTAATTAATATTATTTAATTACCAATTAATTACTAATTAAAATTTTATAGAAATTTATATAAATTAATTAACTTATTATTATTAATTATTTCCCAATTAATTAAAATATAAAAATATTTACAAACATATATAAATTAATTATTTATTTTAAATTACTCCCCACCCTTATGCCCTATTAACCCAACATCCCGCTCCTAAACATTAACTACAATTTATATTACTATTAAAATTTATTTATATTTTTTACCTTTTTTCAACATAATATCGATATTTTTTCCTTTGACTATTAATCGATATTTTGTCATGTCGATATTTTTGAGTCGATATTTTTGTACTCGATATTTTATTATCATTATTGTAATAGATATTTTTCACAACGATATTTTTGTTATCGATATTTTATCATATTCGATATTTTTAACTCGATATTTTGTCCATTCGATATTGTGGAGTCGATATTATGTCTGTGCACCCTGAAGACTCCATGAAACCGGCATAGAGAGGACTGCTCTTGACTACCATACTCAAAACACATATGTACAGCATATGTTTGTGTTTGTCAACATGCATAATTTTTTATGTATATATTTAGATATGTTCATTACTTTGTGCAAATATATATAATTCTTATGGTTTCAAAATGCATGGATATTCGTAGGTTAAAGTAACATTATAGTTAGGTGAATATGTCAGTAACAACTTTAATGTTTTGAACTAAAAAATAGAAACACAAAAAATCACCAATTATTGTTAGCAGAACTAACTCTATCTTATGCCTCTGCCATGCACTGCTTATGACCTCACATATACATCACTCATGACATGGTCTATGGCAACACTGCTGACATAATTGATGACATCCAATAAGTATGTTAGTGTGGGTATCAATCATATTATTTTTCTACCTAATTTTGTACAGGCTGTGTCTAGCTAAGCAGTGTAAGTTTTTACAAAACGCATGTGCTCCTCATGCACCATAAGTGTGTAGAGGTATTGAACACATTGTAAATATTTATATTGAAGAGTACCTATGTGTGCAGGTGACAGTTAACAGCTTGTGCTCATTATGTTCCGCACAAGTTTTTTGGTACTGCAGAAAAAGTTTCCAGCAGGCCAAAGATTCTACCTACTACATACTAAGGCCCTCCTTTATTAAAAGTGTTGCATCGCTGCAGTAAAACAGCAATGTAACACTTTTCAGTGCGCCCTCATTGCGACACCATGGATGGGCCATATTTACAGTACAGCGCTCCATGTCGCAAGGATTGACAGATACGTCAGGAATCGTGACGTATCTGTCTGCGCAAAAATAGCACATTGCTGCAGTGTGTCTGGAACCAGACGTAACTCCAGCAATGTGTCATTTCACATGGGGTAAGCTCCATATGAAAAGGCCTGTGTCACTCCTTATGCCTGCTTTAAGCAGGTGTAAGGATTTGACACAGTGAGACTTAGAAGTATCACAGTGAAATCTCACAGATTTTCTGCACTGGAATGCCCACCCTGCATACATTATATCTGACGCAAGTATAATGTAGCTCAGGGGTTTACAAAGTGACGCATCTGCCTAGAAGCGTCACTTTTTAAATATGGCAACTTTTTTAACTGCAGCAGTATAGCCTCATAAATAAGGCCCTAAGTATTGTAAACAGCCTTGAGTTATTAGGCAGAATCATCTCAGCATAACAATTTATACTTATCATAGACTACTGTGTTCAACAGGTATTAACCTACGTACATGTGTCTGTTTTATTTTATTATACCTATCATAATTAAGGTTCCCAGTGTTCCGTTTTTACTGATTTTCACAGATAAATACAGATAGAAAACAATGTGTTTTCTGTCTGTATTTATTTTTAAAAGCAGAAAAATACAGAAAATTATGCGTCTTGTGGGTGACTCTCCATCCTGTTTTTCGTGCTTTCCCGGAAAACAGCTGACCAGATGGACAGCATGGGAGGATAAAAAACAGGTTCAGATTTCCCTAAATATAGGCATGTGTTAACACATATATGTATTATGATGCTGATATTTACCTGTGGATGTAATCTTTCACTATATTTGGCAGCTTAATTTGTTCCAATGCAACAGATAGCAAAGTACGACTGCATGTTTATCAGTTAAATTAATGTGGAAATACTCCATTTATTCACAAAACACAAAATATATTTGGATAAATACCAATAAGATGGCAAAAATTTAAATATGAATAAATACAGACGGTAATGTTAAAAAAATAAATACAATAAAACCAGGAGCCCTAGTCATAAAGGGTAAATATTACCATAACAGTTGTATCTATAAGTGCTTCTCTGTTGATGTATTGGTGAAAAATATTAAATAAAAATAAATAAATATAAATAAATAAACAAAAAAAATACTAAAAATTACATAGATTAATTAGCTTTAGTACAGCAACACTCGACATCTGAGTTTCTAAATATTTACCAATATATGTATATATGGGACTTTATATAATACTACTTTATTTCTCTTTACTATTTTCCATATACAAGTATGTATATATTTATTACTTTGCTCCCACTGTAAAAAAAATCTTTAACTCTCTCCAACTCACTACTCTATGGCTCACCCTTTACCGTTTCTAATATATCCTCTACCTCCACTCTCTGACTCATCCGAATCCTTATATTTTACTATTATGATCTCCCAGATAACCATTTCTAGATTGTTTCCTCCTCTAACCCTACTTTGACTCACCCCGTACCTCATTATACTGCTATGATCTCCCAAATAACACCTTCTAGGCTCTTCCCTCCTTTAGCTCTCATTTATCCTATTCAATCCAACTAATAGTCTCACATGTCCACTGCTCCAATTAACGACTTGGATTTCCTTATACTGATCTAACACCTTGGGTTCCAGAGTAGTGAGCTACTTAACGAAAAGCATTTGAAAGCCTAATCAGGGGTATTAAGCATTATATAAATCCAAATACAATTGCAATTTTAAATATTTAATTAGAAAACATTAGGAAGGTTTTTGGAATGCATAAATTAATGTAGAATTTGTTTAGTTACAATTATGTTACATTATTTTTAATTAATTCTAAACATCATTTATATTAATTATTAATGCAAAATAAAATATATTTTTTACTTTAGGTAGGAATCTATTTTTAAATGTAAACTTAAAAAAAAATCATTTAAAATTAGTTAAAGATTTAATTCCAAATGAAAATGACTATGACATTGTTTCTACTATGTTCTACATGTAAAATAAATATATGCCATTAATGTACATTCATATGAATCATAAAAATGTTTTTGATTAATTTTTGTAAAGTTTAATGAAAAATTGAAAAAATTCCCTGTGCTTTTCAGAGGAAGATTTCCACCTTGTCTGTGGAGTTTCCCTATGGTAAAGTATAAGGAAAAGTAAAAATCTCTAATTACCCAAAAAAACTACATTTTTAAAATACTACAGCACTATTTAGTTCTTTTAGGTTAGTTATTTAATATAAATATATAAAATTAAACACCAAATACTTTTCTTAAGTTTAAATTAAAAAATATACTCACATAATATAAAATAATTGAATTTATTTTTTTTGCATTAATAATTATTATAAATGACATGTAGCATTAATTAAAAGCTAGCTAATTATATTTTAATAAAAATTAATGTTACATTTAAATTATAAATCCAAAACAGGTTTTTAAAATATTTTATAATTAATTAATGAAGGTATTTTTCTTCTTACATTTTTATATGTATTTGTTTCACTATTTTAAATACTTTAATTTAACATTATTTCCTACAGGATTTTATTTTGAATCCCTACCTCCAATATTTTCTTTGTGATGGTGTTGCAGTTACCAGTGGTTGATTGTGTTTAGGTTTAGCGGTACAAAAGGGGGTGGTGATGGACGGAGCATCTGAACCAATCAAACACTCACACCCAGTCAAAAGATCTGGGTTTGATCCATCACCGTTCTTTAGCCCACGCTGCCACCCCAGTTCAGACATGGCTATATGCAAATCAGTCTGACCCTGTGCCTCATGGGAACAGTCCTGCCCGAACTGCCAAGCCATGCCTTCCCTGGACCGGAAACAAGCTTCCGAGGACCGGTTTCTGGCATTCCAGCCGTCTTCAGTCCGGCTTGCTTGAATCCAGTGGCAAAGTGAGCAAGGGACTGACGTCTGAGCATACCCTGCCACACTTATGGTGGCCAAAGCGGTACAAAAGGGGGTGGTGATGGACGGAGCATCTGAACCAATCAAACACTCACACCCAGTCAAAAGATCTGGGTTTGATCCATCACCGTTCTTTAGCCCACTCTGCCACCCCAGTTCAGACATGGCTATATGCAAATCAGTCTGACCCTGTGCCTCATGGGAACAGTCCAGCCCGAACTGCCAAGCCATGCCTTCCCTGGACCGGAAACCGGTTTCTGGCATTCCAGCCGTCTTCAGGCCGGCTTGCTTGAATCCAGTGGCAAAGTGAGCAAGGGACTCACGTCTGAGCATACCCTGCCACACTTATGGCGGCCAAAGCGGTACAAAAGGGGGTGGTGATGGACGGACATGAGTCCCTTGCTCACTTTGCCACTGGATTCAAGCAAGCCGGGCTGAAGACGGCTGGAATGCCAGAAACCGGTCCTCGGTCCTCATCAGGACCAGTGCATGTTTTCTGTTACAATTAACTTTACTTCTTACTTTGGTATTGGGATGTTCATTACTGTAAAATGCTGAGTGTACATACTGTTGCATAAATATGAAAACAGCAGAGGGAGACTTTCGCTGGTTGTTTGAAGGTGCAGAAGGGGACTTCAAGGTCCAGGAGCCCCGGGAGACAACACACCTGTGCTCGCCCGCCCACTTGCCTCATTACCTCTCGCGACCCCCGCTTCGCAGGAGCCGCTCGCAGAGGAAGACTTTCGCTGGTTGTTTGAACGTGCAGAAGGGGACTCCAAGGTCCAGGAGCCCCGGGAGACAACACACCTGTGCTCGCCCGCCCACATGCCTCATTAACTCTCGCGGCCCCCGCTTCGCGGGAGCCGCTCGCAGAGGGAGACGTTCGCTGGTTGTTTGAAGGTGCAGAAGGGGACTCCAAGGTCCAGAAACCCCGGGAGACAACACACCTGTGCACGCCCGCTTGGCTCCTCCTCAAATTAGTACTTCAGTCGGCAAGGCCCCCGCGGGACGCGCGTGGGCGCATGCCGGGCGGGCCCGTTTGAGCCCATTAGAGGCCGGTTGAGGACGGGACGGGCTACCCCCCTTACATCTCCTAATCAGGTTAGTGCACAAATATCTTCATTGGCAGCTGAATAGAATGATATTCTATACGTTATAAATTTTACAAGTAAGAGCTGAAGAAGCTGCCTTCCCTTCCAACACTGTCATGACTACCACCAAGGCAGCAAATGGGAGGAAGTCCATTACTGGCGGGACATTAGTGGGCACCGTGGATCAATTCCTCACGAGGGCATCATCCGTGCTGGCCCGCGAAATAAAATTGACTGAAAGAAGGCTTTCGCTGGAGCCTGCCTTCGATAAGCGGTCCTCTCTGGGTATGTTGGTAAATGCAGTGTCGCCTAACCATCAACATGGGATTGAGACTGCCGTGATAAGTGATAACGGCGATGAGAGTAATTTATTACAAGCCACTGAAGATTCACACATATCCTCTGATATTACGGTTGCTGCTCCGGCCTATCAAAGTACATCTGACCCCAACCACAAACAGCTAGGATCGCTGATCCCCAGGCCAAAAACACGATCTAAACAGAGTTCCAAACTGGAGGCCACAAATCCTCTAGTAGATCCGGTTGCTAAAAGGAAGCGCGGGGGTGCCCCTCTGAAAAATAGGAAAGCAAAAATCCAAAAACGGAATAATGAGGGGGAAGGACAAAGTACAAGAACTCTAAACAGTCCAGTCGCAAGCCCGCTCACTGCACTAGCGGCTATACCTACAACGAGCTTCAGTGATGTGGGTCCTATTGAGCTGGGAGCTGTTTTTTGGGCCAAATTGGAACTTATCTTTACAAAGAATTGTCTCCCTATCTATGAAAGGCTTACCATGATAGAAAACAGACTCCTCCACCTAGAATCATTGCACAAATCCGCCGAGGTACGGGATGGTTTACAGGACACAGGGGCAAATGGAAACCTTGAGAGGTTGCAACATAACGGAGATGGTATTCAATATGCCCTGCCTAGTAGTAATAATATACCTGATCCAGCTCTTTTGGTGGTACTACCTAATGACCCTCCAGCCAGACCAAGGGATATTGTTGTAACGAATAATAATGACTTAATTAGAAGGGGGGTGACTGGGGGGGTGAGTGGGCTTGAGAATCAACAACCCCGAGCAAGCAGAAATATGCCCCAAGAAGGATTAATAAAAGCTCTACCAAGAATAGATCTTCCCCCAGAGTCATTACCATATGTGGTGGTGCTTGCAGGGGTCCCAGCTTTGAGCCAGGGGAAAAAGGAGGATTATAATGAGGTCAAAAATAAATGCAT
Organism: Lissotriton helveticus; assembly: GCF_964261635.1. NCBI lineage: Eukaryota > Metazoa > Chordata > Amphibia > Caudata > Salamandridae > Lissotriton > Lissotriton helveticus. The sequence continues at coordinate 305,379,727 of NC_136067.1, read as the reverse complement.
GCAGTGGCTCAACCTCTATACGCCACTCCCCTTACAGGTCCCTGGCGAAATTTTGTTTGCAAGACGAGTAGATTGGGTGGGGCCTAGGCAAAAAACTATCCACGGAGATTGCGTAATAATTAATTTTAGGAACAGCCGTGCTGTGGAATATATTTGCAACTGGGTTCCAGCACGGTCTGATACGCAAATTCAATCCCTACACCTATCCTACTTTTATCCTGCTCCACAGCCTGAATGCAGCCGAAATAGAGGTGGACAGTCCTGGGGGGTCCAGGACATGTTTCGTTATAGAGACCAAGTGGGGCAGTAAATTGGAAGGGTGCAAATACATTTACCCCTATACTTGCAACGTTTCCCCAAAGCAACAGATTTAGTTCTCAAGATCAAGTGGATTGACGGCTTGGGAGCAGATCGCCTACACTCCCAATGATTGATGGCCAGGGTTCAAGAGTAGCTAGAGTGGGATTCAATGTTGAGGTAAATGTTATACCAATGAATACCCAGCAAGAGGGTGCAGATGGCAGGGCGGCACCAAGGGCTGATGCGGGGCAGGCTACGGGGAGTGGCTATGTGGCCGTACATTGTGGAGCTCAATCCCCCGTGATACAGGTGGATATTGGCGGTGTTTCATTTAAATTGGTAGAGGGCGGGGTTCAGGAAAGAATACACAGTAGAGGGGAAGAATCTGGCGAAGCCTCCAATGCTGGGGAAACCAGCTGCACTAGGGTATAAGGTGTAACAAGGGCTAGGGTAACGGGTGGTAACATTAAAATTCTCTCCTGGAATTTGGCGGGAATTAAAAGCAAAGTATCTTCCCCGGAGTGGGGATTGTTTATACAAAAGTGCGACATTTGCTTAATGCAGGAAACGTGGGCGCTGGAAGAGACCTCAATGGCCGGTTTTGCCACTTTTAATATACTGGCTACATCACAGGGCAGGGGTAGACCATCGGGGGGTTTAAGCACCTGGGTGGGTACACACTTGGTTGCCAAAGCACTCCATATGCCAACTAACTCACCTGATGTTCAAGGCCTTTTTTTATCGCTTCCAGATTTCACACAAATTGCCCTACTTAACATTTATTCGAGGCCTATGCAGAGTGGGCATGAATGTGGAACCATTGACGCATTAAGGCAGTTCATTACGTCCCTCGACCCAACAGTTGTCTTAATAGTAGGTGGTGATTTTAACTGCCAATTTGAGCCTCTTAGCAGCACAGATTTAGATTGACTAGCCGACGAGGACCAGTATTGGCGTATCCCAGAACCAAAGTTAGTACCTGTTAGAGCATGGACGCCGCTAGTTCTTCAAATAAATTCTTTTTCCCTTTCATTGTCTTTGAGGGCTTGCAACGGGAGGACAAAATCAGATAGACCGGGTCTATCAACCTTTAATAGAGAGGGGCAAAATTCCCTCATTGATTACATACTGGTTTAACTTAGACACTGGGATAAGGTCCTGGATTTCAAGGTTTACCGGAGGAAAGACAGTGACCACAATGCCCTGGTCTTGACATTGAAACCAGGGAGTTTTAGGTTGTCAAACCCCGTTCCCGAGCCCAACGTTGTACAACTGCCCCTTTTGCTAACCAACAACAGGCAGAGAGTTAAATGGTCATAATTACAGGGCTCCCCAACTAAACTTGCAGGTATTTATCAACAGGCTTTGCCACAGTTGATAGAAATGGGGGAGACTGGGGATAAGGACACCTACCACGAATCTTTGATTAGGCCTCTGGAAATTCATAAACAGATGGTTGCTAAACTGTCTGATCTGTTCTACCCCGAAGGAAGCAAGAAGGCAAGCCCAGTTGCAACCCACCCCTGGTATAACGTTACTTGTCGGAAAGCAAAAAAAAGGTCTGCTAACCGCAATAAAAGTAAAGGATAAGCCAAGCATCAAGCAATGCTGGCTTAAGTATAAACAGGTTATCAAAAGGGAAAAGAACGATTGGGAAGCAAATAGATGGGAAGATTTAAGAATAGCACTCTTACGTAGGGACTCTAAATCATTTTGGGCTATTGTAAGCTCTGGGGCGAGAGAGGGCAGAACAGCTTCCGAACCGAACATAGCAGCTGTCGTCTGGGAAGCTCACTTTGGAACTGTCTATGCAAATTTTGGTGAAGAGGGTCCCTTGCTTTTTAGCCCTGGACCCCTCCATGAGTATCGATTGGAGGGGTCCTAGGATATCACGCTAAGTGAGGTCGAAACCTCAATAGTTAAACTCCTACCCAACAAGGCGCTCGGTCTGGATAAGCTCCCAGGGGACTTATTTCGGTCTGAACCGAAAATTTGGGCACAATACTTGGGTGTTCTTTTTAATGCAATACTAAAGGGCATGGACCCGCCAGATACCTGGCGTGGAGCCGAGATAGTTCCTATCCACAAAAAAGGCTGTCCCCTATTGCCGTCTAATTACGGGCCTATCAGTTTGATAGACACCACACAAAAACTGATGGGAAGGATCATTTTAGATAGAGTCCAGGGGTGGATAGAGGAAAATGAGGTTCTGAGCACTCTGCAGGCTGGGTTTAGGCTGGGTACTTCAACCCTTGATCATATATTTAGACTCCAGGTATTGTTTTGGAAAACGGTGAGTGTGGAGGGTGGCAGCCTCTACCTCATCTTTGTTGACCTGCGGGCCGCATTCGATCTAGTCCCGAGGGATAAGCTGGGGAGTGTATTATTTGATCTGGGCTTACCTACTTATTTATTGGATGTGTTAATTAGACTCCATACTGATAATTATGCTCAAGTCAGGTGTGGGAAGTATGGAGAACTCTCGGCCCGCTTCCCTGTGAAAAAGGGGGTGCGCCAGGGGTGTGTCCTGGCCCCCACGTTATTCTGAATTTATATAAATGGGCTAATAGATCACCTGCTTGGAGTAAAGGACAATGATGCCCCAGGCTAGTCTCAGGTCGGGTGCCCCCGCTAATGTTTGTGGATGACACTTTGTTGTTGTCCAAAACATCGACGGGTATCCAACGAACTTTGGATGGTTTTGCCACATTCTGTGCTTTGCGAGGTCTAGAAATAAACTTAGATAAGACTAAGTTTATGATTTTTAATCCCCCAAGGCAAACCAATCCAAATCCACTTTTGAATGGAATTTCTTTGGAGCGAGTTAAGACAATGGGGGGTACCTAGGCATCACTTTGACTGAAGATCTCGACTGGGGCATCCAGTCAGCAAAGGCGGCTCTTAGGTTATCTCAAGTGCCGGGGGGAATTGGAAAAGTGCACAGAATATCTGAATTTAAGCCAGCGGCCCCGGTCATAGAAATTGATAAACTCCAGGCTAGAACGGCTTCCATGTATGGGGTGGAACTATGGGTACATCAAAGCACAACCAGTCTCATGAAGGTTGAACATACCTTCTTGAGAAATCTATTGGGTTTACCAGCCAGTACACCGCTTGTTGCCCTACGCATGGACTTGGGGCTAGATCCTATACAGGAGGAAGTAGCACTACGGCCTTTGATGTATTGGAAAAGATTATGTTCATTGCCCAAATTAGTCTCCTACAAAAAAGAATTCCTGGAGGTTTGGGCTATGCTAAGAATTAAGAACATTTTGTGGCTCTCACATATTAAGGCAGTTAGTACCAGGATTGGCTTACCCGAGCTTTGGAACAATCCTGAAGAAACTTGTCCAGGGTTATCCAAGACAGTGTTGGTCCACCACTTTAGGTACCATAATTTACTATCTCTCCATAGATGTACTACAGTGGGAAGACTAACAGCAGAATTCCTCCAAGTAAAAATTGAACCTAAAAAGGAGGACTTTTTGGATTTAATCTATCCACCACTGGCGAGGAAACTTTACATGCAATTTAGGATTGGCAGTCTCCCGCTTAGGGCATTTACCAGCAAATGGGTCAATACCGAGAATCCCGTGTACCTGGCATATAAATGTGACCTTAGAAGATGAATTTCATGTCCTGTTTTTGTGCCCTGCCTACCAGGTAATAAGGAAATGTTAGCTGATACCACTTTGTAGAAACTTCAGTCAGTTTGCTCAAGCACGCAGGGCTTTAAAGTATGACACCCATCCCTCAATTGACTTTGCTGTTTCGCGGTTCCTAATTGGTATGTGGCACAGACGAAGAAAATTTCTATAAAGATCATTTGTAATTATAATATTGTATTCAATGTACATCTTGATAACTACTAAATGTTTAATTCGATTTTAGATGTTTGAATTTTATTGGATATGTATTTATTGTTTTACTTATTCTCTGTGCAATGTATGTATTTTATTTGCACTTTTATGGTCCGCAGTGAGCGAAATAAAGTTATTGATGACGATGAAAACAGCAAATAATAAAGTATTTTTCGGGTGGGGGGATTATTCAGTGCAAACTCAACCTGAAAGTATCAGAGCACATTACATGAGCACAAGTTGCATTACAGATGGACCCATTCATTTTTGGTAGGCACAGGGATATTAATTGATGTGCCTAAAATCACAGTATGTTAAGCATCCCTGCCAAGACTCGAACTCGGGTTCCCCAGCTTCGATGTCAACCGGTCTAGCCATTAGGCCTGTCTGTTGATTGCACAATCTATTTTCAACCAAAATCTCTCCTGGCTTCATAATCATTGTAAACATGCCATATTGCCGAGGTTGAAGAAAGGAGAGGTTAAATGCATTTTTTGATCCAAGCCTCCTCGACCTGAAATTGGCTACTGTTCTCAGCTAGAGTTTCATGTTTCTTGTGTGTTTTTGAACGTGTGGTTGATGGGAGAGTCCACAGCTAGGCAGGATGCAGACGTCTGTGAATGTTTCATGAATTGGCTGAGCCTACAGAGAAATCAAAGCCATCTTCTAGCACATTATGATGATTGATTATCTATTCATTTTATTTAGATTATGGGCCCACCACAGCCAGGTTACATGCCATACCAACTCATGTGATGCTCTTGGCAGTACTCCACCTTCTTTGCTCTGGGTCATTCCAGACCAAAAGCTCCAGAGTGTAGGGATCTCTCAGTGACCACTCATGCATTCCTGACATTCTGAACATCTGTTCTGTCATGGATGTCGTCCTGAAATTGATGCAACAGAACCTAACTCTCCAAATACTGTAAATGAACAAATACAGAGAAGCAAAAATTCTATCAGATAGCCCATTTTACCATATTTTGAGTGCAATGAACTGTGCCCATGTGACTTTGCTTCCACATCAGATACTGCTCATGTCTATCTGATTCACAACCTAGGAACACCTTGGGTTGGCTCTTAATCAGCAAGGCTGAGCCAAAATTCTGAATCAACAAAAAACAAATGCCTATACTGATACTGTTTGACAAAGGTTTTGCCACCAGAGCAAAGAACGTTTATCCAAGCTGGGAAGTGCTTATAAGTAGCCTTTTATTAGATTATCTTAGTCCAAAAAACACAGGGGTATATTTGTATTAGTCATATACATTTAGAACAAAAGCAACACTTTTACATACACTAAATACAATGCGGACAAAAGAAGGGGGAATACATTTTTAAAAAAATTCAACAAACATACCAAAGTCAGTCGTATCACAATCATACCTTACCATTCATACATGAAAAACATACAAAAGCAAATACATACACGATTAAATAAAAGATAAATAATCATGTAATGTATTAGGTCTGCTGCAGTCTATACAATTATATACACAATAATATTTACAAGTATAATTCCAAATGAATCAGAGAAATCAAATATCAAATTGAAATATATACAGCAATTTTTTGTACGCCAGTAATGTGACACTGTATTCACACTAAAGGACAAAACCTATAAAAGGAAAGCAGACACTGAGCATGGAACGGCCTACGCGTTTCAAATCCCAGGGTTTTTAGCCGGGATTTTCGTCAGGGCCAGGTCATTCTAAAGAAAAAGAGAGAAAAAGAATTCTATCGTGTGGATCTACAAAACTATTATAATAAAATATCAAGAACGCTCTACAGCATTATCACCCAAGGAGCTTTCTGCTTACCACTATGGAAAGTATCCAGGGAAGGAGTAAAACCTGTGTGATGAAAAGAACAACATGCAAAGGACTGTATGAGTGAGCTGAAAAACACACAACAAAATGAGGTTTGCCATGTTCCAGAAAAAAGTTTACCTTAACGGTATCTTGTAGTGTTGCAAGTTCAAGTAGGGGGCCTGTAACAGAGCAACGTTCGTTTTAGTGTGGCGTGATCGGGTACAAGGCTCATAGACCAAAACAAAACGGGGTTGTAGAGTGCTTACCAGCCGGTTATGGTCAAATGCGTCCTTGAACAAGGACAGTACGAGTACAGAATTCAATCAATTTCTTCCGAAAAAACGGCCTCTGTTTGAAAGAAAAGAACGAAAGGCTCGTTTATTCCATGCACCAGTTTACTGTGGGCATATTTAACAAACAACCCAGTCCTGTTCAGGCTTACCGGCATAAAGCTCCGTTGATCTCAATGAATCGGCGTCCCCTGTAGCACTGTTCTCCCGCGCATGCGTGGAGAGTAGGGAAACTTGCAGGGCTGCTCAATATATGTCACGCTAATGCGCATGCGTGGAACAGAGACGGGCCGAGAGGGCATTTCCTGGTGTGGTATAGATTGCGCATGTGTAGCGTCCTATAGATTCATTGTATGACATTATAACTCCTAAATTAAAGCTTATATATCTCTGAAATCTCATTTAGTCCTTTGACTGCTGTGTCAAATTTTACAATTAAGTGAGCTTCCCTTTTGGATAATTTTAGCTCCATGTCTCCTCCTCGTGCATCTTTTTCAACACGTGAGATCACAGTCCATTTGAGGTCACTGAGCAAGTGTTTACAACGTTTCCAATGGTTAACTAATGGGGCAGTGTCGATCCCATTTTTTATTCTGGATTTATGTTGTGTGATTCGTGTCCGAATTTCCTGATTAGTTTTTCCGATGTAAAGTAGCCCACACGGACAGGTAATGCCATATATGACATATTTAGTTCTACAGTTGCTGAAACTGTCGTGTTTCCATGATATCCCACGATGTTGGAAGAGGGATCCCTCGACGGTCAATTCGCAGCAGAGGCAAGTGCCACATTTGTGATGGCCTGTGATCGGTGGTAATCCCATCATCTGTCTTAGCGATGGCTGTTTGTCTTTTTTGGTTCCTGCTCTAATCACATGGTTGGCCACACTGCTCTCCTTTTTAAATGCGAATAAAGGTGGGGCTTCCATACTACTGTCCAAGTATTTTACAAGGTGCCAATTTTGCAGGATGATTCTTTTAAGGTTATTGGCATTTGGACAATAGGTGGTTACACAAACTTGCCTGTTGGAAGCAGATTTGTTTTTCCTTTCGAGGAGGCTTTCCCTCGGGGTCCATCTAGCCCTTTTCATGGAATTTCGGACAAGTTTTTTGGGGTATCCCCTGTCACACAGTTTGGATACAAGGTTTTCAGCATGATGTTTATAGTCCTCCTGTAATGAGCAGTTTCTACGAATTCGCAGAAATTGCCCATAGGGCAGATTTTCCTTTAGGCTTCGCGGATGATTACTTGAAAATAGTAATGCTTTATTCCTGTCGGTGGGTTTAGTGAAAAGAGACGTTGCTAACGTACCTCCTAGCGGAAACACTTCGACATCCAGAAAAGATTCACAAGCACAGCTACTCTGTCAATTTTCAGGCCACATGTGAAGACTGGTAATGCTTCACTAATAACACAGGAAAGTATCCAGGGAGTTCACTCAGTTCCTACATCTTCAGACTCAACTATCAATCACCAGATTGGGAATGGAATTTATGTAGACAGCAACTACTTGGTAGATGGATATTTACGGGCTGATTACGATGCAGCCCATAAAGGTTCAGGGACCACATCGTAATGGGTCGTCCAGTTTCCTTTCCGACCTCCTCATTATGATGGAGGCGTCAGAAAGGAAACTGGCTGGTCATTCCAGCCGGCTTCTGACAGGCCTTTTGCTCTCCCAAAGGGGCTACTTTTATCGACAACGCTGCTGTATTCCATGAACACTATTAATGGTATACGTAATAATGCCCACGTCGCTTGGACCCCTGTTATAACAACATTTTCAGATAATCTAACAGGAGGCCATCCTCGATTTTCACTGATAAACCTCCCAAATTGCAGGAGCATATACCTATATCGATCTCTGCTCCATTGTACATCTCATTGGTTGCTTCAATTTTCAGTCCATGGAGTCTTACAATGTCTTACAATGATGGGAGCCAGCTTCAGCTATTGAGATCACTTTGCTTGATTACAGTTCCCTTTGTTCTGGGGCCGTTTGGTCAATTGTTGCTTTAATCATCAGCATAGGTAGCCAATGGGATGATATCCAGCTCACCACACTTTTCAATAATGAACTTGTTGTTATTTTACCCTTTGTTGAGTAATCTTGCTGTAGTAGTAGGGGGGGAACGATCCTCTTAAACTTTTACTACATTTATGCCTCAACTTTTCAACAGGTATTTTTTTGCTAGTATTTTTGTTGAATGAAACAGATAGTTAAGTATAACCATCGTAGGTTCTGATGCCTGTTTACCTTGAGTGGATAAGAATTTGATGGAGAAAATGTCTTGTGACTCCACCTGTGCCAGTCCCAGTCCCAGTCCCAGCAGGCCCTTGATCAATTTTAGAACATTTGCTCCATTTAAAGTATCCTAAGTTCCCCTTGATTTAACTTCTGGGATCCAGATTTGTCTTGTGACCATTCTACTCCGAGGTATCAAGTACCTTGTTTTTATTCACCCCCTCTGTAGCAATACTTTATTTTACTTGCTTACATATTGGCCGGGAGGTTTTTCCTCGGCATGAGTTCTGCACTGACAGCAGAGTGACTCAACACCTCTAGGATCTGGGTTTTGAGTTTTAGTCACGACCGTCCTCCTTCTTGAATAACTTGCAGTTTGAGACCCACTGTTCATACCAGAGATTGACTGTAATTACCTGCTTCTAATTGCAGTGGTGATATTTGGCCATAAAAAGATTTTAATAAGCCTGCATTAGCAGTGAAGCCACAATGTTCGAGTGTGCAGGGGGGATTTTGCTGCCCTTTGTCCCATTCAACTACAGGGAGCCCTGCTACTTTATTGGGTACTCTTGACTGACCGCCTTCCTCTGTATACAGGAGGTTCCTTGCAACATTCATGCGGGTTTTAGGGCCAACTAACTTGGAATCTGGCAGCTGGGTACGTGTGTTTCCTGCGTGGAACTCATCCTGTATGATAAGCATATTAGATTGAACATGGAGGTGAGCAGGTCTCTTGGGCTGGTCCCTGTTTCTGCTTTTTTTGGTGTGCTTTCTTTCCCACTTCATCAAGTGAAGTGGTTTCGGATTATTAATTATTTCTAGCACTTCAGTGACGGGTTCCATGTTGAACTCCTGATCAAGACACAGCCTGTGATTCTGGTCATCTTCTCCTTGCGAGGGTTCCCCTCTGATCTTCTCGACGCTTGTCAGTGTTGACTCTACTGATCTTCTTGGTGCAGGTCTATTCTCTGGGGCATTGGATTGTGTGTACTGAGTATCCATCAGCCCACGAAAGGTGAACAAAGAAGAACTGACTCGGGTTCTGCTCTTCTGCATGAGTATCCGACCCGTGTGTGTTTTTTATATGCACCCTCACTAGTGTAAAGTAAAACACCTTAAATTTGTAACCAACTTGCAACCCAGCTCTTATCTATTCACCGGCCAATAAGAGAATTTTGTGACTACCCCACATATGCCCTTCAGGCTGGAAACCAGTGCCTTAAACGTTTTTTTTAAAAATTCAGAGAAAAGTTCAGAAATAGCCTCATATCCTCGTATATGATATTGCCTCTCTGACACAACCAAGTTTCAAAGAATACATTGCATCATGGGCACCTGCTGATAAGACATTGTCAATTTAAAATATAACTTCAGGTTTTTAAAGAATGTACTGTGCAATGGGCAACTTTGGACAAGACATTTTCAATTTAAAATGTAACTCTTTAGACGAAAGTGAAATAGAAGAAATACTTCCGATATTGTCCCGTCCCCCAACCTTTGTCCCGCGGTTGGCGGCCATCTTGGGTTAGCGCACTAGTTTTTAGCGCTACCCTCCATCGGAGATGACAACACGACTCGCTTTGGGTTTATAACAACGGCGGAAACAGGCCGTTCTCATTCCTCGGAACGGCACAGGGTAGGAATAAGGCATTGCACAAATCCGGTAACGTAAGTAACAAGACTCAGACCACGAGTCTCTAAACTCGGTCACTGACATCACTAAGGCAAAAAAACTTTTATGGGCAACGCGCAACTGACGAAAGGGTGCGGTTTTCTTTCACAGTGTACCACGTGGAATACCCTTCGCCTGCCAGCTCATGGGGCACATAACATTTGTTGAACCAGTATGTATGCATGCCTCTTATCTGTTTTATTGACAATGACAATCCAATCCGCCCCCCCCCCTTTTTAATAACAATACCAACGGTCCTCCAGATCGAGAAATACAGAGCATAAATCCCCAAGTCCTTTGTCGTAATGGTGCAACTTGAGTGTATCGAGTCGCTTGTGTGTGTGTTTCGTGAGATTGAATTTGTCCACATATTCGTGCGGCTAATGAAATTCGTCTGACTACATTTTGCTAACAAAAATAGGGGGCATACAAATGTTTTCTCTCGTGTCCCGAATGCTCTAGACAAACGGGGTCACCTAACAGTAATGTGAACCTCGACAGAATACAATGTTTTGAGAATAATGCGAAAACCATTTTGTCAATATGTCTTGAATTTTTTTTCTCTCCCTTCTTTCTTTACAGAGACCACAATAGGTCAACATTTTTCATGCTTCACCAAGGGCCAACTCATGCCCCGAAGCTCAAACAGGTGGCCGATTTTTGCGACCTGTTTGTAGGACTTTAGGCATACTACTTTAGAACTGAGTACTGTTTGGTAGGGACCACTAGAGGTCCTGATGAATAAGCAGTAGGGGACTGCTTATGAAACATGTCGACCAGGTAGTGAGCTAATAGCTCTACCACACAAACCCCTTTTTAACGTTCCCAGCCAAAGAAGTTAATAAAATATATTTTTTCTACTAGCCAGGAAATTTTTACTTTTTATCCTGCACTCACAGATTTAGGTCCCTACACTTTACTGATAACACCCACAGTGCACCAACACATAGCCTTCTGTCACAACAAAATCAGTGCTCCCGCGTAGTTCGTAGGTCGTAGCACGCCCCGCCCCGTAGAGGGACGGGAAGACCCCAATGATGAAGCATGACACTAAGGGATTCTTAGTGTGTGAGGGGTATTTTAAAAGCACATAGTGCCCTCGTCTTGTCACTCCAAGAGAGAGCCTAGTTCGAAATTCACATATTAGATATTCACCAAAAATTAAAAATAAAAACAAGTCACTACTACACATTGATAGAATCCTTTTGTTTATACATACCAGTTAGGAGGGTGATTCTATCATTACCTCTACACTTCCTCTATTGTTGCTTCTGAGTAGACTGCCCATTTTACTTGGGAGCAGCTTTTATTTCTCCCAGAATTTCTTCTAGAAGTGTTGGTAACTGCAATGGAGTATTGATTACTCCTTTGCATGAGCACAAGGTAAAATTTGCATCATTCTTTCATTGAACTCTCATTATAAGGGCATTTAGTTTCTCTAGCTTCTCATCAATACCTGAGGAAAAAAATACCAGAGTGTTGAGAAGGGGTGCCGCTCGCAGGCGGAGACATTTGGGCAGTTTACAGTTACCTGGGACATTGGAAGGAGACGGCGGTTCTCAGCTGACACTGGGGCTTGGAGTGAGCTGCTGACGCGGAACTGCGAGGTCCAGCTTCCCTAGCAGCTCCTTACCTGCCGCAGCTGGGACCTCTTCCCGCCCCTCCCTTCTCCTGTGGCACATAACGCCTCGCGGCCCCCGCTTCGCGGGGCCGCTCGCAGGCGGAGACATTTGGCCAGTTTACAGTTACCTGGGACATTGGAAGGAGACGGCGGTTCTCAGCTGACACTGGGGCTTGGAGTGAGCTGCTGACGCAGGACTGCGAGGTCCAGCTTCCCTAGCGGCTCGTTACCTGCCGCAGCTGGGACCTCTTCCCGCCCCCTCCCCTCTCTATTTAGTTACACCCACCTACGCGTAACGTGGGACATGCGCGGGTGCAGCGCCGGGGAAGCTCTGGCCGAGGGCGGGCCCGTTAGAGACCGTGTAAGACCGGACCGGGCCCCCCCTCTAAATCTGTTCACCATATGTTGTAAAGAACTGTATGTATGCTTCCCACTTGTAGTAATTATTATCTGAACTTTGTTTCTATTTAAATATAAGTGTTTGCCTGGAATAGTATACCCTCACCTTGAATCATGACTACACGAGGAAGTAGGAGTAAAACTGCTGCTGAAGGGGGTCAGATAGTAGGACCTATAGATAATTTCCTCATAAGGGCAAATTCTTTTATTGACCAGGGTATTGTCGACCTTGAACGCAGAGTATCTCAAGATCTAGCACTGGCTCTCCAAAAAAGATCTTCTTTGGGCCACCTTGCTACTGTAAGAACTCCTGAGCAGATTAGGAAACCTCCCTCGACAGAGGTTCGTGTTGACGTACATAGCCTACAAAATGTGGTGGACTTATCGGCATCAGGACTTCTGTCTGACTCCCAAATTAGTCTAGAACTTGAAAAAACTCCAGATTTATCACTGAAAACTACACCAGAGGTAACAAGACAGTTGAGAGGAAAGAGGGAGGGCGCCGTAAGAAAAAAAAGGGATAATCAGAAAACTAAAAGGGCTAAGAGGATACAGGAGTTAGCCAAGCACCAGGGGGATAACTTAAATATCCTTGTGCAGAAGGGGGGGGAAACAGAAATAACAACTTATTAAACCCTGTTACAAATGAGCCTTTGGGAAACGTAACCACTGATGTTTTGACTATCTCGTTAGGGGGAGAAAATGAAAAGGCGGTAGAAAATCAATTTCTAAAAGAAGTGGGAGAGTTATTTAAATCTTATCTCTCCCCGCTAGAAACTAGATTACAGCATATTGAAAAATATCTAGCTGAATTAGTTACTCTTTCAAAAAGGAAAAACCCATTTACACCTGGGATTTAAAAAATAGGGGGTAATAAACCACTTACTGATAAAACAGCGGTTCCACAAGTAACTAAAACAGTTGCTGCAGGGCAAATTGTAACATCGAAAACCCCTGCAGCAATAGTAGAGAAGAAAACTACTGATAAACCTAAGGAACCTGCTGTGCAGGACAGGGTGGCTAGTAACATCCCCATAGTACCCCTGATGAATGTCAATAGGGATCCCTATAGGGGATTGTCCAATAGTAGACTCCCTGTTAATCTCCCCTCTGAGGCTAGCCCCTATGTGGTAGTGATGACTGGTGTCCCGGAGCTGTCAAACACCACAGATGAACCTCCTTGGGCACTAATGAACAAGGTCCAATACTGGCTCAATAGGAAACGGCCATTACCACCTTATTGGTCGAGTCAGATCATAACGGTCCGCAGAGTTCCTTGGGTGGGTCATGGAAATAAATCAACCCAGGGTGACTGTATACTGGTTAATTTCAAGGATCCTCGTACAGTGAATAACATCTGTTCATGGGGCCCCCGAAATAACAATGAAGGTATAGACACAAAACGACTTTCTTTTTTTTATCCCCCTGGGACCCACAATGACTTAGCTCATGAACAGAACTGGCATAGAGTAGGCCAACGAGCACTAGGAAGAGAGTGGGAGGATTGGGGAGGTAACTGCATCAGATACCCTACCAGGGAGGATTGGGGAGGAAATTCCATCAGATATTTTACCAAAGAACCATCTTTCAGGGACACCTGGAGAGGAATCCCAACTATGAACAGATACAGCTGTCTGGAGATGGTGGATTGACCATCAACGCCAATTGGGCGTCAGAATGGTTATGGGATGCATATAGATTGCATCTTATCACAGGGCGAGGGAGCTATCTCCAGGCAGTTAGAATCTGTCTCATTGGATGTAGACACTAGTCCATTGGTAGTAACCCTGAGAGCTAATGACGCATCCCAGCCACAAATTACAACATACGTGGGGGAGGTAGACAGTCTGGCTGAGGGTTACCCCTTCCGCCTGATCTCGTGGAACATAGCTGGTCTCTACGGAGGCTAGAGGACCCGGCATGGTTAAAATTTGTGGAAACCTTTGATATAGTCTGTCTCCAGGAGACATGGAGCAGAGGGTCCCCTGGTTTGGATGCTTATCAATCTTTTAATGTCCCAGCAGAACCCTCACAAGCTGGAAGAGCCAAGGGTGGTCTTATGGCAGCTATTTCTGTAAAGCATGCTAGGATAAAAACTGATACACTGGCGGAAAGCCCTTGGTTTCAACTGCTTGTGATTAAGGACTAGTTCTTGGTTCCCTTGCTTTTAATCAATTGGTATTATAACATATTTGATTCCCAAACTACAGTGCTCATACAAAAATTACAGGATGAGATTGCGAAAGTAACTAATACCATATTTCCTCCTTTTATTATGTGGGTAGGTGATTTTAATTGTTGTTTGTGTAAATTTAGTGATTCAAGAGTTTGTGGCCTTGCAGACCTAAGTGATCAGCCCATTGCGTATTTTAAACACTCAAAACAAGGTGAGGCCTTAAACAATATTATAATAATTAATGATCTTTGTGCCCTGGATATGTCCACTTTTTCGAGACTCCTGAGTATCCCTACTTTCCATGGCACGGGAGGTCAGACGAGTGTTATTGATTTCGCCTTGGTCTCAAGAAAATATACTCACCTTATTAATGATTTTCTGATTGAGGTTAACCCAGCAAGTGACCACAATCCACTTATCCTGAGTTTGTGCCCCGTTTTCAGGAGAACGCAGATTGTGGAGCACCCAATCAAATTCAGTCAGAACCAGGGGGTTCCCTTAAGGTGAGATAAGGTAGATGCAAGACTCTTAGAGCTGGAGATTTTTAAGATAAATAAACAAAGGTTAGAAACCTGCCTAACCCCCTCAAATGAGGCGGAGGTAATAATTGACAATTTTGAGGCTCTTTTAGGCAACGTGGCTTCCCATCTCTTGAAACCTATGGGAGGAAATAAGGGTAATACCTGTAAATGGTTCGATTTAGAATGTTCCAGAGCGCAATCTAGCTTAACGAAGGCCTTACGCCAATTGCCTCGGGATAGGGTTTTGGTCAGAAGGGCAAGGGAAATCTATAGAGATGCCATCACTAAGCGTAAAACTGACTTAAAAAGACAGGCATGGGATGATTTGGGCAAAGCCTCAGAATGAAAGGATAGTCGACTTTTTTGGGAGGTTATAAATCGCCCTTTCTTAAAAAACGAAGAAAAGGATACCCTACAGGTGCATATCCCAGGGGATACATGGGAGGTACACTATGGGAATATCTTTAATCTAAAAGGGGCCCCCCTCGTACCTAGTTTCGAGGGAATCTGTGATACAAAGCGGGAGTCAGCAAATATGCTTAGCCTCTCACTGACTCTCTCTGAGGTAGAGACCGCACTAAGAAAGGGCACTTCATTGAAGGCCCCAGGGCCGGACTCGGTGCCTTTGGACTTTTTTAAATATAATACAGATGTGTGGGCACCGCTTTTATTGCTCCTGTTTAAAGCAGTTGTGGTAGGTTGTATTCCTACATCATGGCAAGAGGCGGTAGTGGTCCCGATATTTAAAAAGGGCAATAAACGTGACCCTTGCTGTTACAGACCAATATCGCTAATAGATGCGTCCTGTAAACTAATGGGTAGGGTGATTCTGGCTCGTTTAGAAACCTGGGCGGAATCAAATGGTATTATTGTTGAATCCCAATATGGGTTTAGGCGGGGAAAAGGCACTACTGAGCAGTGCCTAAATTTGGCGCTGATCATGGGTAAGTAAATGAGAGCCAAGCGTGGATGTATCCACTTGGCTTTCATGGACTTATCCAGTGCCTTCGACATTGTATGTAGAAATAAACTCTGGCAAATGATGGAGTCTATGGGGTTTGAGGAGCCGTTGGTCACACTACTTCATAGACTCCACGTTGCCACAACAGTAAGGATTAGATTTGGACCTGCCGGTGAGAAGACAAAGTCCATACCATCGACTGAGGGGGTTCGCCAGGGGTGTATACTGGCTTCTTTTTTGTTTCTGGTGTACACAAATGGTTTGGAAGCCTTTCTGTTGGAAAGTTGTGCTGATTTTCCCCAGGTAAATGGTAAACGCATACCGATGTTATCTTATGCTGATGACATGGTTTTAATGACCCTAACTGCCAATAGCATGCAAATCTGCTTAAATGCTTTCGAATCCTTTATGCAGGGGTTAGATCTAAGGGTCAATTTCACAAAGTCCTTCACTATGGTCTGCGGCCCGAAAGGGGTAAAATCTCGCAGGCTTATGGTGAAGGACTCAACCATTGTGAAAGTCGACAGTTTTAATTATCTGGGGAATTTATTTAGTAAAAACCTTGAGTTGGGATCCCCTAGTATCAGCCTGTGTGCAAAAGGCCACCCAAACTGTTGAGGCCATCTTCCGTTTCTCAAGCAAATTAGGTCAGAAGCCGGTTGCAGAATTAAAATCTCTATACAAAGCTAAATGTATCCCTGTTGCCACATACAGTGCGGGAGTGTGGGGTACGCAATCCTGTAACAATATCCAAATTATGGAAAATAAGTTCATAAAACGCCTTTTATGTGTCCCAACAGGTACTTCTAACATCTTTTGCCATACCGAGGCGGGTCTTGAATTTGTGAGTGACACCATCCATGTCTCCCCCCTATTGCTTTGGAGCAAGGTTTGGAGCTCTGATGATCTGAAACTCACTAAGGAAATATTACAAGACTGCCTCAAGCGTGAGCATTTCGAGAAGATCCCTTGGCTATTATATGTCAGGGAAACCCTCTCCAAGATAGGTTTGGGTTATATTTTCTCGAATGTTGAGACTATTGGTACTGAGACAAAGCCATTAATTAAAGAGGCTTATCGCACCAACTTAGGTGTTCTGAGAAATAGTGAGAGCGCGGTCTATCGCAGAGGAAGGTTGCAGTATCAACCTTACCTTTCATATATAGGGCAGACACAATGGCGCTTTTATTTGACCAGGTTCCGTCTTAACACTCTGCATTTTTTATTTGCTTTTCCAAAGCAAGTGGGCTGGTGTGAGAGCTTACCATTGTGTGTTTGTAACAACAAAGTCTTTCAAAACACTCTTCATCTTGTACTTTTTTTGTTCCTTGTACAAAGATCCAAGAAGTAGATTTATTAGGCCAATTCTGTTAACTTTTGGATCTCGTTATTATAAAGAGGGATATGAATATTTACTCTCACTATCAACCCCAGCAATATGTAATGCTGTGCTTAGTTTTATTAGAGTAGCACTCAGAATCAGAAATCGATATTGATTATTGTCATGGATTGTTGTTTCTTATCTATGCGAATAGTGTTGGGATCGGTACTAATATCAATTGTATTTGTATTGTCAAAATTTTTCTACTTTTAATATATGTGTTTTATTTTACATTTATTTGTAAATCATGTAATGGTAATATAATGTTTAGGGATATAAATATCCCTGCATGATTTTTTTAAGCTGTATAATATGCTATGTTATACTTTTATGATTCTGTTTTCACGAATCGAAATAAAGTTTTCTAAACAAAACGAGAAGGTCTGCTTGGATGTCCATTTTGTTAGTGTGGAGGTTGAGCACCAACACCTTTGCTTGCATCGAGTTTAAGATAGCCCCCCAGAGCTTGTTAGAATCTATCAATGTGTCCTTACTCCCTGACCCACCCCCCAAGGGATGTAAGTCCAGGGCTCTAATGTACACTGCTCTCCCATAATCCTGAGGTGAGTGTTGTGGTTTTCTGATTGATGAAGTTACTCTGTTGGATCCGTGAGCTTGTACAGGAGGTGTAACACAATTGGCAGTTACCTCTCTAAATACAGGAAACAAGCTCATAGAGAATTGGGGGCTTCTGGACCTGAAATATGGCGGTATTGGCATCCACTTATTGTTGCTAGAGAACGAGGATCCAGGTGTGTCTAGGGACATCCCAGGGCAGCCCTCCAGGATTGAGATCATCCTATGTGGGTGAGGTGAGGATCTTTCTTTTTATAAGCAGAACAGTTGGAGACAAATGGATTGGGTGTGGAACCTTGCTGGTTTTTGTAATACTCTCCTCATGGCCATACTCTTGGCTTTAGGTTATCCCCTTGGGACTATCCTTGAGTCTGCTGCTGCTGTAATCAAGGAATTTTATATCGGCACCATTTTATGATGTGAAATAGTGATATTTGTTAGGCTTAAAGGGACTTTTTAGGCCCTAAGAGCCACAGTTGTTCTTGATCAGCTTGTACACAGTTACTAGTTTTTCCTGATCTCATCTTACGGAGCAGCAGTCTGGGATCGTTTTTAGGAAGGACAATGGGTGGGCTTGTTGTCTCTTAATTTGCACTTGAATTGTGCCACTCTGGGTGCCTTACAATCCTAGTTTCACCAGGTAGGGTCTCAAATGTTCTCAGTCTTTCCCGGTTTCACTGCACATTTCCCTTTTGTGGTTTCCTTATCCTCTGAGTCTCTTCACTGCACCAAACTACTTCACTATGCTTCAGTTATACTTCAGCTGCACAAAGTTAGATATTTTATTGCTGAGTGCACAGGCCTAGGTGAGGGTGAGGTAACAGAAAGAAAATATGGGTAAACTGTGTGAACAGGTTTGAAAGGGGTTGCTGGATCTAATTAGGTATTTCTCTCCTTAACTATTTTTGGCTCCTTTAGAGATATTTTTTGCCTCAAATGAATTAAAAAAAAAATTATTCCCATTACATTTATTGGTAAACTGCTGATTTCATAAGTACATTAATAACTCCACCTCCTACACAGGAAAACTGGCAATCAGGTGTCCATTATAATTGTCATGAATATGTTAGCACTCTAGTTGTTCATTAAGCCTCAGTGGAGAAGCTGCAGTAGAACACTAGCGAATCAACTGACAAAGCTTAGGTTGTTGGAAGTACATTTTTCTTATATTGGCGAGGAAGGTATTTATGAATTTATAGAAAATGTGTCCTCATTTTAGCTTCTAGAGCATCGTCCATAATATCTAGGAGAATATACTGAGAAACCACAGCACAGGATGAGCATTGTTCACAGGTTAAAATCATCTAAAATGTCTCACCACAATTTCTAAAATTAATATAGTACCATCAACAAAAGACTTACATTGTGGTTACATCTGCTATCACCCTATATATACACTTGTTTTTGTGCTTTCAAATCCAGGTATACACTATAATGAATTTAATGGAAAAAATGGAGGATCCTTATCACCCAAAAAAATCAAACAGGTATGGTTCTTGAAATTGTCCACCTAAATAGGCTCCTAAGAAACACACTATCTAACAAACACTTTTGTGAATTTCATCCAAAATGTGAACAGGTTGATTTACAATAGCAACCTTAGCGAAGGAGAAACAAACTCAAAGGCAGTAATTGACAGGCATGGGTACGGCCCTTGGCTACACCACAGGCCCTCTGATTCAACCTCTGACTCAACACCAATGTATAACTATCTGGGAGTGCTTTCCCCTTGGATAATTTTGCTTAAGCATTGTGATCCTTGCCTAGTACATCTATCCCTCCTTTCAACTACTACCTCTACCTCTACCATAGCTTAACTTACCCCTCGCCTTTCAGTTTACTCCTCTCTCCCTCTTTTCCTACCTATTTTTTTGTGTCGTTGTCTTTGTCCTTTCTTTGTTTTGTTTTCCTGCAACTCTTTTCAAATTTTACCAGGGCAGAAGACTGTCAGAATTTCTTCGAAATGGAGTTGTTTCACTGGTTTGAAGTTCTCAGCCTAGTGTTCCCCATTTTCTTTCTTCTCCAAAATATTGTAGAGCCTGTTTTAATTAAACAAAATGTTTAGCCTGATTATCTGTAATGGTCTGACTCTGTTGGACCTATCTTTAAAAGCCCATGTATATGAAGACCAATATAAATAAAATAAAGCCGGCTAAGCATTGAGGACTTTTTCTTTATATTTTTCGGTGAATATATTTGTTTTGAAATCCATCTACATGATGAGCACTGTATGACATTGCTAGTTCACACACTGTCATCTTACGATATTGTTG
This sequence comes from Lissotriton helveticus, assembly GCF_964261635.1. NCBI lineage: Eukaryota > Metazoa > Chordata > Amphibia > Caudata > Salamandridae > Lissotriton > Lissotriton helveticus. The sequence goes on along the minus strand of NC_136067.1, from coordinate 305,359,641 downwards.
GGACAGAAAAGCCCTCGCATGGTGATGTAAGTGTACCGCTGACTGGAGTGCCCCCCAACAGCAATGATGTCTGGAACACAGGCGCTGATGTTTGTTGTCATGGGTGAACACGGATCATGCGTGTGTGCCATGACACAGGCTGTTTCACAGATTGAGGTCTATTTGGACTAGGAGTGTTGCCTAAATCGCAACCCTCATAATAGTAAAAGCCTACTGCCTTTGCGAGCAGTTAAGCAGCATGAGCACAGTGGTGGCAGCATACCTTGTAGTGATCAGTGGAAGTGAACAGACATTTTTACCTGTGTCACTGGAGGGAGGGTTACGGGATCACTTGTGTAAAGTTCTGCTGCTGTGTGTTTAACTCAGGTTAATATGTAGTGCTGAGCAGTGCATCTATGTTATGTGCATGTGCTAGGTGTATGTGGGCCTGTCAATGGTACAATACTTTGAAGATTCTGGGTGTCATGGGTCTGGATCTCAGAACCGTTATTGCCCTGTCTAGCCTCCTCCCGATTTTAGCAGAAGGGTGAGTGCGGTGTGATTGTGTGTGGGAACAACTGATTATAGCTGTTTTCTTCGGTCAGCCTTATGCTGGATGAAGCATGTTGACTCGCTCACAGTGAGCAGTCTAGTCTTTTTCACTTTCAAATGAACGGCAGCACACAGCGGGTTGGGTTGGACATCCGAGTCATATGGTATTTAGACCTGGGTCAGTATACCCGATGCCGCTTCGTCTTGCGTTCTGGACCCCATTGCCGGGAAGCCTTTTGTTCATGTTTCGGGAGTTATGGAGGAGTTCCCTTGAATGACTTGTATGTGCAGAGGAACCGCTCTATTTTGGAGGATACCCCTCAGTGGCAGTGCTCAAGCCGCAAGATGCTACACCTCAGACAATACCCCCAACGAGCTAGGTGCACATAACAGCAAGGAACCTTCTCCTGCTTTAGTGAGTACTGACGCCTGTGATGTGCCCCTGTTACTTTTATTGCTGACTTTTGGAGTGCTTTCAGAGCCTTATTCTGTCACGTGCTTGGAGCGCTCCACGTATTATCTTTTGCCAGCACTTGGAGCGCTTCAACTATTGTTTTATTTGCTAAAGCACTGAAAGCACTTCTGCTATTATTTTGTTCACCAAAGAACTGGAAGCACTTTTGCTATTTCTATTTCGTTCATCAACATGCTGAGAGAGCTTCTTCTGTTATTTTATTGACTAACACACTGGGAGCACTTCAACAGATATTTTGCTTGCTAACGCACTGGAAGCACTTGTACTATTGTCTTGTTGCCAACATACCTGGTACATTTATTGGGGATTATTACCCATATGCTGGAAGCACTTTCCCCTGTAATGTGTTGTTCCATACCTGTTATTTCATTCTTGGATTTCAATAAGGCACGACAGAGTGTGAATCTAAAGGAGGAAAAACTCAGTGGAGTCAACAGAGCCTTACCTGTGGTTACCTGGATTATGTGATCACCTCCACATCAATGTCAATACCCTGGTCTTATTCTCATGTGTGATGGTGCTTGTGTGTATGCCTGTGTATGGTTTAGTGTGATATCCTAACACAAATGCAGTCTTTACTTATAGAACCCTTCAGACTGAGCAGTCCCAACACCTTTCTCATCTCCATCACCTCAAACCTAATGCCCAACGTTTCTTCCTACACTATCCCTTCTGTGACAGGTAGATATCAGAGCATAAGGGTTGGTAGTAATACACGGGGATACTTTAAATTTCTCTAGTTACTGATTCTATTCTTTTATCTGTAGGATGCAGCCAATTACGCTTGACAATAATCAACTGAGCAATCCAGGACCTCCTCCCCTGTGCCTCAGCCTTCTTCCTTGTCCAGTTAAGACACATTACAAGTAAGAGGAAAGGGTCCATGGAGTTGGTTCATATCATCTCTGTAAGGCCACACTACAGGCTCAAGGTTAGAGTCACAGTAGCTTGACAAGGGGTTCCCATTTTGGAGACCGAGGGCTGACTGAAGGAGCAAAAGGAGGTAGAGGAATACCCCCAGGCAGATTTGTGGATTACTGCATTCCTATGAGCTGAATTGAACCCACTGGTTGAATGGAGAGCCAGGCTCTTCAGTGTAAGAAGGTCACTGAAAAGGAGCCTGTGCACATCTAATGATGGATATGGGACTGACAAGAGAATAATAAAGTGTAGGGCTGATGCCATGTGGTAACCGTTTGACACACATATCACTGTGGCTGACAGCCAGGTGTGAACCTCTAATCACTCCCATAGGCTGTGTTGTGCTGCTTTTAGATTTGGAGTTGCTCCTCCTGTGACAAACTGATTTCTGAAGGAAGGGCTGGGCAGAGAAAAGGGCACTTCAAAAAGACACACATCCCAAATATAACCTTTAAAAACTCAAGACGCTAAATCACACTTAATGTTGTGAAATGGAGCTCTCAAAGCGCCCCTAGCTCCTACCTACCCAGTGGCCCTCTGAATGGGGTTCTAACAGTTATGTTATGTTAATCTGTAAAGCATACTACTGTGAGGATATCCTAGTGCTCAGCTGGTGAGTGTGACTAGCCCTGCTTATGGTAAGTTGGGTAATTAAAAAGCCAGGTCTTCAGCTTCTTCCAAATTCAAGAATATTGGGGCAGACTCTGATTTGGAGTGGGATGTCATTCCATGCTTTAAGAGCAATCTAAGAGAACGCCTGTCCTGCTGATTGGCTTTGTGTTTGCGTGTGAGGTGTGCATGTAAGAGTTCTGTGGAGCAGAGGTGTCTGAGTCGGTGGTGGAAGGAGATGCAACTGTTCAGGAAGGTGGGGCTTAAGATGTGGAGTAATTTGAATGTGTGTGTGAGGAGTTTGAAATGAGCATGTTTGTTTATCAAGATCCAGCGGAGTTCCTTTATGTGTGGTGTGATGTGATGTGAGATCTATGTTGGAGGTTGAAGATGAGTCTGGGTGACGAGTTCAAAATGGTTTGTAGTCTTCTAGTGAGTTGCTTGGTAATCCTGGTGCAGACGGTGTTCCAGAAATCCAGTTTGCTGCTGACTAGGGTTTGAGTGAGAGTTTTTTTATTGTTGCCTGGGAGCCATTTGATGATCTTCCTCAGCATTTTCAGGGTGTGGCAGCAGGATGCAGTGATGGTTTCGACTTGTACGGCTATGTCCAGTTTGCTGTTGATGATGATTCCTAGGTTCCCAGCGTTGGTGCAAGGTGCAGATGTGAGTCCAAGTTCAGCTGGCCACCAGTTGAAGTCTCATTGTGAGGTCTTCTTGTTACTTCTGTTTGGGGGCGGTGAACTTGAGACAGTTGACTTTCATTCAGTTAGCGAATATGGTCATTCAGTGGGTGAACTTCTTTCTTCTGTTAGGGGTCATGTCTGAGAGGGAGACTATGAGTTCTGTGACATCAGTTTAGGAGAGGATGTGGATATTGTGTTCCTGGATGACATTGGCAAGAGGGATCATGTATGCATTGAAGAAAGTACGGCTGAGTGATGAACCTTGAGTCACTCTGCAGATGATTGTGCAGGCTTCTGAGGAGTAGTGTGCCAGGCTAACAGCTTGTATAACATCCATTAGGAGGGAGCAGACCCAGTGGAAAGTGGGTCGCTGTATGCCTTGTTCATAAAGGTGCCTGATGAGGATGGGGTGGGAGACCGTGTTAATGCTGCTGAGAGGTCCATGAGAATGAGGGCTGCCCTATGTCCTCTGTCAAAAAACATGCAGATGTCATCTGTGGCAGTGTTTAATTTTGTGTCTGTACTGTGATTGGGAATGAATCTGCACTGTGCGGCATCATGAAGCTAGTGGTTGCTTAGGTGGTTGCTGAGGCATTTGTTGATTAGTTTCTCTAACATCTTTACCAGATTCGGTAGGAGGGAACTGAGTCTGTGTAAAGAGGGGTTTTCCTCAATAATAAAGTAACACAAGTAGTCAGGAACAAGACAGGTTTATTGTAATTAAAAGGAGATCCCATCCATCCACATCAACAGCCTCCAGCTTTCTGCCCACATTCTCAGGACCATTTCATAAGACCTCATAATGTTCCCCAAGAGTAAGGATAAAGAAAGGATGTATACAGTGATACAGTGAAACCAAAAGGGCAACAAATGCATATGTACAAGGTTACCACAGTCTGTAGTTGGAAAGCTTGGCTGGATCAACAGATCTGTTGATGAAGAGGTTGAGAAAAGGTGTTAGCGCTTCGCTGGTCAGTGTCTTTTAGTGAAGGTATGGTGGGGGCAAAGTTCAGATGGGGCCCCCGAGTGGGTGGTCTTCATGGTAGCAGTGGTTTTGATGGTGGTGTTGACGGGCCATGATGTCAAGGTTCTTTCTTAGGCCATGATGGGTCCAGTTGAGGGTCGAAGTTGCCATCTGTGGAGTTACTTTTGTTACATAAGAATTCCAACAGCTTATTGTATAGGTCTTGCGAGGGGGTGAAGTTGCTGGAGGGGTGGCGAATGTTTTGATGATGGTGAAAATGCTGTCTGTGCGCTTGCTGTTCCGTATCTGCTGATGATAGAGCCTTTGGGCAGATTTAAGGATATCTTTGGGGTGTCCTAAATTGTTCTCCATTTGAAAACCAGTTGCTTGAAGTGGCGTTTCTTTAGCTTAAGTTCCTTTGCATACCATCTGGCCTGTGGTCAGGAATCTGCCATTGTGTTCTTCTTGAGGAAAGCCAGGGTGTTGGTGCATGAGTTGATCTAGCTGCTGAGGCTCTTGACGGCTTTTGGCAAGCTCCTGTCATAATCAGGCCAGTGTACATAAAAGGCAGAAGCCTACTCCCCTTCGGTGATGCTTTTGCAGCTGTGTTAGATGGATCCAGTGGTGTTATGTCGGTGGTGATGCAGGATGGTTATGCTGAAACTGACGAGGATGTCAATTATTGCATATATTATATTTAACTGTAAGACTGGATTACAGATGCCCCTCACATATTTCTCCACTGCAGTTCTACTGTTCTTTCTGGTAATACCCGTGCTTTGCAATAAATCTTAAGTCTTCTGTAGGTACTGGTTTAACATCCTATTACTGTTACACAGTGTTCCACTTCTAGCGTTTTTTTGTGTCTAAACACGTTTATCCTTGTATATAAATTGTCCTGTATTTTTATTGTAACACACTGTTCTGATCCCAATATTTTATTTGGAAATGTTTGTAGGCTGCTGGACACGTATTTACCCCCAGCGCCCTTTCTCTGTCTTTAGCACTCCCATCAAGTTGTACACAGTAGGACACATTTAATTCTCTTGTAAACTGAGTAAAACTGGCATTTAAACTACTGTGCATTAGTTTCTATCTAATGTTAACATTGTGGATATGAGGTACACAAATCGCCTGCCAAGGCCTAATAATCCAGTGGGTGGTATTCTTTACACAACCTCAGCGAGACACACTGTACTTTATATGCAGTGGCTATTTTTCTTAGTCTGGACAAATAAATGCCATGCAATCAGCATTGCCTTTCTTATATAAATACTCTCTTCTATGTATGCAGCAGTCAGCGAAATTATACTTTTTAATTGCCACACACATTAAATGACTGTTATATAAATACTATTCAAAATATGAAGTACTGTGAGGAATTTGTATTGAAGATGTTTACGTCTTTACATGTTAGTTAAAGTTGGGTTTTGTGAAGTCTGGGTACGTTGCTATGTTTTTTATGAAATATGCAGCGGTTATCACATAGCTACTACATTCAATTACTTTCCATCCACCTGGATTCCTTTTATGCAATGTTTGTATTTTGGAACATATTCTCGCAGGTTAAGTGCATAGTACAACCATTTGCAATAAAAGTACTGAAGCTGAATATCCCCTCAGTATAGATTTCCACAGAACAGTAAATTCCTTATGGTTTTTCCTACATTTAAAGAACTGTCATGGAGATTTTACTTGATTCCAGAGGCATACTGGAAATGATATCTAACATCTACTGGCCTCCACTAAGTTCAGATGGTATGTTTAATTAAACAGTATGTCTGTAAACGGCCTACAATTTATTGTCCAATGTCCACTAATACTCGTGTTGTATCTGGATCCACTATAAAGCCACTGTAACTTGTATAATGGATTTTCCACTTGCAGTGCTATTGAGAAAATGTGCTAAAGAAATATTTTGCACTACTCGAGAATGACTAAGGCAAATATTCTCTCTGTGTTGATTTAGACGAGCATTATGGGACTGATTCACAAGAGTAAACTACATTTTTTGTGTAAGTTTACAATGTTTTGGTATTCACAAACTAAAGGCCTGATTAAGAAAAGTAAACTTACACTTTTGTGTTAGTTTTTTCTTTGGTATTCACAAACTGTGAGTTAATGGCCAGTTTACGACTCTGGAGACTCTGTAGTTGAGGTGGAGAACTCTATGCATAAAAAGATAGGACAGGTCTAATTTTTTATGTGCGGCGGTCTTCACCCCGACTGCAGTACTGAGTAAACTTGCTATTAACTCGTAGAATACCAAAAAAAGAAAAGTCACAGAAAAGTGTAAGTTTATCTTTCTTAATCAGGCCTTCAGTTCATAATTATATGAGTATTGTTTTTTTATGACTGCGTCACCTCTGCCTTAAGAGCCCATTCTCCATCCACTAGTGGAGACTTCACTATGGATGAGAAATCTATAATTATTTAAATTAAATCAAAATAAAATAAACCTACACTTTTTTCAAATCTAAATCAAACTCATAATTCAGCAAGCATCATAATTAATAGTCGGGCTTTTTTTAAAACATATTAATCAATAAATTCGCAAATCTTTTAATGCAAAAAAAGAAAACTGCAGCATTTGTAACAATTTATCTGTAAGGCCTATCTATGAATGTAATATTCTGCTACATTTTCACACTATTATGGCTATATTGGAATACCCATAATGCCATATGAGTTTGAGTTGCGGGATAATGTTTTCTGGGCATTAAATAATATATGAGTCCTTTTTTTTTTTTAATGAAACGATAAAAGCAAATGTGCTTCCATGCTCTATTGGCATGCTTCTCTATAAAACTTGTACCAGTGTTGGTAGGCATATGATATGGAGCAGTAATGGGCCAAAAGCGCAACCATGTCAAGTGACATGGTCATGAAGGAAATTCACAGCAATTTGCCATGAGGGATCGCTGCAATATTTTTTTATCATGGGGGCGGGGTATCACTTAGGGAAGAAGGGGAAGAACATCAACTCAGACATTTGTGAACACTGGAGAGCCAGGGTAATCCAGGGTTGTGTAGATCATACCATGTTTTGTTACTGTAAATACCCTGCAAATAGCAACACAAGGCTAACTAAAATGAAGCATAATATACTTACATTTAAGTACTAGAAAGAAAACTTATATTTGTGGCCAAAGGGAAAAGTCATGTTGTCTTGTGTTTCCAAATTTCCCCCAATAAAAATGGTATTTCATATGGGTGAGTGCGCTTGTCATAAGAGACAGGAAAAAGCTAAAATATCAAGTATGTTGTCATTTCCTTTGCAAAATGGACTTTACCAGGTTGATGTATTGTCTCCTACCTCTCCCAAATGCTATGCCCATTTATACAAGTGCAGTAAGATTTTCATTGGAAGAATTCTAGGAAAGCTGGGTCGTTGGATATATGGTGTTTACAAGATTGCGAGCCTTTTACCACACATACATGTGAGGATATTTATTTTTCCAAATGTAACATTTTGGCTGAAATAAAGAAGGCGAGTAAAAGTCAGAAACAGTGGTGAGATGCCAAGCTGCCCACAACATTTCTATATTTTACATTTCACAAAAAATCACATGTACGCACACGAAAGAGGTATTTTTATGTATCATGAGTTTTTCAGTTTAGAGTGTATATACAATCCCAAATGTACTCCGGTGAGGAGCTGAGATGCAGAAACTAAAAAGAGGCCAGAAAAGGCATAACTTGTACCACGATAGCCGCCTCCATATGCCAGACACAATAATATGGTGCAAAATATTGTGTCAAAAACATTGCTTACCACAATATCGTGTTCATATACTTATAATCGAAATGACAAAATTATGAACACAAAAATGTTACGTAAGGGTGTATTGTGCAAAAACTGGCAATAATAAAAAAAATCTTTATATGCACTTAAAAGTAATACATTTAAATTTTAAATTTATAAAATTAATATGATATAAAATAACTAGTTCTCACAAAATATTTAATTCTATATATCAAAGACATCCATTCCAAACTTCAATACATTTAAACATCAAAAGAACAATAATTATATAACTTTTCAAATAAATGTAATTTCATTTCATGACCTCAAATGCCACCCAGAATTCCTTCACATTATACTTCAGGGATAAAAGAGGAAGGGACCCCACACTACCACTGCCCTCAGACATATTGTCTTTCACTTCTCCTGGGGGAATTAGTTGGTTAGCACAAAATGTAGCCCTATTAAATGAGGCTTCTATCACCAGGCAATAGGAACGTTTTGTTGCCTTCCTGTGACAGAGAACAGAACCAAAATTGCAGCAAATTAGGCATATGGACTGATAAGACTGATATGAGAGACACCACAGGAAAGGAAAGATTATTAATCTCTTGCCTCACGTGAAAATATTCTTGAACAGGCCTCACAGGCAGCACTGAGCTCAAATCCTTCAAACCAGTCACAAAGAATTTAAACAGACAAGCACAGCAATTGCATATTTCAAAATCTCCCCATCAACCATAAATCATAAATAATCTCCCTGCTCAGGGGAGCTCTAGGAGTTACTCATCCACTATGCCTTAGTGGTAAACAAAAGGTGGCAAAGCATTTGCTTCCTGTCTCACAGGGACTATGTTGATGCAAACTCACCAATAAAGTACCGCCATTCTTAGTGTACAGGTTTAACAATGAAACAACCTGGGAAAGGGAAAAGGGGAAGGGAGAGTTGTTCATAGCAGTAGGACGACAGCTTTGAGTTTTTCCACAAACTATCTGTGACTGGAAATTCCTTTTAACAACCAAAGGGTCACAGCTGTGGTTCTTAAGCTGGGTCCTTTGACCACTGGGGGTTTGTCACTTAGGGGGTCCGTGACTGTTTAGAAAAACACATAATATTAGCAGATTAATAAAGCATATATATATATATATATATATATATATATATATATATATATATATATATATATATATATATATATATATATATATATATATATATATATATATATATATATATATATATATATATATATATATATATATATATATATATATATATATATATATATATATATATTACCTACTGGAATTGGCTGAATTTCTCCAAGAAAATGGCCAGCTCCGCTCCGCTACTTCCCAGAAAGTTTGGGGGGGATTCGTCAAGCGGGGGCCGAGATAAAAGGGGGGTCCCAAAACGTGGTTTCCCCATGTTAATTTCCATAGGGCGGTTGGACTCACTTTTAGCCCGAACGGTTGAATGGATTTCCACCAAACTTGGCAAAATTGTAGGGACTGGTAGCCCGATGTGCCTTTTCTATGTCTCAAGATATGTGCTCCAGTGGATTTTGAGTAATTTAGGTTAAAAAAAATATATATATCTATAAGCGCGCCCCGGTACGCGCACCGGGGCGCGTACCATCGTGCTATGCAAGTTCGCGAGCGGAAAGCTGATTGGCTCTCGGGTGTCTGTCAACATTCCAAACAGTCCGGAGCGGCCGCCATCTTGTGTCTCGGTAGGATCGAGACACAAGAGGTGGCAAAAACAAAGGGGGAAATGACCAAAAGGGGGCAGGGTAGACCCCCCCTGACCCCTAGGTTTGATGTGGGGGCCATAAAAGCGCCCCACGGGGCAAAAAAAAAAAATAAAAAAAATCAATGTTCGCGGGGGGAGCGCCCGGTACGCGCACCGGGGAGCGTCCCGGGGAGCGTACCCTGGAAAAAAAAGAATGACAGAGTTTTATAAAAATGTAGCATTTTTTTATAAATTGGAGGTAGTTCTAAAAAGAACTGTTTTTTTATTCTTTTTGTTGTTTTATATTTTTTTTATTGTTTTTTTGAACATTTTTTACTTTTTTTGGCTTTTATGTCCAATTTTATATTTTTATTGTAATTTTTATGGGGACAAACAAAAAACAGGGAATTGTAAACGGCTCAACTGGAGCAAAAAAAATCAGGAAAAAATTAAGGTTTCTTTTTGCAGTTGTGGTTGTCTCCAGCACGGTTGATCTATTTGATACTTTGCTCTCCATAGGAAATTGTAGTCCCGCAAAATATACAAACTATTTTAAAATCTCCAAACTGGGGTTGGATATTTGGGACCATCTCCCTTGTCTCTGGACCCGATGGAGTGGGTTGTTTGCTTTTGGAGGTGCTCGGAGAAGATTGGGGAGGGTTTCTTGTCAGTTCTCTGACCTCTGCCGCAGCATAGTTGTTTGGGTGCCTGCGTTGCATATGGCGAATCATGGTATTGTTGCCAAATGAATATTTTTTTGCAGCGTTCCACCTGGAAAGTACAGTGCCACAGATCAGACATGTCACTTTTGGCGCATTGACTTTCTTTAGTCCCTTTGGGATTTTAAAAAACTCCCACACAATGTGCTCCTTCGGTTTATAGGGGGGATTATCTTCAGGCAGGAACTGCCTCTCCTCCTCCTCCTCCTCTTCTTCTTCACCACCACTGTGGTGTTGTGGTGGTCCTTGTGGTGGTGGTGGTGGTGGTTGAGATGCTCCTGCTGCTGCTGCTACTGTAGCCATTTCTCACTTACTAGAAACAGGTCTTACTCAGTCAAAAGTGAGAATGAGGAAAAAGGGTGGGGGCTTTCATCATTTGGAAAAACAAACTGTTCTGAACCAATGAAAAGTGTTATTTTCAAGTGACATGACCCGACGCGCTTACGCTACGCGCCCCGGGGCGTGCCCGGGGGCGCTTACGTTGCGCGATCGTATGCGCTGGGGCGCTTCCGGGTGCGCTTACGCCGTGTGTCATAAGACGCATCACGCGGCTACGCGATACGTCACGATGATGTTTTCATTTGTGCCAATAGCGCTAACGGGACGCTCACCGGTACGCGCACCGGGGCGTGCCGCAACACTGCGCTTACCGGTTCGCTCACCGGTACGCGCACCGGGAGCGCTCCAGGGCACAAAAAATAAATAAAAGGAAAAATATACATAAAAAAAATAGTATTACATAAATATACAATATAAAATTGATTATAAAAAATATTATATTTCATAGCTATAGAGATTTGCTATTAAAAAACCTTCGAAATTCACTGAAAAAAACATAGCTTTGAGGCCCTATATATAGTTAGGAATTAGCATTTACAAAACCTATGAAATTCACTGAAAAAAAAATAGGTTTCACACCAGTTATAGTTAGGAATTAGCATTTAAAAAACCTATTAAATTGACTGAAAAAACCAAAGGTTTGACACCAGTTATAGTTAGCTGGAAATTTTACTGACATAAAACCATTGAAATTCCCACGTTATGGTTAGTTGGACTCACTATAACTTTCGCGCCTGCAATGCACTGCTGATGACGTCACATATTACAGCACTCATGACATGGTCAGTGACATCACTCATGACATCACTGATGACACCATCCTTGTGACAGAGTGACAGACCTCCTTTCAGTGTAATGTAACCCTTGAAACACATATTCAAAAATAGAAACTAAAATTTTCAAAAAAATGGAGATACCCATACCAGTTACAACAACCAATTCAGTAATTCCACCATCTATATACACATCCACTCATTCACCAACAGTCCTATAAAGTCACTCATACATATACTCACTCATCATATGTAGTGATACACCTATACATCCTGTTACACACAGACAGTCATCCAAAAGTTACTCACACACATACTCACACATGCAAATAAATTATTGCACATCCATTTATTTGCATATACAGCTATACACACACTACCACCTTACTTCTAAGGAAACTTACACATACTTACTCTCTTAAACAATCACTTATAGAAACACATACTTATTTAAACAGGAACTCTTACAATCTCTCACTCTCACATATACTCACTTATATACATCAATACTCACATATACTAGATTAAAACATATGTAGTTACTGATAAAGACACTAGTGAGACAGTCATTCACTCACTAACACACACATATACACACTCTTCCACCCATACAGTCCTGCACATATGCTGTCTTCAAAACACATACAAAGAGAGAGTCAGTCATTCATGCATCTATGTGTTAAGTAATACCCCCACCAAACCATACAAACACTCATACTGATACTAACAAAAACATCTAATAACCCATATACATACACATGTAGCTACTCACCAACCCATGCAAACACTTATACACAAAGTGAAACACTAATACATATATTTAAATATTTAAATATTACTCTCTAATATATGTATTCACTAAGATACACTTAATAAACCAGTTAACCAATCATTTTTTTTGTAAAACATCCAAGTAATCACTTATTTAAACATTTATTCTTCCATCAACTTTTACATATACATATATAACACATATTTATTTTTTAAAAAGACACTCATTCACTGGATAGTGTCATCAGTGATGTCATGACTGATGTCACTGACCATGTCATGAGTGATGTAATATGTGACGTCATCAGCAGTGCATTGCACGCGCAAGTTATAGTGAGTCCAAATAACTATAACGTGGGAATTTCATTGGTTTTATGCGAGTAAAATTTCCAGCTAACTATAACTGGTGTCAAACCTATGGTTTTTTCAGTGAATATATATATATAGTTTTTGGTCGTTTTTGGGAATTAAAAACCTTTGATTTTCATCCACGGAGTCAGTGCCTGTTCTTTATCAAGCCTAACCAGGATTGTATTCATATATATATATATATATATATATATCGAAACCAGAGTCCCTCTCCGTTAAGAAAGGACACAAGCCCACGTAGGTCAGTAAAGATTCCTGTCTTTAATAGCAGTGCAAAGATCGGCATAATGCATTTCAGCGTAACCGCTTTCCTCAGATGCATTTGATCATTTGGTTCTTCACTGTTCACCTTTTAAAATTCAGAGTGTCCCTTTGCGATTGGTAGAGGCTCTCTTTCACGTTTTCAGGGGCGGGTGCTCAAAACGCAATGTCTTAATCTTCCAAGCTGCAGCGGCACCTGTGTAAGTACTAGCCCAAGTGGGCGGTGCCTGCAGCTACACCACTGAATCATGGAAGTTGTGGTGTCAAGAACAGGAACCTTCCTCCTTCATCCAGTCGCAAATCTCCCCAGCGAGGCTTGTAACCCACCGCTACAGTGAGCGTGAATCCAACCATGCAGTCATGGCCCAGCATCTCCTGGCCTAGCACATTGCTGCGGAGTGTGTATATATATATATATATATATATAGACGCGTCATGGAGATTGAGGAGTGAGAAATAAACAACATTGCCATAAAATTATCCTGGTGGTTCACTTGCAGTCCGACAGCAAGAGTAGCAATAATCATGCGCTCTCAGGAAGAATAGTCAAAACAACCAAATGCAATATCCAAGTTTAATCCACACAACGCGTTTCGGCGAAGACGTGCACACCACATACAGATACTGATATATATATATATATTGTTGATGTTGCATGATTTAAATAATCAGGACAGTTTGAAATCGGGTAATGATGAAAGCGATGTATCTACTCAGGAAAGACTTAGAAAAATTAACTATGTTCAGAAGGGGGCTGGGCTCAGCCCCTTTAAGCCAAAATCTTGTTTTGTACCCCTCATGCCTAAAGACGCTGTAGATACGTTTCATGAAATGGTAACTAGTGATTTAAAAAAGTTGAATCACAGTACCAAAAAGAATAAGAAACAGCGCAGTTTGTTCTTTAAAAGATTAGCTTATGAGAAGCTGATCAAAAAGCTTGGTGAAGGGGCGCTAGAGGGCGCACGGCAAGATGGCCGCACTCATGTGAGGCTCTGCCGGACTAAGCCGACATCCGCTACATATCCAGGATATCCAGCGTCATCTACCCACTAAATCGGTAGAAATATACTTCTGCTGACCTGCAGCACCAATCTGTGTGGATTCCTGACTGCGGCGCCTTTCAACGACGCATAGCGGTGTCCACGCTCTTCTGCTGCGGTCGGCGCCGCATGGCGGCTGGAGCGGGCCTGTGGCTACCGGAGCTCGCCTGGTGCTGACGCGGAGGTCTGGGTCCATTGGCCCGAGGAGGAGTGACGGCTGCGGTGGCTGCAGGAGAGTGGAAGGTGAAGCTGCTGGCTGCGATCTGCGGCGCCTGATTGCCCACCTGGACTGGCCGGCTGCGGAAGGCCTGTGGCTCTGCCCGTACCGGTTGCGGTGAGTGGGGCTGGTAGCTGGGGGAGGCCACGGCTGCGGAGGTGGCGAGCGGCCGACCTGGGCCCGGCTGCACGAGCTGTGATCGGCGGGGGCGGAGCGGGGGCTGAGGCAGCTAGCTTACGCGGTGGAACCCTGTGAACTGCTGGGGAGCCTCGAGTGGCGACGGGGCCCTTAGCTGGAGCGATCAGGGCCTTTGAAACGTGCAGGCCGAAATGCGTGATGCAGCATGCCGGACTAGGTTGCGCTGAGGGCTAAGCACCATTGGAGACGGCATTGGGAGAGGAGACCTGCCCGTTTGTTTATTGTGTGGATTGACTGCGTGTTTGGCCGGCTGGGAGACCTACTGTGCCCAACTACTGACCCTGAATTCTCATTTAGTGGTGCCCACGCTATATTTTGAAGCGCTAGGTTGTTCATGGTGTTGCTGGGACACTGTTTGAATAGCGTAAGTGCCCAACATCCGTCCATTTCCTATTGTTTTCACATAGTCACTATCTGTTTGCGTTGGAGGTCGGCGTCATGGGCAGGCCTGAACGAAATCAGCCTAAACTAAATTTTGACGCACGCAAATCTTCCACGTCGTCCTCCCAGGCCAAGACCCCTGCTGATCCGCCAGGAGCGTCGGGGGGCGCCGAATTTGGAGGCCACGCTCATGGCCATGCAAAAAACATTGCAATCCATAGAAGGCACCATGGAAGCGGTAAATCATAGGCTGGACCATATGTCAACGCAATTTGACAGGCAGAATGAAAGAATGGCTGAAGTGGAGCAAAGGTTGTCAGCTACGGAAGACGGCCTTACAGCAAACACTGACAAAGTCTTCAACATGGAGCGTGTGCTGGCGGTCATACAGGCTAAGAATGAGGAGTTGGAGGGGCGGTCCCGGCGCAACAACATCCTCATCACGGGGCTGCCGGAATCCACGAATGTGGGCAAGATGGAGAACTTTATGGAGCGTTTGTTTGTAAACATCTTTGGGTCGGACCACCTCTCTAAAATGTTTATAGTGGAACGGGCGCACCGCTCCCTAGCGAAAACGCCAGTGCCGGGTGCACCTCCGCGTCCCATACTGGCCCGTATACTAAACTATAGAGACAGAGACACACTGCTCCGCTTAGCGCGGGAAAAGGGCACCATCGACTATCAGGGCAACAAATTGTATTTTTTTCCGGATTTCACTGTGGCAGTGCAGGCGGCACGAAAAGAATTCAATGGCGTGAAACAACTTCTCCGCACAGAGGCCATACCGTACGCCATGTTATACCCTGCCCGGCTGCGGGTAAGTGCACCATCGGATAATAAAATATTCACCTCACCGAAAGCCGCCATGGAGTATGCCAAAACACGGAAGAAGCGTAAGCGCGACTCTGCAAGGGCACAGGAAGGAGATGGAGATCTGAACGAGAACAGCTTACTGTAGTTCTACACATGTCCATTGGTTTATACCTATACTGAAGAGCCCTGGAACCTTTACAAGTCGAAAAGCTGTTTCTCACGGCCAGGTTCGCCTCGCTTGAGCAGGGCTCTTGCGAAACATATGCACTGCTGGGATTGTTGACTTTTGCTGAACAGTACCTGTGCTTCTGCTATAATGCTGATAATGTGTTATTTTGAGGCTGGTGTTTGGTCCCCCAAAACAGTGTTATGTTTCTGCTATTGGGGGGATGGTGTTTAGTTGTGGGACTGGTATCTAGGCATCCGTTAGAGGTCTTTTTGACTGCGCAAGAGGGGTGCAGCTTTCTGGTAGGTGACGTTGGATGCTCATTTTTGTGGCTTGGTCACCTCCCGTATTTCTGTATGCGGGAGTTCCACGCCTCAGTGCCCCCGCGTATGGGAGTACCCCACACTCTATTTGAGAAGGGGATGGGGGAGGGGGGACAGGGGAGCTGGGGAAGGCTTTGGCTGGTTGGGGGAGCTGAAGTGGGTGGGGGGATGAAGGGTGCAAACAGTGAGTCCCTTGCTCACTTTGCCACTGGAGTCAAGCAAGCCCGGCTGAAGACGGCTGTAATGCCAGAAACCGGTCCTGGGAAGCTTGATTTCGGTCCAGGGAAGACATGGCTTGGCAGTTCGGGCTGGACTGTTCCCATGAGGCACAGGGTCAGACTGATTTGCATATGGCCATGTCTGAACTGGGGTGGTGGAGTGAGCTAAAGAACGGTGATGGATTAAACCCAGTTCAGTTGACTGGGGGTGAGTGTCTGTATTGTCAACGCTCCGTCCATCATCACCTTTGGTTCTTCTTTGTTCGCCCTAAGTTGGCAGGGTATGCTCAGACGTGAGTCCCTTGCTCACTTTGCCACTGGAGTCAAGCAAACCCGGCTGAAGACAACTGTAATGCCAGAAACCGGTCCTGGGAAGCTTGATTTCGGTCCAGGGAAGACATGGCTTGGCAGTTCGGGCTGGACTGTTCCCATGAGGCACAGGGACAGACTGATTTGCATATGGCCATGTCTGAACTGGGGTGGTGGAGTGAGCTAAAGAACAGTGATGGATTAAACCCAGTTCAGTTGACTGGGGGTGAGTGTTTGTATTGTCAACGCTCCGTCCATCATCACCTTTGGTTTTTCTTTGTTCGCCCTAAGTTGGCAGGGTATGCTCAGACGTGAGTCCCTTGCTCACTTTGCCACTGGAGTCAAGCAAGCCCGGCTGAAGACGGCTGTAATGCCAGAAACCGGTCCTGGGAAGATTGATTTCGGTCCAGGGAAGACATGGCTTGGCAGTTCGGGCTGGACTGTTCCCATGAGGCACAGGGTCAGACTGATTTGCATATGGCCATGTCTGAACTGGGGTGGTGGAGTGAGCTAAAGAACGGTGATGGATTAAACCCAGATCAGTTGACTGGGGGTGAGTGTTTGTATTGTCAACGCTCCGTCCATCATCACCTTTGGTTTTTCTTTGTTCGCAAACAGGAATATTCAGGAATGTTTCGAACCTATGACTGGGGTAGGGGGGTTTAAGGGGGGGTTGGCTTCGGCAGGTTGGGGGAGCTGAAGTGGGTAGGGAGTTGGGGTGGATGGACTGCAGGATTCAGAGATGTTGGATGGCATGCACTGGGCTGCATGAAGGGTCTTTTGGACACTGTCTGAGTGTATTTAAGTTTTGGTGTTGGAAGACGAGAGACATGTTTATTTTTCACAGGTTGGGAGGGTATACATTGACTATATGGCGTGATCTACATACTAATGAACCCTATGAATAAGGAAGGTAAGGTTACGTGGCTAACTTGGAATGTGCGGGGACTGAACAGACCACAAAAGACTAGGCAGGTGCTAGCGTACTTGAATAGACACGATGTGCAGGTGGTCTTTCTCCAGGAGACGCATCTTAGAGGGCAGGCAGCGGACACAGTAGCTAGACAGTGGGCCGGGACGAGATTGGCGACTTCATATTCCTCGTATGCCAGGGGTGTTATGATCCTAATTAAAAAGAATGTTCCGTTTGTGAGTCTCCATGAGGACGTAGATAAAGAGGGTCGCTATATTATTTTGCATGGCAAATTGTGTGGCACACTCATAACAATGGTCAATGTGTATGGGCCGAATACTGACGACTCTGAATTTTATGTCAATTTATGGAATACGGTGTATGTCCTATCTCCTTCTGCGCTTATATGTGGGGGAGATTTAAATGTGACGTTGGATCGTGACCTGGATAGAGAGGAGGATTGACAAAGCTCGACGAAAAGAGCGAGCGGGGCAGTGAGGGATGGTATGCATGTTCTAGGCCTCGTCGATGTGTGGCGTCTTGGACATCCTGGTACGAGAGAGGGTACCTGCTACACGTCTGCGCATGATACCTGGTCACGTTTGGACTACTGGCTGGTGACCAAAGATGTTAGTGGTTGGGTGCTGAAGACTGAGCATTTGCCTCGCACGTTGTTGGATCATGCTCCTGTGTTGATGGAAGTATGGATGCCGTCGCATGCACCGGCACCGTTTTCATGGCGACTGCCCCTGGTGCTCTGTCAGATCAAGTGCTGCGTGAGGGTTTGCGTGAGATGATTGAGAACTATTTTGTCAGAAATGTTGGCTCGTGGATGATGCGTGTATCGTTTGGGAGGCCTTCAAGGTAACTGTGCGTGGGGCATGTATTGGTTTACAAGCTGGGGTACTCAAGTCGCTCAGGACCTACATGGATAGACTGGAACGTGAGCTGTTGAATCTGGAACGGCAATATGAGCAGAAGCCGGCCGAAAGTTTGTTGGCTGACATACGTTCGAAAGTCACAGAGTATAATGAACTGGCAGGGCAGGAGGTTAATTATTTGTCCAAGCGCACTAGGGCACGATACTACGGGGAGGGAGGTCGCCCGGGACGTGGACTGGCGGATAGACTTAGAGAACCCTGGGCCAAACAATGCGGTATACAAGAAATTAGGGATAGAGACAGGACTGTGACGGATATCGATGGTATACTAGATTACTACACACACATGTACGAACAAAAAGACATGGCAGGAGAGGACGAAATAGCGCAATACTTGAAAGATATAACATTTGTCTGGCTGTCGAAGGGGCAACAAGATTTTTTCATGCATCACATCACAGAAGGGGAATTGAGGGATGCGATAGCAGCGTTGCTGAATAGTAAGGCAGCAGGCACCGATGGGCTTCCGTCGAAATTCTATAAAGAGTATGTGGATTTACTTTTGCCTCATTTAGCGACGGTGCTGGAGGAGGCTCTAGATCAGGGGCAACTTCCGGCGACGATGAGAGAGGCCCTCCTGGTGGCTCTTCCAAAGCCTGGTAAACCGCAGGAACGGTGTGAATCCTATCGTCCCTTATCCCTGATGAATACGGACATGAAAATACTCGCCAAAGTGTTGGCTACGCGCCTGCATCTGATAATGCCTGATATGATATTGCCGGACCAGTCTGGCTTTGTACCCCTGCGTTCAACGACACATAATCTGAGAGCGTTGTTTGCGATTCTTCACCTCCTTAAACCTGATCTAGCTGCGGTGGCGGTCCTCCTAGACGCCGCCAAGGCGTTTGATTCCCGGGTAGGCCAATAATTTCGGCCATTAATAGTGCTAGTGAGAACATAGGTCAATATATTGACTATTTTCTGCAGAGCCTAGTCAAATCTCTTCCTAGTATATCCAGGATACAGGAGATTTTCTTGTGAAAATGGGAGATATGGTGTGGACAGATGATCTATATCTAATAACATTGGATATAGAATCATTATATACAAGCATCGATCATGCGCAGGGTCTTGAAGCTGTCAAATATTTTTGGCCTAGTAGAAGCAGTCAGTACTATGAACATAATAAAGTGATTGTTGAACTCATCGATTGGTGCCTCAACAATAACTTTTTTCTCTTCAATAATTAGATCTATAAACAAAAACGGGGTGTAGCTATGGGGGCCTGTTTCTCCGCCAGTTATGCATGTTTACATGTAGGCTGGTGGGAGGAACAGGTCCTACGTAGGAAGCACAGGGTACCATTTACCGAGCATGTGGCTGCATATTTTAGATACATCGATGATGTGTTTATGTTATGGCGAGGAGACATAAGTGAAGCAGAGGAATTCATAGCTGATAATAACATCAATTCTATGAATTTAACATTTACATCCCACATACATAAAACTCAAATAGAATTTCTCGACGTGAGGCTTCACGTCAAGGATGGTAAGCTTGAGAGTACGCTCTACAGGAAGCCTACATCTGGGAACATTATGTTACATGCCAATAGTTCCCACCCTAGGCATCTGTTAGCAAGCACACCATACGGAGAAATCTTGAGATTAAAGCGAATATGCCCCAGGGCTGGCTTCTGCAGTGTCCCGGTGTGCCCAACCCTGGGACATTGCTGTTTGCAATGACAGGGCGGGAGCCGTGCGGCTTCCACCCTGTCATTGCAAACACTGCTTTGCTTCATTGAAGCAAGAGCAGGTAAACCTGCTCTCGCTTCAATCAAGCAAAGCAGATTGCTTTTCCACACGGGGAGCTGCTGTCAGCAACTCCCCGTGTGGAAAAGCAATGCCGGTCCTGCAGGACGCGGGGAGCCAGCAGGGACCATGGGGGAATTGGGACTCCTCCCACGGTCACCAACGGACAGGCCTGGCCCCGGGGGAAGGGGGTCCCAGGGCCAGAAGTGGCCGGGGAGTGGGGCCACGCAGCCCCCCTCCCCTTTACAAATTATATATTTTTTAAAACAAGGCAGTCCAGCCCCGGGGATGGGATCCCCGGGGGCATAAATGGCCTAAGGAGGGGGCCACCTGCCACCCTCCAAATATATATATTTTTCTAATACTGCCCATGCCCTGGGGGCAACTTTGTGGCACTTACTGGAGGTATCTTGTGGGCTAGTTGGACCCCAGGGACCTTCAGGATTTAAGGGGACTTAATCCCCCAATTTAAAATGAGCCACGTAGCAAGCTTTCACAGTGGTGAAGGTAGGGGGCGGGGCCTGATGTGACAAGTGTTCAAACGCGCTCTGTGGCATGTTTTAAGTTGGGGGATTAAGTCACCTTGTTTAATGAGGGTCCCTGTGAGCCAACTAGCCCAACAGGTACCTGCAGTAAGCGCAATGAAGTTGTGTTGCAGAGAGGTGTAAAAAGGGGCATGGCCTTGGACCACCTCTCTGCAACGCAGCCCTGTGGCACTTAATGCAGGTACCTGGTGGAGTAGTTGGCTCCCAGGAACCCTCAGGATTCAAGGGGACTTAATCCCCCAACTTAAAACGTGTTAGGGGCACATTTGCATGTTTTGAAGGGAGGGGGCGGACCTGATATAGGAAGTTAGCAATCCTGCTGTGTGGGACTTACTGGTGGTAATAAAAGGGATAGGTGGCCCCCAAGGTTGACTTTGGGGGCTCACTACTCCTCCTGTTACCTCCAGTAAATCACACACAGTGGGATTGCTAAGAGGGGTTTTGGAGGCTACGCTCACCTTTCTCCACCACTCTGGAAACACGACTGGTATGTTTTAGTTAGAAATTAGCATTTAAAAAACTTTAGAAATTCCCAGAAATAACCGTAGGTTTCAGGAACGGTATAGTTAGAAATTAGGATTTAAAAAAACATTGAAATTCACTGAAAAAAACATAGGTTTCAGGCACGTTATAGTTAGTTGGACATTTCACTTGTACAAAACCAAGAAATTCCGCCGGTATAGTTAGTTCAGCTAACTATAACTCGCGCACCCGCAATGCACTGCTAATGACGTCACATATTACATAATTCATGACATGGTCAGTGACATCACGGATGACATCTCAAATGACATCACTGATGACATCATCCATGTGAAAATCTGATGCACCTCCTCACACTATAATATAACCTTTGATACACCCACTGTAAAATATAGACTACCATTTTTTAAACCATCGACACACCAATACCAGTTACTACATACGCACTCACTGATTTCTAGGTCTACACACACATCAATTCATTCACCCATACAATCACTCATCCATGCAGTCACTCATCAATACAACACTATCATATTCACTCATACACCTATACAGACACTCACACACCACCACTCATCCATGGAGTTACTCACACAGCTAGTCGGTCATGCAAAGAATTAATCACACTCCCAATTACTCACCTATACAGTTATATACACACCACCTCACTAAATACAGATACTAACGCATACTTACTCTCTTATATAATCACTGATACAAGTACACACTCATCCATACAGCCACTCTCAAAATCACTGACTCTCACGTATAGTCATTTATATACTACAACTCTCACATACACTGTCTTTTACATATGTAGTTACTTGGACATGTACCACTGAGATATCCATTCACTCACCAACACACCAATACACACACACACCCACCCATATAGCTGTTTCCACATGCACTCTTGAACACATACACCCAGTGTATCAACCACTCACACATCTGTGCACAGAGTCACACTTCTTCCACCCACACACACACAGACCCAGTCTCCCATACAAATACTCAGGCATATAGACACTCATGTAGCTACTGACCAACCCATGCAGCAGCTTACACAACAGAGAGACTGAAACAGACATTCACACAGTTTAGTCCCTAATCCATGCATTCAGTAAGACACATTTAATCACTTACTTATACTGTCAGTCGCGCACCTGCTAAATCCTCCATCCAGACACCTATACACCCACTCATTCTTCAATACACCTTGGCATATATATAAAACATATTTAAACTTTACAGAAAAACACAGTCACTGCTTGATGTCATCAGTGATGTCATCAGTGAAGTCATTTGAGATGTCATCAGTGATGTCATTCAGTGATGTCACTGTCCATGTCATGAATGATGTAATATGTGATGTCATCAGCAGTGCATTGCGGGGGCGGAAGTTATAGTTAGCTGACCTAACTATAACGGCGGAATTTCTCTGGTTTTGTACGAGTGAAATGTCCAACTAACTATACAGTCCCTGAAACCTATGTTTTAATCAGTGAAAAAAAATAATAATGTATATATATATATATATATATATATATATATATATTAGCTCCAAAATCCCAGGAAAATCAATCCTAAAGGAAGGTAGCACACTCAGGGGAGGTTTCACAAAAGATTTAATGAGGAAACCAACAGCAACGACGCGTTTCGCCTTGGGGCTTCGTCAAGTTGTGCAGAGAGCCGAGGCGTGCGTCGGTTTAAAAAGAGGACAACATGCAAATTCAAATGAAATCAAAGTAGGACTGTGCAAACTGTTACATGGTCGCCATATTGAAACGGAGTTAGATACAATTACAATACAGGCAATAGAAACGTAATGATTCAAATAAATGCCAAAACCAAATAAAATGTATAAATCACAGAATATCCAAATTACGAATAGACATGATAGCACAGTCATGACAATGGATCGTATTACAATAATCTAGCCCGGGATGGGCGTGCGGTTAAGACTGAATTAATCTGCATCTCGATGCAAGAATCAAGCACAATCACATGATGAAATCTGTTTTCAAATGCCTAATGCAAGAAATCAAGGAGCGAGTAATGACAATTAAATTCTGTCAAATTTCACAGCTTCACACCAATGATAACGATGCCCGTATCATGAATGGTAAATACTACATCAAGTCAAACCACACAATAATTCCGCCCTGAATGGGCAATGCATCAAATGTAAGCATGTGTCACAAAATTCATTTAAATATCATAAGTATAAAACTTTAAAAGAATATATGATCATAATTCATATAGACATAGCCAAATCGGTAAGACACAGTCATAGAAATATGAGGGAAATACATTATATTAGATATCCTGAACATCAGACCAACCGGTCAGCCTAGATGGACTGATAATTCTTCATGCATATTAAGGCCAAGCGGATGCTTACTCTGTAAGTCAATAATGTATCTTGATTCCAGTCGTCTGAGTCTAAGTAGACGATCACCTCCTCTAATGCTCAAAGGCACACTGTCTATGCATGTATAAGCTAACAGGTCCCTGTTACTTTTATGCATTTTGGCAAAATGCCTAGCCACTGGGTATGTATCATCCTTTTTAGCAATCGCACGCATGTGTTCTAGTATCCTAAGTTTTACTGCATTGGTAGTGCTACCGATATAATTCAGGCCGCACGGGCATGTTAAACAGTAAATGGCATATGGCGTGGAGCATGTTAAAAATTTGTTAATTCTTTTGGGGATGGTGACACCAGGTATCTTGTAAGTAAGCGTCCGCTTACTGAATTTGCAGGCCTTACAGCGGCCACATGGATAAAAACCATTGAGGACAGGCAACTTCGGGGTCTTTTCAGGTGCAGTGTAATGACTGGAAACCAAATGATTTTTTAAAGATCTCGCTTTTCTGAATGTAATCAGGGGGTTCGACGGTAGGTCTGCTTTAATGATATTATCAGACAATAAGATGTTCCAATTTTTTCTTAAAATTTGCTTAATCTGGCCTGCATTATGAGAAAAGGTGGTGATAAGTCGAAAACTTCCATTTTTGGATTTATCTTGATTTTTGGATTTCAATAACTCTTTACGTTTCGTTTTTTTGACTCTCTCATAGGCCTTACTAAGCACACTATCGCCATATCCCCTAGTTTTGAACCTTTACATGCTGGCATGGGCTGCTCTCTCAAAGTCACTGTCATTAGAGTTATTTCTTCGTATTCTAAGTAGCTCCCCATAAGGTATACTCTCCACTAATTGACGGGGATGACTGCTTGTGGCAAAAAGTGTGGAATTGCCTGCCGTTTCTTTTCTAAACAGTTTAGTCTGTATACAACCACAATTTTCTATGTATATGGTGAGATCAAGATAATCAACTGACGTGTGGCTGATTTGTCCGGAAAACTTGAGATTGATGTCATTATCATTAAGGGCGTCTACAAAACTGTTGGCAGTCTCTTCTGGACATTCTAATATGATGAATAAATCGTCTATATAACGATACCACCTTATTATTAGGCTGTCCCACTCAGGATATTTCTCGCTCCAGGATGCCTGCTCCTCCCACCACCCCACGAAAAGATTCGCGAAGCTGGGAGCAGAGCAGGCTCCCATCGCGACACCGGACATTTGTTGATATAATTGCTTGCCAAATAAAAATATGTTATTATTAAGGCTAAACATCATGAATTCCATCAGCATCTTATTATGCTCATAAAATCTTATGGGCCGTTTATCCAAGAAGCTGGCCATAGCTTTGAGACCATCACCATGAACTATACACGTGTATAGACTGGTGATGTCAAGCACCAACATACAATATGTATCTTTCCAGACAATTTCTTCAACACAGTTTAGAAAATGTTTAGTGTCTCATAGATAGGATTTAAGGGACATCACCAAAGGAGACAAAAATGAATCTACATAGATAGAAAGATTCTCAGTCAAACTACCATTGGAAGCAACAATGGGCCTACCAGGGGGATTTAACAAATCTTTATGAACCTTGGGTAGGTAATAAAAGGTGGGGATCACAGGACTCAAACACCTTAAAAATAAATATTCATCTGTATTTAGCATGTTACCATTATGCCATTTGGAAATCATCTCATGATAGTTGGCCACACTTAGATTATATGTTCTTTCATTCACAGTGGCATAGGTGTCAGTGTCTCCCAAAAGGCGACAAGCCTCTGTTTCATATTGGGTAGCTGTGAGTAAGACAATGTTCCCCCCTTTATCAGAAGGCTTGATTACCAATCCCGAGTTTTCACAAAGAGTAGTGAGTGCAAGCTGTTGAGTTTTGGTAAAATTGTCTTTTTTGGGTACATATTTACTGGTGATGCGCAGTCTAGTGAGATCCCTCAACACGGCATCAGAAAAAGTATCGATGGCATCAGCACCCATAATCAGCATGAATGTAGAGGCCGGTTTGAATTCACTGACTCCACCTTTTTGCTGTACATCCCAATTATCAAGCATTTGGGTGTTGGTTACCTCACCATCACCATTCATATTGCTTTCCAAACGGAGGCCTTCCACTGCTCTAAGGCCTCGCAGCTCGCTACAAATAAGTTCAGTATCCTCCACAGGTTTGCTGGCAGCATAGCGCTCACTGGGCGGTTTGAGTTTGAAGAATTTGTGCAATTTTAATTTCCTCACAAATTTGAAAATATCAATGCGCGTTTGTGCGAATTCAAAATTTCTACGAGGACAAAACGATAAACCTAATTGAAGTGTTGAATTTTCTTCATTCGTTAACACTTTCTCTGTTAGGTTAATGATAGTTAGATTGTCATGGGGGTTAGTGGACTCTTGAATACTTTTCAGTTCCTTTTCTTGAAGAACTTTTTCATGCTGCGTGTCACAGGAGGAGAGCTTAAAGGATTTCTTCCAACGGCCCCCCCGCCGCGTCTTCCTCTTGGTCCTTGATTGTCCGGGGGCTTCCCTCTTCCACCCTCCAGTTGGTTGTTGCGCATTACTTGGTATTCCACTTGAAAAGGAGAAGCGTCATCGCTGCCATCTTCACTGGCTATATCTTCTGCATTAACATCGGACTCAGAAGTTGCAGGTTCGGCGGTTGTGGAGACGCCCGTCTTTTTCTTAATCTTTAGTTGCCTTCTAGTGTTCTCATACTTCTTTGCGAAGGTCAACACTCTCCCCATTCGATAATCGTTCTCGTCCCTTTCAAATTTTTCTTCTT
Organism: Lissotriton helveticus; assembly: GCF_964261635.1. Taxonomy (NCBI): domain Eukaryota; kingdom Metazoa; phylum Chordata; class Amphibia; order Caudata; family Salamandridae; genus Lissotriton; species Lissotriton helveticus. Next base: position 305,333,279 of record NC_136067.1, on the reverse strand, counting down.
TTCTTTGTTTGATTTTTTGTTCATATTTTTTCAAACGCTTTTTTAGTAGTTCACGTTTGTCCCCCAGGGTCTCCTGGTCTTCTTCTTTCAGTAATTCGTCCTCAATTACCTTGATCTGTGCCAAAGCCTTTTCGCGGTCACTCCAGGCAAAGCGTACTAGGATTTGTAAACTCCCTTTGCACGATGCGGCAGTATGCTCTGCCCATGCATCTAGCAATTTAGGGTCCGGATTTTCGTACGCCGGAATAGTGTATATCCGCAAACCTCTGGGGACCTGGTCAACCTCAATGTAGTTCTGTAATGAGGTTGCCTCCCACCACTTTCTGATCTCCCGTTCATATAAACGTTCCAGTGAGACCAGTTTAGATTGTAAGGATGTGTTTGCCCCATTGGCTTTACTTCCGCCAGCCTTCTGTGAACCATCGGACTTTTTCTTGTTTTTAAACATTCCTTGTTCCGCCTCTCTTCTCTCTGCTTCGCAAAACATATTAAAGGTAGTGCAGCCGCAACTACCTATAGGATGGTGCTGTATAATCCCCTTTCACTCTGAGTTATCAGCCCGCAGTGTTGAAAAAGAAAAAATTCTTTTAAATGCGCACACTGCGCCTTACCAGAAAACCGATGAGCTGCCTATTGAAATTGTTCGTGTAGACAAAAGCAGCGGTTCCGGGTGTATGGCAATGCGTGGTTTTCAGGGCAAACTCGGTGCAGCCGGTAATAAATCCAGAAGGCTTCAAACACCAACCAGTTGCACACGCGAGTGGGTGCACGCCAAATCGGGGGTGTGCCCGAGTTACAAATTAGCTCCAAAATCCCAGGAAAATCAATCCTAAAGGAAGGTAGCACACTCAGGGGAGGTTTCACAAAAGATTTAATGAGGAAACCAACAGCATCGTTGCTGTTGGTTTCCTCATTAAATCTTTTGTGAAACCTCCCCTGAGTGTGCTACCTTCCTTTAGGATTGATTTTCCTGGGATTTTGGAGCTAATTTGTAACTCGGGCACACCCCCGATTTGGCGTGCACCCACTCGCGTGTGCAACTGGTTGGTGTTTGAAGCCTTTTGGATTTATTACCGGCTGCACCGAGTTTGCCCTGAAAACCACGCATTGCCATACACCCGGAACCGCTGCTTTTGTCTACACGAACAATTTCAATAGGCAGCTCATCGGTTTTCTGGTAAGGCGCAGTGTGCGCATTTAAAATAATTTTTTCTTTTTCAACACTGCGGGCTGATAACTCAGAGTGAAAGGGGATTATACAGCACCATCCTATAGGTAGTTGCGGCTGCACTACCTTTAATATGTTTTGCGAAGCAGAGAGAAGAGAGGCGGAACAAGGAATGTTTAAAAACAAGAAAAAGTCCGATGGTTCACAGAAGGCTGGCGGAAGTAAAGCCAATGGGGCAAACACATCCTTACAATCTAAACTGGTCTCACTGGAACGTTTATATGAACGGGAGATCAGAAAGTGGTGGGAGGCAACCTCATTACAGAACTACATTAAGGTTGACCAGGTCCCCAGAGGTTTGCGGATATACACTATTCCGGCGTACAAAAATCCGGACCCTAAATTGCTAGATGCATGGGCAGAGCATACTGCCGCATCGTGCAAAGGGAGTTTACAAATCCTAGTACGCTTTGCCTGGAGTGACCGCGAAAAGGCTTTGGCACAGATCAAGGAAATTGAGGACGAATTACTGAAAGAAGAAGACCAGGAGACCCTGGGGGACAAACGTGAACTACTAAAAAAGCGTTTGAAAAAATATGAACAAAAAATCAAACAAAGAAAAGAAGAAAAATTTGAAAGGGACGAGAACGATTATCGAATGGGGAGAGTGTTGACCTTCGCAAAGAAGTATGAGAACACTAGAAGGCAACTAAAGATTAAGAAAAAGACGGGCGTCTCCACAACCGCCGAACCTGCAACTTCTGAGTCCGATGTTAATGCAGAAGATATAGCCAGTGAAGATGGCAGCGATGACGCTTCTCCTTTTCAAGTGGAATACCAAGTAATGCGCAACAACCAACTGGAGGGTGGAAGAGGGAAGCCCCCGGACAATCAAGGACCAAGAGGAAGACGCGGCGGGGGGGCCGTTGGAAGAAATCCTTTAAGCTCTCCTCCTGTGACACGCAGCATGAAAAAGTTCTTCAAGAAAAGGAACTGAAAAGTATTCAAGAGTCCACTAACCCCCATGACAATCTAACTATCATTAACCTAACAGAGAAAGTGTTAACGAATGAAGAAAATTCAACACTTCAATTAGGTTTATCGTTTTGTCCTCGTAGAAATTTTGAATTCGCACAAACGCGCATTGATATTTTCAAATTTGTGAGGAAATTAAAATTGCACAAATTCTTCAAACTCAAACCGCCCAGTGAGCGCTATGCTGCCAGCAAACCTGTGGAGGATACTGAACTTATTTGTAGCGAGCTGCGAGGCCTTAGAGCAGTGGAAGGCCTCCGTTTGGAAAGCAATATGAATGGTGATGGTGAGGTAACCAACACCCAAATGCTTGATAATTGGGATGTACAGCAAAAAGGTGGAGCCAGTGAATTCAAACCGGCCTCTACATTCATGCTGATTATGGGTGCTGATGCCATCGATACTTTTTCTGATGCCGTGTTGAGGGATCTCACTAGACTGCGCATCACCAGTAAATATGTACCCAAAAAAGACAATTTTACCAAAACTCAACAGCTTGCACTCACTACTCTTTGTGAAAACTCGGGATTGGTAATCAAGCCTTCTGATAAAGGGGGGAACATTGTCTTACTCACAGCTACCCAATATGAAACAGAGGCTTGTCGCCTTTTGGGAGACACTGACACCTATGCCACTGTGAATGAAAGAACATATAATCTAAGTGTGGCCAACTATCATGAGATGATTTCCAAATGGCATAATGGTAACATGCTAAATACAGATGAATATTTATTTTTAAGGTGTTTGAGTCCTGTGATCCCCACCTTTTATTACCTACCCAAGGTTCATAAAGATTTGTTAAATCCCCCTGGTAGGCCCATTGTTGCTTCCAATGGTAGTTTGACTGAGAATCTTTCTATCTATGTAGATTCATTTTTGTCTCCTTTGGTGATGTCCCTTAAATCCTATCTATGAGACACTAAACATTTTCTAAACTGTGTTGAAGAAATTGTCTGGAAAGATACATATTGTATGTTGGTGCTTGACATCACCAGTCTATACACGTGTATAGTTCATGGTGATGGTCTCAAAGCTATGGCCAGCTTCTTGGATAAACGGCCCATAAGATTTTATGAGCATAATAAGATGCTGATGGAATTCATGATGTTTAGCCTTAATAATAACATATTTTTATTTGGCAAGCAATTATATCAACAAATGTCCGGTGTCGCGATGGGAGCCTGCTCCGCTCCCAGCTTCGCGAATCTTTTCGTGGGGTGGTGGGAGGAGCAGGCATCCTGGAGCGAGAAATATCCTGAGTGGGACAGCCTAATAATAAGGTGGTATCGTTATATAGACGATTTATTCATCATATTAGAATGTCCAGAAGAGACTGCCAACAGTTTTGTAGACGCCCTTAATGATAATGACATCAATCTCAAGTTTTCCGGACAAATCAGCCACACGTCAGTTGATTATCTTGATCTCACCATATACATAGACAATTGTGGTTGTATACAGACTAAACTGTTTAGAAAAGAAACGGCAGGCAATTCCACACTTTTTGCCACAAGCAGTCATCCCCGTCAATTAGTGGAGAGTATACCTTATGGGGAGCTACTTAGAATACGAAGAAATAACTCTAATGACAGTGACTTTGAGAGAGCAGCCCATGCCAGCATGCAAAGGTTCAAAACTAGGGGATATGGCGATAGTGTGCTTAGTAAGGCCTATGAGAGAGTCAAAAAAACGAAACGTAAAGAGTTATTGAAATCCAAAAATCAAGATAAATCCAAAAATGGAAGTTTTCGACTTATCACCACCTTTTCTCATAATGCAGGCCAGATTAAGCAAATTTTAAGAAAAAATTGGAACATCTTATTGTCTGATAATATCATTAAAGCAGACCTACCGTCGAACCCCCTGATTACATTCAGAAAAGCGAGATCTTTAAAAAATCATTTGGTTTCCAGTCATTACACTGCACCTGAAAAGACCCCGAAGTTGCCTGTCCTCAATGGTTTTTATCCATGTGGCCGCTGTAAGGCCTGCAAATTCAGTAAGCGGACGCTTACTTACAAGATAACTGGTGTCACCATCCCCAAAAGAATTAACAAATTTTTAACATGCTCCACGCCATATGCCATTTACTGTTTAACATGCCCGTGCGGCCTGAATTATATCGGTAGCACTACCAATGCAGTAAAACTTAGGATACTAGAACACATGCGTGTGATTGCTAAAAAGGATGATACATACCCAGTGGCTAGGCATTTTGCCAAAATGCATAAAAGTAACAGGGACCTGTTAGCTTATACATGCATAGACAGTGTGCCTTTGAGCATTAGAGGAGGTGATCGTCTACTTAGACTCAGACGACTGGAATCAAGATACATTATTGACTTACAGAGTAAGCATCCGCTTGGCCTTAATATGCATGAAGAATTATCAGTCCATCTAGGCTGACCGGTTGGTCAGATGTTCAGGATATCTAATATAATGTATTTCCCTCATATTTCTATGACTGTGTCTTACCGATTTGGCTATGTCTATATGAATTATGATCATATATTCTTTTAAAGTTTTATACTTATGATATTTAAATGAATTTTGTGACACATGCTTACATTTGATGCATTGCCCATTCAGGGCGGAATTATTGTGTGGTTTGACTTGATGTAGTATTTACCATTCATGATACGGGCATCGTTATCATTGGTGTGAAGCTGTGAAATTTGACAGAATTTAATTGTCATTACTCGCTCCTTGATTTCTTGCATTAGGCATTTGAAAACAGATTTCATCATGTGATTGTGCTTGATTCTTGCATCGAGATGCAGATTAATTCAGTCTTAACCGCACGCCCATCCCGGGCTAGATTATTGTAATACGATCCATTGTCATGACTGTGCTATCATGTCTATTCGTAATTTGGATATTCTGTGATTTATACATTTTATTTGGTTTTGGCATTTATTTGAATCATTACGTTTCTATTGCCTGTATTGTAATTGTATCTAACTCCGTTTCAATATGGCGACCATGTAACAGTTTGCACAGTCCTACTTTGATTTCATTTGAATTTGCATGTTGTCCTCTTTTTAAACCGACGCACGCCTCGGCTCTCTGCACAACTTGACGAAGCCCCAAGGCGAAATGCGTCGTTGCTGTTGGTTTCCTCATTAAATCTTTTGTGAAACCTCCCCTGAGTGTGCTACCTTCCTTTAGGATTGATTTTCCTGGGATTTTGGAGCTAATTTGTAACTCGGGCACACCCCCGATTTGGCGTGCACCCACTCGCGTGTGCAACTGGTTTGTGTTTGAAGCCTTCTCTATATATATATATATATATATATATATATATAGCATATTCAATTTTCATTGACTAGCTGAGACATGAGACACATTATATGTCATTTCAAGATGGCGCGTACCTTGATCAATGTGATGAGAGTCCCTTGTCAATGTCTATGCCCATGATTACTTGGAAGCTTTATCAACATGTCGGTAATGCATTTTGTGTAACACACACTGACGAAGGCAGCACGCCGAAACGCGTCTGTGTGAGCCCCTTCCGCGAAATAAAACCAGCGTGATTGGCAAACTCCTTTTCGAGTGCTGTTTGTCTTTTTCACGAATGAGGAGGAGTTGGAGCGTAATATATATATATATATATATATATATATATATATATATATATATAAACACAAACATTTTAGAACTGTTGGCTTACAGGATGTGGGGAAATGTAATCAATGTAAACATGTAATCATACCGGCCAAATGATTTGAACTAGTACTATTGAAAAACCTACTTGTAAAATCCCACTACTTTCCTTCTGGAGGAATTACAGATTGTACATTAGTAACCGCGGACTCTGGATACTAGCGGAGCAAAGCAAACACCAATTCATTCTTCGAACCAGGAATGTAAGCGATGACAAATCATTATGGGGAAAGAACAATGCTCATTATGCTTGACAACTGTTCTTACAATGAAAATTTCTCACACACTGCAAATTCTGATGGTTATTTAAATTTGTTTAAAGTTCTTTAGACCCTGTTGCAAAACGGGTTCCTCCCATTTAATCTCCTTGGAGGCTTTTCACGTTTGACTACCTTGTTCTGGACCTTTACTGTGAGTGACTCTCATCACCTGAGTCTCATTCACAGTAAATACCATGTAACTGGATTGAGAGTGCTAACCACCAGAGGCATAACAATTGACTCAAAAAACATAATAGACTAAAACAACTCAACTGACATAGTGTATTTGCATCTTTAACCAATGAATTCCAAAAATAACAACACAATTTGGAGAAGCAATATGGTCAAAAGATAATACCTCACACCTCTGTATGATCTCCCAAATACATTTGCAATGAAGAAGAACTTTCATGTATTGAGCCTGGACTCAACAATAACCCATCAGCAGTTCTAGTCACTTCAAAAAAAGTCTTACTTTTTTTTTTCATTCAAATCAATAAACATTTTATAGGCTGTAGTGTCCAGCAAGGCAGAGGTAATAACAAGCATGCCTTCTTTGGTTCATATTATAATTAATAGGAGCAACACATATTTTTCAGTATTAGTCATGGAAGACACAATGTAGAGGGAGCAAATGCACCCCAGTTAATGTTTCTATTAGAAGATTAGGAAGAGAATATTCAGAGTTCTTTAAAGGAATTTTAGTTCAGGCCTGTATCAGATCCCCAGTATCTCCACAATAGAAACACATCCCAGCTGTGGCTCCTTCTCACTTTTCACTAGACAATGGTTATATGCAAATTTCAGATTCAGAAGATGAAAAGCCTGTATGGAAAACTGAGTGACCCACTTAAATGTACTTCCTCTTCTATGTCCTTCTCATAATTGATATTCAATCAAAAGTGTCAAATCAAATAGTTCAGCAAAGGATTTAAGACTCTGGGATCGAACCAACTTGCCTTTTATCTACTCATTTAAGCCTCATTGAATCAATGTTATCAGTTGTCCTAATTCTCTCAACCCAGACAGTCTCAGAAGCCAAATGGTGAAAATGAATCAGATATGTTAAAACATCAATTTTTCCTTGTGAAAATGGCACAAGCCTCTGCAGAGGAATAATCTAAGTCCAGACATTCAAATATCTTCTTTAAGACTGCCCAGAAAACAAGATGGTTGTAAATAAGTGTAAAAATGTGTCACTTATGATATTGCTTCCTCAAGCCAATGCCGGATATACTTTGGTTTGATCTTAATTAAACTGTGCAGTCCTAAAAAATGTTTAGCACTTGTAGGTACTACTGGGATGTTTATGGACACCAAGGTCTGTTTTAGTACCATATTTATCAAGCGTAAGTGTTGTACCAAGGCATGCAAATTGTCTATAGTACTAAAGAACCTTCAGAATCCATGGCATCACAATCTGATGAGGACTGGACACGAAGGGAGTACGTTGAGTGCACTTCTAGATTACTTACGGGAATGATGACCAAAGGTTCCATCATGCAGTGTTATAACACATGAAAGGTGACAGTACTGTAGGTTTTTCTCCGACATCAAGGGGAAAAGAGTACAGGAGGAGTGGTCCAAATACCAAAAACGTTAAGTTACCTTTGAGCCTGAGGCATCCAGTTGGAGCCACCATCTGCCCAACATTACTCGAATGTAACTCCCTAGCATGGGCATGTCACACATTTTTGTTTCCATGATAAACTAGGCTCTTCCTGACATTCAATTATATACTAAATCAAGAATTGTAAATATAATCCATCCTCTAAATTCAACCAGTGCTGTGTCACCACACCCTGAAGGGATACTACTAAAGACATACTTTTGAACTTTCTAATACTCAGGATAAGACTAGTGGCTGCAACCTGCACTGCCTGCAGCCGGTCAATCTGGAACTTGGGTAGGTACCCATCAAGGCATTTTCAGAGTGCAATTTAGCACTGATTAGTGCTTCAACAAACCCTCTATGACATACCTGGTCAATTAATGGAAGGACTTATTGTAATCACTTTAAGCCTGAAAAAGCTGAACGATTAACTGACCCAATGTATACTTCAGAGCTTAGTTTGAATCCCACATGACCACCAGGATGTTGTTTTTGTTGGTAAATGATGTGGTAATACCAAAGAGTTTAGGGGAAGAGGGATGGTGGCAATAGCTCAAACTCTATAGCTGGAGTCGCATGGCAGAAACTCAGACCTAGCCCAGATTAGTTTGAGTCCAGTAATGTTCTTTTAGGACAGCCACTTCCTCCAAGCTCTGTCTTAAAGTAGAACAATTGTCAAGAGAGCAATTGACAAAGCCGGTTTTTTCATACATCCCCCAAATAATGCTGTTCTTAAGAGAGCCAGCATCACACTTTCACTGCTTTACAAGGCCCTTCCACTTCTTCAATTAGAATACGTGGAAGTCATTACAGAGCACATGACGACAGTGATGACAAGATTACTATTGAAACTTAGTCAAAATTTGCCTACCGAAGAAGAAAATTGGAAGTGTGCAGTCTCAGTAAATGAATACAAGTTTACCAGACAAAACCATTGTTGGTCCTCCAAAATGGAGCAGGAGTGCATTGCCTCAGCTACAACACTCGCCATATGAACATCAACCATGCAAATTTTGATAAAAGCACTTTTCATTCTTCAGGCCCAAAATCGAGTGTGGATTTGAAACAACGACAAGAGAATGTAAAGCAGCAAAGCATTAAACTAAGAATGGAATCACATCCCTCAAAGAAGAACAATTAATGAGTGCTAATAAGAAGCAAAGCAGTTTGACAGTGAATGTGGTGAAGAGGCAGAGAAACTAGGCCCCATAATTGCGTAAGTCAGTATCACAAAAAATAAATAATATAGGGAAGTGCCCTTTTTGACAGGGTCACCCCCACTTTTTGTCAAAAAACAAAGGGATCCACCCTTATGGGAAAGTATAGAAGTGTTCCTCCAGACTACATGTGTCTCCTACAATGGTGGAAAGCACACAGCTTTGTTTAAATACCCCTCACCCACCAAAAGGACACTTGGTGGCAGGCTTCACCATCGGCAGGACGGGCGTGCTGCGACCTACAACTACGTGGGCACACTGGTTATGATAAACAATACTATGTGTGGTGTAGGAGTGTGAGCAGAAGGGCCAGAAGTGAGTGAATGGTGAAAAATACCTGGCTCATTGGAAAAAAATAATTGTAATGTTAGTTTGAGCTGGTATCGTTAAAAGTGGGGAATGTGGTGGAGATACTATGCTTTAATGAGTAGTTTCTCCTGTGCCAACACATTTCGAAGCCCTCCCCTGGCTTCTCATCAGGACCTAGAAGAGATCCGTTCTACACTCAAATCAAAACAAGCAACTGTGTATTTACATATAATCCTAACTAAGTGGTGCACATGAATTTAACATGCACAGTATACTGTACCCCAGTAGGTATATTGCTGAATGGGTTTCTTATATCGCCCAGATAATGCCCCATGAGCCTTCAAAACAGGCGGGAAGGGGTACTTATAGTCACACAAATATCAAGGTTACCTCCTCACCAGGACACTGCCTCGCCGCGGCTCCATGGAACCCTCACGTTTTGCCTGGTGCATGATGTGATTTCAACTAAAGGTGCCCTGGGTTCCTGCTAACCAAGTTCCCAGTGCTAGACCTCTTTACCATAAGTGTACATTTGTTCCCCCAATTGGCAAAACCTTTAGCACCCTATGTAAGTCCTTAGTAAATGGTACCCTGGTACATAGTGCCTGAGGTGCTAAAGAGAGTTCCTAAGGACTGCAGCACTAATTTTGCCAAATTAAGGGACTCCTCACTAAGCACATGCACGACTGCCATTGCAGTCTGAGTCTCTTGGTGCAGACAAAAAAGGGTAAACGCAACATGCCACACATCCCTGAGTGCCATGTCCCCTTCCACGGCCATCATAGGTAAGGGGTTAACCTAATGTAAGTCTGTGGACCTGGGAACAATGCGGTATAGGATAACAATTGTCCTCAAACCAATAGATCATTAAAGTAAAATCAATTTACAGTTTCACTTTTTCTCATGAGCTCAAATCAATTCAGCGCTCCTGGGGAGAACAAAACTTCCACACAATTAGAATAAAGGGGATGTGCAGCCACTGTATTTGTTATGAAAACAAGGTAAATTTATTACAATTCATAAATTTCAGCAAAGAACGTTATTATAATGAGGTTGCTCCCGAGGGGGAACATGCGAAAGAGAGGAAGTGCTCGAGATAAAGTGAGTGAGTGGGAAGATAATCCCAAAGTGGAAATAAAAGAAGAAATTGGGAAAGTTTCGTGTGCGATTGATCTTGAAAACCTGGCCCAGCAGTATTTTACGTGGTCTATTTACATCAATTCCTCACAATCACAGATTGTATTTATGTGAGGCACGTAATAGTGAAGGGGTGAATGGGTCTAGGTGTATGATTATATATTCGTTGACGTTTCGACTCGACTTTGTGGCACATAGGGTAGTTGGGCCTTGGCCTGCGAGTCTTCCTCAGGACAGGAATAAGGGGATTTCGGAGGCAACCAATACGTGGCTTGAGAACCTCATCTGCACGTGAACTGGCGGGGGTAGCAATTCAAAACGAAGCGCAGGAGTGGTTATGTCGCGGCGTACTGCTGCCGAGTCTATGCTATACAGAACTTGCACAATTAAGTTGTCTCCGGACTGACCCTGATGTGGCTTCTGATGTTTAAGAATAACCATTCAGTTGAAAAGAATCGCTTGGAAGTGACATAACAACTCCTGCGCTACGCTTTGAATTGATACCCCCGCCAGTTCAAAACGTAGCGTGAAATTAATTGCTTCTGTTGCCCGTGAGTATTTGTCCATGTGTATGAACATCCATCTAGATACCGCCTTGGGGGGGATAGAAACGGGCGATGTGGATACACTAAATGATCTAGGATGATTTCTTTACTCTGTCAGCCTATTAGTTCCTGAGAATAGGTCTTTAATCCAGAGACGCTATGCCTTGGTTAACGGATAGTAAAATGTGGCGTGAGGGCCTGTGCGACCATGGTCTCCTCCTCCCTTTCCTTACTATGTGTATTGAATAACAGTGTATATGTTGTGAGTTGCAATTTGTTGTTCTTTTGCAGTTGTCCGTTGGGATTCCCGCCTATGTGGTTCTTGTTTTGTTCGGCAACCTTATCCATGAATACTTATTGATGCATTGTTTTGAGCTCACTGTACTTTACCAGAATGGTAAAAAAAAATGTAAAATTCTGTGTATTTATTCTTTAGATAAATTGTCACTATTTTGTATTTCTAAAATATGTATGTAAATTTGAAATTGTTTTTTTTCACTTATTGATGATTGCATGCTGTCTCTTCACACCTCCCCCCCTCCCTAATGTCATTGCCCTGATGAAGGTGTGGCCTCAGACCTGGCACTGCACGGAAACGCGCGTTGGTGTTTTGTAGTCTGTCCTGCTATTTTTTGCCGTCTGGTCTCCCATTCTGTCTTGGGGAGATCGTTTCGGACAGAATATTTGTGCTACATCTGACCCTGGAAGTATGATGAGTTTGGAATAAATGAAGAATGTATGGGTATGCTTGATAGTAGAATATGTGTGATGTTACTAAATTAATGTGTCTGTTGTATAGTTTGACTGAAGGTATGCAGGAGTGTGTGGGGTGTGTATTTAATTATTTATTGCGCTTTATTATTGTTGGATTCTGATTGTTCCTGTAATGAAATAATACATTGAAAAACTTGAATGGAAAAAGAAATAAAATAATGTTTGTATTTTCCTAAAATTGTGGTCTTGTTTCCGGTATCAGTGAGCTCATCTCTGCATTCTGTAAATTTAGGACTCTAACCGCGCCGTTACATTAAATATAGGGGCCGTCATTTTTCTGTGTTCTGAAAGTTCTGAATTTTCCCCTGCCTGTCTGCCCCACATCATTATTCACAGGGGGCCCCTCTTTTCCATTGACTATATTTCCCAGCCCTGTGCTGTGGGGTGTGTGTGTGCGTTCTCGAGTGGAACCCTCGGACCTGTGTGGATATATTTGTGTCTGTCTATGTTGTTTCGATCGTCCTATTGGCCCTGTTTGTCAATCGCAGGCTTGTTGTTCAGTACCATTGTCTGTTGTTTCTTTTATTGATTGTCCTAAGATTCCCTGATTCCTCTGATCTCCTATTCCATCATGGAGAGTATAAAGCCCTTCGGTTTTACCGATGAGGATTTTGCCCGAATGATTGGTGCCACTGACGGGGTGGGCAATCAATTCACTCTCTCCAAAGGCATTGAAGGAGAATGGAATAAGCTTTTAAATCTAACAAAGAAGTCTCTTCGAACGGAAGCCCATGCTAAATTTATGCTCGACTACCTTAAAGCTGGGACCATTCCGATCGGATTAAGAGTCAGGAATATTCCTGGTCTCTTCGTTGAATTGCGACAATTCTTGGAAAAGTGTGCCTTAATTTCAAATAGATGCTCAAGAGACTACATGATGCTGATCATTGAGACAGCACGTGAAGTATTGTCGCTGTTGGCGAAAGAAATCGAAGAGCTCGAAGAAAAACTCAAGGACAACTCTGTCGACCTAGGGAAAAAGAAATTGGAGGAAATAAGTTTGGAAATAGACTCCTTTTCGGAATATCTTTTGAAACGTAAAACTGAAAAATTTAGGAAGGATGTTAGGCTATTTTCACAGGAAAGAGCTTACCCCTATTTGACTCCCCTATTCTATGCTAACTCAGAGAACACCAATCGTAATCAGGGACCTTCCCGCTGGAGCAGCAGAAGAGTCAATACATTTTCTGATACCACCGATTCAGAGGGTGAAGGTGCCCCAAATTATGACCCTAATTATAACATCAATTACCAACAACGACAAGACTCTTTTGATAGACCCTTGGGACAGAAACCTTGTCTAGGGAACCGCAAGGGCAATTTCAGAGCAAGAAACCGGACACCCCAATTAAGAAAATTCCATCAGGGTCAGGTTCAGTCTCGACCACAGAGGTATATTCAGACAAGACACGCCCAGTATTGGAGAACTTGAACTCAATCCCAGTATTGGAGAACTTGAACTCAATCCCGGTGTTTAATTTGTCTGATGCTAACATCTCCCCTGAGTCCATGACCCTACTATCTAGAGGCCTTTCATTTGTCCCCTCCATCCAATTTGATCATTTTGAGTTCACTAAAGATCTTCATTCCTTCTTCAGGAAGATCCGCCTTAATAAATTCTTCCTTACTCGCCCTACCCTTTTGGAATCAGACACTGCCTCTGGTCTTAAACCGCCTTCCAACTTTACTCCCAGCCTTGATCTTCTGGGACCTGAAGTAGGGATTTTCAAAAAAGCGGTTATTAAAAAGATGGAGAAAATGATCAAATATGTCCCCAAACCAGTCAACTACTTACTAAGGGGTGAAAATGCGGCTTTGAAAGAACTCCGTGAAAATCAGAACCTCACCATCAAACCGTGCGATAAAGGTGGAGGGATAGTTGTTTTCAACACCTGCACCTATGTTGAAAAAATGACCACCCTCCTCTCATCCACCAGACACTACCAGCGAATTATGAGGTGCCCTGAGGAAGCTTTGAAATATCGCATCTTGACTCTGGTTAACTCGGCGGTAGAGGATGGATATATCTGCACAAAGGAAGCGGAATACCTGACCCCTACCTTTACTAGAATGCCGATTATCTATGGCCTACCGAACGTCCATAAGTACATCATGGACCCGCCGATGCGACCAATCGTATTGACGATTGGGGCGGCCACTGAGCCATTGTCTAAATATGCTGACCAGTTTTTAAAACCACTGGTAAGCCAGCTCAAATTGTTTGTAAAAGACAGCGGACACTTTATTTCTAAAGTGGAGAAGATGCCCTTTGATTGCAATACTGAATTGTTGGTAACTTTGGACTTGGAATCCCTTTATACTAACATACCCCAGGATGGGGCAATCCAGGTCCTAGAAGAGATTCTTATGAACCAGAGTGATCTCCCCAATGTTCCTTTGATTCTGAATTGTCTCAGGATAGAATTTTTGAATTTTTGAATTTAATCTTTATTGTTTAGTTAATTAAAACCATAACAAATTTCCTTACAATACTCATCCAAAGCTTAAAAGTAAAATCACATTGATTATAATCAACTAAAAGTTAAATAGCAACATGGTAAAATTCAAATCATACATCTCCGGAAAGTGAACTAAAATCGATATAAAATGACAAAGAAACAAAATGTTTTAACCATTGACCTGATAAGTCTTAAAAATATTAGATTGCCTTCAGGCGTTTTTCAAAGGTCAGCAAGAACTTTACCATCTTGCAGTTTATTTGAGGGGACGATGAGTCCAAGCCACCAATTACTGCAGTCCTGCAAGTGCGTAGTCTCTTAACCAAAAAGATGTTCTTTAAGAAGAGTCTTCGCTCCGTATTCAGCATCTTACAGTGACATATGATGTGAATTAAGTCTTCTTTTGTGTTTCCACAGAGGCGACAAATAACAGAATCAGTATGCTAGTATTGGGTAAGAATTACTTTGAATTCAACAAGGAGTACTTCCACCAGGTACAAGGCGTCAGCATGGGGCCTTGTGTACCCCCAGTGTTGCCTGCCTGTACATGGGTAAGTTTGAGGACATAAATATTTACACCGAAATGGCTCCTTTTTTGAGAACGTGCGTGCCTAGTCGCGCTTCATCGACGATATTTTCTTCGTGTGGAGGGCGACCAGGAATCTCTGAATGAATTTGTGTCATGGGTAAATTTAACTGACCCAAATCTCAAATTCACGGCCAACTCCAGCGATACTAAAATCGAATTCCTGGATGTGTGGGTCAAACACGCTGAGGGTGAATTACTGGCATCCCTCTATACCAAACCTACAGCCAAAAACACCCTACTTGAGTACGGAAGTTTCAATCCGCGATGTCAAAGGGATTCGATTCCCTTTAGTAAGTTCCTTCGGAGGAACTGTATGGAAATCAGGGGGTTCCTGCATCAATCCGATATTCTGAAAACTAAATTGGCCCAACGTGGATACCCTCCTCGATTGATTTGAGATTCCTTCAAACGCACCAGATACTTCAATAGGGAAAGTATGTTTCAAGTGCAAAACCGTGTGGCTCATGATCGATTGGTCTGTATCACAAAACACTCTACCATCAATCATAAATTTAGACAAACGGTTAATTCCCTCTGGTATCTTCTCAACATTGTAGACCAGGAAAAGATGATACCCAAACCCTTATTTGCGTTCCGCAGGAACAAAAACTCACGCAACCACTTGCGTGGTGCTTTGCCGCCACCGGGAAGTATGAGACAGACTGGAATTTTAGGTCTCCCTCCAGTCGAGGGTCACCACCGTTGTGGAACATGCCAAGCATGTCACATGCCTTGGTGGGAAGTATCCTGGCGATTGACAACCGCACTGTGAAACTGACCGGAATGAGCAACTGTCGCTCAATGAATGTAGTATATGTCATTCTGTGTCCCTGTGGACTGCCCTAAGTGGGCGAGACAGGGAGTGAATGCCGGCATCGGATTGGCGAACATAAATCCAGTATCAGGAACTTGAAAAGTGGGGCTCCACTAGTCCAACACTGGATTACCGCCAAACATACTGAATCAGACCTTAAATGGTCCATTCTCGAAAAGGTACCAGGGAAGGCCAGTACCATACTCAGAAAGAAAAGGGAGGTCTTTTGGATCTTTCTTCTTAATTCTGTGAATAAGGGGTTAAACGAACTTTGCCCCTGTGAGAATGCGATTATATGAAAAATACTTGCCCTGATCACAACTGGGCATTATCGTATTCCTGTCCCTGGTTTTTCCTCTTCCATCCTGGGTGCTGGCCAGCACTAGGCTGAGAGGATTTTCCATAGTGGCTTATGCCCCAGACCTGATCATTTGGTCTCGGGCCCCTGACCTGAATTTGGTGAGAGCGAATGCGACAGTGCGTTATTTATTCGACATCTTGTAACCGGAAATGTTTTATTTTCCTTTTTCTTAAACTATCCCCGCTTGACCTTTTATACCTGTGGAATTTTTCTCTAATATATTCACTGCTTTGGAACTCTTTATCATCCGCATGGGTTCCCCTTATGGATACATGTTGTCTGCTTTTTTCGATAGCATCCCTGGTATGTTGCCAGTTGAACGTATGCTTACATTTTTTGCCCGCTTGGATATTCCATTACGGGTTTTTCTCTTTTCTCTCACCTAGTTCGGGCCACCCTCCATCTGGCCCTCCTATTGGAGCAAATGCTTTTTTCGCTTAATATTTAAATTCCGCGGGCATTCTCGTTGGTTACTTCCGGGTGTGTTCCTCGACCCGTTTTGCTGTTCGAATTCCGGGAACGCCGGCCTCTTGCTCCATTTCTGGACCGTTCAGGTATGGTTTGCCGCTAGCATTTCGAGTCCCCGTTTTTGGGGCTTATTGGGCGGCACTGTGGCGGGTGGTCTTTTGAGCGAGATATACCGTGTCACTGGGTTCCCTAAAAGATGCTTCTCGGCAAACTACTAATGGTGACTTGTAGCGGTTCTTGGTCGCTCTGACTATATATACGGTAGTTATTGTGAGCATTGGCCTCTTTTTAAATTCTATTCTGAACCTCGGTATTCGTTTCACCTGCTTTTTGTGGAGCTGGTTGGAAATATGTTGAACTTTGTACACAGGGATATCCTCCAGGATGATAAGTCCCTGAATTTGAGCGTGTAATCGCCCATTGCGCCTACGTACTTCCAGCTGACTAGATTATTTTTATTGAATCATGGTCGGAGCATAAAAATCCCTGTTCTGCTTGTAAGTTGGCTATCTGTTTGTTCCTCAGTTTGGATTTCCATTTTTTCTTTGTTCCATAGGAGCGGAAACAAACGATAGAATATATCTGTCGCCCTGAAATTCTTTCAATCTACAGCTATTTCACGAATCTAAACAGGTAAATTCACTGAGGGTTTTACAATATATCGCAGGGGGTGTTCTGGGAGTTCTGATGTTTCCTGATAGCAGTTCGAATTGATCTTGCCTTGATGCTCACTCCGGGTCTCTTTAGTGCAAATTGTTTAAACCATGGGAATCACACGTTTCCTTATTTCCTCTTGTTGTATTATCTACCTAGACTCCGGATTCTGGCACGTGAACATGTGATTGTGCTAGTTGGAGTCATTTCTACTTCTGTATACACGGATGGGCCGAGTTCCGTAGACTTCTTTGTTATCTTGAAAGACAGCGTGGACCCCCGAGACGCATTCGATCTTATATTTTTTGGTAAGTAGGTTAATGACCACGAGCCGGAATTTTCACCTTCGGCCTATTTTAACAATATAGAAAGAGTGAACTTTGATGCCTAAAACGTGGGTCTCTGTGTTTGCAGAATGTCTTCTATACTTCCCCATGGTTTTTGCTGCTGTTTAATCCCCTCTACCTTTCTAACGAACGGGGACTATTGAAGGACAGCTTCGTTCGTGACATCGTGAAATTAATTGCTTTTGTGTTGCCCGTGAGTATTTGTCCATTTGTATGAACATCCATCTAGATACCGCCTTGGGGGGATAGAAACGGGCGATGTGGATACACTAAATAATCTAGGATGATTTCTTTACTCTGTCAGCCTATTAGTTGCTGAGAATAGGTCTTTAATCCAGAGACGCTATGCCTTGGTTAACGAATAGTAAAATGTGGCGTGAGGGCCTGGGCGACCATGGTCTCCTCCTCCCTTTCCTTACTATGTGTATTGAATAACAGTGTATATGTTGTGAGTTGCAATTTGTTGTTCTTTTGCAGTTGTCCGTTGGGATTCCCGCCTATGTGGTTCTTGTTTTGTTCGGCAACCTTATCCTTGAATACTTATTGATGCATTGTTTTGAGCTCACTTATACAAAATGTAAAATTCTGTGCATTTATTCTTTAGATAAATCGTCACTATTTTGTATTTCTAAAATATGTATGTAAATTTGAAATTGTTTTTTCACTTATTGCAGATTGTATGCTGTCTCTTCACACCTCCCCCCTCCCAAATCTGATTGCCCTGATGAAGGTGTGGCCTCAGACCTGGCACTGCACCGAAACGCGCGTTGACGTTTTGTAGTCTGTCCTGCTATTTTTTGGCATCTGGTCTCCCATTCTGTCGTGGGGAGATCGTTTCGGACAGAATATTTGTGCTACATCTGACCCTGGAAGTATGATGAGTTTGGAATAAATAAAGAATGTATGGGTATACTTGATAGTAAAATATGTGTGATGTTACTAAATGAGTGTGTCTGTTGTATAGTTTGACTGAAGGTATGCAGGAGTGTGTGGGATGTGTATTAAATTATTTATTGTGCTTTAATATTGTTGGATTCTGATTGTTCCTGTAATTAAATAATACATTGAAAAACTTAAATGGAAAAAGAAATAAAATAATGTTTGTATTTTCCTAAAATTGCGGTCTTGTTTCTGGTATCAGTGAGCTCATCTCTGCATTCTGTAAATTTAGGACTCTAACCTAGCCGTTACATTAAATATAGGGGGCAGTCATGTTTCTGTGTTCTGAAAGTTCTGAATTTTCCATGCCTGTCTGCCCCACATCATTATTTACAGGGGGCCCCTCTTTTCCATTGACTACTTTCCAACCGCCTCCATGATAATGAGGCGGTTGGAAAGTAAACCGCGCAGCCCATTACGATACGGCTCTGAAGGACCCAACTACAGGTCAGAGCCTTTATGGCTGCATCGTAATCGCCCCTTAAGTAGTATTTGATGCTACGTTTTATCCAATTGTGTATGACCCATCCTTTTTTCTTATTTTCCCTCCTTTGCTACCCTCTTGCCAATTATATTTTTGCTACAGTCAGTGCGTTAAAGGTATAATAAAACCTGAAAACAGACCCAGGGCAGCAAAAACAAAATCAAGCAGCCAGGATCCATTGAGCTGGAAGAAACTGGACAACATCACACCCATCCTTAGAAACACACAGTTGGAAGAAACTGGACATCACACCCATCCTTAGAAACACACACTATTGGCTTCTAATGAAGGGAAGAATCAAATTCAGAGTCTAAGTACCAGTTTATACCGCTTTCTGGATCATGTGTCCAAGAAGAGTGCTAAAATGGCTGCACAATACTTCCCAATCAGGAACCACATTTCAACAACACTCAGACCATGTGACAATGAAAGTTTTAAATATTGGACAGAATCACGGCGGTACATTGGCTAGGTCTCAATGGTGCAGCCGTATCACTTTTATTAGCTACTAGCTGTACCCGGCCACGCGTTGCTGTGGCTCAGTCTGGTTAAATGGAAGAGAAAGAAAAGAGTAAGCGCACGTTTCTAATATGTTTAATTTCACAATGCTTGTGGGTATACAATATGTTTTTGTGACTATTGTCTGTATGCGTCCCTTGTAGTTGTTGCACAGCAAGCAAATCGATAGGGTCTGTTCGGCCTTTCGATTAAAAACACGCGCTTATTGGACACACGTGTATTCGAATCCATATATAAACACGCGCTAATGTTGCAAAGTGAACCAACTCCTCTCCCCTCCCTCCACCCACTTCCCGGTCTGCCATCCTGACACCAACTGTCCATCCTAATTTATGCAGACTATTGTCTCTATGCGTCCTTTCTTAATGTTGCAAAGTGAACCAACTCCTCCCCCCTCCCTCGACCCACTTCCCGGTTTGCCATCCTGACACCAACTGTCCATCCTAATATATGTAGACTATTGTCTCTATGCGTCCCTTGTAGTTGTTGCGCAGCAACCAAATCGATTAGGTCTGTTTGGTCTTTTGATTAAAAACATGCGCGTAATGGACAAGCGCGTATTCAAATCCAACGTTGTGTATATATAAACATGCGCGTATTCGAATCCAACGTTGTGTCAAAATTTCAAAGCAATCGTTTCGGAGATTTGCGACTTTGAACAAACAAACATTTACATTTTTATTTGTATAGATTTGTGACACTTTTGACACAGAGAAGAGCTTGTTTTTTTTTTTGCAGAGTTTTATATATTGCGAACTAGACCCGAACCGAATCAGGTTCGGATCTAGTTTTTTTAGCGCTTTACATAGCACCAGTTACATGAGGACACACTTTCAATTTTTTTTAGGCACGGGGAGATTAAGTGATTTGCCCAAAATCACAGGAGGTTTTTGGCGTCGTTACCGAGACTCGAACCCAGATCCCCAGGTCCGCGGTCGAGCGCCTTAGCCGTTAGGCCAACCCCTATCCCCAAGTGAAACATTGGCAGCAGCTGATCAACTTAAGGACAATGTTAACCTCTCTTTGTCTGAAATGTAATCAAAATTAAACAAATTTACCTCACGTTTGACCTCGTGCATAATGTTCGAAGGGGGCCAAAGTAATTAATCAAGGTTTAAAAATGTTCACGTGCATTTGAGTTACAGGGCTAAGGTGAATTAAGCATTCTGTAAAGAATTTTAGTTTTAATGTAAATGGGAGTCACTTTAAGAATTGACCTGAACAGTAACTTCAGAGGGAAGAAAAGTAGTTATTAAAAATTCTTTAAGAAAGCCAAAAAGGTGGACCGATTCAGTTTTAGTTTTGCAGTCCCACGCTATCTTTTACTGTAATTTTCCCCTGGTTCCTGGTTCTCTGTCACAACGCCGCTGGCCTCCGTTGATATATGAACATTAGCCCATTGGGAAATCTGATCTAATGACTCATTCTTCTAAGGAACTCCTAAAAATATTATCCTGAAAGTGTTAGGCGACATTTTACAGCTTTATTGCCGCAAATCACGCACGTTGCTATTGTAAGAACATCCAAAGGTTTTATATCCACACAGCGTGCCGTGCCGCCTACGTGATAAGTCGTCCAGCGAAGCCACGCCCACCAAAATCTTAAGTGCAATATTTAAAGGAATATAAACAGGAGTGAACTAGTAGCAGTCTAAAGTTGTCCTCGGTGACAGGCCATGATTTATTTTAAGTCTCCCTGGCCATTTGGCTACGGATTTAAAGTAAATACTTTCATTCTCCCTCGTGTTCTCTTCACTGCCACCTCCCACTAATAGCAAATGCTGCCAAGGAAAGCGTCCAGGCGGCTCATTTACCCCTGAAAGTAGATTCCACGTTTTCAGCCCAGTTTTCAGCAGGGACAGTGCAATATTTCACAAATTGTTTACTTTCACAGTGTTTGCTTTCAGTATACATGTTTAAGGGTGGAAATGTGACTATTTGTGCTGAGAACACAGGCAAATTTGAGAGTATTTACGATACTATTTAGGCGTGTCAAAACATTTCCAAGGGCAGCAAAGAACAGAGAAACACATTTTGTGTACTGTATGTGGCTTGCTTTAAAAAGACACAACACATTTACTAAACAAGCATTGACAAAGCCAACAGTCTGCCCATGAGCTGGTCTGATGGTTCAGTTAAAAAATAAAATGTTATCGGGCGCATCAAACTACCATCTTTAGGCCAATCACCCCTGCACTTTAAGTAGACCATGGCCAAAGCACGGCCACCACCACCCCAAGGACATTTCTCACTCAGCAGGTGTCTCCTTTCATTTACTGTTCTCATAGACAAGCTAACCCACCACATGGACTGGTTGGAGTCCACCATAGCAGTCACAGAGACCCCGTACGCAGATGCTCTCTAAAACAATTGTTTTAGAACTTTTAGGTATCGTAATTTTCCTGTGTGTCCTCCACCCAACTATCGGAAATTTGGACATACTGTAGCCTCTCCTCCTGGTGGAAACTGCCTTGCCCTCAACAGCATACATGTTATACCGGTGAAATGCCTACTAGTGTAATTATAGAACTATGCTCAGCACTCTCCTCAGAATTGATTAGGTTTGTGTGAAAGTTTAATTAGACCAAAGTTCTCGGAGTAATTTTGGTAATTTCATGTTACTCTTTTGATGCAAAATTGCCCCTGAATTATACGATTACGCCAGTTTGCATATGAGTAATGTGGCACAAAAATCCTACCACAAGTTCACATATACAGCACCGATCATAGTGAGCGTCAGCAGCTGTTGCTTGTTTGTGTTCTGTTGCACTTAGACTATTTTCTAGCGTAAAATGCATCATTGGGTCCATTTTGGACACAAGGCTGCATTTTGCGCTAAGAAAATAGTGCTAAATGTGGGATTACAAGCCTTGCATTATTCTGCGTAATCTCGCATAATTTTGCGTAATTACACTACAGCAAATTAACCAAGTTATGCCCACCCCTAGAATTGATATACAAATCCACAAATCTGGTTCAACTCGAAATAGGTAAGGCACATCAGTCCAGATTCATCTTTATAGAACACTTTTGAGGAGGTTGCTGAGCATTATTGTGTGACTAATCTGATGAGAACATATGTGTACGGCTGGCCTTGAGTGGATAGTCTGGCAGTATATCCCATTTGTCACAGTCTCTCTTCCAAGCTCCTTGGGTCTTTGAGCTTGGTACCCAGTAGATCCAAATGCAGCTCTGTAAAAAAAGTTAATACAAGGTTGATCTTTTATAATACATGTGTGCAGCCTATCATAAGTACTTGCTTTGCTGACATGTGCCCAGCAATCCATTTATTTTCATGAGGCCTCCACAAACTTGTACTATGTCTTGGGAGATTCCTTCATGGTGTCTGTAAATCTCCTGAGTTATTTCTGAGGTGTTAGCCCAAAACTCCTCAACAGAATCCTCTTCAAGTGATAGTATTGCTTCCTCTCTTCCTTATCTTCCTTATGTGTGTGTGCGCATGGAGGGCAGAGCGGACGTGTCGACCTGAGCTACGGCCTCCACCTAGTGAAATCCTTCACCATCCTGTGCTCCTGCAGACATTACCTTGTGTTCCGGGACACTATTGGGCCACCTTTATTCTGCTGGCTGGTGTGGGAATCTTACCCGCGGCGTGGAGGGGCAGCAACCAGGCCGAAGCCAAGGTGTGTTTCACGGCCGTGGCAGCACATGCTAAAGCAGGCAAGTGCCTACGTCCATGCAGGCGCTGGATTGTATGCCTGCGAGGTGCTGAGCCTGGCGGGGCTTCCTGGCCCATCACCCTCGTGCCTGAGAGGGAGGGATGTTTAGTGGGCCTAGGGGGCCCTGATTTGTCGGAGCAATCCTGGCAGCCAAGCCGCAGCACTGAGACCTGAATGCGGGGTTGGCGCGCTGGGCCTCCTGGGGCCTCACTGCGGGTGCCTGAGCCAGACGGGAGACCTGACTTTGTGGAACAGATCCGCCTGCCCTGCTCATCCTCCTTCTTCCACAAGATGGAGCCCAGCATGACCTCAAGATCAGCCCCGGGATCCTGCATGCTGCCTCCGACCACCACCACCCCGGCCTTCTACCCCTGCGGCCATCTCCACCTCGGGGATCCCTGCAGACCCAAGACCATCGCGCATAAGTGCAACACCATCTGAACACCTGGCTGTACAATGGCAAGAATGTCATGCTCTGTAAATATGTAATATATAATTTTCCAACTCTAATCACTTTTTAAAATGTAAGCTTGAGTGATTTGCAACTTGTATATATGTAACTTTAACCATTAGTATCTGTAGTACACGTATGTACTTACTACCATTCTCTTGTGAATTTAGAGTTTTTCTGTTTGTATCTTTTATGTAACTCATGTACTCGGAACTCCTTATGTAATGTAACTGGTCCTTTTGTAAAGCGCTCTGACACCTTTGGATAAAGTTTGCACTATATAAAATTGTATATAATAAAAAAAAAGAAATACAAATAAAATAAAATATCTAGGTTCATGACTATATTTCTTCCCTGAATAGGTAACCTCCCCGGCAAAATTCTACACAGTTCTTCTTTAACACTACTGCATCTCTAATGCAAGCTCAAATTAAATGAACAGCTACTCCGCTAAATAGCTGGATAAAACATCTTTTGGGATTTGAGGTTTTGGTTGTCCCACTATTCCACTCTCTCCGATGCGATCTTCACTCGAGTCTGATACCCACCTAGTTCTCATGTCCATCCTCCTCTTAGTCCTCTCATAATCCAGGTTGGCTTTTTGCTTGCTTCTCCGGATTCATTTTATTCTCTTCAACTGCAAGTGTTGCCTTTTTCTATTCAGCAGCAAGGGTACCGGCTGCCTTTTCTCCACAGGAGCAAGCTTTGCCACCTCCTTCTCCAGTGCCAGTGTATCTTATGTGAATTACCATGCCCTCCCAGTCTACTAGTCCTCATAACACAGAAGGTGAGCTTCCTTCTCTGGCAGAAACAATCTTTGGGTGGATACACTGCATACAGCCTGAGACAAGGTAGTTGAATCAGTTTTCAACTGCAAATCTTTCCCTGCATCATGTCCATCTTGCTCTGATCCTTCGCTCTCCTGTGAGGGGATCTGTGCAGCCCTCATGCCATCCCAGATTTGAGGCCTTCTCAAGATCTGCCTTATTTTTTTGCAACATTTGTTTATTGGGGTTGCATAGAATACATATAGTGCAGATAAGCATTTGACAGTACACATGTAAGTAGTGGAAAATCTCCTGGGTGCATATAGGGCTCTAAAACATAGCGAGAAGGCACATGCATGGCGTGGACCCAAGGAGGCACAATCCCATGAGAAAACTGGGGCAGTGCATAAATGAGGGTCCCAGACCCGAAACTAAGTAACTGGTATTGGTGGAAGTGGGGGAGAGAGGGGGGTCGGCTGGTACATATGCCTGGTGTCAGTTAAGTGGGAGTGAGGTTCGGGCTGCTGTCCAGTTGGTTGGGTTGAGTTGAGTTCGGAAGGTTGGAGATGTTGTGCAGGACAGACAGCAAGTTGGTGGGTAGGAGAGAGCAGAGAGGAGCAGTGGTGGCAAAGCAAGGAGCATAAATTCATCAGGTATCTCCAGAGTGTCAGGCATGACAGTATATGGAACACATCACAATGGCCAGTGGTGCAACACCAACAGCGGTAATGAGGCCAGAGCTTGAAGGGGGATTTTGAAGAAGAGGAACTTAAGTTGGGATTCTCTAAAGGTCTGTCATGTCCAGCCAACAAGCATGTTAACTCTTCAGGTGGGTAGGCTTTGCCCAGCATCAATTGCCACGTCTACCTTAACATGGAACTTGAGGTACAGAATGGGAGAATTTAATGAGGACCCTATAGAGTCCAGAGACCACTCCCCTATAGTTTACCAGGGCACGCAGGTATTAAAAAGCGAGAGAGGTGGGGAGCTCCATCGGTCTCGGTCTGAGGGTTACCTGCAGGCAGTGGGTCAACTGGTGGTTATGCCATTTGGTGGATTGGGAATGTCTTGAGTAGTCTGCTGTCATATATTGGACCACTTGATATAGCCCCTGTGTATGCCAGAGGCATATCCCAATCGGTTTTCCACCAATTCAGAGAGCAGCATTGTTCTATAATGGTGCCATCAGATGTAAGAATGGGAGTACACCCACTAATCTGTGTGCCTCTTTCCAGGCCACATTGGATGCTTCGAGAATAGGGTTAGGAGCCATCTCTCTATGGGCAGAAAATAGATGGGGTGCAGGGAG
Organism: Lissotriton helveticus; assembly: GCF_964261635.1. NCBI lineage: Eukaryota > Metazoa > Chordata > Amphibia > Caudata > Salamandridae > Lissotriton > Lissotriton helveticus. The sequence goes on along the minus strand of NC_136067.1, from coordinate 305,307,716 downwards.
GTGAGCTGCCCACCAATGAGATGACGCTCTAGTTGTGCTCACAGCTGCACATCCCGCAAAGGGCCCAGGGGGGCTGCCAGTTGAGAAAGTTGGAATGCCAGGTAATAAGATTTCATGTGGGGCATTTGCAAGCCCCCTGCTGTAGCGTCCACCAATAGGTGAGTCACCCTGAGTCTAGGTTTACGCGTGCTCCATATATACGCAATAATATCTCTATCAGTGTACGTGGTATCCACAGGGGCAGCATACTAAATAGATAGTTAAAGCTATGGTCCACCACCATCTTGATGGTCTGCACTATACCCCATATGGAAAGATGTAGAAGGGACAACTTCTGGAAATCTCTTCTTATCCGGTCCAATAGTGTGAGGAGATTATTTTTCACCATGTGTGCAAGGCCCAAGTTGATCTGAACACCCAGGTAGCTAAGCCACATTGGGACCCACAACACGTGGTTGCCTTGGATGCAGCCTTCAGTGGTGAAGAGGGACAAGAGAGGAGCCTTGCTCTTCGACCAGTTAATTTTGTAGCATGAGAGGTGGTAGAAGTCATCAATAAGTGACATTGGGGTCACTATCGAGGCTCCAAGGTGAGAGAAGAGGAATAAGATGTAATTTGCATAGAGAAGCACCTTAACTTCCCCAGTCACTGTGGGGGATATCCAACACCTCTGGTGACCGGGTAGCACTGACACAAGAGGGGAGTGAGGGAGCATGTGGGGTGCCACTTTCTACTGCAAATCGAAATTGACTGCAGGAGCCTTCTGCCAATGGAGAATTACATAGCATAGGAGGGGCAGCATACTGATAGTGTATTCTCCCAAGCCCATGAGGGACATTACATTTAAAAGGTTACGCCAGTCTACACAGTCAAAACCCTTCTCGGCATCCAGGGCAAGCACTCAGGATTTGGACAGATCATCTTTCGTTTGCCTCAGTAAGTGAGACAATGTCTACAGGTTGTCTTGAAGCTGTGACCCAGAACAAAGCCCTCTTGGGACTCGTGGGTCGGGAGGTGTATAACTGTATATTACTGAGGCTTGTGGCCAGCACTTTAGCCATGATCTTTATATTCACGTTGATCAAGGAAATCGGACTGTAACTAGCACACTTTAGGGGTCTTTGTCCACCTTGAGGAGAAGGGTAATAGTGGCCTTATTGGAGATGGCCCCCAGGGAGCATGTCTCTTCAGAATCCTGGATCACCCTTGTCACGGGGGAACTAATAGATGTAAGAGGGTCAAAAAGTGGAGTATAGGGAAGCACAAAAGGCATCAAAGCAGGAAGCAATGTTGCAGGGGTTCTACAGCTGGGACCCTGCCTAATCCAGTATCACCATTATGTGTAGTTGGGATTCCCTCTTATTCAGTCAGGCAGCTAGGAATCTACCCACATTTTCTCTGTGCTCTTTATTCCACCATTGCAGCTTGATATAAGGCCTTCTCAGCAGCCCTTATAAAATAGGAGTGTAAGCGGGATTCGGTGAGCTCAGTCCCTTGTGAAGATACTGTGTGGGGGAAATCGTGTCTTGTGCCATGAGGGTGTGCACCTCAGTCTCCAGAAGAGTGCAGTCAGATCGATCCTTCCGGTTGGGGGCCACAGTGTCTGCGATCATGGTACCCCGGAGTGTCGCCTTTCTTGCCACCCACAATACCCTATGCGAGGGCACAGAGCCCTCATTGTCAGAGAAATAATACACAATGAGGGAGCGTAACTGAGATTTTACCCTCTATGCTGGTAAGGTTTCAATTACCACGGATAAATGGGTGGTGTAATGCGTTTGATATCGAACCCCAGCAACAACGTACTGTGGTCAGCCAGGCCCAACTCTTAGATATCACAGCAGATGATAAGAGGTCATGTCATAGTCATGTCAACATTGGGTCATGTGTGAGCAGGAGAAAAATGTGTACTCTTTGTCACACAGGTGTAATAGTCACCACATGTCCACTAGGGCATGGCCCACCTCTGAGTCCCCAGGGAGTTCTGACCTGCCTATTGGCAGCATTACCTCTACCTGACCTGTCCAATATAAGGTTCGCCGCTAGGTTCCACTTATTCCCGGCGTTCTGCCAAGGGAGGATAGGAGCTGGAAAGTTGAGCTAGAAAGTTAGATTTGTTGGCAGTGGGGGTATTTATGGAACAATGGTTCCATTTAGGATCTGTAGATCGGCCAGCACCGATCAGCCTTCTTCGTCGGTCCATGTCTTGAATACTATGCACGGTAAATATTTTCCTATAAGGTTAGGCAACCTGCATTTCTTTCTTTTATTTTTTTTATTGTTTTATTGTTCAGTTCATAGCATGTGCATACTTACAAATCAATAATTAAATCATTAATGCAAACATAATTTCTACAACAGAAAGAAAAAAACATAAGATATATAGGATGTTGCTATTTTTCACAATGATATGCCCATATGTTGCAACATATATCCCCAAATTTGAACCCCCAGCTTTTCTTTCCTCATAGTTTAATGCTATACAACCTAAATTCCATATTAAATACATTATAAAACTTTGCGCCACATTTCAAACGAAGGAGCTTCAGGTTGAAGCCACACTGCAGCAACGCACAGTCGAGCAACTGCCGCTGCCATAAAGATCAAATATCTCAATGGATAACATGCCTGAGCAGGCTGAATACCTTCACCCACTCCCGTTAACATCACCTCTCTGGAGATAAACACGTTGACCCCAGTAATATGAGTCAAAAACTGCGATATGTCCTGTCAAAACTGAATTAAGCCTATAAAATCAAAAAATTAAATATGTACAATATCAGCATTTTTCATCTGACATCTATAACATTTCCCACTTCTTCATTTTAACAGGGGTGTGGTATAAATTATACAAAGTTTTGTAGTGTTGAGAGGCAAATTAGCTGTCAACATAACTTTAGCTGCGGTGTCAATTGATTGTTGCACATATTATCCTGTAGTCCCAAATCTTCAACTCCACATGGCATCATGTCTCTCAATATCATCACTTAAAGTTTCTATCAATATTCCATATAATGACCCAATTCTGGCTCTTTTCTTCACCGCCTCTATTAACATATTAGCTGTTACTGCTAGGTGTTTACACTGTTTAGTTAAGTATTCACGGATTTGTAGAAATTTAAAGAAGTCATGCTTAAAAAACCTGCATTTCTTGGAGCAGTTGCACATGGGGGGGCAGTACCATGGTCAGTGACTGTTCTACTGCTACTGACCTTACCCGCCCACTCCTGCTTGAGGTTAGCTGATTCAGCATTGGATAGATCTAGACATTGGCGGAAACTGACTGGCCCCCTCCAAAAGACTGCACTAGGAATGATAGCGAGGGGGCGAATAGGAGATAGGCCCATCTTTACTAGAGCAGGCAGTCTCCTCTGATGGGGGGAACCCTGCAAAACTAGCATGGGTTTGACTGAGGCAGGCATGAGTGAGGTGAGTAGAAGGCATTCTAGGTTGCCCAGCATCCCGGGCACTCCCATGATGCTGTGTAAATCCCTGTGTCCATTCAAATTGGCACTGCCCTGGGCAGGTCAACCAGGAGGAGAAGGACGGCATGGGGACCCAGCTCCCCTGCACGCAGCTGTTGTCAGAAGGCTGGTCCATGGTGTGCGAGACAAGGCGGATACCAGTATAGGAAATTACACCACAGAGAAAAGGATATGATTAAGTCTCTCCATTGGTGTTTGTGGCATCCTCCCCCTGCTTCAATGATGATCTGGATTCATCTCTGTTTTTGTCCTTGTACAATGCCTCCAAGGCCAGGAACCGCTTATGTTTAGGGTTGGTAGCAGAAGAGAAGTCTGCAGAGATGGAGATTTATTTATTTATTTATTTATTTAATAGCATTTGTAGAGCGCGTGCAAATACCCGTAGGCGTCTCGGCGCTAGTAAACAATGCTGTCTATCCCTGATCAAGAAGATGGTGGCTAGGTTTACTGGTTGAATAACCACGTCTTTAATTTCCTTCTAAACTGAAGGAGGGTGGGGCTTATTTTGATGTGGTTCGGTAAGGCGTTCCAGATCTTGGGGGCTGCAATAGCAAAGCGGCGATCACCCCAAGAGACTGTTCTACTTCGTTGAACCAGCAGTTGGTTAAGTGAAGAGGAGCGAAGTGTTCTGGACGGGTTATAGGGAATTAGTAACTTTTTGAGGAAGCACGGTCCTTGATCCTGCAGGGTCTTATAAACTATGCATAGTGCTTTAAATTTGGCCCTGTTTTGGATGGATAGCCAGTGGTACTCTTTCAAGGTGTCCGAGATGGGGGCGAACTTGGGTTTCTTGGATAGCACGCGAGCCGCTGCATTCTGCACAGTCTGAAGTTTTTTTGTGACTCTGTTTTGTGCATTGAGCAGTAGTTCCTGTTGACGAGAGACTTGGGCCATGGAAGCGATTCATATGAATGGATATAGGACGTTCTAAACCCCAGCTATTGAGGGCTCGAGTGGAAGGGCTAAAGGGCTAAGGGTGGGCTATGCAAGTATATTTCTAGTAGTTTGAACATAAAAACGATAACTATGTATGGAGATGAAATTTACTACCAAGTCGTTGTAATCCAAGTTGACACAAAACATTGTATCGCTTTGGCAAATTTCTATAATATTATTCCCCCGGGCAAAGTCGGTGCTACTGTTAAAAAATTGGGCAGGGATTTGAAGTCTGTTTGTGATAATAATGCTAAAGACACAATGTTGATTCTATGTGGTAATTTTAATTGTACTCCGTGTCCTAATACTGATGATAACTTATGTGGCTTCCCCAGGGAAGAAGGGATAAGTAATTCCCATTTTCGTCACTCTATACTGGGTGAGATGCTGAACAAAGTAATAGCTACCCTTGACTTGGGCTTTGCAAATAAACTATGCCCAACCCCTGTCCATATGTCCTATACTTTTAATGGTAGGGTTCTATGCTCTATTATAGACTATATATTAACATCAAATAGTCATGCGTTTGGTCTCCACTCGTTTGCCATAGCGGATAATTCTCTGAGTGATCACTTTCCCCTGTGTCTTTCTGTTGTATTATCATCAAGTACATCCACCAGGTCCAACAAAGATGATCAGATGTTAGAAAATATAGTAATCAGGAGAACAAATGGCTACTCTCTGCGCTGGTCGATGGTGGATCCAATAGTGATAACTAAGACTATGGTTGACAAATGTTAACATGCTTTCGAGTCATGTCTGAGTGAATCAGCTGCCCCAGATAGCATCCTGTCTTCTTTTGCTTTGATATCTAACGCAATAAGGGAGGCACTTTTCATTTAGAAATGCAGGAAGGATCAATCAAAGGGATGGTTTGACTCTAGGTGTATTCTGGCATATTCTAACTTCAAAATGAGCTACATAAAACGCTTAGATGTCCAATTAGAGTGAGGCAGGATAGAGGAGAATACAGGCGATCAGTCAGAGAGAGGAAGATTGTTCTGAAGACTGACGCGTGGGTGGCAGTGCATGAGGCAAAATATAATTCAGCTTTTTAGAAAGGTGGTTAAAGCCCCTTTTTTGACTACTGAAGCAGGCCCATCTATCAAAATTACCATAACCGAGGATCAATGGATTAACCATTTCTCAAAAGTATACAACAGCAAGGATAATTTGAAAGTGATGGATAATAATGGTCAAGGGGAACGCAATGCGGATCCACGGAATTATTATTCAGACTTGCAGTTCACTCTTGACGAAGTGAACCGGGCACTTGCTGCAAGTCAGGGTGGTAAGGCTCCTGGCCCGGATGGAGTACCCGTAGATATATTTAAGGCAAATACTCCCCTGTGGGGAGCAATTATCACCCAGGTAATTGTTGCGAGCTGCCATAACCCTTTTTTATCAACCTGGGTAGAATCAACTATTGTCCCAATTTTTAAAAATTGGGATCGGCAGGACCCTGGATGTATTAGGCCCATATACCTGCTGGTCGCTCTGACAAAAATAGTAGGTTGAATATTATTAGAACGTCTTCAGGCCTGGGCAGAGGAATCTGCGATTTTATCTGACTTACAACATGGTTTTCGTGCGTTGGGGACGGTGGAACGGAGTTTAAACTTATCAATTTTAGTGGGAAAATATACCCGTGCAAAGAAGGGGAAGTTATTTTCAGCATTTGTGGACCTCACAGCAGCCTTTGACTGTGTGCATCATAGTAAGCTTTGGGTGATACTAGAAGTTATGGGGGTTGATATCCAGATTATTTATTTTCTTAAGCGTTTTATACTGATGCCAAGGCGCATGTACGCTGCGGTCTGGGCGGTGACCGCTCTGCCGCATTTCCTATTAGGAGGGGGGACAGACAGGGATGTGTCTTGGCCCCCTTTCTTTTTAATCTTTATAATAATGATGTCGGTGAGGCACCTTTGAAAGATAATCAAGATTTCCCTCAGGTAGCCGGACGTCCAATACCAGCCCTCCTATATGCGGATGACGCTGTATTGATGTCCCGTTCTCAAATAGGCCTTCAGAGGGTTTGAGATAATTCCTCAAATTTTATGGAAGACCTTGGCCTAAGAGTTAATACCTCAAAAACTTTTATTATGCGGTGTGGCCATGGCAGTAAAAGGTGCAAGGAAATGTTTGTGACCGGACAGAAGATTGGGGTTGGTAAGAGATTTTCGAATCTCTGAATTTTATTTGATCACATTGATTCCTGGGTTCAAGCAGTACTAGCTAAGAAATTAGCTCTTTTAAGATCAACAAGTGCCCTTATTTACTTTGCTAGACCACTGTGAAGGAGACCACCAGTGGAGCTTATTAAAAGCTATAAAGCAAAGTGTGTCTCCACCGTGCTATATGGAGCAGGAGGGTGGGGCTTTGCTGATCTGCTTCCGATACAACGGGTCAAAAACACCTTTCTTAGATATATATATATATGTCATGCTGAGTTGGGTCTTCCCTTCATCTCTGAAATAATAAAGCTAGAGCCTATAGTCTTATGGCATAGGCTCTGGACCCGAGAAGAAACAAAGCTAAATAGAGATATTTATTTAGATAGGTTGAAACTAGAGGAGCCCTGAAGATTCGATGGGTAAGATATGTTCGAGACTTCTTTCAAGATCTAGGTCGTACTGAATATTTTACTAATCCTGGAACAACTCATATGATAACGAGAAAAGAGTTAAAAAAGAGGGCCTTTTTCTTCTAGACACAATTAGAATGTCATCAGAGGTTATTAAACCAATGGTTTGTCATAATCAGCTGATTTTAACTACTTTTAATATTCAAGCCTATTTAACTTTTGTACCAGGTGCTTACTGCAGGTTTCTACTGACCAGATTCAGGCTGGGGGTGTTTCCGATCGTGAACCACTGGGCTCAAGAACTTCAAATGTGCCCCTGCGATAACATTTCAGTACAATCTACTATTCATGTGGTACTTCTTTGTAAGTTTTATGTTGAATCAAAAAATGTGTGTTTATTATCTGTTTTAAATCGTTAGGGCTTCGTCAATGTAAACCTGCACTCATTGCATTACAACTCTTGGATAATGAGAGTCTTTAGGATTGTTACCTTTTTAAAACAAGTACTGAGTCAAAGGAAATGCATACATATTTACATTTTTGTGTATAGAAAGTGGAATTTGTGATATTTTTATTATGTAAAAAACTCTACAATGAACTGAGGACAATATTTTCAGTCTGTTTGGCATTTTATGTGATGATTTATGTGTACGTTTTATTGTGCTTTTATGATTGACTAACATAGCAATCGAATAAAGCTGACTTTGACTAGTATGAAGTCAGTGTAGCATTTGGCTGCAGAGAGGATGGCCCTCATATGCTGAAACAACAACGGGTATGGTTTGAATCAGTAAGGCTGAGCCCATAAGCAAATAAACAACCAAAAATGTCAATACTGATAACTAGTTAACACACCGTAAACGGAAACGAAAGCCACTGGTCACTGACCAGCGGCTTTCGTGTCCATTTAAGGTGTGTTAACTAGTTATCAGTATTGGCATTTTGGGTTGTTTATTTCCTCATATGCTGAGGCAGAGGGCACAGGTGATGAAGGGGCATGGAGTACTGGGCTGGAAGGCTTTACATGAACAGATCCGGGAGACCCACTGAAATTCTAAAGGTTCATGCAGTTGTAGTTTCAGCCGGTCCGGTCCGGTAGTAGAGACATCAGGTAGCTGCCTATGTCGGTCCCGTAAACTCCCTCAGGGACACAGGTACTCCTGGAATTATCTCTCTGTGCCCAATCTTCCAGGTGCATCACTTTGTGAAGTAGGAATTCAATGTCCTGTGCAGATTCCGTTAACCTCTTGTAACAGCCCTTCCCCTGGCTCAGTCAGTGGTCCGTTTTGTCCAGGGGAGTATGGGGAAAGGACACCTCCTGTCAGATTGATTGTACCTCGTCATCAAGTTCATCATCTTGGCATACAAGGTGGTGAGAGTGGAGCCAATGACTAATATTTCTCTGGTGGATTTCATGGTGGCTCTAGCCTTCATCCAAGCAGGGAGGTTTCGTAGGTGGCTGTGGGTAATGCACCTCTACGGAAAATAAGAGCTGTCAGTCTGGTTATCTCTGCATTGACATACAGTACAGACAAGGGCTAGCGGGGTCTGGCTGCAACCCTCATGTTTGATAAGCAACCCCTAGGGGCTCAAGCAAGAAATGGAGTTCAGTGGGGGTCTGAAGGTCAAGGAAGAGATGCAATGGGTGGACGCCTGTGCCGAGAGCCCCCCCTGTCACTGGAAAACCATTTCAGGGAAGGGTTATAAGCCCTGAATTCCTGCATTGGATCTGTGTGCACCTCTGAAACAAGGGGATTAACCACTACCCAATAGATGAGGCGCCAGTGGACCCAGGTAGAGTCCTCTGGGGATGTGGGGTATAGATGGCAGGGGTCACCAGGCAAGCATCTTCCTCAAAGGTCTTGAAGGGTGGGACCCACAGGAAGAACACAACAGGGGGAATGTTGACTACGATGGAAAAGAGAGGGCCTCAATGGTCACCTCCCATCTGTCCAAAGCTCTAGAGTGAATGAAGCAGTGAGAAGGATGCTACACTGGTTTCCAGAGCACCCCTCTCCTCGGGGTGTCCCTCACAGGTAGGTGGAGCTCCGGGGACCATCTCCACGTAGTCTGCAGATCGTGCGGGTGTAGTCCGGTGGGATCATTGCTGAGGGAGAGAAAGGTCGTGCATACCGCAGTCTAGACAGGAGCTGCAAGCACGCCCCTCTCTGCATGCTGGAGGCTGTGAGACATAGCAGCAATGCATCTTGTGTTGTTGGGTGGGCCCGCAAATATGGGACAAGGCCATGTGCCAGTCTTAGTTGTCTGTAGGGTATGGGCCAGCCCTCATCAAAGTCTGATCAGGAAATGCAGGGGGCCTTTGGAAGGATGTTCAGCATACATGTCAGTGCATGGGGACCATCTGGTGCTCAGGAGAGGATCGGTGTCTACACTGAGCTCTAGCAGGGAGCAGCCAGCTTGGTCATGGCATACAAGGTGGTGAGAGTGGAGCAACTGCAATTTCACTCAGAAACCATTGGCAGGTTACCTCAAAGGAGGTGGTAACTCATTTGTTTAGGAGTGAGCTGTAGTCCAGAAGCCCACTGCCCGCTGTCAACTCTTATAGAGAGCGGAAAAATAATTTACAAAAACATTACAGCCCATTTCCGCCTCCAGATCTACTGTCTTTGAGTTCTAGTGCACCTTAAGCCCCATATCATTGATAGCTTTCATGCCCACACCTGTCAGGAACGCCAAAGGAGACAGATCCACTGCAATGTTCCCAAAAAATATTGTACAAAATTGTGAACATAAATTAATTGAATCAAAACCAAAAAAAGATTGTCACAAATTGACAAAAATATTTTGTGAGTTAAAATCCAAAACAATGTTTTACCACTTGTTTTTTAACTCTTAAAGATTAATACAAATGCTGACACAGATCTGTCCTTCACTTCTGATCAGCAATGTGAGGAAATACATTTATAACTTGGAAGTAGGTGCTTCGCTAACTCAACCATACACTGTCTTGATAAGTTACAACAGAGTTCACAGAGAATACACTGCTCAACCCTTGGTGGCTATGGGCTTTCCTCACTGTAATTTGTGATAGATTCAAGTAGTATCAACAACAATGAAATCAGGAAACAACATAATGCAATTTGCAAAGGAATCTAGGGAAACCAATAAACATTTAAAAAGAAAAATAGAACAGGATGTATGAATTTTTAAAGTGGTTAAGTAGAAAAATTGTTGTACGCAATTTTGTGCATCACCAAATGTTTCCACCAGAGTCCACTCCTGCACCAAAGACAAAACCAAGGAAAGTTACAAGCCCTCTCACAGAGGCCAAAAGAGTAAAGGCAGAGTGAGTTATCTTGCAGGATGGTACCCTCAGATATTTTTTGACTTCCTGGCACTTTTGCAGTCACCGATACGAGAGGGAGATAGAACCCTCTGCTCCTGCTTCTAAGATCTCTAAAGCCTTAAAGAGGCTGGAAAAGTCACCTCTTGTCTCTACCAGAATCCCTACAAGATGGCTCCTATAGTATAGGTTTTACTTCAGACAGGGCTCCCATTGGGTCGTGTGCAGTCTACTTCCAGCAGGGCATCTATTTCTCCCACACAGTTTAGACACTTCTTCAGACTATTTTGTCACTGAGGCAATTAGGGAGACTAGCCTAATGATGCTTGGAGATAACCTCCAGACCCTGGGTTCAGAGAGAGAGCAGGCCTCTTCACAGGCAGGCCCATACAGAATTATAGTTACTCTGAGTCTTTACCAGACCGAGGAGCATTCTGATGAGCTGGATGATTATCACTATCCCTTTCTGTTCACTAACAAGTAATTTGTGATATTCCCTGACATATTTCAATGGTTTGCAACTGCAATTTCACTCAGAAACCATTGGTAGGTTACCTCAAAGGAGGTGGTAACTCATTTGTTTAGGAGTGAGCTGTAGTCCAGAAGCTCACTGCCCGCTGTCAACTCTTATAGAGAGCGAAAAAAAACTTTACAAAAACATTACAGCCCATTTCCGCCTCCAGATCTGCTGTCTTTGAGTTCTAGTGCACCTTAAGCCCCATATCATTGATAGCTTTCATGCCCACACCTGTCAAGAAAGCCAAAGGAGACAGATCCACTGCAATGTTCCCCAAAAATATTGTACAAAATTGTGAACATAAATTAATTGAATCAAAACCAAAAAAAGATTGTCACAAATTGACAAAAATATTTTGTGAGTTAAAATCCAAAACAATGTTTTACCACGTGTTTTTTAACTCTTAAAGATTAATACAAATGCTGACACAGATCTGTCCTTCATTTCTGATCAGCAATGTGAGGAAATACATTTATAACTTGGAAGTAGGTGCTTCGCTAACTCAACCATACACTGTCTTGATAAGTTACAACAGAGTTCACAGAGAATACACTGCTCAACCCTTGGTGGCTATGGGCTTTCCTCACTGTAATTTGTGATAAATTCAAGTAGTATCAACAACAATGAAATCAGGAAACAACATAATGCAATTTGCAAAGGAATCTAGGGAAACCAATAAACATTTAAAAAGAAAAATAGAACAGGATGTATTAATTTTTAAAGTGGTTAAGTAAAAAAGTTGTTGTAGGCAATTTTGTGCATCACCAAATGTTTCCACCAGAGTCCACTCCTGCACCAAAGACAAAACCAAGGAAAGTTACAAGCCCTCTCACAGAGGCCAAAAGAGTAAAGGCAGAGTGAGTTATCTTGCAGGATGGTACCCTCAGATATTTTCTGACTTCCTGGCACTTTTGCAGTCACCGATACGAGAGGGAGATAGAACCCTCTGCTGCTACTTCTAAGATCTCTAAAGCCTTAGAGAGGCTGGAAAAGTCACCTCTTGTCTCTCCCAGAATCCCTACAAGATGGCTCCTATAGTATAGGTTTTACTTCAGACAGGGCTCCCATTGGGTCGTGTGCAGTCTACTTCCAGCAGGGCATCTATTTCTCCCACACAGTTTAGAAACTTCTTCAGACTATTTTGTCACTGAGGCAATTAGGGAGACTAGCCTAATGATGCTTGAAGATAACTTCCAGACCCTGGGTTCAGAGAGAGAGCAGGCCTCTTCACAGGCAGGCCCATACAGAAATATAGTTATTCTGAGTCTTTACCAGACCGAGGAGCATTCTGATGACCTGGATGATTATCACTATCCCTTTCTGTTCACTAACAAGTAATTTGTGATATTCCCTGACATATTTCAATGGTTTGCAACTGCAATTTCACTCAGAAACCATTGGTAGGTTACCTCAAAGGAGGTGGTAACTCATTTGTTTAGGAGTGAGCTGTAGTCCAGAAGCCCACTGCCCGCTGTCAACTCTTATAGAGAGCGAAAAAAAACTTTACAAAAACATTACAGCCCATTTCCGCCTACAGATCTGCTGTCTTTGAGTTCTAGTGCACCTTAAGCCCCATATCATTGATAGCTTTCATGCCCACACCTGTCAGGAAAGCCAAAGGAGACAGATCCACTGCAATGTTCCCAAAAAATAAAAACATTACAGCCCATTTCCTTTAATAAAATGATTACAAAAGTTTACTTTACTAAAATGCAATCACAGACAGGGTGGTCTGCTGTGCCCAGCAGTTCAACATCTCTGTGATGGCATCCAAATGTAGTAAGCCACAGTTTGCGGCTTACTCATAAATATTGATATGGTAGGTTGGATTTCTACCCACTTAAGTTTGGAATTTTGTGAACCGACTTATTGGTACATACAACGATTTGATAAATTACACACTGATCATACAACTACTGCTCACAAATTGCAATCACTATTTTGTGACCAGTGTTATGTATATTGGGCCCCAAACCTGAAAAATATTAGAATCAACTTTGAAGGACTTTTTAGTTGGTTTCTAACTAGACTTGATTAAACTTTAATTACAACTAGTTTACTCCATAGCAAAAGGAAAATAGCATTTTGGATATGGCCACTGCAGGCACATACTTTTCCTAATAATTGATCTATGAGAGATGATCCTGTGGAAAATACCCCAGACCTAGGGGTGAAGGGTTTCATCATTGTTGATGTGGTGGCACCCAATCAGATTTCATCTTGGGATCTGCTGGCTCCACGGATTCTCCATCGCGTAATGTATGTATTTTTTGTAGGCTTAATTTCTCAAACATTACTGACCCGATTTACACCAAATAACAAAAAACACACTTTCTAGACTAAGATCTACCTGTCTGCCAAATGTGGTGTGAATTCATACAGCTGTTTGGTCTGTAGCTGTGTCTAAATAGCATATAGAAAAATTCATAGGGAAAAACTTTCCAGGAAGGAGTTGAGGTGGATGAGACTTTATTTTGAGAAGATTTCATGAACATTTGTTAAATGGCACCAAAGGTATAAGCAAACTGAAGAATACTTTTGCTATGGAAACATGGTCCTAACTATAACTACCCAGTGGTGACCGCTACTGGGAAAAATATCTATCTATCTATCTATCTATCTATCTATCTATCTATCTATCTATCTATCTATCTATCTATCTATCTATCTATCTATCTATCTATCTATCTATCTATCTATCTATCTATCTATCTATCTATCTATCTATCTATCTATCTATCTATCTATTTATCTATCTATCTATCTATCTATCTATCTATCTATCTATCTATCTATCAATCAATCAATCAATCAATCAATCAATCAGGTCATTTATAGAGCGCACTACTCACCCGTAGGGTCTCAAGGCGCTGGGGGGGGGGGGGGGGGGGCCGTTACTGCTCGAACAGCCAGGTCTTGAGCTTCTTCCTGAAGGAGAGGTGGTCTTGGGTCAGGCGCAGGTCGGTCGGGAGTGAGTTCCAGGTCTTGGCGGCCAGGTGGGAGAAGGACCTTCCTCCTGTTGTCGCTCTTCGGATGAGGGGGACGGCGACGAGGGCGTGGCTGGTTGATCTGAGGAGGCGCTTGGGGGTGTAGAAGTTGATCCGGTTGTTGAGGTAGCTCGGGCCTTGGTCGTGTAGGGCTTTGTGCGCGTGGGTGAGGAGACGGAAGGTGATTCTCTTGTTGACCGGGAGCCAATGCAGATCTCTCAGGTGTCCGGAGATGTGGCTGCGTCGGGGGATGTCGAGGATGAGTCTGGCCGAGGCGTTCTGGATCCGCTGGAGTCTCTTCTGGAGCTTGGCGGTGGTTCCGGCATAGAGGGCGTTGCCGTAGTCCAGTCGGCTGGTGACGAGGGCCTGGGTGACCGTCTTCCTCGTTTCGGTGGGGATCCACCGGAAGATCTTACGTAGCATGCGCAGGATGTTGAAGCAAGACGAGGAGACGGCGTTTACTTGTCTGGTCATGGAGAGGGAGGAGTCCAGGATGAAGCCCAGGTTGCGTGCGTGGTCCGTTGGTTTGGGTGCGGTGCCCAGGGCGGGGGGCCACCAGGAGTCGTCCCAGGCGGAGGGCGAGGAGCCCAGGATCAGGACCTCCGTCTTGTCCGAGTTCAGTTTCAGGCGGCTGGTCGTCATCCATTCGGCTACATCTCTCATCCCTTCGTGCAGGTTGGCTCTGGCGGTGGCGGGGTCGTTGGTCAGGGAGAGGATCAGCTGGGTGTCGTCGGCGTAGGAGATTATGTTGAGGTTGTGTTGGCGTGCGATGGCCGCGAGGGGGCTCATGTAGACGTTGAAGAGGGTGGGGCTCAGTGAGGATCCTTGAGGGACGCCGCAGATGACTTTGGTGGCCTCTGACTTGTACGGTGGTAGGCGGACTCTCTGTGTTCTTACGTCGAGGAAGGAAGTGATCCATTCCAGTGCCTTGTCCTGGATTCCGATGTTGCCGAGGCGCTGTACTAGGGTGCGATGGCAGACAGTGTCGAAAGCCGCGGAGAGGTCCAGGAGGATGAGGGCCGCTGTTTCTCCGTTGTCCATCAGAGTTCGTATGTCATCGGTGGCAGCGATGAGGGCGGTCTCGGTGCTGTGGTTCGCTCGGAAGCCAGACTGTGAGGGGTCGAGGGATCCATTCGTCTCGAGGAAGGCGGCCAGCTGTTTGTTGACGGTCTTCTCGATGACTTTGGCCGGGAATGGGAGGAGCGAGATGGGACGGTAGTTCTTGAGGTCGGTGGGGTCTGCTGTGGGTTTCTTGAGAAGAGCGCTGAGTTCGGCGTGCTTCCAGCTCTCAGGGAAGGTGGCGGTGTCGAAGGAGGTGTTGATGATGTCCCGCAGGTGGGGTGCGATGACAGCGTCGGCCTTGTTGAAGACGTGGTGAGGGCAGGGGTCAGTCGGAGATCCGGAGTGGATGGAGTTCATTGTGCGGATGGTGTCTTTAGTGCTGATCGGAGTCCAGGTGCGGAGGGTGGTGGTGGGTGGCGTTGATGCGGTTGTGGCTTGCGTTGGTTGGTTGCTGAAGCTGTTGTGTATGTCCGCGATCTTGTTGTGGAAGTAGGACGCGAGGGAGTTGCAGAGGTCTTGCGACGGGGTGATGTCATTGTTTCCGGCGTTGGGGTTGGAGAGCTCTTTCACGATGTTGAAGAGTTCCTTGCAGTTGTGTGCGTTGTTGTCGAGCCGGTCCTTGTATGCATTTTTCTTGGTGGCGCGGATCAGTTGGTGGTGTTTCCGGGTGGCGAGCTTGAGGGTCTATCCATCTATCTATCTATCTATCTATCTATCTATCTATCTATCTATCTATCTATCTATCTATCTATCTATCTATCTATCTATCTATCTATCTATCTATCTATCTATCTATCTATCTATCTATCTATCTATCTATCTATCTATCTATCTATCTATCTATCTATCTATCTATCTATCTATCTATCTATCTATCTATCTATCTATCTATCTATCCATCTATCCATCTATCCAACTATCCATCTATCTATCCATCCATCTATCTATCCATCTATCCATCTATCCATCTATCTATCTATCTATCTATCTATCTATCTATCTATCTATCTATCTATCTATCTATCTATCTATCTATCTATCTATCTATCTATCTATCTATCTATCTATCTATCTATCTATCTATCTATCTATCTATCTATCTATCTATCTATCTATCTATCTATCTATCTATCTATCTATCTATCTATCCATCTATCCATCTATCCAACTATCCATCTATCTATCCATCTATCCATCTATCTATCTATCTATCTATCTATCTATCTATCTATCTATCTATCTATCTATCTATCTATCTATCTATCTATCTATCTATCTATCTATCTATCTATCTATCTATCTATCTATCTATCTATCTATCTATCTATCTATCTATCTATCTATCTATCTATCTATCTATCTATCTATCTATCCATCTATCCATCTATCCAACTATCCATCTATCTATCTATCTATCTATCTATCTATCTATCTATCTATCTATCTATCTATCTATCTATCTATCTATCTATCTATCTATCTATCTATCTATCTATCTATCTATCATCTATCTATCTATCTATCTATCTATCTATCTATCTATCTATCTATCTATCTATGTATCTATCTATCTATCTATCTATCTATCTATATTTCTCCATTGATATATATATATATATATATATATATTTTCTTTTCACTGAAAATACAAATATTAAACTGACGTTATAGTTAGGCCTTGTAATATTATAATAAATATAATATTAAAATCATCTTTTTGTGCTGCTATAAGTCGTCCTTAGTGGAAAGGGTATGCCCAGATGTGGATCCTGTGCTCACTATGCCACTGGATTCAAGCTAGCCTGGCTGATGAGGGGTGTTACCTCCGAAACTGGTCCCAGGATGCTTGTTTTCCGGTCCAGGGAGGACCTTGCCTAGCAGTATGGACTGGACTGTTCCCATGGGGAGCAGGGTAAAGACTGATTGGCATATGGCTGGATCTAAGCTAGGGTGGCAGGGTGAGCAAAAGAACAATGGATTTAACACAGATCTGTGCCTGGGGGTGAACGTTTGACAATGTTCAGCATTCTGTCCATCATCTTTTTGTGTTGCTTTATCAATCTGGTGCCCTTTCAGCTACTCAGCTCCTGAGCTACATTGAATACGGTACCAATTTTTTAAAAGGGTAATCATTCGGACCCAAGATGTTATTGGCCTATTTGGCTATTGACACAGCAGTTGAGGTTATAGGAAGAGTTCTTTACAATAGGGTGCCAGACGGGGCCAGGTGCAATAATGTTATTGATCCATGCCAATATGGTTTCAGGGAACGGCTAGGTACTTTGGAGCAGTGCTTAAATGTAAATATTATAATTGGAAAATATACCATTGCATAGCGCTGCCTATTTAACCTAGTGTTCATGGACTTGTCCTCAACATTTGATAATGTTCATCACACAAAATTTTGGCTGATTTTAATGGATTTGGGTCTAGAATTGGGTTAAATACACTTTCTTAATGTATTTCATGAGAATCAAACAGTAAGTGTGAGGTTTGGACCATGTGGGGAGCTATCTGATACTTTGCCTTTACTTTGGGGTGATGGGGCCCTTCAGGGGTGGTTCCTGCACCCCTTCGTTGACCTTTTGTATTAATGGTTTGCACTTCTCCTTTAATAAAGCTTTTGCTGATGTCCCTAAGGTAAACAACCCCCCCACTGCATTATTACACAGAGTTAATGCTGTACTGATTGCTTGTACATCAAAGGGCGCTGCACTGTCTTGTTGACAATTTTATAAAGTTTATGGCGGACCTTTACCTGGTAAGAAATTTCACTAAATCTCACTTGATGGCTAGGAGCCCTCAACGAATGAGCATATAAGCTTTAGCTGTTCGCAACTATAAACTTCATTGAATCAACAGCTTCACTTATTTTGGGCTTTACATTGACTTTGTCAGCTGACGCCCAATATTTTAAATCGATAATCTAAGCTCAGTCAGCCAGTGGGGGCTCTTTTTACCTTGCCCCGACCGGAAGGGCAAAATCTATTGCATCACTACAAAAACAATGTTTACCAGTTGCTTCATATGATGCATGTGTGTGGGACAGACAAGCTGTTCAGCATTACAGATGGAGGAGAATCATTTCTGTAGATGTCGCCTTTCAATCCCTCCATCTGTGAACTATTTTGAATGCCACGAGGAACTAGGACTTTCTTATTTAAAAGATTTTGCAAAAAGGGCCCAGTTTTGTTGTTGATTCCAGTCTGGCTTAATACAGAAGCTTGTTAAAAAAGTCTATTAATTGCAATTGTTTCTCATGTGATAATGGGCACAATATTCCGTGGCTTGTCTGTGTTGGACACATCCTGACAGACTTAGGGCGGCCTTCCATTTATGACAATATATCGTCTGCCAGCGCAGAGGACAAGAGACTTGTAAAACAGTTATTTTGGGAAAGGCGGCATTTTATGAGGGAGAACTGAGATTTATGTAATTCTACTGTTAAGTTATATGCCCCTCTTAAAACATGTTTTGTTTTAGAGCCATATTTAACAGTTGTACCCGGTTGATGGGAAAGGTCCCTATTTCTTCGATTTAGAGCGTACACAGTTAACCATCCACTTTGTTTTCCTGCAGGGCAATATAAATCATCTAGCACACGCATATGTCCATGTGAAAGAGTGTGTCCGATCAAACTTTATTGCACTTTATCTTTCTCTGCAAATATTATATTTTTTTCATTTGTTCTTTATTTCGATCAATGTAGATCATAAAAGTGTACAGCAATTTAACACATAAAAAAGCAATATTCAGTATAAGAAATATAAAAGCAGTACAATTGATCTATTGTAATGAATTCAAATACAAGAATTTTAAAATCATCAAATACAATTCCTTGTCCTGTTAATAGCTAAATATAGTGTTTACGAATGTGCCACATTGCAGTTAAAAATGTTGACACTGCAAACACGATTGGAGGAGATAAGTCTGTCTTTAGTATTCTATAGGCTAGAGAACAGTTCCTAAAGCCAAGGGGCCTTATTTATGAAGGCCTTGCGCCGCCGGTGCGTCACTTTTAACATGGGAAAAAGTGACGCACCGGTGGCGCAAGGCCTTCATAAATAAGGCCCAAGGTTTTTAAGAAGTGGGACTAGCCAGTAATTCCTAGGTCTATGGTAAGCTGTGCAAAAAAATATAATATGCAAATCAGTTTCTCGGGGAAAAAAGCATGCTGGGCACTGTGATGTAGAATGGGATTTTGCCCAGCGATCCGTGAATGCCCTAATAGGGAGAGATCCATAACGCCACTGCATGAATAATTTCCTAGTAAGGGCAGG
The DNA here is from genome assembly GCF_964261635.1 of Lissotriton helveticus. Taxonomy (NCBI): domain Eukaryota; kingdom Metazoa; phylum Chordata; class Amphibia; order Caudata; family Salamandridae; genus Lissotriton; species Lissotriton helveticus. Next base: position 305,288,558 of record NC_136067.1, on the reverse strand, counting down.
GCTAATGTTGTCAAGAACAGACTCTAGGTGGTATCAGTCTTTGGTTTTAATGAACAGATTAGTTAAAGATCCCTCACGTGAGCTCTCAGTTAAGATAGATAATTTGTGCTCGTAGAACATCCTGGAAAGACATTTACGTGGGATCCTGCCACATGCGTTTCCAGGATCTAACCACAGTTCCGGTCTTCCCAGTGTCTCACAGATTTGTCTGATATATCTCAACCATGGAATTTGTCCAGCGTTAGGTAGGCGCAAGATCTCTTCAAGCTCAGACCTATAATTAGATCATTCTGGCTGGGTCCAGATTTTGCGCCAAAAAGTTGGAGGTTTGAGTCCCAGTTCTTCTGTAATAGGTCTGAGACCCAGATCTAATCTCATCGGAAGCAGTGGAGTACTAGGTGGTAGGGCTGCCAGCTGCCTGATAAAATTGTTTTCGCTAATCTGTAAATTCTGGGCAGCTGTATGACCCCATAATTCTCCACCATAGGTGACTGCCCCTCTTGCCTGCATTTTGTAAATTTGGAGAAGGGGGTCGAAAGGCTTGTAAGTCAACCCACTTGCCATCCTGCAGATACCACCCGTTAGCTGGGCCAATTTCATGGTTGCCTTAAGTCGGTGAGAATCCCACATCATGTTCTGATTAATTGTTAACCCCAAGTATTCAAAGATGAAGACCCTCTCGAGTCTTAGGGACCCTATGGTGGTATTCGAACGGGTTGAGGATGGCGGGTTGAGGATCATATATTTGGTTTTTAGTGCGTTGATCTCCAGCCCGCATTCGACACAAAAGGTCGAGAACCCGTCTAGTACCCGTTGAATGCCCATAGGGGACTTGGACAGCAGCAGGGTGTCGTCCGCAAACATAATAGCGGGCACCCGGTTGCCATTGAGCTTAGGGGCATCAATGTCACTGAGCCTGTTCAGGTGGTTGATTACCCCGTTGACAAAGAGGCAGAACAAGGTCGGCGCGAGTACACAGCCCTGTCTTACCCCCCTGTCAACGGGGAATCTTCCCGAGAGTGCCCCCCTCTGCCGCACCTGACCCTGGCAAAGTTCCCCTGGTGTAATCGTATCAAAATTGACAAGATATCAGCCGGGATACCTAGGTCCGCTAGAACAGACCATAATTTATCTCTAGGGACTTGATCGAAGGCTGCTCGCAAGTCCATGAAAACCGTGTACAAGCTGCCGCCCTCGATTTTTGCAGTCTTCCAGAATAGGAGGTTCAGACGGAAGATCTGGTCCGTAGTTGAAACCCCCCTTTTGAAACCGGCCTGGACGGGACTTAGGATGGCGAAATCATCAATCCAGTTTTGGAGGCGGTCAAGTATCAGTCTACCGAATAATTTCTGAGAAACATCGAGAAGACTGATAGGTCTGTAGTTGGCTGGGAGCAGAGGCAATCCCTTCTTATATATTGGGACAATCTCTGCGCCCAGCCAAGTACCTGGTACCTCCATGCCCCTCTGGATTGCGTTAAAGATCGTCATTAAATATGGAACCCATACATTGGGTTCCTGCCTGAATAGGTCGCCCGGTAAACCATCAAGGCCAGGTGCTTTACCCGATGCCAGCCGAGCAATCGCTACTCTTACCTCCAAGTCTGTGAAGGGGTCCCCTTCGGAACAATCGCAGGGGGGCAAAAAGGGACCATGTAGGGCCCCGTCAACTGCCCTATACAGGGATTGGAAGTGGTCTTGCCAAGCCTTGGGAGCGATGTTAGGTTCTATAGCCGAGGCTAGCTCCTCAGACCCTGTATTCACAATACGCCAAAATTTGCGGGAATACCTGGCAGCTTAGGAGACGGTGAGATTTTCCCATTTGTCCTGCTCCCACTCTCTCTTGGCGTGGGCAATCAGACAGTTATAAGCCTTTCTCGTGGCTCTGATCTTACCTTCCTTAATCGAGATTAACAAATCGGTTTTTGCCTTGCGGCATGCAGTGTTATACCAAGAGCGGCGGATGTGTCGGCCGCTGCCACTTTTTACAGTCGAGAAGAGGACTTCGGCCACAGACTTGATTAGGTCTTCGTGCAGCAGCCACAGCTTTTTGTTTGCGCCCTGAATGCTGATTTGTTCCACAACTGCACTCGCCATTTCAAGTATGGGGATGGCCCGGGCGTATAGCTCTCCTAACTTTTCTGGACTAGAGGCCAATTTCTCCCACCTTATCCTACGTCTATTGTTGGTTAACACAAGCCCTTGCGCAGAGGCCTCTGCCTCTGCCCCCCTAACCTCTAAACCAGGGTGGGAATACTCTAGTTCCAGTGCGTCATGGTCGCTGTCCTCCCTAGCGATCACCCGGAAGTCGATGATATGCGACCACAATGCAAGTCGAACCAGAATGTAATCGAGTCTTGACTCCCTGCCCTTCTTGTTATATGTACATTTGGGGGGATGTCAGAATGTGTGCGTCCATTACAGGCCCGCACGCCATGTTTCAGAGTTAGGGATGTGATTTGGACGGCCAGTGGGGTCCTTGCTCTAGGGGCGGGCGCTGCCGATTGGGGTACTAACCATAAAGCATCCTCCTCCTGGGACAATCCATCTAATAAACCAGAAAGCGGTTCAAAATGGCAGTTCAGATCCCCTCCTATCAGGAAGGGGGTGCCCTCAGGAATTTCGTTTAGGGCTGTCGATAGCTCCTCAATGGTGCGAGATTCTTGTGAAATGCCCACCGGCCTAGAGTGAACATTTATCAACAAGAGTCTGCTCGAGTTTGGCCACACCAGCATAACGCCTAGGATGTCCTCTGTGGCTAGGGGAAATAATGTTGCCATGCATCCCAAGTCTACAGCCACCCATGTTGCTAGACCTCCCGAGGGGCGCCCTCTTCCCCCCCACTTTGGAGGCTTTGAGAATGCTGCAAATCCTGTGTGGGAAACATGCTCCCTCGCCCAGGTTTCTTGAAACATGCATATGTCTTTGCCCTTGACGAATGAACTCCAATCTGGGCAAATCAGTTTGTTCCCCAAACCGACCACATTCCAAGATAATATCTTTAGGAAGGTAGGGATGAGGCTCGGGATTGGAGAAGGAGACGAGCCCGTATTGGGTTCGGTCGTCACTAATGTATTGTTGTCGGAATTTTCCCTCTGAACGACTATTGCATTGTTCAGAGCTGGTGTGGTCCCGGCAAGGATTTTGTTTACCTCTCCACTGATGTGATGCTCCTTACGGTGGGCCTTTCTCCTTAAGTTAGGAGTGCATTGTGTAGGTGGAGAGACCCTATGATCACTTGTGGCCTCCCCCCTCCCATGTCCAATCTGTCAGTCTACCATTTCCAGGGTGCTGTACCTGTTAAAAGTTGGAAAATAAGCAGACTGCTGAGCTCTAGGAACGAAGAGGGCTCCTCTTTCTCTTTCACCCCATCTTCCCTCTCTCCTATGGACTGTTTCCCATCCCTCCTCTGCTTGCACGTGTCTTAATGGTGGATAGAAGAATGACAGAGGTAAGGGCTTGATGGAAGTCCCTAGTTCGGGGTACGACCAGCCGCAAATGTTTGAAACAGTCATGGGGTCCCTACAATTAATTAGGACACAATCTCCATTGATGGATTTCCTGGTGTTGCCTAACCATGGTACTCTCCTTACCATAAAGACCTCACTAGTTATTCCTTGTGGGAGGGGCCTATTAATGGAGAGCCAGTTCACCACCTTGTTTTGCAAGGCTGCGACGGGTTCTTTGGTAAATGGTTTTAGCTCTGGGACACCAGCCAGAATAAAAGTGTATGGGCTCACCTCTGGTGGTAGGTTCATTGGCCTATATTTTTTAATGTTGCCCTGCTCGCCCTGTACAGCTTCAGCTGTCCTCTCAGGTAGGCTGAGAGTTGGGACTCGAGTGGTCACCTGTTAGGGGTGTGAGATGGAGGCTGTTGAAGTTGCGTAGGCTTAGGGGCTGGACCAGCTTCCTTCGCTAAAGACGCTGGTGTATCCTTCTTATTTCTAAGCTCCCCCCCACCTCTGGGCGCTTTATTGTCTTTTTTAAGACTGTCAGCTGAGAACACCGTTATCTTTTCAATGGACGCTAAGCTAGCTTCGATCTTAGAAAGGTGTAGTTCAAATGGGTGTAACATTGACCTTAGAAGGACACCTATATCAGAGAGTGTAATGTCCTCATCCCCTCCGATTACACTGGGGTGTGGGGGTGACTGTTCTAGTGATTGAGTAGGTAATGGCGTGTGTATTTGCGGAGTGGTAGAACCCTTACTAGATAATCCTAGTTTGTGACCCTCCACCCTAGAGTTATACTTCGCAGCCTTGGCCTTTCGCCCCCCAGTATGATGTGCACCTCTTTTTCTTTTTGGGATAGCTCCTTCCCTTTCCCCCTGGGTAGGATGAATGGTTCAAAGGGGAGTGCCATCCGTACGAGCCATAATGGCTATAGCAGTAGTGGGTGGTGGAGGGGGCTGGGGTAGAGGTAAAAGGCTTAGCTCTTCGGGGGCGCTAGTATCAATATCAGTATTATGAATGAGGTTCCGCGAATTCTGACCCTGGGTCGTAATGGTCGTGGTTCTGTTACGAATTTGGTAACAGCGAACCGTAAACAGTGAGCTCAGCAAGCATGAGTGTTTCCGTCACGTTACATCGATGGATTCACTGTGTATTTGACAATTTCGTTCTGAAACCCTTGAGTTCCATTTTGTGCATGGCAGCCGTTTTGTGGTTGCCCTCACATAGACCTATGACTGTGGCTGAACAAGTCTCTGGGACACGTGCACCTTAGCTTGAGTTCGTGCTGACTCCTGTTTGACCTGAAGTGAACTGACCCTGCTGCCTGAAGCTGACCTTGCCAGACCAGTTCTTGCCCTTTAGCTGGTCAAGATAGAGATCAAAGAGCAGGACATTGCTGAGTTTATGGTACATGCACACACCCTTCTATCTTGCTTCTCATCTGTTTCTGTTCCTTCTTTTATGGCCTATTTATGATTTGGGTTGAGGTCTTTTATTATGGGTTCTTGTCCGGCTTGTTAGAAAGAAGAATGTTTATTATGATAAATTTTGGGCTGGACAAACTGAAAAATGGGCTTGTCATCATGCTCCTGCTTTTGTCGTGGAAACATGTGAGTGGTCAAACTGTAAATAAGGAATGTCTGCCTGAGGCACAATTTTTTGTATGAGAAGGGATGGCTTGCTTTGTAAAGTTGAGCAGTCTCCTGAGAACATACACCGTGTTGTATTTCTAGGATCTCTGTTACTGGCTGCAGCCAATAAATTTGATCTTTGACGTCACCAAGAAGTACCCCGTGTCTCTGTATTTTAAGACAGGTGGACCCGGAGACTTTGGGCGTTTCCCCTGGCGCCGCTGGGTTCTAAAAACCCGGTTCTTCAATTGGCGCCAAACGCGGGGCGACTTCAGCGGTACCGGTCCAAGCCTGAAGATCGTGAGGAGCTTTGTGTGAAAATTCTGGAGGAAGGCCTGCCACTTCATAGACCCCTGTATGTCGTCGTGGTCCGAAAGTCTTTGCTGCGAGGTTCCCCGCTTTCCGACGCCTACGAAGGACTGCTGCCCTGACTGTCGCACTGTCTTGGATCCCTTAGGTGATTTGTAAAGCGAGACGATAGACGGGTCTTCTGGCGACGTGATCGATACCTCAGTTAAGTATGAGTGGAGCGTCTCCCAGTCCTTCGTTTTTGGGTATTCCTTGGGATCTTTGATTTGGGACTTGCAAGCTCCAAAGCCGAGGGACTTGTGTATTCACGAGACTATCGTATTCGATATTCCCTTGAAGTTTGAAGCTAGACTAGTGAGCAAAGATGCCTGGTCTTAGCAGACTTGGAAAGTTATTTTGTTGTGGTTGTAATAGGGATTCCCGATTGGAGGATTCGTGTCCGGTTCCTCCGATTGGAACTCCAACCTATGAGCTCTATTTGAAACATGGCGTGGGCCCCATCACGTATTATGAAGTGTGGATTCGCTACACTAGAAAGGACGGTGTCCTAAAGTGGCCCCAATATGGTAGTTATGACACGGAGATTTTAGATAATTTAGAAGTTAAACTCTTCAAGAAGAAAGCCCGGCCGGCGATGTTTGACTCTTTCCGCCTCTGGCGAAAGGAAGCCAAACAGAAAGAAATTAAATTAGCGAAGAGAAATAAAAGAGAGAAGGGTATTTCGATAATGCAAGCTGCTATACAGTTTAAAGATAATGAAGAACAAGCGAGTGAGCAGTTGCACAGGCAACGTAAAATGGCGATTGATAAGTGTTATCCAGCTTTGCCACCTCATCAGCAAGATGCGACAAAGAAACTTGAGAAGGATCCTTTGATGTCCCATTTGTTGAGGTCGCCACCCCCTTATGTGCAGAGTGCTACAGCACCTCCGCAACCTTTAGTTGCGCAACCTCCGGTTGCCTTGCCTCCTGTTATTGCACAGCCGCCAGCTCCTCTTCAGTTGGCTCCTATTCCTCTGGCGCAGCCTTCTCAAGGGCCGTCGACTTTGCTACCTGCTCCGTCTCCAATTCTTACGACTTTGTCTCCTGTTCTTGCTACTTCTTCTGCTACCGCTCCTATATTGGTTTCCTCTCAGTCTGCCTTGTCTCCTGTCCTTCTGTCAACTTCTCCTTCTGTTCGACAGAGGATGACTGATACTGTTACTGGTCTCCTTTCTCCTCTCTTTGGGTCACTAGGTATCACCCCTGTTTCAGAGCGTAAACAATTACGTAGCCAATTCCCTGGTCCCGACGAGCGGACAATACTGGATCATTTGGCACATAAATGGGTTACTAATACTTTGAGATATGATTTAGAATCTGTTATCGATGTCGTCCGTCAATGGGAAGCACCGAAGCAGAGGTATGTTTTTGATGAAATGTGTACTTTCCTTCGTGAAGAATGGGAAGATGGTGAATTGGGACAGACTCCGCCTGAGTTGTTCCATGTACAGTCCGAGTTTGCGAAGGGAACTATAGTGGGTCTCGATGTTGAGAGAGCAGTTGCGACATTGTTGTCGTTTAGGAGTAAGTCTCCTTCTCAGCCGTTGTTTGAGCCTGATCCTTCTGTTGGGAGGAAAGTGCGACAATATCCAATGAGGGAGGTTCCTTCGGTGTGGAAAGAGGCCGTTCAGGCCGATGTTAATGCTGGTGTTGTAGCTGCGCCAGCCCATTTTCAATGTGTTTGTGTACATGTTCCGTGGAAGCGAGCTGAAGTTTTGGCTCTTAAGCAGACTCTGCCTGACCCCCGTAAAAATCCTGCAGGGTATTATAAGGAATTATCACAGACTGCAGACTCATGTATTATGAATCTAGCTGATATAGACATGTTGTTTGGGAATGTGGTTCCACAGCCTTTATGGGGATTGATTCGTCACACGGATCATGCGCAAGAGTTAGGTGATACCTGGGTCAATATTGGTGTTGCGGATGGTCGACAAGTTGGTGGTGCTAAACCTGAGCCTCTAGTTGCAGAACTTCCTGGTAGGATCGTTACTTATATGAAGACTTTAATGCCTGCTATGCGAGTAAACTGGGACAAATTGTCTGCGTGTAAGCAGAAGAAAGATGAAAGTGTGTCTGATTTCTTCACTAGGTTTGAAGAAACGTTTATTGACCATAGTGGTCAAGACATGAGTACGGAAGGTGGTCAACGGTTGTTTGTTGATAAGTTTGTGCATAACTTACTTCCCGAGTTGTGTACTAAATTGAAAGATTCAGAGAGTTCTTGGGCTGTTTCCTCATCAGCACAGATATTGGCTACTGCACAGTACTACGAAAATAGGGATAAGGATGAGAAGGATAGAGCAGACAAGAAGACTAAAGAGTTGAAAACAAAGGTTCTTTTGCAGCAAGCGTATCCGCCTCGTAGTAGCCAACGTGATTATCAGCAGCCTCAGCAGTTTCAGAGAAACCCGCAAAGGTTTGAGCCTCCTCAACCGCGTTTTCCTATAGGCCCTAATCAGTGTGCATATTGTAAAGAAGAGGGCCATTTTAAAAACAGTTGCCCGGTTCTGTTAGAGCGCACGAATGGTGTTTCTGGTGTGAGAGGTCGAGGTGTTCAGCAAGCTTCTAGAGGTAGGGGACGTGGTGTGTTCCCCCAGAATGCGCGTTCCTTTCCTCCACAAAATTCAATGAATTGTTTTGATCAGCAAAATGGTGCGTCTGGTAGGACGACTCAGTACTATGCTGACGACTACTATGTCGAAGGTGAAAATATGGACGGTAATGATTGCTAGGACAGCCATAGATAAAGAGAGGGAGTTGTTTCAGTTCCAGTAGATCAGAGTGGACCTTATGTTGAAGTGATTACATCAGGTGTGTCAGAGCCTTTTCTGTTGGATACTGGTGCTGCGAAGAGTTCTATTATGCACTCTAAACTCCCTGGCGCACCTTTGTCTGGCTTGACGAATGTTTCAGTAGGATTTTCTGGCACCCCAGTTAGAAACCCGATTTCTAGTCCTTTGTCTCTTTCTGTTGGACCTTGTGAATTCGAAGCACCCCTTATTTTACGACAGGTTGTGGTGAGAATTTGTTGGTTTTGGATCTATTGAAAAGATTGTATGCGACACTACAATGTTCTCCTTCGGGAGTACAACTCACATTAGGTAAGAGAGTGATCTGTCCGATGTATTTGTCGAAAGACCAACTCCCGGCCAAATTGTCTTCTCTTCCTGATATTCTTTGGGCTACTGGTCCTAATGATGTGGGTCTTTTGGAGATACCGCCATATGTTGTGACGCTGAAAGCAAATGTTTGAATGCCACGTATTCCCCAATATAGGATCTCTAGTGATAGTGAAAGAGCGTTGCTAGCGATCATTCATGACCTGATTGAGAAAGATGTGATTGAAGAAACGAGAGGTAATGTGTGCAATAGTCCGGTTTTGCCTGTTCTGAAACGTACTGATTCTTCACAACCGCCTGTATATAGGTTCGTGATCGATCTTCGCGAGGTGAATAAGATTGTAGTTCCGCAATTTCCTGTTGTTCCAGATATTACTGCCTTACTGACCAGGATTCCAGCTTCAGCCACTTGGTTTTCGGTGATTGATTTGAAGAATGCTTTCTTCAGCATCCCGATTGCCGAGGAGAGTAGAGATATTTTCGGCTTCTCTTTAGGAGGTCGAAGCTTCAGGTTCAAGCGCGCTCCTCAAGGCTATTGTGAGAGTCCATCAATCTATAGTCAGGCTTTGAAAACACAGCTTGATACGATTGTCTTACCTGATGGTGCTGCTCTTGTTCAGTATGTCGACGATTTGTTAGTTGCTGCTGACAATGAAGAGATTTATAAAGAAGCTACTTTGTCGTTGTTGCGTCATTTGTCTAACTTCCATCATAAAGTGTCTCTTTTGAAGCTGCAGTATTGTCGACAAGAAGTGACCTACTTAGGTCATCTCTTATCGAAGGAGGGAAGAAGATTGACCCCAGAACGAATCCAAGCAATTGCGAAAATGAGTGTGCCAACTACTGAGAGAGAAGTGAGTGCTTTCCTGGGTATTACGTCGTATTGTAGACAGTGGATTCCGAATTTTTTGCTTCTTGCAAAACCTTTGATAGCTCTTACTGTTAAGGATACTCCGAATCCTATTCCTTGGACTGACGAATGCCAGAAGAGTTTTTCAGAATTGCGTGATGCGTTGTGTTCGGCTCCTATGTTGGGTACCCCCGACTACAGTAAGCCTTTCACACTCTATGTCCACGAGAGAGAGGGATGTGCATTGTCAGTTTTGACACAGCAGTTCGGCGATAAGCAACGTCCATGTGCGTATTTCTTGTCGACTTTGGATCCGGCAGCTAGAGCGTTGCCGAGTTGTTTGAGAGCTACAGCGGCAGCGGCTGTTTCTATTCGACAGTCTGCTGGCTTGGTGATGGATAATACGTTGATTGTGATGGTTCCACATGCAGTGGATACCTTGTTAAACAGGACCAAGACACAGCACTTAACTAGTGCTCGATTGTCAAGTTATGAGTTGACACTTTTAGCGAGCCATGTGCATATAAAGAGATGCAACACGTTGAATCGAGCTACGTTGTTGCCGATTGCAGCGGTGACAGATGTTTCTGAACAGCATGATTGTTTTCTTAGGACAGAGGAGGAAACGAAAGGGAGAATAGACCTTAGGGACACTCCTCTTTCAACGTGTGATGGTACCTTATGGGTAGATGGTTCATGCTTCAAGCTCCCGAATGGTGATACGACTGCGGGATATGCTGTTACGACTTTGCATACGATTGTTGAAGCTACACGTATCCCACATAACTCAGCTCAAGCAGCAGAGCTGATTGCATTGACAAGAGCGTGTGTGTTGTCAAAAGGGAAACGAGTGACTGTGTACACTGATAGCCAGTATGCGTTTGGTGTGGCTCATAGTTTTGGACGATTGTGGAAAGAGCGTGGGTTTCTGACTTCGCATGGAGCTAAGATTCAGCATGGTCAGTTGGTAAATGAACTCCTTGAGTCACTTACATTGCCGTTGCAAGTTGCAATCATGAAATGCAGTGCACACAAGAAGGTTACCGATGACGTTGGTCGTGGTAATGCGTTTGCAGATGAAGTTGCGAAAGAAACGGCAAGGGATGTGATGAGTCGAATGTATGTTGCGGGTCCGGCGAGATGGATTCTGGATAGAGGAATGTGTGAAGATACGATAGAAAGTGTGAAGTCAATTCAAGCTGAAGCTACAGAGAAAGAGTTGAGCGTATGGAGAGAGAGTACGGGTAAATTGGATTCGAATGGTTGTTGGGTTGTGTTGTCAGAGCATCAGCGATGGTTGTTACCCGATGCGTACGTACTTGCAGTGGTTACAATGGCGCATGGAATGGCTCATATCAGTACAAAAGGGATTTGTAAGTTATTGGCTCCAGTATGGCAAAATGCTGGAATTCTAAGTGTGCAGAGAATGTGGTCAATAATTGTATGGTTTGTCTGATGTACAATCCTGGCAAAGGAACTCCAACTCCGGCTGGTCATTTTGCGCCTCCAACGTATCCGTTCGAGGTTTTGCAGCTAGATTTCATCCACATGGAGAGGTGCAACAATTTGAAGTATGTACTCGTGGTTGTTTGTGCCTTTTCAAGATGGGTAGAAGCATATCCCCTGAAAGATAATACTGCCTTGTCCACAGCTAAAGCCCTTGTTAAGGAGTTTTTCCCTAGGTACGGTTTGCCGAGAATGGTCTGGAGTGACAATGGGAGTGAAGAGAGTATGTGATGGTTTAGGAATTCGTCAGAAATTCCATGCTGCAAATCACCTCCAATCAGTTGGTTTAGTTGAGTGCTATAATGGCACCCTTAAGTTGAAATTGGCCAAGATACAGGCGAGCTCTGGTCTTAAATGGCCTGATGCTTTGCCATTAGCACTTCTGTCAACAAGGATGACTGTACATTCTCGAGTGGGACTTAGTCCATATGAGATAGTTTTTGGTCGCCCGGCAAACATATGGGGAGTGCCGAGGCCGACAAAATTCAGCGAGATCGAACACCCTGTACTGCTTGATTACCTGTACGAATTGACGGCTAAATTGCGTGTCTTACACCAACAGGTTCATGATACATTGCCTCAGGCTTCTGAAGATTCAGGACATGCCATCGATCCTGGCTCCTGGGTCCTAGTGAAGAACTTTCAGCGGACAAAGAACGATCAGCCCAGCTGGACCGGTCCCTACTTGGTGCTATTGTCTATGCGATCTGCAGTACGAGTGCAAGGGAAGAAAAACTGGATCCACGGCGTACATTGTAAGAGGGTTCCTTTGCCCCTGCCGTACGACCAGTGGGTCCAGGAGGGCATTCCTGATTCAGAAACTGACACCGTGCCTCATTTTCTGCCTTTTAGCGATGCACGTTTAATTGGGACGAGTTCTGAGCGTGAAATTGACAATCTTCTGCAAGAAGCTGTGCCACCGTCAGTTCGACTGGACACTACCAAGCCTGAACTCTTGTTCCGTGATCAGACATTGCCTGGAAAAGACCGTTATAATTTGCGACCAAGAGCTGTGGGACTAATAAAGTGAAAATCCTTTTTGCTATTTCTGAAAGTTCAGCTCTCCCATCTGAGAAACTGTTTTGACTGATTTTTGTTTTTCGAACCGCCATCCGGGTTCTGCTGTAGGGTTGCGGTGTAAAGACTTGGGAGTGCAAGCCGAAGACATAAGGTCAACGGTTCTGGTTGGTCCTAGGGCGTTCCCTGGACTGACAGACGCATTCCTTAGCACGGAAGACCCAACCGCCGCGAGCAGCACGGTTAGAGGATGGAGTTTTTCGAGATGGAGAGACCTGTTGAAGAAATGAGTTTTAAGAGCAAAATGTGCCGAATTATGAGTAGAAAGTGCTTTTTGATAGTATGTCTTTTTATGTTACTTAGGGCCAGATGTAGGTCGGTCGGTAACGGCCGAAAATCTGTATTTTCGTCCGTTACCGACCGGTAATTCAGAAATGGTATGTAGGGTATGTAGGGCCCTGGATTTTACAGAATTGGTAAATTTACCGATCGGTAAATTTACCGATGCTGTAAAATACCGAATCGGTATTTTTAGCGATTCTGTAAAATACCGAATCGGTATTTTTACCGATTCGGTAAATTTGTGATGTAGGTGGGACTCTTCTGAGTCCCACAAGCCTTACAAAATCGGTATTTTACCATCAAATCCAATTTGATGGTAAAATACCGATTCCGGTGTGCATGCACACCTCTGCCATATGACAGGCAGACTTGCCCTTGGGGCATGTATGCCTGCCACATGGCACCCGAGCCTATTTTTGGGGTGCCAGAGGGTGTCAAAGTGACACCCCCTGCACCCTTGCTGAAATCGGTAATTACCGATTCTGTAATTACAAAATCGGTATTGCCCATTGATTCCTATGGGCTTCACAGCCCATAGGAATCAATAGGAAATACCGATTCGGTATTTCCAGATTCTGTAAATACCGAATCTTAAAGATTCGGTATTTACACATCTGGAAATACCTACATCTCCCCCCTTCATATTTACCACTTCTTAAATACCGAATCGGTAAAATTCGGTATTTAAGAAGTGGTAAATAAGAATTACCTACATCGGGCCCTAAGCTTGATGATGTTCTTGATGGGATATATTATATTCTCTTTTCAAGTGACGTTTGCACCCACTACACAACCCATACCTTCTTCTACTGTTTCTTCGCATTCTTTTCATCCTCTGCCTGAACATGAGTCCATTAGGAGATTGGAATTCGTTAACAACTCCTTTGTTCAGCTTCTGCACCAACACAAGCTAGTAGTGAACACGACAAATTGTTGGGTGTGTGGCCTTATGCCCCATACTACCGATAAAGGTATTCCTTACCTGGTCCTGCCATTCAGCTATAATGGTTTCGTGTGGGCATACAGAACGATGTTCATCTATGCTCGTGAAGTCTACCCCCTACGTTCTGTGAAAGACAATCCAAAGAATAGTGCTCTAGTTAAGGGAATAGTCGATATGATTAAAGGAGCTAGTTCCTATGAGACAATCCCGAAAGATGAGACACTAGCGTATATTGGATAGAACATTACTGGATATGGAGCTAGTCTGAGTGAGAACCAGCGAGCGAAAAGATCCTCTCCGATTTGATAGAGGAGGGGTATGTAAATTGATTAAATCGAGCTGCTGTGTTTTCATTCCAGACAACGCTCCGACAGTGTACCAAGCCATTTCCAAGCTACATAAGATCTCCGAGTCTGTGCATGTGGATAAAGGAGATTGGTCATTGATGGGAGGGTTCTGGGAACTGTTATCCACCTGGGGATGGAAGATTCTGATGATCATTGGGATGGTATTAGCTATCCTTTTCCTGTTCTGTCTTTGTGTACAGTGTGCTCCTGCTATATGTAGCCTTTGTGCTACCTCGTGTGCAAGGAGACCTGTATCAAGAGACGTGCTAAGTAATAGGATGATGCTACAGCAACATCTTGATGATCTGATGAGTATAGACCTGGATTCAAATTGACGTGAGTTTAGGTTATTGCCTATGTAAGGGCAAAAGGAGGGTCTGAGGTTCCGTGAATTCTGACCCTGGGTCGTAATGGTCGTGGTTCTGTTACGAATTTGGTAACAGCGAACCGTAAACAGTGAGCCCAGCAAGCATGAATGTTTCCGTCACGTTACATGGATGGATTCACTGTGTATTTGACGATTTCGTTCAGAAACCCTTGGGTTCCATTTTGTGCATGTAAAGTCAAGGGACTATCCCTGGAATACTAACTCACTCACTCACAGAATATACTCCCATTATTATTCAACTCACTGGTCACAGACTAGTTTATAATGTTTACAGTCTTTTTATTAAAACACAATATATTAAAATTTCAGTATAAATTTAATTAAATTCTACTGAAAACATGAAATAAAAATCATTTATCACACTGTGCACTGGTTTAAAAACAAAATTTGAAACATTTTCACATTATACTTCATATAAAAGGGACAAAAGAAAACATCTTCAATATGGTCTTATCATTGATAAAGGAAAGATAAAAGAAGATAAGAAACAAGAAGATAAGAAAAAAGAAGATAAGAAAAGAACACAACCCCTCGTACAGATGGAACACCTCCTATAGTTACAGATTATCAGATTCAAAAGCCTTCACAGTAATTCATTAGGATTTCCGGTATTAAAATATGCAAAATATCAGGAATCCCCTGGGCTTGAATTCTATTACAAACAAAAGCGTCGACGCGTTTCGGAGGGGTCCTCATATGAAACAGAGTGAAGACACAACTTATAAAGCTTCGTAACCTGCCTTTGATTAATGAACCAAGGAAACCACATTCACAATCCTTCATCATGAAACAACGATCCCATCAAAGCTAGTATCAAATTGATCAAACCCAGATTCCGGCAGTGTGGAGATAGTGTCCAACACCGGTACGGGACCGCCTGTATCCTTAATGAAAGAAAGGATATCTGTTAATCGAATCAGATGACCCCAAATGAACTTGATTTGTCCTGAGGAAGGTGTGACCACATCCATGGGCCGATACACCAAAACGCGTGGACGCTTTTGTTTGTAATAGAATTCAAGCCCAGGGGATTCCTGATATTTTGCATATTGTAATACCGGAAATCCTAATGAATTACTGTGAAGGCTTTTGAATCTGATAATCTGTAACTATAGGAGGTGTTCCATCTGTACGAGGGGTTGTGTTCTTTTCTTATCTTCTTTTTTCTTATCTTCTTGTTTCTTATCTTCTTTTATCTTTCCTTTATTAATGATAAGACCATATTGAAGATGTTTTCTTTTGTCCCTTTTATATGAAGTATAATGTGAAAATGTTTCAAATTTTGTTTTTAAACCAGTGCACAGTGTGATAAATGATTTTTATTTCATGTTTTCAGTATAATTTAATTAAATTTATACTGAAATTTTAATATATTGTGTTTTAATAAAAAGACTGTAAACATTATAAACTAGTCTGTGACCAGTGAGTTGAATAATAATGGGAGTATATTCTGTGAGTGAGTGAGTTAGTATTCCAGGTATAGTCCCTTGACTTTACATTGTCCAAAGTACCCTGTTCCCTGGAACCTGTGGGGTCTTCTCTCTTTCTTTTTGTCCATTTTGTGCATGGCAGCCATTTTGTGGTTGCCCTCACATAGGCCTATGACTGTGGCTGAACAAGTCTCTGGGACACGTGCACCTTAGCTTGAGTTCGTGCTGACTCCTGTTTGACCTGAAGTGAACTGACCCTGCTGCCTGAAGCTGACCTTGCCAAACCAGTTCTTGTCCTTTAGCTGGTCAAGATAGAGATCAAAGAGCAGGACATTGCTGAGTTTATGGTACATGCACACACCCTTCTATCTTGCTTCTCATCTGTTTCTGTTCCTTCATTTATGGCCTATTTATGATTTGGGTTGAGGTCTTTTATTATGGGTTCTTGTCCCGCTTGTTAGAAAGAAGAATGTTTATTATGATTAATTTTGGGCTGGACAAACTGAAAAATGGGCTTGTCATCATGCTCCTGCTTTTGTCGTGGAAGCATGTGAGTGGTCAAACTGTAAATAAGGAATGTCTGCCTGAGGCACAATTTTTTGTATAAAAAGGGATGGCTTGCTTTGTAAAGTTGAGCAGTCTCCTGAGAACATACACCGTGTTGTACTTCTAGGATCTCTGTTACTGGCTGCAGCCAATAAATTTGATCTTTGACGTCACCAAGAAGTACCCCGTGTCTCTGTATTCTAAGACAGGTGGATCCGGAGACTTTGGGCGTTTCCCCTGGCGCCGCTGGGTTCTAAAAACCCGGTTCTTCATTAAGGGTAGAATTAGTTAGATCAGGTATATCAGGCGTGCCGCTAGCCCCCCTATTCCCAAAGTCTGTTGATACACAGTCTAGACTCTTTTCTGTGGTAGTTGCGTGCGCTAGGGGACCCATAGAGGATCTCCTTACCCAATCAATTTCTTGCGATATGCGCCTCTCGAGGATGGTAATTTCATCAATAAGGAGGGAACCCGCTTTTGCAAAGTAAGTGTCCAAGGTACCTTTTGCCGCTCCGGCGGCTAGCGTGGTCTTGCTCCTAATCTCTCTTGCGGCCATAGTCCGATGATCAGAAGACGTGGTGGATGAATTGGGAATATGTACGTGGTACTAAGTCCAAGGGGGGTAGCCCGGTCCCGGTCTCTGCCGGACTCGAACGGCCTCAAACAGCCCGCCCTTTGCCCGGGCTTCGCCCCGAGCTCCGTCCCGTGCGCGTCCCGTGATCCGCGTGTCAGCCCGGGATTAAGTAGACGTAGCAGGGGGTGGGAAGAGACTCCAGCTGCGCTGTGTTGGTAGAGCGCTAGGGATGCTGGGTCTCGCAGTCCTGGCCCCTGCGAGGAAAGGAGATGAGCCCCTAGTCGTCCCAACTTCGTCTGCTTTAGCACATAATCCTTAGTGTCCGTGTAGTGGGCAGGCAATTTGCAAAACAGGTCCTTCGGCAATCAGAAACGGCTTGCGAGCGGCTCCCGCGAAGCGGGGACCGCGAGCCGTATATACTCTTGAAGTAATGCAGGGGGCGGGAAGAGACTCCAACTGCGCTGTGTTGCTAGAGCGCTAGGGATGCTGGGTCTCGCAGTCCCGGCCTCTGCGAGGAAAGGAGATGAGCCCCTAGTCGTCCCAACTCCGTCTGCTTTAGCACACAATCCTTAGTGTCCGTGTAGTGGGCAGGCAATTTGCAAAACAGGTCCTTCGGCAATCAGAAACGGCTTGCTCGTCATGAGCACACGAGAAACGTGGCTCGTGATGAGCACCGGGGCGCTGTGCGCGCCCCCCTCCCCGAGCACAGTGGGGGAATCGGCCCCGCAGCCAAGGGGTTTAATGTAGGTATACTCAGCGGGGCAGGGGGCCTGAGCAGAAGTGGCATCACCTGTTTTCAGGTGTGTTTCACCAGTGTAAACTAATGCGTGCATTTTTTTATCCCCCTTTTTTTAATATATAATTACGCGGAAGCAGTGATTTGAGAAAAGGCATTATGAAAATGTGAGCCGATTTTTTTTGCGTGCTCGGGCCGATTTTTAATCCCAATCCAACCCTGGACATGTTGTGCGGGCGCCAAAACGTATTGTCGCACCCGGCGCCACCTGCACTAAAGCCGCCCCTAGTATAAAGATATCCAGTCTGGATTTTTAATGCAGAATGCACATGCTGCACATTCTAAAGATTTCCAAGCAGAGGGAAAATAGAATCCTGCATTTTGATGGCACCAAACAAAACTATTTAAAAGTATGTGTTTGGTAGAAAAATGTGATTTCAACTGCTTTTCTAAGCTCAGTACTAACCAATGACTGTACCCCTGCTGGGGTGGGCTTTAATGTGTGGTCTCACGTTGTAACCAGAATTCAAACTATATATTGTATCTAAGCAAGTGAATTCCAATATTGCATGCTTATTTGAAACAAATTATGGTATGAAAAGCGTAAAATAGTCTTGGAAATTTTTAAGTTGGGCAAAATAAGCATCCGCTTGACATAAGGTACGTTTTAGAGTTGGGTGGCAATGAAAAAACTTTAGGGGAAGATTTACAAGAAACTGACGCATCTGTAGAGATGCGTTTGTTTCACTGACCCAGCCTGCGATACCCTTGCGCTAGCCGGCGCACCATAGCGCAAGGATTAGTAGATGCATCAGAAATTCTGACGCATCTGTTGGCCCAAAAGTCACGCATTGCTGGAGTCATGTCGCAAGCACGACTCAACTCAAAGCTCCAAGCATGCATAAAGTTTTGATGAAATCTTGTAGTTTTCACTGCATCCCTTATATGCGGCTTTCCTGCGTGGGAATGCCCACCCTGCATACATTATACCTGATGAAGGTATAATGTGACGCAGGACGTTACAACGTGACGCATCTCCCTATGCGCAAATGTGTTGCAAGAGGCTTGTAAATCTGCCCCTCAGTTTTCTAGAGGAGAAATTATATCCAGAGAGCAATTACCGAATGAAATATCCTCCAACATAGGGATTGTGGGATTGGAAAAATCTAATCGTAGATGTTCCTCTCGATTCAGCAGCTTCACCAGAAACTGGAGGTTTTGTCATCACCATCCAATGGTAAATTAAGCCTCAAAGCCTTTGTGTTAGAGTCCTTGGGATAATAGCCAAAACTTCAGGATACCCTTTTCTGAGCAAGACACAGAGCAAAGTTCATGTGGGAGAGACCATTAAAGACTACACCGGCAGAAGAAAAGACAGAGAGAACTGGGGAAAGACATAATGAAGAGCGTTTTGATAAAAAAAAAATACATTTAAGTTATCAGGGCTCACATTCACTTAATGTTTGGTATCTGTTGTCATACTTTATTCCAAAATTCTTGAATCAAACTATGAACAGTACCGTGTTCACCAGGGTGACATTGCACCTTTTTTAAGGCTCAATTTGACAATGCATCTAGCTTCAAAACTTATTGTTTACAATTCCATTATTCACAAGGTAAAGTGAAGTACGTAAACCCCATAGTAATACTGTAACTTTCTGTGTATGCTAGAATCCCTTTTGGAAAGATAACACAGCCTTCACCGACAATTTGGTGGCATGCTTCATCATCAGGCCTATATTTATTCATGGCAATCCCATACTGGGATGGGCTCTAACAAAAATTGGGAGCTCCTAATAATATATGAGGGGAGCTATGTTAAGTCATTCAGTAGTAGAATACAATTACATTCTATAAAGGGACTTAGCTAATAGTTTACTTGTGTTGTTTTGGCAAGAATAAAACACCTCTAGAAGAGTTGATGGTTGCAGGACAGAATTATACTACCATCCTATTTTCCCAGTCAATATGTTTCAGCTTTTAGATATAGCCTTGATGAGTCAATCGGCCTTTGTGAGGATTGTTGTCCTATCGCACTATTATGAATTATTCTTGTATCTACATTTAGTTGACAAACACAAGACATGCAATTGATACCCACTGTGATCACTTACAATCACTGGGATTTCCTGTAAATATAATTTAAAACAGACACAGAATATGTCATTATATCTAGAACTATAATTGCATGCAGATAAGTGATATACCGCACTGCACTCTGGTGAGAAGGTACATAGCCCATCAAAACAAGACTTACCTTGTTCTAATTAACTATGTGACACATGAGAGGAAGAGAGAGAACCACTACCTATAGTCACACTCTGGTCAGAGAGATAGATAAATTGTAACACTTTTCTTCGGCAGGAAAGTTTTACACTAGATTTAATAGCCGGAATGTAATCCAAACAAGATAACTGAAGCCCCGGATTTACTTCTAAAAGAGACTACTTGAAAAATATGTCATCCTATATTTGGAGTCTTCAAACTTTTCTATCATAAGTGCTATTCATGTTCAATGAAAATCATCCCCAGCTACTAATATTGTTAGAATATTTTAGTGAACACCATATGCAAGATTACCAGTAGTTATCATGTCAGTCTAGGTTGTCAACACTGATGTAAAAAAGCCTTTGTCATTATGGAATGCATCTACATGGGTAATACATAACAACAATGCATCTGGAACCAAGGTAATAATATTAGTAATAGGTCTCCACAATGCCACATGATTTATCACTGCATTGTCAGTTCTAAATACATTTTGGAAATGCAAGCATTTTCTCCAAAAATCAGTTGACGAGATCTGACAATATACATATTTCCGTCTTGATTACACACTTTTCAATTTTGGTATAGATATAATAAATTAAGCAGAAGCTTCTAATGTAGTACGCTGGGCAGCACACAGGAGAGCTACCTACAGGTAAATCGAGAGCTACCAGAAGCTCACAAGCTACTTGTTGGAGAAGCCAGTCCTATAGTAAAGGCAGTAAAGAGATGTTAAACCAAATGAACAATACCTCTTATAATGAAACTACAGAACTGACAATAGCGTTACTCCATACAAGTATCCTGTGGGACCAAGCACTGCGTGTGATTGACGCACTCTTATACAATGACAATTTAGACTCTCACACACACAAACGCTTTGTGACTGACCTAGTGAAAACTGCATCGTCGTAGACCTTCTTCAGGTTTGAGGAAAACACTACCAACAAACTTATGGCACTTCCTTAGGTGGGGCACACACTCTGGTATGAGTGAAAACTGTGACAAGGGATCTGGAAATTTCAGGTCTAACAAGTGATTCCCCATTCCGTCATGTTTAACTTGTAATCCCTTTTAACTCATGGAGAGGTACCGGCCAGAGTTATAAATTATAATGGGAGTCTGAGTATATTTTAATGTAGCAAATGCATGCCAACACTACTTATGCATTCCTGTGTTTGCATGTGTTACTATATTACAGCTAGACCTATTTTTTTTCTCAATGCTTGATTTAGGCTATTTTTTATTTATTGCCATTTCCAAACACACATATGTAATGGTGATATAATTTTAGGATGTTGAAAAATAAGCAGTGACACTAATGTATTTCTATTTGTATTTTAATTGAAAGCACAAGGCACATACCCACTTTCCACTTTAACTACCAGCTCTTTTAACTGTGAGTATTACTGGTCTGCTTATTCTGTCTTGGCAAGTGCAAAACTTCCCTGCAGTCAGGTAGCGCCATATTCTGCTGGCTGGGACGTGAGAATGTTCTCTTAGCTGGTTCTAATGTAGGCTCCCGGACCGGCAATAAGTCATCACCGGGCTGCTGGTGGGCAGTTTTTGAAATGTGATATTTTTTTTCAATAAAAAACTATTTATAAATTGCCCGCTTTAATAAGGTGCTGAAAATGTGCTTTACGAATATGAAACATGCTTTCTTAAGCTAACTTTCTATATGGCTAGTGTCCATGCGGTTACAAAACGCATTGCCCATCTTTTGTGATGTGGTGAAATGAAGTATTTACATCTCCTCTTTGGCCAATTTGGCATTAGTAATCCATGTGCATAATGTGTAACGTTCAATTCAAGACAAACCTTATTGAAGGTCTAGCACTACAATACAATGGATACAAAACTGCTGTGATTAATGCATATTTATCTCTAGGCTGTTACACAGTAGGTACTCGAGCAATAAATGCATATGTATACATTTTCTTTAGAGTGTTATACTGCAGGGACTGCAACAATGAATGAATATGTATATATTTACCTCTCTTTAGAGTGTTATACAGTAGGTACTGCAGCAATAAATGCATATGTATATGTTTCCTCTATTTAGAGTGTTATACTGCAGGGACTGCAGCAATGAATGCATATGTATATATTTACCAATATTTAGAGTGTTATACAGCAAGCACTGCAGCAATGAATGCTATGTATATATTTACCAATATTTAGAGTGTTATACAGTAAGCACTGCAACAATGAATGCATATGTATATATGTACCCCTATTTAGAGTGTTATACAGAAGGGACTGCAGCAATTAATGCATATGTGTGTATGTACCTCTATTTAGGGTTTTATACTGCAGGGACTGTAGCAATTAATGTGTATATATATATGTCTGTGTAGGGTGCTATACAGCACGGCGTTGGACCTAAACAGAGTTATGATGCATGGACTAGGCCATACATGGAGGCAGAGTGCGGAAGAGAGAGGCAAACACATATTTACCACGATCAGATTGCCAAGCAACACAGTGACTTTCTTTATTCCAGTGGCTGCTGGCCTGGATCGGGGGTGGCGGGGCTGGGAGAGGGCCGGCCAAACAGTCATTGTGCACCTACTTAGTTTAGTGCCCACCACTCCTCCCCCCTGCTCTTAGAGCAGAGTAACCCCGCCCCGCAAAGACGTGGCAGAAGGAACAAAGAAAATGATAATAACAAGAAGATATTTTTCGCCTTAGTGGAGGAGCTGCTGCTGCTTTATTCCCTTACCTCAATTTTGCACTACCACGGAGAAACCTGTGGCAGCACAAACCGAACTTCTTGTAGGATTTGAAGAGTTCTGCCGCATTAATATTAGCGAAACAGGATTTATTTGGCGAATGCCCACAGAACGCGATTTAAAAACACGGATGGAATCCTACAATAACCAGCAGACCTCTATCCCTGCATTCCCATCAACAGCTTGCAATTTGTTTTTAATACAGCCCTCATCCTTTAGGGATAAGGGTTACATGTTTTGCCTTGGTATGTTGTAAATAGCTAGTGGTACATCATACGGTGTCCCCTGGAACGCTATATTTTTGGTAATGAAGACCACTGGCTATCAAAAAATGGAAGCTGTACCTCAAGGGCAGCTTCAACTTTGCAAGTGTATACCACCCATTTTTGAAGCTGGTATATGACATCGGAATATGGATGAACAGAGGTAAGTAAACATTTAAATGAATAAAACGAATTTTGTTGCGCGCGCTGCATCGCATTTTGCACAACAGGCACTATGCGATGCAGCGCGCACAACGAAATGAAATGAAATTTATTTTATATATTTAAATGTTTACCTACCTCCGTTCATCCATATTCCGGTGTTACTACCCCCCACCCTGCCCCTCCGCTGCCCCGCCTCACCGCCCTACGGTACTCCCTTCACAGGCCGCTACTGCATGAGGGGGAGAGGGAGAGAGAAGCAATAAATAAAACAATAAGAGGGCGAATGGGGAAAGGGAAGGGGAAAGAAGAAATAGTACCTGAATCACAGCACAAGCAGAGAACAGGCTGATATTAAGTTGATTTAATCTGTGCTTGGTCCATGCTCCACTGATAGGAACAGAAGTGACGCTTGGTCTGCACTGGCCAGTTGGAGTCAGCAAAGAAGAACAACAATGACGCCAATGTATTGTGAGCAATGAGCAGGCTAGCAGTCCTTTAAGGTGCACAATACATATCTTAAGTGAGAGTGCATGCAGAGCATGCATGCACTCTTGGAGGCTCAACCTAACATGCAAGAGATTTGAACTGAAGACGGTCATTAGCAGCAAGGAGATTACACAGGGAGGCCAGAGCATGAAGACATGGTGCATGGCAATTTGCACTCTGGTGGGAGCATTCAGAGACAATATTGGGTGCCATGTGAGGGCATCAGTTATGTCACATTTTAGGATGTTAAGATTGTTTCACAATAAATACAATTCCATGAAAATCATTTGAGGCCTTCAATTCTAGATTATTCCTATCTAAAAACATTATTTTATTACCTAATATTTACAATTTACACACCCTCTAGTATTACATCCAACTGTAAAGGGCTATATCAGTTGTTAAATGCCCTCTTCCTAAGCTAAAAGCCCAGAACTTCAGGCAAGGGCCAGGAGTGAGCTATTAAATACGGGTAAACCCTGAGAAGGGTAATAGGGAGAAACAGAAAGAAAAACATTGGGATGTTGGAGCAGAATACTTTATTACCCCCAGGTCCCTTATGTCCTCGTCCCATTCATAACTATATGGAGATAACCCTCTCCCGACAGAAAAAAAGATCAAAAGAATGCTGGGACACTAACCCCGCCCCTCCCACCGGGAGTACATAAGGGGTACTTACCCAGCAGTCTCCCTGTTCTTTTTTTCTGTCTGTCGACAGTATGGTCTGGATGCTGGTGCTACTCCTGCTCCTGCTGGGCTGGGGTGGCGTGCACTTCTTCTCATCTCCCCCCCCGCCTGGCTGCCTGGCTTCGCGGGCGGGGGGGGGGGGGTTCCTTGGTCTGCCACCTGGCCTGCCGGGCTTGCTGGGTGTCAGGACTGTTCCTGGCTGGGAAATCCTGTTGGCCGGCCCTTCGCGGCTGGTGCGCCGCCTCCCGAGGGTTCCTTCCGGGTCGCTGAGCGTGTTTTCCTGTGGCCTGGCTGGGTGGAAGACGCGCTGCGCTTTCTGTCTCTGGGATTTCCGATGCCGGATGCTTGGAGTGGGGGCCTCGTTCCTGGGGGTGTTCCGGCCCCCGCTCTGGGTGAGTCCCGCATAGCGGTGTTTTATTTACTCTCCCTGCCTATCTTTGTCCTGCTGCCTGCCTTGTTTTTTATCCCCTTGCAGCTCTGTGTTCCTCTGCCTCCTGTTCTACCCCTGTCGGGTGGCTGCGGTCCCTGAGCCTCGCTCCGCTGGCATGGCGCAAGGCTTGCACACGCTGGTTCACAGGCCTGTTTTGCCCCACGCTGCTTTGCCCGCCTCTCTGCCAGCGCTGGCTGCCTGTGGCTTCGTGGATGGTGTCTTGATGCTGGGGTGCCCGTTTTGGGTACTTTCACCTGGTGCCGGCTTCACACGGCTTCCTGTCAACACGCCGGCTTATGGTGGGGTTTACTCAGTGCTGCTGCTCCCCCATCACAAAGGAACTTTTCATTTGTTCTCCACTGTTGCTGGTCGCTCGCCCTGATATAGGCTGCGGTTGTGTTTCGCCCCATTGGCGATGACTTGCAGGGGGTGCTTTGCGACACGAGCCTCTCTTCTTTGGGTGTCCTCCCAAGTGAGGAGGGGGGTCTCCTCCTGTTGTGGTGCTTGTTCCTGTCTTCTGGGACTTGTAATGTGATGCTGGGTACTGGCTGCTGCTGTGGCATTCTGTGTCAGGGCCTCGGCTCTTCCGTGTAGTTCGGTGCCTGTCGTGCACTTTCCCAGTGGCGCTGACGATGGGCGCTCTTCGATATGTGCGGGTGCAGAGTTGGTCTCTGCGCTGGTGGTTCGGAGGCTTCTTTGCTGTTTTTGCTTTGGTGCCTTTGTTTTGGCCTCTTTGTGGTTTGTGCATGGGGTTGGTCTGGGGAGCTGGGGTTTGGGCCCGGGGCTTCCTGGGTGACTTTCCTGCTCTTTGCTGGTGCTGCACTTGCGGCGTGTCCTCCTGTGCGGCTTGGTTGTAGCTGTGCTCTGGGTGCTCCGTTGAGATTGTGCTTCTTGCTGCTGTATGTTTTAGAGCCTGGAGTTCCTTGTTGTTCTCCCCACCTTTGCTTTGGGCATCTCTCGTATTTCTGCCTTGCTGCTGGGTGCGCTGTGTCTTCGTGTGCTCCCTGACGGTGGTGGCTCCCACTTTTGCTCCGTTTCGCACTTCAGCACTTCTTGGGTGCTGTGTGTGCTGGCCTGGAGGATTGCGCTTTTGGTGCGGTCTCTCTTGGTTCCCTGGTCGTGTTTTGCGACTCTGGTCCTGGTTTCTGCCTTCATTGTGCCTTTTTTGTCTGGGGTGCTGTTGCTTGGTGGATTTGCACTGCGATCTTCTCCTTGTGCTTCGGGGCTGTGCTTTTCTTCTCGGCCTGGCGTTGCCTTCTTGGCTGCCTTGGGCTCTCTGTCGGATGGGGGCCTTGTTTTTGGTTTTGCCCATCCTGCCCTCCGGGTTTTGGGGGCTGTGCCTTCTTGCTCCCGTAGATGCTCTGTGTTTACCCATTTCTGGGTTGGGGTCTTCGTGGCTCCCTTCCTCCTTTATTGCTGCGGTCCCTATCTGGGTTTCTCGCTCCTGGCCTGGCCTTGACCTTGTCTGTGTCTTTGGGTTGCTGCTCTGGGCTCCCGGGCCTTGGTGGGTTTCTGCCTGTGGCTTTGCTGAATTGTGGGGCCTGGGGCGGCGGTGCCTGGTTGTTTCAGTCTTCCTGCTGCTGTTCTGCCTCTCCTGGTCCTTTTCCGTGTTGCCTTGCCTGCGCTTCTGCGTGGTGCTTGCAGTCGCGCTTGTTTGTGCTGCTTTCGCCCTGTTTGCCCTCTGATCCTGTCATTGGGGCTTGGTGCGGGTGCTCCTTGGCCTTGCCCTGGGCCTGGTGTTGCGGTCCTGGCTTCCATGGGTTGTTGCCTTTGGCCTTTCCTCCCTGCAGTTGGCTTCTCTCCCAGATGGGGTCTCCCTCTTGGCTTCCGGTTGGGCTTGTTCCCTCCCCGGGCCCCTCTGGCGCTGCGTTGCTGGTCTGACCTCCTTTCGGGGTCTGTCTCCCTTAAGCCGGTGTGCTTGGGTTGCACTGGTCGCTCCTCTCTGTCCTCGCTGCTGCGTGGTGTTCTGGGAGGCTCATCTGCTCTGGTGCCTTGGTGGTTTTTGGCTTCACCTGTGGTGTCTTGTGTTGGCTACCTAGCCTTTTGGCTGGGCTTCTGCCTGTGTCCTTTCCTCCCTGCTTCTTCGGATCTCGTCTGGGGTCCGTGTTGCTGCTGGGTGGGCCTTGTTTGCTGCCTGGATGGATTCCCCTATTGCGGTTGGCGGCTGCTGGGTCTCTTTGGCCTGCGGTGTGATTCTCTGGCTTGGCTCGCTATGGTGAGGGCGGATGTTGTCCCTTCCCTTTCTGGTGGTCCTTTGCCTCCGCTTTCCCTTTTCTCCTGTTCCGGGGGCCGTTTTTCGGGCTTCCTGGTCTGCGGGCTTGCGGTTGCTTCTGCTCCCTGTTGGCTCCTGTTCTTGGCTGGTCTGCGGGGCACCCTGCTTGGGTTTGCCTGGTTGCACTTTTCTGCTGTCCTGGTCTTCCTGTTTGTCCCTGGCACTTCTTGGCGGGTGCCTTGCCTGCCTGTGGGGGGCTGGTCCCTCTGCTTTCGGGTTCCGGTTCCTTGTGCGTGGGGTGTGTTCCTGCCGTTCTCGCGTCTTGGTTCTGTTTCTGGCTCTGGCTCCTGTTTCCCTGCTTACCTCCTTGTAGGTTTTGTGTGGGCACTGCCGGGGCTGTTTGATCTGGGGCCTGTGCTCTGCTGGGGCCTTCCTTTATTTTGAGCCTTACCACGTTTTGGGTTTGGCCTTCGGGTCCTTCGGGTCCTGCGGGTTGCTTGGCCTTGTCTTCCGGGGTATGTCTTGGGTTGCCGTTTTTGCCCTCTGGGGTTCATCCCCTGCTCGTGCCCTGCCTTGGGTCGTGCTGGGCTTCCTCGCTGGTTTCAGTTTGCTTCTGTGTTCCCTCTCCCTTGTTGGATTGGGGTTCCGTGCTGTGCTGTTTGGCCCTGTCCCGCTCCTGTGGGTGCTCTGGGGGTTGTTGGCCCTCGGTCTCGCTGCCCTCTGTGTTTTTTCCCCGGCCCTCTACTTTGGCTGTTTGGGGTCTTCTTTGCCTGCCCTGTCTTTTGTTGGGCTTGGCTGTGGTTGGCCCCTTTGGGTTCCCTTGCTTGGTCTTGGGTTCGCTGGATCTTTTGTCTGTCTGGTTGCTCCCCTCCTCTGTTGTTCGGGGTGTGCCTTCTTCGGGCTGTTGCTTCCTGCTCCGGTTTCCATCCGGTTGGCTGGGGCTGAGTTCTGGGGTTCCTGTGGTTCCTCCTGTTGCCCTTTCCTCCTTGGTGTTCCGGGTCTCTTAGTCCTGGTTGGTTGCCCTTGTGGTTTTTTGCTGCTCGGGTTTCCTGGGGGTGCTGGGTCCCTTGTGGCCTTGGGGTTTGCCTCTTTTCCTGTCCGTGGGCTCTGTCTCGCCTTCCGGGTTGGTTGATGGTGGTCTGGCTGCTGTTGCTGGCCCTTTTCTGTTCGGCCTGCTGCTCTTTGAGTGTTTCCGGGGGTGTTTTCCTCTGGTCTCTCTAGGGTCGTGTCTAGTGCTTCCCTTCTCTTCTGGTTTGGTCCTTCCCTTGGTGGGTTTCTCGGCCCCCTCTTTCCCGGGGCCGCCTTTGTTGTTCTTGGCTGTGTCTTGTCTTTCCGCTGGTCCCCTGGGGGTTGCTTTTTCTTTCCGGGGCTGGGTTTTGGCTGGCTTGGGCTCTCTGTGCCTGGGTTTTGGCTTCAGTTGCCCGGTTCTGGCTTCCTGGCCTGGTGGTTCTTGGCCTGTTTCTTCTTTGGGTGGCCTCCTCGCGGTTTTTTCTTCTTGCATCGGTTGGCTGGTGTGTCCATCCTCTCCCCTTCTCTGGTTGGTGGTGGGGTGTTCCTGCTTGGCCTGGTTGTCCTCTGTGGTGGTAGTTCTGGTCCTCTGGTTGCTCCTCCATTGTTTTGGTTGGGTGCATCCTGGTTTGGTGGGGCTCCTCCTTGTCGGGGGCCCTGCTTGGGTTTTCACCGGTTCTGCCTCTTGCTTCCTGCGGTTGCTGCCTTGGGGTGTTTCCTGAGTTGGTTTCTGTTTGGTTTGGGAAGGCCGGCTTTTTCTGCTTTGGTATTCTCCATATAGTTGTGAATGGGACGAGGACATAAGGGACCTGGGGGTAATGCTCTATTACTTACCGGTAATCTTCATTACTCCGGGTCCCGTTGTACTCGTCCGATTCATACGCCCCGCCCTCCCTCCCGGACGGCCGGCCTTCCTGTTTTGGGCTTGGTTGTTCAGGGAGACTTCTGGGTAAGCACCCCTTATGTACTCCCGGTGGGAGGGGCGGGGTTATTGTCCCAGCATTCTTTTGATTTTTTTTTCTGTCGGGAGATGGTTATCTCCATATAGTTATGAATGGGACGAGGACAACGGGACCCGGAGTAATGAAGATTACCGGTAAGTAATAGAGCATTCTACTCTATTGGCTCTCGCTACTCTTCAGTAATGCTCATTGCGTTCCAAATTTCTAACATTGCACCATTGCCCACTGAAAAGGGTTAATCCTGTTGTTAAATGATCTCTCGCTGAATTTCAGCACCCCCCCCCCCCGCCCCTAAGAATAATGGAGATTATTAACAAGGAACAGGGAAAATTAACGCTAAGGGTGCTTAGCGTTAATTTTTTTAACGCCCACTATCGCTGAATAATATCGCCTGGTTATCGCGTTATTAACAACGCTAACCGCCTAGGCGATAAAAAATCCAGCGATAGCTGGATTTTGGGAAGGTTATAGCTGGTAATGCAGCGATAAAACTACAAGGATAGAGATATCCTTGTTGATAGCCCATGGTGGACTTAGCCATGTAATCCACCTCCCATTGGATTACATGGCTAAGTTTGAAAATTAGCAGACGTAAAAAAGCAGCGTTAACCGTGGTTAGCGCTACTTTTTTTTGTCTCTAACAGGGTTAGCGTGAAGCTTGATAATAGGAGAAATGACGCTTAGCGACATTTCTCCTATTATTTTGCCTTGGAACACCCACTTTGCATCTCATTAGAGATGCAAAGGGAAACGTAGTGAAAAAGGGTGCTAACATGTGATTTTGCATGTTAGCACCCTGTTGTTGATAGGGCGATATTTTTATCCCTGCTTCTTTGGCTTTTAAAGCCAAAAAAGCGGAGATAAAGCCCTTGGTAATATGCCCCAATGTTCTTTCTTACCCCCGGACAATGGAATATGGAAATCTCTGCCTTTATTGTCTTTAGACCCTATGAAAAGTCAGTAATGTCTAGGTCTGCCAATGAGGCAACCAACCTCCCAAGATTTGGGGATGGCACTCAGGGGCATATTATCAAGGGGGTTTATCTCCGCTTTTTTGGCTTTAAAAGCCAAGAAAGCGGAGATAAAATTATCTCCCTATTACCAAGCTGTCGCTAACACCAGTTAGTGACAGCTAATAGGAGATAGCGACCATCTTGGGCCCCGCTTTGCATGTCAGTGATATTTATCACTAATGACATGCAAAGTGGGCGTGCCAAGATGTTAGCGACTGGAAACAGTCGCTAACATCGCTATCTCCTATTACCAACTTTTGGAGATATTCGCGCTAAGCGCGAATATCTCCAAAAGCTAACACCTGCCCTGAGCAGTTCTTCACCATGTTATCCAATGGGAGGTGGATAACATGGCTAAGAGCATTTGCTCGATAATGCATGAATATCGCTGACTTTTCAGCGATATTCATGCATTGCGGCTGTTTTTTATCGCATTTGCGATAAACCTTGCTAATAGCAAGGTTTATCTGCGATAAAAATCGCCGATGTGCGGCGATAATTTTTGTCTCTAAACAAGTTAGAGACAAAAATTATCGCTAGTTGTTGGTAATATGCCCCTAAATTCTCAGGTTTTAGCACTGTTGCTCAACACAAGCTAGAGTGTCTTTCAGAATCCCATACATATTTCTGGTCAACTCCTCAAATTTCTGTACAAACTACTGAGCCTATTCCAGGCGAGCAGGCTTCTGCGCCTCTTTAGTGGTTGAGATGTCACGTACGCAGCTCTTTTGAACATGGATGGCTGACATTGCCCATGACAATAGCCCAGAGTTTCAAATAACCTTATTTAATTGTTACCAATGGTGCCAATAAGTTGGCTCAACTTGTAAAGGTCTGCTGCCCAGATGTCTGTGTAATTTGCAATTTTTCATTGATCCAATCAGGCCTACCTAAGCTTTTCTTCATTGCTTTTTTTAATGATCAATATGTAATGTTTTTACACACAGTCAACAATATCACCTGAAATACTGGTACAGTACATAAATCAAATCCAGCCCGCCTTATTACGCATGTCAGTATAGTTAGGCACTAATGCAACCCATGGTTTAGAGGTGGCCAGCATTAGCAGTCCTTATTTATAGAACGATTCTTCATCAACATTGGTGTAGGTAGCATTACACGGCACGGAAATTATTAGTGTCAATTCCTCACCCTCTTTCTTGCACTATGACAGAAACCATATTTATCTCCTTTTACCTAACCTCTTTTGGCTTTTTTCATGTCCGTCTACCTGTAAGGACAGATATGACTTGGGCCTATTTTCAAAGGGTCGCAATAGGACTGCAAAGGCTCATATTGGACCAGGTTAACATCAGTTTCAGCAGCATCTGGTATCTCAGTGGACTAATGCATCCACTCCAGAACCAAGTTTGTCTACATGGTGAAGTGTTCAAATTCTGGCAGGGAGTCCAGTCAGCTTTTCATACTCCCAAAACTGATAAAATGA
The DNA here is from genome assembly GCF_964261635.1 of Lissotriton helveticus. Taxonomy (NCBI): domain Eukaryota; kingdom Metazoa; phylum Chordata; class Amphibia; order Caudata; family Salamandridae; genus Lissotriton; species Lissotriton helveticus. Next base: position 305,257,649 of record NC_136067.1, on the reverse strand, counting down.
ACCCCTTCAGTTGGGTGAAACTAAACATCTTGGGGTAGATTTACAAGGAACTGACGCATCTGCATAGATCCGTCAGTTTCCTTGCGCCAGTGCTAAATGCCTTTGTGCCACGAGGGATGCGCTGTATTTACAATACAGGGCTCCATGGCGCAAGGATTAACAGATGCATCAGAAATACTGATGCATCTGTTGCCACAAAAGTGATGCATTGCTGGAGTTGCTCATGAAAGTGACGCAACTCCGGCACTGCCCCACAACAGACAGGTGAGTCCCGTACAATAAACCATGCGTCATTCCTTACGCGTGGACTGAGCAGGCGTAGGGATTTTGACGCAGTGAAGGCATAGAGTGACGCAGTGAAATGTTGTAAATCTCACTGCATGAGTTCTACATGGCTTTTTGCGTAGAAATGCCTAGCCTGCATACATTATACCTGTCGCAGGTATAATAGAACCTAGGGCTTTACAATGTGACGCATTCCCCTAGATGCGTTACGTTGTAAAATGGCCGCATTGTTTGCGCCGCCGTTGCGTCCAAAAAAGTGAAGCAATGAGGTTACAAGGAGGCGCAAGGGGCTTATAAATCAGCCCCCTCATATTTAGGGCCCCATTAGGATGGCAGGCGGACTTTGCCCGCCCGCCATCCTCTCGGTAATAGGAACCGCCCGCCTTAAGGGTGGGGGTCCCGTCGCCAGCATTAGGATGCGCCTGCCACAGTGGCGGGCGCACCCCGCACTGCTACCATTGTGGCGGGCGGTGCACTCAGCACCGCCCGCCTTAATGGCAGGAAAGCATGCTGTGCACTTCCATGCACAGTATGGCAGGCACCGCGGGGTACCGGCCATGCTGTGCATGGAACTGCTGGGGGGTACCATAGGTACCCCCCATGTGCACCCCCACCCCCCCGGAGTCCCTGGGGGCCCGCAACGGGCCCCAAAGGGATTCTCCGCATGCCTTTCTGTGGCGCATTACAATTACCCATCCTAATATGGCTGGCGGTGTCAGATAGACACCGCCACCATATAATTCCTTTTCCGCTCCGGCCGCAAGGCGACCGGGGCGGAAAAGCGGTGGACGGTCTTTCCGTCCGCCGAGGTCCACCCGCCATACTAATATGCGGGGGGGAACGAGTGTGGATGTCGGGCAGATTGCCCCCGCCAGGCTGGCGGTGGCTACGGCCAGCCTGGCAGGGGCAATCCACCCGACATCGTAATGGGCCCCTTAGTGTGAAGATTCCCCCCCGGAGAGACATTATTTACAAATACACCTTACGTTATTGTATAATCACTTTTGCAATGCAGTATGGTTTCTTCTGCTTTCTAAATCAGGGTGCCGGACAGTTTTCTAAAACTGGGGAATTGCTGAGTGCACTAGGGGTTTATAGACTCAATAGATTAATAACTACAGTTTATAAGATCTAGATCAGATTTTTAGCATAGTCTATATTCTGTATTACCAGCAGTAGACGGTTTAATTTAGGGAGTCCAGAATGACTTTATACCATGCCAGTTACTGGATCCAGATGTTTACTTTCTGTCTGAGGCCATTGATTACTACTTCACAGACCCCAGCAGCAGTTATTCTCTTGGATGTTAGAAGGGGTTTGATCCTATGAATCTTAACTTCCTATGTGCAAGTCTCCAAGTGTTCTGCCCCAGCTCAGGAGGTTCATCGCCTCTCTTTACCACCAGCCAAATGCTATATTATTAATAGTAATCAAGAGGCCTAGTCAGCATCAGTCATTTAAGAGATACCTCCAATAGTATTTGCTCTATGCATGGAACCCTTGGTGATATACGTTCACAATGATACCTGCATCAAGCCATCATATTAAGTTATATTGCAACTATGTGGCCTGATTCTTTTTGAACCCCAGCAGTAGCATTTTTGTAGAACAGGGATAGTGGTACATAGATCAATGAAAGTGGGATAGTTAACACAATTTAGATTTGATTTATGGACAGCACTAATGTCATTATGACATCACGTATGTCTTCACAAATGACATCACTCAACAAATGACCAATGACACCAGTGCTTTGGTGGAGCTTAGCTGGGAAATGTGTTAATGTTTTTCATTCTCTTTTATAAGCTTAACTTCCCATTCACATTTTTTTAAACGCAAATGTGTATTCCTGTTAATGCAACACGGAATTTTCGAGTAGCAGATGGAAAACTGTAATGTTTTCACCCTTACATATTTTTTCCTTCAATGCGAATGAATTTGCTCAAATATTTTAGTCAGCTGTATGTATTTGTAAGTCTACTTTTCAATCGTCACTTTATATAATTCGAATCCACTTAAGAATTTTCAAAATCGTGCACAAATGTATGCCACGTACATCATTTATTTCGACCCTCACCATAAACCATTGGCCACATCTGCAAACAGATATATGAGATGGTAATATAATACTGGTTATTAACTGAAAAATAGCAGTGACATTGAAGTGTTTCTTTTTTCTGTTCTAGCTGAAAGCATAGAGCACGCGTCCTCTTAAGTTTTTTCACGTTAATTACCAGTTCATTAAACTGTGGCTGCTACCTCCTTTTGGAGTCTTGGCAACAGCAATACCCCAGTGCCATCGCGTTATTGGCTTTTTCTACCAGTTGCAACATGAGTTTGAGCGCCGTGTGTACTCTTGGCTAGTTCCAATGCAGGCTCCTATGCAGCACCTCCGGGAATAATTTGTGGCAGGACTCCTGGTGAGCATTTTCGAAATGGGATATTTTCTGCTTTGAAAAAATATGAATTGTTGTCCACTTTAATAGGTGTCTGAAAATTCGAGTCATGAAAATGGAATATGTGGTCTTAATTTAATTTTCTGCATGGTAAGTGTGCATGATATTTCTAAATGAATCACAAATCACTTGTGAAGTGGTAGATTGAAGTACTGCTAAATTTGTCATCGGTAATCCATGCTTCGATTATATCTTTTATAAATACTTAATTTATAAATATATGTTTGGTATTCAAGACAGAATAACCCAAAACTATTGCACCGCAAAAGTAAAGCTATATGTTCATTAATAGCTGCACTTTTGTGGTACCATACAAAAATTTGAATACCAAATATATATTTATAAATTATGTGGCAGATTTACGAGTTCTGGCGCATCTCTGCAAATCAGCAGGGATACACCAGAAAAGATGCGACTCGCAATTTCCTCCCAGCGCCACCACAAATGCATTGCATTTACAATGCGGCGCACCTGGCGCAAGGATAGGGCGATGCGAGTCGCATCCTTTGGCTTAAGGAAGGCGCATTGCTGGAGCTCCAGCAATACTAAGGGGCGCCCTGTGCCTAACATGATGCCTCACTCTTTATGCCTGCTTCAAGCAGGTGCAGGGTATTGACGCAGCCTGGACGTAAAAGTGACTCAGTGAAATCTTGTAGTTTTCACTGCGTCACTTTTACGAGGCGTTCCTGTGCCGGAATGCCCACCCTGCGCCGGAACGCCCAAATGAAACCTAAAGCAGGTTTCATGTGGCGCAGGGCTTTACAACGTGACACTTCTCCCTAGATGCGTCATGTTGTAAATAAGGTGCAACGTGGCGCATGGTTTACGCCGCCGCTGCATCACAGAAGTGACGCAACTGCGGTGTAAATGTGGCGCATTGGGCTTATAAATCTGCCCCTAAGTATTTATAAAAGATATAAACGTAACAAGGCAGAAAGGCCGAAATGCGTACCATATATATATATTTACCTCTTTTTAGGATGTTATTAAGCGCAAACCAGTCACCAAAGGGCATCAGAAAGCAGAAAAGAGAGGCAAAAACCAGGATTTGGGACAGAATGTTGGGTCAGGTTGCAAAGCCGTCACTATAATTTAGATATTGAATGCTTTGTGCCCTACCTCTATTTTGTGCAACAACTAATCTGCCAGAGTTCAAAATCCACAGAGCTCACAGAATCCTGCCCCTTAATATTCAGGAGGCAGCATTCGGTTTGTGAATACCATTGTATGGGCTGAGAATGCAGGGATAGAGCAAACACAAGGAGATGATATACAGAATACTGAAGCTTTTCAGACACTTGCCCCCAGTCACAGATATGGGTTGAATACATCATCTTTATTTAGCTCACTTTGCCTCCTCAGTTCAGACCCAGCCATATGCAAATTAGTCTTGTCCCTGTTCCTAATGGGAACAGTCCAGCGTGAACTGCCAAGCCAGGTCTTCCCTGGACAGGAAAGAAGCATCCTGGGACCGGTTTCAGGGTAACACCCCTCATCAGCCATGTTAGCTTGACTCCAGTGGCAAAGTGAGCAACGGACTCACGTCTGGGCACACCCTATCAACTTAGGGTGAACAAAGCAAACACAAGGAGACGATGGATGGAGCGCTGAAACATTTCAGACACTCACCCCCTGTCACAGTTATGGGTTGAATCCATCATCATTCTTTAGCCCAGTCATATGCAAATCAGTTTTGACCCTGTTCCTCATGGGATTTCAGCACTCCATCCATCAGCTTGTTGTTGTATTTGCTATGTTCGCCCTAAGTGGCTAAGGGTGTGCCCAGATGTGGTTCCTTGCTCGCTGTGCCACTGGATTCAAGCTAGCCTGGCTGATGAGGGGTGAAACCCTGAAACCAGTACTAGGATGCTTGTTTCCGGTTCAGGGGGGACCTGGCCTAGCAGTTCGGGCTGGACTGTTCCCATGAGGGTCAAGACTGATTTGCATATGGTTGGGTCCAAACAGGGGGGGCATAGTGAGCAAAAGAATGATGGATTAAACCTAGATCTGTGACGGGTGAGTAATTGAAAAGTTTCAGCTCTCCATCCATCATCCTATTTTGTTTGCTATGTTCACCCTAAGTGGCCAAGGGTATGTCCAGACATGGGCTTCTTACTCGCTGTACCACTTGATTCAAGCTAGCCTGGTTGATGAGGAGTGATACCCCAAAACCAGTCCTAGGATACTTTTTTCCAGTCCAGGGAGGAGCTGGCAGTTTGTGTCAGACTATCCCACAAGAAACAGGGTAAAGATTGATTTGCATATGCTTTGGTCAAAACTGCGGTGGCATAGTGAGCAAAAGAACGATGGATTAAAACCAGATCTGTGACTGGGGGTGAATGGTTGAAATGTTTGAGCACTCTGTCCATCATCCTTTTGTGTTTGCAATGCAGAGATGGATATCTGTAAGGGACTGGAAGCCTCTATCCTTGCTTTCACACTTACAGCAGAACAACCTTTTTTACTGCATATGTCCCTGAGGAATAGGGGCTGCATGCTGGTCCTTGGCCTGCTGGGAATATCATTAGGGGAGGAGCAGTAGTGGAGCATGCAGTGGTACCCCGGATTCATTCAAGAATACATTATGGCAATCAGGAATAATAACTGCAACTACCCATTGGCAACACTAGGCGCATTACTACATAACTGCTTCACTATTTCCTCTATGATATTGTCTTTGTATTTTTATTTTTGCTCGATGGGACATATACCTAATTACAGGTCTAAGATGGCGGCCACTGTTGACTGCTGCTTTCGCACTGCCACTGGTCTCCTTTCTATCTGAGTTTTCATCAATTGAGGTCACAGATCTTTAATCTTTTTGAGTTACCACGGCGTACACTTCCGGACACCATTGACTTGCAGCAGGGACGGTCGATCATACAGTGGTAAGAGCTTTACTAGAATTCTCTTTATAATGTATGGGCCCTGTAGAATTATTTCCAGGTTCCATAGTTGACTGCCTAGCTACATATGTGGAGGACGGTTGTTTAAATTTGTGCAACAAGTATAGGAGAACTCGCATGTGTTTTTTATAAACAGGCTTTCTTGGGATTGTTTAATTTCTGAACAAGACAATTACATACTATGTTATTGGAGGTCTCTTATGAAAGATACATGAGATTTTTTTATACATATCATTAAATTTCTTCAGAATATTCTGGATGAGGCGAAGAATCTTCGCGTATATTTTGCCAACCGTTTGGCTGGAAATGAGTAGTTGGAGCATCCACGGACAGTTTGTATGTCATGTACTAATGTGTAGGAAAGTCCTAGATGAGATTATCTCTTGAAATATTTCGATTATCTGGTCCTGCTACATCCTTACCTTTGGAGCAATTTGCGAGCATTAGAGTCAGACATAAATTGGAATTAACACCGTTTATGCCTATAGAATATATCTTAGCTATTTGACTTGGCTGAATTGTCAATGGGCACCTTCCATTTGCAATTGGATTCTAAAATAGCATATGATATGCGTAGGCTATCTCACATAATTGAGGGTTTTTTCTAGTAGCCTTTTCTCTCTTAATTAATCACTTTTGTTCTACGATTGTTTTTTTTTATGCAGGGAGCGTATCATGGCTCTTCTCCTCTTCTCCTTTACATGACAAGATATACGACAGTGGGACATAATTGGATTCCCCACAGTGAAGGCGCCCTTTTATATTTTGGTTTAGTCTAGGAACTACCATACAGTCTAACCCTGGTATTGTTTTTAACATTATGACTTCTCTTTAGAATCGCCCACCTGTTTATAAACAACACTTTTTTGAAGTTGCTCCCCTATACTCAGGACCCGATTTCAGGACGGCTGGACAACCATCCGCACAAACGAGGTCTTATCAAAATTTTTGACTTCATGTAAGTCGCACACATTTAGGATGAACATCTGACCTTCCCTCTCGGTTAATTTACATTTGTAGTAACCGCTTTTTATATTTTTTCTTTAGACTAGCCTATGATATACTGAACCACATTTTTATGTCGGTCGGGTGACATTCAACTTCGGGTTTCACTATTTTTCACAAACTCACATCTGCTTGGCTAATGGTACTACTCTTTGTATTTATATATTTTTTATTATACATAGTTAATAAATGTTTGACTCACCCGTAACGTGGATAATGCACTGGGATTATTGTTCTTTTCTTTTACACCATTCTCACATGAAGTTTGCAGTGAAAAATGTGAAGAACAAAAACTGGCATGTGGGCAGAGGCTCTCTCTTCTTTCCTTCCTAGTTTTGGGTCACAATATATGGATTTAATTTACAACACAAATTTTGTTAAAGTGAATCTCAAACAACAGCTTAAGGTGATTTATTGATTGATGTATCTGTACATATGTAATTACAGCCTTGAAAAAGTCACTTGTGTGACGAAACATGTCGGCTGTTTTTTCTGACCAAAAATACAAGCTTCAATGAGAAAAATACTTGGCTCCTGTTGTTTAACTGTTGGATCTACAAATTTCTAAGAGACGTGGAAGCACTTCATGTTGATTATTGTAGGGAGTGCTATGGTACTTGTTTCTCACACGTAACATGGCGGTCTTTGAACAAAGTGTAGTATGCATTCAGGATAGTATGATGCATCTGTACCATATAGCACCATCTTGTGTAAAAGAAAAAAAATCAGGACTGTTTTGACTACTAATTACAGAGGCACATGACAAGAAAAGTGCAATCTTAATATCATCACTACCCGCTTTTATTGTTTGTTCCCCAAATTGATTCCTGCTTTGCAGAGAAAGCTATCCACTTCATGAATGGGATACCACTACCTTTTGGAAATATATCTTACCAATGGTTTATGACTACAAATGTGGTTGCAAACCATTGATATATGGCACTGCAAATTGGAAGAAGGAGAGGGATGTCCCTTCCATGTTCCTCCATTTTCTGATTCACAATAAACCACTAGTATATATTGAAAGTAGAAATGCCATTTTTGACACACAAAGGCATTGTTACTTTCTTTTTTGTAGTCGCAAATCCTGTGATTCATTAGAAAGGCAGACCTTGCAACTGCAGAAATATTTGTACATCAGGATCATAGTATTTATTTGTACAGGCAGCATGGATGGCAAGAGTTAACCTCACAAATACTGCCCTTTGTTCTGCCAGCTGTTCCTGTCCACTCCCAGGTAACTAATGCCTTCTATGTGGTCAGCAGTTAACATTCATTAACTTTTCCGGGTGGGGGGCAGAGACAGTGTATTGTTCTCTGAGACATGGTCATTAATTTTCTGTAAGTGTACTACTGCTCTGGAGATGTGGTGAGTGGTAGCACTGGTTTTAAGCCATTTCTTGCTCAGGCAGCCTGAAGAACATTTTTACAAAGTTATTTTTCTGATTCAGTTATCAAAAATCCAACTTCACCATTAAGTCAGATTTTAAAAACAAAGCAGGCAATAACTTTCAGGCTTTTTTCTAGCCCTTTCCTAAGCAGAATTCAGAGGAGGTAAAGAAAGATGTTAATCCCACTTAGTCCTATGTGTTAGACCTGTCAGCTTTAGGGTGGTCTTCCTCCAGACTTTTTTGCCTTTACCCCTTCTATTTTTACCACATTCAGTTTTGTTGGCCTTAGGTCTCTGTGCACTTTACCACTGCTAACCACTGCTAAAGTGTGTGTGCTCTCTTTTAGACAGGGTAAAATTGGTGTACACTGGATTGGCATACTTGAAATACTTATAAGTCCCTTGTAGAGTGGTATAAGATGTATCTACTAGTAGATCTACAGCAGTTATTATGCCACCCACTTAAGTAGCCCCTTAAAACATGTGCCAAGCCTACCATTACAGACTGAATGCATTTGTAAACTGCCAAATTGACTTGGCAATACACCCCCTTGCCAAGCCTTAAACTCCCATTTTATTTTATTAGTCACGGCTAAGCTAGGCCCTAGGTTGCCCATAGCGTTTAAATAACAGGGAAAACCCTATCTGCCTACATGGACCAGGTAGGTATGTACGTATTAATATAACAATTTTCTGGTGGGCCTCATTCAAATTTGGAACCTTCGTATGTGTCTAAGAACGAACCCAGAGTTACTCAAATGTATTCATCAGACCAAAATTAATGATAAAGACACAGGATTGATATAGTTGCATCTTGTAATGTTTTGAGTCCTAGTTGGTGGCACGCTTCATCATCGTGTTCTCACCCAAGAAGCCAAGTGCCTCCTATGTGTGCTTCGACGCCCGACTACAGTGGAGTTGGTTTATTTGTTTGGTTGCGTCTATGTGACTGGTGGATACTGTGAAGTGAAAAGTTAAAACTACTTCCAGGGTACCCAGTGTTATTTTATTTTTAGGTCCCTGGAGGGATCACTGACATAATATCGAATACACAAATATAGAATTACCAAAATATCAAAGAAAAAATGTAGAATGCAAAAATATCGAATTCCTATCTACAAACAGGTAAATACAAAAATATTGTATCAAAAAGATCTTTAAAAAAATATAGTTAGTCAAAATATCGATTTTTTCAAATGTCTTAAAAGTAATTTAAAATTAATGAAATAATAAATATAGTTTTTTATGAAGCATAAACCAAATTTAATAATTTTGGCTCAATGTTTCTTTAACTCTGCTAAGTGTTCTCTTCCTTTCTAGTGACAAACATACTTAAAAATACTTAAATAACCTTAAAATTATTAAATAATTAATTTAAGTAATTAAAAAAAGAGAAAACTTTATTTTTTAATGCATATATATATTTACGTAATATTAATGAAAAATATACAATATTTTTACTGTAGTATAGCGGGAGGGTAACATTTAGCGTAGGGGTTAAAATAACTATTCCCACTCCAGAGAGTGCAACAGTAGGGAAAGTGTTGGATAGCGTAGGGGTAAAAATTACTATTCCCACTCCAGAGAGTGCAAGAGTAGGGAAAGCGTTGGATAGCGTAGGGGTAAAAATTACTATTCCCACTCCAGAGAGTGCAACAGTAGGGAAAGCATTGGATAGCGTAGGGGTAAAAATGACTATTCCCACTCCAGAGAGTGCAACAGTAGGGAAAGCGTTGGATAGCCTAGGGGTAACAATTACTATTCCCACTCCAGAGAGTGCAACAGTAGGGAAAGCGTTGGATAGCGTAGGGGTAAAAATGACTATTCCCGTCTCCAGAGAGTGCAAGAGTAGGGAAAGCGTTTGATAGCGTAGGGGTAAAAATTACTATTCCCAATCCAGAGAGTGCAACAGTAGGGAAAGCGTTGGATAGCCTATGGGTAAACATTACTATTCCCACTCTAGTGAGTTTAACAGTAAGAAAATTAATGATTTAATATATTAATAAAAATAAATTATATATCAATAAAAAATCATTAAAATTAATTACCAATTTAATATTATGTAATAATTCATCAATTAGAAATACAAATAAATATTAGATATTAAAATTAATTACCTATTCATAATTAATTAACAACTAATTAATTTTAAATACCAAAAACTAATTAATCATAAAAATTAATACCAATTAATAATTAATTAACAGTAAATTAATTATCAATACACAAAAACTATTGTTAATATGTAATTAATTACAATTAAATTACTTCCCACCCTATTCCTCTATAAACCCACAATCCTCTACAGAAAATAAATTAATACAATTATCATAATTATCAATTAATTAAGTAATTCAAATTAATTACCAATTAATAAAAATGTATTACCAATTAACAATTAATTAACAATGAATAAAAAATAATACAAATAAATAAATGCAAATATTTAATTAATTACAATTAAATTACTTCTCAACCTATTCCCCTATAAACCCACAACCCGCTAAAGAAAATAAATTAATAAAATTATCATATTTATCAATTAATCAATTAATAAAAATTAATTACCAATTAAAAATTAATTACCAATTAATTCAAAATGAATGCCAATAAATAAATAAAAATATTTAATTCATTACAATTAAATTACTATCCTACCCACAACCTGCTACAGAACTAAAACACTAAATTAAATTAAAAATAATTAGTAATTTCTAAAAATTAATATTTAATTTAATATAATTAAATTACTTCCCACCCTATTCCCCTATAAACCCACAACCCGCTATAGAATTAAATTACGCAAAAATGAAATAACATAAAATTCATTACTTAAAATAAATTACAAACATAATATACACTTTTCACACATATACTAACATACAAAACACTTAAAAAAATCGATATAGTTAAAAATTCTATATATTTTAATACCTATATTATATACTTCGATATTTTGACTTTCTATATTTTAAAAAATTGATATTATATTACTTACCTTCAATTTGATATTTTTCACCACTATATTCTGTCCATTCGATATTGTGTCCATTCTATATTTTGACTTCGATATTTTGGTAATTCTATATTTTGAATTCGATATTATGTCTTGTTACCCCCTGGAGTAGGGTTAAAATCTGATAAGGTGACGTGAGTGAGAGAAAATTGTCTCACTCGTCTCTTCAAAGGTATGTGAGCATATTTAATTCAAGTGATGTTTCTATGCCATGTTTCATTACAGTTCATTTAAACTGCAGCCCAACCAGAGTGAGTCATACTCCTGGCACACACATGTGTTTTTGTCATACATGTGATTGGTGTAATACATACTTTGCATGCCACAGGTGGCACTTTAGGTACCATTTTAGAGTGGACTTATAGCAACTTTGAACAAAACATGTTTTAAATGAGAACACAGACACTTTACTACTATTTAGCAGTGGAAAAAAGAACAAAGTTCTAAAGTCAGACCTGCAAAAAAGCCTACATCATGTGGATAGACTTCTGCACTTGTCTATGGCTACGAAGTGGTTGATCTTAGTTTAAAAGAAATGGACTTGGTAGATGTTCCTTCTTAGTCTTGGCACACTCCCTTTGGAACACTCTTGCTCTCAAAAATTACAAATATCCCCCTGCTCATTTTGTTTTTTATGAAGCATAAACCAAATGTAATAATTTTGGCTCAATGTTTCTTTAACTCTGCTAAGTGTTCTCTGCCTTTCAAGTGGCAAAGATACCTTTTGTGTGATTTGCATGCTCAGGAAATGTGTTATATCATTTTACCTAATTGGGATAGTTGTACCTGATGAGCATATTGTTCACTTGAAATAATATTTTGTAAATTAAGTTCACAAAAAATAAATGTGCTTGGTTTACAAGTGTGTAAGTGTAGATAAGCCAGTAGGTGTCAGTGGTCAATGGGAGTATAACGTATTCAAATAAATAGCCCATCAGGTAATTTGGAAAACGGGAATGGCTTCCATTGTCCCATTGTGGTTCTTCAGGTTTCAAGTAACTTATTCAATTGTTACAATGGGTGTTAATAAGTTCCCTAGGTTGGTGAAAGTGCCTGTTTCTGGGATCTGAGTTTCACTTACAGGTGAAAATTCATTCTATTTGGCCCATCTAAGTTTTTCTTCCTTTAACTGGCTATAAAATTATGCCATCGAGATGGGCAATATCAGCACAGTAATTTATCACATCATGATTGAACTCTTGATATCCCTGTATAAAAACACAAGTTCATGTACATATTATTATAGTTTGACATAGCATTTACAAGGTAATTTATTTCTCACTACTTCTGTATTACCACATTTTTGCCACTTCCAAGTCCCCTTCAATAGATCATGTGGGAACCCACGTTCACCTTTCCCTATGATCAAGTCAGATTCACCACTAATTCCTTCACTCACCTCCCAGTATGGAGTTATAAAGGAGTTCTCTAATCCTTGCTCTTCTTGTTTTTCCTGTTCCCTCATGGAGACAGGCATGTTTTTTTTTCACTATCACAACCTATCTCTTCATCTGTGGTTCCTTTTAAGCTGGCAGGAATTGTGTGAGCTTCAGGTCCTGTGCAGACCTCAAGATAAGGAGGGATGGACATACTGTTTTTTTCGAAATAAATGACTTAATTTAGAGTTTGGTATACATTTACTCTGTCACAAATATGTCAGATATCCCATCCACCTTATTGAAAGTGCATTATATCCTATGGCCTTGGGACTTAGATCTGTTACAAAGCATAGAGGATATGCTGAGATATGTCATCCAGTGGGCTTAATGCTTTTCACATGTGAGAAAATATCTTCAAGAAGTTGCTTTTCTCATTCAGGAAAAAGAAAAGCTTCAAGAAGCAGGTCGACTACTCATCTCTTCTTCATTCCTTTCAAATCTGGAAGGTATTACTGTTGAATAATTCAGGGGGAGTGCCACTGCAAAGGTAATTTGGGGGCGATCTGCATCACGGACAACAGATTTTGATAGTCCTCTATATGGAAACTGTGACAAGCAAGAGTGGAGGGGTATTTTATCATTTTCAGGCTGACTCTTCAGCAATTGACCAAGGACCTAATCTTTAGGGGATTAAAGGATGGGTGTAAAATGGCAGTTCCTGGTTTTAGATAGTGAAAGCACAGACAACGAGATGCCTTTTGTACAGAGAAAAACCAATTCAAGGTCAGAAAGATCACTGAAAAAACATAATCCTTGGTGACAAAAGCGGAATTGACAAACAAAGTATATTTATTTGGTATAAATAATTAGTGAAGTGAGCATGCTTGAAATAGTTACAGTGGGGCGCCTTGGTTAATGTGATTGATACATTTTGTGAATATATCAGCAACAGGAAATGAGGTAACTTCAAGAGAAATTAGGATACTTTGAACCAGGACATTTCACAGAATGAGAATGATCAACAGATTTTGAAGGATGTTTATTTTCGTTATAATATGGAGGGCACATGGTTTCATTTGGGGGGACCAAAAACATTTATTCCTAGGAGGTATCTGGCCACAAATTGACCCTTCCTGGGAGAGACCAGTGCATACTACTACACTTCTTAAACCCTGACAGCTTTTAGTCTTTTAAATGTAGGAAGGTATTTGACATTGTAAATTAAGACTTTCTCTTTGTAGTTCTTCGTCACTTTAATTAACTTTTGGCTAGTTAACATCTTCAAATTCATCTTGTTCGATGTTGATAACCAGAATGTATCATGCTGCACATGTATAGGTGTCGAATTTGTGATGCAGGCAAGGTCAATCATTTCACTTGTAGACATTCATCTGATTCTCTCACATTCTTTGACAGATAGCTCAAGATAGCTATCAAAGACAATGTGCAGTTCTTGGATGGTGACACTACCTTTAATATCTGTAGAACAGTCAGAATGACCTCTCCAAAGTTTTGCATGGATTGTGACAGATAGTCCACAACAATAACAGTTTTCTATAAGGACACCTTTTCAAATTGAAATTCTTCAGATCAAAGTTATTTGGATCTCTTGTACGAGTTTGTGCTTGAATAGTTTGGTTGCAGCATCTTCATCAAATAATGCATTATTGGAAGAAGATCATACGACCGAGTGGCCTTGATAAATTAACCCCTTTTGCTACATCCATCTCTCTATGTGCTTGTGAAAGTTGTTTTTTTGTAACGTGTTTTGTAGTGGTGTGTTGAACGAAAATCTTACTATGGCAAATAAAGCTTGAAAGTTTAGCTTTAGTGTTTATGTCAAACAGCTTTTTCTCCTTCGGTGCAAATCTCTCCTACTTCAGTTCTGCGTATAGTTTTGATCCATGTTCCAGGACATCTAGTAGATGTGCCTTTATATTGTTATCGACACATTGTGTGGTCACGAAGCTGTGTTTTCGCACAGGCTCAGTCATTTCAAAGGGGTTTCCTTGCTACTGCATGAAATGAAGAAGGCCTTCAACATATGTATTAAAATGTTATCCTCTATTTCCCACAAGTTTATGGTGAGGAACAGTTTCATGATGGTCCATTAATTTTGAATTTGTCATCTTTCAGAAAATATTGCAAAGAGAAAGGACTTCATGGTAAACTAGCTGACATTGAGTAACATATTCACTTTCACATGTCTGGCCAACAATTCCCTTGCAGCTTTTCTGTGATATCTGGATAGTATGTTATGGTTTCATATCTGGAGCCACAGCATTGAACCTTCCTTCTCCGTATTTCACCACAAAATGTCTTTGGATGAATTTTTTTGTAGAGGTATAGTTTTTCCACCTCTAGCTTCTTCACTCTTTCAAATACAAGGACCAATCCCTGAGATAGTTTATGCAATCAAATGTGTAAAAGACAGTCATCTGTGATTGCACATTCTTCACCTGCAGCTCCCAATCACTTTCCCGATCAGCATGTACCAAGTTTCTCACTAAAGCTATCATGTGTAAAACATTTACCCAGTACTTGCAAAGTTCTGATTTTTCTTCCCATTATTTGACAAACTCTACGAACTTGGTCTGCAGCTTTTCTGATTTTGAAATGAGTGTATTGAACATTGTCTGGCTTTGCATTATGTCTTTTGAACGAAGTGCACCCTGTGCCCTGTTCACTTCTGATGTAACATATGCAGAACCTAATTTGTCATTCTTGTTCCAGAAAGCATTCGAATGCAATGTTTCTATAACCTGATATGATGAGCATACCTTGTAACAAATGAAGATCATGAGTTCCGCTCAATACAGACTGGACAGTTTTGCTTCCAAAAATTTCAGCCTCAATAAGTGCATCATCTATGCCACATCCACAGGGATAACTTCCTGCACACCGCAACACACTTCATGTGGAATATGCCCATCACTGGTTAAAGATCATCAACTTCTACTGGATTGCTCATAAAAATGTCAGCTATAATAGGAAAGTACTTTCATCACAGAAAATTGGCAGGATAGGCTGGTCTTCAAGCTGGGCATGCTCATTCTGGAAATTGTTTAGAGCTGTTGCATAGTTTGTGATTGGTATTACTAATACATAACCCAACCACAATCATGCATGCCCCTTGCAGCCATATTTAGCATATTTTGTATTCAAATATAGTATAGGCATGTGTACATTATACATGCATAATTATATTACTTCTGTATTCAACATGTAAACTCTGAAGAGTGTATTCCCAAAAATGATGAGTCATATTGACACAAGGTGCCCGCACATGGAATAGTGGTAGAACTCATTGCTATCAAGAAGTGCAAGATCCTATTACTGTGCCAGCACACATGTAGACCAAGCTGCATTGTTGCCCAAAGAACATAGTGATTATGCTGATGTTTTTGGCCCTGTTCAAGCCACGAAACTTCCACTCCATCTGGAGTATGATTGTAGAATCGATTTAATACCTGGGGCTACATTGCCATGTAGTCAAATATATGCGCTTACAGATCCGGAAAGTCAGTACCTGAAGAAATATCTAGATGAGTTGCTAGAAATAGGATTCATACATCATTCTACCTCACCTATCTCATCTCCACTCTTCTTCATAGCCCTGAAGTCAGGCGATCTCAGAGCATGTATTGATTATTGCGCAGTCAACAAAGCTACCATCAAAAAATGCTTTCCTTTACCGCTGATCCCCGTTCTGTTAGATCAGGTAACAGTATCTACCATCTATAACAAGTTAGATCTCCAGGGCGCTTATCACCTAATACATGTTTAGGAAGGCGACGAATAGAAAACTGCCTTCCGCACCAAATTCGGTTTATTTGAATATACTGTTATGCCGCTCTGTTTATGCAATGCTCCAGCGGCATTTCAGTATTTCATAAATGAGGTGCTTCATAACTTCCTTGACATCTGTGTTATTGATTACATTAATGATATACTCATATTTCATAAAAACGAACAAGAACACGTTTTACATGTACGAGATGTGTTGCAGAGACTGAGAGAGCATTCCCTATATGCTAAAATGGAAAAATGTGTCTTCCATTCCTATTCTGTGGCATTTTTAGGATAGTTTCTATCTCCAAATGCCATCACCAAGGACCCAAAAAATGTAGAAGCAATAATGAATTGGCCTTCACCAAATTCAGTAAAAGAGGTTCAAAGAGTGTTGGGATTCGCCAACTTCTATAGGCGTTTTATTGCAAATGTTTCCAGAATTGTGACACCTGATAGGTTTCACAATTACAGTTATGATTATTGAAAGAAGGACAAACATTCCAATGGAATAAAGAGGCTCAATTTGTATTTCAGGAATTAAAAACTGCCTTCACTACAGCCCTGATGCTTTCCCATCCAAATCCAGATCAACCATTCTTTGTGGAGGCAGATGCCTCTCAAACTGCTTTGGGATGCGTTCTTATGCAGAAAGATCCAAACATAGGACATTAACATCCTTTAGAATATCATTCCCATAAGTTATTACAAGCAGAGCAAAATTACACAATTGCAGAGTGTGAACTTCTGGTCATAAAAGATGTATTCTCTGAATGGAGACATCATCTATTAGGAGCTAAACATACTATGACTATATTTATGGACCATATGAATTTATAATTTTTCAAATCAATAAAAGCTCTAACCCGTGGACAGGTGGGGTGGTTGCATTTCTTTAGTGAATTCAACTTCATTATTGCATACCGTCCTGGACAGAAACAATTGTTATCAGACACCTTATCATGACTGAATGTAAAAGAATTAAAACATGTTAACTCAGAATATAATACAGGATAGTACCTTTAACTCAAACATATACCTTTCTGACTGATGTTAAAGTTGCCTCCCAAACGATCAATAAAAAAGAATGGCTCCAAAAAGCTCATAATTCCATAAATAATGGATATTTGTTTCATAAAAACAAGTTGTTTATTCCACAAGAATCAGAAAGACAACACGTTTTAGGTTGGCATCATGATTCCAGTAGTGCAAGACATCCAGGCACACAAAAACCTTAGAGTTATGTTCACAAAATTTTGGGTGGAATAATATCAGAAAAGATGTCCAGCAATATGTTAAATAATGTCCCATTTGTGCTCATAATAAATCTCAACACATAGCTCCTACGGGGTTATTACATCCATTGCCAGTTCCATTGTTACCAACGCACACTATTAGTATTGACTTTATTACAGATCTGTCCAAATCCAACAACCTCACTCATATTCTAGTTGTTGTAGATTTATTATTAAAAATGGGTCATTTTATTCCATTAAAAAAATACCAACTGCAATTAAGTTGTGACATCTTTATTCAACATATAATTAAACTACATGGATTACCAAGTAAAATTATTTCCGATCTAGGCCCGCAATTCATCTCCACGTTTTGGAAAGCTTTGTATACTCAATTAGGAATAGAAGTGGCATTATCCTCTGCCTTCCATTTACAGACGGACAGGCAAACAGACAATGTTAATCAATATTTAGATCAGTCCCTACGCTGTTTAATGTTCACTTTGACTTCACAATGGGATCAAAAACTCCCTGTAGGGGAGTTCACTTGTAACAACAGTGTCCATACTGCTCTTGGATGTTCCCTGTTTTGTTTCCATACTGGGTTTTATCCACACACGATCCTGATACAAACACCAACCAACAGTAGGTTAATGCCCTCTGTATCTGAAAGATTAAAAGAATTGCAAACTATACATGAAAAGACAAGAATTTTTTTAGCAAAAAATAAGATTGCAACCAAGTTACAAGCTGATATACATCAAACACCAGAAACCTCATATAAAGTGGGAGATCTGGTTGGGTTGTCCACCCGAAATATTCGTTTAGATGGTCCCAAAAAAGTAACAACTGCGTTTTGATTTGCCCGTTTCCATTAAAAGCATTTTTAACCCAGTTTCCTTACAATTGCAATTACCAGATGACTATTCAATACATCTAGTTTTTCATGTCTCCTTGATAAAACCATACCATCCCTCAACCAGAAAAGATAATCCTCCTCCTCCAATCATTGTGAATGATCATTTAGAGTATGAAGTTAAGCAAATTATTGACACTAAAAAAATGAATGGAAGGGTTTACAAAGCCAAATGTATGTCTACGGCAATGTACGGAGTGGGAGTGTGGGGGTTTACTGATAGGCATTCGCTACAAATATTGGAAAATACATTTTTTAGATATATTCTGTCAGTCCCCAGTAGCACATCCTCATATGCTTGTCACGCTGAGCTGGGTTTACCATACCTCTCTGACCTGATAAAAATGGAGCCCGTTCTATTATGGCACAGGATCTGGTCGAAAATGGAGACCCAGTTAAATCAGGATATTTTAATGGATACCTTAAAGATGGAATCAGGGTTAAAGAAACCTTGGGTTAGGTATGTCCAAAATCTCATGTATGATATGTGACACCTAGAATATTTTACAGATCCAAAGACTATGCAGACGGTAAGGAGAAAGGATTTAAAAGGAGAGGGCCTCTGCTGCTGGATACGATAAGACTTTCAGCCAAGATTATCAAGCCTAGTGTTCTGCATAATCAAATATTTGTAACTACTTTTAGTATTCAACCTTATCTAACAATTGTTCCAGGAGGATACAATAGGTATTTATTGACACAACTTAGATTTGGGATCCTTCACAGAATTGTAAGCTTTCCTATGATGAACAACTGGGAACGTACATTGCAATTGTATCCTTGTGACAACCACTCAGACCAATCCACTATTCATGTATTCCTATTTTGTAAATATTATCATGAATTGAGAAAGTTATGGATTGTCCCTATTTTAAAATCCTAGGGGTTGAGACAGTGTTGAACGGCGTTCATTGCAATACAATTCTTAGATAATGTACATATTGTTTGGCAAACAGCAATGTTCTTAAGGAAAATTGTTATATAAGTATAAGGCTGAATAGTTGTATATGGCATATTAATATTAGTTATGATCTTTGACATGGTACCTTGATTATATTATATTATTCATCTGTTTTTAATCGTTTCTATCATGTATGTAACAGCTGCTCATATATAATATGTTTTTAAATTATTCTGCGTAGTAACATGTATGTTTTTTCCAAGTGCTTTTATGATTGTATGAAATTGCAATAGAATAAGGCTGTTTTTGATTTGATTTGATTTGATTGGAGAGGTTGTGATACCTCTGAAAGATCCTGGGAAACAGCTGTGAATGTTAATGCCCCTGGGTTAGTTAAGGGTTTTCATGCTCTCGATCCCAACAAACCTCGCCCTGTACAGAGACCTTTGGGGGCAGAACTGTTATGTGTATTAACCCCTTTGCTGCTGGCCTGATTCCCCTGCTGTGCTGAGGGGAGGGTGGGCGCGCACAGCGCCCCATGCTCATGACGAGCTCAGCTCATCATGAGCCACGGTTCTCGTGTGCTCATGACGAGCTGAGCTCGTCATGGCCACGCCCGTTTCAATAGAACACTCAGCACTGGGGGGGAATTATCCCCGCGTGTGAGCGTTCTAACGGCCGTGACGAGCTCAGCTCATCATGAGCACACGAGAACTGTGGCTCATGATGATCTGAGCTCGTTATGAGTGTGGGAGGGGTTAAGGACCTTAATCATGCATGCCCCTCATAGCCTTATTTAGCATCTTTTGTCTTGAAATATAGTAAAGGTATGTGTACATTATACATGCAAAATGATATTACATCTGTATTCAAGATGTAAACTCTGAAGAGTGTATTCCAGAAAAATGATGAGTCATATTGAAATGCGGCGCCCGCACATGTAATAACAGTAAAATCAGGGAGAGAAGCTCAATGAACTAACAGATATTGCATTTTACGTGTTAACAGGAAACACGTGAAATACGAGTTGTTAATTATCTACGCGAGTGGCAGGAAGATATTTAAACCGCTCTCATGTGGCTGCAAATCGCTTAGTCTCACATTTCTCCAGCACTTACCTGTCTCCGGCTCCTTCGGTTCACGAAACTCCTGCGGTGCTTGCTCCATTTGATGACCTCAGCAGCCCAGCGGCTGAATTCTTCGGCATTCCTCCGTGACTCCTTGACTTTCCGGAACTCTTTCTACTTCCGTAATATTCCCTTTCTGCTTCCGGTTTGTCGCTCGAGATCCTGTCAAAAACAAAAGAATGTGTAGCTTTCTTTTAAAAACCTCTTACTGAAACGGTGGTAGGGAGAGCCCAGTCTGCCTGGTCGCCGGCATGGTGGCCCTCCTGCCTTGGCCCCACCCCTACCCCGTGCCTAGAGGCGCGCAATTTGGGGGTGTGGTTTGACGTAGGGCTCACCTTTGGCCCCCAGATTAATCGGGTGGTGGGAGTCTGCTTCGGGATTCTGAAGAAGCTGAGAAAGGTCCTGGACTTACTCCCGCTGGAAGCACGTCAAACCCTGGTTCATGCCCTGGTAACAGCTCGGGCGGACTATGGGAACCTGCTGTACCTGGGAGCGCCAGAAAAAAGCATGGCCCGGCTGCAAGTGCTGCAGAATGCGGCTGCACGGCTGATACTCAGACTGCCAAAAAGGGCGCACTCTAAGGCGGCCCTCCAGCAGCTACACTGGCTCCCTGTAAGGAGAAGAGTGGAGTATAAAGCCCTATGTACCTGTCACCGTATTTTGAATGGCAGGGCACCCGTCCCCCTGACGAATTTGATCGAAGCCTACATACCAACACGGGCACTTAGATCAACAGGGGGTGGCTTACTGAGGACCCCAAGAATCAAGAAGGCCCGCATGGGAGGCAGGTCTTTCAGATATTTGGCGGCAACTTACTGGAACAAACTGCCAACGGACCTGCGTCTGGAACTAGATGAGGCCAGATTCCGGGCAAAATTAAAAACCTATCTTTATAGCAAATAAGGGCCCGTGATGTTTTTGCTCCCTGTCATCTGTCTACTCCCACTCTCAGCGCGTGGACACGCCGGTGTGCGTAAGCGCAGCGCTCAATAAATGTCCCAATAAATAAAAAATAAATAAAATAAAAGAATATAAGTCAGAAAAAAGAACTCAGACTGCAAGATCTTCAACCAAAATAATCGAACTGCTCTGAAAGTAAACTGTTAAACATAAGACTCATGTTTATATTACTTAATGTCATTTGTGAAAACATATAATTTGTCTCAATTCATTTGTGACAGAGTGGAATAAGAAAAGTCAACAGACAAATCAGGTGCTTGTTAAATATTTGTATTTTATAGAACTGATCTTCATGAATAAGAGCCAATATTTAGGTTGAAGAAAGAGTATGCAAGGACAATATACAATTCATATAGGTTGAGTTATTACGTAAAGAATCACATGGTATTATATGTCCAGTTGCTGATAATTCAGTTGGGTAGTACTGTCTATGCTTTTCTTAATAGAATCCTTATTGAGTGCCGTCACTAGAGAGTGTTATTCCTCCAACCCCCCAGCTCTGACAGAGAGACTCTCCCAGGTCTATACAGAAAAATCCAAAAACATTTCCCCACAAAAGACGAGGTGAACCAGAAGTCCGAACTAGGATTGTTTTTTCTTCTCTCAATCCAATGCCCCTTCCCCCCTGGGACCTTTCAGATGGGCGGAGTGTTGTACTTTCTCTGCCTATTTGTCAGTTCCTAGAGAGATTGGGGTTAAGTTGTCATCAACAAGAGGAAAGGATTACAGGTAAATTAGCAGCTTCATTTGATTTTGCCTGCAGCTTATATACAGCTTGTTTTCCAGCAGCTACTTCATTGGTACTGTCTTAAAAAAGCTCCATGGCAGTATCATGTGTGCTACATGTTCCAGATAAACAAGAGCTGTCTTCAAAATCAAAATGATTAAGAGCAACAATTGTAAATCCTTTCCTGGTAAAATGACTTGGAAGTGATGTGCTGTTGGATTCACAAGACTTACAGCAGGAGCTGCTAACAAGTTCCTGCTCCGTACTATGTCATTATAACTTGTTGATACGCCAATCCTATTAATTGAAGTGATTACCTCTCTGCTTTTGCACTTGTCATGAATTGCTTGGGCAGTCTTTATGTGTAGCAGAGGCTTCTCTTGGCCGTGATGTAATTCATAAAAGATGATTTGGAAAAGAATGTGCATTTGCACAGCATAAACCTGTTAATTCTTGGGATTGTCTTCCAGTTCTTGGCTTATACCTTCATAGCCATCATCAATGTTGTCAGCTTTTGTCCCGATTTCAAAAACTTTAGTTTGTAACAGTTTTGCTTTGCTGATATTAAACAATTATGTAAAGAGAAGTTAATACAACATCGGCCATTCTTGTTGTCTCCCTTGATATGCGGACCTCTGGAGCATCACAAAATGTGTCATTTAGTCCAAATTTTAATCTTTCTGAATTTTTCTTAAAGTGGTTCATGCCCATTTTAATGTATCCTGTGATCTTATTTTGGTAGCAAGAACTTCAGTTGTCAAATGAGATGAGAACTCCATAAGTCTATCAATCAGGGTTTTATAAAGCATGGCTCCTCACCCGTGAGGATCTCAAGGTGCTGAGGGGGATGAACATGCTGAAGGGGTTCATTCTCTTTTTTAGACTGACAAAAACAAATTCTGTCTTATCACATTTACACCAGAAAATCATAATTTCATTATTATGAATCAATACAGTTTCATCAATGTTGACCATTATTTTTCTGATCTCACTGAGTGTGAACCCGTAGCCAGCACTCAAGAGTGGCTTTATAACTTAATTTGCATTTTCAAAGAGTTCAAACATAACTGGAGGCTGGCAGTTATGTTGCTGCCTGGAGTGCATTGTACATTCATATTTTCAATGTAAGCATGCATGCAGTTTAGGTGGGCACACAAATCCGCTGCAAATACATTAACCCCACTGTTTAGATCAGCTACTCAGCTGAAAGCGTCATCTTGGAAGAAACTAGCTGCAGACAAAAACATGTTTGCCCTGTGAGACTCGCATTCACTGTACTTTGTTCTTTCGTCAATCCTTTTGGCCCCTGTTCTGGCAAAGTCACAGATAACACATTGAAGATCCTGGGTAGCTATCGATCTTCTAAGTGGATGGGAATTGGGTTTGGTTTTCATCACTTTCTCAGAATACTCAAATTCTTGCTGTGATTCACTGGTTTCTGCTATTGTTTGAGGACTGTTTTCGACTTGTAGCATTTGTTGTTACAATGATAAAATATTTGATCAGCTTCACCCATCAGTTTCAATCATTGGTGAACTCTGTCTTGCCATATTTCTGCAGCATCTCGAACTCTCTTCTGTCCAGCCGCAGTTTACATGAGCTTTTCTCTCGGGTTAGTTTGGCATATTTCACATTTTTCTCTGTTGAAAGAGTCCTCAGATTTTTTAGTTAGCAACACTCTCTCAGTTCCTCTGCTATCACCTCTTCGTTCTTCTTTACGAACCTGAAGCAAAAACAATATTAAATTGTAATATTAATCAATATTGATATAAATGACCAATATGATGGCTAAAACACATAATTATTGAGCCACTAATTTGGAAAATGGCAGAAGGGTTCTTCTGAGGAGTTTTTTTTCTGTCTTTATAAGACTACTTGACCCCCAAAACCTGTTTTAACACCAAATTGAAAAATGTAGGTCTCATGGTTCCTGAAATATTACATCATTACATCATCACTGCAACACATCCACCATTAATAAAAATGTGATCCAGAAAATATGGCGTAGATTAGCAAGGTCTACCCAAGCTAAATTACTTCTTGTAATTTGAATACTTTAGTTTCATAATGGATAAACATTATGCTGGGATGTATGTTGTTACAACGCGGGTTGTAACAACGCATACCTTTAGCACGCGGCCGCTACAACGCAAGTCGTTACCACGACTTGCGTTGGAGGGCGCGGATTTAGGGTTTTTATAATTTTATATTCCAACACCAGTCCCCGTGGATACTAGGGAAGGTGTTGGAATATAAATTTATTAAATTCCTTATCCCACAGCGCCCTCCAGCGCAAGTCGTGGTAACGACTTGCGTTGTAACGGCCGCGTGGTAAAGGTACCGCGTTGTCAAAACTTCGTGGTAAACGTTGTTTACCATTATGCTGATACAACAAAAAACAAGAAAACATCAATATAACTTACATTTTTGAAAACTATAAATACATCCAATGAATG
Source organism: Lissotriton helveticus (assembly GCF_964261635.1). NCBI lineage: Eukaryota > Metazoa > Chordata > Amphibia > Caudata > Salamandridae > Lissotriton > Lissotriton helveticus. The sequence goes on along the minus strand of NC_136067.1, from coordinate 305,233,101 downwards.
TGCGCCACTTTTTATCATATGACAGTTGCGGAGAAAATAACGAAATGTAAATTCCTATCCGATATGTTTTCTCATAACCTTTTTTGTTAAAACAAACTTTATTGCATTTTAAGTCACATACATTTCCATCATCTTCTGCATGTCAATAAAGCATAGCATTTTTTATTGACAGATAAGGAGAAGTTTGAGATTACAGCCTAACATCATACAGGATTACATGGCTTACTAGGAGTTAACAGAAAACCTGTAATTTATTATTCTGTCTAAAACTAACCTAACTCACCCCCAGATATCCTGAACTAAACATCGTGACTTTTAGAAAGAAGTGTGTCAAAAATCATATATGTACCAAATGTGTGCAAAATGACTGGCGCTAACCTGAGCAAAGAGGTAGTTAGGTGCTACATTGACGAATAGAGTGTGATAGGGATCTCAATTTAGCCCATGCGATATATCTTTATACAGGGTGTAGGTTATTGTGAAATATATCATATAAAGTTTAGCTACAGAAGGGTTGGGTGAGCTTGCTTAAGAGTCTGCAGCATCCAAAGTCTTAAAGGGTTCCAGGAGGTCATCCCATTTCAGTGCTATGGGCTTTTTCCACAAGCCACAGTTCTCACGGCTCAGAGCACCACTCTCTGCTAGGCCCCATGTCTTCGCTTCCTCCCGCCACTGGGACACCATGGGTCAGTGTGACATTATCATGGTCTCATTAGGAGGCAAATAGCCAGTAATAGCACTAAATCCACAAATGGCGACATCAATCTGGTGCCTTTGGGTCTAGGGAATCATCCTAATACGCTGCATTCCATGGATTGCCAATGATTTGGATCAGCAAGTTCTGCCAGAGAATCAGTGATTTGCACCCAGTGTGGGGTCAGCATGGGCCAATCTCATAGCATGTTGGATAGCCTGGCATCCGTTGTATCACATCAGGGTCATGTCTATGGTACTGTGTAGATTATTGTGTGAAGTATGTGTGAAGTAAGGTAAGCTCAATGTAAAATAGAAAATGTAATGAATTTAAACTGGGTGCTGCGGTAGATTTTCTGTGGGTACTCCGTAAGGAATTCCCATTCTTTTTCTTGGAGGTTTCGAGCTTGGTCTCCTTCCAATTTGGCCTTTAAAGAGGTAAGTGGGACCAGTAGATGTGCACAAATGCCCCGATATAACCAATGGACCAAGTGGAGACCATGTCTCATTGTGTGTAGGGCTTGGAGTAATTCACTTGTGGGGGGTTCAGCACCTTCCAGCACCCAGTGGCATTGCACATTATGGGTTATACTGGAATGAGTTTAAAATAGTGTATCTGGTAGGCCTTGCATATTTGTAAATTCAGCGTGGCTCATTTGGGCCACCGATTGTGGCTACTCCACCCTGTGTCCAAGGTTGTGGTCTATTCATGATGAGTATCTCAAAGGCAGTGAGGATGCCCATAAGGTACCTGTGGAGTGGTATCGCATTATAAGGAACAATGGTCCTAGTAATGAAGAAATTATGCTCAGAAAATGATTTATAGACTAGAGTTAGTACTATATGTTGAATCCCTGTACCCAGCCAGGCAAGGACTATTTATTAGATCAGTAATGTAATAATTATACAAAGAACATACGAAAACAATCGATAGGGCACAGTCCTGTACCTATCAACGAAGAGGCAACATAAATTATAGAAAGTAGTGTGAAATATAGAAAAAGGAAAGTATCAGGCAATAACGTTGGAGCCAATATGCGGCTTGCAAGCGGTTACATGTTATGGCAAGCTCTCACATACAGTGTCTACAATCGAATGAACACAATGGGTATTTTACAGAACTGTTTGAGCGAGTCGACGTTTCGATCCCCTGGCTCCTATTAAACCGGGATCATCATCAGGACTATTGATTTAATTGCCTGGTTTTATTTTCAGCCTGTTGAATCAAGGGAGGGGGAAAACAAAAGGGAGAAAAATAAGAAAAAGGCAATTGCCCAGAGAATCAAGGTCATCATAGCAGTCAGCATATACGTTAAAACGATTGCAAGCAACCAAAGGCAGATTTATGTTTTCAAGCATTTTTACATGTGAAGGTGAACTTCTCATAGTTTGGTGAACGGTGAGGACCGACACTGAGACCCAAGAGAGGAATGGTATGTTGGTGAAGTTTGGTGACTACTCGGTCATATGACGACGCAGTGATACTCGTTTATTTTCTACTTGTGGGTACATAGTCGGTGGGTGAAGTGTCCGTTAGCGGCGCGGTGGCACAGATCCTGCAGTGAGGTCATAGGCGGCGCTTTGTGACATTCATTCACTTCCAGATTCGATTATGATACACTATGGGTGCCTAATGCAATTGTAACCAGGTGTCCACTCAAGGTGAAGGTTAAGCTTGGTGATATTCATTCACTTTCAGATTCGAATATGGTACACTCTGGATGCCTAATGCAATTGTGACCAGGTGTCCATTAAGGGTGTGTCGCCCGCTTACATCGATCAGATGAAACCAACGATCAGATAAAACCGTGCACTATCTGCTCCACACCGACTGACCTGGAAGTGTCAAAGAAGGAGTACTGGAATTGTATAAGCAACAGGTTTGCGCGGTCGTCAAGTGTAACGGATCTGCGCGGTATGGTCTTCACCAGCGGGCTGGTTGAGCCAAGTGATGGTCCGATAACCTATGGGAGGGTGTCAAGGGTTAGGCCGTGTTTGGGTAAGTGAGATTAGGAAGGAGCGGCGCAGTGAGCACAATTACCTTAAGGGGGGGAAAGGTTCTATCTCGATGATAGCTTACAGTACAGCCGTACTGTCATGCTTCTAAGGTGGGGAGCTGCGTAAAGCGCCCGGTGAGTCCTCGAAGGGCTGCGTGAATGGCGGTGCCCTGTTGGGATGAACTCTGGGAAAATTAAGGAGGATCATAATTAGGGCCAATTGTACCGATAATTCGGGTTTCTGTTGCCCACAGATCGGCGAGGAGTGAGGCTTACCTTGTTTCAATTTCTTGGGGATGGTGGGAAGAGATGACACAGTGGTCTCTCCTTCTTCCTGCGCCAAATTGCGACTGCCCCACCTGGGCGGGCTCAAGGTGATGTAGGATTCTGTGAAGTGAAAATAGAAAGGTGGACTAAGGATGGGGGACTTGTGATAGTCGTGATAGCGGCCATATTGGCACGGTGAAGCGAGTGGCGGCCATCTTGGAACGGTGTTGTAATAGTGTGTCCTGTGCCGTGAATGTGGTGTGAATGAATATTGTGCTCCCTATAATTCCATCCCTGTGAACAATAGCTACATATTTACAGATGAATTTGGAATTTTAGCAATTACAGTTAGTTATCATCAATTCCACCATTCATAATTTTGTACATTACATGGTCACATTCAATGGCAGGAGAAGGCTCCTTTGTCTGCAGGCGTACAGTTGTAACTCAGTTTACAGCAAAGTGGTCCAATCCTCTGTTCTATTGAGGCCGTTATTCATTGAGTCAAACAGGATTATGCATTTCAGTTCTTCTCTGTTCAACAGGTTTGACATGTTGCCACCTCTTTGTGGTAATTTTAATGCTTTCAACACTGTCCAGCGGATGTCATCCTCATTGTGATTCGCATCAGTGTAGTGGTCCACCAGTGGGGCATTTGCTGTTCTGCACCTGATTCGGCTTCTATGTTGACAAATGCGTGTTTTGACCTTCTGCGTTGTTTGGCCGATGTATACTTTTTTACACGGACAATGAATCAAATAAACCACATTACATGTGTTGCAATTGGAAAAGGTGTTACACTTAAACGTAGTGTTGTTGAATGTCACAGATTTTCCCTCAATTGTAAACTCGCATTCATTGCAGCCACCACATTTAAAATGTCCAACAGTGGGGGACAGACCCCATACAAATTCAAGAGTAGTAGATTTATTCAGAGTCGGCAGGGCAGCTCGGGCTAGGTGATCCTTCAGATTTTTGCTTTTTTTGAAGGCAAAAAGTGGCCTATCGATGTTTAGGACCCCAGCATTAATGATGGGGCAGTGGTGCAATATCATTTTACGTAAGTTGTTGGACAATGGTGAGAATGTAGTAACACATGCTATCCTCTCTAGTTCATTCTTAGGTTTTGGGACTAGCAGTGTTTCTCTCGGGCAATACCATGCCCTTTTCAGTGCATTTCTCACAATTCTCCTGGAGTAGCCACGGTTTTTTAACTTAGATGACAAGATGGCACCCTCTCTGAAGTAGTCCTCCCTACAAGAACAATTCCTCCTGATTCTAAGGAACTGGGAGTAAGGGAGTGAGTCACGTAGGGCCCTCGGGTGGTTGCTTGTGTATGCCAAAAGCGTATTTCTCTCCGTTGGTTTCCTAAAGAGACGTGTAAGGAGTTCCCCGTCTTGGTGGAAGTTGATCAGATCCAAGAAGTCTATTGAAGATTTATCAGAAGTGATTGTGAAGCCCAGGCCCAGGCAATTGTTGTTCATCCAGTGGAGGAATTGGAGTAGATCATTGATGTCATATCTCCATAAAATGAAGATATCATCAATGTATCTACACCATAGGAGAATCCCTGGGTAAAATGGGTTAGATGGTGTCAGACTCACATTTGTTTCGATCTCGTCCATGAAAAGTATAGCCAGATTGGGGGCAAAAATAGCGCCCATAGAGGTCCCTTTTATCTGCTGGTAGAAAAGGTTATTGAAGGTAAAAAAGTTTAGAGTGCGGCAGATCTCAAGGAATTGCAAGATGAAAGTAGTGGGTATCGTATGAGGACGGTGACGGGAGTCTAGAGATTTTTGTATTACAAGTAGAGCAGCTGTTTGAGGAATGTTTGTATAAAGGGACTCCACGTCCATAGTACATAAGGTGTCTGTTCTGGGATCAAAGGGGTGATGCTCTATAAGATTGATCATTGCCATTGAGTCTCTCACGTAGCATTTGGTTGGGGGAACAAATTCCTTGATGAAAAAATCTACAAAAGCGCCTAGTGGTTCTAAGATAGATCCGCAAGCCGAGACAATGGGACGGCCTGGAGGGTCGGTGGTATTTTTGTGAACTTTAGGTAGCGTGTAGATTACAGGGGTACGTGGGTTTTTTACATTAAGAAAATCAAATTCCTTTTTTGTAAGAAAACCTTCTTTGAGGGCCTCAGATGTGACCTTCAGTATAAGACCCTGAATTTCCTTAGTGGGATTTGATACTAGTCTCAGGTAATGGTCTTTATTATCCAGCTGTCTTTGGATCTCGATGGAATGTGTATCCCTTTCCTGTATCACTATCCCTCTACCCTTATCTGCGCTTTTTATCACAAGGGTGTCGTTAGTTTTTAGTGAGTTAATTGCTTGGTTTTCTTTTAGAGAGATGTTGTATGGAGTAAATCTTTTTTGGTTTTCTAGACTTGATAGGTCTTTAAGAACCATTTTTTCAAAAGTCAGAACTTCGGGGGGTATCATTCCTGCGGATGGCAGAAAAGTGGATGGTGGGCGGAAGGGGGTGTGTGCTTTGGTTTCAGGTGTGGGGTGAATTTGAAAAAAGGCTTTCAGACGGATGCGTCTGAAGGAGTTCTGTGGAGTGGTATAGCATTAGGCAATCTTCCAGTATGCGAGGGCGGTGCGCAGCAATCGGGGGCCATCATATGGAAATGTTGAACCCAGACATAGGATACTGTGACATTTGCCCCGATTGAGCATGGCAGCAACGTGTCCACTTTCAGCCAGGTTACAGCTGGCTAGCCAATAGGGGAGCCATTGTAGCTGTCCCACTAAACAATAAGATTTGAAGCCTGGGGCGCCCATTCCGCTTAAGTCAGGTGGGAGTTGGAGCTTGGGTAGGGCAACCCTTTAGCTGCCGCTGGCCCTACTTAGCCCGATTAGGAGGGTGTTAAGCATTTTAAAGATCTGGGACAAGCACTGGTATGTTTAAAAAGTGGTAAATTAAGTGAAGCAGTATGACTATTTTATCAAGGGCCAATCTTGTGATTTAAGGGATGCTATAGTTCTAAGGAGATTACGTGCTAATGCATTGAGAGCATTTCTAGAAATTTGATTTCCCAAATGCCAAAAAGTCTGGGGTGCCACCTAAAGAGTCATTTCCCCTAAGGATAAAGATGGTCGGTTGTAAGTGTCTGTGAATGAGAATGCATAAGATTTACGTACATGAATCTGCAGGCCAGACAGTGACGCACAATTAGTTAACTGTCTAGCCACCTCTATTAGATTCATGCAAAGATCTTTAATATAAAAAATCATATCATCAGCGTATAAAGATATTGCTTGGGTTTGGGTCATATTGGTGTAGCCCATCCATAGGCTTCTTGTCTTAGACAAAAAGGAGCAGTGATAGTGGGCAGCATTCTCGATGTATCAAATATGGAGCAGAGATATTTTGGCCTGTTAGCACTCGTGATGTGAGAGCAGCATATGGTAAATGTACCCAACGAATATAGGTGGGATGGATGCCAAAGCCTTTAAGGGCAGCAATCATAAAATCCCAGGTTATTGTATCAAATGCTTGCTTAAATCCAAAGACATACCGCGTGCCCAGCGAAATTGCCCCCATACAGTATTCATTAGCTGGTATAAGTGAAGGTTATTAAGTAAGGTGTTGCGATTAGGGGCAAAGCCACATTGATAATTCTGTAGGAGTTTGGGAAGCATGGGAAGTAAGTGGCGGGCCAGCACCTTACTGAGAATTTTATATTCAGTCTTAAGTAAGGAAAGGTGTCTGTATACACACATGTCAGAGGGGTGCTTATTGAGTTTTAATAAAGATGTAACCAGTGCTTGTGCTGTGGTGGGGGGTAATCTACCTATATCTAAGGATGATTTAAAGAGATGCTCTAGTTGTGGGACCAGTCGGGTGTTGAACGTGACATGGAATTCAGCAGGGAGAGTCATCTTGTTCTTAGCAAATTCTTTGATTGAGCCTCAAATCTCATTGGCCATGAGAGGGGCTCCAACATATTGCATTTGCCATTCATCACCCTGGGGAGAGACAAGCTGTTCCAAATAAATTGTACTGCTGCTGGTTCAGCCAGCGTGGGGGCCATATACCGAGCTTCATAGAATTCATGGAATGCTGTATCAATTTCTAATTGGGAGGTGGTGTGAGTATTTTGAAATATATATTGATTGTGAGAATCGGAGGGGGTAAAGGCTGTGGTTTTATTAGATGGGTTAGTAATGCCCTGACGTATCCGCTTCAGTGTGGGTCTTTTGTATGATAGCCCTATGGTCAATTACACATAAACGTTCTAACAGTTGCACATAGTCTATCCTGGATTCTTGTAGTTTTAATGTGTGTGTTTTATTATCTGCTGCGGGCTTTTTCAGGGGTCCCAGACTCTCATCTTCCCAGGTAATATCTCTAAGGACTGTCTTACGGGCTCCCACAACTGCACCTATGTTCCCCATATTACTACCCTAAAATTCTCCCATCCTGTTAAAATGGATGAAGTGGTGTCAGTGTTCTCAGTAATGTAACTATTTATATTGGTGGCCAATGTGTCTCGAAAACCCATGTCCTCGAAGAGCTGAGGTTGGATGCGCCTTGTGGAAAAGGGAGCATCAACACAACCCATGTAAGTATAATCTGTAAGATACTATGAGCCATATGTAGATGGCCCAATACCGGTCGGTAACGGTGAAATTTGTTAAATTTCACCGTTACCGACCGGTATTTAGGAATTGGAGATGTAGGGAGGATTCGGTATTAAGGAATCAATAAATACCGATTCCTTAATACTGATTCCTTATGGCCTTGCATTTAAGGAATTGGTAATACCGATTCCTTAAATGCAATGTACGTAGCACATACAACAGTGCACCTCAGCCTTAAGGAATCGCTATTTACCACCAACTCGAAGTTGGTGGTAAATAGAGATTTCCTTTCAAAAAGCACTTTTTTGCTTTTTGAAATGTGCCATGTGGCACACATCCTTTGGACACCCTGGCACCCTTGAAATACCTTACAAATCGGTAATACAGAATGTCTTCACATTCATTCATATGGGCCTGTAGGCCCATAGGAATGAACGGGTAGGTATTTGTTATTACCCAATCTCAATTACCGATTCTGTAATAACGAATATTAAGAATTCAGTATTTTTTACCGAATTCTTACCTACATCTGAAATACCGATTCCTAAATACTAAATCGATAAAATTCGGTATTTAGGAATCGGTATTTCCAAGTTACCTACATCTAGCCCAATGATCTGGTAGCATTTTTCCCAAGTATGTCACTTGGTTAATAGTTGGCTGGTTGGAGTGAGGTTATACATAGGATCTTGTCTAGCTGTGTGGAGCTGGGGAGGGAGGGATAATATGCAAAGCTACATTGCAACTTGCATTGCGGTTACATCAAACATCAGCAAGGGACCCCCACCCACCCACTATCGCTGGGCCTTGGCTTGGTGAACTGAACCAGCAGTAGGAAGCGGGGTGCGACCTATCTAGGTCTATATCTAATACCACATTATAGTTCCCTCAAAGGGGTAAGGCACCTAGTCCACTAAGACTGAGGATCAGTTTGCTAGAAAGACATCCGGTATATACGCTGCCTATTAGTACAGGTGTACCATCGAGTGTGATGAGGAGCAATACGTATCTCCCATGTGTGTCAATCGTAGTTTCAATTGCAGTGAAAGGAATGCCTGCTCTGATCTATATTGCAGCCCCTCAAGCAAATGTGGAGTAAAACGTGTGGAAAAGTTGGCCTCCCCATTTCTTGCGGATTTTAAGAGCCTCATAGCCTGTATAGTTTCTGTATAGATCTAGACCTTGGCAGAGTTTGCAGAGTGACCAAAAATCTCTGCCGTGCTACTCTGAATTCCACAAGCAGGAGTACATTAGGCTGCGTCATTCCTGCTGATTTTTAGTGCTGTAAAATCACACGTGCAAATGGCACCATGTGCAGCGAAAGAGGGAGTAGCTTCTCTCTGCTACTCGAGTAAATGTTCTCCTCAAACTGTAGCTTTCTCAACATGAACGGAAGGTTTCTAAACACGAGCAGTTGCGACCATGTGCTTTGAGAAATCTCACCAGGAGGTTGTCTGGAGTAAGATTTTTCTCACTTGACAACTTAACGTTGGGGACCGTGAGCGAGGAAAAAACTTCGCTCCACTGAGTATTTCAGAACTCCAAGCACTACGTAGAGTGGGAAAAACTCAGCAAACACCAGAGGTAGAGCTGAATTTCACACCCAGGCCTATATAGAGCCCATGTACCTGACATTCCAAGTGATCCTGTCATTCTTATGCGGAAAAGACATTGTTGGCATACAGGTTCAAGCATAGACATGTTGAGCTTAGCTGGATATTGACAGCAATCAATATGTAATTGAGGAATGATGATGTGTTATGCCCATGATCGAAAGCAAAAACATAAACCATTTCCAATACAAGGTCCGGCAATGAACATATAGTAGGGGCATTGGTATAGCTGGGAGCTGACATCGTCCTGGGCTCGGTAAGCTGGTTCCATGCAATGTCAAGAAGTATCATAGTAAGGGATATTGATTTATAGGCAGCAATTTAAGCAGTATCTTACAGTCGAATGTTGGTAGGAAATGAAGTTGTCATAACTACATGACCGATTTGTAATCAAGGCATTAAAGATTAGCCAGTATCCCTTGTGCACCTGGAATTAGCATATGGGCAGAGAAATGCTGTCAGAGGCATTCTACATAATAGATAATGGGTGTACATGTCACCGCCCAGAGAGAGTATGGGGGGATACACGTCAGGTGTCAGAATCAGAGTTGTGATGAAACTAATAATCGAACAAACATAGCATAGCAATAAGAGGGGTTCTGAAGGGAGCAGAACTTATGCAGACGTTGCCCAGCAAGTCGTGAGTTATCTGTGGGGTGATTGTGGGGAAAAGTGATGAGCTGCCCCCTGAGTAAGAGTCTGAAGCACTCTCCAGGGATGAACTGGGGCTGACAGGTCGGCTGGCACGTCGGGAAGTTTCTGGGAAGAACTGAAGATTTGGCCTTCAAGGGCTTTTCTGAGCAGATGGGACCGTGTTTCTTCCCTTTTTCCGGGGTGGTCTCTTCTCTTCTGCTGGTTTTGAGGTGGATGTTGTGTTATTGACAGTGTTGGGTGTATAGCCTTTGGGTCACCAGGAGGTGGGGCAATGGCATTCTATCCAATCCCATGCCTCCTCTGGGACATCAAAGAAGTAGGATTTCTGCTAGTATAGTACTTTGAGTCTAGCGGGATACAAAAGGGCATAAGTGAGACAACAGTGCAAAGTTGATTCTTCACTGCTTGGAAATAGGCTTGTTTGTGCTCGACTGTGAATGTCTAGTCAGGAAAGACAGAAATCCTGGTGTTATCCATTAGGATGGGCTCATTTTCTCTTGTATTACAGAGAATTGTGTCCCTAACTTTGTAGTTCAGTATGCGGGCCACAAATAGTTGTGAAGGGGTGCCCAGGTTGGGAAACAGCATTTACAGCGCTACGATTACATCGCAGTGTTTTTACAACGTGGTTGTTACAACGACCGCATTGTTAGTACGCAATACCTTTACATCGCAAGTCATTAGATCGACTTGCTGCAGGGGGTACACTAAACTAATTAATAGTATAATTTACTATTCCAACACCTTCCCTACTGTTGCACATGCTGGAGTTGGAATAGTAAATTATGCTATTACTAAGTACAGCGCGTCCCCTACAGCAAGACGATCGAATGACTTGCGATGTAAAGTTATCGCGTTCTAACAACGCGGTCGTTGTAATGACCACGTTATAATGGAACACGATGTAATAGCATGCATAGTAACATGCTATATTCGCCCAGGTTATGTCTCTTTGCTGGGACTCGGTCTGCCCTTTCTATGGTGAACAAATCCGATAGGCCATCTGGTGCCAGTCTGTTAAGGAACCAGTCTTCCATGTATTGTGTTGCATTGGGTCCTTCTGTTCAGTCCGTCATGTCTATAATTCTGACATCATTACAGTGCGCCCACCCTTCTGCATCTTCAGAACACTCCTATAGCATTTTAACTTGTCACTGAAGGAGGATCATTATGCTAGTTTGTTCTTTCTGCCATGGAGCCAAGGAGGAGATGGTTGCTTCTGTTGTTTTGACCCTGTCGTTCAGTTTTTCATGATCATCTTTGAGATGGGTGAAGTCTGTAGTGAGTGCTCTAGTTGTTGTTCGATAGCCAGACTAGAGTCCCATATTTCTTGTAAGATGTTATCCAATTTGTCAATTGGAGAGTTTGTTAAAATTGGCAGGACATAATCTTCGGGTGTCACCATGGATGAACATGGAGAGAGGTAGCATGTGGGTGCACTGTAGATTCAGTTGTTGTGGTTTTGGGGCAACCCATCTTGTGCAGGCAAGGTTGGTGCACCATGTGGGCAAATGGCAGAAGGGAGGTACAGCTCCTGCAAGTCTATGGTATATTTTGCAGCTCAGTAAGGGGTTCCCAGCTGGAGTGAGTTCACATCAGTTATTTATAGGATAGCTTCCTCCAGTAATGCAGTCAGTAGGGGTACAGTTCCATGGCTCACCCACTCAGGAGGGCCATATGGAAATGATAGTGGAGCAAGCTGGGTATTACGACACCCGGGCCACCTGAATCAGTCCCAGAAAAGCAGTGAGATGGTGTAGCTTCAGTAGTACTCACCTTGCCTGAGGTATCCGGTATATGATTATGATTTGATTTGATTATTGGATTTGTAGAGCGCACAAATGCCCGGGGGTGTCTTGGCGGTGGAAATGACTGAGACTGTCTGCGCGGGGAGGGGTCGTGCATACACCTGAGCCAGAGCTAAACAGAGAAGAACCAGGTCTTTAGGCTCTTTCTGAAAGCTAGCAAAGATGGGCTATTTTTTATTTCTGCAGGAAGTTTGTTCCAGGTTATCGCTGAATGCAGTAGGAAACCTCTACCCCCCATCTAAGATGTTTAAATCTGGGAGTCCTGAGGAGGTTAGCACTGCTGGACCTTAGCATTCTAGGCGGTTCATACTGTACCATGTTTGTTTTCAGAAAATGCGGACCTGAACCATGCAGGGCTTTGTAAGCTAGGCAGGCTTACTTAAATTGAATTATTTTCTCAACCGGTAGCCAGTGTAGACTTCTGAGCCTAGAGGCCACCGGCTCGAACCTGGGGATGTTCGGTATCAGCCTGGCAGCAGCGTTCTGTAGCCGCTGAAGTTTTAGAAGTAGCTGTTTTTTAGCCCTGCAAATAAGGCGTTCCCATAATCCATTTTGAATAGGGCCAGCATAGTTACCAGTGTTTTACAGGTGTCAGGTGGAATATATGGCAATAGTGTTCGTATCAGCTTCAGCGTGAACCAGACTGAGGAGGCGAGTTTATTAATTTGGCGTTAAACGTGAGTTTAGAGACGAACATGAATCCAAGGTTCCTTACGCTGTCCACAGGTGATGGACAGCTGCCTAAACCGTCAGGTCACCAATTAGGTGACCAGATGTTAGCGTCGGCCCCCAGCAGCATGACATCAGAGTATAGCAGTCAGGAGCCCCATATTGTGTCCAAAAACAGGGCAATTGCTCTGGCGTTTCTTTTGGGGCCATATCAGTTGGGATGTGGTGATTTATAGCTCTTCTGTCAAGGGCCAGGGACGGGGTGGAAGGCGCTGAGCCCAGCATCAACAATGCGAATGCCACCTTTACTGTGAAGTCAATCGTGGGTCTTCAACAATGGGGAAATTGCCATGTGGTCAAGGTCCCACCTCTCTGTTACACATTATGATCATAAGAGTGCTGTAGGCTGAGAAGGACAGAAAAGGAGGGAACCCATATCAAGGAACATACAGCCATTGGGCAATGAGGCACCGTATTCAGCGTTGTTATATTAAATGACGATCACAGTCTGGGCTTAGCCTTCGCCGAGTGTTTACTCCGAGCTCAGGCTCAGGGCTGGTGTGTGACTTGTCCTTGGGGTCAGAGCAAGATGACTCTACTAGTCTAACTCAATGCCAAGTACCCAGTTTGGGCATTCCAGAGTTCCCACTACCAATTGGCTGCAAGGATTAGTAGGCCTCTCTTCCATCGCTGTTCCATAAGAGCCCTGGGGGGGTGCACAGTGAAGGCAAGCACCATTTGTCCACCAAGCAGAGCAAGGCAGAATGAAGGGAGACCCATAGGAATCTTTTTGTGTGGGTCAGCAGCATGATTTCCCAGGCAGTGATGCCTGATAGCACTCCCTGCCGTTCCACTGATAGTCATAAGTGCATGCGATACCCCCTGCCTCTGCTGCTCCTCACCCCTCTGGTCTTCAGGGTCGTACGTGGAGAGTTACGTCAGTGTGCATCCGACTCTCCAAGCATTGTTGGTTCAATAATGGGGGAGCTTACTGCGGTCTGCACAGTCCTCAGAATCTGGGCCGCCAATCTCCAGCTAGTCCCAAGGCCCATCAAACCACATACGGCACAGGCCGCCTCTTGCCACATATTTTCTGGGGTTTCAGCAGCCTCCTCCCCAGGGCAGACATCGCGGACTGTTTCAGGGTTGCAGAACAGGTGCACAGTAAGTGCCAGATAATTCAATTGTGGTACTCGTAGTGTAGCAGCGTTGGATTCACACAGCCTTGGGTCCCAGGCAATAGGCATATGAACTCCTGGCTACTCGTAGCTGTTCTGCATGCGTGGGGAGCAGTCGGTGTTGTCAGGAACAGTGTCAGGCTAGGATTGCAGGACTAGATGCCTCTTTAAAGAAGTAAATATATTAAGATTCCGAGCCGGGTCCCGGAGCTCAGGAGTTATGCTGCCCCCATCTTGGGCAGTTAGCCGCACACCCTCATTTTGTAATTACTTATGGGATGAAATAGTGTCCAATCTCCGCATAACTATCAGCTTAATATCCCTTTGTCTAGTATGCAATATAATTATCAAGAGCTCAATCTCTTTTAAGCTAGACTTAAAAACCTTCCATAAACTTGGAGAACAATTTCTAGGTCATTGACCATCTCATCAAAAAAGTTGACACGGGGGGAGGAGCTACGCCAGCGACCAAGATGGCCGCGTAAGCTCCCGGCTCCGCCGACCTCCGCCTGCAGCTCGTATATCCTGTTCTCAATCCTGAATTTGCACCAGTCTCCCGGGTTCGTGAAGTATTCCTGCTTCTAACGGTGTAATCCCGAGCTTTTTATCTTGTCGGATGCCAAAGATACGCCGTGTTCCCATTCTCGGCCTAACATCGTGTGGAAGCCGGGGCCTCGATTTCTAGCCTATCCGGGTTGGAGTTGATCAACAACGGCCGCTGGACCTGGACTGAGCCCGGTCCCCCGGAGTGCATCGTTAACTGCTTGTTTGATGTTGACATTGTGAGCGGTATACACCGTGAAGACAACAGCGTACCGCACCTGTTGCCGTGTTCGGGGGTCCAGTGCCCGGAGACCCTGCCCCTTCCCGGGGTTGACGGGCTGGGGCCCTCGCTGCCGGCGACGGTGTCGATCTGGCACGACGGAGAGCGCCCATTATTGTCATCGGATTTGCGTGGCCTGTTACCCCGGAGAAGTCGGCCTCCGGGGTTCGAATCCTGCTCTGCCTCTTCGTGAGAGGAGATGGGGCGGAGGGAAAGTACGCCATCGCTACAGGCCGTCATGGCCGCCATTGAGGCGCTCCATTCACAATCTGCCGCTGTATTCCGGATGCTGATCGTGCAAGTGGACGGTATCTTGGGACCGGCACACGACTCTCTATCTAGTCCTGATACATCTGTGGTACCAGCGGTGCAATGTACGCCTGAGATCGAGGTCCCCGGGCAGAACCTGGATTCAATGTGCTTTGCCGGCCCCCAATGTACACTCAGCGAGCCCGTGATCGTCGCCATCGTTCCCTGCTTGGTCCTGCTGCCGCCCCGTATAGATATGGACAGTCTTCTGTGCTGTAACAAGTTCCAAAGTGACTGTTGGGGAGGTTTGCTATTTCTAGACACATTCCCTCACTCGTTTTGTGGCTATCGTGACCTTCTGTCCTTTTGTCGCACCTGCAACACTAGTGTGGACTTTAATGAACGCTCTGCCTTTTCCTTTGTGATGGTGGTTCGAGTGAAAGAGACTCTCCCGAAATACCGTACTGGTCAGGGTTGAACTTGAGGGCTTGGACTTGATAATATGGCTTGACTCAATGCCGGGATCGTCCCATGTACTGTGCTGGGAGCTGGGTGGTGCTTTGTTATGCTCCCCCGATTGGTTTGTATATATTGCCGAATGTTGGTTCGATTATATCTCGGGGTGGTCACTGCTGGCGGGGGGTACGGGAAACCGGGGGGGTGTTTGCTTCTACGATATTTCCTCCTCCATCTTTTCCCTTCCTTGGGGTTAGTTTAGTGGGCGACAGGCACGCTGCTAGTGGGTTGGGTCGTAGCCATCCGCAGGGGTGCAGGGTGGGGGGTTGAGGGGGGTTTGTTATTTTTCCTTTCTTTTGTTCTATGACCTTTCTTTTTCCCTTTTCTCTTCTTCACAAGAGATGTGGCGTATTCTCCTGATTTTTATTCCTCATATTCGGGTTTCGAGTGTTCGGTCTTCATATCCTGTATTCTGGGTGGGCGGGGTTTGGCGATGTTTGCCTAGGTTAACGGTAACGTATTGTTTTACCTCTGCCCTACACTGCTCTTGATGTCTTTCAGATGCTTGTAATTGTTGTGTATTTTCCCAAATTGATTTGCCCGTCCACCATTACGATATGTTCCTCCGTATGATGCCCGATATGTATATTTTCACTCTTGTGTTATAATTAATAAAAATAAATATAAAAAAAAAAGTTGACACGTTCACTTGACTTTTTCAAATGGAAGAACTAGTTTAATTGATCAGACATGCCCAGCTTTCTGGGACACAATCCAGAAATACATGCATTTTACTTGGTGTTTCCAGTGTATCACTGTCAAAGACCAGTCTCATTTTTGATCCAGAGAATCACTAAGTGAAAAAGCCCTCGGAAAATTTCCCTAAGCAATAATTACTTCGGACAAAATTCAATCTGACTTTGAGGTTTAACACTTTGAATGGTGTGTGTGCTGCCCCTACACTCATTATTGTCCTATATTCTTTCAAATTCCCATGCATTCACCACTTTAAAAAGTCAATTATATCACAAGATTCAAATATCTATTTGGCAGCTTCCAAATTGCTTTCAGGTGATTTCGATTAACTGCACTCTGGTAAGGGGGAAGTCCAGCTTAATATAAAACAAAGAAAGATGGCAGAAAAGATAATAGCAAGGACTGACACTGTGCATGGATATCATCAGCTCTGTCCCAGAAGTCGGATGCAGGTTGTGAGGAAGGACAGTTTCCCCAGTTCAATCCTTCTCTCTGCAGCAGGACTGGAACAAGGGTAACCTGATAGCAGCTGAAGTCAGTGGCAATAAACTTGCATGACTTCATGCCACTTGGGAACGACATTCTGCCATTTTCCTAATAGCTGCGTTAAAAAACAAATGTTTCCAATGCTTCATTTAGTAAAACAGAAAAAGCTGGGCTGAGTGGATGGTTTAATTACAAAAAGGCGAAAGCCTGCTTCCATTTAAGGCTCAGAAGATGAGAATGGAGCCGACGTTTCATTTGCACTTGTTTTCAATTTGTGAGATCTGATGTTTAAAATGCAGAGAATTACGTGTGCTACTTTAATTACTGCATTAAAAGTGTATAAGAATAAGTATAATGTGCATTGTAATGCTTTCTCTAGTGATGTTAATTTTATGAGCTTCGGTTTGCCTGCTTTGCATCAGCTCAAGCAATGTTGTAAGTTGGAAAGCGGCTGTTGTACAGCTTCAAACCTACACTAAGGCATAGGATAGGGCACATATACTTTCTTATTGTTTCACGTTAGACCTTGTTGGGGCACCAAGAGGTTGTATTTATCTAGCCCTTTCCTATAAATGAGGTCTCTAAAGAGGCCAATATCAGGATAGAGTTGGAATAAAATGTAATGGTCTTTAGTCAATGCTCATTCCTATAAAGGTTAAATTAAGGTCATCCGTGGTGGCCTGCTATAAATCATGGCTAACACGTTTTATCTCGGATCATAAAGCAGAGGCAGTGCACTCTAACCAAGCTTCCAAAAAACATCACATCCAGCCATTCACTCACTGGTCATAGTTCCAGGCGCTCCAAGAGCTGCCTTGCTCTTCCTTTGGTCAAGGCAACATCCTGTAAGATGTGATGGAAACTATTGGTTTGGTTAACAATTAATATTTATTTCATGACAAGAAAAATGCCCTTAGTTTCCAAATACACGTCAAGCACACTAAAAAAACAGTTAAGATATTAATAAGGTATGTTTGAGACAAATTAAAAATTAAAAAAGTCAGAATGCATTTGTTATATACCAATGTAAGGTCGAGGGTGAAACTTAGGAAAAGCAAGATAAACATTAAGTTGTCTATTGTAACGAATAGGTCATTCTAAATAGGAAAATAATATTATAATTAGGATAAAAAGGCAATTGCATTAGCAACATTGAAAGAAAGAAATTAAGGTGAGCACCACTGACCTTAAATGGCATAAAAAGGATAAGGTCCTCAGACAGGCTGTCAGGGCTTGACCAGGTCAGCCAGTAGTAGAGTTGTGTGAAATGGTCAGGAAAGAATGCTCGCACTAGGTGGTGGCCGACATGGCTTACGGTGTGGCGAGGGAAGGCGCAAGGGGGTCGCGCGGAGGGTGCTCGTTATTTATTTTTTTAATCAAAAAATGTACTTACCTTGCCGCCGGGTCCCACGTCTCTGCTCCTGCTCTCCTCGAAAAACAGGAAGCACAGCCAGACCCGCGTCTTGGTTCGATGCTCAACCAGGGAATGGGGGGCTGGGCATGTTCTCCATGCAGGCTGTAATGCAGCCTGCATTGAGAATGGGGAAAGTACACATGACTGGTTTGGGCGGCCCGAGAGGGCCGACCAAACAGTCATTGCGCACTTAGGAGTTGGCAAACCACTCCTCCCCTGCTCAGCTCCGAGAGGAAAGTCGCCCCGCCCACAGGCAAAGTAGCACAAACAGAAAATGATAAGTGACAGCTATTATCATTTTATGTTTCTACTTCTCACACTGCTTGAAAGCAGTGGGGCGATGCTCCTCCGCCATAGTGGAGGAGCCACGACTGCTCACACTTCATTATCAATGATCATCAAAAACCCATTTAAAGTATAACCTTGAAAAACGCCTTATTTAGAGTCTGGTGGATAGGATACTGAACCAAATGTATGACGGAGTGCTCACTCTTGCATACTCTTGGTTCACCCGCTCTATTTAGAGTCAGGCAAATCACCATGTTTCTGTCAGTGGAGCCCTGCTTAGCACCAGCAGAAACTTAGGCTGACGGAGATCGGACCATTGATCGAAATGCCTCCACCTTATTTAGGACAGATGTTTTATCTTACTTTGTATCCTGTGTGGGACTTTCAAAAAAAGTCTGGTGGTCCTCAACAGATACAAATTAAATGTCCCCATGATCTGAAAGAAACAAAATCTTTCCTTTTCACTTTGGAGCTTATTTTTGAAAAGTCAAAACTTTGATAGAGTCTTGTCAACAAAGTGCTCCAGGACTGACCAGAACTGGTTTGTACTAGGTAAAGGCCTCTCTGACTTCAGAGAGCAAAGGGAAAATTTGTATAAAAGAGGGGACCCAAACCCCAGAACTTTAGATCACTTTGGGAAACAAGAAGAACCTTTGGTGAGAAGAAGAACCAGAGAAACTGAGGAGGAGACTATCCCTAAGCTGAGTGCTGTTTGGGTGATTGGCCTGCAGTGGTTGCCTGACTGCCAAAGGAAGGAGAAAGGACTTTGTGCTACTTTCACATCAACTTGTAAAGGATCTCCAAGGGATTAATATAGAGCTTGCTTCCTGCTGAAGTCTCAGGGACAACAGACTTCACCAACCAGCTCTCTAAGAATTTTTTGGAAGTGCCTGCTGTTGTGTTGGGCCTTCTGAGGGACTGCGTGTCGCAAGGAGCTGGAAGCGCGACCGCAGCCACTGTTGTTGCATCACTGGAGAAGGGTGTCGCCACTGCCGCTGTCGCTTTGCCTTGCAGAAGCACCTCGCATCTCCGGAGAATAGTATCGCCGTCACATCATCAGAGAAGCGTGTCGCCACTGCAGCTGCTGTCATCGTATCACTGAAGAAGGGTGACAAGAGGCAAGAGGGCACTGCTTCTTTGCTTCTGCTCGAGTAGATTTTCTACTCATGCAGCAGCGTTCTCATCATGATTGGTCACAACCTGCCACGACTTCATGAGTTGAGAAAAGTTAGCTGGTTGCCATTCTAGCACCAGAGAATTGCACTACACAATGACAATTATTGCTCGCCAACTTAATGTTAGTGAGCCACGTGCAAAAGAAAAAATCTGCCACTCATCAGTTGGAGGAGTTTTGCCATAACTCCGTGTTACAAGCATACCGTGAAGTGGGAAAAACTCCACTAATTATGCCAGCGGAGCGGAATGTATCGCTCACATCTAATGATTACCAACTTAAGCCTACATTCTGTAGTATTTTACACAACTGATACTGGATTCCAGTGGCCCTGGTCTGATCTGGACTGAGCTATCACCCTTTGTGCTGGAGATGTGGTCTGAAAGAGAGTAACCTTTGTATATTTTATGGACCTGCTTGGTTCTCTCTGCCTATTGGATTATGGTCTGGGACAAAAAACCCACTTCAAGCCCTACTCCATTTTGACCATCTGTGAAAACAGCACTCCTTCATGATATTTTGGACATCCAGGAGGTGCCTTCCCATTGGATGGCAACCTAACTGGCGGTTGCGTGCATTGTCCACCAATTAAAAACTCAAACATCGCCCACCCACAGAAAATGGCTGACAGAATCTTTGATTAGCCTCTTACAATGACTAATGTGCAGAATTCAAGATTCAGAGAGATCTGGACTCCCTTTCTAGACACTTGGTGATACCTTGACATCCATGCAACACTAAACATTGGACATGACAATCATAAGATTTACTAAACATGGGCTTACCAGCACTATCATGACCCCGGTCTTCCCATGCACTATACAAATACACATAACATAATGTCATTGTTGCTGGATAATGACGGCAATAATGTAACCATGTAAACTTCAATAAAGATTCATTTAAAAAATCAAAAAATATTACAATATTCCCAGAAGTGTACTGCATAACATTTGCACATACACACTGATTTAAAACTGTAGAGGTGTGCATCCCGTTTGCTTTGGACTTTCCTTGTCCCTCCTTAGACAATCCCAATAGCCTTTAGTCTTAATTAAGTACAAAACTGCATTAACATAATATGTACACGAGTGTGGACACTATGTACAGAAACACTGAAGGCATCCTATATACTCTGTAAAACAGACACAAAGCACACATATAAAACCGTGAAATGGCCCTGGGGTGATACAGTGTAGACCATCACCTAGGTGGGCTGCCAGTCATGGCTGTCCTGTAGAAGATGAGCTACCGGCATGGAGTTTAGGACAGTGTAGCCAAATGAAGTTTACACGTATGAAACTTGCTTGTTCCTGGGGAGACCAAGAGGTGGGTGCAGTGATTCAGCTGCTGATTTGTTACCAGGTTCACTGGAATTATACAGTAGGGGAGGGCCAAATTGTGTGGCAGGATTGAGTACATTATGCTGCAAAAAAAGGCAAATTATGCTGCACAATGCTGCACATTTTGTGATAGTATTACTTCAATATTTGATCCTTTTTACACTGTTTGGCATTGCTTGCACCTCATTGCTACCAGTTTAACACCACCAAAATAGCAATAAGCAGCAGAAAGTTGACCAGTCAACCATTGCAAAGAACCCTCCACTGTGCAGCAACACCTGTTGCTGCATTTTTAGTAACTTTTGAAACGTTTGATAAATAAAAATACATTGCATCTGCAGAATATGCAGCAGATGATGGATAGGTAGCAAATGTGGCAAATCTATAATTATACCAAAAACGCTGCAGCCGTACAATCGACTAACTCCAGCAGCCCTGTTCATTACAGACATCCTGTGCCACCCACTTCTAAATGAGGCCCAGAGAGAGTCATGAAAGGTTGATGATTACTGGTCATCTTCCATAATTCAGTGTAAGTAGTAGTATTAAGTAATCATTTATTTGTACATGATTAATTAAAATCTTTACAAAATTATAAATAACATCAGTAAATACATATAAAAGAAAATCATTTGTACTTAGTCTTATCAGATAAAAAAATTGGTTAAGATCAGTTCATGGTTATCCTTAAACCTTAGTGTTCATCACACGCTCTTAGTCTTTTCCCTATTAAGTCAAAGAACTTTACAACCTGGCAGTTCAGTTTGGTGTTGTTGGGATTGAAGCACAGTTTAACAGCCTGCCTGCAATTCCGAACGCCATATAGTTTGAAGGATGGTCGTAATAAGTTGTACCTCAAGTACTTTAGTTTGGGACATATGCAAATCGGTAATTCAGTGGATGTCCTGTTCTGCCCATGTGCTGGTTCCTCCATCCCATTTGGAGTCTGGGAAAAATCGCAGTATTTCCATCGGGAAATACTGCGACTCAACCAGCAGCATCGATGCCACAGGGCTGCCCATGTTTCAAAGTGTGAAACCCCACCCTATTTGCTAATCCAGTTCAGCAATTAATGCTTCATTGTGATTTTGTTTAAAAAAACAAAATCCTACTTTAGGGATGGTTTTAAAAAACAAAAATTATGCAAAGTGGGCCACCATGACATGACAGCCCTGCTGCTATTGCATTGTCACCAAAGTGCTTCCAACAATTTGGCTTGAGCATTTCAGTTGAAATTCCCTGCCACAGTGGCAGGGAATTTTAAATATGGTGCTCCAGCTTCTGCTGGATCAAGGTGGCACATCTCTGCTGTCCAGCGGCGTGGCCCCCAGGTCTCAGAGGTCTCTATTACCTTCTAACCCATGAGGTATATTTTTTTCTTATGATCAGACAGAGCTTTTTTAATGTAGTGTGAGATCTTATACTACAGCCATGTAGCCCATTGCAGAGTGCTCAACAGGTTGTTAAAGGCCCTGAACCCAAGGCCTTTAATGAGGGTGAGGGCCTTTAACAACAGGTAAAAGCCTGAAGCAAAAGGGCTATAAGGCATTAGAACATTACACCCACTAAGAGTAGAATTTTCTAAATTCAAAAGGGAGAAACAGAAAGACACACATTGGACTGTTGGAGCAGAAGGCTTATACCGGCCCTTATAAGCCCAGAGCTACTGCATTGTCTTCAATGGAGTTCACAACATTCCACTGTTCTCATAACACATATTTTATTGGATTCTCTCCTAGGGGGATCATAATCTGGGAGGCTGATTTACAAAGGGTCACACCAGAAAGTTAAAAATCTGAATCCTTCTGGGAACTCCTACTATTGAAGAATATATCTGACCTTTTTTACAATTGACAAAGGTTCAGAGTGTTCAGCCACTTTTTGACATTTAGGCTTCCTTAAATGAGTTGTGTGGAGTGGAATCCCTGAGTGGAATTGTGCCTTGCACAATTATCAGTGGTTCATAGCTTTTCTGGGTGTGAGAACACCTGAAACCCAATTTTTCCTTTTTGTAAAATCTGGGCATTGAAATCACTTTCATAAAGGGCTGAATTGTAACTCAGACCTTTTTCTCGGGTCTGCGACCCTTGGAAAAAGAATTGGGGAGCACGCAATGTTCCCCCTAGCATCCAACAGTCTCTCATTCCTTTCGCCACCCTTCTCATCCCTTCCCTTCATGCCCTGCCTTGCACTAGCTTCCACTCTGCACACATTTAGCACCTGCTCAGAGGAGGTGGTAAATGTAAATAGAAAACCCCATAGAATTGGGAATTCTGTTTGGATGTCGGCAGGGACATATCTTGGTCAGTAAGATTGGGGGTGGGAGACTCCAATTTTTGGACAATCAGAATGGCTTATAATTAGGGTTCCCAGTTTTCCATTTTTACTGATTTTTACAGATAAATACAGACAGAAAACAACGTGTTTCATGTCTGTAATTATTTTTAAAAGCCAAAAAATACTGAAAATTGTAGTTCTTGTGAGATACTCTACATGCTGTCTTTCATGAACTGCAGGCAAAACCTGAGCAGATAGACAGCATGGAAGTTACAAAACAGGATGAAGTTTCCTTAAATACAGGCATAAGTCAATGTATATTTGCAGTATAACTCTAATAATACCTGTGGGTGTAGTGTTTTGTTATATGTGGCTGTCTAATATGCCAAAATGCGACAAGCATCCACATATGAGTGCCATCCAAGAGTTAAATAAATATGGAATATACAATTTTCCAGCTCCATTTATTTTCAAAACATTAAATAAATATGGATAAACACCAATAAGAAGCCCCCCCCCCCCCAAATAATGGATAAATAGACAGAAATGTTAACAAAAGAAATACAATAAAACCGGGAGCCCTACTTATTATGTTTAAATACAGCAGCGGCCTGGCCAGGTAAGCCCCGTGGAGCAGGCAGGGGGATAGGCGGGGAGTCGGCAGACAACAGAATAGCTCAAATTAAATCAATAAATAATTCCTATTTAGTCGTTTGTCGACATCCCCCGCCCCTCCCTACCGACCTACCGCGCTTACCTGTACCGCTGCTGCTGTTTAGATACTTAATACAACAAGCAAGGTGCAAGAGAGGGGCCAAAGGGGCAGCAAAAAAGGGAGAGGATTGCAGATTGGTAGGAGCACTAAGAGAGAAAACTCAATATTTTTTAAAATAACCAATACTTTTGAGGTCTTTGAAACCAGAGAGTGAGAGTGTGTGTGTGCGTTTTTGTCAGTGTGTATGTAAACATTTCAGCTGAAGTCTGACTGACATCCCACAATACCCGACTGAAAGCACCTGTACCCAACTATTTATAATAAATACATGTATGGGGGTTGTAACACCCCAAACATTCCTCTGAAGCTATGCCCCTGGATGTATGGCAGGAAAATCTGGTCCCGCACAGCAGCTTCTCATTCTGTGGGGTTTCACTCATAATTTCAGGATTGTGCTGAACTTTTACCTCATTGTGCCGTTATTTATGGGTGAAGAGTTTCCATCCCGTCAGTACTGTGGAATATTTAGAGGCGAATTGATTTCCAGCCTTATTCAAATGCCTACTTTTTACCATGGAAAATTTCAACAGCTTGAAAAAGTAGGTCTGTGTAAATGAAACAAAACTTTTTTCTCTCTATATGCTAAAAATATTTTTCCTTTTTGGGAAACACGTTCTCTTGCACCTCATAAACTTACAAAAAGGTTGTTCACTGCCCATTTCTGCCCCGATAGAACGGCTAGGGGGGGGTCGACCTCAAATCTGGGGAACTGGGTTCGAGTCTCGGCAATGACGCTGAACATCCTGTGATTCCGGGCAAATCACTTAATCTCCCCGTGCCTAACAATAAAATGAATGTGTCCTCATGTAATGCAACTGGTGCTATGTGAAGTGCTTTGATACCCGATTCGGGTCTAGTTTGCGTTATATAAAACTCTGTAAAATAAAATAAAAATAAATAAATACATTTGATGAGACCATATCTGTATACGTTTCCAGGGGAGGGTACACCCTGTAACAGGTATGTGCATGCCAACTCATTAGTGTTTGTGAATATTCAGCTGATTATAAGTGCTACATCAGACAAAACATAAACGATCCTGCCCTCATGGAATTCATTTAGGTGTCACCAGGGGTCACAGCTGCGACCCCTTGCTTGCCCCCTGCAACTCCTGGCACTGCCTTTGCGACCTCAGGCATATCATTGCCAGGAGCACAGTATCAGCTCCGCTCTTATTGTATTCTCTCAATGTTTTTATTACACTAATAGTGAATAATGTTTAATTGTTCACTATTAGTGTAATAAAAAATGAAGTACAATTAGCTGGCAGCTGAGGTAAATAAAAAATGCTTTTAAATGTACATTGTATGTGTATTTGCAGGTGAGTGTGTGTTTACTAGAGAGAGATTGTGTGTAAGTAAGACTGTGTGTGTATGTGTACGGGTGTGAGTGAAATTGAAGGTCAAAAGGCATGTGATGCCACTTCGACTACCCCTGGCTTTTAGTGAAATGACGTTCATGGCTGCTTTCTTTATTCTTACAGTGCGCACGATGCACCCCCTTTGCAGAACTTATTCGTGCGTAAATTAACCTTATACACCTAAAATCTCACCATTCCTTGACATGTGAATCAGGGGGTGCAATTTGCACTCGGATACAGCTGCTTTAGCGAATATGTGTTCGTCTTACATATTGAAAACCTCAAACCTAATTAATTTAAGTATGCATGCATCTTATGATCAAAATGTTACCCCTACAACTAATTGTCTATTTACTATAGAAATCAAAGCATTATTTTTAAATCCTGTTCGAAAACAACTCTGGGTAAAAAACGAAAAATAATTAATTCGAACCTAAAGTTATCTAACCCATCAGAAAGCAAAAATAATGTTCACAGCATGCCAGTTTGAAAGCATTATAATACGTTACGTACCCAAAGAAGTGAAGTCGTGAAATACTAAACTTTCTATTTAACTGTTGACAGTATATCTGTTAAAACTTCCTACTATTTCAAATTCTACTTTCTTTTTTCGTCACAGTTCTAACAGTGAGCCTCAGTTGCCAGTAGATGGCGCTACCTTCACCAATATTATCCTCGCGTTCTGACATTTCAGACAACCGTGTAAATTATGCACGTTACATTTGATATTTCCTTTCTGGCTCTCAGTTCTCCAGCATGGATACTGTGTTAATGCCCCACTTGGCATTTTTCGGACAGAGTTCTTAAATATGTTTTTACAGATTGCTTCCATTGCTGATACAAGTTAGGAGAAAGGTCTTTGCTGGCCAAACTACATCTATTATATGAATAACAGACATGATCACCATATTATTTAAATAAATAATCATTGGTACAAATAAGTTCATTGTCATTGTTGGTTCGATTCCCACCGGACCACCACAAAAGGACAATGCACTCACCCCAATCTAGGTTGCCCTTGCTCCCAGGGCGTGCTAACTACCCCAGTTGGTGTCTACGTATCCAGAAATCCCCCACCATGAGGAAAATGTGGCCATGACAAGTAATTTGCAAGATAGACGGTCCTGAAGTTGTGTGACAAACGTGAGGCCCCACCAGTGGAGTCCAGGTGAGGTCGTGAATATTCAAGGGTACAGTGCAGTGCACCACTACACTGAGGCCAAATACCCTAGCGATGGACAGTTTTTCTTTGTCGCTGATTATCACCCTTTTATCATTGTTGATTTATCAGTTTCCTTTTAGGTGGTGGATTTGTTCTATTTTGCCATGCTCAGGGCTGAGGACCACTCCAAGGCTAAGTGCTCAGGTCCCTGGGCACACGATTACCTCCTCGTTTATTGCTTCTTGGCCCATACAAGTTTCTCCAAGAGTCTCCCTGGAAGTCCATGCAAGCATGTCTTGACATCTCTCACTCTGGGGAAATGCCACTGTCCTGAGCCACTAGCTAAGGGACCTTCCTGAATCCTTGAGACATCCCCGTCCGTTTGGGGAGGTAGAGGTACCCACAGCTTCAAGCTCTGGGTACCCTTATCCACTTGCATCTCCAACATCTCAGTGGTTACAGCCTAAAATTGGCCTTTTGACTGATGTTTTGTTCTATGAGACAGACTCCATGACTGACAGTGCAGAATTTCTAGTGCGGACACACTGCCTTAAGCAAGGATGTCACATTGTGTACCATGCAGGCACCCACATGGCCGAGGTCTTGTATTACCTGGCCCTCTGACAATGCAGGAGGTGCCTACAGGGCAGAAGTGACCTCTGCAGTGCTTGTTATGGGATCGTTTGCTGTTTGAGAGTTGTGCTGGTCCTCTCACTGTGGGTAGTACGTGCCTCCTACTGCTGTCCACTTGTGTCCTTGAACTCCGACCTCAGGAACCGTATTGTTCAATTAGTCAATAGGTTAAAAAAGCACACTTGATTGAAATCTGACTCAGGGCCTGATTACGAGTTTGGTAGTTCTGGTGCGGGCTGCCACGCCAGCGTCCCACTCCAGGAGTGCCAAACCTGTAGTCAGACTGCCCGCCAGATTAGGAGTTATCTCGTAGTCTGGCAAGCTGTCCTTTGGTGTTCCTACAACAGTGACTATTAAAAAGGTATGGACTACAAACTTCATGCTGTGCAGGAAACGGGGGGCATGCAGAAAGAGGGGCACACCATGTACCCTCCAGCATGCATCCCATGGCCCGGAGGCAACAATGGTGCCACACTTTTAATGGTGGGCTCCCCGCTGTTCGAATTGGGGGTCTCTAGTTGGCACAGGTATACACTTGTGACAAGCAGGGACCCTCTCCTCTAGTCAGGGCAAGGGAACTACCCTTCAAGAATAACCCCTGCTCACCCACTAGGTTGCGTGGCGCGAGCAGACAAGGCTAATCCTCAGGGCGCAAGTCAGTTAAGCATTTATGATCACACACAGGAAGAATACTGGCCCACCACAAATGGACACCAGACTGTAAGTTGTATCAAACATACGGGTACTTTATGTAAAAGATATAACATATGCTGCAGTAATTATCACAAGACAGATAACACTTCTAAGATATGGCCACAGTGCTTACTTATTCCTAAGAGTTCTTTTATTGGTTTTACCAGGGTTTGTTGCTGTGTCCCGGGTGCTTCATACTGAGGGACATGACCCTCGTAGATTTACTGTGTGCAGGGAAAGAAAACGTTGCGGACCCTGAGTCCGGGGGACGAGGCTCACAGTTCTTGGTTAGCCACAGGCAGGGAAAGTAAACGTTCCGGACCCTGACTCCGGGGGGGGAAGAGGCGCACAGTTCACTGCAACCCTTGCGACTCCGGGTGCTTCTCTTCTGTCCTTGGGATGCGGAGTGAAGCGTGGGAGGCAGCGAGGCACTCTGCGGCGGGGCCGTACCGTACCGGGGGCGTCCTGGGTGTGAGGCGGCCTCCTCGCAGTGTGGTCCGGGTCCTAGTGCGCACCGTACTGGGCTTCACGGCGCAGTACGTTTCGTAGAGGGCACCGGGCGGTATCTCTTGCGAGGTGCGCTTCGAAGTACACGCCTTCCGGGCTTGTCAACGAGGTGCGAGCGGAGAGACGCGACGTCTGATGCCTCGCCGCGGTCCCAGCCTGTCTTTTCCAGGGGTGGGGGCTCTTGGCGGACTGCGGCTCAGAGGGGAGTCGGGGCAGGGCGCGGGGCGGTCCGGCCGAGCGGGCTCGGCTCCTGGGAGGAGCGGTGGGGGCTCGAGGTGGGAGCGGGCAGGCACGGGCTACTGAGGGGCAGGATGCGGGCGGCCCAGGCGGAGCAGGGCACGGATTCAAAAGGAGCGGTGCAGCTCTAGGCGGGTCGGCCGGATACGAGCTGCCGAGGTGAGAGCGAGGCACTCCAGAGGGGGGCCCAGCAGTGGGTCAGGGAGGATCAGGCAGAGTCCAATGATCCTGGGACTCTGGTCAGGGGGCCAGCTCAGCTACAGGCCCTTGGAGATCGTCAGAGGCCCCGTGGTTGCAGGACTAGGGCCAGTGGGTCAAAGGGGGTCTTTGGAGGTTTCTTCTTGTCTTCTTAGCAGCAAGGTTATTTGTCCTCCGGCAGAGATTCTTCTTTGGGCTGACAGGATCTGATCTCTTGGGAGTAGGGCTCTGTCTTTTATACAGTATTTCTTTTGTCTTGCCAGGCCAGAGGGGCCTTTGCATAGTTCCTTTCAGTCTCTGAGCACTTTGTTGTGCAGGGTCTGCCTTCTGCTTTCAGGGTGTGGGGCAGGGACAACAGACGCTCCGCAGGAGGTGGAGCCAGCATTGAGAGGCCAAGTACAGTCAGGAGCACTTTGTTGACAGTCTTCCCTCTTCCTGGGCCAGGTGTCGGGCAGAGTCATCAGTCGCTCCCCAGGAGGTGGAGCCAGTATTGTGGTGGCAGAGCACAGCCCTATTCAGAGCCAAGGGACACTCCCACCCCCCACCTTGGTGCCATCCCTCCATTCACCACCTGTCATCCCTAGCCCTGTCACTCACACAACCCAGAAAGCAGTTACACATCCTGGCAGAGGCGGGCTGAAATGGTTAGGCAAGTAATGCTAACTTTCTCAAAGTAACATTTGCAAACACAGGACATTAAAATAAACTTTACTAAAAGAAGTATTTTATTATTCTGAGTTCAGGCATACTAAATTCGACCTTCTACCATGTTCCCTGAGCCTGCTGGGATTATAGGGTGTAATATTTCCAGCAGCCCATCTTGGCCTATGAGAACAGGTAGCTAAGCATGGGCGGATTTTGCGGATTGGCAATCCGCGAACTTGCGTATTTACGGATTCGCAATCCGCGAAGATCCGCGAACTCTAGCGGACTTGCGGATTTTTCCGTTTTTTGTGTTGGCGCGTGTTCGCGCCGATTTTGGGACAAGTTCGCAATTGCGAACTTACTTTTCGGCTTGCAACGGCCGCGACTATGTTGTTTCTACGTCTGGTTTATCATCACAGGTTCACAGCACCCTCTGTTTCACCACTGCCACCCTCTGGGACACCCATGCCACCCTCTAGTACATCCTCACAGGCACCTATTAGGTTTATTTATTACTGTAGATTATGGTGGTTGAAAAAAGCTAGCACACCTGCCCTTCTTCAACTGCCATCAATTAATTTGTGTTTCATTAATGTGTCAGTAATTTTGAAAGTTCCAGTCTGGCTGGCACCTGCTTCCTTCCTTATCTGTAATTTGCTTTTTGTTGCAGTGAAATTTTTTTTTTACAGGACCTTTATGGTGCTATTCTATGAGCCTGCTGTTTGGGTCATAGCAGGGTCATAGAATTGTTGCAAACTCTGGAGGGGCCCATCAGGAAGCACTACCTTGAATGTTACTAATGTTAAGTTTGAACTTTTGCACCTGCTCATTGCTTTCATTTTAGCTAAAATCGTTTTTTTTGCAATTTCGCGCGTTATTTGGGGCGCGAATCCGTGCGAGATCGATTTCGGAAGCCGCGAATACGTGCGAATACAAAATTGTTTTTGTTGCGACGTGTATGTTCGCGTGATCTTGCGCGTGTTCGCGAGGCGCTTCTAGCTATTCGTTTGCCAAGTTACCCTATCGGTCGTACACGGGCGCGGCCATCTTGTTGGCGTGACGTAATTCCGTTTCCGCCCGCTATGTGTAATCTCGCAAAGTGTGCTGCTCGCGAGTACAAGTTCGCGCGTACTCGCAAGGAAAATCTCGCGCGAACTTACCCACGCGGTCGTGAACGGGCGCGGCCATCTTGTTTCTCATTCATTGCTATGGTTCTGGGCATGCTTTCTCTATCCTCTCTCAATCTCTGCCATCCTTTGCTTGTTTGAAGTTTTTTTGATCTAATTTTACTTATTATCTAACCCTCTATTTTTCTAGCTCTATATTTTTGTGTTTTCTGCAGCTTTTAGTTACTTTTAAACTACTTTTTTAAACTCTTTTATTTTCTTCTTCACTATTCTATTTCTTCTTTATCATTTAAGTTTATTTCTGCCCAGACCATGGTAAAGGGAGCCGGGAAGCACCCTGAGAAGGGGAAGGGTCCCGCACCCCGTGCCCGGCTCCCGTGCGGGCGTTTAAGGGGGGAGCAAGTGGTCCCGAGGGAGATCTTTAGCGCGGAGGAAGTGGCGGCACTGATCTTCCATGTCCAGCGCCGCCTCCCCAAGACGATCCTGGGAGGCGGCAAGATCGCGACCGGCTATGGCATCCGGGAGCGCCGCCAGCGGTGGGAGAAGGTGTGCCGGGCCATGTACAAGATCTCTGGGGTCCGGCGCACATATAACCAGGCCACCCACCGCTGGACCGATGTCATGGACCGGGAGCGGGACTTGCTGGACGCGCTCGGCGTAGAGGTCCCCGGGCTTGGTGAGTAGTAGTAGTAGTACATTTACTACTCTGTTTTATCCTGCTCTGTTATTTGCAAATCTTTGTTCTTTACCAAGAGCAATAATGCTGCCGATTACATTGAGGTAAATTATATTTCAAAATCTTCTATGCATTTCATTTTCAGGTGCACTGCTCTCCTTCTCAGTAGCCTTGCTTGCTACTATGCTTCTTTGTTTTGTATGTTGTGTTCAGAAGCATTTCATTGGCCTGAGAAATTATGTATCAGTGTACTGTAAAGAAAAGAACTGCGTAATGCTAGACAGTAAGGGTCATATTTTCAATTACCGGCGCATCCCTGCAAAGTAGCAGGGATGCGGCAGTAATTGTGTGCCATGCCACCACCACCCATTGGCCCAAAACGTCACAGAAGCCTTACGCATCTGTGCCGTAAAGGCAGCGCATTGCTGGAGTTGCGTGCCAACGATGGCGCAGCTCCAGCAATGCTCTGGGGTACCCTATCTCCCCAATGCTGCATCAAGCCGTACGTCGGCTTCAAGCGCGCAGGGTTTGAGTCATGCATCATTGTCATAAAAATGACTGATTGACATCTTGTAGATTTCCCTCAGCCACTTTTAGGATTCGTTCCTGCGCAGGTACGCCCTCCCTTGCGCCGGAACGCCCCCTGATGGCGCAGGGCTTTACAACGTGATGCATCGCCCATATGCCCATATGTGTTTTTTTTTTTAATATATACGCCGCACCAACACCATGGCGAGTCTTTTGTTCTGCCGCTGCGTCAGAAAAGGCACGCAACAATGGAGGAAAATCAGCCGCAACTTCCGCAAGGGACTTATAAATCAGCCCCAACAGACTGAAGTCCAGTGTCCTTCCTTTAGACAGTCACATGGCTATCAGAAGAAATAGTGGCGGTGGTGGCGGGTGGATTGATAGTTTGAGTATTCACTGATCTGCAAGCAGGATGGACTTTGTCTGTCACGTGTTGTGCACTACTGCCTGCAGTGCCAGGCCTAGGCAAACCTCTTTAGTAGTCTGTTTATTGAGTTACATAGGAACTTTCTAAGTCAACGTTCCGCAAATCAGGCAATACGAATAACGTAGTATACCACATGAGATAGATCCCGTGGAATAGTTGTCTATCTATTTGCTATTTTTCCAAAATATGTTGTTATTGTTCTTTTGAAATGTTTGATTTGGTTGAAAAATCTCATCCATGTTTTATGGTTTTTCTTTCTTTCATGTTGTACATCAGCTCCCCCCAAGGGCAAGAGGACACAGGAGGAGGGTGCTGAGGATGCAGGCCAGGATCGGGCAGGCGAGGGCTCCTTTGCTGGCCCCAGTAAGTTTACATTTTACTAAACAGTACCTATTTTTTCCTAGCGTTCCTCATTCGATTTTTTCTAAATCGTCTTTGATCTTCTTGTAGACTGGATATAAATTCTTATCCTGCCTCGAATATGATGACTCCCTGTGGTATTACTAGACTATTCTTATTAGTCTGTCTGTGTAGCTAACTAAGATTGGACATTTGGCAATTCCATTGGACTCCCATTATATTCAGCAATACCTCTATGCACTGTCTCCTTACTGACTAGATAGTGTGGCAGAGTCATTCAGCTCCCGAAGTCACCGATTATAGATCCCCAATGATCTCTAGATTATCGTACGCAGGACAAGAGAGTAGTACGGAGTCACAGCACAGTCAAGAAGTGTCAGAGGCACTCATGCTTGCAAAAATTCCAAAACCTTTAGCTCATCCACTCTAGTCTAGAGGAACAAAAACCACAGAGTCTATTTAAGTGTAAAAGCTTTATTAAAAGTAAACACATTTATTGAAATCTACTTTGTCATAAAACTATTTAACTGTAAACGGAAAAGTGGTTAGTGCTGACGATTAATTGGACACATTTCTTGTGGTCGAGCCGAACTCTCACCTACTTTGAACTTGATCCTGGTCGTGTTCTTAGGACTCAGGAGTCAAGCTTCTGTCTGTTAGGAGAAAAAGTGGTGCGTGTTAAAAATCAAAAGCAAGCATTCATCAGTTGTGCATAAAAGTGCAGCAAGACAACAGCCTTCCCTGGAAAATGGGACATTTTTACTATGGCGTAGACAGTCACAAATTATTACATTGTATTCTGTTTTTTTAACATTTCTCCTAGACCAAATATTATATAGTAGTGAGTGGTGTATTCTAACTTTCTTAAATGTACTTTGTAGGTGTAACATCTGGTGACGGGGCCAGCGCGGAGGTGGCTGATGTGTTGGACTTGGACTCGGAGGCCTCTGGGGAGGATGCGGCGGTAGAAGAGCTGGTGGCCGTTCCTGTGGGGGATCAAACGGTGGTGGCGGAAACAGGTAAGCTATATATTCCTTACTTATTGAGATTGAAGACTGCATAGTGTGCTTTCTGCACGGGTGTATTACAATTACAAATCAACCAGGTAGTAGCCTCCTCGAAATGTACTTCGACTTAGCTGTGAAGTTTTTGGTGAGAAGAATCCCAATAAGTTCTTAGACGAACGTGATGGATGGGATGAACGAAAAGCGAAAGAAGGGTGTAAGTAAGTGGGACGCGAACTTGTATGATGGCTGGCAAAGAAGAACGATATGTGTTTGCTTGGACCCAGAGGTGGCTGGGAAGGAAAGAATATGGTATGGTGCATGGCTGGGTCAATGATGAAGCAAGGATGGGTGGAAGGACAGCAGCCTGGGTGGGTGAAACAGAAACTGTATGTGTGCGTATACTTTGAATGAATGGATGCCTGGAGCATGGTATTCTCTGACTCTTACATAGCAAATGTGTATCTAGAGAGAGTAGATGGTCGCCAGGTGAAGTAAGTGTTACCTTGAAGAGCATGTACCACCGCACCCGCACGTCCGTCCCAGTGCAGGGAAGGCAAGGAAAAGAAATTGTAAATGTGTCCA
The DNA here is from genome assembly GCF_964261635.1 of Lissotriton helveticus. NCBI lineage: Eukaryota > Metazoa > Chordata > Amphibia > Caudata > Salamandridae > Lissotriton > Lissotriton helveticus. The sequence continues at coordinate 305,199,441 of NC_136067.1, read as the reverse complement.
ATACTTCCATGAATAGTAGCAGTACTTTGTATTGCGTTTGCATTCACAGCATATATCTGGTTATTACGGTGGACACTCCGTACCTCTCTTAATAACTTTAGTTTACTTGTAGTACGTCATTCATGTGTGGGTGTATCACTGTGTTCACTCAATATTAAGCAAAGCACCTAAAGTCATCTCATCTGTCATTAAATACGTCCCATGTGAAGTGATAGATAATCAAATTAGTTAGCTTCTTCAGTTTCCTTTTCTAGTACTCATTTGCACTGTAGGGTGAAAGGTAAATTAATTAAGCAGTAGCCCTTGTAACAGAGTATTCTCAGTGCCACCCGTAATAGAAAAGTAATAGCTTCACCACCTGCATGTACTGGACCGGTACAGTAACGCAAGTCTGTCTCCATCATCATGGTGTGCAACTTTTTTTCTCGGGTGCAACTTCACTGTGCTGTGTCCATGTCATTCTGCCGGCTTGCATAAGATAACGTACCCATTTCCCTAAACAAGAGAGAAGAAGAAGAATAAGACTGGTGTACTGTCATAGTCGACTGTAATGGAAGTCCATAGTGGTCGTAGAATTAGTTCATTAAACTACCACTACTGTTAGAGCAAGGATGCAGAAGTGGGAGGGTTACATAGATACTGTCCTCAATAGTTATGTACTGTGCTTTCAATTTGCTACTTGTACTGTGACCCAACTTTCGGCTCAATCACTTTGTGTTATTAATAAGGAGCATTGGTTACAGACTATGTCTTTCTTTCTTCATATAGTTGCTCCTTCTTCCAAATCAACAACAAGGAGGGAGCAGGCTAGATTGGCCCGGCAACGGAGGCTGGAGGCCACAGTCGCCGAGTATCGGCGGCTGGTGGCCCTGGAGGAGGAGGAGGACACGCAGTCGAGCGGGGCAACATCTTCGACTGCATCCTCCTCCGTGACTAAACCAGCGGGACCGAGCCGGGCTAAGAAAGCCGACCGCCACCGCCAAGCACCCGAAACACCAGCTGCCCCCCACAGGAGCTGCAAGGAACGCCAACACCGCCTACGAGTCCGCATGTCCAACCTGGAGCAGGAGGTCCTGAGGTATAAGACCTTGGTTAAGGGCCTCCGCTCCGAGCTTGCCACCCTCCGCAAGGAGTATGATGCCCATGCCGCATCATGCACCAGCACCAGCACCCTCCAGTAGTGGAGTGTCCCTTGCCCTTTTTTTATAGACTTTTGGGGGGTGGGATTTGGGAGTTGGGATCGTTTTGGGACGTTTCAGAGACAATCGTTGGGGTTAGGGTGGGTGAGGGAGATTATTTTGTTAGGGATAAATAAATATATTTTTCAACTACTTTATCTGACCATACCTGTTTTTTACTGCTTTTCAGTCTGGTGGGTGGGGGGCGGGGGTGTAACAGTAACTTTGTTTTCCTGAACAGTCGTAGGACTTTAGTAGTACAACCGTCAAACTCTTGTCTACTCCGAAATAATACTCCATTATACTACCTCCCACCAAACGCTTATCTTACCTGTAATTTGTGTTAGAAATTAGGGCTAGGCCCAGGGCTGGCTCCAGGTGAAATGGGGATTAACGTTGTCATTCCTGGGCGGGTGACATTTCCTCATTGCGGTGTTACTAGTGGTGTGACACAGTGGCAGTTGCATGCCTATGGAAAAAAAGAAAACGAAACCTTGTTTGTACTCCTTACTGTAGCATTACAACGGTTACGGTACGATCGAGAAAATAGCAGGTGACAGTACACTAGAACAGTGCCATAATGTAGCCTAACAAATGGTAAAGTATTGCAAGTATAACTAGTACTTGCGTTGAATTTATTTGACATTGGCTACTACTACTAGAAGATATAGTACTGAAGCTGAGTAAGTCTAGAAGATATCCTCGTATTCCTTCACCAGCCTGTTGCTGCTATCACCTTATCCTCCCCAGCAAGTGTGTGGAATTATTGATGTCATTTTAGTCAGACATCAAGCAAAACAACACAGCCCGGGGGAAGAGGGTTAGGGTTTGTAAAATGGATGGGAATGGGGGTTTCTTTTTGGGTAGGTTTTGTTGAGAGAAGAAAAAAAAAGCAGAGCATGGACAAACAATAATTGAAGATACAGAGTTTACAGACAATCTTTGGTTACAAAGTAAAGGTAAGCACATGCAGTCACACTCATAGAATAAAAGACAACAATGGATACTGTATCTGTATTGCGTATGTTGTTGGAGTTGTCCTGTTGAAATTGGTAAGTAAGTTGCATGCAGCAAACAATTCCTCTTATTGGCGGCACTCCTCCATTCCAGCTGACGCTTCGTCCATCAATGTGGTGGTGACCACTGACAGAAGAGACACCCTGTCCACTGCCTGCCTGGCGGATGTTGACTGAAACCCGGCCTGTAATTATTGAACGGAAAACAGGAAGTGCTATTACAATACCACTGATAAATAAATAAAAGGTATGTACGCTGTGTGGTTCAAAAAGTCACACTTTGATGATGCCTAGCAGAAAAATGGTTACAAAACGTACTTTGAAAGTAACAGTAGACCCAAATACAGACCGTGGATTGTATTCAAACCACTTGCCTTCAAGCAAAAGTATCCATAGCCAGCATCGCTCCAACAGTGCTCTACAACAACAGAACCGCGTTGCAATAGAACCCCCCTAAACACATGCAATCCTGCTGCTAGGGCTAACCCTAACGAACCCTAACTTACAAAGTGCCAAAACTGGTGTTTCCTTATGGATTTTGTCCAACTAACTTCTAGCCGGTATTAGACCTTCCCAGGAATGCCCCAGGCAAGACCCGCCAACCCACCCGCAAAAAAACACCCGACACAACACCACCAAACAGCGAAAAAGCTAAATCTCATACTTACAATGTCTCTCGGCCTTCGGTCCAAACGCGGCGCTGTGCAGCTAGGTCGTCATCATCATCATCAATCATCATAACTCCTGTTTTCCACCACGGATTTCCTGAAAAGCAAATGCAATCAAGATTAGACTGTCGCAGCAGTGCTTCGACAGAGACCCCGGCCGCAACCCACCCACGAACAGCAGGAAGCCCCCCAAAACGCTACATTGAGCAAGATGTCTGAAGAAATGGCAAAAAAAAGGCTGTTCCTTATGGATTTTGTCCAAAACACTTGTATCCGGTATTAGACCTTCCCAGGAAAGCCCCAGGCAAGACCCGCCGGCGCCAACCCACCCGCAAAAAAACACGCGACACAACACCACCAAACAGCGAAAAAGCTAAATCTCATACTTACAATGTCTCTCGGCCTTCGGTCCAAACGCGGCGCTGTGCAGCTAGGTCGTCATCATCATCAATCATCATAACTCCTGTTTTCCACCACGGATTTCCTGAAAAGCAAATGCAATCAAGATTAGACTGTCGCAGCAGTGCTTCGACAGAGACCCCGGCCGCAACCCACCCACGAACAGCAGGAAGCCCCCCAAAAGCTACATTGAGCAAGATGTCTGAAGAAATGGCAAAAAAAAGGCTGTTCCTTATGGATTTTGTCCAAAACACTTGTATCCGGTATTAGACCTTCCCAGGAATGCCCCAGGCAAGACCCGCCGGCGCCAACCCACCCGCAAAAAAACACCCGACAACACCCCCAAACAGCGAAAAAGCTAAATCTCATACTTACAATATCTCTCGGCCTTCGGTCCAAAGTAACGCGCTGTGCAGCTAGGTCATCATCAATCATCATAACTCCTGTTTTCCACCACGGATTTCCTGAAAAGCAAATGCAATCAAGATTAGACTGTCGCAGCAGTGCTTCGACAGACACCAAAAATTACACACAAACCCCCGGAACCCCGCCAAAGAGCACCTCAAAGGCAAGCAAGTCAGCAAAAACGGCAAGAAATTTTCACCTCATATTTGGTCCAAAACACTTTTGTCCATTATTAGAGCTTCACAGCAATGGGCCCAAAACCGTCAACTCACCCGCAAAGAAGTACAACACCCCCACAAGTGCTGAGTCTTTCTTCATTGTGCGTAATCCAGCACTCTGCTTGGAGGGAAATCGCAGTCTGGAGGAGGAGGATAGAGGAGCATGTTCTTCAGAACTTGTGAACCTGAGGAATGTAGACTGCGGCACCTTCAAATCAATAAGCAAACAAGTGAAGACAGTTCTGATGATGGTCTTCTTTTTGGGATTAGGTGATTAAAGTTTGAATTAAATTAACTGTGCAAAACAAAGAAAGAGAGACACAAAGCACACAGGAATAAAAGTGAATAAGGACGAAAAAGAAAGTTCTTGATTGATTGTCTCATTTTCAGGGCTCGGTGTCAGGGAATAAGAACAAGATTTCGTCATCATACTCTGCGAATTCAGGCTGGATGAGGTCAGTGGCACCGAACAGAGAAAAAATCCCCTCATCTACGTTGCTGTCCTCATCGTCTTCATGTGGCGTGCTTTCTCGCACTTTGTAATCTGGTGGTATGAGGTGCTGATTCATCTTGATCATTGTCAGCCGCTCCACATTTTTGGGCGATAGGCGGCTCCGTTTGGCAGTTACAATGCCACCAGCAGCACTGAAAACACGTTCAGAAGACACACTTGCGAGTGGGCAAGACAAATAGTTTATAGCCAGGTTGTAGAGCTGTGGCCACAATTGTTTTTTGCCATGCCAATACTGCAATGGCTCCTCATTAAGAAAGACCACTGTTGAGTCATTCAGATAGTCCTGCACCATCGACTCAAGGTCATCAACTGTTCCTCCACTTTGCTTACTTTTTGCTGTGCCTGTGACATTTTTTAGAGAACCATACCCCATCAAACTTAGCCAATCCTCCTCCCCAGCCACTGTTAGTGTTGTCATTGTGTGTGGTGCAGATGATCCAGTTGCCGGTGTCTTTAACGGCTGAGAGGTCACTTGTGCCCCAGCCACAGGTGCAGAAGTGGATTCTTGTGACTGCGGATGGCCTGCTGATGCTGATGCTGATGTACTGGCTTCTCCTTCAATAACCTGCCGTTCTTTTTCAAACCTCTTGGCTGACCAGGCTAACCAATGTTTGTACTTTTGAACATCTGCATCAGCGAAAGGAAAGAATGCGTTGTCTGCCAGCGCCTTTTTGTAGCGTGGATCCAGAATAGTAGCACAAATGTAATGCTGATCTGAGTTGATGTTTTTAAGACGTTCATCACCACGTAGGCGATGTAATAATTTCTCAGACAAAATGAAATGTTTTTTTTTTTTTTCATCTTTTTCAAACTCAGAAGAAACCGCCATCAGTTGGTGCTCCAGTATGCACAACAATGGGATAGCTTTTCCCAAATTACAGTCCTCCTGGCTGACTGCACGCGTGAAGAACTCAAAAGGACGAAGCATGTCTGTCAGGCTTTTAACTATGGCCCATTGCGCCTTACTCATCCGCAGGTCCTCCTTCTGAGATGTAGCCTCTGTCAAGAAATAGTGATCGAGTACCGTATACTGCTCATGCAGACGCTCAAGCATGTAGAAGGTTGAGTTCCAACGTGTTGCCACCTCCTGGATGAGTGCTTTCACTGGCATTCCACGTTGAAGTAGCAGTCTCCGCAGATGCTTCCGGGCCTTAAAAGAATGGCTGAAATGGTTGCACATTTTGCGGCAGGTGGCCATTACCTCGAACGCTGGACTCTCTTTATCACTCAAGAATTTTTGAACTACCAGGTTGATACAGTGCGCCAAACACGGCACTCTAACATGGTGACCCTGTGACATGGCCTTAACTACATTGGCGCCATTATCCGTGGAAACATAACCAATCTTGCGTTTTAGGGGGGATAGCATTGACAACACCTTTTTGTCAAACTCTTCCAAAAGGTTTTCTGCTGTGTGACTTTTCTCCAAGGCAAACATGGCTAGTGTTGCATGTTTCCGAGCAGCTTTGAAAACTTGGTCCGGGTCAACACCTGCGTTTAGCTTTGCTATAACACCTGAAAAAGAGACCCAGTGTGCAGTGATGCACATGTAATCATCGCCTGGGCCACTGGTCCACATGTCTGTTGTCAGATGTATTGTGTGAACAGCACTCTTCTGCAAAGCTGCCCCAATCGCCTGCAGCACATCTTCATGTAGTGCTGGAACCGCAACTCTGGCAAAATAGAACCGGCTCGGAACCTTCCATTTAGGGCAGAGCGTTGCAACTAATTCAAGAAAACCTACCGCTTCTACAAAAGAAAAAGGTAGAAGGTCCACAGCTAGCATTTTAGCCAGCTTAGTGTTATACAGACGCGTCAGTGGGTGGTTGCGTTCATATGGCACGTCTGAAGTAAGCATTGTTCTAATGTTGGCCTGGACCAAGCATTTACGGGCTGATAATGACTTCGTTGACCCAATTTTGCTCGCTGGTGAACTTTTGTGCGTTGGTGTCTCACTCGCTCCAACACTCTTAGTGTGCCTCACATTGGGTGTGCTGCTGAGAGGGGTACTGGGTGTAAGGGAAGTGTTTGACACGTCTTCTTCCTGCTCGTCAACATCAGATGAAACATCAACGTTTCCTTGATTTTGGCCTTTCTTGATCGCAGCTAGGTGCGCAAACCATTGGACACCGTGCTTTCTGTCAAGATGACCACTCTGGCCGCCGGTACCATAGTTGCTACCTGGCTTACCACGACTAACTGCAAGCTTACAAAGGGTACAAATGGCAAACCTTGGATTTTTGGGACAAACAGTAAAGAAGTCCCAAACTGGGGACTTGAAGTGTCTGTGGGACCTGGAGGAGGCGGCGATACTGGTGGTGGTGGTGGTCATGAAGCTAATGCCAGATGAAGTGGAGGATCTGGATTGGCCAACTTTTGTACGTTTTCCACTTTCACCGCCACTAATTAAGGTCGAGGTTGACGCAGGTCTCTTCTTGCCAGAAAGAAATATGGAAGCGGGACGAGTTGGTGTACTACTTAACTCCAATGATTGTGGTGTTTCCACTGCCTCCTCATCGACAACATCATCATCATCATCATCACGCGCAGCAGCTCTTCGGGCTAGGGTCAAAATGTCTGTTTGCTGCATGCCCGCTGGGGCTGCAGTGACCTTTATGATGACTGGGTCGTCGTTGGCAGAGTCTTCATCAGCAGCAGTATCCGCCACTTCTTGTTGAGCCTCATCACACTCCATAAGTCTGAGACTTTGGACGAGCTTCCTTTTACGCTTAAGTACCTTTGTTGGATCATGGTGTGCCTCACTCTCAGACGGCTGTGGTGCTGGTTCCCAAGTTTGATCCGTATCATCAGAAGGAGGTGTGCTTGAAGAGGATGTAGACACCACCCTTGATCTCTTCCTTGCTAGGGTTGTGGAAGACAATGAAGGATCATCAGGAGGAGTGGCTTCCTCAAATGATACCTCGCCTTGATTGTCGATTTCCTGATGTGCCCCTACTTCGGGAGGAACAACTATTGTGGGCACTTGTTGTGACCCTCCATGCACCTCTGCATGCGCATCTCCTTGCGCTGCCTCTCCTTCCACATGTACTTGGGCTTGTACTTGCACATGTGATTGTTGTTGCCGCTGTGGTTGTTCAACACTCGTCAGATGAGCTACAACAACCTGTGTTGATTGAGGGACATTGCTGCTGCTTTCTTGCGATGAGCCAACATCACTGGTCGATGGTGATTGAAGAAGTATACTGGCTGCCTCTGCAGCACTCAAGGGCTTGGACTTAAGTTGGCGTGGTGGTGGTGGTGGCACTGAGCCCAATGGAGCGGGGGTGCTGCTGCCAGCTTGGTCCCCAGCAGATCCCGCTGCAGCTGCTGCAGGCATACTTTTTTTTTTACTCACAAAAAAAGGGGCGAGCGGCACACCAGTGTCCTTGGTAACTTGCTTCTTCTGCTCCTTACTGGCACCTTTCTTGCTAGAGGAGCTACGGGTTACTTTTTTTGGGGCCATCTTCTTCAGAGCAGGTCAGCAGGCAGCAGTTGCACGAGTTGCAGAGGGTTCTGTGTCCAGACGTGACGTCGCGTGACGTTATGCTGCACACACCGCTGCAGGACTTCTTCCTGGCACTGGTGGTTCTATTGAGTCTTCTTGTGCACCTAAAAGCAATGGAAGACAGAGGAACATCAGTTCAGTTATACACCCCAAAAAATCGACAAAACACAGAAAAATGAGCACAATCCCATGCCATCCATGATGTTTACATTGAAGACACCCCACAGAAAGACTAGGGACATGCAAGTATGCAACACTCACTACCCCTGGGCATAAGGGATGAAAAGTAGGCAAAATAAGTGCAGGCCTCAGACACTGCCTCTCCTCAAAATGGCCCCCTTACACCCCAAGCACATGTTGCTGCCTGTACCAGCCAGCACTCAAGATGGCCACCACCACCACCCACATGGCCAGTCCACATCAACAGTACACCCCCAAAAAACAGAAAAACAGCCAGAAATCACCACAATCCAATGCCATCCATGATGTTTACATCAAAGAGAGTGAGACAACACCACAGGCACACTCAGTCCATGCACCACCACCACCCCTGGGCAAGCAAAAGGCCACACCAGCAGCCCCCCAAAAACGACAAAAAACAATAAAATAAGCACAATCCCAGCCCATCCATGGCCTCAATTATGTTTAAATTCAAGAAGACACCCCACAGAAAGACTAGGCCCATGCAACACTCACCACCCCTGGGCAAAGGGCCACACCAGCAGGCCCAAAAAAACGACAAAAAACAATAAAATCTGCACAATCCCAGCCCATCCATGGCCTCAATGGTGTTTAAATTCAAGAAGACACCCCACAGAAAGACTAGGCCCATGCAACACTCACCACCCCTGGGCAAAGGGCCACACCAGCAGGCCCAAAAAAACGACAAAAACCAATAAAATCTGCACATTCCCAGTCCATCCATGACCTCAATGGTGTTTAAATTCAAGAAGACACCCCTCAGAAACACTAGGCCCATGCAACACTCACTACCCCTGGGCATAAGGGATGAAAAGTAGGCAAAATAAGTGCAGGCCTCAGACACTGCCTCTCCTCAAAATGGCCCCCTTACACCCCAAGCACATGTTGCTGCCTGTACCAGCCAGCACTCAAGATGGCCACCACCACCACCCACATGGCCCGTCCACATCAACAGTACACCCCCAAAAAACAGAAAAACAGCCAGAAATCACCACAATCCAATGCCATCCATGATGTTTACATCAAAGAGAGTGAGACAACACCACAGGCACACTCAGTCCATGCACCACCACCACCCCTGGGCAAGCAAAAGGCCACACCAGCAGCCCCCCAAAAACGACAAAAAACAATAAAATAAGCACAATCCCAGCCCATCCATGGCCTCAATTATGTTTAAATTCAAGAAGACACCCCACAGAAAGACTAGGCCCATGCAACACTCACCACCCCTGGGCAAAGGGCCACACCAGCAGGCCCAAAAAAACGACAAAAAACAATAAAATCTGCACAATCCCAGCCCATCCATGGCCTCAATGGTGTTTAAATTCAAGAAGACACCCCACAAAAAGACTAGGCCCATGCAACACTCACCACCCCTGGGCAAAGGGCCACACCAGCAGGCCCAAAAAAACGACAAAAACCAATAAAATCTGCACATTCCCAGTCCATCCATGACCTCAATGGTGTTTAAATTCAAGAAGACACCCCTCAGAAACACTAGGCCCATGCAACACTCACTACCCCTGGGCATAAGGGATGAAAAGTAGGCAAAATAAGTGCAGGCCTCAGACACTGCCTCTCCTCAAAATGGCCCCCTTACACCCCAAGCACATGTTGCCTGTACCAGCCAGCACTCAAGATGGCCACCACCACCACCCACATGGCCAGTCCACATCAACAGTACACCCCCAAAAAACAGAAAAACAGCCAGAAATCACCACAATCCAATGCCATCCATGATGTTTACATCAAAAAGAGTGAGACAACACCACAGGCACACTCAGTCCATGCAACACTCACCACCCCTGGGCAAAGGGCCACACCAGCAGGCCCAAAAAAACGACAAAAAACAATAAAATCTGCACAATCCCAGCCCATCCATGGCCTCAATGGTGTTTAAATTCAAGAAGACACCCCACAGAAAGACTAGGCCCATGCAACACTCACCACCCCTGGGCAAAGGGCCACACCAGCAGGCCCAAAAAAACGACAAAAAACAATAAAATCTGCACAATCCCAGCCCATCCATGGCCTCAATGGTGTTTAAATTCAAGAAGACACCCCACAGAAAGACTAGGCCCATGCAACACTCACCACCCCTGGGCAAAGGGCCACACCAGCAGGCCCAAAAAAACGACAAAAAACAATAAAATCTGCACAATCCCAGCCCATCCATGGCCTCAATGGTGTTTAAATTCAAGAAGACACCCCTCAGAAACACTAGGCCCATGCAACACTCACTACCCCTGGGCATAAGGGATGAAAAGTAGGCAAAATAAGTGCAGGCCTCAGACACTGCCTCTCCTCAAAATGGCCCCCTTACACCCCAAGCACATGTTGCCTGTACCAGCCAGCACTCAAGATGGCCACCACCACCACCCACATGGCCAGACCACATCAACAGTACACCCCCAAAAAACAGAAAAACAGCCAGAAATCACCACAATCCAATGCCATCCATGATGTTTACATCAAAGAGAGTGAGACAACACCACAGGCACACTCAGTCCATGCACCACCACCACCCCTGGGCAAGCAAAAGGCCACACCAGCAGCCCCCCAAAAACGACAAAAAACAATAAAATAAGCACAATCCCAGCCCATCCATGGCCTCAATTATGTTTAAATTCAAGAAGACACCCCACAGAAACACTAGGCCCATGCAACACTCACTACCCCTGGGCATAAGGGATGAAAAGTAGGCAAAATAAGTGCAGGCCTCAGACACTGCCTCTCCTCAAAATGGCCCCCTTACACCCCAAGCACATGTTGCCTGTACCAGCCAGCACTCAAGATGGCCACCACCACCACCCACATGGCCAGACCACATCAACAGTACACCCCCAAAAAACAGAAAAACAGCCAGAAATCACCACAATCCAATGCCATCCATGATGTTTACATCAAAGAGAGTGAGACAACACCACAGGCACACTCAGTCCATGCACCACCACCACCCCTGGGCAAGCAAAAGGCCACACCAGCAGCCCCCCAAAAACGACAAAAAACAATAAAATAAGCACAATCCCAGCCCATCCATGGCCTCAATTATGTTTAAATTCAAGAAGACACCCCACAGAAAGACTAGGCCCATGCAACACTCACCACCCCTGGGCAAAGGGCCACACCAGCAGGCCCAAAAAAACGACAAAAAACAATAAAATCTGCACAATCCCAGCCCATCCATGGCCTCAATGGTGTTTAAATTCAACAAAACAGTTGTATCATGCACCCATAACCAACCCTGGTCCTACTGGATACTGTGGCTACCCACAATATAATTTATTTAATTTTCTGAAAAAGTTCCAAAATTGTACTTGCAGCAACTGTAATGCCCCAAACAAACTTACTTGTGAAAGTTGATTTCTAATCCAAAAGTGATCCAAAGACAGTCAAAAAGGCCTCAAATCCAAATATCCAGCAGCACCCACAAAAAGTAATCCTTCCAGCTCCAGATCCAAATGAAAGTGACCAGGAGATGGACAAAGCACTGGGAGGAGCCTGCTGGACAGGAACAGGAAGTTGGAGACTGTGGGGCACTTCCTTCCTCCCCCCCCCCCCCCAAAATGGACTCCTTGCAAAAAAAAAGGCCATGCAAATGTCAACCTGAGGAGTGATTCTGATAAAAATCATAATTTTCTGAAGGTTTATCCTGTTTGCTGGTGATTTTCTTGTGCGAAATTGCAAAATCTCTATTTCGCAAGTGCGAGATTGTTCCTTTCCGCCGCAACTACACGCAGCAAGATCTAAAATGGCGCGTCACTCGCAAAGAAAAACAACTCGGCAAACGCTAAAATGACGGAAAGTGAACGCCGTGCACCACGCCGCGCGCCGCAACCAAGCAAAAAATCCGCCGCGAGCGGATTCACGGATTTTCGACAAATTCGCGAGCGTTCGCGGATTGCGGATTTGCCGAAAATCCGAAAAATCCGCGAGCGGAGCGGATTTTACGCCCATGCTTACAGGTAGCCTTACAATAGTGAAAAACGAAAATGGCTGTAATTTCCTATTAGGACATGCCACACACATCAGGGCTTGTCCTACCTTACACTTACAATGCACCCTGCCCTTTGGCCTACCATAGGGGTGACTCACAAGAAGTAAAGGGAAGGTTTAGAGGCTGGCAAGTGTGTGCACTTGCCCAGCCAGCATGACAGTACCAGACTGCATGCAGGTTCTGCAATGGCAGACCTTAGACACAATTTAAAAAGGCTGCTCTTGTGGGTGGCGCAACCAGCGCTGCAGGCCCACTAGCAGTAGTGGGATTTACAAGCCCTGACACTCCTGGTGCACTTTACTGAGGACTGACAGTAAATCCACTGAGCCAATCATGGAAATCAATTATAGGTACAGTTTACATTGGGAGCACTTGCACTGCGGCACGGATTGGCCGTGGCGCAGTGCCCTGAGCAGCGAACACCATTAAAACATCTGAGGCACATCAGCAAAAAAGTGGAAGGGAGACTCACGCCAAGGTGCCAGATCTAACACCCGCCATTGAAAGTGAGGCAGTCAGGAAGCTTCTAATATGCTCGGCAGTGCTGCAACAGCACCGCCAAGCATATATGCGGGCCACTGACCGCCATGCCACCGCCGCAGGATCCATGAGCCCTGGCGGTTGCGACGGTCCTTTGGCAGTCCTCACGGACCACCAGTCTCGTGGCCAAGGGACCACTACCTCGTGTTCAGCGGTTACCAGGCCCTTAATCAACTTCATTAGAGTTCTTGTTTAATCTATTCCTACATCGCTCTCCTTTAAGTCCCTTATTTTCCCTGTTTCTACCGCCCAGGCCTCTCCATACTTCATCTCTGCCTGCCTTCACATTCTACTCTAGTTTTCGTCTTTCTTTTATCATAAACTCTTACCTAATTTCCACTCAAAGTCTCTCACTGGACGTTTTCAAGTTACTGTCCGCCTTCTTATCACTATTTCCTCTCTTCCTTGGTCTTCCTCTACATCATTCCACATCCTCCCATTGAATTTCGACGGTCCTACCTCAAGACCTTTCATCTCTCCCTAGCCTCGTACATTGCTTTGCTTCTACCCCAACTCTTCACATAACTCTTGACTCCTTTCTAACTTCCGGGTTTATCTCATTCTGATTTCCAATACCTCTCTTGTATTTGCCTTCTGTCCTAAACTCTCTACCTTCTTACTTGTCCTCAACTCTCACCCCCTTGCAACATTTAACCGCTGTAATCCTTTATTCACTGTTCTCTTTCTTCTACGCGCCACATTGTGACAGGTTGCTACCAGTATCATCGTCTTGACTTTATGGGTTTATTAGCTACTAGTTGGTTCTATGTAGTAGATGAATGCAACCTCCCTTGTTTAGTTGTATGGTGTGCTGAAACCTATTCAGTTGATTTGTGCTTTATAAAATAAAATAAAAATACCCTTATTTGCAGGGACCCTATTCAGTGATGCATTCTGAAAGCACTCACTAGCACTCTCAGGGATCACCTGATTATCCTCTGTTTACACCTCCCAACTAAGGGAAACTAGGGCATGCTCTACCTTCTTCTCCTCATGGAAACTGCTTCCTCCGGCAACACACTAACTATGTTGGTGAAATACCTACTAGTGTCAGCCTTCATGGGGTCCCAAGGAAGATCTTCTTCTCTGCCTCACTGGAAACCATTAAAGTACCACTGTTTCCCACTGAGAGTCTATCCTCCATCTTCACTAAATCAGCATGGGAGTTAATTCTCTCCTTATAGTTTAGGGCTCTTTGGGCTTGTTATTTTTATTCTTGTTTTAGCAGTCTGATCCACCTTAATGTTCTTACCTCCTGTGTCTTTCAAGACACCATGGTGTTTGACGGAATATCATCAGTCTCTTTTTGAAACTCCCTGAGCTCATTGAGCATGGCACCCACTAGATCTGAATGCAACTCTTTAAAGCAGTTCCTAAAATGTGCTCCTTCCTAATTAAATTATCTTGCCTTTTGTTTGTTTTGCCTTCCTGCACATTACCCAGCTTTCCACTGGTTTTAATGAAGCCTCTACAAATTCCTCCTGTGTCTACTGGGATTTCTTGATGGTGTCACCTTCGGAGATCCTTCTGTGGTATAAGCTCAAACCTGCTTAACAGAACCCTATTTGAGTAGCTGTATTGCTTTCTCTCTTCGTAGTTTATCTAGAACTGTATTCCTCCCCTGCATAGGAAATTACCCAAACAAGCCCTTTCCCCAGTGTTTCTTTAACACTTCTTTTGTATTTCATGCAAACTCAACTGAAATGATCCATTTCTGAGTATTAAAACTAGATAAACACATTTTGGCAAATGTTGTTTTGAGTGACCCTCTTCTGGTGCCCCACTAAACACCCTTTCACTGTCACCATCTTCAGTGGAGTCTGATGCACTCATGTTCATCCTCCTCTAGCTCCTCTCATAAGACAAGATGACCTTTTTTTGTTAAATATTTTTTATTAGATTCAAAAAGAGAATACCAAGATTACAATCATCAAAAGGAAGGAAAATAACATATCAATCAATATATCAATCAAATCAGTCTTTATTTAGATTTTTTCAGTCATTAAAGACACAACAAGACAGTGCAATACAAACCTATACAAATACATATTATATAATTGAAAAATGCTAAAAGAGTTCTTTTAAAAAGTTCATAAAAGGATAAAATGTTAAAAACCAGTAACATAGGGTAGATTAAGAATTTTTGGATTATGATTGTATATCACAGACTTATTTCTCAGTGATATATATTAAGTGACCTGGGTGATACACATTTCCATATTCTCATTTACATGTTTGGGTAAAACTGGAACACGTTCCTATTACACATCAACAGATAACCAATAACACATCGAAATACATATCTTAAAAGTAAAGGGATAAACAGTAACATTAAGATAAAAAACTGGAAAAAGTCATCTAATGGTATAATGTAAATAAAAATGAGCAGAATACATGTCTAACATTAGTCAATTTTATATTTAAAGCAAGAAAAAAGGAATAGAAGAAAAAGAAGATAGAAAGAAAGAAAAGGAAGGAGAGGTAAAAGAGACACGCATAGAAATTAGGGTAAAGATCAGTGCGAAGAAAAAAAAGTGGTGAAGGGTAACCAGAGTAAATCAGATTTAATTTGCTGGGATAATGATGAACAAGAGACATTGGATATTCTATGCTCATCACAAATAAGATCCCACCATGTTAACAAACATATTTTAGAGTTATCTTTCCAACAGGCAAGAATAGCCTTAAAACCAAGAGCAATAAAAAGATCAAATAACATCAGTTTTGGAGAGCAGCATGGAAATAATCAGACATAGTTCCAAGAAAAACATTTTGAATTGATAATGGAATATGACATTGAAATATCTTTGAACATTTAGATCAAATAGATTTCCAAAAGTTAAAAACATCAGGGCAATAGTATATTAAATGAAGTAATGTGCATTTGAGGAAAGACATGACCAACATAAAGGTGAAGTAGAAGGATTGATTTAATGAATGAGAGCAGATGTATTAACAACTCTATTGTATAACATGAATAGAGATTGAGTAATATTGGCAACTTTGGAGGTAGTAAAAATGTTGTGCCATAATTTATCCCATTGTTGAACAAAGAGGGACATAGAGAGGTCTTGCTCCCATGATCGTTCAACTGAGGATTAAGTCTGACAGAAATAGGAGTGGATAAACATTTATATAAGAAATATTCTTTAGGATTAGAATCAAAAGCAATAATATATAGAGGTGCAAGGGAATAAACAGAGTTGCATCAGCAGGAAAGCTCTTAGTTAATAAAAAGGATTGAAGTACTTGTGATAATTGAGAATATTGGGATAAGCAAGAAGTAGGTAAACCACAACGTTCTTGTATTGTAGTGAAGGGGAGAACAGAATTTTAGGAGACTAATTGAATAACATATAGGACACCCTTTTCTTTCCAATGTTTAGAATAGAATGATTTATGACAAAACGTAATTAATTCATTGCACCAGATAGAGGAAGCAAGGAAAGCTTGATAATTATTAGAGCCAAGGGTAAACAGTTAATGCATTAAATGCTGGGGATATTTTAAAATAGGGTGCTTAGCAAGATGACCTTCTTCTCCAAGGCCCTTTTTCTCTTCATGTGAACGTTTTGCCTTTCTCTGCTCAGCAGCAAGGACAGAAGCTGACTTTTTTCCACAGTAGCTAGCTCTTTCCTCCTCCTGACCCGAGTAGCTAAAGTCAAATTCAGCACTCTTACAGCCAACTGGTACACATACTCTACCTTGTAAGCTTCCTACTCTGACAGGGGAATGTTGTGTGAGGACACCCTGCACTCAATTCAGCTAGAGGCCAACACTGAAGCTGGGGAACCAGGTTCGAGTCTGGTGGGAGACTCAAGCATCCTCTTATTCTTGGCAAATCACTTAAACTCCCCGTCCCTAAAAATCAATATGTCCATCTGTAATGCAACTGGTGCTCATGTAAAGTGCTTTGATACCTTCGAGTCAGGTTTGCAGTATATGAAAAAAAACTGCAAAAAGAAAACCAGTTTTCAATAGCAGGCCTTCCCTTGCATCTTGTTAGTCTAGCTGCGAGCCTTCCTCCTCCTCTGCGGTGATTCATACTATAGTACAGTACTGTTTTGGAGGCTCGACACACCATATTCCACTCACAAATATCCCTTCTATGTACATGCTGTGAGTTGTATTAGGAAACGTACACGCTGGTAAGCATTGGGCCAACTACTCCTTCTTTTCAACTAAATTGTTCTGTATGGAGGAGTGTTTGTTTCCCAAATATGTTCACATTCCTTTGTGTTACCCTAATGATTTAAATAAGCAGTGGTGCAGTCATAGATAATTCAAAATTATAAAAAAAGAATTAAGCACAAAATCATTGATTGTTAATACTGTCCATCATTCTCAATTATTTTTTATGATTCACAGCTCCTGTGGCGTTACTTTCATCATCTATTTATGGTTTTCTATTCCTTACGGCATCCCAAGGATACTTCTTGCTGCAGATCTTGTTGGTATTATTTACATTGATCTATTTACAGCCAACACGTGTTTGGCTGCCCAACAGCTGGCAAGCCTGGGGCTTTTTCAAGGCTCAAATGATGAGACACATTATCTGTTATATTTACCAAAGTTCTATCATAAGCATAGAACTAGATATTTGATAAATATTCATAATACATTTTGAAGGACTTTTCTGGCTGCTTTATAGCTGGAACTTTGTAAAATGATGGCAATGTCTCCATAGGAAGTATTATTTACATATAAAGCAAAAACTGAATTTTGCATCTGGTCACAACAAGTAAATTGTTTTCCTAGTATTTAGTCTATAGGTGATGACCCTCTGGGAGAAATCTATATTGGGTCAAATGTTTTGAAAGACTCAGATTAGATCTGTGCAGATGCAACTATGATGATGTAACTACATTGTTTTCTGACAGTACTTGATCTTTCATATTTAGCAATAGTTTTGTGCTGAGTTAGACTCTTGCATATTATCTGATTGACAGCAAGTCGTTTTACTCTAATATAGGAAAACCTCTAACATTAGGGGGTCGAGTCCGATCCTGGAAAAAAACGTCCGCACGATTCGTATCCGGAGCCCTCTTCGTATGAATCGTAAACATGCCATACGACCCGACTAGTTCGATCCGGACCGGGGTATGAGGACACGATTCGTACGGTCCACGTCAGGTAAGGGCGATTCATACGGAAAAGCACACAATCACATACACACCGTACGGTCGGTACACCACATGATCGCAGGGGTACGGTGCATACCCCTGCGATCATGGGGTGTACGCACCGTACCCCGTGATCGCAGGGTGTACGCACGGTACACCCAGCGAACATGGGGTACAGTGCGTACACCCCATGATTGCAGGGTACGGTGCGTACACCCCATGATCGCAGGGGTACGCACCGTACACCTGCGATCATGGGGTGAACGCACTGTACCCAGGGGGGGCCGTACCGTACCTGCTTCGAGGCGAACTCTGCTTCTCCGGATGTTTTCGGCTCCCGTAGAAAAAGCTTAGTGCGGTGTGTACCCGACACGAATCGTACCTGCTGGTTCGGAAAAAACAGCCGTGAACCGTACAGATGTTGCGTACAGCGGGTTCCGGGGGAGATTTGTAAGGGGATTTGATTTATACTGTCGCTGTACGATTCGTACGGAGTCCAGCTCCTGGTACGAATCATACTTCGACGTACGTACGGAGGACGTTGCAGGGTACGATTTGTACGGGAAAAACGCTCCATGCGGCTATTCGGAACGTTTTTTCCCGAATCGGAATCGACCCCTAGGAGTGGTGCTTGCAAGCAGCATAACATCTTGGCTTTAGAATATGGCCTGCGCTTTCTCTTTTGGTTTTACAACTTCTTTTGGACTAAAGCTTCCAGTATTAAGCCACCCCACTACTTGTTAACAAATTTGGGGGTTTCTGGCATGGAAGCATTGTATTTTGAGAACTATAGTAACAAAAACTTGGAATAAAGAAATTGCCAGTTTCACATAGGCCTTAAACCTACTCCATCAATGAGCAGCCGGCATATTCAGATCATACCTCTATACCTCTAAATATCTGCAGTACATGATACTGCAGATGCCTCAAAACTCCAATACACTAGTTAAATTTAAGTTGGATCAAATATATTGTTGAAGAATTGATATTTGTCCTCTAAACTAGTGGGTTGGTTTGTGTATAAATACTTACATATAAAGCTATAGTGTCTCCATAATACAAATTGTGGCATCTCATGTGTTAAAGTCTTTTTGAATATGTAAGCAGAATATTGTTAAAATATGCACTGAGCATAAGCTGATCTACCTGCATGTGGATAGACTGCAATGGAATCTGGATGCCAGATCTGAGCATGGGAAGAGTTTCAATGTTCAATGAAAATCTCAACAAGGGGAGGGGGCGCAGGGATTTTATGACCATAAATGTATGTGGAGAGGTGTACTGGGTATTTGAGAACATGTCCTACACTGGCAATTAGAGGCCAAATCAGTACACACTGTGTTTGCATTTGGCAATTTATGTATACTTTCTACAAATGGAATCTGCACCCTATGCAGGGGGAAGGCACTGAAAATTCAAAGCCATATGACTTTACAATTAAACTTGCACCAAAATGTGCACAATGACAGGGCTGAAGTTTCCGTCTGAGGAAACACCTGTGCATGGGGAGGCTGACCTGGGTATTTGCATGTGTAGGGAGGTTATTGGTGTCATTTGAGTGAATACCTGCTTGTGTGGTGATCAAATTGAACAACTGGGTCTATATCTATGGAAAGAGAAGATACTACTAAAAGCTTTGAGGGAGGCTACAATGGACCCTTAGGGCTATAGCAGCACAACAGGAGGCTCCAATGGGCACTGTGCACACAATCCAGACTACACTGGGTACTGGAAGCTAATCATTCACAAGGGAATGCTTGACTGGCATGTAAGACTATTCTGCACATACAAAGGCTAGAACTTTTGGCTTAAACCTACTCAAAGGCAGTCTGCATCTTGATATCATACGTTGGACTTGATCTTTACCAACATAGACCAGTTAAAGGTTCACTCCCCTCTTACCCAGACCTGGACAGATCACTGTATAATCCTATTCACTCTTCTGCCGCTAACTGAGGTGACCTATAAAAAATCTTGCTAACTGCCAAAGACACAAAAGCATAGAACGTGGCAGAAACTCACTTTAGAATACCTTAGATATAGTTATCCCTGAGTGTGAAATGACCTCGCATACCCAACGGAAATCCGCCCCCTGGTATTCGGGTGACCTGAAAACTGACAAATGATCCTGTAAAGCTCTTGAGAGACGATGGAGAAGATCCAAAATTGATGGAGATAAACAGAGCTATAAATTAGCTCTATCCCAATACCATCAAAAAATTAAGCTGGCTGGATGTTCGTATATTCATGACCAAATTGAACAAGCCAGCACTTCTTCTAAAGCATTGTTTAATATAGTTAAATACTTTGCTTCTCCTCAAGCCTGTAAACAGCCGCCACTAGAAACGCAGGAACTCTGTGACTCTATAGCAAATTTCTTTCAAAATAAAATCTCAATAATATATTCTAACTTTGATACCTCGAGTACAGATCATACTAGCCTTACAGGAGTTCCTGACTAGATCGTGTACTTCTCATCTGAAGCACTTTGAAACAATCTCACTGGAGGATGTAAACAATCAATTGTTGGCAGCAAAGTCTTGGTCTCCGGGGTACCTATGCTTTCCTAACACCATGGCGCTCCTGGCCCCAACCTGCGCTCCGATAGTTCAAATAATTCTTAACGCCTCCATCCTAACGGGCTCTACCCCGGTCTCTTGGAAAGAGGCCTTTGTCCGGCCGATCCTAAAAAAACCTACTGCAGATCCTCAGGTTCTAAGTAATTATAGAGCGATATCGCTGCTGCCGTTGCTAGCTAAGATATTAGAGACTCAAATTAATAAACAACTGAGCCATTATTTGGAATCTAACAGTATCCTTGATCCTTCGCAGTACCGGATACCGAGACTGCGATAGTGGCAGTCACAGACTCACTAAGACAAACTCTGGATGGGGGCGGATCTGCGATACTTGTCCTCCTGGATCTCTCTGCAGTATTTGATACGATCTCACATCGGCTGCTGGTGGAGAGATTGCGGGAGTGTGGTGTTGAGGACCTTGCTCTGGAATGGCTCAGGATTTTTTTGTCAGATCGAGGGCAGACTGTCATTCTCGGCCCTTTCAGATCTCGGAAATTCCAGCTGGACAAGGGAGTGCCTCAGGGCTCATGCCTGAGCACTACACTCTTTAATGTATATATTGCTCCTTTGCCAAAGTCGTCAAGCCTTATGGGTTTGAGATAGTTTCCTAGGCAGATGATACCCAGCTGATATTCCCAATAGGATCCAACTTTACTGAGGAGAAACAGCATTTCTCAGCGGGAATGCTTGCCATCTCTAAATGGATGACAGAACGCTGTCTTCAACTTAACCCACGAAAAACAGAGCTCATGCTCCTGTGAAAAGCTGCTAACATCTGGATGACTGATTGGTGGCCTCCCCAGTTGGGTGCCTCCCCCCTTCCATCCTCCTTGGTAAAAAGTCTGGGAAAACAGCTGGATGATAAGCTAACTATGAGGGACAATGTCAAAAACATCATGGACTCTTGCTATTATAGCCTTCGCCTGCTACGTAGAATGATTCCCTATCTGCCACTGGAACATCGTAGAACGGTGGTCCAGGCGATGGTTATGAGTCTCTTGGACGACGGTAATGGCCTATTGGCAGAGGTGGGAGAGACTATGTTAGCCAAGTTGCAAGTTATCCAGAATACTGCAGCTAGGAGGGTGTTAAAGCATCCTCCAGGATCACAATCACTGCCCTTGCTTAGAGAGCTTCACTGGCTTTCAATCAAAAAGAGATCCTTCTTCACGATATGTTGCCTCTCCTTAAAGGCCATCAAGGGAATGGGCCCTTATTATCTGCAAAATAAGATCGGTAAGCAAACATCCAAGTGTAATCTTAGGTCAAACTATTTGGCACTGTTGAAGGTCCCACGTATTCGCCTTAGCCATACAGGGGGCAAAACATTCTCATATCCCCAGATACTGGAACATGCTTCCTGAAGCTTTACGTAAATCCACTTCCTATCTTGTTTTTAGAAAACATCTCAAAGCTTTTCTGTTATAGTGCACTTTTCCTGTTCTATGGCTTTTGGTATCTGGCTTCTCCGTCTTATTGCCCCCTCTAGGTTTCAGTGCTGTGATGCCCCTGGGTGAGTCATGCGCTATATAAAAGGTCACTAACATAACATAACATAACATATCAACGTTGAGTACTATTAGCTGCTCTGAACGTTCCAGACTAACTGGAAGCTGAGCTGGTCATAAGAACATGTAGAGGCTGACAGAAAGCAAAACAATTCCTCCAAGACTGCGACTTTAGAAATTCTTTTCATGCGTCCTTACTCTTGCATCTGAATTGTGGCAACGCCATGCTCCATGGACTCCAAGATCCCACAATGGCGCTATTTAAGTGCATACTACATGCCTCATATGCCTCATCGAGGACCAGTGGAAATATGACCACATCACCTTATTAGACCTGACACCCTGAGGAAACTTAAAGCATTCCTCCCAGCCAATGACTTCCAAACCGCAGTACAAGCACTAGTCATCCCTCGAATAGAATATAGCAGCGTCGCCCTCTGCGGACTCCCGCTAACTACTACCGCACCTCTAAGAGCTTCTCTAAACGCTGCAGCGAGGCTCATAACTGGGTCAAAAAAGCACTCTCATATTACCCCTGACTTGAAATCCCTGAACTGGCTGCCTTTTGAAGCCAGAATACATCTGAAAATCACCTGCATGACACACAAGGCGATACACCTGAACTCTCCTGGCTACCTCACTCAGAAGTTGACAATTTCTGGCGGCGCTAGAAATTGACCGATGACCGACCCTGGCTCCTGTGCCGGCCCCGCCGGGTCAGCTTTCTTCGAACAATCGGTGCACAGTCAAAATATCGAGTCAACAATGTTGATTTACACTAATATCGAGTCAGAAAAATCGAAGGTAAGAAATATCGATGTTCTAAATATCGTTGTCTAAAATATCGATTTGAATGTATATTCATTAATATCGAGATAAGTAATGTCGATGATAGAAATATCGACATATATAATGTCGAAATGTCAAAATATCGACATTTTTAAATATATGTTTCTAATATATTAATAATAAAAAATGTTATATAAATGTGCTATAATATTTAATTATAATATAAATTATTTATATAAAGTATTATAAATTTTAGGAGCGGGATGTTGGGTTTATAGGGGATAAGGGTGGGGAGTGTATTAAAAATATAAATATTAAAAATATAAATGTTAAAAAATATGTTAGAGGGGGGAGGAGCCAAGCTCGCGTCCGAGATGGCCGCGTTTTAGCTCGGCTCCGTTCGCCTGCCTGTTTTTATCGTATATCCTGCTGTTATCCTGCCCCGGGAAGTCCTCTTTGCTATGCTGTAGCGTTCGGATACCTTGCAGGCACTCACCTTTGGCTCTGGGTGTCCTTGGGTGCCGTGGATCCTGAACGGCGCTCCCGCTCGCTTCGGGGTCTCCGGAGCGGGCTGGCCTGATTCTTCTTGGCGGCGCCCGGACGGGGCGGAGCGCGATGATCGGCCCTTGATGGCGAGGTGGACGCGGTCGTGGAGGCCGTTGTACGTCTATGCCGGCTGTGACTTGCTGGCCGACTCCGGCGGACCGGTGGCCTTGGGTGGAGGCGCTGCCTTCCATTGACGGGGCTGACCGTACATTCGGCTTGCTCCCCCTTTGTTCTCCGGTCCGGCCATTTTGATCCCCTCCGCCCGGACTCGGAGAACGGGGCCGGCGGCACGGGGGAGCCGGCGATCCCCCTTCTTCTGGTGGCCCCCCTTCCTGCTCTGGAGGTGCCCTGCTGCCGGTCAGCTGGTCTTCATTTGCCTCGCTGCTGCCCGGACGGGGGTTGACGGACGCCGCGGCCCCGCCGGGCTTCCAAGATGGCGGCCGACCCTGAATGTCTCAACCGGGCCTGGACGAGCGCTGGAGGCCCGCCGCATGGCCCGGGTGCCGGATACTGTAAAGGTTTTCCTACACTTGCGTGCATCCTTGCCGCCCTACACTCCTGGCGAGCGTCTGTGGCCGCACCCGCTGTCGCTCTGGAGGTGGATCCTTTCGTCGGGCCGTTCGGGCCCCCTAAGCTGGGTGCGGCTTCGCCGTTGCTGGGTGCGGCTGGAACTATCCTGGGAAGCATGGGCCCGGCGACTGCTGTTTCAATGGGTGTGCGGAGTTCCGAGGCCCTTCATCGTCCTGTTCCACCTCCTGCGCCACTGGTCCGGGGGCTGGGTCCCGTCCGGACTGGACGCGATGATTCTTTCTGCATTTCTTCGCCTCGAGTGACCGACCCTGGCTCCTGTGCCGGCCCCGCCGGGTCGGCTTTCTTCGAACTGTCCCTGAAACTGTGCCTGCACTGCTTACGAGGTTCTCTGACTTTTCCGGATCATCCGGGTTCTACTCCACGTATCTTGTCTGGACTGCCGTTTTATCTCCCTGTTCTTTGCCTTCTGTTCCTTGCGGTCTGGTTCTTAGTGAATCGGACGACTACAACTTTGGACAAACAAGGACAGGGATGAGACGAACTTGCCTCTGTGTACAGTAGTCTTGTAATGGTTGGATGATCGGCATGTAACGGTATGACTATGTGTGAATTTGTGATGCTCCTGGAGTGTATCCTTATATTTCTTTGACTTCCCAAGGGCTCTGTCCTTTTTCAGGCGGGTGGGTGGGCGCTGTTGATCCTGCTCTATGGCCCTCTCCCGTGCGTTTTCTTTCCCCCTTTTTCCCTTTCCCCCCCTCCTTTTTGTCTTATGTTTCCGTCTCGACTTTGCTCTTCTATATTCCGGGTTCTAATTAGGGCGACAGTCACGCTGCTGGGGGGTAGGCCATAGCCTTCTGCAGGGGTGCAGGGTGGTCTTGCGGGGTGGGTGGGGGGGTCTGTCACTTTGGGGGGTCCTTTTTCCCCCCCCTTTTTTCCCCTTTTTTTTTTTGTTCTATGGCTCTTAAGTATTCTCTTTTTCAGGACTCCGTCTTGTCGTGTGCTCCCCTGGGGTGTTTCGGATGCACTGGCCTTCCGGTCTCATTTTGATTACGGCTCACTACGTGTTCCTGTCACTGATTTCTAATGGTTGTGGTGTGCCGGTTGAGGTTTCCCTGCTTCGTTCGCCAGGGGGCACGTGTTTGAGAAGGAGTCCCTTCCTTTTTCTTTTTTCTTCCCCTCCCTCTTTCGTGGGGGATTTCTTTCCTTTTATTGGGGTGTGTAACGTATTGATTTATACGATGGGCTCTTTACGTCTGTTTGTTAAAGTCGTGTTGTAGCTGTGGTGGGTGGGCGCTGGACGGCGGGCGCAATTGTCTTTCTTAGTGGTGCTTCCGTTGGAATTGTTTTTACCAATGTGTTTAGTCCTTGTCGGATTTATCCTGTACCTTCTAAGTTCGCCTGTTCGCGGCTCACCACGGCCCCCCCCCTTTTTTTTGCTTGATTCATTGCCCGTCATGATCCTGTACTTCCCGTTCCCATAATAGAAAAGCAACCTTCCCGTATCCTGTCCATGCTAGTTGCTCAATGGCTTTCGGCCAAGGTCTCCTGTGTTCGTGATGTCATATCCTGTGGGTACTTTCATACTGCTAATTATGCTTCTGATGTGTGGTGGCCAGCCCGCTGGGTTGTAGGCCCGTATTTGTGAGCACTTTCTGTACAATAAAGGTTTTAAAAAAAAAAAAATATATATGTTAGAGAAATTAGAATGCGAAATTAAATATTAGAAATTCGAA
Organism: Lissotriton helveticus; assembly: GCF_964261635.1. Lineage (NCBI taxonomy): Eukaryota > Metazoa > Chordata > Amphibia > Caudata > Salamandridae > Lissotriton > Lissotriton helveticus. Next base: position 305,173,991 of record NC_136067.1, on the reverse strand, counting down.
ATATGAAAATAGAAAATATATAAAAATTTTAGCAGCGGGATGTTGGGTTTATAGGGGATAAGGGTGGGGAGTGTATGAAAAATATAAATAAAAATAAATAATTTATCAAATACATTTTTATAAAATAGATTTCGAAATTTGAAATTTGAAATCTGAAAATTTAATTTTTAAATCTGAAATTTGAAATTAGAAAATTATTTAAAAATTCAGCAGCGGAATGTTGGGTTTATAGGGGATAAGGGTGGGGAGTGTATGAAAAATATAAAATAAAATATTTATTTTAGGAAATAAATTTATATAAAATAGATTTCGAAATTTTAATTTTGAAATATGAAATTTTAAATTTTAAATCTGAAATTTGAAATTAGAAAATTTTAAAATATTTTAGCAGCGGGATGTTGGGTTTTTAGGGGATAAGGGTGGGGAGTGTATGAAAAATATAAATAAAAATAAATAATTTATCAAATAAATTTTTATAAAATAGATTTCGAAAATTTAAATTAGAAATTTGAAATATTAATTTTTAAATCTGAAATTTGAAATTAGAAAATAATTTAAAAATTCTGCAGCGGGATGTTGGGTTTATAGGGGATAAGGGTGGGGAGTGTATGAAAAATATAAAATAAAATATTTTTTTAGGAAATACATTTATATAAAATAGATTTCGAAATTTTAAATTTTAAATATGAAATTTTACATTTTAAATATGAAATGTTAAATTAAAAAATTGAAAAAAAGTAAGACATTTATTTAATTTGGGTTTTGGGGTACAGGAGTATTTTTAGGTTTCAGGGCTAGGTTTGGGTTTTGGGGTAGAGGGGTATTTTTAGTTTTCAGGGCTAGGTTTGGGTTTTGGGGTAGAGGGGTATTTTTAGGTTTCAGGGCTAGGTTTGGGTTTTGGGGTAGAGGGGTATTGTTAGTTTTCAGGGCTAGGTTTGGGTTTTGGGGTAGAGGGGTTTCTTTAGGTTTCAGGGCTATGTTTGTGTTTTGGGGTAGAGGGGTATTTTTAGTTTTCAGGGCTAGGTTTGGGTTTTGGGGTAGAGGGGTATTTTTAAGTTTCAGGGCTAGGTTAGAGCTTTGGGGTAGAGGGGTATCTTTAGGTTTCAGGGCTAGGTTTGGGTTTTAGGGTACAGGGGTATTTTTAGGTTTCAGGGCTAGGTTTGAGTTTTGGGGTAGAGGGGTATTTTTAGTTTTCAGGGCTAGGTTTGGGTTTTGGGGTAGAGGGGTATCTTTAGGTTTCAGGGCTAGGTTTGGGTTTTGGGATACAGGGGTATTTTTAGGTTTCAGGGCTAAGTTTGGATTTTGGGTTAGAGGGGTATTTTTAGGTTTCAGGGCTATGTTTGGGTTTTGGGGTAGAGGGGTATTTTTAGGTTTCAGGGCTAGGTTTGGGTTTTGGGGTAGAGGGGTATTTTTAGTTTTCAGGCGTAGGTTTGGGTTTTGGGGTAGAGGGGTATTTTTAGGTTTCAGGGCTAGGTTTGGGTTTTGGGGTAGAGGGGTATTGTTAGTTTTCAGGGCTAGGTTTGGGTTTTGGGGTAGAGGGGTTTCTTTATGTTTCAGGGCTATGTTTGGGTTTTGGGGTAGAGGGGTATTTTTAGCTTTCAGGGCTAGGTTTGGGTTTTGGGGTAGAGGGGTATTTTTAGGTTTCAGGGCTAGGTTTGAGTTTTGGGGTAGAGGGGTATCTTTAGGTTTCAGGGCTAGGTTTGGGTTTTAGGGTACAGGGGTATTTTTAGGTTTCAGGGCTAGGTTTGAGTTTTGGGGTAGAGGGGTATTTTTAGTTTTCAGGGCTAGGTTTGGGTTTTGGGGTACAGGGGTATTTTTAGGTTTCAGGGCTAGGTTTGGGTTTTGGGGTACAGGGGTATTTTTAGGTGTTAGACATAGGTTGAGTGTCCAGCATATATCCTAATTAAATGTAGATAGCAGTTGGCATAGTAAATTAAATAGGTTCTGTGTACAGCAACTACCCTAATTAAATGTATATTTGAGTTACAATTGTTAATTTGATAGTTTAAGTGTTTATTATTAATAATAAAAAAATTTATTTTGGATTTGGAAAAGTAAATGTTTAATGTTAAGTGTCCAGTATCGATTTTAATAAATTGTATATTTATGTGTGAATAGTAAATTGATAGTAATAGTTTATTATATATGTAAAATAATTATAAAAATAATTATATATTGTAAACATTTTTACAAATTTATATATTGGTATTAATTATTTAATAATGGGTAGTAGATAAAAATGACACCGTTTTAAACACATTTTTTCTTTATTTGTTCATATAGTAATTAAAGCAAATAATACATGTATAAAAAATTATTTTATACAATTTAAACACAATAATATATCTAATTTAGCGCTAATTTCTTTTTTATTTCGATATCTTTGCAGTAATTTACATTTGTGGTATATGTAAATTATATAGTAAAACATAAAACATTGAACATTATACTATATAGAGTATATACATTTTAAGAGAAATTACAATACATCACAATTGTTAATAAATGATATAGTAATATTTTTGTTACATATACATGTGAACTTCAATATATGTTATATATGTAGATATATTTGGAATTAACAACATTGATAATATTTATAGTTCATATCATACCATGTATATTTTACAAACATGTTAAATTATAATATCTGTTATATATTTTTTATTTATTATTATTAATGTAATAATATTAATATTAATATATTAAACATATTAGTCACAATTTGTATATAAGTAATGAAAAATAACACTTTTTATTTTCAATAATTTAAAGTAAATATTGTTTGTTTTATTATAACATTAAATATTAATATATATTAATAATTAATGTAATAATAAAAAAATTAAATCAAATTAATATTTTTGTAGAAAAATTAATAATACATGGGATAAATACAGCCGAAATAATTATACAGTTTTAACAAATTTCTTTTACTAAAACAAATTAAGTTGACATTTATTTAACTGTTATTTGGATATTAGTATCATTTGGGAGTTTCATTTTGTAACCGCTCTTAGTCTTTTTGGGTCATTTTTGAAGATTCAAGCTCGCGGTTGGAAGCTACTTCACGTCTGAGAAGGTAAGAGTGCTATTTGTTATATTTTAACTAATTTAAGGTAATTTTGAAGGTAGTACTTTGTTATTTGTTGTTTGTGGAATACTATGTTAGGGTTAACTTCTTATGTAGTTCGTTATTAATGTTTTTACATTTTCTTAGCGTATTCTCAGTAACGGCCTTGGAGTTATTGTGTTTGTTGCTTTTTATGATTTTTTCGTTACATATATGTATGTTCTAGTTATTAATAATGTATTATTCTAAGTTTTATGTAGGTGGGTATTATTTTTTTCTCTTGTATGTTTTTGGAAACACCCATTTCCGTTTCCGAGTTGTTACGTTTTTTTTTAAAAATAAGTGCATTTCAGTTGTTGTAACTGCTATGTGTTTTAGACTTCGTTGATTTATTTGTGTTTCTGGAGCGTTTCATACATTCTAGAGCCTTTTTCGGGAATCAGAGTTATCTAATAATTGGGATTTCAGATGTATTTCGAACAGTAGTATTTTTGCATTGTATTGGGCCCCTTTTTTTTATATGCTGTGGATTTATTACAGCATGGATTGTAATGGATCATTGGATTTGCTAATTACGTTGTTGTCAAAAGGTAAATGCATTTATGTTATTAAATGTTGTGTGTTGGGAAATGTTCAATTTAAAAAAAAAAAAAGGTTGAGTTACATATTTTATTTGTCTAAAAATTATTATATATTTATAATTTGTAGAAAATAATAATATCTTATAATTTGTGAATAAGATGGTTTCGTTACATTTAAGGCTTTTTTAAATGTTCAGATTTTTTGTGACTCATTATTTTTAGATTAGTGTTTTGGCTATCATTTTTAAGTATTCTAGTCCTCTTGTTGTGGGGTAAAGTTGTACTTGTTGTAAATATTGGTACATTTGGGCTGTTTGTCTTGATAGTTTGGGTTTTAATTGTAGAACGGATTGCTCCATTCTTAACTCTTGGAAACTTTGTTCTTTTTGTATTGCTGTTAGTAGCTTGTGTAGTGTAGGAGTTGTTCGCCCAGTTGAAGATAGAAAGGCATTATGCCAACCCTCCACTGCGTTGTTTGTTTTGGCCTCTTGATTTAGGGTTGGTAGATATACATTCCACCAAGGAATTAGGAATTTAGGCTGTCGTCTGTGGCCTGACCGGTGTAGTCTCCCCACCCAGGTATCCTCAAAATAATCCAAAAGTGGAGACAATTTTTGTTCATTTTGTGTATAGAAAGGACTTTCTATTAAAAGATTATAGTGTTCAGCCACATCGGTTATTGGCACGTATGCTAGGGCAATGAGGTGTTTTATTTGGTATGCGAAAGTAATATTGGTTGCATATTCAACACTAAGTGTTAATTTTTGCAAATGTTTCCATATACATTGGTTAAAATGGAAGTAACATCCTTGTATGGATGTGTGTGGATATATTTTAAGGATGGAATTTATCATAGCTTGTTCAAAGTCAATTATAATTTTTAGGGGAAAGAAGTCTCTTGTTTCTTCTTTGAGTTTGTTTGTTTGGTAACGAACAATAAATGAATGGTATGCAGGTATTGTGGAATTGGCCATGTATAGTATATAATTGATAGAATGGTTTAGGGCATATGCTAAAAGTGCCATTCATCATCCATGTTTGACTATCAGTTAATTTTTTGAGGTTGGTGTTTGTTGCAAACATTATTATCCTTTTATCTTTGTTGTTGTTGTCGTAGAAGATAAAAGGTTCATCATTATGAGTTATGCTAAGCTCAGGTGGAATTATGACCTGTTCAAAAGTTTTTGGTGTTGCTATTGTTGGTCTACTAGATTTTTTGGTTCTAGCAATAGTTCTTTTTATAGCAGCTATCGTTGGTAACTGACCTCTTGCCTCTCTAGGTACTCTAGGTATTAATTCCTTAAGTATTACACTAGTCGGTAAGTCAGATTTTTTGCTTAATTCCTTAATATTGTCTAGGGTAGATCTAACCTCTATTTCTGAGATATTAGGTGGATGGTTATGTTCAGTAGTATTAATCACACTTGTTTCTCTAGTTGTTGCACGACCATAACATTTGTTGGAATAATACTTAGTACATTTCCAGTTAACTTTAAGGTCTTTTTGTTTTTCCTTAGTATAAGTATACCCCATATAGCATAACAAATATTTCCCTTTCTGAGATGAGATAAATCTTGCATCTTCTGTCATTGTTGGTTTCTTAAATCTAGAAAAGGTGTATTAAATATTATTAGAAATAGTCATTTTATTAGAAGAGGAAAAAAAATACATATGTAACATTTGTGGGTAATTACCTATTCCAAAGTAGTATATTTTCAAAGGAGATCTTTTTGTTGATTGATGCTTTAATAGATTGTAGTGGTCTGTTGAAAGAAAATGAGGAATATTTTAGTGAATGTTTATAGGTGTATTTTTATAACACATTTGCTAAGGTACAATGTTTTATTATGAAAACGTTAGCAACATTTATTCAGATGTATATATCATTTAAAGAAAAAACAGTTTTAAATATACAAACAGTTAAATCTAAACATTGTGAGTGTTTAAAATACAAATATTAGTACTTGGGCATGTTTTCGATGCTTACCTATTTTTTATTTTTAGTTGTTGATGGTAGAATGTTTGTTGTTATGTTGCAGCTTTAATTAGTAAAGGTATCTGTGGAAAAAAGTAATAGTATGATGAAACTTTAGTTTAGTTTTTATAATAGAAGTAACAATTTTTTAAACAAGCATTTCACATTGTAAGTCTTTGAAAACTGTGTTTAATAAAAAACAAAAATTAGACATTTAAGTAGGAATGTATGAGTTAGTTATAACATGTTTTACTATTGATTTGGCATTTATTTAGTGTTTAAAAAGGTAATTTAATAAACTTACTTATCAAATTTGTTGTTGTACTTTTCTTGAAAATGTTCATCTGTTTGTTAACCTTGAATCTGTTTAGGATATATGTAGAGATAGATAGAAAAGCAGTTTTAGATATTTAGAATGAACGTCAGGTTGCAAATAATGTAACTTTTTATTCTGAAACATAAAATTACTTACTTTTTGTTGATTTGTAGTATATTTGTATGAGAGCAATATTTAGAGTTGTAGAAATACGTGCATTTCTCCTTGAAGCTGAATAATTTCAGCTGGTTTTTGAGTCTTAATTGTAGCTGTTTTTATAGGGTATGTTTAATTAGTGTTAGTTTGTGATTGGTTAGAAGCATAGAAAACAGTTCCTATTGGTTAGTTTGAATTTTTTTATTTTTAATAGTTTAATTTGCTGAATTCGAAATGTTTGTTTAGAGAGTTTGTGTATTAGTAAGTATTTTAAATATAATATAATTAAATAGTATAGCTTTAAAACATTTATAATATAAAATAACTATGTGTATATATAAGAAATGTAATATGTGATTGTTACCATAGATTTCGTAATTTAATAATTTTTTTAGAGATATATAGTTATTTAATAGTATAATTTTAATATATTTAATGTGTATAATGTTTATATAAACTGTAAGAATGATTTTGAAAAGTCGATATTTAGGTAATGTCGATATTATTGATGTCTATATTTTGGTAATCGATGTTTTTGTATAGTGGTATGTATATTAATGAATGTCGATATTTTGTATTTCGATATAAGTGTGATCGAAATTAGTGTACTCGAGATTTTTGTATATCGATATAGTGAGATCGATGTTTTAGTAAATTTATAAATAAGTATAGGATGTCGATGTAATTGTAATCTATATTTAAGACACGATATTTGAGTAGGTCGATTTTAGTGAAATCGAAATTTTGTCAGAGATTCCAAACAATCTTCTGCTGAAACCTCGTAGATTCCGGAAGGAAAAAACATATAAACGCTCCTTCTCAGGAATGGCACCCAGAATCTGGAACTCACTCCCCCCCGAAACTAGGCTCATCTCGTCCACTACACTCTTTAAGAAAGAAATAAAAGCTATCCTCATGGCAAAATACACCTGAACTGTTAAGTAGGTCACCTTAAGAACAGGCACCGATCTGTATTATTTGTTTGACCCCGTTGCACATTTGCATTATTTGTATTAGTGATTTACTGATTTACATGTTTGGCTGTGCCCTCATTTATTTGTACTGTATGCTCCTCTGTTTTAATTGTTTTGACTATGTTCCCTCATGTACCCCTTCTGTGTAAAGCGCTCTGATATCTGCAAAGATCTTGTCCGCGCTATTTAAAACTTTCAAAATAAATACATAAAAAATAAATCCTTGGCGTGGTATTCCTCCCAAACTTTTTGCCTTCCCTCCTCCTGTATTGCGGAATTAATTTTTGGGGACTTTAGGACTTTATGCACTTTACCACTGCTAACCAGTGCTAAGGTGCTTGTGGTCTGTCCTCTAAAAAATTGTAAAATTATGCTACTCATAATTGGCAATTTAATTTACTTCTAAGTCTCTAGTAAAGTGGTTCTTCATGTACCCAGAACCATTAAATAAAATGCTACTAGTGGGCGTACAGCACTCATTTTGCCCTCCCTACCACCAAAGAAGCCCTTAAAAACATGGCTTAGGTCTGCCATTGCAGCCTGTACTGCACTTATTAAACTGCCATTTCGACCTGGCAAAGTAAACCTTTTGCCAGACTTAAATCCAACATTTTTTATATTTATAAGTCACCCCTATGGTAGGCCATAATGGACCATACGATGGGGTGTATGTATTTAAAATGTAGGACATGTGCACTAGGTTTAACACACCATGGTGGTAAAATACTCCTAAAGTCTGTTTTCACTGTTGCAAGGCCAATCTCTCCCATTTACTAACCCTGGGTTACATTATTACATTTTCATTTGGAGCAGACAGAGGTATGTTAACACTCAAATGAATTAGAATTTAAAATCCTCTTTAAGGGTAAAGCCGGTATTTAAGTCACAGGGGCATATTATCAAGGGGATTTATCTCCGCTTTTTTGGCTTTAAAAGCCAAGAAAGCGGAGATAAAATTATCTCCCTATTACCAAGCTGTCGCTAACACCAGTTAGCGACAGCTAATAGGAGATAGTGACCATCTTGGGCCCCGCTTTGCATGTCAGTGATATTTATCACTAATGACATGCAAAGTGGGCGTGCCAAGATGTTAGCGACTGAAAACAGTCGCTAACATCGCTATCTCCTATTACCAACTTTTGGAGATATTCGCGCTAAGCGCGAATATCTCCAAAAGCTAACACTTGCCCAGGAGCAGTTCTTAGCCATGTTATCCAATGGGAGGTGGATAACATGGCTAAGAGCATTTGCTCGATAATGCATGAATATCGCTGACTTTTCAGCGATATTCATGAATTGCGGCCGTTTTTTATCGCATTTGCGATAAAAATCGCCGATTTGCGGCGATAATTTTTGTCTCTAAATAAGTTAGAGACAAAAATTATCTCTATTGGTTGGTAATATGCCCCACAATTCTGAAAATGGCATTTTGAGAAAAATGTAATGTTCTTGTCCAAACCATTTGTGCCTTCTTCCAGTGTCCTGGGTCTTGCGACTATGAATGGCACTGCTGTTGGCATTTTGTATCCTCCCAGACTGTTAGACAAAGGTGATTACGTGCAGCCAACTCCCCTGCATACTTTGCATAGAAGCCCACCAACTCTAGTTGCTCTCAGGACTGGAGGTGAATGTTTGCATTGTTCAGCATTCCGTCCATCGCTTGTTTCTTTTGCATATGTCGCCCTAAGTGGGAAGGGTATGCTCAGACATGGGTCCCATGCTCACCACACCACTGGATTCAAGCTAGCCTGGCTGATGAAGGGTGATGCAAAGAAATTGGTTTCAGGATGCTTGTTTCTGGTCCAGGGGGGACCTGGCTTGGCAGTTCGGGCTGGACTGTTCCCACAAGGAACAGGTTCAAGACTGATTTGCATATGGCTGGGTCCAAACTGTGGTGGTGTGGTGAGCAAAAGAATGATGGATTAAACTTAGATCCTTGTGACTGGGGGTGAATGTTTGCATTGTCCAGCATTCCGTCCATCACTTGTTTCTTTTGTATATGTCGCCCCAAGTGGGAAGGATGTGCCCAGACGTGGGTCCCGTGCTCACTACACCACTGAATTCAAGCTAGCCTGGTTGATGAAGGGTGATGCCCTGAAATCGGTCCCAGGATGCTTGTTTCCGGTCCAGGGAGGACCTGGCTTGGCAGTTCGGGCTCGACTGGTCCCACAAGGAATGGGGTCAAGACTGATTTGCATATGGCTGGGTCCAAACTGGGGTGGTGAGTGAGCAAAAGAATGATGGATTAAACCCAGATCCTTGTGTCTGGGGGTAAATGTTTGCATTGCCCAGCATTCCGTCCATCACTTGTTTCTTTTGCTCTCAGGAAAACCTCCAGCTAGGACAGCGTCAAACTGGAGCAAATAATGTGCAGAAAGTAAAACATAAGGCAACAAGCCTTCTCTCTGTATGCACCCAAAATTAGAACAAACTCCCTTTATCCATTAGGACATGCCCAGCTCTGCTCTGGTTTAGGAAAGAGCCAAAGATGCACCTCTTTTATGAAAACTACATCAATACGAAGTAACAGTCAACCTCTCCAATCATTTATTGGCTGCGGCTTCCTTTGACACTGTACAGTGCTCTTTGGCTAGATTAGTGCTTTGCAAATATCACCTACATACATACATGAATATACATTGGTACATGCATACAAAGGGGTGCTTTAAGATGTTAACAAATACAAAGCTTGATACTTGGACGGGTAATAAACCCAAGTATTTGTTTAATTGATTTGGAAGGATAATGAAAATCATGACACTTTTAAGTATTACAAAGAGTTCACAACAATGCATGCTTGTAAATTCCTCACTTAATCCTAAAAATTGGTCCTTATAGAATAATAATATTTAGAGTTATAGAGCTCATGATTACCCCATACTGTTGTGTCTGACCCAGCTGCAGTAGAGCCCAGTAGAAGCGAAAAGAAAGAAAGAGGGCCTAGTGAGCAAATATATAGTACTAAAATGTCAGGCGTATAGAAGGTTCTAAAAGGATTTTCAGAAGGTTTGGCTCTTAAAGGAGCTGGAATGGAATTCCAATCCTTAGCTGCCAGAAAGGAGAAACAGTGAGCTCCAAGTCTTGGGATTTGCACAAGATTAGCCTCAGAGGATTTCAAACCGTGGAGGGGGGAGTAAGGCTGTATCAAAGGGCATACGTTTATGGGACATTTCGAGATCAAAATCCTGCAGAAGAAACACAGAGCTTTGATGTGGATTTTCTTTTCAAGTCGAAGCCAATGAAGAGTGGCTAGTGCCACTGTAGACAAAGCCCATGAAGGTTAAGAATCAGATGGGCCACCACATATTCCACCCTTTGGAGCTTTTCTAAGTTCCCTTTGGTGGTTTCCAGATAAGGCACATTACAGTAGTCTAGTTGGGATGTGACCAGCTCATGAACCACAGTTTTGCATGATTCAATGGGGATGAGGTACAGCGATTTCCTTAACATTTTCAGAGTGCCAAAACACTTCCCAGCTACACTACTGATTTGAGGTTTGAAAGAGAGACTGGAATCAAACCACACTCCTAGGTTTTTGACCTTCGGTTTAGGTTCAGGGATCTGGCCCAGCATGTCCCCCGCCATGCCGTAGACCGCAAGAATATCGATGTCAAGAATATCAACATCCTATCGACATCCTATCTACAGCATGGTAAGTACAAAAATATCAAGAAAAAAATATCGATGTCAAAAGTATCCTTATTAAAAATATGTTTTTTTTAGTTAAAAAGTATGTAGAATAAACTAAATATTACTTATAATAAAATAAACATAGTTACAAATATGTTATAATGTTTAAAATTAATAAGTAATATATATATAATTTAATAAAACATTAATTAAACATATTCACATAATATATTATATACTTAATAATCAGTTTTAATAATTATCTTAATAACTTATAAATTATTAAAAATTATTATAAATTACAAATACATCTATACACATAAAACAATAACATCAATAAAATTAAATAATTATATATAACAAATTAAAAAAAGTTAAATTTACGTTTAATATTTTTTAAATTAATTATGTACTACATTAACTAAAATAATGCATATTATATTAAATAGCGGAGGGAATAAAACTACTATTCCAACTCCCCAAAAAAAACAACAGTAAGAAAAATGTTGGATAGCGTAGGGGTATAAATTACTATTCCCACTCCAAAGAGTGTAACAGTAGGGAAACTGTTAAATAGCGTAGGGGAAAAAATAACTATTCCAACTCCAGAGAGTGCAATAGTAGGGAAAGTGTTGGATAGCGTAGGGGTAAAAATAACTATTGCCACTCCAGACAGTGCTACAGTAGGGAATGTGTTGGATAGCGTATGGGTTAAAAATAACTATTCCAACTCCAGAGAGTGCAACAGTAGAGAAAGTGCTGGATAGCGTAGGGGTAAAAATAACTATTCCCACTCCAGAGAGTGCAACAGTAGGGAAAGTGTTGGATAGCGTAGGGGTAAAAATTACTATTCCAACTCCAGCGAGTGGAGCAGTAGGGAAAGTGTTGGTTAGCGTAAGGGTCAAAATTACTATTCCAACTCCATAGAGTGCAACAGTAGGGAAAGTGTTGGATAGCGTAGAAGTTAAAAATAACATACTTATGAATAAAATATTTTTTGAAAATAATTAATTAATTAAATATTAAATAACTCTAAACTTTTTACAAATACCAATACATTATTATTAATAACATAATGACCAAGGAATAATTAATTAACAATACATTAATAATAAATACCAATAAATAATAATAAATACATATTAATTACCAAATAATAAATAATGAACAATAAAATATTTGTAATAACAAAACACATATTAATTATAAAAACGTACTTACCAATGAACAAATATTGAACAATTAAATGATTTTTTATACCACAAATAATAATTATGAAACATTAATTACCAATTAATGGTCGGAGAACATGGTGGCAGTCGGCTGACCTGCCGCGGTGCTCCGTGAACGCGCTCCTGCAATGAGCCGCTACGCTCGGCAGACTCGGTGATTCGTCTAAAGAGTCTGTCTTCCCTCCGCATGCCGGATCCAATCAGCGGAGTTCAACGACCGGCTTGCTCGGTTTGCAGCGATCCTAGGAGGATTGGATTCCCCCTGTTTCCACAGCAGTTTCAGGTTCCCCCAGGGCTGCGGCTGTGGGCTGTGGCCGCCCTGGAGCTGAGAAGGGGCAGGAAGGCACGAAGCCTCGTGCAAGCCCCCGGTGGTAAGTTTTATAGCGGCATTCAAAAGAACGAGGTGAGATTAAAAAATCCTTTACCTAAGCCCTCACTTGCTGACATTGTGGAGGGAGATAGTGGGGCACCCGCTGTATTCTCCTGTGAGGAAGGGGGGGGGGAAACTGTGAACCTCAATCCAGTCTGATTCATTCACCCTCAGGCAGGCATCAGCCTGATTCATATCAGTTACCTCTAAAAAATTGCAAGTCAAAGAGTAAGCGTGGGAGAAAAAAGAAAGAGGCTTTGGAAAAAGTTGCTCCTGAGTCCAAAGACTACCGCAGCCCCCAGAGAGATCTGACGCAGTTAAAAAAAACAACTCATCTTACCTGTCTACCGAGGTAAAGACCAAGAAGCTAAGATCAGCTAAACTCACTAGGAATCTTGGAGTGTTCCTGGGTGTGGGGTCAAAAATCACGCCCTCTCTCCGCTCGTACTTTAAGGTTATTCCTCAGGTGCTAGATCTCACGGAGGATAGACCCTTGTCAGCTATGTCAGCTCTTGCTTCAACCACAGTTCCCTCCTTACCTGACCCAACTTTTGATTTCGATCCTGCTGCCTCCCCCACGCTAATTGGCTCTTTTGTTTCATCTGTCCAAAATGCTGAGCCATTGTCTGATTTGTCTGTTTCTGCTTCTACGGTCGAAAAAACTATCTCTTTACCAGCTTCGCCCAGGTTCTCTGATACTGCATACTCGACGATTGTTCCATCTGTTGGCCAAGGCCAATGCTTACCTGTTGAAGCTCTAGGGGGGCCGAGAAAGGACAATGATCAGGAAGCCTTACAAGGACAGGGGACCCCAATTCTAGCCTCTATAGCCATGTCTGATGAGTGCAGCGCCCCTGTAGTTTCTCTGGTGGCCATGTTTTCTTCCCTATCGCTCGATATAAAAAAGGGGTTTGAGGAATCCTCGACCAATCAGTTGGAGATCAGAAATTACTGTGAATCCTTGGATGGTAAAATCGATGGTCTCACATCAAGAACAGGCAAATTAGAAGAGACAGTAGCTGTGTTATCTGTACATTTGGACCAGGCCAAGGATGATATCACTAGGCTTAAAAGGGCTGATATGGAACTGGCGGACAGAATGGAAACTTTGGAAAATAATGCAAGACGGAGGAATATCCGCATTCTTAATGTCCCTGAGCGAACAAAGTGGTCTGAAATTAAGCAATTTGTTATTCACCTCCTGAAGGAGTCCTTGTCTTTAGATCAATCAGAGGGAGATCTCGCTCTTGATATCCAGCGAGTCCATCGGGACCCTTTCAGACGCAACCCCCAAAGGACTAAACCACGTAAAATCTTGGTGAACTTTCATATACTCTCTTAAAGATCATATTCTTAAACTGGCCTTGAAACAAAAATCCTTGGCGGGGAAGGGATACACTTTTCAAATAAGGCCCGATCTTTCGAGAGTTACACTGGAAAAGCAGTGGGAATTTGGGAGGCGACTGGATGCTTTCAGGGGATTGGGTGCTACGGCACAATTGATGTTTCCTGCTGCCTTAAAAGTTATGCACAATAACAAAATGTTTAATATAAGATCTGTGCAGGCAGCGGATGAGTTGTTGTTAACTCTGGGCAGTAAAAGTAAGAGTTCCTCGAGTTAGTTATAAAAAAAACCAAAAAAAACCCATACATAATAGAAAACAAAAATGGGGGAACACGTTTCATGATGTATCTATCACAGGAAAGTTAAAATCAAATCACAGATTAGCTTGGTCTAATTTAGCTTAGTCTATTGCTATCTTAATTATATATTAACTTTTGATCAATATCATAGCAAAAGATGAAATTTAACTTTTAGGAATCTTGTATATTTCCAGGTCATTTGCACTCTGCACTTAGAGTTCGGGTTGGAGTAGCTCTTGCGGGAGCACGGGGAGGGGTGCTATCTACTGGACTTGCTCTGGTTAGATATAGCAAGGGTACTCCAGGGGTTGGGTGAAGGGATGAGGGGGGGTCGCAGAGGTAGGAGGGGGGAGGGGTTAAGGCTTAAAAATAAAACGTTCCTCATTTTCCATTTGGTTTTAGTTCAATTGTATAAGTTGTTGTCTGATCTGGTAATAGTTTTGCAAAGGTGTAGAGTGGTTACTTTCTTTGTGCAGGCGTATTTAGCTAGGCCTTGGATTAGAATTTATGGGGTATATTAAAGTCATTTGCTGGAATGTTAATGGGCTGCGCTCCAAACCAAGAGCTGATAACATTTTACAGTATGTGCGTGATTCGGAGGCACAGGTAGTTATACTCCAGGAGACTCATTTGACGCATGCTGAATCTCTTGCCTTAGTGAAGAAAAATAGATGGATCGACTTTGCGATGTCTTCCTCGCAGAATACTAACATCAGAGGGGTATCAATTATCTTTAAAAAACAGCTTAAAGCCAGGTTAGTTGCCCAGATCGTGGACCCAGGTGGCAGATGGGTCATTACCACAGTGGTCATCTCTGGGGTCCAATATACCTTTGTTGGATACTATGGGCCTAATATCGATGACCCCTCTTCTCTTGAGGCTATTCTTACCCACCTCCTGTCATGTCCGGAACCAACTATTTGGGCAGGCGACTTCAATATAGTCTTGGACCCTCTCCTGAACAAAACTCCTAGTAGTCGTCCGTTGGCCCTTTCTAAATCTAGGTCCTTTTTGCTTACATATATGAAACAATATGGTTACATGGACATTTGGAGATTAAGGTCAGGACAGCAACAGGGCGTTTCCTTTAGAAATTATAAATACCATCATAAATCCAGAATTGACTTTGTCCTGATAAGTCAGAGACTGATGGATGCTGTCAAATCTATAAGTTATCTCCCTTTACATCTGTCTGACCACTCTGCAATACTCATGGAGTATAAGGGGACTCCCAGCATCTCCCCTAGAGGTTGGTCTTTTGACCGTTCTCTTCTTTCACATCCTGATGATGTCTCATATCTTAAGAGCGAGATCCAAAGTTTTATCATCATAAATATTGGTTCAGTGGCGTCTGGAGTAGTCTGGGACTCCCTTAAGGCGTGCCTAAGGGGGCTTATTACAAGCAAAGTTTCCTATCGCTCTAAACAATATAGGCAGGAGGTTGCTTCCATTGAGATAGACAATAATAATAATAATAATAATAATAATAAGGTAGTTTGTAAAGCGCCTGGTGACGCCATCCCGGCGTGTCCCCGCGCTGAAGAAAGCAAGTTATCAGAGACATACAGACATCGTTAAAACTCAATCAGATATCGATGTTTTGCCCGCTTCTATGGAGCCAGCCTCAAAACCACTCCAAGATAAGCTGCTTGGCTTAAAAGCACACTTGGGTTCAGTTTTGAGTAAGAGAGTTCAGCAAAGATGGGAAGCCAGCAAATTGGCCCACTTCCAATATGGGGTAGGCGCAGGGAAGCTGTTGGCCGGGAAGGTAAAAACAGATCAGGCTCGTAACAACATTGTGTCAATAGCCTCAAATGATTCCATGATTTCTTCGGATGAGAGCATAAGATTAGCCTTTAGAGATTTTTTTCAGGAAATATACCATGAAGACAAATCCATCAACCCTGATCAAGTTAAGCATTGGCTAAGTAAAATCTCCCTTACGGCCCTGTCTGCTGATCAAAGTATACTCTTGGATAGTGAGATTTCTGAGGAGGAGGTTAGGGCAGCCATTCGAAGTGGCAAGAAAGGGAAAGCGGCAGGACCCGACGGTCTACCAGCAGAAATTTACAAGTTATTAGAACATGAAGTAACACCACCCCTTGTCACTCTATTTAATCAAATTTTGATGGATGGTCAGCCTCCTCCAGAATCTTGGAATGGCGCCTCCATTACTCTTATTCTGAAACCTGGTAAGCCTGCCTCCTCCTGTGGGTCTTATAGGCCAATTTTGATCTTAAATGTAGACTATAAAATCTTTGCTACTGTTTTGGCAAGGAGATTGGCAGGGGTTGCTCCTGAGTTGCTTCACCAGGATCAGAAGGGGTTCGTAAAAGGACGCCAGCTGTATGAATTAACATATGATTTAATAGGAGCCATGGATATGGCTACTGCTGCATCCCTTCCTCTGGCTGCATTAACAATGGATGCCACCAAGGCCTTCGACAGGGTAAATTGGATTTACCTGTCGGAGGCCTCGGCCAAATTTAACATTGGGGGGGGGGTTTCGGCGAGCCATAGGTCTCCTGTATCAAAATCCTACTGCTCGGGTAATGGTTAATGGTGCTCTATCGGGCCCCTTTAACATCTCCAGGGGGACGGGCAGGGCTGCCCTCTCTCCCCTCTGCTATTCGATTTGTATATCGAACCCCTAGCACAACGCTTGCGGGATGACATGAATATTAAGCCTTTCTCGTATGGGGGTTGGGAGCAGAAGGTAGCCCTTTATGCGGATGATGTGCTTATCCTTTCTTCGGATGTACAAACCGCACTTCCAGCAGCATTGAAGGTAGCACAGGAGTTCGGGGAGGTATCAGGGTATGAGGTAAATGCCTCAAAAACCGAGGTTTTAATCTGGGATGATGATCTCTGTGAAATCAGCATACAGCCAGGATCTTCCATGCGATATCTTGGATTAAACATTACGAAGGACATAAACCATTTAGTAGCTTCAAACTTTTCTGCAGTAGCAAAGCATTGCCGGCAGTTAATGCGATCCTGGGTATCACTACCACTATCTCTTTTAGGGAGAGTTAACTTGGTCAAAATGACCATCTTACCCAAAGTTTCTTTTTTATTTAATACAATTCCCCTTTATTTTGACCCCTCTATGATAACGAAGCTACAGGCGGATATCTCTTCCTTTATTTGGAATAGGCACCTTCCGCGGATTCCCTGGAAGAAACTTAGGAGGCGTAGAGAGAAGGGGGGGCTGGCTGCCCCTGATCTGCAACTGTACGCCTGGGCATTTCAACTCTCGCATGTTAGAATGCTTCTAAAGATGCCTGTGGATTCGGGAGTGGGAGCCCTGCTCTCAGCTTTGCTTGATGGGGAAGGTCTTAGCCAGTCAGGTTTTTTGTTTAAATTTGGCAACCAAAAGTTCTTTAAAAAAATTAAGTTGAAGATTTTGCAGGGTTTTATAAAAACATGGGCAAAGTTAATGGTCATCTTAAAAGTTAGCTATTATGGCTATAGGACACCTCTTTGGGGTCTTCCGGAGAGCCCTTTGTGGCTGGGTGATAGTTTGGTGGCTCCGCTTAAGGAGGCAGGAATGCTAGTTTGGGGGAACTTATTTTCAGGGGGTAGCTTGCTTCCGTGAGAGTGTCCGAGAGATAGAGTGGGTCCTAACCTCTCAAGGTTTAAATATATGCAAATGGCTGGGTGGACTCATTCCTTCGTGGCTCGGCGATCCTTGGCAAATAGATTTCCTATTGGAGGTTATAGTCATTTAGTATCCCAGATGGTAGATAATCCACCGGCCAAAAAGGAAGTCTCCCTCTGGTACAATTTGATCATCGAGGAACTTGATGGGGACTTTTTGCTACCAGACTAGCTCTGGGGACCTACTATGCCGGGACATAATGTAAAGGATATGTGGAGCAACTCATTCAAAACTCTGTGGGATCTTGTTAAGCCGGCATGGCTACGCAGAAACCATCTGTTCACGCTCCACAGGGCCTACTATTCTCCCCTCAGACTCTCAAAATTCTCACAAGGGAACCCTGTGGTTTGTCCTAAATGTGCTCTACCAGCGGTTTCAGATGCCCACATGTTCTTTGAATGCCCTCGTTTGTATCCTTTTTGGGATGCCATATGCCACACTCTCTCTGAATCCTTAGGAAGGCAAATCACCCTAGACCTTTCTACTGTCATCTTTGGGCTATCGGCAGAGGTTCAAGGGCATGCAAAAAGTCTCCTGTTTTATTCAATCCTACTTGCCCGTAGAGAGATTTGCAAAAAGTGTGGAAAGACTCTGTTCCGCCCTCACACATCGACTGGCAGATCTCAGTTTTGCAAGTGTCTAGAGTTGATTTAGCAAGATCTGGTAACCCAGCTAAGAGAGCATTTTGGCACCAATTGGATTGGGGTCATTGACTTAACGTTTTTTTTTTTTTTTCGTTTTTTTTTTTTCCCGGTCCGATGATTACTCACCAATGGTGCTATATTGAACCCGAAGAGCCCGGATTCATCTTCTGGGAGATGTTGGTTGTACTTGCACCTCTTTCTGACTAAGGTAGTGTTTGCACTCCCTTCTTGGGTTTCTTTTTGATGGTCCCTGAGGACATAACATATCTGAGGGTGTCGGTCCATTCAGAGACATCTATAACCATACCCTGCCTGGTTGTTAACCTGAGACAGATTGTAGTGTTCCAGACGGCGACCTCACTTGAAACCAAGGTGATAAATGAGGACAAAAATAAAATAAAAAATTAATTACCAATTAATAATGAATTATTAATATATAAGTTACAAATATCAATAAATAATATTTACCAATATTTAATGACCAATTAATGATAAAACAACAATACATTAATTTTCATAACCAAAACATTCTAATTTAAAATGATTATCAATTAATAATTAATGTCCAATAAATGAATTATCCATACTACACAGTACATTTAATAATTACTTAATTAGATTTCAATTACTTCCAACACTATTCCCCTATAAATGCACAACACACTCCAATAATAAAATAATACACTTAATATAATTATCAATTAATCAATTAATAAACATTAATTACCAATTAATAACAAATAATTACCAATTAATAATTATTAACAATAATATAATTATCAATACCAATTAATGAGAATACATTATTACTTAATTACAATTAAAATACTTCCCACCCTATTCCCCTATAAACCCACAACTGGCTACAGAACTTAAACGCAAACATGTATTAAATTAATTTATAATTCCTAAAAATTAATAGTTAATTTAGTATAATTAAATTACTTCCCACCCTATACCCCTATAAACCCATGTTATATTCTACTTATGGCATATTTCTATACATGCCTTCATCCACTTCATGCTTTCTAGTGGAATGCCACTGGAATGCCTCTGCACTGTGATTCACCATGGAATGGTGGGTGGAGGTTGAAAGAAAGACACAGTTATGATGGGGCTGAGCTACCTGCTGGCTGCTCCTAGTGGGGTCTTGTTCTGGACTATTTCCTGATTACTTAACATCTCAATAAATACTTCTTGGAATACCTCAACTCGGCTGGACTTAGTTACTACATTTTGATGGCGACGATTTGAACTTACCCTCTCCGTGCTCAAGTCAAGAAATCAATCTTCAAGAAGGCAAGTCTTTCAAAATCTTCATCAAACTTCCTACTTCAAACAAAGACTCCGGCACCAAGCCCCACCAGTGACCACTACACCGGTCGCCCCCAACTTCTTAGTGCCAGATTCCTCTTCTCAAGTCTCAAAATTGGATTTCACAACAACAACACTTCATCAAGTAAGGTAACTGACTGTTGCCTGTAAGAGTTGTGTGCTTCTAAATTAAAGTTTCCTTTCTGACGCTATGCCTGTGCACTAACTGGTAAACAAGTGTGCTCTGATCTACACTAGTTTTGTACACTGTCTTAACAACCAAGTCATCTTAACTTTCAAGCATCATTCAAGAGTCAAACTACTATGTTCACAAAGTTTGTACTAGCAAGATTCCTGCCTCAACAAACGCTTATGGACTGTCAAAAGGGTATCTAGTGAAAATTTTGTCCATCTCAATAAGGAAACTACAGCGCACTTGGTTCTGACAACACAAATCTGTTCCTGCTGCATTTACAGCGCTTCTTCAATTTCTACAAAAGTTCATGGCTTGGGGTGCTGTTGGTTCTGGTCTTTTCAACCTGTCCACAAATGCATCAAATGTTACAATCCATCATTTCAATCTGTTCAGTAATGCTTCTACATTTTACTGATACGGCACAGTTGGTTTCATGTGTTGCAGTTCCGGCGCTGCTATTTACAAGAGTAAACACATCATCTAAATCTCAAAAGGAAATTCACAGTAAAGACATCTTCTACATCTCAAAAGGAAGTTCACGTGTAAGTTTACTTTACTCATATTTCAACCCTGTTACCCCTCGACACAATCTCCGTGGGACAATCTCCACTCAATTGTCAGTTTAAAGGGAAGTGATTCAAAACCGTGTAATCCTGTACTTTATTTCCAAAAGGGGAGTACTCATGCCCAGTGCTGTTTATTTTATTAAAAACTTTCCCATTGATGTACATTAACGGTTCTTGCTCTGTTTATCTATGGCAGTTTAACTGCTGCTTAGCTATTCAAATTTGCCTCGCGCCGTCAAGTTTAAGCGCACGCAGCCCTACCTGCTTCTTCGAGCTCTGACATGTTCTTTGCTGGTTGTGGACGTCTGCATGCCTAGACGTGCTGTAAACCACCCGGCTCAGCGTTACCAACGTGACGCCATCTTGGATTTCCACCGTCACACAAAAATGGAAATTGCGGCGCGACAGAGTGTTGCTGACGCTCAACATAGATCTTGACAAATAAGTTTTGACTGTTACCTCAGATGACGATGTACAGTGGACTTATGACACCAGCTCGAGTTCAAATAGTCAAAATTTTTGCACACGTGGGATTTCGACTTCGACTTCTTCCGTAATTAAGACAACCTAAGAGCATGGTGAAACTGTTTTTTTTGGGGGTACTTGTGGTTTACCTACTAACAAAGATATCGAAGTAGAAGTACTAAGTTATTGTTTCTTTTAGAGTAATTTAGGCAGTAATGCTCTAAGACTTTTCAATACATCGATGTACTTATATAATCCAGGTTTTCTATTTTGTACACTTTGTTGCTTCAATGTACATCAACATGATTTATACTGTTCTTTAGTACTTTCTTCTGAGTGTTCTATTACCCAAATATTACAATCCATTAGGGTTCGCATTTTCGAGGTTGCACATTTTCAAAAGTTTGTATTATACTGTTTTTTCAAAATTTTCAATTGATGCAACATTATTCTATTTCAATGTAAGCTAATTACCTACAAGGATTGCAAGGTTTACTTTTAGAGAATTGTGTGCATAGTTTCAAGTTCACTCTTATCTGTATTTATGCATGCGAACAGGCGTTTTTTTCAAATGTACATCAAATCTGCATCCAATCCAGTTGTGTTCCCTTCTTGGGATCACATTGTGGTACTTATCGACGTACTCACGTTTTTCAAATAGTCACATTCAAGGGTTATTCTAATGTTTTCAATGTGTGACTTTTAAGGTTGTAAATTTCTATTGCTGCCTTTCAATATTTCAATGTTTGACCTTCAGAGGTTTTTCAAATAGTCACGTTCAAGGAATATTCTAATGTTTTCAATGTGTGACTTTTAAGGTTGTAAATTTCTATTGCTGCCTTTCAATATTTCAATGTTTGACCTTCAAAGGTTGTCGACATGGAGAATTCTCCATCTCAGTGTTTTTGAAGATGTAATTTCTATTGCTACCTTTCAATGTTTTAATGTTATTCATTAATAATTTCTACAGGTTGTTTATATGAGGTTCTTTTCAAATCTTTCAATATCTATTCAACTTCTTTATTAATGAACAGGGTGGTATGAAAGATCTTTATTTGTTCTTTCCTCTGCTTCTGTTTGGTATTTCCATCATATACTCAATATTTCACCTTTTCATACTCTCTTTAGCTGTGGGTGTGTCTGGAGTGATTGTTGGGTTGTTCTTTTTATTCTCTTTCTCATTATTTTCTGTAGAGGAGAATGAAAGCTCTTATATTTCTTGTGTTACAGTCTTACTACCTGTCTTTTCCACGTTTATGTATTCGTTAGGAACAAAGGGCAGAATGGGCAGAATAGTTTCTATTTATGTCCTTCTGCTTTTCTGTCTCACTCCTCTAATCTCGGTGTTCTTTCGCATTTTACTTTATCTTGTGTTTACAGAGTGGGAATGTGTCTGATCTATTTTCATTCATTTCTTCTCTGTAGTTTCTATGCTTCTT
The DNA here is from genome assembly GCF_964261635.1 of Lissotriton helveticus. Classification (NCBI taxonomy): domain Eukaryota; kingdom Metazoa; phylum Chordata; class Amphibia; order Caudata; family Salamandridae; genus Lissotriton; species Lissotriton helveticus. Next base: position 305,151,755 of record NC_136067.1, on the reverse strand, counting down.
GCTGTTCATTCCTTCCTGTCACATCTGTCTGGCCAATGGGTGTGTCAGCTCGTAATGATTGGTACGCTTTTTCTTTCTTTCATGTTCTATGTTCTTATGTTCTCTATTTTGTTGTCGAAGAAAGGGAGGTATGTTATATTCTACTTATGGCATATTTCTATACATGCCTTTATCCACTTCATGCTTTCTAGTGGAATGCCTCTGGAATGCCTCTGCACTGTGATTCACCATGGAATGTTGGGTGGAGGTTGAAAGAAAGACACAGTTATGATGGGGCTGAGCTACCTGCTGGCTGCTCCTGGTGGGGTCTTGTTCTGGACTATTTCCTGATTACTTAACATCTCAATAAATACTTCTTGGAATACCTCAACTCGGCTGGACTTAGTTACTACAACCCACAACCCGCTATGTTACTAAAACACAAAATGAACTTAAAAAACACAATATTAACATATAAAAATTGTATACATATATTTTAAAACCAGTAGAACACTTAACAAAACACATATAACACATACATATTAAATACATAATAAAATACATAACAATAATATAAATATCGATATTAGTAACATCGATATTAGTATCATCTTTATATTTGATATCGATATTACGAACTTCGATATTACTTACATCGATATTAAAAAAAAAAGGTATTACTTACCTTTGGGTCGATATTCTGTCCATCAATTTTCTTAAAATCGATATTCTGTCCCTTCGATATTATCATCACCTCGATATTAGTGTGGGTCGATATTTAATTTTCGATATTTTGACTGCTCACCATGAATGTAACCTTGCATACGATCATGATCTCTGGTTTGTTGGCGTTGAGCTTTAAACAGCTCTCAGTCATCCAAGAGGCCATTTCCACTAGGCAGAAGGGACTCTATTCTACCAAGTGCATTTCTACCAACAGGATATCGCTTCTTGTTTTATGGACTTTTAGTATTGCTGATCTGTTCGTATTGTTATAGAATTTTTGTTAACTCAGACGTGTTACATTACTTTTGGTTTTGATATAGCACTCATACATTTATTTTACAATACTATTACACAACATCTAAATACTAAGAATTGCTTAGGCAAGAGACTGGCATGGTAAAGTACAAATATTAAAAAACAAGACATCCATCAACTCTGTAAACCACTGGTATATAGTACCTTTCATTGCCAAAACAAGACCAACGTGATGGTGAAGCATGGCCTTTGGCTTCAATCATGCAGCAAATGCAACTAATATTGGACACCTTTTAGGCCGAAGTATACCAGACAGTACAGGTGTCAGGTTTGCTAGCGACATCTTGGGGACATTCGGAAAGCTTACCGGTGAATTCATTTCACCTATTACTTACCATTGGCTTTGTGTTTTGTAACTCATGTTTGCTTGCTTTCTATTTGCTGAATTTATTTATTTTAGGCTGGTCAGCTTGAGATCATCCCTTCCATGCCCCAAACCCTATTTACGGTATTCTTCCACGCTGGTCGATTTCTGTAAACCGGCCTTTAAAACGTGTTCTTACATTGTCACATTGCTGTGCATTCAAATACAGAGTTCAAATGTCAGGCTCTGTCTTCCAGGGAGTTGGTGTTTAATTTTCGTTCTCTGACTTTAAAGAGAAAGGATTATGGGACAATCATGCTGGATACTGGGGGTGTGCTGGTGCAGAAGGCTGTACAATGTTATTTTTTCTAGCACACAACAAAATGTACCTTTTCTGTAAATAAGTGTGCAGATATTTCAGAATATATCAGAATTAGGGAAGCATAAATGAAGCATATTTTTGGGTAATTCTGAATTGTGGTGGAAACACATATTTGAATACAATAAAAAAAATCAATTCAATAGGCGATGATAGTTTCACTCATTATCATATGTGCGCTCTATACTTTTATCAGTAAAATTGTATGTTTGTGCAAATGTAATGGTCATTTCAATTGAAGTCTACTTCGCGCCACTCCACCCTATGCCACATCACTCTATGCCTCTCTACTCTACACCACTCTATTCTATGCCAATGCACTATACCACACTCTATTAAACTGTCTCTACTCAACTTTGCACAATTGCACTCTATGCCACTATACTCTACAACACTGCACTCTATGGGGCCGATTCACAGCACTAACTTAAGACAAAATCATAAACTTACTACTTTTGGTATTCACAGAAGGCATTTAGTAGTCTTAAGTTAGGATTTTGTTTTAAGTTAGGATTTTGTCTTAAGTTAGGATTTTGTCTGAAATTAGAATTTTATCTTAAGTTAAACTTAACAAACTTAAGTTAAACTTAAGTTTAACTTAATACAACATCGTAATTGAAGACAAAATCCTAATTTAAGACACAATCCTAATTTAGGACTACTAAATGCCTTCTGTGAATACCAAAAGTAGTAAGTTTTATTATTTTGTCTTAAGTTAGTTCTGTGAATCGGCCCCTATGCCACCGCACTCAACGCCAATACACTACTCTGTACTAGTGCATCCTATGCCTGTCCACTCTACACCACCCTAATCTACTCTGCAGCACTTCACTCAACACCACTGAACTCTACATCACTCTACTCTACCCTGCACCACTCCAATCTACCACACATCACTCCACGCATTAATCCACGCTACACCACTTCATTCAACTCTGAAACCACTTCACTTTACACCACTGCAATCTATGCTGCACCACTCCACTCTGTGCAACTCTACTCTGCACCATTTGACTCTATTCTGCCCCACTCTTCTCTATGCCACTGAACTTTACTCTAACTACAGCACTTTATTCCACTGCACTCCATGCCAATGCACTCTACACCACTTTACTCAAAACCAATGCCCTCTACTCTTCGCCACTGCACTCAATGCCACTCTACACTAGTGTACTCTACATCACTTCACTCTAAGCCACTCTATTCTACTTGGCACCACTTTACTCTATGCCACTGCTTTCTACACCAGTTTCACTCCGTACCACTCTAAGCCATTCTACTCTCCACCACTGAACTCTGCACCCCTCTCCGCTTCACCGCTGCACTTTACACCACTGCAGTCTACTCTGCACCACATTACTGCCCACTATACCAATGCACTCTATGCCACCACGCTCTTCACCTCTCTACTCTGCACCACTCCACTCTATGTCAATGCACTCTACTCCACTCTAATCTACTATGTGCCACTGCACACTACACCAATACAGTATAGGTCTTTCTTCATTACTCTACCCTACTCCACTCTATGCCACTCCACTGTATGTCACTCTACTCTGCAATTCTGCACTATATACCACTGCAATCTATGCCAATGAACTCTCCTTTCTGTCACTCCATGCCAGTGCATGTTATGACACTACTCAATGCCATTGCACTCTACCCTGCACCACTCCTCTCTACCCGGCACCTCTCCAGTCCACTCCACACCACTTCACTCTACTCTGAAACAATCTATTATATGCCACTGCACTCTATTCTGATCCACTCTATTTTACTTTTCACCATTCTTCCCTACACCACTGCGATCTACGCTACTCCATTCTAAACTACTGCACTCTCCGCCTGTGCAATCTACTCTGCACCACTCTACACCACTGCAATATACAACACTCCACACCACTGCACTCTATGCTACTGCACTCTACTTTGTACCACTCTACTGCACTCTACACCATTGCACTCTATACCAATTCACCCTATTCCCCTACACTCTATGCCTCTCTACTTTGCTCTGCACCAATCTACTCTATGCCAATGCATTCTACCCCACACTAAACTGCTACGCACCACTGCACTCTTCGCCACTCCAGTCTAGGCCACCCAACCGCACCCCACTCTACTCTACACCTCTCAACTCTAATACACTCCACTCCGTGCCCCTCTACTCTGCAACACTGCACTCTATGCTACTGCACTCAACACCAATGCACTCTACATAACTGAATTGTGTGCTGCTCCACTCCACTTTACTTTGCACCATTCTAATCTACACCACTGCGCTCTACACCACTCTACTCAAAACCAATGCACTTTAGGCCAGTTTACTCTATGCCACTGCACTCTACACTACTGCACTATATGCTGCTCCACTCTGCTTTGCACCATTCTACTCTATGCCACTGCACTCTATGCCTCTATACTCTAAACCACTGCACTTTCCACCAATGTACTCTACACCTCTTTACTCCAAATCAATGCACTCTATGCCACTGCACTCTACGCTGCTCCACTCCAATTTACTTTGCACAGTTCTACTCTACGCCACTGCCACTATGCCACTCTACTCTAAAGCAATGCACTCCCCATCAATGCACTCTATACCACTTTACTCAAAACCAATGCACTCTATGCCACTCCACTCTACGGTGCTGTACTCTACTTTACTTTGCACCATTCTATTCTGCACCACTGCACTCTATGCCACTGTACTCTAGACCACTGTACTCTCCATCAATGCACTCTACACCACTTTACTCAAAACCAATACACTCTATGTGACTGCACACTACTCCACTGCACTTTACGCTGTTCCACTCTACTTTACTTTGCACCATTCTACTCTACACAACCGCACTCTACAACACTGTATTCTAAAGCACTGCACTCTCCATCAATGCACTCTATACCACTATTCTCAAACCAACACACTCTATGCCATTGCACTCTACACCACCGCACTCTACGCCAACTACTCGTCAACGCTGCACTCTGCGCCACTATACTCTACTGTACAATACTCTACTCAATGCCACTGTACTCTACCTCACTACACTCTATGCCACTCTATTCTACTGTACACCACTCTATTCTACTCTACACCACTGCACTAAATGCCAATGCTCTATACACCCCACCACTGCAATCTACAACACTCTACTCTTCAAGACTGAACTCTCTGCCACTGAACTCTATGCCACTCTACTCTGCACCACTGCACTTTATGCCACTGCACTCTACTCTGCACCACTGAACTATATGCCACTCGTTTGCACTCTAAGCCAATGCATTCTACACCACTAGACTCTACACCTCTCTACTCTTCATCACTCTACTCTATGGCGCTGCTCGCTACGCCATTCTAATGCACTCCGCACAACTGCACTCTACATCACCCTACTCTATGCCACTCTACACCTCTGCACTCTACCCTGCACCACTCCACTCTGCACCACTCAACTCTACACAACTTCACTCTACTCTGAAACAATCTACTCTATGCCACTGCACTCTACGCCACTCCTCTCCACCCTGTACCACTTCACTCTACACCACTGCACTCTGTGCCACTGCACTCTGTGCTGTGGCATTCTGCACTACTCTACTCTAAACCACTCTACGCCATTGCACTCTACGCCACTGCACTCTACGTCACTCTCCTCTGTCACTGCACTGTATGCCAATGAACTCCACACCACTTTACTCAAAACCAATGCACTCTATGCCAATGTACTCTGTACTTTATGCCACTTCACTCTAGACCACTCTTCCCCACTCTACACTGCACTCTACTCCACTCTACCACTCTCTATGTCATTACACTCTACTCCCCTCTGACACCCTTCTCCACACCATGCCTCTCCACAACAACACTCTACTCCACTCCATGCAACACTTCGACACAACTCCACTGTATGACGCTCTACACAACTTCTTCTCCACCTCTCCATGCCACTTACTCCACTCTACTCTTCAACATACTACACCACTCCACTCTGACACTCCATTCTACGCCACTCCAATCGATAACACTCTACACCACTCTATGCCATATCACTTTCTTACACTACTCCACTCTATGCTACTCCATTCAACAACAATCTACTCCACTCTATGCCACTCAACTCTACAACACTCTACTCCTCTCTTCTCAACACCCTCTACACAACTCCACTCTGCTCTATGCCACTCCAATATGTGGCACTCTATTCCACTCCACTCCACGCCACTCTATAATACTCAACTCCACTCTACAACACTGTACTACCCTCTATGTCACTCAACTCTACGAAATCTACTTCACTCTATGCCACTCTACCCCCTTCTACACCACTATACTCCCTCCATGATACTCCACGATACTACGTGTCTCCCCACCACTCAACTATATTCTACACCACTCCACGCCACTCCATAACACTCCACTCTACTCCATGGCACTCCACTTTACAACAATCCATTCCTCACCACTCTCCTTTACGCCACTAGCTTTTAGCCATGCTGAAAAGATAGCACGCTGGTGTACAATATGGCTAAAACATATTAGCAAAGCCTATAGCTCTTGCATCGGCAAGGCCTATTGGCTATTCGATACTTGTTCTATTTGTACATTTTTATTATCAATTGAAGGCATTTTTTTATAATATCAGCTTTAAAGGACTTCATGACTTAAATGTTGTACAGTTTGAATGCAATAGCTAGCAGCTGTTGTACAAATTGAATGTAACAGCTGGCGCCTGGCAAGTAATATCAAGTGAGGGTTGATGATGGTAGATGTAGCTTATATCTCTCTTAGATTTCGATTAGGCCTCTGTTCCATGTAGCTATATTAGCAGTGTAAGCATTAGGGGTGAGACTTCGCACTGTGTATGGGGGCGATGCTTGTGAAACACAAGCAACTGAGGGTCCAGACTCTGAGACTTTACTTTCACTCATAGATTTCTTTTGAATACTCCTAAACTGTAAGTAGTATTTGTTTCTCATTTGCCGGTCCATGAACTGAACTCCCAAGGTTTGCAGTGGCCCTTGCCTGATGAGGTTCAAGGCAGAACTCAATAGTTCTCTTTGCTGACGTCTTGGACACCAGGGGGTTGCACAAAGGCCATGGGGATGTTCTTTGTATATAAAGGCGGTGCATGTCAGTTCTCTACTGCAATTACGCAGACAAGGCTGCGCATACATTTGAAAGGTGGAATTAAGCATATAAATCTGTTCTACGGATGAACATGGGAGTATCATGCTATAAATGGACATATCATGCTGTAAATAGGCATGTGTGGCTCACACAGTGCAGATATAGCAGTGGCAGGCCTATGATGGTGGTGCATGGGTTATGGGTATACAAGGCAGTACATCTGCTTGCAAGTTTGAACCTGGGTTAACGAGGTCATTGAGGATGCTCATACATTTTGCACATTTTGAAAAAAGATATAAGGACACACCGGATTGCAATTCCATATAATTTGAACAGGCAAGCTTTCTGTTTTACACTTCCATGGGTAGCTTGTGCTTGCTTGACGGGCCTCAAAAAGTATTTGATATTTCATGACACTCCCTTCAGATTTGTTTAGCAAGTGTGTAGCCCTTCAACTAGCGAGGAAAGTGGCTTGTGGCCCACCTTTCGTTTCAAATCTGTTTATTGAAAAAAATAACATACAAGTGGAGACCATATAACCCCATCAAAAAGGCCTGAAAAGAACATCATCACTCAATTTGGATGCCAGGACATTTCGAGTAAAATGGAAAAAAAGGAATCAGTACATCCTCCCCCTAACCGTCCCGTACTGCGGAGGAAGGCAGGGAAAATAAAGCAGAAAGCAAAGCAAATGCTACTGACCCTTCTAAGTTTACAGGCTATTTCTCTCATTTGGGAGAGACCAAGGGGAGACATCTGACATCGTTAAAGTCTTAAGAAGGCACCCCACTTTTGAGCAGTAGAAGATATCATTAATACGGGTGATGTAGGTGCCTCAGACCTCCTGGTGAACTAATGATAGTCCATAATGAAGACAATTATTTTTAATAATTGTGCTGCGCGATGCACAAATTGGCCTATTGTTTTCAGAATGTTCTTGTTAGAAACCCTAATAAACCACACTTAGGGTGAGGGCCGCATTTGTTTGTATTCACACGTGTTTGAAACTGTGACAACCACCCTTAAAAGAAATGGCTGGATTTTGTCCTGAATTGGATCACTTAAGAAATACTTAGGCTAAAAAAAATTATCAAGCGTGGGCAAATAAATGAAAAAAAAGGAGGCAGTTGATATGGAATATAAATATACATTGTATTATATAATAATAGGTTTCACTATAATGTAAAGAACTTCCGAAGTTTAGCTGTTAAAATAAATATTTAGTGACCAAATGACAAATACTTCCCATGCCTTTGTGAATTGGCCACAAAGTTTGGAACATAGATGACCAATTGGACGCAACTGTGTAAAGAGAATGATCATTAGAAAAAGAATTTCGCAAAAGCAAAATTTTAATTTAGACTTAGCTTAAAGATTATGGAGCCATTCCCCTATTGGTCAAAGCCGGCCAGAGTCACCCTCACCCCTACCCAGGGAAAACCGCAATTTTATGCACTGGAAATTCTTAATTTTGTACTAAAACTGCTTAATGGTATGACTGTCAAATCTATACTTTCCCATTAAACAATAATTTGGTAAGCTTAGACTGATTTATTATATTAGTGAGTTTCTACAACTGTTGCCCTTAAATTATGCATTTTATGTTACATTCACAGTGCTGTCCATCAGAAGCTTTTTACTTTTTCCGGCATGAACTTTAGAACGACTTATTAGTGCACAGCTGTTAATTGATCTGAAATGTGGTTTCCTGTCTATTCAGTTATTTCTTGATGTAAGATGATTTGTTATTTCTGTTTTGCGTTTTCTTCTTCCACATGCAAACCGTCATTTTTTTACATTTTATGACATAAAATACATAATGTCATACACTGGTAAAAAAGGGAAAAACCTGAAACCACACGTCTGTTTGATTATATAAAAAAGTGTAAAAGTGATATGTTAAAGAACTTGGGGAAATTCATTGAATGGAGATTCTCAGCCAGAGGCGAATTGAAACAGATGTGTTCACAGCTGTGTCATCTGCTGTCTGTCCCAGAACAAAAGAAACGTTAAAAAGTCAGACCAAGGACTTGTTCATTCTTAGCGTTTTGTTACAGAAACAAAATGAGCAGATTTCCCCTCAATTCAAGAAGACCACAAAGGTAGTAGGGATCTGACCAGGGGGCAGATGTAATATTACAGTTAGTATGTGGTTGCCATAAATTGGATTTTTTTCTCTCTCGTGCAAGTAGTGCAAGCGACAAATGTGTTAAAGTCATGAGACGACAATAGAATATGCATTTCGTCCCACAGGGGTCTTTATATTGCAACCTCCAGGCAAGACCAGGTAGGAGATAGAGCCTTCTAATAATTTGTCCGTCACAGATGTTGTTGACCCAGAGTGCAGATGCACATCTGTAAACACAGTTTTGAGACCAGTGGCATTGCAACCTAACCATTGCTGTTCAGTAAGCTAACCTATTCATAGATGCTTCTCTTTCCTGGATTTGATAAGGTGAATAGATATGAGTACTCCATGGGTGATGCTATGCTATCCTTCGCTGTTGTTCGTGTGTGCGTGTGGGTGCATGCTTGGTCGCTCTCTGTGTTCTTTTTTCCTTGATGGCTACACCAATCTTCAGGGATCAGGAGTCGGATTCTATCATACTCTTTGAGAATACCTGTTCTTCCACTGATGGTCTCCTACATTATATGTGTGCGCTGTACTGTCATATGTTGCGTGTATCATGATGGTGTGATGGCACCAAGGATTTATGAACCATGCATTGGAAGGGCACCACTGTCAACCGTGAAGCTTTAACAACCACACCTGTATGACCTGAGAACAACTGGAATTAACATTTTTGGGTGTTCAAAATGTCCTCTCTCTTCAGGTGGTTTTTCCTCAGTAGGAGTAGTCAGCACCAGCCTCATTGCAGTCGTTTGATGTTAGAAGGATGTTTTGAAGGCCATATGCTATCACACAGAAGAACTAGGAATATCTGTGCTAACCTTGAAGATGCACAGAAATTGGGTTTCAAATGTGGTCCCCAGATGATGATGATACAATCACTGACAGGGAATTTGAAAAATCAAAACACCCAGTCTTTCTGGAGTAGGCAATGAAATACAGAGTGCCTCTGCTACACTTCCTGAATGTTGATGCTGATGCACCGTTTCTATACTTGTAGGCATGGGGTTGGGTGTCAATCTTTTTTAATTGTAGGTGTATATTGAGTTACTAGATTCTTTTTTGTTCGATTAGTGGAGAGCATGGGGGATGGAGGACACCCAATACCCTAGTCACTCACGTTCAGTTTTTCGTATTACTTGTGGGGTTTTTGAAAGGTGACCCCACCCAATGTGGTTTGAGCGCATTTATGGACTGAACATTTGCCTTGCAGGTGGATAGTATAGCTATTCTATGGGTGTCTTCAGGTGTTCAGTGGGTTTTTGACAGCAGTCACCTGGCACAGCATCTCAGGTCACAAACTCATTTATAGTTCTTTATACAAGGCTTCACGTTTTCCTTATTTTGTTTTTCTCCTTTTTTCGACAATATCTATTGGGTCATTTATCTCGTCCTAACTTAACATGTCCCTCCTTCAAGCACCTGCTTCATTTTATGAAGAATCTAGAGATGGTTCAATATTATGCTGTCGTGTGCCACTGTATCGCCAAAACACAACACCAGGTCCACTACATCATGCGAAATGACAATATATAGAGTGGGTGGAAAAACTCCTTACCCATTTGTATTTTATTTAAATGTATTTGTTAACATTACCTCATTTTAATTAAATAACATTTCCCCCCTTTTTTTAATAGATCCTAGTTTTGATGATGTAAGGCCCCACGATGTAGTGGTCAGACGACGTTGTGGATGTGGTAGACTGACGTAATACCAGAGAACAGGATTCTCATTCTGGTATACGTCATATGGTTGGTGAATCGTGTGCAAGAGACTTAAAGTTACTAATTTCATACTGAAATGCACAGTAACAAATACCTCAAAGGACACTAATATGACCATTAAAGTATTCCATTGTAGCATAGAATAGTTGCTGTCAGGCTGAAATACATTTTCAAATGGTACACTTCAGTGGTAGTGTACTCCATGCTGCTCCTGTTGGTAAAACTACGATATTTTTATATAATTTTTACTGTCTTTATGGCCAGTAGATAATTTAAGTGACTCTGTTAGCAGCAGTTTATATGAACAGAAATGTAGTTCACTTTTTAGGGCATAAACCACAGCATTTCGAACATTTTATGTTTAACGCTCTTCTGCTTGTCCTAAAAAAAATAATGCTTAACATTTTGAGAGTATATGACTTCCATAACAAAATAATGGAAGTTATTATTTCAATGACATGCCTGTTGGAAATCCCCAACATTCTGTACTTTCAATGTTGTGGATGAAAAAGATAGCAGAGCTGTTGATGAGTGCCTTAAGAGTCCACTTGTAACCTCCAGGAGTGGATGGCTGAACTTAGGAAGATGATAGGTTTAATATAAACTGAATAATATCCAAGACATGTCTGCGGCCCCAAAGCTGAAAGGATTATTAGAAACATAATCAATCTATGGATTTATTTGTCTACCTAGCTCATGTTATGGGAAGATTGTGGTTATTTAGGGACATATTATTGCCTTTTTTAGTGAAAGTGCTCAATGTGTAACTCACTGTATTTAGTAGCGTACATGGCTACTATCAGAATTGCCTTGAAAACATTTGGGACATTTAAAGTTGTCATTCCGTGATGTTAGAGTCGAACTGTTTCCTTGGTTGGTGCTGTCACAATAGGGTTTAACCCCATACTATTGTTACAGTTTTTGCATATGTAATTAGTAACATGACCGTAGGTTATAAGGACCCACACAGACAAATGAGGAGTATGTGACCTAATGAGTGAGGCTGTCACTAGATGGAGATGCATACATGGATGACGGAAATATGCTTGTACAAAACAATCAGAGATCCAAGTTTATACATGCCAGCAACCCTTAATGGGGAAAACACAATGGGTATATTAACAACAAACTGGCAGAGCGCAGTGTTACGCCAAAATTGGTAGTGCCGCGCTCCTACAGTTTCAAAATGCAGGGATGCACCATATTCCCAAGAATGCGGTGCAACCCTGTGTAACCCTTAACACTGGTGTTAAAAAAGGTGCCTAGCGCCAGCGCAGGCATCCTAGCGTCATTTTGCTAGGGTGCCTGCGCTGCAGGGGCAATCGTTTATGTGCAGGAAGGGACACCTTCAAAGGACACCTTCCTGCACATAAACAATCTTTACAGGTGATTTGCTCTATCTTTGAGTGCGGAAAGAGCAAAATAAGAGTAGAAATAAAACATTTCTCCTCGTTTCGCCTGCATAAGACCAGGTATTCTCTGACAGCTTTTTTGCTGCTGCCCCATAACTTGTAAATATGGAGCAGCGTCAAAAAGCAATGGGTGTTACGGCAGAAAGTTCACTGCAACACCCAGTGCACACCCTTTCACTCTAAGTGCTGTGTAAATAGGGCCTTTATCTACAAGGCCGCGTTAACCCATGTTAAGGGGCTCTTAACGCCACGTTGTAAATAAGGCGAGGGAGTTAACTCCACCAGAACGCTGGAAAAAGTGACGTTCTGCTGGTGATAACTCCTTGTAAATATGCCCTAGTGTGCCTCTTGTTAAGAAGGTCTCACAAAATCATTGTTGGGGATTGCAGATCCAGTGGCTTACTCTCAACACACCTATCAGATCTATCCCCAGTATGTTCTAGGCCAAAGGGCTCACACACAATTCTAAGCTGTGAAGTGAAATGTTACAAACACAATCAAATGTTCAAATCTGTGGAAAACTTCTGAATTATCTTGGCAAGTCTGCTACACAAACAGCATCTTCTTCATCCATAGAAAGTGTACTTTTTTCGATCACCACTAGTAATACTATCCACATATGTAACCCTTCAGGGTTCTGATCTGTATTCACGTTCAGAATACAGATCAGAAGATGGAAAACACCTTGCCAGGTGTTTTCCATCTTCTGATCTGTATTCTGAACGTGATGTGAATGTGGGATGTCAAAGCACTGAATCTAATGTGAATAGAGGTTTGAATTTTCACTTGAATCGAGGTTTGAATTTTCGCAGCTGACAGCTCATGGATTTCTGCAAGGACTTTGGGTTTCCTGTAAAGAGCATCTGTGCCCAGGGCCTGTAAATTAACTACTGCTAGTGTGCCTGCAGCACTGATTGCGCAAACCACTCAGTAGACCTTTGAACATGATTTAGGCCTGCCACTGCAGAGCCTGTGTGTGCAGTTCAAACTGCCATTTCGACCTAGCACGTTAACTTACTTGCCAGGTCCAAATCTTATCTTTTATTACATATAAGTCATTTCTAAGGTCGGCCCTATGCAGCCCTGTGGGCAGGGTACAGTGTAATTAAAAGGTAAGATATGTACGTTTGAGTTTTACAAGTCTTGGTAGTGAAAACCTGCTACATTCATTTTTAACTATGGCAAGGGCTATCTCTCCCATTGATTGACATTGATATTGCCTTAAACATCTTTTCAGTGTAATTTTCAATCAGGAAAAGACAGAGATTTGCAGTTTGCTCTCTCTGGACTCGCAATTTGAAATCACAACTAATGGTGAAGTTCGATTCTAAATTGTAAATCGGAAAATACCCCTTTTAGAAAGTTGCCATTTTCTTACTTTAATCAATCTGTGCCTCTGCCTGTCTCTGCAGAGCCTGTGTGTGCAGTTTAAACTGCCATTTAGTGAAAACCTGCTAAATTCATTTTTCACTATGGCAAGGGCTATCTCTCCCATTGGTTGACATTGATATTGCCTTAAACATCTTTTCAGTGTAATTTTCAATCGGGAAAAGACAGAGATTTGCAGTTTGCTGTCTCTGGAGTTTGAAATCACAACTAATGGTGACGTTGGATTCTAAATTGTAAATCGGAAAATACCCCTTTTAGAAAGTTCCTATTTTCTTATTTTAATCAATCTGTGCCTCTGCCTGTCTCTGAATACCTGTCTGGGTTGGGTGGCGACTGGGCTTTGTGCATTCCTTATAGATAGTCAAACAAAGGGTGCAGGGGTGTGACATTTGCATCTTGATTGCCCGTCACCAGACTGATGGGCCTTCCTGAGGTAGATTGGGAAGAAGGTTCTGACACTTGCATCTGAATAAGGCTGTGCCTGTCCTCTCATAAAGAGCAGCATACCCTTCTGTAGTGAGTCAGGAGCCACGGCAGGAAAAGCAGGGACTTTGTCATCTTCAAAAGCCTCTTTGAAGTCTCTCAACTTCAAAGGCACCGCTGGGTATAAGTACTGGACCACTGACTCCACCAGTACGATTCTGGACCAGTGGATACTCTGAAGAAGAAAAATGACTGCTGCACTGCTGAACGGACTGTTGCTCTGCTGGACTCCTTCTCTGTTGTGCTGACCTGTTGTCTCCTTGCCTGGCTGTGAGAAGGACTGGCCCTGTATCTCTCCAACCCAGAACTAAAGTGCCTCCAAGTTCTTGCTGGATTGTCTCCTGTTTTCTGAAGTCTCAGGGACATAAAAGATTTACAGCTCACCTGCTACAGCACCTGGATTCTGCCATCTGTGAGTCTACTCTGCCAAGTGGTGCGACCCCAGTTCTGGACCCGTGGGAATGGGCATAAGGTGCTCTGCCTTCTGTCGTCCTTCTGATGCTGGACAATGCAAAGCCTTACAAAGCAACGCTGCACAGGCCGTGCACCAGGATTCAAAGTGCTGTGTTCAGCGGGCGCAAGTGAGTCCCTGTAGCTGGCCCACGTACCATAGAGGTCAGCCTGAACTTGCGACTTTGTCTCGTTCTGGAGTGACCAGATAATGACAGTTAATGCTTTGCCTTTTCATACTCTATTTTCAGCTCTTTAGAATTGCATATCTCAGGAACTACTGATTGAATGTTTGTCATTTTAGTCTTTTTTTGTTCATTAAATTAAGCACTATTCTTCAAATTGGGTGTGGTATATCTTTGGGTGATTTTGTCACTGTTTTACGATTTGAAGTGTTGCACAAATACTTTACACATTGCCTCTTAAGTTAAGCCTGACTGCTCTGTGCCAAGCTACCAGAGGGTGAGCACAAGCTAACTTAGGGTGTGTATATAACATACTGGGACTAGGATTGTGGTTCCTACTAGTTTGGGGTGCCAACCAGAAACCCAATTTCTAGCATTGGTGGCAGCAGTGGGATAGGACTTGTGTTTGTGCTGTGCCATACAATAATTTGGTGTACACTACCATCTGCATCTTAGACCAATTTGAGTCACTTCCTCCTGGTTGGCATATTTTTCTCTGTCCTCTCTAATTGACATGTTTGATTTTTCTATTCTCCCAAATTTACATTTTTGCTTTTCCCTAAAATCATGTCTCTGACGACTAGAGGTTCTACACCTGCTTCTGCACCTGCAAAAATTGATTTTTAGCTGGCCAAACTTGAGGGTTGTACTGTGGTCCAGCTCGAGGATTTCTGCAAGGACTTTGGGCTTCCTGTAAAGAGCATAACCAGGAAGGTGGAGCTGCAAAAGGCACTTAGAACCTGGTCAGAAGCCCTTTCAGCATTGAATGTTACCCCAGAGGAGGATGAGGATCTTGAGGTGGAGCTGGATGAGAAGGATAATTTGGACCAGGGCCCAGAGGAGGGTCTTGGACTCCTGCCTGTGAAGGAGGGGGGGGGAGGAATGAAGAAAAATGTCTGAGAAGATAATGCTCAGCGGCACAAGGGAGGCAGCGGTGTACCAGGAGAAGTTGTCATCGACGGGGACCTGCTTGACTAAGTCACAGTGAATATTTACAAGTAAAAAATCTCTAGTGGGACTAAGCTGCAGGCTATAGCTTGCAAGGGCTACATGACACTAGCCACTAAGCAGGATTTGCTGCTGCAAGGAAGAACATAGCAGGAGTTACCATGTCAGACAGACTGGCAATGAACCTTGGGCGGATCGGCGAGCAGGTAAATTCGGTCTCTTGTCAGTTCTCAGACCACCTTTTAGAAGAAATCTTTCTAAGTCCCAAGTTTTTGATTTAGACTGTTTTGGAACTTTTACCACCACTTCCAAGGGCCCTCGACAGGGTGGGCACCACTCGAAGGCAGGACTTACTTTGTCAGGGTCCAGGTGCTGTTTCAAAGTTGTTGTAGCTTTTTGTGTCCTTGTATCTTAGACCAGGAGGCTAGGCAACGTGCCCTTGGAGTCATGCTGGTAGTCCTGCGATCAAGCAGTAAGGCGAACCTTTAGCAGCAGGGTAGTCCTCTAGTAGCAGCAGTGCAGTCCAGTAGTAAATTGAATAGTTGATCTGAGGGTCCAGTATGTATACCTGGTACCAGTTGGAGTGGGAGAAACTTCTAGACTTCCCTCCACTTCTAGATCTGGAATTTTCTTCCTTCCCTCTCCAGGCTCCAAGAAATCTAGTGACAAAGTACTTATGTGAAGTGAGTGTGCTAGAAGCACTCCATTCAAATGCAAGTGACAAACAGCTTCACCCCTCCCATTCTGGCAGGATTTCCCACCCTACCAACATATGGTAATAATTGTATTACTTAAACACTTGAGTAGGCCTGTGAAAACCCTTCCTACAAACCCTCATCCAGGATCAACAGGATAGAATATTCCTGCTTGAAATACGATGCTTCCCTCCAACGTTTCTATGCTATTTCCAAGTGATTCCCAGTAGTTTCAAATTCATTTTAAGATGGAGAAGATTTGTATTTTTGATTGTTTTGTTCAGAATCATTGCTACATACTTTAAAAAAAAAATTTGGTTTGTGTATTGGTTCTTTTCTTTTAAAGATTTATTTTTGCTAGTAATAGTAGCTTATTATTAGTTTTCCAATAATTTGGAAAGCAACACTTTTCCATCAAACGCTTATTTAAGTTAGATCGAATTCTTGTTTCATGAATGAGGCATCATATATGGAATTCGGGAATGCGGTAATTCACATTACTTCTTTCGTGGTAAAAAGGTTTCATAGTTGGTGATTATTACAGGACAGGAGCAGTTTTTGAGTATGAAAATAGTGTAATTGTGAGGTCTACTCTGAGATAGGTTTGTAATTTTAGAGCATGACTCCCTATCCAATTAATGTCACAAGCAATTCCAACTAGGACATGTGTTGAATTCTTAGGGGCTTTGATACTAATTCACTCCTAAACTTTGGAGGGGTCTGGCCCTTCCCAAGATGACCAAGAAAAATGTGCAAGGAGAAATCTTGATGCGTCAGAGCAATTGACTGTTATTCTTTCGAACATAAAGACACGGTATCCCAATTTTGCCGAAGGTGCTACTTGAGTGTCAGTAGATGCAGTTCATCAGGAACATCCGGCCCTAGTGGCAGGATAATTTAAATACAGCAGACATCTTTGGCAGTGAACACTATGGACCAGATTCTGAAAACTGTCAGGCAACACAAGGTGCCTGACAGGGAGGGAGCAGGAGACAGCCATATTCCCATAGAAATGGCTCTCTCCTCCCCTATCACTAGCACTATCACTGATTTTAACTAGAAAGCACCATGCCCACACCTTAGCGCCATTGCGCTGGGGTGTGTGCATGAGTCTAACATAGGTTTTGTACAGGAAGGGTCCTTCCTGTACAAAATACTATGCTTAGACAAGTGGAAAATCTTTTCCTATTTTGTATGTGTGCTGCACAGTGTAGCTCACATGCAAAGTCGGAAAAGCACAGAGAAATGAAAACATTTGTCCGTTTAATGCCTGCTTTTCAACTGCGTTGGTTTATGAAGTTAAACACTTTCTGCTGACGTTTGAAAATAGGGTTTAGCGCAATAAAACATGGATGTGCCCATGTACCACCCATTTAACTCCCCCTTGATGCACAAAGTGATTCGAAGCAGCATTTTACACTGCAATACCAATTTGCGTTTGTTTGTGAATCCCAAAAAAGGTTTAGCATCGGTTTAGTGTTACAAAAGTAATGCAAATCCGACGCTAAGCCTTTGAGAATCTGGGCCCATGTGTCAGTGCTCCGAAGCACCTGGCTGCTTTTGTACTAGCAGCCAAAGTCTCAATGGTCTGTTAAATTCTGAGGTGATGAATTCCAAATATATAAGCCTGTTTCAATATTTTCTCTAGAGAGGAATATACCAGCGCAAGCTGCCATCAAAGAAAACGGGTCAGAATTCCATTATTAATCAGAAGGGTTAGCCTGATTAAAATTAGAACATTTCCAACCTGTCAGGTCCCACTTTGTCACCCCTTCTGGAAGTCCTGAAAGCGAAAATTGGCCCTACAGTGTCGTATGGTATAGGGATATTCAAGGGCAAACTGAACACTGTTTTAAATCAGCACACGATTAAAATTTATAAAAAGGTTCTTCAGTTGCCACATTCTGCATCCCCTCCACAGATTAGATTAGAGATGGGGTTATTGAATTATGATGTTTCCAGCATTGGGGTATTTCTTAATCTTTGCCACAAATTAAGACAATCCAATCCAGGCACACTAGAGTCCCTAGTCTGGCAAGAAATAACTGAGAAAAACCCAGAAGGAACATTCGGCTGTCTTTTTAAGGATTATATCCAACAAATGTCAGCAGACGGCCTCTGGGCCCTCAACCCCAGTCAGCCAACATTTAAGCTCGCAATCAAAAAATGTGTAAGAACGCGATCACTCATTAGTGACAAAGCACTGTTTTCAAAACGAAGTCATTCATGGGCAGTTATTAATTCCTATAATCGGCTAATCCCTGCCTCTTACCTCTCCAGCCCTTATTAACTGTATTTAAAACGTAGTTTTATAACTATTAGAATGGGTGACTGGCGATTTTTGCAAAATGTACCCCCCTGGCGTCGTACGGAGGAGGATACAACTTGCAGAGGATGCAGCAAAGTAGCAGAAACGCTACTGCATGTGGTTTGCATTTGCCCCGCTTTCGTGCTCCAACGTAGGCTTAAACTGAGGGGGGAATGGAATCGGCTGGGTGTTCGGACCTGTATGCAAGCTATTATTGCGGCATTGAGCCCGGATAACACAGATCTAAACATAAGACTGACTAACTTGATCCAGCATGCATATCGCAATTTTAAACAAAAGTGGCCTGCTACAGCTTCTCCCCTACCTTTTTTAAATTAAATAACGCTTTTTAAAAGTCTCAAACTAGTAGGCAATTAGCGACAAGAATAGTTTAAATAGCTCCTTGTGATCATAGTTTGTTTTATGTATGTAATCTCAGCTTAGGGGAGCAGTTTTAATAATACTTGTAACTAGGAGACCGAGGAGATGATCATTTAGATTTTCGCTGTGCATTTGACAGTTTGTACTGTTTTTAGTATTTGTAAATAATATGAACTGGAAATTCTCTTTTAAAGATATTTGTTTTATATCTAAATAAAGATCTTTTTGATTTTATTTGATTTGATTAGAACATTTCCAAATTAAATGTTATATTTGAGATTATTTCCTTATGTTTTCGAGCAAAAGATATAAAAAATACAGTCAATGATAAACAGCTTTGTGTGGGGCAATAAAGTTCATGACCTTCTAAAGACGATAATGAGAGGGTTGGAACTGGAATGTTTTCTCCATTGCTCAAAGGGGCGTGTACCCGAAGCATATATTAATTAGTATAATATTATTATATTATCTGTTACTTTTATTTTACATTAACATAAATATCTAGTTTTGTGACATCATTAGAAAAACCATAAACAATGTCTACAGCAGTATCATGGATGATGCCATCAAAGATGGTCTTTCAATATCACCTATGATGATGCACTCAATGATGTCAGTTAGTCAGTCAGTAAATCTTTATTCAGTTTTAAAATAAATAAATCCATAAATGTACACATCATAAGGATACCTAGGTAAAATATATTCCTCTGCTGACTATAGAAGAACCTGGATAGCTCCTGTTTGTCGTTTTCTTTCTATTAGGTGTCATTCGGAAGCTATACGGATTTTTAAATCCGATACCACACGTTGGCTAGTGTTTTCCATCTCAAGATTCCTGCTAGTTGCGTGGAGGAGGAGGTTAAAATGTGTAATCTAGCCCATGAAAATGACTGTGTTTACATAGCCTTAATTTGTCTAATTGGATGACTGTGTTTTATACGAATTTTAAACCTGTTTTAAGATGGATAATTTGATAACTTTGTAATGTACATTACTGTTGTTTTGATGAGTTGTGTTTTTATGATGTCAATGATCATATTTTCCTTGATCGAATAAAACATATATATATATATATATATATATATATATATATATATATATTCACTGAAAAAACCATAGGTTAGAGACCATATATAGTTAGCTGGACATTTTATTGACATAAAACCAATGAAATTCCATATATAGTTAGTTGCACTAACTATATATCGCGCACCCGCAATCCACTGCTGATGATGTCACATATTACATCATTCATGACATGGTCAGTGACATCACTGATGACATCACTGATGACATCTCAAATGACATCACTGATGACATCACTGATGACATCTCAAATGACATCACTGATGACATCATCTAGTGTCTGTGTGTTTTTGTAAAGTTTAAATATGTTTTACATATTGAAGAATGAGTGGATGTATGGAAGACTGAGTGTGTGTGTGGCTGGCTGGGAGGTGTGTGACTCTTTGCATATCAATGTGTACTTGTATCAGTGATTGTATAAGAGAGTAAGTATGTGTTAGTATATGTGTGAAAAGTATGGTGTTCTGTGTTTAACTGTATAGATGAGGAAATCGAAGTGTGATTGATTCTTCACAGGACTGACTAGGTGTATGAGTGCATATGATAGTGTTGTAATAATGAGTGACTGTATGTATGAGTGATTGTATGGGTGAATGAGTGAATGTGTGTGTAGACGTAGGAATCAGTGAGTGCGTATGTAGTAACTGGTATTGGTGTGTCATGATGTCATCAGTGATGTCATTTGAGATGTCATCAGTGATGTCATTTGAGATGTCATCAGTGATGTCATCAGTGATGTCACTGAAGTATGGTGTTCTGTGTTTAACTGTATAGATGAGGAAATGGAAGTGTGATTGATTCTTTACAGGACTGACTAGGTGTGTGAGTAACTCCATGGATGAGTGGCAGTGTGTGAGTGTCTGCATATGTGTATGAGTGCATATGATAGTGTTGTAATAATGAGTGACTGTATGTATGAGTGATTGTATGGGTGAATGAGTGAATGTGTGTGTAGACGTAGGAATCAGTGAGTGCGTATGTAGTAACTGGGATTGGTGTGTCATGATGTCATCAGTGATGTCATTTGAGATGTCATTTGAGATGTCATCAGTGATGTCATCAGTGATGTCACTGACCATGTCATGAATGATGTAAAATGTGACATCATCAGCAGTGGATTGCGGGTGCGCGATATATAGTTAGTGCAACTAACTATATATGGAATTTCATTGGTTTTATGTCAATAAAATGTCCAGCTAACTATATATGGTCTCTAACCTATGGTTTTTTCAGTGAATTTTCAAGGTTTTGTAAATGCAAATTCCTAACTATATATGGTCTATAACCTATGGTTTTTTTCAGTGAATTTCATTGGTTTTTTAAAAGCTAATATCTATAGCTGTAAAATATATTCTTTATTACGTGACGTATCACGTAGCCACGTGAGACGCCTCATGACGCGTCGCATAACCGTGACGTATCGGCTCTGCAGCGCAAACAAAACCCGTAACGTAAGCGTGCCGGAGCACGCTTACAGATATATATATATTTTTTAACCTTAATTAGACAAAATCCACACGTGCACATATCTTGAGGCCTTGCAAAGGCACATCAAACAAACAGTCCCTACAATTTTGCCAAGTTTGCTGGAAATCTATTCCCTTAATTTTTTTTTTACTGTTTCTCTTGGTTTTCCCCTTGTTACGCTTACCGGGACGCTACCCGGTACGCGAACCGGATGCTCCAAAAACACAAGATGGCGGACTCCCGTTACGCTGCCGGTTAGCTGCCCGGTTCACGTACCGGGAAGCGCCTCTACCGCGAAAAATCGCGGGGGACTTTAATATCCCCCTCATCAATCCTAGGGGGTCAGGAGGGGTTTACCTTGCCCCCTTTCCTTCATTTCCCCTTCTTTTTTCACCACATCTTGTCTCTCGAACCTACCGAGAGACAAGATGGCGGCCGCTCCGGACTGTTTACAATGTTGACAGACACCGGAGAGCCAATCAGCTTCGCTTCGCGAAGTTCCGTTATGCGTCAGGTACACGAACCGGGGCGCTAACCGGAGCGCTGTCACAGATATATATATTTTTTTAAACGTTAATTTCTCAAAATCCACTGGAGCACATATATTGAGACATAGCAAAGGCACGTCGGGCAAACCATATCTACAATTTTGCCAAGTTTCATGTAAATCTATTCAGCCGTTCGAGCTAAAAGTGAGTCCAACCGCCCTATGGAAAAATGAATGGGAAAAACGCGTTTTGGGACCCCCCTTTTTTCTCGGCCCCCCCTTGACGAAACCCCTCCATATTTTCAGGGGCTGCTCAGAAACAAAATGTGCCATTTTCCTGAAAATTTCAGCCAATTCCGTCCACAAACGCCAAAGTTATTAGACATAGAATTTTCAGAAATCCCATTGAGAAAAAATCCTAACTATATATACCCACTGGCTATCGCCAGTAGGTAATATACATATATAAACATATATAATCTGCATATCTATATAAATATAAATGCATGCATACATATACATATATGCATACATATGCATGTTATTTACATGAAAGTTTTAAAAACACTAATAAAAGCAAAGCTAAAAAGCCACATCATTACAAACAGAATGGCTTTAACTTAAACGAGGGCGAGATCTATTGCATTTTCAATGCTTGTTTACTTTGGTTCTATCAAGAAGGCATTCAGATGTGTCACACATTTGCCATAAATTCTGAATGTTAGCACTCTAGTTGCTCATTAGATCACTGTAGTAAAGCTAGTGCTCACCAGGGAAGTCTGCTGCTAATCATGGTTTGCAGCCATTTTCCCGCATTTTTTATCCCGCAGATTTTCAGTCCGCATACCATTATCCCGCAAGGTCATTGACCTCGCATACCATTATCCCGCATTTTTTCAAAACGCATGTGCATTTATCGCGCATGCCTTTACAAAGAATTACGTTTTAAAGGCATGTATGGTAAATGCATTTGCGTTGTGAAAACCACGATGACGAGAGAGGTAAGTGGGTTTGTGCTAATTTTTTCGTGGGTTAGTGATTGTGTAGTGTAGTGTAGTGTTGTGTAGTGTAGTGTTGTGTTAGTGTAGTGTAGAGTTGTGGTGGTTGTTTAGTGTAGGGTCATGCTGGGGGTAGTGTTTTAGGGTTTAGGGTTGTGTTGTAGTGTTTGCGTAGTGTAGGGTCATGCTGGGGGTAGTGTTTTAGGGTTTAGGGTAGTGTTGTAGCGTTTGCGTAGTGTAGGGTCATGCTGGGGGTAGTGTTTTAGGGTTTAGGGTTGTGTTGTAGCGTTTGCGTAGTGTAGGGTCATGCTGGGGCTAGTGTTTTAGGGTTTAGGGTAGTGTTGTAGTGTTTGCGTAGTGTAGGGTCATGCTGGGCGTAGTGTTTTAGGGTTTAGGATAGTGTTGTAGTGTTTGCGTAGTGTAGGGTCATGCTGGGGGTAGTGTTTTAGGGTTTTGGGTAGTGTTGTAGTGTTTGCGTAGTGTAGGGTCATGCTGGGGTGTAGTATTTTAGGGTTTAGGGTAGTGTTGTAGTGTTTGCGTAGTGTAGGGTCATGCTGGGGGTAGTGTTTTAGGGTTTTGGGTAGTGTTGTAGTGTTTGCGTAGTGTAGGGTCATGCTGGGGGTAGTGTTTTAGGGTTTTGGGTAGTGTTGTAGTGTTTGCGTAGTGTAGGGTCATGCTGGGGTGTAGTGTTTTAGGGTTTTGGGTAGTGTTGTAGTGTTTGCGTAGTGTAGGGTCATGCTGGGGTGTAGTGTTTTAGGGTTTTGGGTAGTGTTGTAGTGTTTGCGTAGTGTAGGGTCATGCTGGGGGTAGTGTTTTAGGGTTTTGGGTAGTGTTGTAGTGTTTGCGTAGTGTAGGGTCATGCTGGGGGTAGTGTTTTAGGGTTTTGGTTAGTGTTGTAGTGTTTGCGTAGTGTAGGGTCATGCTGGGGGGTAGTGTTTTAGGGTTTTGGGTAGTGTTGTAGTGTTTGCGTAGTGTAGGGTCATGCTGGGGGTAGTGTTTTAGGGTTTTGGGTAGTGTTGTAGTGTTTGCGTAGTGTAGGGTCATGCTGGGGGTAGTGTTTTAGGGTTTAGGGTAGTGTTGTAGTGTTTGCGTAGTGTAGGGTCATGCTGGGGGTAGTGTTTTAGGGTTTAGGGTAGTGTTGTAGTGTTTGCGTAGTGTAGGGTCATGCTGGGGGTAGTGTATTAGGGTTTAGGGTAGTGTTGTAGTGTTTGCGTAGTGTAGGGTCATGCTGGGGGTAGTGTTTTAGGGTTTAGGGTAGTGTTGTAGTGTTTGCGTAGTGTAGGGTCATGCTGGGGGTAGTGTTTTAGGGTTTAGGGTAGTGTTGTAGTGTTTGGGTAGTGTAGGGTCATGCTGGGGTGTAGTGTTTTAGGGTTTTGGGTAGTGTTGTAGTGTTTGCGTAGTGTAGGGTCATGCTGGGGGTAGTGTTTTAGGGTTTAGGGTAGTGTTGTAGTGTTTGCGTAGTGTAGGGTCATGCTGGGGGTAGTGTTTTAGGGTTTAGGGTTGTGTTGTAGTGTTTGCGTAGTGTAGGGTCATGCTGGGGGTAGTGTTTTAGGGTTTAGGGTTGTGTTGTAGTGTTTGTGTAGTGTAGGGTCATGCTGGGGGTAGTGTTTTAGGGTTTAGGGTAGTGTTGTAGTGTTTGCGTAGTGTAGGGTCATGCTGGGGTGTAGTGTTTTAGGGTTTTGGGTAGTGTTGTAGTGTTTGTGTAGTGTAGGGTCATGCTGGGGGTAGTGTTTTAGGGTTTAGGGTAGTGTTGTACTGTTTGTGTAGTGTAGGGTCATGCTGGGGGTAGTGGTTTAGGGTTTAGGGTAGTTTAGTTGTTTAGTGTATGCTAAAGGCATATTCGTTCTAAAAGTTTTCGTTATTTTAATTTGCGGCCTAATAGTACATGCGGGATTTTTTTTGCGGACTGATGGTATGCGGGATTTCGTCATATATTCGCTAATCATACTTTCTATGGCAAAATGAACCCCCTCATTTTGTTCCTTTTTAAATTAAATATTTTAAGAGTTACCACTTTATTCCAATCAAGATGGCTTCAGGTGTGCCATACCTTTGTAATAAGTAGGACTGTTAGCACTCTAGTTGTTCTTTAGAACACTCTGGGACATTCTGTCATTGGGCTATAGTTGGGCTACATCTGGCTGATATTTGGGCTACATTTGTTTTTTTTGTCTCTGGTGGCCATCTTTGGGCTACATTGGGCTACATTGGGCTACATTGGGCTACATTTGGGCTCCAACATATATATAGCCCAATGTAGCCCAATATATATTTTTCAAAGTTAATTTTCGTAAAAACCACTGGAGCCTATATCTTGAGACATAGCAAAGGCACATCGGGCTACCAGTCCCTACAATTTTGCCAAGTTTGGTGTAAATCCATTCAGCCGTTCAGGCTAAAAGTGAGGCCAACCACCCTATGGAAAACTGCATGGGAAAAACACGTTTTGGGACCCCCCTTTTTTCTCGGCCGCCCCTTGACGAAACCCCCCCAAATTTTCAGGGGCTGCTCAGAAACAAAATGTTCCATTTTCTGAAAATTTCAGCCAATTCTGTCCTCAAACGCCAAAGTTATTTGACATAGAATTTTCAAAAATCCCATAGGAAAAAAATCCTAACTATATATACCTACTAGCTATCGCCAGTAGGTAATATATATATATATTTTCCTACAAGGGTATAGTTAATTTCACAACTGTGATCACATATAAGTTTCAAAAGATAAAAATGTATTTAGAAAAGCATAATCTATGACCAGACTAAAACTCAAAGCATTAAAAGAAATCAAATAAATAGATGGAATACTACAATGAAAATTGCAATTAGTTATAACATTCAAGGCCTGTCAAACTTAGAATCCATAGCAAGAACACTACTCTAAACAAATCCAAATATAAAGACGAAATATAAAACAAAACTCTAAGCAGAAAAAAAACATAACAAATTAATTTATTAATACTTATTATTCAAATATATATTTAAATATATTGTACGTACAAAACATATATTTGTTATGAACTAAATGCACTCAGGCTGAATGACTGTATATTTAATTATAAATTAATTAATAAATACATATTTCCAATTAAATAAAGAAAAATAGAAACAAACCAATTTTAAAAACGTTGCCTTAATGAAAATATAAACAAATACAATTAATGGAAATGAATGTAAAAATAAATGTAATAAACATCATATATTGAAAAAAACTTTAAAAGAAATGCTTATTCCAATAAAAACAAATACATATCATAAAACCCTCCTCACCCTTTTATACCCGACATCAGGCTATAAAAACACAACTCATATATAGTAAAAATACTATCTTCACTAAAACTAAAATTTTATAAACAATAATTAAAACAAATTAAAAATACTATCCACCTTGTACCATATAAAACAACAATATGTTACATACAGCCATATTATATACAACAATATTTTTTTATCAAAGATATTAAATAGAACTGTAAAAAATTACATGTTTACCTTTGAAACTGCAAACTACAATATTTTGGGAATCACAATATAAATGCAACAATATTATGTTAAGACGATATTTTTAACCTGATATTTTGGTAAAACACCCGAGCGGCAGCTGCCCGCTTTGTGAATGTTCATGTTGTTCCTCGACTCCTTCAGTATAATTTTGCCATGAATCATTGTGTAATTATGTGACATGGCATATTCACATAATTTTGATAATTTAGCATGACCAGTGTAATGTAAAATTCCAAAAATTCTGCCACTTGCACTAGCATCATTTAAATTTCCCCCAAACGTAATGGCAACATCCCAACAGTAGTTTAATGATTATAAAGATGATGCAAAAGTATGTTTCTAATTCAATATAGGTTTAAAATTTCAGAGACTTTCAATGTTTTAAGACACAACTGCGTTTAAATTAAGGGCAATATAATAGTCTTTCAATACTACTCCAGTAAAATTTCGAAACTGTACATTTCCACTCTCTACCCACTACTATTTGTTGTTACTGTTCTCACTAAAATATATAAATATTTGCATATAATTGTTTATGCATGTACTGGAAAGATTCCAAGTCATTTCCTGCTCAATCCTTAGACCCTTTCCAATAATTTAAATGCAACTGTTCTGCATTTAAACGATGCAGATGAAATCTGTCAATTAAAGTTGGTAATCATTTCTTTCAGATACATGTACGATACATTGCTAATAGATAACTGAGCAATCCAAACTCATCTGCAGAAAAAAAGTTCTCTCAAACTGTCAACTCAAATTAAGTAAATGTGTAGTCTAACACATCTAGTGCAGAAGTGTTAGCCCAAAAATGTCTGGCAAAACACAGACGGAAAATATAGAGTCAGACAGGCAAAACAGATTTGCATTATTAGCTATGGGAGTAATGGTTCACTTGAAGCAGTGATATGATCGCTGGCTGGTTTTCGCATAACGTTTGTATGAAAAATGCCTTAAAAAGAGACATTCAATTGGTTAAATGCACGCTGCATTCTTATGTCTGTGCCCGTTATGTTGATCTATTAATGCACTTCAGTATTTGGATGATGGGGACCTTTTAAAAGCCAAGAACAAAATACTTCCTGTTTAGACAATTGCAGCTATTTAATCTTCAGAAACAATTTGTGCTTCCTGACTTGTCACAGGTGTCTGTCCATTTAGGGTATTACAATGCTCAGTTTAAACATAAAAGTTATGCTGGTTTGCAACACAGCTGTCCTTCATTCATGAAAACACTGAAAATGAGTTCTGTGGAAGAACATTTTGCAGAAATATTCAGAAGCATGTACTGCCAAAGCCAATCTACATTCACAAAAAAAGTCATAACTTTTGCTCGTAGAAGTACTCCTAGACTCTAGTGGATATTTTTATTTATGGCTTTGGGCTATTCGCAATCCTTTTCAGGGGTAAGCCTGGAAAACGTTAAAAGTCTCAGATTTCCAATTTTGCAAATACTGTTTTTACCCATATGTGCAGGTATTCTACAAGTCACAATCTTTTGTGATGGTACGGAATGGACATTTTCATTTGGCTTTGAGTCTCACATTCCACAATGGCTGTTGCTGGTGATGGTGCCTATGACCCGCAGGTAGAAGAGGGTAACATTTCACAATCTGCACCTTTGGTGACTGGTCCACAGAATAACTAATTACCCATGCAAGTCGTGGTTTAAACCTTCGGATGGCACAGCTCACATCTGTCAACAACTTGATAATGTTCTTAAATGTTGTTACAATTTAGGAGGAATGGCATGGATTGGGGAACTATGAATATTCTACTAAAACTCCATTTGTCACAAAGTACCTATGCAGCTAACTCTAGGTCATAGAAAACAGCATACTGACTGTAGTGAAGTACTTGACTAATTTGACCAGCAGCATGTACTCAACACGATAAAATCTGTTGAAGTTCTTTTTAGACCTATGCAGATCTACTTCAGAAACAACCTTAGTACAGCAATCCTTAGAGGTAGGTTCTCTGGTTACCATGCCAGTAGAAAATAGATGCACAACTTATTAGTACTGTTCGCTTCAATGTGATCACTGTAGCAGACACATATATAGTGGTGGACCAAGTATTGAAGAACTATGTTGTTATCATTCATGAACATCAAGGTGAATGTCCATAAACAGTAGTAATGTTACATTTTCTTGAATGTTTCTAACTCATCTGTATTGTCCCATAAGGTAAACTTTTTTGTTTTATTATTTTCTTTTCTAAAGTCCTCTCATGTTGTCGAATGCTTTAAAATTTTAGTGAGACATGTATTTAAAGTAATTAAAATGTGGGTGTTTGCCATTTCCGAAGAACGAGCATTACAAAAACACAAAACAGGTCATATGGTTTGTGGGGACATTGAAGTGTAGGTGATTAAAGGTATGTCTGAAATCACTTTCAAACTTCTCAAAAAACAACATTACGATAGACAACATATCAGAAAACATCAGTAATCCAGATACTGTTTGTGTGCAGGAGATCTGGATTACCATTGTTTATACTGCAATGCTAACTGCTGCCAAATTAGTAATCTTTCTAAAAAAATCCATTGTGACATGATTGACATTGCTTCAGGTATGCGCTATATCTGTATGTATAGTATCTTCCACATTGACAAGAACAGTGAATGGGATAAGAAGAGCATATTTTACTATAGTCTGTCTAAGCAAAGGCGGTGGATAGGCATATGCCTGTGTCCATGCCCAGGGAATATTATGCTTATATTTTTTTAGAATTGGTCTGATTTCTAAATGTATGCACAGTCAGAGATATACAACTATGTACAGTCTATAATAAATCATTAACCTTTGTGTATGTGGTCTTTTTAATCCTAAAATATCAATTTGTGTAAAAAGGAAAACGTTTTAAATAAAATGAGTAACACAAAACAATGGCAGGATTTATGAATTTACAAATGTTGCTAAAACATAACAAATTACAAGGTTTTTCATCAGTTTTAAGGAAGATTTTTGTACTTCTGATGGAGTTCCACAATACTGCTACCTTTTCTGCCAGCTCTGAAATTTTACCTGCAGAAAATGGAGCTAGGTAATCCTAAATAAATGACCTTGTGGTTAACTATTTTAGAGTCGAGTTGCTGTTGAAGGGTTGCTGGAAGTCTAGATGTCCCTGAGACTTCAGGATAGGTGGTACTCTGTGTTCATGTGGTGTAGGTCCAGCCCTTCACACCCAGACAGAAAGGGCAGCAGGCAGGTTAGCACAGAAGAAAAGCGGATCTTCCAGAGTGGGAGTCCGGCAGAGTGGCATCCTTAGGCCTGTTCAGTAGGGGCTGAGATGCAATAGGGTGCTTGGTAAGCAGAAGAAACATTTAATTTGAAGGGGATGGTTGAAGAGTTATAAGAATGGTGTCTTCTGAGAGAGAAATGCTCAGTAGAGAAAGATGTAGATAAGAAATTTGACAGTGTGGTGAAGGCTATTGATGGGAATCAATTATACATGCGGGAATCTAGCAGGAAGCATGGTGTGTGAAGTGAGTAGGCATGCTGATGTAGCTGAGGTGAGCAGATGGAATTGTTGGTAAATGCAAAGAAAAGATATTGGGTTCTAGGGAGAGAGAGCTTAATGATAAGAAAATGAAGGCAAGATATTGTGTTTGGAAAAAGAGGAATGTATGTGGTTAGGATAATAACATGCTTTATAAAGCATCCATACAAGAGTTCCCCCAACATTTAGGCCATGCTAATTACTAGTATGTTTTCCATTTTAACTATGCTACGTCTAGCAGTCTTCCCCACTGATGACAATTTAAGCTGGCCCTTCCAGGGATTCACTCCACTTCATGTCATCAGCAAATGCTAACCTCACCGAGACATCTTGTCATAGAAGATGTTGTGTGCCAAGTGATGGACGCTGATTATGACTGGTTTTTTATTGAGTGCTCATTTGAGAGTGTAAATGCTAGCAGTCTGAGAGGACTGGTGCTGAGTATGCGGTGTAAAGAACGATGGTTATAGGAGAGTAAACCATGAAACCAAGGAGAGATTGGATAATAGATTGTGATTTATTTTACAATTTGCAGATTTTTCATCAAGCCAATATTTTATTGATATTGAAAACCAAACTGCATTCTCTAGTATTTTTAGTATTACTTCAGTAGTACTAATGAAGTAGCACAAACAGAAATTCACAATCTCATGTGCAGTCCCCTGCCTCCACTACTCTTTATCTAGTCATGTGAAGAGATCTCTACACATGTACACCTATGTTTTGGTAGTAAATGTGGGTAGGATCGGGGAAGTTGCTGGAAAAATGGGAAACACTTGTCAATAAAGGGGTGGTGATTAGGGAGAGGTAAGGGCTTAAGGAGGGACATACAATGCAAACGTACACCCAGAAATAAGTAAGGACACTGCTAAATAATTTTCACATTCAAAGTTTTGCAAACTTGACAAACTGCAGCTTCATGATGTTAGTCAGCTTTGTAAATATTCAATTCTTCGTTCAAATAATGGCAAAGTAAAGGTTTGTAGAATAATTTTATTGTTCAAATCGTTTATACAAGGCATTTCTCCTGATAATGTGAGTACCAAGAAAATCACGGTTTGGCCCATATAGCAGTTAGCAGATGAATCGAGATTACAGGAAATGCTGTAAATCTCTACCCCTGGAGCTATCAATGGACACATTTCTCAAGGTAAAAATCTTGGTTGACTATGTGTTCCGAAAAAGGTCGAGAATGTGAAAAAAATGCTGCATTTAGCATTGAAGTATAATTTTCCAAAGATAATCCGAAAGTCTCGGTGCAGTAGTACTAGTCCAGAACATTACTGCACCTTGCAATATCAGGATTTCTGGGTGTGGTGTCACCTCATCAGGAATCCAGTGACACACATAATGTTGGCCTAAAGGTTTTGAGGGAGATGTTCTCTATTTAATGTAATTTTGCTGAATTTTTACAGTTATGTCTACATTGAATATCACAACTTTCATGCTGGTTATAAAACTAGCTAAAGTCTGTCAAAGCTTAAAAACATGGCATGATTCATGGTAAAACAGCTCATACTTGATTTAGATCTCCACCTGAAAGTACTTTTATGTTTTTTGTTTTTTTATATATTTTTTTTCAAATTCATAAATATAAGCAGTAGTACTTCTGAAAAAGCTGTGCCAGGTGCAGCTTTCCAGGCATAGTACTACTGACAATTACTTGTGACACATGCGACAGGCTCCTATTCCCCTGTGCGTACATTGATATACAGTAGATTTGAAGCCACCTGTGCATATGCACATTTTTATCTCCATGGAGAAAACATTTTTCCTATGGAAAAAGCCCTTACTGGATCCCATGCTGAGCCACACAGGCTATTAATCTCATCAGGCATTTTCTTAGCGGGCTGCCAATGAAGCATGTGTCACTTTATCACAGCAGGCACAGTGGGGCATAAACAAAGAGAGAGATGGAAAGAGGGATAGAGGTGAATAAAAAAAGGAGAATGTAATACAAGAGATAGGAAAGAAAGAAATCAGAGAAAGGGAGAGATGGGAGAAGGAGAGAGAAAGAAAACGAATGGATGGAAAGAGAGGAGGAAAGACTGGGGCTGGTGTGAACATCCAGAACACCGCAGCAGACTCGACCTCAGAACCCCACGACATGAGCACATGTCCCAGCACCTACAAGACCTCCACTTTCTCCCCATTGAGAAGAGAGTAACCTTCAAACTACTCACCCATGCCTACAAATCCCTCGACAACATCATACCCAAATACCTCAACGAAAGTGTCTCCTTCCATGTACCCAAAAGGAACCCCTGCTCCGCGGACCTCACCCTGCCAGAGACCCCACACATCCGCAGAACCAGAGCAGGTGGAAGAGCCTTCACCTACGTCGCAGCAAAGGCCTGGAACCAGCTCCAAGTCAACATAAGACGCTCCCCCATTCTGCACACCTTCAGGAAGAGCCCTAAGACCTGGCTCTTCGACTGATGTGGGGCTGCACCTACCCTCCCCCCAGTGCCTTGGGACCCTCATAGGTGAGTAGCGCGCTTTAAAAAACCCTGATTAATTGATTTTTGCCAATGCATCTTTTAATTTCCTGTCCAGCCCCACCACCAAATCTGTAGCAGGTCTGCTTCCTTTACCATCCCCTTACCATCCCTGAAAGGGAAGTTACCTCATTTCTTGTCTGGAGTAAATATCTGACCATTTCCAGGGTTGGAAAAGGTAAGATTGGATTTTTCGAATGCACACAAACACACACATGTGTCGGCATTTCCAAACTTGTAAAGTTAGCCACAAACATTCCCACCCCTTGCATGGGATTTAGTACTGTGGACTTATTCTCACCCATGGATGAGAAGTCAGAATTAATAAATCTATTCATGCCTGGCAGAAATCATTTTGTGAATTCCTGGCAGTCATAAATGGAAGTATACTTTTTTGGCCATAAACATGGAAGAAAATACCTTTGTGTCTCTGCCATTAGAGAGGAGGCCTTGCCAGCTTTGTGCTCATCTATCTAAATTGTTTAACTCTACATTACTATTAAATAAATATATACTGAGAGCATCTTCTAATTCTCTACATCAAGTATTGTTTCTACACCTTAACATCTTAAGTTAACTCCAGGCACTGAACATGAGATAATATCCTATATTTCAAATGAAGACGATCTTAAGGGAGAAATACTTTGAACTTGTTCGTTGAAGCTGTTCAGCAGTGGAAACTATTACAAAAAAGGTGGTAATTGCAACGATTTCAACAGAGACTGCCATAGTAACAGAAGCATACTCCAGTCAGTAACAGCTTAATACAAATATATGGAAAAAATCTGTTGTAGCCTGAGGATCAGAAGCATTCGTCTGCAATTAGTACTTCCCCTACTTGAAAAATGCCAAACTGGTTTTCCTTTTTATGTTTTCTTTTGTATTACCGAAGCCTCAATTTTCAATCGTCTTTTGATTCTTGGCACAGACTGAATCAGTAATGACTCATAAAAAAGCAAGCGGGATCTCCATCTGGCGTTGTTCTGATAATAAAGTTGTTTAGCAGCAGCAATGCATTTATTTTAAGTATTGTATTAATTTCATTAACATTTAATTGTCAATCATTCACTGTTCCGTGTACCTGGACAACTATGTATTCTCGCCAACAATATCTGTATTATTTGTATTAGCATGCACATGCTTCCTAACTATATTAATGGAAAGTGTTAATATTGACAGAGACATAAAAGTGATTATTTATATGTTATTTGTATTTGCATTGTTTAGGTCAGCCGTGTCCATAACTGGGCCAGGTTCATGATAGATGTTCGAATCCATAAAGATCTATAGACCAAGAAAACATTTAATGAAACTTTTTTTTTTAGTTTGAAAAGCATTATTAATATGCAACAGGATATAAACATACCAAGAGTATACAAGAAGATGGTATAAGTAGAGCAAATAAGTAGGCTGATATGAGTAGAAGAACAATAAAAGCATTTTCGAGATTGTACCTAAAAGGGAGGGAGGGAGGGACAAAGAAGGGGAAGAGAGGGAAAGGGAAGGGGAAGGAGCATGATAATCAACTTATATTAAAGAGACATAAAGGATTAGGCAAAGAAATGCATATAAAATGCATATGATATATAAGCCAAAAATTGTAGTGAAGGAGATCCATGTTAGATTGACAAAATAAATAGAAAAATAGAAAAATGGGAGATAAAAAGCCTTCAAGGAGTTTTGAAATTCTCAGAGGTTGAGTCGGACATTTAACCCCTTCCGTGCGGGGCTGTTTCCCCCGCTGTGCTGGGGGGCGGGGGGCATGTACAGCACCCCGGTGCTCATGACGAGGTCAGCTCGTCATGCGCTACGGCGCTACGGTGCTCATGACTAGCTGAGCTCGTCATGGCCACACGCGTTCCAATGGAACGGTCAGCACTGCAGGGGAATCAGCCCAGCATGCGAGCGTTCCACGGAACGGGCGCGTTCATGACGAGCTCAGCTCGTCATGAGCAGCGGAGCGCCGTTGCTCATGACGAACTGACCTCGTCATGAGCATTCAATGGGTTAATGAAACTTAAAGCAGCTAATGTAGGCAGAATGAGGTTATTCTGAAACGATGTCATGCATCCAGTCCTCCAAGACCTACTCTGTTGTTATTCCCTCTTTTCAACTAATGTTACTTTTATTGTAGGTAGTTCAGCAGAGGTGGCTCCTCCGTAGAGGCGGAGGAGCGTCGCCCCACTTAAATGCCCCCCAAAGCTCCAAAGAGGAAAAATAAAATGTAATTATAAAATGGTAATTTATTACCATTTTATTTTTCCTCTTCCCGTCCTGAACCGAGTTTTGTGACGGGACGGGCCTGCTGAGTGGCAGAAGGGAGGATTGGTGGGCAGAGTGGTGCCTGTTCACTGTTTAAAGGGAACATGATCTTTGGACGGCCGTCTTGCGACGGACAGGCAGACATGCACACTTTAAACCTCTTAACGCAGCTGTCATAGACATCAGGGTTGAGAGCAAATGCAGGCCTCCAGTGAGGTGGGGAGCGCTGAGAGAGGCAGCTCCCTCCAATCAAGGTGCAGCTCTCATGCTGGTTCACAGCAGATGAGCAGCACCAGGATTGGTCAAAGGATTTTGCTGGTACCCACACTGCAGTCAAGGAAGAAAAGGTCTGGAGCGGAGATCGTGTTTGGTAAGTCTCTTAATTTTTTTTTTATTTGTACGCGCACATCCCCCTCCCCCCTCTGGAAATGCCAGCCCCCACTGTAATTGTAATTCAGTCTCATGTCTGGACCTATAGGAACTTAGAGGGATTGTACTACTGTATATAGACTTCCTGAAAATCATGGTACAAGATTATCGAGGGACAAAATATTGAGAGATAAGTGCATATAGGGAAGTATAGATTCACTGTTCCCAACTCCACGTCTACGTACCTTGAAGATGTATGTACCACATAGGTACATGGATGTGGAGTTAGGTATAGAAAATTTATACTGACTTACCTATCAATAAAACATTTTTTATATTTTGTCCTCAATATTGTGTCCCATCAATATTCTTAGGTCGGTATTCAGTGGGCAAACCCTCAGAGGTTATTCACACTCTTTCCTACACATACACTCTGTCAACTCTGCTGTGTGGGAACAAAAGTAACTGAGCTGATATTCTCCATCTCGGAGAAAACATAAAAGTGTTCATTTTAAAATGTTTGTTGACCAAAGGCACTGCAGACATGGTTGGAAGATGAGCGACAACCTGTCTTAGGGAAAGCTAGGAAGGTAACATGTCTCGCAAATTCAGACACGTATAATGTATGATAGGTTTATGTTGATATTAATACTAACGAAGACCACGCGTAGACGACACAATATAATTTTTACGTAATAATGTACCAATTACTACCCAGTATGGTGGCACTCATTTTACCCCCATAGAAGACTGAACATGTATTTCAGCCCTGCTGGTATTTAAACGTAATGCCTGCAGATAAAAGCCAGCCATTTCTGCTGGTACACATGCGACTTAAATATTTTATTGTGACTGGCATGTGCAGTGCTTCATTTGTAAAACAATTATTGTGTGGTTGCAAACTTTTGCTCAAAAGCCTGTGGCCGACACCATAAATATCAGGGGTGGCAAATACTGAGGCTTTTTTAGTCTTTCGTCCACCACCAGACACTCCCTGCCCCTAGACCTCACTCTTGCAAACTATCTGCATCCCTGCTTTCTCCCTTTCTCCCTTTTTCGATCGTTCTCGCCTCTTTCTTTCCCTTATTTGTCTTTTTGTTTCTCTCTGTCTTGCTCATGGTGAAAATATGATGGGTAAAAATAAATGCAAGTCCATAAATATGAGGCTTACAGTTTGAGCTACCTTCAACCGCCGGCTTGTGAGTTTTTTTTTGCATGGGGCCATTATGGTGCCAATCCAACCCAGCCTAAACATTAGCACACTTAGTTGGTGGGATAAGGCGACTGAACACCTAAGATTTTGCCTAAAGATATTGAGAAAAAGTTCTAATGTTATTAAAACACAGAACCAAATATAAAAAAAATCAATTATTTAGGTGCAAGCCCTTCTAACAGAAGTCCTTTCTAAAGCAACTTATTGGTGCACAAGAGCTCTCCCAGGGGAGGAACTGTTACATGGAAATAGATTGCTTATTCATGATGGAGAGAAGTTCAAATATCAGGAGTATGTTTTTTACATTGAGTATTGTTTAAGGATTATGTATCTCCCAGATATCATGTGTTACTCTTCACACTTTTCTGTCACTTTTGTAAAGGAAAGACAGAACCATTTTGGTGTAATTTGTTTAGCCATCAAAGAACCTATACTAAACTTTCCCTAAAATGAACTGCACCGTATAATGCACCATGAAAATTTGGGTTCCTGGCAACCTACATTGCACCAATATATTTCCCTTAATTCCAAGGTTGCAGAAGTCTTGACTGGTGCACTCACTTATTTCCCCATCCCTTTTCAGATTAGTCATAATTTCAAAAGTAGCTTGCTCACTAGCCGGGTATTCTGTAAGTAATGGTAATAATTCTACCGGGGGAGTGGCCAGCAGCACAAGATTGCGGTCTCCATTCTTTACCACTCCTGTGCATGTCATCTGGTACCTAGCTGAGGATTTAAATATAAAGAGGAAAAATATCTTCATACACAATCCCTAACAATACATACTATCAATTTCTCCCCTGTGGCAGACTCAAAATATAAATGGCATTGCAAACAAAGATGGCCCATTGCCCAATCTGCTTGTGTTGTCATGTGGGCATAACCAAATGTAATTCCACTGCTAGAAGAAACAATGATTCACGGGTGCTGACCGAAAGCCCATTTCTAACTAATATTTAGTGAGCCTAGTGGACAGCTAACGTGTTACAGCACACCTAACAATGAAGAACAAGACCAGATTCCCTTGCTTCACTTAAATCTTCAGACTTTAATTCTTGACAAAATGTTTCTGGACCTTGACATAGACTGAATTCGTTTCTTGGTTGTTTTTGTGAGATCTGTGCCTCCTGATAATTTTTTGAGTTGTAAGATGCAGATGTACCATCAGAAATTTGGCCCAAGTAAGTCAGGGTTAGGGTCATGGTAGTCAACGACTATGGTGGACTTAGCATGTAGTCTTGAAGCAGCCATCTTGTATATTATTGTCTATCGCTGTTGTGTATTTTCTTTAAGGGAAGAGGTGTGGCCCCGCGGCTAGGGCGCCTGACTCCAGAATCTGGGGATCATGGTTAGATCCCCAGCGCCGGCGGCAGGTCAGCCCAGCACCATGTCAATCAATCAATCAATCATGACACTTGTATAGCGCGCTACTCACCCGGAAGGGTCTCAAGGCGCTTGGGGAAGGGGGGTCCGCTACTGCTCGAACAGCCAGGTCTTCAGTTGCTTCCTGAAGGAGAGGTGGTCCAGGGTCAGCCGAAGGTGAATGGGGAGGGAGTTCCATGTATTGGCCGCCAGGTAGAAGAAGGATCTGCCTCCGGTGGTGGTCTTCGGATACGTGGTACGGTGGCGAGGGCGAGGCTGGCAGACCGTAGCTGGCGGGTGGGTGTGTGGAAGGTCAGGCGGTCGTTGAGGTACTTGGGGCCCAGGTCGTGGAGAGACTTGTGTGCGTGGGTGAGGAGCCGGAACATGATCCTCTTGCTGACGGGGAGCCAGTGCAGGTCCCTCAGGTGGCCGGAGATGTGGTTGTGTCGGGGGATATCCAGGATGAGTCGGGCGAAGGCGTTCTGGATGCGTTGGAGTCTTTTCTGTAGCTTGGCTGTGGTTCCGGCGTAGAGGGTGTTTCCGTAGTCCAGTCGGCTGGTGACAAGGGCCTGGGTGACTGTCTTCCTGGTTTCGGTCGGGATCCATCGGAAGATCTTGTGGAGCATGCGGAGGGTGTGAAAGCATGAAGAGGAGACGGCGTTGACTTGTCTGGTCATCGATAGGGAGGAGTCCAGGATGAAGCCCAGGTTGCGTGCGTGGTCTGCAGGCTTGGGTGCGGTGCCCAGGGCTGGGGGCCACCAGGAGTCATCCCAGGCGGAGGGTGATGGTCCCAGGATGAGGACTTCCATCTTGTCTGAGTTCAGTTTCAGGCGGCTGTTCTTCATCCACTCGGCGACGTCTTTCATCCCTTCGTGGAGGCTGGTTCTGGCGGTGTCGGGGTCTCTGTTGAGGGAGAGGATCAGCTGGGTGTCGTCGCATAGGAGATGATGTTGAGGTTGTGTTGGCGTGCGATGGTGGCGAGAGGTCTCATGTAGACGTTGAAGAGGGTGGGTCTGAGTGATGATCCTTGCGGGACGCCGCAGATGACTTCAGTGGCCTCGGATCGAAACGGGGGGAGGCGGACTCTCTGTGTTCTTCCGGCGAGGAACGAGATGATCCACTTCAGTGCTTTCCCTTGGATGCCGGTGTTGCTGAGGCGTTGGACTAGGGTGCGGTGGCAGACCGTGTCGAACGCTGCGGAGAGGTCCAGGAGGATGAGTGCTGCTGTTTCCCCGTTGTCGAGCAGGGCTCGGATGTCGTCGGTGGCTGCGATGAGGGCGGTCTTGGTGCTGTGGTTGGCTCTGAAATCGGACTGCGAGGGGTCGAGGGATCCATTCATCTCGAGGAAGGCGGCAAGTTGTCTGTTGGCGATCTTCTCCATGACTTTGGCAGGAAAGGGGAGGAGCGAGATGGGGCGGAAGTTTTTGAGGTCGGTGGGGTCCGCTGTTGGTTTCTTCAGTAGGGCGCTGAGCTCGGCGTGCTTCCAGCTCTCCGGGTAGGTGGCGGTGTCGAAGGAGGTGTTGATGACGTCTCGGAGTTGGGGTGCGATGGTGGAGTCGGCCTTGTTGAAGACGTGGTGGGGGCAGGGGTCAGTCGGGGATCCGGAGTGGATGGTGTTCATCGCGTGGGCTGTGTCTTCGGTGGTCACCGTGGTCCAGGTGCGGAGGGTGGCGGTGGGGTGCGTTGGTTCGACGGTTGGGAACGTGAAAGGGGCGCCGAAGCTGTTGTGGATGTCGGCGATCTTGCGGTGGAAGAATGAGGCGAGGGAGTCGCAGAGATCTTGTGAAGGGGTGATGTCGATGTTGCCGGTGCTGGGGTTGGAGAACTCCTTGACGATGCTGAAGAGTTCCTTGCTGTCGTGGGCGTTGTTGTCCAGTCGGTCCTTAAGTGATTTCTTCTTGGTGGTGCGGATAAGCTGGTGGTGCTTGCTGGTCGGTTTGAGGGTGGTCATGTTGTCAGTGGTCCGGTCGAGGAGCCAGGCTTTCTCGAGGGTGCGGCAGGCCTTCTTGGAGTCCTTGAGTTCGTCGGTGAACCAGGGGGCCTTCTTGCTTCTAGGTTTGCTGGGAGGGTTCTTCAGTGGTGCGAGGTCGTCGGCGCAGGCGGTCAGCCACTGCGTGAAGTTGCGGGCCACTTCGTTAGGGTCCGGTGTGCTGGCCGGTGGGTTTTGGCTGAGGGAGGTGGTGAGCTGGTCGGCGGTGATCTTGCTCCAGCTTCTGTGAGGAGCCTGTTGCGGCTGGTGGTGGGTTGTGGTTCTTCTGAAGCTGAAGTGGACGCAGCTGTGGTTGGTCCAGTGAAGTCCGGCGGAGTGGCTGAAGGCGATGTGCTTGCTGGATGAGAAGACGGGATCAAGTGTGTGGCCGGCGTAGTGGGTGGGGGTGTTGACCAGTTGCTTGAGTCCGAGGGTGGCGAGGTTGTCCAGCAGGGTGACGGTGTTGCGGTCCTTGCTGTTCTCCAGGTGGAAGTTGAGGTCTCCTAGGAGGATGTAGTCGGCGGATGGGAGGGCGTGTGGGCTGATGAAGTCCGTGATGTCTTCGCTGAATTGTGCGGGTGGTCCCGGGGGTCTGTAGATGATGGTGCCTCTGAGGGTCGTCTTTGGGTTGGTGTGGATCTGGAAGTGGAGGTGTTCGGCGGTGGTGAAGGTGTCGTCAGCGTCGGTCATGATGCGGATGGTGTTCTTGTGGACGATGGCGATTCCTCCCCCGGTCTGGTTGACGCGGTCCCTTCTGATGATTTTGTATCCATCTGGGATGGCGATGGCGATGTCGGGGGCTGAGGAGGCGTTCAGCCATGTTTCAGTGAGGAAGGCGATGTCTGGTGTGGTTGTGTTGAGCAGGTTCCAGAGTTCGACGGCGTGTCTGTGGACGGAGTGGGTGTTGAGCAGGATGCACTTGAGGTCGATGCTGGGGTTTGCCTTGGCGGGTGTGGTGCCTGTTTGGAGGCAGGTGAACTTGCAGGTTGTGCAGGTGAAGGGTCCGTGGAAATGTTTCGGGGCGGCCGTGCAGCAGGTGGGCATCCGGCCGGTATTGAGTGCGTTGAGGGCGGCGGCGTCATAGGTTTGTCGGGTCGTCTTGCGCCGGTGGGGGTCAGGGGTCCTGGCACTGGGTGCGGTCCAGGCACGGACGGGCGCAGACGGGCTTACCTTTGGCGCGCCTTCGGCGTGACCGCTGCGCGTGCGCGTGACCGCTGCGCGTGTGCGCGGTCGCCATTTATGGCGAAGTGGGAGGGAGGGAGGAGCAGCTGGGAGGCGGGAGGGCACAAAACAAAAAGGGGGCGTGTCCGCTTGGACGGCGGCG
This sequence comes from Lissotriton helveticus, assembly GCF_964261635.1. Lineage (NCBI taxonomy): Eukaryota > Metazoa > Chordata > Amphibia > Caudata > Salamandridae > Lissotriton > Lissotriton helveticus. The sequence continues at coordinate 305,110,779 of NC_136067.1, read as the reverse complement.
GGAAGCGGGGAGCGGGGCGGGCAGGCACAGGGGGACTGGGTAACGGAAAACAAAACCTAATACAGCAACGTGCAAGGGGACAACTGGGACAACAGTAGAGAGGCAAATAAAAGCAAATAGGAAGAAAAAAGATTATTCAGGCACACGCAAACACGCAAATACGGCGGAGGGGGGCAGGGATCACGAGGCAGGCACAACAAGGCTGCGGGCAGCAGCGAGGCGGGGGCACACACACAGCTGGTGGCCGTGCGGCGCGGGGGTGTCCTGCGAGCAGGGGGTGACTCTGGGCAATAGCTTGCTTAATCTTCCCCACGGCCCCCAGCGCCTAGAGACCCTTACGGGTGATTGTGCGCTTTACAAATGTGGATTATTATTATTACCTGTGTGAGCGGGTTCCTAAAAACATAGTAGTGCTGAAAGTGGATAATCGCTGTGCCAAATTCTCTCTTCTTCTAACTCCTGGCCCTCTTTGAGGGCAGACTGATTTGAAACAAAACAATGGTGATGGTTTTAGCAACAGCCCGTCAGCCTTGGGAAGCGCTATACTGATGCGCTTCGCCGTGTTCTTGGTGGGTCCACCAAATCACCAAATCTTCAGCATATACATGATAACACTTAAGGCAAAACTCCAATTGAGCAAAACGTGTTGGGTGCGAATTTGCACTCACCCTATTACCTAACCTGTACCACGTGCCAGATGGGACATTCGTTATAGAGAACTCTGCAGAATGAGAAAAAAATACAAAATCTGCTGATCCTCATTGCTGTTTGATGCAAAATGCACAGAATCTGCACATTCCGGAATTTTGCATTTGGAAATTGCATGTGATGATGTGCTAAAAAGCGGAAAAGCTAGAGCAAACTATAAAATGTCGCAAGGCGCTTCTCTTCAAACCCAGGGATGCCACTGATTGACAGTACAGCCACAGTAAGATAAGCCTTATAATATTTTGGGTGTCTGTGGCAACTTGGTCAAAATCCTTCAAGGTACTGGAAATTAACCACAATCTAATTTTGCAAAGCCTGCATCTCAACTGCTGTACTGGCCAAGGAAATTAGCGTGCGCTCGCTGTGGTGGGTGGTAAGGAAACTTTACATTTGTGAGGGATGCTGCTAACATTTCAGTTTAAAAATGCGGTTTTACAACGAGCAATCTCACTTAAGGGTGTTCAAACACATTCCCAAATGTTTGTGCACCTGCATTATTCTGTTTTAATTCGCTCAGACACTTAGAAGCACATTATCAAGCCATGCCAACGGGGGGATTCTCGCTGTCACTGCTTAGCAGGCAGCAAATATCCTGCTGTTTTATTTTTTTATTTTTTTCAAGGAAAATAAAGTCATGTGATTTAGATAAATGCCAGATTTATTTTTGCAAATACCGATGGTTCAAGGAGAGAAACCGCAGTAGGGGCATTGCAGCTGCAGAAAGTGTGTGTTATTCTTGAGGGGAACAGAAGGAATCCCTTTGAGCACGGTTTCCAGAGGGTGGCTGGTCACAAACAGGTCTTGCTGTGATCTCCCAAGTGTAAGGGGGAAAGCACAGCGATTCCCACCATTTCAATGGACGTCGAGCACCGCACAAAGATGGGAGAAAGCAGTCAGAGCATCTTTGTTCAATTAGGCCGGGCCAGAGCTGGACTCAAACAGTGGGACTGGCAGAGTGCAGCCTTGGGGAGAGGATTTGCAATGTCATCTTTCCCCTGCTCTGACCAGGTGCCAGGAACAGCAGTTCTGAGGAATGAGAGGAAAGGCCAACAAGAGACAGGAGTTGAAAAGGAGAAGAGAAGGGACTGGAAAGCTTTGATGAGCCAAGTCTGTTCTAAAAACTTCTTATTTCCTGAACAAATATATTATGTCACTCTCCATGGGTTGACTTTTGGTTTCCATGAGATTTCTGCTTCATTTCTTGTCGGCCTTATTTACGCGTTTTCCACTGCTCTGGCTGACGCAGAAGAGTTGCTTTACATATGTCTTTGGCATCAGTTGCTGTAACTGAAACAGGCTGGGAGAAAGCAAATTGCACGTGGCCTCGGGACCACAAATTGAGTAGTTCGAGTGGTTTATTCTGGAGTGGAAACGTTTTATATTAAATTATTTGGAAATATATCTTTGATTAGGATAAGTTGTCAAAACATTGTGGATTTTGATACAATAAAAAGCAAAAGAGACAGGAATAAGGAAATAGAGTAGGGGAGAGAGAAGGAGAGAGAGCACTTGATAAAAAAACGTTATGTTAATGTTCTGGCAAATACATTTAAAAGTCCCAGATACATCAGAGATGGTTAGCTGTGCAACTTAAACCTCACTACCGAAGAACTGTACAAGAACTTAGGAATGACCTCATGATTGTCTTCACAATTAACTTCATCATTGGCATCACTGATGACAGCAGCTATGACATCAAAAATGGAGCCACCAATGACATCACTGTTGGCATCACACATAAGAAGACCAATGACGTAAATGATAATAGACAACAGGTCTTCATTCCACAACCCAACTCTCTCTCAAGTACTTGTATAATTTGACTCTCAATAGCATACTCTATTGATAATCTATAGATTCACTCATTCACTCATAAAGTAATTTATCAATCTACTTACTCATACACCTACTTAATCACTCTCTAATCTGTTTAGTGAACAAACTACTTATTCACACAAGCACAAATACTATTTCTTCAAAACTGATCCGCACACCGACTAATAGCCCATTAACCCACTAACTTGCTTATTTAACTGCCTACTCACTCTCAATTTATCACTCTCTTTCTCAGTAACCTGTGCACCCATTATTTCACTCACATACTCACTCACTGACTCACTCACGTGTTCCCATTTCCCTTTCTCAACTATCTATTGATTGGTGCCGCTCGGAGTCTCCCTGAGGTGGTGACAGAGGAGAAGCAGTGCTGTCTGCTAAAACGGGACACAGGAATCCCTTTCAATTGCTGCCACGAACAAGGGAGTAGCTGGGGCCAACCAACATCGGGCATTGAACTGCGGGCGGACAGCGAGTCCCAGGAGCCGCGGCGTACTTGGAACCGCACCTGGGGCTCTTCCGCCTGACCACGCCTCCCGCCCCCTGGGTGCTACTAAACGACTCGCGGCCCCCGCTCCGTGGGAGCCGCTCGGAGTATCCCTGAGGTGGTGACAGAGGAGAAGCAGTGCTGTCTGCTAAAACGGGACACAGGAATCCCTTTCAAATGCTGCCACGAACGAGGGAGTAGCTGGGGCCAAACAATTCAAAGTTGACTGGTGCCAGGTGTCATGGAAATGCACCAAAGATTTACTTTTCCTAATCACACAAACGGCGAAACGACTATCTGATGCCTTATTGGATCAAAATCTCGGCTTTAGAGGCCACAATGAAGAGTACTGTCAACAAGAACAACAAAGCCGCCTTCACCACCAAGTTAGCTGAAATTAATCAGGAAATGGCGGATCATCATGAATATCTCTTGAAACAAAAAACGACAAAACTTCAGAAAGATATTACAAAGTTTGAAAAGGAGAGAGTATATCCTTACCTAAGAGATGGTTTCAAAGGGAAAAAGACCAACTATTCCTCTGACGACAACTCGGACGATAACAATAGACGAGGCTCCACGAGTAGTGACTCAAGTGGAGGCTACCCCCCAAAAAACAACCGGTTCCCACAACGCCCTAACTGGCAACAAGGCTACCAACAAGGTCCAACGTTTCATGGCCCACCACATATGACACCTCCATGGCAGTACCCCTTCTTCCCACAGGGCCCACCGCAATTTTACCCTTTGAACCCGCCACCTTTTCAAGGCAGAGGTTGGGGCAGAGGAAGAGGGCGAAAGCGAGGCGGACAGAAAGGGGTACAGTGGCAAGACCAGCCGACACCACAGACCACGATGGAAACCAGGAGCACCACCTCCAGGGGGAGAAGAGTCTAATTGTCAACCTTTCAAATAAAGTTTTGACTCCAACGGAGAAGAGCGTCTTGGAAAAGGGTCTCGGGTTTGTCCCGACCCCCACCCCAGACAGTTTCCAAGAGATGATCGAAATAAGACAACTTTTCAGAAAGATACGCTTACGGGCCTTCTTTGACGACAAACCCGAGCCGACGAGCCAAGACACCGGATTAAGGAAACCCTCAACCTTTACCCCCACGGATGGTATGGTCCCCCCTGAGGTTCTGACATTCGAGCGAGCGGTCCTTGCCAGCCTTAAGAAAAAACCTCACATCGACCAATTTCAAAACCTGACGAATGCGGAGAGACAAGCCTCTATCACTTTAGGCAATGATGACACCATTGTCATCAAACAAGCAGATAAGGGGGGTGCGACGGTCATCCAAAACTATGATGATTATGACCGAGAATGCAGACGACAACTGTCCAACAACACCCACTACAGACCCCTCACTGTGGATCCAACGAAACGGCTGACGACTGCCATCATGAGTCTAGTGATCGAGGGTGAAACGAATGAATGGATCACTAAGAAGGAAGCAGACTTTCTCATTACAACGGAACCAGTCACACCCTACTTCTATACCCTCCCCAAAATTCATAAGGGTACCACTCCTGTCCCAGGGAGACCCATCGTCTCCGGAATAGGGTCTCTCCTGGAGCCATTGTCCCAATTTTGTGATGTGTTTCTACAACCACTGGTGAAGAAAATTCCATCCTATCTCCAGGACACCAGAGACGTCCTCCGCTTGATCAATGACGTGGACGGCAGAGAGGATGTTGACATCCTCTTGACCTTAGACGTGGAAGCCTTGTACACGAACATCCCGCAACAGGCAACCCTGGAGGCCGTTGAGTCCACTTTGAGGTTGGAAGAATGGTCTTCCCCGACCCCGATCTCCTTCATTATGGAACTGGCCAACATAGCTCTAATGGAGAATTTTTTCAAATATGAGTCACAGTTATACCACCAGATCCGCGGAACCTCGATGGGATCCACCTTTGCACCGAGCTTGGCCTGTATATACATGGCCACCTTCGAGAAATACTTCATCTACTCATCTGATCACAACCCGTTCATCGAAAACCTCACCCTTTGGCGTCGCTATATCGACGATATTTTGGTTTTCTGGAAAGGCGACCGGTCCATCTGTGATGCCTTCTGCACATGGATCAATCTCCAGGATCCATTTCTGAAATTCACGGGCACCATATCTGAACACTCTCTACCCTTCTTGGATCTGACTATCCAGCTGACTCCCACAGAAATCACTACCACCCTCTACAAAAAAGAGACCGACAGAAATAGCCTCCTTCTATATAACAGCCACCACACTAGGGCCTTGAGGGACAACCTGCCATTCGGCCAATTTCTGAGGCTCCGCAGAAACTGCACCTTGGTAACGGACTACAAACAAGAAGCCACTACCTTGCAACATAAACTCCAGGACAGGGGTTACCCGACAAGACTACTGAAACAATCGGTGAAGAGAGCGCTCAATAATAACAGAGATTCTCTCCTGGAAACCCACACCAAGGAGACAGAGGAAATCATCACCTGTGTTACCTCCTACACAAAAAACTCCACGTTCATTAAAAAAACAGTGAACTCTCACTGGGGCATCTTGAACTCGGCAGGTTTGGACATCCCCCGCCCCAGGTTTGCCTTTAAAAGAACAGCCAATCTTAAAGACAGTCTGATCCATACTCGACCGAAAAAGACGAGTACCCGTCCTCAGAACACTCTCTGGGATTTGCCCCCAGTTGTGGGCCACTTCCGATGTGGCACGTGTGTCGTATGTCCCCAGTCAACACAAGGTAAATCCATAGTACTATCTGATACCTTCACTTGGCACTTCAACAAACACACGAACTGTAATAGCTGCAAGTGCATCTATATGCTGACCTGTCCATGTAGGTTAAATTACATTGGAATGACAATGCGTACTGTGAAATTGCGCATTATGGAACACAACAGCAACATCCGCTGTCTGAAGACACATACTCGTCTATACGAACATTGCAAGCAACAAGGCCACCATGCTGAGAGCATACAATGGACTGTTCTTGAATGCCATCCTTCAATCAACCAACAGGCCCTATACAGAATCGAACAGCGATGGGTGCATCGTCTACAAACAGACACACAGGGACTTAATGATTCCGTCCCCTGGAATATGCTAGCCAGATAAACCACACTTGTGTGGCGGCACTTACAGTATAAGATATACTATATCATCCCTTCGATGATTTACCAAACCAATAAATTTCTTGAGCTAACCCTTATTACATTATACTGTTCCAAGATGGCGCCCGTGCAGGGATACTAATGTAGGCAACCCGCCCCTCTGGTCTGCCTATCCAAGATACTTTGGATTTTTGATCTGGGTATCTTGGCTCCACCGCCCAATAATAGGCTCCGGGTGGAATCTTGGACCCCAGATAATAGAGATCTATAGATCCTATGTTCACCCGATTAATTCCCGAGGGGTATTAAGCCCCCCATCGTTATAGAAAGTTGGGCGCCTTAATTCACTTGAGTCCACCATGTCCTCGAATTAGATCCACACACACAATTTGAACACAATAATTCTCAAATCTTGCCGGTAAAACCCTAAAACCCTAACCGAGTGACACTATCCCCACTCGTTTCCACCCGTTTAGCCCCGTTCTAACATGGCGCATAACCAGGGCGCTAGCGAATTCCTTCGCCCTCGCCCGGGTCCCTCCCCCTCTCCCTGCTCGTCACACCGTTGAACCCGATTGGCCGCATCGCCTAGCAACGAGCCATTGGCCACGCCCACCTACGGCGATCTCGGACTTCCGCATTTAAGGCAGACCGGCACCACTGCACACTGCCGGCTGTCCTGCGAACCGAATTTCGCCGAGGTGGGGGTAGGTGCCTACAAGCATTGGCCTCGAGTTCACAAGGTAAGGTGGGGAGACGTGTCTTGTAGGGCTGGACCGCGGTATTATCCGCACCTCGGATTTCCCGGCGAAGTTGTTTGGGGTCTCGTCCCCGGTGCCCCGGGGGTGCTTGGGGGCTACTCTTGCCTTGGGTTTTGCCGCGGTGGTGTCCTGCTGGGCGCCGTCGGGCAGGGGACTCGCACGGTGCCTCCCTGGGAGCATTTCCTGGATCTAGTTGCGGTCGACATTTCCTGCAGCAGGCTGGATGGGTGTGTACTCTGGGTGGCATATGGCGTTGCCGTCCAGGGCCCGATTGGTGCCCGCAGTATCACCACCCCCGCGGCTACCTTGCTCAGGTGGCGTGCCCCCCGGGCTTTCTCGGGGGCCGGGACTGAGCCCCACATGGTTTGTTGGCCAGCTCGTTCCACCACCACCACTTCTCTCTGTCCTGTAAACCGGGACAATTTAACCTTGTCCACCTTCTTTCTCTCTCCTTACTTATCACCCCTTTCATCCAGGTAATTACCTAGCAGCTCAAGCCCCACAAGGACAGTCTGTGGGGACCGTCTACCAGGGATTGAGGGTAAGATCCCAACATTCTAACAGCACACCCTTGGGTCCTCATCCCTCATCCCCCTCCCTCGTGGTCCTGATGATGTATATGGCCCCTCACTCAGTAATTAATTAACCAACCCCCTGCACTTGACATACGAATTAGTAGCAAGCAATGGGTTGAGTACATAATGTATAGTTAATTGTTTTAATTAAGCATGTCAATATATGGCACCCACTATGTCTCTCTCTCTCACCGTTCATTGATGTGACCCCACTGAGCTATGCAACACGCTTGGGTCAAGGGTCTGTCCCTCTCTTTACATACAGAACTGACCTACATAGCTTATATGAGGCTGCGGAGAATGATTATCCTTTATTTTTCTCCTAGGGCGGGATTCCACGCAGGATACCATCCTGCCTTAGTAAACTGACCGCGCAGGTTGTATATAACACACCTTTCAGCCCGGATGGGTTTGTTATGAGTTCATGAGCACGTTTAGGTCCTGAAGAATTGCCAATATGGCATGAAACATGTTGACCACACTATAGGTGAGGGTTGAATGAAGCCAAACTACCTTACTTTTGAGCTTCGGTACCCCTCCCTTCACCATTTTAACAAGGCAGTTAGCCACATGAATAAAGTTGTCTGAGTGGACCATACTTACCTTTTTTATTACCCCTTCACGCTCACTACTCCACCTTATAGGTCCCTCACGCACACTCAACCAACGGCCAGGAACAAAAGAACTCCACTAAAGTGTAGCACCCCGTGCTACCCGTCAGGCATTGCAATGCCAGCCTGTCGCTGGAGCAGGAGGCCAATGATGAGACAAAACAACCATCTGGTAGGATGACAACAGTCGTCCAGCTTTTTAGTTGTGTGAGGCATCCTAAGTTCCGATAAGGGATTACTTTGATTCGCTGACACTCCTACACATATCCATTCAGTGAGAGAGAGAGACTTCCTCAGCCATATAATCACTACCTCCTGGGGAACTTTGTACATTATTTGGTTATTAGTAGCGGGGGCCAACCAACATCGGGAATTGAACTGCGGGCGGACTGCGAGTCCCAGGAGCCGCGGCGTACTTGGAGCCGCACCTGGGGCTCTTCCGCCTGACCACGCCTCCCGCCCCCTGGGTGCTACTAAACGACTCGCGGCCCCCTGAGGTGGTGACAGAGGAGAAGCAGTGCTGTCTGCTAAAACGGGACACAGGAATCCCTTTCAATTGCTGCCACGAACGAGGGAGTAGCTGGGGCCAACCAACATCGGGCATTGAACTGCGGGCGGACTGCGAGTCCCAGGAGCTGCGGCGTTCTTGGAGCCGCACCTGGGGCTCTTCCGCTTGACCACGTCTCCCGCCCCTTGGGTGCCACGCCTCCTCCTTACCTACAACAAAGGGTCATTGGACGCGCATCGCAGGACGCGCGCGGGACAAAGCTCGGGACAAAGACCGGGCAAAGAGCGGGCCGTTTGAGGCCGTTCGAGGACGGCAGAGACCGGACCGGGCCCCTCCTCTTTGAGCCCCGCCTAACTTTGCCCGTGTATTCCCACTAGTACTTACACAGCCTGTATAAACCGCTCCTCCCAAATGAGCAATATGGAGACCAGGAGTTAAACCAACTTGGCTCCGCCCGGACCCCTCACGGCTGTAACGGCCCATGGTAAAATTGATAATTATTTCCTTAAGGCGGGCTCTTTGCTGATTGATGATATTACCGTCCTAGAAAGACGCATCTCCCAGGAAATAGAGTGGGTTAAGAGGTCATCTATTGGCTCACTAGCGCTGGCCAAGACCCCCGAGGAAAGGCTGAACGCCAATCGACCACTGGTTGGAGCTTGTGGGGGTGAACACCTACCCGCTAACCTGGATCTCTCTGAGGAAACCTTAAGCGATCTCGAAGATATGAGCCTACTAAATCTCCCATTGACGCAAATTGCACAACCCTCTACCTTTACTAACGCTGAGGAAGCCCCCCAACAAACCCTTAATCCTCCCAGGGAGGAATTCCCAATGGTAACGCACATCTCAGATACAACAGATCCATCAAACAGAGCTAGGGGAGTAAGGGAAAGGGCTGTACAGAAAAGGAAGACGGGGGGACCAACTAACAGAGAAAGGAAGGCCAAAATACCGAGGCTAGGCACCGCACAAGACAAGGGCGGATCTGATAACACTAGAGTGGAGACTTCACTGCTAGAAAGAACTGAACTTCCTCCACTAGTAAACACTTCCATCGAACCTCCAGTTCCTATAATAGATGACATCTTAGAGGTAGATGGAGAGGACATTACACTTGCAGACATAGGGAACTTGTTCAGGTCCTTGTTCAGTCCCATAGAAGCACGCCTGATTAGGATAGAAGCGAGGCTGACCAACTTCGAGAAATCTACTACTCAGTTTATGGACAGTTGGATCGCTGGGAGTAACTCCCCTACAGTGGTAAGCACAGACCCAAAGCCCAAGAAGGGTGTGGAGCCTCAGAATCTGACCAAAAAAAACGGAACAGACAACTCCAAATCCTCAAACTCAAAGTTAAAATCTGCCATCCAGCAGGGGCCCAGTTTAAAGGCTCTTAACCCCGCCCCCTGTACACTGCAACCAGAAATAGCCACCGATGCAGCATACTCACAGCCATCAGCCACTCCACTACTCAAGCCTTCACAAACCAACACTCAAACCAACCCTCAAAACCCCCAAAACCCCAATACCACATCACAGAAGATACAAAAAACAGTAACAGTAAATCTCCCACCAGAGGTAGCTGCATATACTGTAATTTTGGCCGGGGTACCGGAACTAAAACCAGCGACCACCGAAACAGGGGGCTCGCTAAAAAACAAGGTCATAAATTGGCTATCTACATTCAGGCCACTCCCTAGAGGCTTGACTAGGGACATTTCGCATGGTGAGAAGAGTCTCATGGGTAGGGAAGAGCCCCAAAACAATTAGCGGCGACTGCGTACTGGTTAGTTTTAAAGAACCAGGGACAGTCTCCTACATTTGTGGTTGCTTCCCGGATGACGAGGGCAATAACATCCAGCCGCTTCCCCTCTCATTCTTTTATCCACTAAATACCCATATAGCTAACGATCAGAGATGGGGATACCCACAGGAGCCTCTGAGTAATTGGGGGGACATTCAAGGAGGGAGGAGGAATCCTCACCATCAAAGGCGATTGGCATTGGGTCACGCTTTGATGCAGGATGAGGCAGAGGGCTGGGAAACTGTCAATAGGAGAGGGGTAGGAAGGGGCAGACGAGAACAAGGAGCAACTTGGCCCCCTAGATACTACCAGCCCCCATTCCTTCCAATTTTCAATCGCTTCGATTGTCTTGAAATGGTGGATTGACAATATGGAAGGCAGGGTACATTCCTACTTACCCGGGCAAGCTGCACCTAATATTATCGGCGGTGGCGGGTACAAACTTTCTGCTACATCAAGCAGTATTAACCAGCGGGGAGAGCCGGTTGCTCGCACAAACTTAGAAGATTCCCCGAAGAGAGTAGAAAGGGTACTAGAACCAGCAGACGCCCACAGGGGACAAGGGACTACGCGAGGCTCCCCAAAAGATCAGAAAGAGCTAACGATAAACCCAGGCGCACTGGAATCCAGTCAGCATGCCCCCCAAATAAGGGAGCACGATACGCTAAAGCTGTTGTCGTGGAACGTCGCTGGATTGGCCAACAAAATAGATTCCCAAACATGGACCGACCTAATTAACTCTAAAAGTGTATGTCTCTTTCAAGAGACTTGGGCAAGGGAGGAGCATACATCACAGGGCTTTGAGATATTCACAATACCAGCCAAATGGGGAGGAAGAGGCCGTCCATCGGGAGGTCTTGCAATCTGGGTGGCATCGCACTTGGGCTGTCTAGCCACAGGCCAAAGTGTGGATTCAGAAGACATTCTGGCTGTCCTTTTGGAATGGCCGAGACTATTCAAACTATTTATAATAAATGTCTATTCCAGACCACTCCCCATATCTAGTACTTCAAAAACAATAGAAGAATTGTCTTCCCTTCTGGAGGCCATTCCGAATGGAACAGCATGTGTAGTGGGGGGGGGGATTTCAATTCCCATTTCGAGCCACTACCGGGCCTACTTGATGGACCCTCCCTAGAGGAGGATTTAAGTTGGCAGGTTCCTCCGACAGAGGCTCCCCCTCCGAAAGCATGGACACCATTAGCCGTCCAGATAAACATGCTCACCCTTGCCCATGGCCTTAGGGCCTGTAATGACCGTGCCAAATCCGACATCCCGAGTAAATGTACATACAATAAAACAGGGAGAGAATCTAGAATAGATTACCTCCTGGTACAATTATCTACTTGGAGTAGGGTTATAGACTTTAGAGTAACACCCAGAGAAGACAGCGACCACAATGCCCTAGAACTGGAATACGCCATCCCCCGTTTCGAGGATAGGGCATTAGAGCAACACAGGCCCAGGGAAGGATATCTCCTAGAAAATAATAGAAGGATGATAAGATGGGAGAAGCTGTCTACCAGAGATGATAAGCTAGCTATCATATATGCTAGGATTATACCAATTCTAACGGAGGCATTTACGTCGTGGGGTCCATTGAGCACGCAGGAAAACAGAGAGCACCTTTGGTGCTTACACGATCAATTAATTAAAACTCTAGAGATGGATCTCTTCACTAGTGGACCCTCTAGTATTAGGGGACAACACAAAGACACCTGGTTTAACAACTCGTGTCGAAAAGCCAAACGCGACCTTCTGCTTGCTATTAAAGAAGGAGGATCGCGGGCGGAGATTCACGCTAGAAGGCGGGCGTACAAGGCACTTGTGGCAAACGCCAAGATAGAGTGGGATCTCCAACATTGGGAGAACCTCTCTGAGCTATTGGCAACTAGGGACTCCCGCAAATTTTGGCGCATAATCAATCACGGTTCTGAAGACCTTCCATCGGCAATCGAACCAAACATTGCCCCGAATGTCTGGCAAAACCATTACCAGTCTTTATACGCCCCAGAGGCTGGAAGGATGGAATCCCCTCCCCAATCTCCTCCTCATATTATCCAAAAAGACCAGGCATCGGTGCCCTTCTCCGAAAAAGAGGTAAGGGTGGCGATTGCAGGGCTATCCTCTGGAAAGGCACCAGGCCTGGATGGGGTGCCGGGAGATCTATTCAAACAGGAACCAGGAATCTGGGCACCTTACCTTCTGCTGATATTTAATGCTGTTCTTGAGGGGATGGAACTACCCGAGACTTGGCTGGGGGCGGAGGTGGTACCGATTTTCAAAAAGGGGTCCCCTCTGCTTCCAGCCAACTATCGCCCAATAAGCCTCATTGATGTATCGCAGAAGCTCTTTGGCAGGCTAATACTGGATAGGCTACAAACATGGCTGGACGAGACCAACACCCTTAGTCCACTACAAGCAGGGTTTAGAAAAGGAGTTTCCACAGTTGACCAAATACTACGATTAAGTATTATTAATTGGAAGACAGCACTGATCGAGGGCGGCACTCTTTATGCGGTCTTCGTGGGCCTACGTGCCACCTTCGATCTGGTCCCCAGGGCAAAACTGTGGGAGGTAATGGTCGAGCTGGGGGTCCCGGGAGATATTCTAGAAATCCTAATTAGACTCCATAAAGACAACTATGCCCGAGTTAGATGCGGGAAAGGTGGCAAGCTGACGGACAGGTTTCCCGTTCGCAGAGGGGTACGGCAGGGTTGCGTACTAGCCCCGACCTTGTTTTGCCTCTTTGTGAACGGGGTGATAGATCATTTGAGGAGGATTCCCAACATTGACGCACCAAAATTGAACGGCGGCAGGGTGCCCGCGATCATGTTTGCGGACGACACCCTGCTGCTGTCCAAATCGCCAATGGGGTTACAGAGGGTCTTAGATGGCTTCTTAGGCTTCTGCAATGAAAGGGGGCTTGAAATCAACCCCGCAAAGACAAAATTTATGATTCTTAACCCTAAGGCCAACAACCGATTAAATCCCCGCCTGGGCACAACATCTCTGGAAAGGGTTTACACAATAGAATATCTTGTAATAACCTTAAACCAGAACCTAACGCGGTCGGCCCACATAATAAAAGCAAGCTCAAAATTAGCTCAGAGGGCGGGAGGCATCACGAGAATTGCTAGGAAATCCCCACTACGCCCGCTGGCACCTGCCATCCACATCTACAAAGTTCAGGCTCGGGGGGGAATTACCTATGGCAGTGAGTTGTGCGGCCACACTTCTACACACACTATCCAGGCCGTAGAAAATAAATTTATTAGACAGCTGGTTGCGCTCCCCCCAAGTACCCCACTTCTCCCATTAAGATTAGATCTGGCTCTGAGACCTATTACGGAAGAATTGGGCCTCAAACCTCTGACCTACTGGCGTCGCCTGTGGAGCAGCCAGGATCTTGTCAACTACAGAGAGGAGCTCCAGGAATTTCTTAAATTACCGAATGCCACCAAAATTCCTTGGCTACAATATATAAGGAGAATGTGTGAGACGTTGGGAGTGCATGATCTATGGACAGATCCGGCAACTGCGTCTGTAAGGATCTCCAGAAAAGCCTTGTTCACTTTGTTTTACAACTTTATGCTGCAAAAAACACTGAATACCACTCGGGAAGGGTCCCTAACCGACCTTTTTATCAAAATCAAAGACTCATATATCCATGAATGTGTACTAGATGGCATGGCCCCAGCTTTCACACGGAAGATTTTTCTGGAATGGAGGTATGGGTCCCTCCCTCTAAGGTCCTTCACAAAGGCTTGGGGTGGTGGAACAGAGACAGGGGCGTGCCAGGCCTGTGCGTATAAACTGGAGAGCGACTTGCATGTGGTTCTGTTTTGTGGAGCATATACTAGAATTAGGAGACACTGGCTGGTCCCTCTTTTAAAAAATTTGGGCTTCAGAACACATGCCCCGGCCTATAGAGTCTTAAAAACGGATCTATCTGCTCCAACAGTGTTTGCTATGGCAAAATTCCTGGCTGCAATGTGGCGTGCGCGAGCACGAATAATTAAGGATACCACAACCCCGTGAAATACCTCTTCGGCACTCTTATCTTTCTATAGTACTGCATTTTAAAATAGCATATCTGTATAAGCTTTTAATGTGTTTCATTTACATTTTAAAGTTAAAATTGTTTGCACATATCTTTTATGATCTTTCATGATCGAAATAAAGATTTTTGAATTGAATTGATTAGTTCACATTAAAATATTGCTTATGATATGAATAACATTAGTCCTGTACCATGATTCTGTTAAAACATTTCCAAATCCAATATTTACAAACCTACGATGGATCGGTCAAAATTGATAACAGATTTGTCAATAGGGTGAAAAGTTATAGAAATGATTTCAAAACTACATTCACAATCAAAGAAACAGGAAAGTGATGTTCACTGAAACCAGGGTAATGGCTGAATAGAATTACACTAAAATGTTCATGAAGATACACGCATTGTATTTACAATACCATTTTCGGAATGATGTAAATCTGGCAAATGCATTTGAAAACAAGCTTTGTCAAAACTGTAGATCTACCCTGTGAAACCTATTTGCTTTGCCAATGCTAGCTTTTTGCCTAGACGGACTATGTCTATGCACCTGTGATGGTTGTCTTTAAATGAATTTTCTTTTGCTTTAAGAAAAGCCATTGTAACATGGTGGCCCTCAATGTGCACGCATCTGGGCTGCCACTTTTTAGTAGATTTTCGTAAAGCATAAGAAAATTCATTCAGAATTGCTCACTGTGTATGTGTGAGTATACACTAGCATTGACGAGCATCTTGTAATGGTTAAAACATAATTGAAGCGACTGCCTGCTACAACGGGTGGTGTTCAGTGTGCAAGGGGGCTTGAGATCAAGCAGCTGCAGATTTTAATACACAGTCAGAGTTCATGAAGTAGGGGGATAGAGAGGGAAAAAGATCATAATTTGCACTGCGATGCATGATCTGACATCAGCAGTTGAAGGAAACATGCCATCTAATCAAAACACATTGAGACCAAAATGCTCCAAAGGCAAGACAAATTCAAGAATGGGGAGGACAAGTATTGAAATAAGAGCAGGGAAGTGAGATGGACAGGGTAGCCATCCAATCACGAATAATGCCGTTTTGCTCCAGTGAAGATTTAAAACGAGATCCACAAAATAAAACTTAGGCCCGCAAACCGAACACCTCTTACACTATTAATCCAAACTATTACTCGAAATATAGGGCCAGTGTGTAGTGATGCAGCTATGCATTTGTATGGCATGCATGGTTTAGGACTCTGCCCTGACCTAGGGGCCAGTCCTTACCCTCCAGGTACCCTGATGTACTGGTGCTCACTGGTAGATTGCATTTAGCTTTGTCTCCAGATGAATCTGCACACGCCTTTCCAAAAGCAAGAATTTGATCTTACTCATTTCCATGCCGGATGGTCATGAAAGAATACAGGTTATGCCCTGAAGTAAAGTGGAAATGTGTTATTCATGCCTAGTACATGTCACAGGTCATGCTAGATGGGTACTGTGTGACAAAGAACAAGTACTTATAAGGAGTGCCTGAATTTATCTCAGTCACTGGCTTTTGCTCAGGCTGCACTCCAGTCCATCGTTTTTCACCCACTATGTCACACAAGTCAAGGAAGTGCCATGTGCTAATCAGTCTTGATCCTACTCCAAGAGTAGGGCCTCAGACTACCTGTCCATGACTCTCACTCACTTCCACACACATGCTTACACATAAAAACACATGTACACACTATCTTATCTCACATAAACACACTCTCACCGGCAACCACAGACACTACGTACATTTGATAATATTTTTACTCACCACAGCTGCCAACAAAGGATCCATAGACCTGAGTGCACTCCATTTTTAATTACATTAATAATGAATAAGAGAACATTAGTATAAAGAAAAACAAGCAGAAAATAAGGAATTTGGATTCGTCCCTGTGTTCTTGACACTGATTTTGTCACCTGTGTATTCGTTAAGAACTAACAATATGTCAATGCTCAGGTCCAAGCACGTGTATACAGAGGGTGTTTTCTCCCAGTGGAAAGTACAGCCACCCCCCTACACTTTTTGTACCTGCTTTGAAGCACACTTACGTCATGATTAAGGAGTTTACAATTGGCCATTGGGAGGAGTGGCACTTGTGACTCAAATGTGTGCAGAGGATGCCCCCACGAACCATGGTGTGTCAGCTGTGAGCATGGCCAAGGAGATGGGCCACCAACATCTCCCAGGATGTCAGTGGCACTACCCAACAGCCAAAGATCGACAACGTGTGCTCTAACCAAACCCGTGGCATGGCAGCAAACCACACCAGGTGCGAAAGGATACCAAATACATTTTTATTGTGCACATACAACAGAGTAAATGCCAACTCTGTGCTTAAATATTAGTCCATGCCATTCTCCATCTCGCTCACCGAGATCGTCAATGCCACGGCCACAGATGAATGTCTTCAGTTGGGCGCCTCAGCTATGTTTTCTGGGCAATGGTGCGCCTTACTCAGCAAAATGTGTATCAGACTGAAGAAGCACGACAGATGTTAGCCTCCCTGTATCATGATTGCGCCGAACTGGCAATGTCCCCTGATGTCTGTCTCCTGAGAGGCTCCTTTCTAGTGCTTCCCGGGGCTCTACAACAGCAGGTGGTTGACTTCATTCACATGGATCATCAAGGGATTGTCAAGACGAAATCCTGCATGAGATGCAAAGTCTGATTTCCCAGCCTTGATAACCTAGTTGAACAAACAGTTCGCCAATGCTCCCTGTGTCAAGCTGCCGGATCGGCGGGACCACTAGCACAAATCATTACTGAAAACATTCTGCCATTTCCATGGCAGAGGGACAGCACGGATTTTGGAAGTCTCCCAGATTGTAGACACATGTTAGTGGTCGTAGATGACTTTTAAAAATATCCTGAAATTGAAATCATGGACTCAACCTCTGCAAGTCAGATGATTTCTCGTTTAGAGAAAATTGTGGTTACCCATGGACTTCTCAAAGAATTGCTTACTGACAATGACACTCCATTCTCAAGTCAGGTGTTCACAGAGTACTTACGGTCCTGCGGTGCTCAACACCGGAAAATCACGCCCCTCTGGGCGTAAGCCAATGGAGAAGAGGAGCAGTTCATGTGCACTTTAAGTAAGGTGCTCCATATCGCTGTGGCCAATGGAAAAAACTTGAAATGTGCTTTCTATGCTTTTCTCAGGGAATACCGTCTTACACCTCACACATCAACTCAAGTCAGTCCCAGCTTGCTGTGTTTGAACCATCCCGTAGGTGATGTCATTCCAATGATTGATGGGCCATCAGCAATACAGAAACAAGCATTGCAATGCAATAAGTCTTGCATTTATGGGAGTTTGAGCTATTGACATTGCAAATAGCAATCAGCCTGATTCATCATTCTCCCGTTTTGCGAGCCCCTAATAGCGATTCATAAGGAATCGCTATTAAGGACTTGCAAAACGGGATTCATGTAGGAATTGCAAAATAAATTGCGATTCCTACACATTCCTTATTTGCGATTAGCAAATTGCTAATCGCAAATAAGGAATAACTCCCCATTCATTCCTATGGGCCTAGAGGCCCATAGGAATGGATGGGGAGTTATTCCTTATTTGTGATTAGCAATTAGCTAATCGCAAATAAGGAAGCGATTTCAAGAGTGCCAGGGGTGTCCAAAGGACACCCTGTAGCACCCCTGAAATGCAACATTACACAGGTGTTGCGCACACACATGTCCAAAGGACATGTGTGTGTGTAACATGCAAAAGAAAAAATGCACTAAAGTGCTTTAATCTATTTTTTCGCTATTTACCACGAAGTCAGACTTCGTGGTAAATAGCGGCCAAAAATAGCGAATTCGCAATTTAAAATTGGTTGATGAATTGCATTTAAGGAATCTCTAATAGAGATTCCTTAAATGCAATTCCTCGCACAATAGCAAATTCTATAATAGCGATTATTGCATTTGGGATGATGAATCCCAAATGCAATAATTGCGCTCCCAAAGGGCCAGATTCTCAGAATCTGGCCCTTTGCGAGCCGATTTTCGTTTTATGAATCAGGCTGAATGCCTTTTATTTTTGTTTTTGTTATTAAAACATGAATAGAAGGCATTGTCATTTACAATGCCAATCGCTTAAACTCGCATAAATGCGAGACCTATTACATTGCAAATGCTTGGAAAGCCTACTTGGACCCGGGCTTACTGTGCCTTCAGAGGCGATGAAGGTTATGTCGACGAGATGTTTTCAGCAGGCATGGGCGGAACACAGGAGTGCGTGTTCTCACAGCCAAGTGCCCTGGAGAGACTGGCTATAGCCTGCGGCGATTGATTTACAGGCACCACTGAGGGCCTGATTGTGGTGTGGGGGTTTGTTTGGTTCGAAAGAAGGGTCTATTATATAACATGGGAAAGCAGGACATATCACATAGGGATTTGAAGGTTTGGTAGTTTCTCTGCCGACGTAAAGGATATGTTTAAAACTACGTGGAGGGGTACAGCTACCCAGTCCGGTCGGGCATTCTCAAAGAATGTGTGTAATGAGGGTGGGCTTATCGCAGCCAGTCTCAGAGGGGTGTGATGAGGACTGTACCCAACCTATGCAAGCAATTCGCTAAAGTTAGGAACAGCCACAAGGGAGTTGGGCGGCTGTACACTGTGCCATACGGGGGATGGCGCAGACAGCAAAAGGAAAGGAGATCACTCTCACTGCGATTAGAAGTGACCACACACAGTCATCTTTCATTATTTAAAATGCACCATCATGTCCCTTCTTCTGGGCCTTTCCCAGCTTAAGATACCCTTTGCTACCCCTCCCTCATTGCACATATCATAGCTTACCAGATATACAACACTTTGCCCCTTCTCTACAGGTTCACTTTAATGCACGCTACCCAGGCTGGGCCCCCATACGCTCACAACCACCACCCACTTTTTCAACACACTAACGTGTTAATTTCCACACCGCAAAATCCCTGGGAGTCAAACTCACAACAATCCGCTTGGGCCTCCGAGTTGCACATGCGTACACCCTGACACACCAAACAGGCAATGATGCATACCTTAGACATAGACAATGGATGAAACAAACTGTGACAGCTCCCATCTGAGAGCTCCAGTTAACTGCAAGAGTGCTAACTTTACAGACAGCAGCATGCTCACACTGTTGGCCATGTTGTTTGGCAGAATACGTTCAGGATTATTCACATCTCATCGAGTGATCTATTTCAGCAGCGTCTTGTTTCATTCAACAAGATGTAAAAATTTCAACATGACCTCTAATCGGTTTTATCATATTTTTAAAGAAATGCCACGACGTTTTGATTTGCACAGCCGTGGTTCTCTTACAAAAACACATCATAACATAAGGTTAAGTTAGATTGCGCAAACTCAGTATCTACTGCCTATTCTATTATTATTAATATGTATATGACAAGAAAGATTTAGAGAAAATAATGGGGGAGCTAACCTTATCCAAATTTTTGGTTTTATGTAGCACAACCCAGACACAGTGAAGGATAACAGAGTACTTTAAAAAAGGACGGGTAACGCCGTTGTAAAAGAAGATGAGAATCAGCAGTCGAAACACATTACAACAAGTAGGGGTTGCGGGGAGTGCGGCCGAGAGCAGGCAGCGTTTCCTTTGCGGGAGCAAGCGCAATAATTGCTAACACATGGCGCCGCTCGCTCCCGCAAGGGAATCGCCAAACGTGCACGCGTTGCCATTCAAAGCAATGTAACGTGTACACGTTTTTGCCCTCAAAGCTGTGCCAATTACTGAAGGTCTTTTTCCTATGTAGCACATGCGCGCTGCATAGGCGAGACTTAACATGTCACTGACACACTTCAGCAGCACCAGATATGGAATGACCGCATGTCCAGGGTCCGTAGAGCCGGACATAGCTCCACCACGCTGGGCGACCTGGTGATGGTAAAGAATAGATATTACCGGAGCAAGTTAGCCAATAAAAGGAACAATGGTCACTGCTCAGAGATCTGGAGAAACCATCACCAGAAACATATCCTTTTTTAGGCATTATCGTGCTCATGTGAATGGGTCAGGGGAGGGTCTCTCTACAACCCCATGAGAGGAAGTGCTGAATGATGAAGAGATGTCACCTACCCATAACCTGCACCAGCTGAGCTGGCTGTGCCTGTGTCCGTGGCCCAAGAAGCTTGGAGTCGGTTTTTCTCTAAGCAAAATCCTGATGTACCATCTTATTTCAGCATGTCCCCACTGCCGGTGTGGAAAGATGAGACGAGAGAGGAAGCCACTCACCAGGGAACCGATAGATACCATCTCCTGCAAGATCTTCTAAGCTAAGAGACTTCTTACTGCACTGAACTACTGTTCTCTCTCTCTCTCTCGCTCTCTCTCTCTCTCTCTCTCTCTCCAATTTTAGCCCCCCCAGACAAATAATGGGGGTGGGCCTTCCTCTTAACCGGTGCTTAGTTAGGCAGCACAGTATAAACAGCAATATCTTATCACCGAAATCATTTCAGCAGAGCGTTTTTGTGGCTTACATTCATCCGTCCCCACCACTACTAGCTCAACATTAAGTTGCCTATTTCCGCTCTATTATACACTTCAAGGGCTTCCCCTCGCCCGATCCAGACGCAGCTTGCTAGGCTCTCCGCTCTCAATGCTACTTATTCTTTGCCCTCCCCTTGCCCCCCCACGCCCCAATCTGGTGTGCCCTCATTTTGCTTACAAAATAAAATGCTATGATGCAAGCAACTTTGGCCTGATCATACCACTTTTTTTCAAATTGTTTATTAGTCATGCTCTCCACCAATACACGCCCTCCAGGTCACTACCCCAACCACCCTCCCTTTCACCACCGACTTACAAAGCCAATAGCTGGCCCATAAGTGAAATCTAATGGCTTTGCCAATGCTTGTTCTCTCACTTCTTCTGGGTCAAAGTCTTATGAGGAAAAAGAATTGCTGGTGTCCAGAAATAAGAGCGGGCGGACCCCACCTGTATTCACCAGCTCAAATTGAGCACTGTTTATTTCCAGAACGAATGTGGATGGGAAATGTCCTAAAATATTTGCATCTCTTTGCAAGAATCATGGACTAGACATGACCTATTTATAGCAGTGTACTCAATTGTTCTCTTTGGATAAAATGCCAATTGGGAATTCCACCAATGCCCTACACAATGACTTGAGATCCGCACAGAGGAGTAATCACCGCCCCTAGAGCATGTTTATCTTAAACCTGTTTTCCAATGCTGCATTAGAGGAGTCATGACAATTTTGGAAGCAAAACATATCCCATGGTAATGCAAGTAAGGAATGGCTTGCACGTTTGGAAAACCCATGATAAAGGCCTCAAAGAGCCAACTTATAAGTTTCACTTTTTAACGCCCTATGTATCCGATGCTGGACTCCTTCCAAACTTGAGGTGCTGGAAATATAGACAGACTGGGTGTGAAATACTGCATGTCTCCTGAGCTTGCCAGAGTCACAAACCGAAGCATGTCACACCATCTGTGGCAATTGTGGTTTCAGATTTCCACCCTTTATTTGACTTGCTTTGTTGCCAAAGTTTCAGAGATCTTAGGAGTCAACATCCATCAGCAGAGTTGTATGCCACCTCCTTCACTGTAGCAACGTTCTGTATTCTTAGACATTGGAAGTCACCCAATTTCCTAACAGGCAGGAAGTGGCTTACTGAACTCTTTGCCATGGTTATCTATGAGGGGACCAGCCACAGCTTGGATTATGTCCTTATTTCTAGACAATACAGGAAAGAATTACATTCAGATAATGAAGGCAAAGATACCTATAGCGTGCAATTGCTGCTTCAAAAGAAGCGTCATGGCACTGACGTAAATCAAGTAGGGCCAAAATGACAGCTCAGCAAACAGACCTCTCTTCAGCTGTGTCCTAAATAAACTTTCACTAGAAATAGATAGAAGGAAGGGTGAGAGGGCTTTCCTGAAACTGGGAGCCAGATCTGGCTTTGAGAAATTTAGGAATGCATAATAAATTGTGAGTCGAAGAGCAGATTGCCCTTACAGAAAGATATGTTTTTTTACTTGTCTTGGATGTAGCTGTGTCCCTTCTGGTGGTGTGCTCTCTGTGTGATCATCAGTGTTTTAAATGTGATCCTGGATTTAATCGGTAACGAGTAGAGTTGTATCATCCCATGTCTTATAGAGTGTTGTTTGGCGCTGTTCAGAACGAGCTGGCAGTCATTTTGTTCACGCTGAAATTGAGACATCAGATTCTGGGGAGCACCCAAATAAAGTACATTAGCATAATCCAACTTAGAGGTGATAAGCACATGTACGATCCCCTTACGTGTATCTAAGGGATAATATTTTAGAACCTTCCTTAATGATTTTAGCAACTTGAAACAGGTGGCAGCTGTGGCCTTAACCTGAGGTTTGATGGATAGAGCCATATCCATCAAAACCCCCAGATTCCTGACCACTGTAGAAGAAGAGGTAGCAGACCTTACCTCAGATGGCCAAAGTTTCATCGCATCAAGAGGGGAGGAAGAGACAAACATAAACATTTCCAACTTGTCAGATTTGTCAGATTTTAGTTGTAGGCAGCTGTAATGCATCTAATGAGAGTCGGACTAAAGACAACTCTGGAAGTCCCTAATCACAGTTTCATTGAGCTGATGAAAAGCTAGCATATGTTGTGTGTTGTCAGAGTGTGAGACAATGCACATACCCCAACTTTAGGCAATTGAGGTGAAAAGGGCCCAGATAAATGTTAAAAAGGGTTGGACTTAATGTTGATGTCTGAGGAGCACCACAGCATAAGCTCTAAACTGGAAGGCGAAGGGTGAAAAGAATACCGCCTTCTGTCTATCAGCTGAACAGGAGTAAAATCATTATAAGGCACGACCCATAAGTCCCTCCTGCTCTAACCTTTGTGCAAGGATCTTGCTTGACACACTGTTGGATGCATTGGAGAGCAGCCACGGTCGGCAGTGACGTGGGAGGAGGGGGCAGGGTGGGGGGTAGTAATGTATGGATTACGGAGTTTTACAGATAAGTAAACATTTAAATAAATAAAACCAATTTCTTTGCACTCACTGCATCACATTTGGGGATGCAGTGCACTCAACGAAATTCGTTTTATTTATTTCAATGTTTACTTACATGGGAAGCTCCGTAATCCATACATTACTACCCCCCACCCTGCACCTCCCCCTCCCCACGTCCCCGCCCTGCAGGTACTCCCACTGCCAGCCGCGGCTGTTGGAGAGATCTAATAAGAAGACCACCATTTTCTGCCCCAGTCAAGGTTGCCTCTGATGTATTCAGTGACTTCGAGCAGGGCTAATTCTATGCTGAAACCAGCACAGAAACCTGACTGTGTGGGATGTAGAATCTTGTTCTGTTCTACATACCTGGTTGCTTACATCTTTTCTAGGTGTGGAAGGAGCTATATGGGCCTGTAGTTATTCAAAGTGTGTGGGTCGGCAATAACTTTTTTTAAAAGAGGTGTCACCAATGCCTTTTTCCAAATAAGAGGCACTATGCCACATTCTAAAGACAGGTTAAAGAGGGCATCGATTTGAGAATTGATGGCAGGAGGCACTTGGCAAGCATAAAGGGGGGACAAGGATCAAGTGGTGAGCCGGTTTAGAATTTTAGGATTATATGCTCTGATTCAGCTAGTGAGATCGGTTCAAATGACTCAAGCCGCAAGTCCGACTTATCTGAAGGAGTGATGGAAATTATCTCATGGGTGAGATGATCGATCCGTCTATTGAAGTTGGGGCAGATTTTTCCACTTCAGTGTGGAAAAATAAAGAAACGCCCCCGGCCAATGACTGGTAAAGTAGGAACGCTGTGTTTGAGGGCCTCTGGCTGTAAATAGTTTTAACAATTTTCAAAACAATTCAAGCAGCATTATCGGAGGCAGCAACTTAGAAAAGAAAGCAATTTTGGCTTTCTTGATATTTCTATGGGACGGTTTGAGGGCAATGTTACAAGCCTGCTTGTCCTCACCATCATAATTCCTCCTCCACTTCCTTTCCAGTTGTTTACATTTAAGTTTTTCTTACTAAAGGCTGAGTGAAAACCAGCTGGCTGAAGATGCAGTTTTCTTACTAGAATACGTTTTGCAAAGGGCCAGGTTATCAAAACTTTGTACTAGGGAATCATGGAAGGAAGTAATTGTACCCTCCGGTGTCTCAGAGGTGTCTAACGGAGTTTGTGAAAACATGTTAGACTGGGCTCTGTGATACTCCGCTGGAGCCTAGAGATTCTTTGGTCTTGATTGTGCCCAATCGGACCATGGTGTTGGATACATAGAAGAGTACTCAAAAATGGAATGTCCAAACTAATTGAAGGGGGAAACCAACGGTAAGGGAGGGGTAATTTGAAAGAATCAAGTCAAGGGCATGCCCACCTCTATGAGTGGCAACTGCTGCCAATTGGTTAAGATCAAACATTGTCTCCCTAAACTGCTCTGCTAGTCTACAGTTTTCATCATCCATGTGAACATTAAAATCGCTCAGGACTACAAAATTGGAATATTGTAAATCAAAATGGGAAAGTACATTGATAAGTGCTTCAAGGGATGTGGAAGAGACGTTGGGAAGGTGGTAAACTAAGGCACCTGAGATCAAACAATTGGGTGAATCCTGGAGGAAAAGACCAGTCCCTCGATAAGGTCTAAGCTTTCAAGCTTGGTGGAGGTGCAGCTAAGTTTGAACGATAAATAATGTTAATGTTAATGTTACTGATATTTCTAAAGCGCAAACTGTTATCCAAGTGTGTCCTGGCACTGATACAAGATGTCCTACTTAGGTCTAAACACAGGGTAAGTATAGTATGTAGTTAGATGGAGAAAAGCCAAGACTTCAGGGCCCTCCTGAAGTCCAGATGATTAGTTATGCACCTAAGATGCAGCGGGAGGTCATTCCATGCCTTGGCAGCCCCAACTACAAAATGACTGCCTCCCCAGATGAACTTCTTCACAAAGGGCACTGATACCAGTTTTGCTTCTGAAGAGCACAAAGATCTTCTAGGAACATACCACTGGAACTGCAGTTTTAGGTGAAGGGGTCCATTTCCCTGAAGGGATTTGTGGACCACACACAGAGCTTTAAAACAAACGTTTTTTTTACGGGCAGCAAGTGGAGCTTTTTGATCTCAGCTGAGATTGAAGCATGTTTTTATATGCTGGTGAGTAGTCTGGCCTCTGCATTCTGAAGCAGTTGCAGTATTTTCATGAGCCCTTCCTGGATATTGAGATAAAGACTGTTACAATAATCTAGTTTGGACATCTCTAAGGCAGAAATGACTGTTTGTTGGCTGTCTTTAGGTAGGAACGGCATAATCTTCTTGCAAGATCTCAAAGTATAAGATGTAGCAGAGACCAACGCGTTCCCTTGATCCTTGAAACTGAGTTTATTGTCTATATAGACTCCTAGGTTCTTTACCTTCCTAAAAAGAGTCGGAAGAGGACCCAGTGTATCCGGCCACCGTGTCGGGGACCAGAAAACTGGGTTATTGCCGAACAGAATCACCTCCGTCTTACTGGAGTTAAGCTTAAGGCAGTTTTGGGCCATCCAGTTACCGACGGCTGTCATGCAATCATGGAAACGGGTAGCCGTTCCCTGTATCCTATCATGTAGCACTGACACTACAATTTGGGTGTCATCCGCATTTGAGGTTAAATTAAAAACAAAGGACTCAATTAGGGGAGCCAGCTGAGAGACTTAAAAGTTAAAAAGAGTTGGTCTAAGAGATGACCCCTGCAGGACTTCACAGGGCTTCGTGAAAGGTTTCGCTGTGAACTCCCCAAGGGACACAGTCTGTACTCTATCAGATAGGAAGGATTTGAGCAGCTTCCAGGCGGTGCCCATGACTCCAACTTCCTGCAGCCGGTCCATCAATAAGACATGATGGACTGTATCAAAGGCTGCAGAGAGGTCCAACATGATCATAGCTGCTTTTCCTCCCTGATCCAGTATAAACCTAATTTCTTCAGTGGATTTAAGGAGTGCGGACTCTATGCTGTGTCCCCCCTGAAATCCGTATTGGGTGGGGTCTAATACCTGGGTTTCTTCCAGGAATAGACTGAGTTGTACATTCATAATTTTTCTGTGATTTTTGCAGGAGTGGGAGCCTAGAAATGGGTCTAAAATTATTGGAGTCTTTGGGATCCAGACTGGGTTTTTTCAGAAGGGGTAGTATAGATGTGCTTTTCCATGCTTTAGGAAAATACCCTTCCTCAAACATAGCTTTCATGATGGTAGTTAGAGTAAGTGCGACTGGCTCAGGTGCTAGTTTCAGTATTGAGAGTGGGCATGGATCAACTGGTGAGCCCGATTTTGCCATCACACGCATCTTAAAAGTATCTGTGACAATAACTGGTACAAATTTGTCAAGCGGAGGCAAGGAGCTTAGTATCTGCTTCTTCAGTCAAACACATCTTTGTAGTGGAGCCTGTGAGAGTAGAAAAAATAGCCTCAACTTTATCGAAGACAAATTTTGCTATCTTGTCACACAGTTCTTGGCTCGCCGTGATAGGAGGGGGGCAAAGTGACTGTTTTAAACAGTGTCAAGTTAATTCTGTTTGCAAAAAACTCTTGCTTTGTTTTTATAAGCAACTGTTTTTACTGAGCTAAACTTAGCTTGTATTTAGTTTTATCTGTCTCATTGTACTCCCTCCTCCATGCTCTTTCAGTGTGCCTGCATGCCATTTTTTTTCTCTGAGCTTTTGGGTATACCAAGGTGAAGAGGGTCGTTCCCTGTTAGGGCGGAGGAGTTTTTTTGGAGCTAGCTTGTTGCCTGCTGATTCCAATCAATTAGTGTAGGTGGATGTGGCATTGTCTAAATTACAGGGTAGGGAAGGTGAGGACAAAGTTAACAGTTCCTGTAGTTCATCAGCCTTTACCTTATTCCAAGCTCTGCTGACCAATAGTTTATTTACTGATTTCATAAAACACCTGTCAGGCAGAGTCACTTTAAACAACACTGCTTTGTGGTCCAACCAGACCACTGGAAATCCCACCACCCAGGCTGGTGAAACGTTCAATATAGGTGATAAAATAACCCTCCACTACGGCCAGGACAATGTCTGGGGCTGAGTTGGTGTGAAGCCAAGTTTCGGTCAAGAAAAGGACGTCCCATTTGTTGTCATTTAAAATGTCCAAAATGTAAGTTTTGTGTTTAGGGAGTGTTCTGACATTGATTAAACTGACATGTAGTTCACTTCGGTCATAAGGAGAGGACTTCTTGCAGCTCTTATCCTGAGGCAACAAAAAGGTGTTTAGGCGTCACAAGGAGTAGGCCAGTTATAATTGCAGATGGAGCAATGGGACAAACGTCTTGGCATCAGTGTGCAAAAAAAGCAGTGTGCCACAGTGCTGTGATCCGAAGGCCAGTAGTGCTTTCTTACCATGATTTAGTTTTCGGGGCTGGACTGGATCAAAAAGGACAGCATGGGTGGCACTGGATGCACTCCAGATGTAGACGGGCGCACGCGTGCTTGACTTTGGTGCACCATTGGCCATTTCCTTCATTAAATGGGCTGGGGAGCTCTAGCACTGTTGCCCACCTCCAAACACTAGCATGCTACCAAGAGTGCAAGAAATGTGGCCTCTAAGTAAATGGTTCACAACCAACAGAAAAGACTTTGGGGCATATTAGCTACAAAGTGGCAAAGAGAGGTGTTAGCCGCCTTGGCGTAACGCCGCTCTTCGCCACTTCGGAAACGCCAGGCTGCACCATATTACCAAGAATATGGTGCAGCCTAGCGTTTCCCCTTGCGATGGCGATAAGTTTTACAACATAACACCAGCGCAGGCGGGGAAGGTTTGTATATGTACAGGAAGGAGTTCCTTCCTGCACATAAACAAAGCTTAAATGCCATTTTGTAACTTACATGTGTGCTGCTTTATGCAGCACACATGTAAGTTACAAATTGGCATTTTGAAAATGAGGTTTGTTTATGTACAGGAAGGGACACCTTCCTGTACGTAAACAAACCTTGGCATTTTGCTTTTTCCATGTGTGCTGCACAAGGCAGCACACATAGAAAAAGCAAAAACAAGGAGAAATGAAGCATTTCTCCTCGTTTCGACACCTTAAGAACAGGTCTGACCTGTTCTTAAATTCGGCGCTGCCACCTATTATCGCCAAGCTTAATAATCGGTGGCAGCGGCGAAGTGAATGGGTTTTGCGGTGGAACGCCCACCGCAACACCCACTGCACGCCCCCTTTCACGATGAGTTTATCATGAAAGTGGCCCTATTACCAAGGCAGCGTTAAGTCACTTAACGTTGCTTTAAGCCACGTTAATTAACTTAACGCTGCCTTGATAATAGGGCAATGCAGATATCGCCGCGTTATCGGCAGATCAGGACTTGTGTTTGTGCAGTACTATTCAACAATTTGTGTTACGCAAAAGTCCCAGATAAATAATTTGACATCAGACTGACTCCTTTTTAAATCCTTCCTTAGTTTTTCCATTGACTGTTTTCACCCTTTTCTAAATGTAAGTGCCCTACCTTCCTCTTTGCACCAAGAAGTTGGAGCCATGCAACTTTGACACCATCAGCAGTTCTGGGTTGCTGAAACTCTGCAAGCAGAAGGGGGTGAAAGCAGACAAGAGGGCTACCAAACTGGAACTCCAGGTATCGTTCAGGGGTTTTGAGGAGATGCAACGGTGAAAGGCCACCTCAGAAGAGGATGAGATGGACAACAGTGAGGAGAAGGGAGCACAAATAGAGCATGAGGAGAGAGGATCCAGTCCAGTGTCCTCAGCTGCCAGGAGAGCCCGCCTCCACCCCAGCAGATGACCTAGATGCACAGATGCCCAGGGTGGAGGAAAGACCAAATTGTCTGCCAGGGGCCTGACCTCACAGAAGCTGGAGGGCAAGAGAGAGGAGAGGAAGCTCAAACTGGAGCTGGTGCTTTCCAAGCTAAGACTAGAGAAGTAGAGGGCTGAAGCTGAAAGACCCTTGGAAGAAACAAAACTGGTCATGGTGGAGAGGAGGGTCTCAGGAAACTGGACTTAAGAGCAAAACAGATAGAATCCAGCGATATTGGTGGCAGTGTACCAGCAGTGCCCAATGGCAGGTTGAGGATCTGCATGCCCAAGGACATGGTGCCCAGTTATGCAGTGGGTGATGCAATAGACAAAAGGTTCTCAGTATACGAGGTAGCTCTGAAGGCACACAAGGTCCCAGAGAAGTACTGGAGGATAGCTTGACAGGTACATACCCACTGTGGGGAGGGATATGCTCCTGGCACTTTAGGTAGAGGACCAGACCAAGTATGCCCACACAAAGGAAGTACAGACAAAGGTGCAGGAACTGCCACAAAAGCCTGATCCAGCCTGGGTCGACTCCTTAGACTATTTCAGCTAGGCACTGAATGTCTGGGAGAGGGGCAGCAAGGTAGAGGATTTCACTGGGATGTGCAGCCTGCTTTACTGTTGTTTTACAGAGCTGAGGCAAAATGCCTTTTAGGTGGCAAACTGACTGACTGAGGAAGCTTGCTGAGGAAACAGACCTCTGGGTCAGAATCAGAGTGTCCAAGAAGGTATCTGTGGGGGTTGCCCAAAAGGATGGAGAGGGTTCCCACCAGAAGATATAGTTCTCAAGGGAAAGGATCCCAATCCCAATCTGTCTATCAGAAGAAAGGCTTCTCTGATAAGAATCATAACAAGTATGCCCCCAAGTGCTATGAGTGTTATGAGTTTAGACACTACATGAGTGACCCCAAGTACCCCAAGAGGGTACAGCCTCCCAGTGGAGGGAAACCCCCAGGGTTGGCTAGCACAGTGGTTGGGGAATTGGTGAGGGTTGGGGGCATCATTCAGGTTACCCTTGTGCCCCCGGATGAGAAGGAGATGGTGCCCAAAGCTCACACTCCTTCTTATACTTCCAAGTATAGGGAGTGGATCACCATCAAAGGGCAGAGTGTGGAGGCTCTGATGGACACAGGGGCCAGGATGACTGCTTCTTTTCCATTATACACCTTCCAACCGGAAAAGCACCAATAAGCCAGCCCATACCTGATTCAGTTTGCTGGAAGTAATCCTGTTTGGTTACAAGTGGTCCAGATTATTTCTGAACTGTTAGTTTAATGTCAGAGGTGCCCTAACCCAGATGTTTGCATTGCAGGACATATGCGACGAAACATTGTTATCTTTGCGAACTGTTGTTGATCATGTGTATCCTTACACAGCTGTATTTGACATTCTTGCTATATTCTTTTCCCATATTGTATGTGGGGGACGGATACGGAAAACGAGCTATTCCTGAAACAGCCGCTGTATCTCTTTTATTGTCATGTAATCTCATATAAGAAATGCAATAAAAAATATTCAAACCTCAGAGCAAGGGATTCCCAGTACATTCCAACAGGTTGTAGAAGCAGACAACCATGAGAGCCACTAACCTGTGGCTCTAATTTGCTTTGAATGGGGGAAGGGTATCAGTTCTTTCGATAGCTGTTGTGAGCCCTGCCATGCATGTGGACTATCTGTTAGGGGATGACCATGAGCACACTGTCCGGAAGGAAGAGGGGCTCAGGTAACAACTGGAAATGTTGGCGTTGCCTAAGTTGGTTTGTGTGACCACCATGTCCTTAGCTGCCCAGGAAGAGGGGCAGGGAGCACTGGAGCCTAGAAAAGTAGCCCAGATATCTGCAAGAGAGGGAAGGGCAAGGGGCTTGGGAAACCAGCCCCTGAATATCCCACAGTGGAGATGAATGGGGCACCGGAGGAGGTCACCATGGAGCCTACTGGGAGATTATTGTCTTCCATGGTGACCTGCCTTAGTTTGCTGGATGGCAAGCAAAAGGAGAACCTACCAGGGAAGAGTTCTATGAGGCACAGAGGGAGTGCCCAATCCTGAACAGCATGAGGATGCAAGCTAAGCCAAGGTAGCCGGTGATACCTCTGGAGATCACTGCATATGTTGGGAGAAGGACCTCCTGTATACTGAGCCTTAAGCACCTGTGCAACGTGTTCATTGGTAGATCCCCAATGCTACAGGGCCTTCCTCCTGGGGCTGGCTCATGAGATACCCCTGGCAGGACATCTGAGGCAGGACAAGACCTTTGCCAGGTTTGTCCTCACATCTACTGGTGACGGATGAAGATTTCCTCAGATAAATTCTGAAGGACTTGCTAACCCTGCCAGGCCAGTGGAAACATAGGGAAAAAGCTGAATGCTACACTAAATACCTTACCTGTCGCCCCCTTTGAAAAGGTGGGCATCAACATTGTAGGGGACATGGACCACAAGACAGCCTCAGGCAACATGTTTGATCTGGGCTTGGGGGACCATGCCACTAGATGCTCAGAGGAAATACCCTGAGGACTGCTACTGCACCTGTCTGACAGGTGCAACAACTTCATGTCTGCATACATCAAGTCAATGTGGCAGGAGTGTGGCATTACTTACACGTTTACCACACCCTACCATTCACAAAAGGATGGGCTTGGTGAAAGATGCAAAGAGACCCTGAAGCGCATGATTATGGGCCTGCCTGAGCCCATGAGGTGGAAGTGGGAAGTCCTCTTACCATGCCTGCTCTTTACCTAAAGGGAGGTACCATGGAGGGTTTAGCTTGAGCCCCTTTGAACTTTTGTTTGGTCACCCTGTTAGGGGATCCCTGAGTCTGGTTAGGAAGGGGAAGGAACAAGCTCCAAAGAACCCCCCAAGGAGAACTTTGAGGCTAGTCAGGAGGTTATGGAGCAAAGGACCCAAGAACCCCCACACCGCCAAAACCAACCTCCACGAAAAAATGAAGGCCGTTGCCGACTGGATGAGGAACAGCCGTCTGAAACGGAACTCCGACAAGACGGAGGTCCTCATCCTCGGTTCTACCCCCTCAGCCTGGGACGACTCTTGGTGGCCGATGGCATTAGGAGCACCCCCTACACCCACCGATCACGCACGTAACCTGGGGGTCATCCTCGACTCCACACTCTCCATGACAAAACAGGTCAACGCCATCTCCTCCTCCTGCTTCAACACCCTCCGCATGCTTCGCAGGATCTTCAAGTGGATCCCCGCCACAACTAGAAGGATGGTCACCCAGGCCCTCGTCAGCAGTAGACTGGACTACGGCAATGCACTCTACGCAGGAGCCCCGGCCAAACTCCTGAAATGGCTCCAACGCATCCTGTCAAAAACAATATTTACAGGCTTTCTGATAAAGTGAAGGCCAGCATCAAGGAGAAGGTCTCTAAGATGTTGGAGCTAAGCACTCCAGTGGCTACCAAAAGCTGTCCCACTGGGTGCCGCCCCAAAATTCTGGTTCTGTGTGTACAACAGGGGACTCAACTTAGTTACTAAAACTAACGCTCACCCCATACCCAGAGCTGATGAGCTCATCGATATGTTAGGGGAGGCTAAGTTCCTGAGTAAAAATAAATAAAAAGAATTTCGTTGCACGCACTGCATCGCATTTGGTGATGCAGTGCGTGCAACGAAATTCACTTTATTTATTTTTATGTTTACTTACCTGTTAAGGTCCGGATTCCATACATTACTAGCCCCCACCCTGCCTCTCCCCCTCCCCACATCACCGCCCGGCCGGTACTCCCACTACCGGCCGCGGCTGCCCTCTTCCCAAGCATTAAACTCCCCTTTTTCATATATATGTCACTCAGAAGGTAGGCCTTATGTAGCCCACAGGTGACGTGCTTTGTAATTAGATGGTTGGACATGTACTTTCAAGTTTTACATGTCCTGGTAGTGAAAAACTCCTAAAATCATGTATTACTACTGTGGTGGTTAGCCCTACTACAGGATAACATTGGGGATTCTTTATTACATATAATAAACTATAATTCCTAATTGAGAGGAGGTCTATATATCCTGATTGGTACCTATGAAATTTTAATGAAAAACTCTCCTTAATGGTAACATGACTGGGTGTAGCTGACGGACTTTGTGAATTCTTCCCAGACAGTCACAAAATAAAGGGATTAGGTGTGCCTCAATGGGCTGTCAGTTGGCAGGATACAGGGGTGGAGCTAAGCACAGGCCACTTACACCTGATTAGTCTGTGCTCTGCCTCACACAAAAGGCTTAACAACAAGCATGGATTGTCACTGCAGGCAGTGTGGAGCCAGGGTAGGGGAGTCAGGAAATTCCATGTAGTACAAAGAACCTTTCCAAAAGATTCTCCTACCTTCCAGAAAAAGGGCACCAGAGTATAAATTAGGACCTTTCGACCCAATCTTCAGTTCACTGAAACTAAAATGCAACTAAGACTACATTTTATACAGATAAAATTATGACAGCCGGCTAAAGAGCTTTTTAATACACTGAAGTTATTATCTAATTTCTGCAAAAAAACATGGTTACTCTGGACCATTATGTGACACAACATCTGTTTTTTTTTCACCAAGGTAAATAAAATATTCTCAGAATTTATATCAGATAACACAAACCGCCCTTAAGGACAGAAACAGATAAGGAATTCATTTTTGATAAACTGAATGGCTGCCCGCCTGTATTGACCACTTTCATCCCTCTTACTGAAGAGAAGGTAGCTAGCCTGAAACTAGTAAATCAGGTGCCCCTCAGATCCATGCCTTCCTCAGGTGCTTCATCTTGTGTCAAAGTTCATCTCAGCTCATTTTATTTGGCTCTTATACAGGATGCTCACTTGTTGCTGCTTCTAGATGCGTGGACAAAGGCATGCATTCTGCCACTTTTAAAGAAACCCATACTTGACCTCCTTGAGGTGAAGGACTATAGCCCAATCTTGTGCCTTCCCCTACCTGCCAAGATCCTTGAAAAGGCCATGAACCAGGCGATTATAACTTTCCTCAAAACAACTAACCATCTTTACCCGACACAGCATCGGTTTAGACCCAACCATTGTACAGAATCCACCCCACTGGCAGCCACTCAAGAGATCAGAGCCATCATGGATAGAGGTGGCAATGCGGCCTTGATCCTGTTGGATCTGTTGGCCGCATTTGACACAGCTGACCGTTCTCTTTTGGTGAACCCTCTTAAAAGGATGAACATTAAAGGCACAGCCCTAAAATTGATCAAGTATTTCTGTCCAATAGAGAACACGTGATGGCCTTAGAGGACTTCACCTCTGCCCCCTTTACTCTTCCTTGCGGGGTCCCTCAAGGCCTTTTGTTAAGTCCAACCTTGATAAATGCATACATCACTCCTCTGATGGAACTTATTCTATCATGCAGGTTTTCAGGATTCTCGTATGCCTGGCTCTTCTGAATCTGAAAAAGTGGCCCAGCAATTCAATATCCATATGGGTAGCACTGCTGACTAGATACAGACATTTTGCTTAAAGCTAAATTCTGAAAAAACGGAGGTGCTGCCGTTTGGCAATGACACTTCCCACTGGAACATCACTTGGTGGCCACTCAATTTTGGGCCCCTTCCATTGCCAGTTCAGAAAGCAAGAAATTTGGGGGTCATCTTTGATGCCAAATTAGCTTTCATGGACCACACTAAACAGGTACCATCTTGTTTTCTCACTTTTAGAATATTGAAAATCCTTCTTCCCTTCCTGCTGATTGAGTTGAGAAAAACAGTCATTACAGCTTTAGTAACTTCAAAACTAGACTACTGCAATGATTTATGTGTAGGCTCTCAAAATTCCCTTCTAAAGAAATTGCAGATGCCTCAAAATGCAGCAAACCTAGTGCTGAGGAACCTTCCAAAATGTTGTTCAGCTTCCCAAGGTATCAAGGAAATGCACTGGCGCAAGGGCGCAAATTAAGTTCAAAGCCTTGTGCTGGGCTCATCAGAATCAACAAAGCTCATTAGGGAGGAAAGAGATTCTCCTTCTCCACAACATTAACTGCTGGACCTGAAGAATGTCTTTCAGAAGACGGCCTGCTGCTGTGATATGCTGTGCACTCTTCCAGACTGCTACTGTACCTCAAAGGACTGCTTTGCTACATGGAGCCTGCATTGAACCCTCAGAGGTCAGCGCTGCTGTTTAACCCTGCATCTGCATCTTCACCCAAAACGACCAGATGTTACTCCTAGGGTTAGTTTGTTGGCCTCCTGTTCAGAGCCACTGGTACATAAAAGGCACCCACCATCTTGAATCTGCACCTGTATTCAGCCTGAGTATGTCTGACTCCTGAACCCCCAAGTCCTGGACCCTTGGTTGTGATGCTCAGATGCAGAGAGGGCCAATTTCCAAAACTGAGGATTTTGCCAAAATTTGGCCAAAAAGTACTCTGAGAACCAACCAAGAAGAGACTGGGACCAATCTTCTTGCCTATCCACCTGATGTGTATCACAGGTCAGATTGACTTTGCGGCTGCTTCCACTGCATTCTTCTCCGCAGCAACAAATCCTTTTCAGCAGCCGTTCACGAAAGTGATACCTGACCTTGTGGAAATGTCTTCTGCTACAGACCTTTGCTTCATCCCACTGGATTTTAAGACTTCCATTTTGACGACTATCCCCAAGATTCATCAAAGTCCCGTTTTGCGAGTCCTTAATAGCGATTTTTAAGGAATCGCTATTAAAGACTCGCAAAACGGGATGCATGTAGAAATCGCAATATTTTTTGCGATTTCTACTGCTTCCTTATTTGCGATTCGGTAATTGCTAATCGCAAATAAGGAATGGCTTTCCCAATCATTCCAATGGGCCTAAAGGCCCATAGGAATGAATGGGGAGTCATTCCTTACTTGCGATTAGCAATTACCGAATCGCAAATAAGGAAGCGATTTCTGAAATGGTAAGGTACACTGGTGTTGCGCACACACATGTCCAAAGGACATGTGTGTGTGTAACATACAACTTAGAAAAATGCACTGAAGTGCATTTTTCTAAGTTTTCGCTATTTACCACGTAGTTAGACTTTGCGGTAACTAGCGGCCCCAGATTGCGAATTCGCAATTTTAAAATGGTTCATGAAGTGCATTTAAGGAATCTCAAATTGAGATTCCTTAAATGCAATTATTCGCAATCTAGCGATTTCTAAAATTGCGATTTTTGCATTTGGGATGATGAATCCCAAATGCAAAAATAGCGCTCGCAAAGGGCCAGATTCTCAGAATCTGGCCCTTTGCGAGCCGATTTCGTCTTGATGAATCTGGCTGTAAGTCCGACCGTAGAAATCCTATCTACGGGTTCCACCCAAGGCCATCCAACGACGATGCTCCCTGCTTTGACATCTCATGCAGCCTTGGCCATGATTAACCATACCTTCACAGTCATATTTCTTCAAGACTTTTGATCTTGCATGACTAGATGTCCTCAGTTAGCAAGGTTGATCTTTTAGATGCTGGTTTTCACTTAAAAATTAAAAAATTCATAACTCCTGTTATACTGACTGCATTTTTGTCGTTTGGTGTCAAATGATTTAATGATTGATTGATTGCTTTATTTCGATATGCACATATCATAAAAGCAGTACAAAAGATAAAAACAGCATGTCGAAATAAGTAAGACTGTACAAATAATGTGAGAATTAAAAACACGTTAGGTCAGCATAAATTAGATAAAAAAGAATTAAATTGATGTGGACAGTCTTCTAAGTCTAATCAACCAAGCCCATTTTAAAAACTTAGCAACAGCACAAACAATGGGAGGGGCTGTATTGGTTAAAAGAATCCGAAGGGCAACGGAGTGCTGACGAGTCCCCAGTTCTCTGCAGATGGGACCAAGCCAACGTGATCTGGGGCGACCATAGTCCGGGCATTCGAAAAGGAAATGTGGCACCGTCTCTGGCTTGTCCTGGCAAAGAGCACAGAAGCGTGATGTGGGCTGGGCTTTATTCCACCTCGAGCAGAGGTCGGCCAAGGGCAAGGTTCCTAACCGAAATTTAATATACAAGGACCTATCCATAGCAACTGATATAATGTCCATGTATGGCTCGTACAAGGCAGCGTCTTTGAACAGCAGGAAAGCTGCGGTGGTTTTGCAGTGCTGCTGACTTCTAAAGCGCTTCACACAAACCCACTCCCAGAAAGGTTTTTTTAAGATCTTCTTTGGAGGAGCGGAGTGACTATGCCAGCAAGAGTCCAAACCTAGTTCCCCTAAGAGATGTTTTATATCCTTCAGCCATTTGATGCTACGCCAACCATCAGAGTGCATCACTTCTGCCAAGCCATTGGCATAGGATTGTAGCTCCGGGACCCTCCACAAGCGTGCCCAGAGCAGAAGGGGTCGAAGCCGAGCCTGGTCCCTTATGGCTTTACAGCCAGTGTCCATGAGCACTGGGATGGTCGGGCTGCTCGATGGAATGGCAAGGAGATCCTTGATAAATTTATTTTCGGCCTTGCTCAATGAGTCAACTTTGCCCAAGCCCCACAGTTCCGATCCATAAAGTGACGCAGGGACCGCACGTGCTTTGTAGATCTCAAGTATAGGAGCAACACAATGTTTTGTAGAGTTATTGAACTCCTTAAGAAGGGCGCCCCCCACCCTTTTGTGGGCCAATGTCATTTTATCAATGTGGGCAGTCCAGCTCATCACATCATTCAGTCGGATTCCCAGGTAATCAAATTCTGCCACTCTTTCTAGGGGTATAGAGTTCAGAATTGGAGGGCGGCCAAGTTTGCGAGGTGGATGCATGACTAGGTACTTAGTCTTGTCTATGTTGATGACAAGGCCCTTGGTGGTACAGAAGTCCTGGAAGCGGTTCAGCAGTGTCTGGAGACCTTGGGGGGTTTTAGAGATGAGGAGGGTGTCGTCGGCGAACAACAGAGTTGGAATTTTTACTCCTCCCAAGATGGGAGCGTCTGATGGTTCGCCCAGTAGATGATCTACCACCCCGTTAATATAGAGGGAGAATAAGGTAGGGGCCAAAACACAGCCCTGTCTTACTCCCCTCTCGACCCTGATCTTATCGGTCTTTTCCCCATTCAGCCCCCATCTAACCTGGGCATAGGTGTTGGTGTGCAGGTTAATAAGGAGGTTTAGTAAGTACGGGGGCATCCCTAAACCGTGAAGCACCCTCCAAAGTTCCTCCCTTGGTACCAGGTCAAAGGCAGTCTTAAGGTCAATAAAGGCCAAGTAAAGACTGCCTTTGCCCAGTACCACCACCTTCCAGTGTAATAACAAGAGCCTAAAGACCTGTTCAATAGTTCCTGTACCCGAACGGAACCCAGCCTGCATATCGGACAGGATGTGATTGTCGTCCACCCATTGGGTGATCCTCCCCAAGATGGTTTTCCCAGCCAATTTCTGGCTTGAGTCTATTAGGCTTATGGGCCTATAGTTCCCGGGTAAGTCCCGACTGCCCTTTTTGAAAATGGGGACCACCTCCGCACCTCTCCAGGAGTCAGGCACAGGGCCTCCCCCCATAATTGCGTTGAGGAGTGCAGAGATCAGTACCCCCCATTCTTCCGGGTAAGCACGGAGGATATCCCCCGGTAGGCCATCCGGACCAGCTGCTTTCAAAGGAACCAAGGTTTTGATCTGCTTTGTTACATCCAAAGCAGAAAAAAGTTCCAGGTCACGAACTAGAGTAAAGGGTGGGAGTTTAAAGGAATCATTAAGTGGGCCTTCGACAGCAGAATAAAGATTTTGGAAGTGGGAGAACCAAGTCTGGGCGTTGATGGTACACGTCCTCCGGGAGTCGTCAGGACGATTCCTTTTGCCCACCATGTCCCAAAAACCTTTGGCATCTTTCCCACAACTGGCAGCCAGGAGGTCCTGCCAGAAATTAACCTCCCACTCCATCCTTGCATTTTTCTGGCAGAGTGCATAGTATCTCCTGGCCTCCCTAGTCCTAGACGGTAATTTGGACTTGACTGCCTCGATGAGAAGTGACTTCGCCTCCCTACACTTCTGATTGTACCAGCCCTGGCCCGATCGTAAGCTTGGTTTCCTTCCACTCGGGTGAGCTGGAACTACAAAGAGGTCGCTAATGGCCTGAATTATGACACAGAACCTGGGTGCCACCTCCATCAGCCCTTCCTCTTGGCAATCAAGATTGACTAGGGCTGAGACCAGAAGCTGCCTAATCGCAGAAGTTTTCTCCTCCGAAAGAGCTAGCTTCGCCCACTTTAGCCTTCGACCACAGTTTGTAACCACTGACGGGTCCGGGGCGGGGTTACAAGGAGATCTACTCACAGTGCTATTGAAACACCTGTGGGACAGGGTGAGGGACAGGAGATTGTGGTCACTCTCTACAGAAGGTACAATTACCATGTCCTCCACCAGGCTCCACAGGTGTATGTCAAGGAGAAAATAATCAATCCGTGACATGTGCCCTGGCCTGTTGTAGGTGTGGGCCCCTGCTTTGATTTAATACAATGTACTCTATTTTTCTAAATTGGTTTGAAATTTTTCTTGTGTTGTGTTTTCACTGTATTACTGTTTGTGTACTGCATGAGTACTCTACACATTGCCTCTATGTTATGCCTGACTGCTTTCTGTGCTGAGCTACCCAGGGTTAGGCACATGTTCATTTAGTGACATTTATGGTTAACCCTGCTATTGATTGTGGCTTTTGTTGACCAGGGCTCACACCCCAGTCAACCAACAATCCAATTTCTCACACATTACATATATAGTTTAAAAAAATTGCAAAAACACATTCAAATCCTAGCTTTCCAATTTCTATCTCAGACACCCACTGCTCTGTCTTTCGTTTTAAAACTAGTTTGCTTTTTTTTAGGCCTGGCTGTTGTCTAACCTTATGTGATCAACCAAAAATAACTTTCAGAACTACTATTGAAAGAGGGGCTTAGACTCGACACACATGTTGGGTAACCCGAGTACAGGAATTAATTGGGCGGAAGTTATGTGTTTCCAATTTTTCCTCAATACAGTAGGACTGAGGGGCATATTATCAAGGACAGGCGATACATTATCGCCGCTTTTATCGGCAGGAAACTGCCGATAAAGCGGCGATAATGGCCTTGATAATATGCTCTATGAATTCCAATTGAAGCCCATGTTAGATGTGAACACATCTAACATGGGCTTCGATTGGAATTCATAGAAACTGCCGATAAAGCGGCGATAATGGCCTTGATAATATGCTCTATGAGTTCCAATCGAAGCCCATGTTAGATGTGAACACATCTAACATGGGCTTCGATTGGAATTCATAGAGCATATTATCAAGGCCATTATCGCCGCTTTATCGGCAGTTTCCTGCCGATAAAAGCGGCGATAATGTATCGCCTGTCCTTGATAATATGCCCCTGAGTTTGTTATGGTGGCAGTCAATGATTATAGCTATAGACTTGACCTGTTTATCATGAAATGTCACAATAAAGGCAATAAGCTTGACATGTTTGCATATGTTAAATCAATTTGTTTAAGGATAGATTGTTATATCGCTGTATGAAAGCCTGCAGAGAAGGATTTTTTTACAGGGAATCTCACATATACCTGTAGGAGGCAACAGTTTTGGTGTTGGCCTGTTTCTCTGACAAACTCTGAAGGTTTTCACTGTGATGATTCATGTTAGACCCTATTTAGAGGGGTTGTAGATTATTTTATAAACAGTATTTGCCACATATTTGTAATGTTATAACTGTGTGTATGATGGTTGTCATTTGAATAGACTTGTGCTGTTATGGTGTCAAGGCAATAGTACACTGGGAAACGTTATGCCAGATTCCATAGTTTGGATTTCTTTATTATTAAACGTTATGACAAAGCTAGTAGGCTTGACATACTTATTGTGAAAAGCATGTGTTAAAGGCAAGACTCTTTACAAATGGATTGTTATTACACTGTGCTGAAGACTATATGCAGCTATTTTGTTACATGGAATCTCACGGATTACCTTAGTATGCAAGGGTTTTATTGTTGATGACCCCCCAGAACAAACCATAGGGCTAGAAGATGTACACTACAATATTTTTATTAGTTTCTCTAAGGGGGGATTTAATAGTATTTTCATTGTCTTACGATGTCGCTGATGGTTGTTGTGCAAAAGCTTGTACCCAGCATTGTATATCTGAGTTGATAAGATGATGCACCAGTGATAATGGTTAAAGGCCTGATATTATAAAAAGTTATGATTAGCTTTACTTATTTATTTTGAAAAGTGTATATTAAGTTCAATAGGCGTTTATGGGTTGGTCGTTATTCCTCTGTATTGAAGCCTAGAGATAGGTATTTTTAAATGGAATCTCACATATTACCATAGTTGCACGGATTTTGGTGTTGGTTACCTCTTTTGACAAACTGTAGAGATAGACGAATTGCACTGTGAGAATCCTTGTTAGTCCTTCTTAGGAGAGAAAGTATTTTGCATTATCAACTGTAATTTGCATACATTTCTATATTTATGTCTGTCTTGTGAGGAGGTTTACGCTCTGTACAGCAAGTCTGAATTGGCTATGATGATAAGCCAACAATAACAGTAATAGGCCTGATTGGTGTGTTGTGAAAAGTTATGCCAGATGCCATAGGACGTGTCTGCTTATTATGAACAGCTAAGACAAAGACAGTAGGTCTGGCTTATTTATTGTGAAAATTATTTCAATAATTAACAATAGGCTTCCAACAGTGAATTGTTATCACACTTTTACCGGCTGTAGACAGGTATTTCATTGCATGTAATCTCACTAATTACCACAGAAGGCAAATGTTTTGGTGTTGGCACTCTGAAAAATGGAAGTAGAAGAATATTACTGTGATGATTCTTGTTTGGCCCTAGGTAGGTTGCAATTTACGAACCCCTAGGAATCTCTAAATTCACAAGGATGGTGGCCTGCTGGAGTGAGCAAACCACCATGTATGCGATTGCTTTCAAATAAATCAATCTTTAGTTTTTTAAATGTAGCACGTTTTCGTTAAAGGAAAACGGGTGGCCTTTAGAAAAAAAACATTAATAGATCATTTTTTATTTTTTAAGAGCAAGCAGTGGTCCTTAGGACCACTGCCTGCTCTTAAAAAAAAGTTTTTGCATACATTCACAAAGGACCATTCGGGACCCCTTCCTGTTTGCAAATCGGTTATAATCAACTTGAAGTTGGTGGTAAAATGCAAATGTTTTGTGACCTCATTCATAGTCACAAAACATTCATGCATACCGTTACGGTTTGGTATTTGGAAGGGACACCCTAAACACGTCCCTTCCACATACCGAATCACAAACCCATTTTGCGATTCGGTAACAGGTTACTGAATAGCAAAACAGGGTTTGATACATGTGAAAAGCATTTTTTGCGTTCGCAAATGGGCAGAATCTGAGAATTGGCCCTTTTGCAAACGCAGAAATGCTTGATACATGTGGCACTATATGTTGGTGACCCATCCAAACAATCCTTGGTGGTGGAAGATTTGCACTATGATCGTCCTGATTAGACTCTATTAGGAGGGATGTTCTAATATATTGACAACTGTGATTCTGTACATATTTGTAATTTTGATATGGTTTAATTAACGGCTGCTTTGAGGGAAAGCCAATGCCCAACATTGCAGGTCTTTAATGAGTATAGTAACAAGCAAATATTAAAGGTTATAGGCCTGATTATTTATTATGAAAAGTTATGATAAAGGCAGTCGCCCAGCCACGTTGATTGTGAAAAGCATGTTAAAGTAAATAGACACATATG
Source organism: Lissotriton helveticus (assembly GCF_964261635.1). Lineage (NCBI taxonomy): Eukaryota > Metazoa > Chordata > Amphibia > Caudata > Salamandridae > Lissotriton > Lissotriton helveticus. Next base: position 305,067,879 of record NC_136067.1, on the reverse strand, counting down.
GGCGAATTGTTATTACTCTGTATAAAAGCTTTGATATAGGTATTTTGAGACATGGAATCGCACAGATTAAGTGTAGTTGGCAATAGTGTTGGTGCTGCTTACCCCCTCTGACAAACCGTGAATTCGGAAAATTTGCACTGTGAAGATCCTTGCTAGACCCTCTTAGGAGAGATAGTATTTTGGTATGGCATCTGTAATTTTGTACACTTTTGTAATGTTAGGACTGCATGCCTGATGGTTGCCTTGTGAGAAACCTTAGGCTCAGTACAGCAAGCCTGGGTTGGTTAGGGTGACAAGCCAACCACAACATTTATAGACCATACTGATGTGCTTGGAAAAATTAAGCCATATGATATAGGTCTGATGGGTTTATTAGGAAACGGTATGAAAAAGGCAGTAGATCTGATTTACTTACTATGTCACACACATATATTAAAGGCAATACGCTGTCAATTGTTTTAGAAACTTTTAAAGCCTGCAGTAGGGTATTTTGTTACATGAAATCTTACAGATTACCTTTGTAGGAATGGAGTTTGATGTTGACCCCCCTATGATACGCTCTATGGTTAGAAGATTGTACTGTCATAATTCTTATTGCTAGAATCTCTTAGGAAGATCTTGTAATAGAGAAAGAACCCATTCAAAAGTACATAATTCCCCATGTGTATATTTATATCTGTATAGATACATAGGTCTATCTTAGTGTCATTTACATTCTGCTTCAATCCATGACAGTGAACTGCATGGTGTAAAGATTTTGACCACATAAATCATTTCCTCTCTTGTTCTTTGAATGATTCCATTTTCTGATCAGATGTGCACGTCCACCTGAAATTGAGTGCACCGCAGTACCAAGGTTGGTTGGTCAGTCCTTAAGTTTTAAATTGTCTCCTTTTATAGCTCCGCTTTTATTTCTTTGCTTCTCCTCTTATTATATTATTTTAAGATAATACTACAACAGCTCTCTAGGCAGTGCTAACATGCTCCTAGCTTGGCACTCATTTCATCTTCAGTGCACTGCGCCTCACGTGACCACTTTCTATAAATCATGTGACTATTATGGAATGCTGTTGTGCATATGGCATCACTGTTTTACGGTTCCAAGATGGACACCATGTTGATTCTGGGCGTGACTAACATGCTGGAACATTAAAACAAACATAGACTATGTACAATACCTCCAGGGCCAATGAAATTATGCATTTGTTCTGCCGCTGCAATTTTTGCATAATTATGTGTTTGCTGCATTTGCCACATATACCAAAACATGCTGCATAATCTGCAGATTTTAAGTAAAAAAAATGTGTTTAACTTAAATGGTTCACAAGGTGTTACAAATGTAGGGACGTGTTGCAGTGCAGTGAAAGGTCCTTTGCAAAGGTTAACTGGTCACCTTTGAGTTGCTTATTCCTAAGTGTGGGTGTTAAACTGGTACTAATAAGTTGCAACCAATGCCCATCAGTATTAATACGTTTAAAAATGACAAAATAATGAAGTGATGCTATCAGAATGCGCCACATAACTTGCCTTTTATTTCTGCATAATTTAGTCAACCCTGACACATAAGCTGGCCCTCTCCTGCTGCAATATTCCATTGGCTCTGAATATAGCTTCATAATGGACACTTGCTGCTATATTTAGTTCCATTATTGCAAGCACATGCCTTGCGTATTTAGTCAGCAGCATGTTTACTTTTTTCTGTTTGCATTGTTTTAATTTTTATTGCGTATGTTTTTGAGTTTGAGTGTGTTTTATTGTGGTTGTGTCATAGAGTGAATGAAATAATGAGTGATGAATACATAGGTGCATGAGTGCAAAGATGAGTGACAGACTGCATGTAGGATGACTTACCCAGTGCCTAAAACCATCAATGACAGAAAAGGTTTTCATTCAGAAGGCAAATCTACTGGCATTGCCAATGCTTCTCTTGTATGTTAAAAGTCAGAAAACATAGTGGCACTTTACTTCTGAATTTGTTCCAGCAACCACAATGTGTTCTGAACGAGTTAAGTACTCGGGGGCAGATTTACAAGCCCCATGCGCCACATTTATGCCGCCGTTGCGTCACTTCTGGGACGCAGTGGTGGAGTAAACCATGCGCCACATTGCGCCTTCTTTACAACGTGATGCATCCAGGGAGATGCGTCACGTTGTAAAGCCCTGCGCCACATGAAACCTGCGTTAGGTTTCATGTGGGCATTCCGGCGCATTGTGGGCATTCCGTCGCAGGAACACCTTGTAAAAGTGACGCAGTGAAATCTACAAGATTTCACTGAGTCACTTTTACGTACATGCTGCGTCGAAACCCTGCGCCTTGAAGCAGGCATGAGGAGTGACGCAGCATGTTTGACATAAGGCACCCCTGAGAATTGCAGGAGCCGCGTCGCGCTTGCGGCACGATTACAGCAATGCGTCACCCTTACGCCACAGGATGCAACACGCATCGCCCTATCCTTGTGCCACGGTGCGCCACAATGTAAATGTGACACATTCGTGGTGGCGCAGGGAGGGAATTGTGTGTCGCCAGAACTCGTAAATCTGCCCCTCTGTGTTTTTTCATTTCTGCTGCGCATCAATTTTCATGCAGCTGACCCCCTCTTGCTACACCAGTGACCTTTAATAGGTCATGAACTTTCTGAAACTAAGGTAATCAGACACTTACTTGCTCCAGCTGACTGAGCCATCCCTACAGTGCTGAACATTATGCACAAATCTTTACCTCAATACAATGAATGACACTTCAGCACTTTGACTACTTTGTTCATGAGGCCTTTTAGATATGTTTTAAATAGCAAATTCATTTATATTAAGCGGTACTCGCTCCTTCCCTCTTTTTGTCCGAATATCACGTAGATGTGATATCATCTTTCAAAAACCTCTTTTTTTCTGTCCGATTTATGTCAATATTTAAGACTATGGCTTTATTGTTAGAAATGTTCTGATGTTCAGGGGGTAACATTCCAACACAGATCTGATCATGTGAAAGAACACAAATCAAACTGTGGAACAGCGCTTCTGCGTTTGACACTATGTTAACCAAACATGACTTTGTTTCTGTAATTAGAATCCCCGCGGCGGAATGTTTCTGTACCTGGCCAATCGCAGTGTTATATTTGGATGAAACTACCGAACCGGCCATCATCTTCATCATACTATTAATTCCAAAATCAATGTCTTAAAAACACTGACAGTGTACAGTGAACACTGTAAGAGAACTGTGTAAGGGACCAGATAGGCTTATGGTGGTGTGAAAGCGTTGGTGAACTCTTTAAACACTGTTATAAAAAAAAAATGGATAGGATTGTGATATTTCAGTCGTGGCTTCAAAGTGTTATTGTAGATTTTTGATGTTATACAGACCTTCCTGTAAAGCGAAACTAAGCACTTTACAGGGGTTATTTTTTGGTCTTGCCGAAGCGATCTTTTGCGTGTTTGAAAATATGGACTCTGTGCCTTGGAGATATAAGTGGTTCCAGGACAAACGAGCATTGGTAAAGACAGTGCGACATATTATCAAGCCCAATTTCGCCGCTTTAGCGGCCGTTTTCGGCCGAAAAGTGGCGATTTAAATATCGCTATATTATCAAGGACACGCTAACGCGTGTTTCCTTGAGTTAGCAGCCGTCTTTCTCCACTTTGCATGTCAGCCGTTCCTCACAGAACAACATGGGTAACCATCGCTAAAACTGCATTACGATATTTACAAGGATGCTCCAGACCAACGAATCCATGGTCAAAGTTGTGCTAAGGCCCCTTTATCGCAGGGTTTTAACTCCTGCTATTAATCTGACTTAGCCATCTGTAACATGGGAGGTGGATTTCAGGGCTAAGTCCACACCTGCCCATTATTAAGGTTTACATTATCGCAGGTCATTCATTTTTCATTGCTTTTCTCATGCCAATGCATGTTATCACCCTCTATCGCTGGATTTCACATCGCCTGGGTGAATAGCATTAATAATACATAACACATTGCTAAACCGGTCACAAGATTTGCAATAATTATCGCATGTGCTTGATAATATGCGCCAATGGGTTTTGGCTCGGCACAACAATTGACGTTGCCTCCACTTTGTGTCAAGGAACCATTGCAAAGATCCACACCCGCCGAGGGAGTGCTGAGATTATAAACAAGCATTGCCGAATCTAATAGGGCTCACTTCTAGAACGCCACGCTTTTGCCTTGCCAGTACTTTTTCCTGCTGGATGAGTGTGCAGAAATAAAGACACAAGTGCATTCCTGGCTGGAATTCTCGGAATGAGTTTGCTACTAGAGAAAACCCATTCTAAGATGGCCACCAATGCATGTGTATTATCACACATTCATGGACATGAGTCATGAGGCTGATGACCATTTTAGAATTTACCGATTTAACATAGCACACAGCCATTTGAGATCCGAAAACCAATGTGTAAAAAAAGCCAAACTGAGTTGCACAAAAAGCCAATAAGTTACTGAGCTACCCAGCAGTTTTTGTACATCCATGGCGCTGATAACAAAATAAAATTGCTGTATTTGAACACGGAGTGAGGGGGCACCAGGCCAATGTGGGCCCGGAATCCCTACCCTCTTCCCTTTGTCTTTTTTTTCTTTTTTCCCCAGTCAGGGGATAAGGGTCCTGAGATGGCTGCCGCCAAATCGTTCTTGATGTGGTGGCAGCCAGTCAGATCTCGGTTCGAGATTTCTCGGCCCAGCGGATCCTCAGCAGCATGAAATGTTCAAAGGATTTGAACCTTAAAATCCCCAAAACTATTGTACAGATTTACACCAAATAACTAAACACATGTTTAAAGGACCAAGATCTAGTTTTCTGCCAAATTTGGTGTGAATGAGTTCGGCCGTATTGGGCTCTAGCTGTGTCTACATTTCCTATGAAGAAATGAATGGGGAAAATGTATTTTGGGACCCACCATTTTGCTGGCCCCCGCTTGGCAGATCACCCAAAAACATTCCTGGAAGGAGGTGAGGAGGTGGAGACTTTCTAAAAGTTGTTTTTGAAGATTCATCAAACAGCCAATGGAATAAGCAAACCAAAAAATACTTTTCCCATTGAAATACAATCTTAGCTGTAATTACCCAGTGCACTTTTTTGCCTAGTTTGTTCATGAAAAGTTTCAGGCAGATCCGTCAAGCAAGGGCCGCGTAAAAAGAGGGGTCCCAAAATGCAAAATCCCTGTGCATTTTCAATAGAATTCTTTAAGAAGTGCTAACCCAAAAACTGCTAAACGGAATTACACCAAATTTGACAAGAAGCTAGATCCTGGTCCGCAGATTGTGATTTTATGTAAATCTGTTCAGTAGTTTATAAGAAATGAAGGTTCAAAATTATTTCTATATTTGGACAGTTGGGTTCGAGGCACACTCGTGAGAGTTACTCAAACCAAATAAAAAAAAAATACAGTGTTCTGATTGGCCCAAGGAGCTTTTTTCCCTTTGGCCATCTCACCCCCACAGGATTGTGAGCACTCTGACTGGCTGCCAGCATTATGAGAAAAATATTGGTGGCAGCCATTCCGGTAGTCTGAGACTTAGTCCCCTGTCTGAACTTTAAAAAAAAATCATGAGGTATGCAGTGCGGTATGCAGTGCCTATTGAGGAGGGGAGAAGAGGCTGGATCGGTCAACACCCATACACTAAGGGGGCGACAGGGTTTCTCCCAATTTGGGAAGTAGGGCCCTCACACACCCGAATAGGTGTCATGCTTCATCATAGGTGCAAAAAGAACAGTTGATGGACAAAATGCAGAAAAATGTCATACATTCACCCCAGTACAGAGATCTGGGCCTACATCCATCGTTTGTTTGCACCCCATGCCATTCCAGTTTGAACGCAGCCATATGCAAATCAGTCTTGACCCTGTGCCCAATGGGTCAAGCTATCCGGGCTGAAGAGGGGTGAAACCCCAAAACCGGTCCTAGGATGCTCGTTCCTGTCCAGGGAGGACCTGGCTTAGCAATTCGGGCTGGACTGTTCCCATGAGGCACAGGGTCAAGACTGATTTGCATATGGCCAGGTCTAAACTGGGGTGGCATGGTGAGCAAAAGAATGATGGATGTAACCCATATCTCTTGACTGGGGTAAATGTTTTCATTTGTTCTGCATTCCGTCCATCAACTGTATGTCTTATGCTTCATTGTAGGGCTTGCTTCTCATCAGACCGCCGCGGCAATGTCTGACGGGCACCCTAAGAGGGGCTCTTTGATGCAGATCTTTTTCCTAAGCAGTTAGGTGAGGTGCAGATGTGGGGCCTCGTAGTGTAGATGTGTACAAAATGTGTGGTGAGTTGGTGTGTGGAGGGATAAAATAAGGTGCAGTGGAGCTCCAAAATCAATTTAATCTGCAAGACCACTGGCCTAAATTAAAAACATCAATGGTCACCGCTGATATAATGGTCAGAGGTGGCTAAGCATCAGTGTTCAACATGTTTCTCGCTTAAGAAATACTACACTATCTACACAAAGGTTGGTTACTCCAAGTGAACCAAGCACTCTGCAACATAACAATGAGGTACCTTTTAATATGTCTAGAATGGACTGATCTGAATTGGGTTACGGTAAGGCCTGTTCCGAGCAAGCGGAGTGAGGGGTAGGTTCCTGGCACTGGTTTCCAGCTGAACTCACGTTAACTTTCATAATGTACATCCTCCGCCTGTCACTTGATGTAGCCTGACCGTAACCTAATTTGGGTCAGTCCATTCTAGACCTATTAAAAGGTACCTCATTGTTAGGTTGCAACATGTTTCATGAACATAAATATGAAATGAATGTAGTACAGTCACCATCTTGAATATTCAGAACTCTGTAGTTCTTAGGGTGTATAAATGTATATAAGACAACGGCAACGTACATCAGTTACCACCCTAGGGGGCATATCAATAGCTAGTAGCATCCGTATTGATAGTCACAAATGCAACATGCTTAAAAATACATTGTTCTGAAATATGCAGAATATTATAAACCTACTTGCATAATCAGAGTAAGACAGTCATCATCTTCGATGTTATGTAATGTTGCTATGCTAATGATCATTTGTTGAGTGCAGGTCTACCAAAAACGTCTCTTGGCAACAGGCTGAAAGATATAGGCCTACATACATCAGCTACCGCCTTGCTGGCCTCCTTCCTGGAAAATAGATCCTTCTCGGTTCAGCTTGGGGAATTTGTATTAAGGTCTTTCAGTCTGTCGTGGGGGGTCCCCCAGGGCTCGTCTTTGAGCCCGTCCCTTTTTAATATTTATGCTGCCCCCTTTGCCAACATCATCAGACAATGCAGGTTCATCCCACTATCCTACGCTGATGACACCCAAATAGTGGTGGCAATCTCAAACAATACCACTGAGACCGCGGAGAGATTCAGACTCTGCATGGACCAGGTCAGTCACTGGATGCAGGACAACTGCTTAAAACCGAATGGCGATAAATCGGAGGTTATGCTACTGGGGGCCGAACCTAACATCTGGTCAAACCTTTGGTGGCCGGATAGCCTCGGCAGATGTCCTTCGCCGGTAGACAACGTGAGGAACCTGGGCGTCATATTTGACTCCAAACTAACTTTTAAAGCGCAAATAAACAATATCTCCTCCTCGGTTTGGTATACGCTGAAACTAATTAGGAAACTTTTGCCATACATTCCACCGGACACATCTAAAACCCTGGTTACCTTGTTGGTCCTATCAAAACTGGATTATGGTAATGCATTATATGTAGGGCTGCAAAAACAGCTATTACTAAAACTTCAGCGGCTCCAGAACGCGACAGCCAGGCTGGTTCTGAATATTCCAAGGTTCGAACCAGTAGCCCAAAAAATGAGAGGCCTGCACTGGCTCACTGTAGGAAAAAGAATTCAGTTTAAGTCAGCTTGTCTAGCTTATAAAACACTGCACGGTTCAGGCTCACGCTTTCTAAAAAGAAACTTACAACCCTACAAACATTCCAGGACTCTAAGATCCAGCAGTGCTAAGCTCCTCATGACCCCCAGAATCAAACAACTAAGGTGGGGGGGAGAAGCTTCATAGGTAACACAGCAAAAACATGGAACAAGCTGCCTGTTGAACTGAAAAATGCCCCTCATTGTGGTCCTTTCGAAAGAATCTAAAGACCTGGCTTTTTTCAGCTTAGCCTAGTTTGGTGTACCAGCTCTCCCTTCGTGCAGTCTAATCTTTGGTAGCGCCAAGACGCCCTCGGGCATTCGCGCGCTTTATAAATCTCCCAATCAAATCAAATCAATCAAATCTTGGCGCTGGGGTAGAAAGAGGCTACTACTGATCGATTTATTCATAAGCTTATCTGAACAGCCAAATTTTCTAATCTTTTCTAAATCTCTAGTAGCTCACAGAGGGTCTGATTTCAGGGGGAAGGTGTTCATGTATGGGAAGCGAAAACAGAAAACCTGACTTCCACTGTGAAGAGATTTAAATATAAGGCACCCTGTTTTGAAAATGGATCCCTGAGCTACCGGGAGACAGTGCAGTTTTTTTCTCAGGGGTTTGATGTGGCAGTATCTTGGTTGTACAAAAGATCAGCCTAGCTGCCTGATTTTGTAGTATCTGCTGTCTATGCACATGCCAGAAGGACGTCCTTTGCATAGAGCATTAGCAAAGTCAATACCAGACATCACTTATGTGTTTATGATTCAAACAATTGCTTCAGCGGTAAAGTACCTTCTTATTTTCTTTATTTTCTAAAGCAGCTGGAAACAGGATGAGGTCACTGCACCTATCTGAGGCTTCATAGATAAATCTTCATCTATGAGGATGCCAAGACTTTTCACCACTTTCTTTGGGAGAAAAGGGCACCCAACTCCGAAGGCCAGAAATAGGGGTTCTATGGGTGAAGTTTATTCTTTGTCACCACTAACTTTGTTTGGTCAGAGTTCAATTTCGATTGATGGTTGTCCATCCAATACCATATAAAAAGCTTGGTGTTTTGAAAGAAGGTTTTCGTTTCTAGTGTGTTGTCAATTGTGAAGATCAGCTGCATTATCATCAGTGTAATTATATAGCTTCACCATTCTCTGCTGAAGATAGTGTATCAAGGAACAAAGGTACAGATTAAAAAAGAGAGGAGAAAGGGAGGAGCCCTGGGGCACTCCACATCCAAGTTGAACTTTTGGTGAGACGAAAGAAAAGAGGCGGACCACCAGACTATGATTTTATATAAAGGATTTCATCCAGTCGGGGACGGTCCTTTGCAAGCCAACAGTTCTGACACAGTCGATCAGAATGGAATGGTCGACTGTGTCAAAAGCAGTGGAAATCTCCAGAAGGACCAGTGCCTGAGTAACATCTTTGTCCGCTCCATCCCCTAAGTTGTCCAGGGCTGCCAGGATGACTGCCTCTTTTGGATGAGCAGGAAGGAAGCCCGTCTGGTGTGGATCAAGAAAAGCAGACTCCTTCAAGAAGGTGCTGAGATGTTGGGCAATGTGTGCCTCAAGTATTTTTGCCATAAAAGAAAGAAAAGAAATGGGCCTGTTGTTTTTCAGGTTGGTAGAGTCCTCTCCAGCCTTTTTCTGGAAGGGGTGGACCACAGCCTTCTTTAAGGAATAAGGGACCTTTCCCTGCTTCAGAGATTGATTGGGGAAGGAGATAACTAGACCTGGGAAGTGGTAGAAAATAATTTTTTTAATCTTAGGGAGACAGATGTCATTGGGAGGACCAGATTTGATTCTGACTAGCAGTTCCTGGAAGAAATCTCTGCTAATGTCTGGGAAGGCTGACTATCTTCAGGTGGTGTAGCCAGATGTAACAAAACCCATGTTTCATTACAATCAAACAAGTTATGAAAGCATATCAGAAGTCATGAAACAATATATACAGTGTACAAATTACACAGTCATGAAATATTGTTGTGAGAATCTGGCAATATTAATACTCTTCAACAATGTACAAAAAGGTGTGTACATATTCTGTCAATCATTTATCATAAATTACAAAATGGGCAGATATCATGGGGCAAGCAAATCTTGTACCAAATGCCGCCCCATTGGGCATATGAAAAGTTAATGACAAGTGATCCACGTATTATGATCCATATAAGTACCTTGGTCAATCAAGTGTTCTGTCAAATTCCACAAACTTTTTGCCAAAACTTTTCTTTTTAAGGCCCAGGACAGCACAGAGTGAAGGGTGTAATGTATTTAAAACGCAGGAGATGTTCTTTTAAGTCTAAGATGTCCTGGTAGTGGAAAACCTCTTACATTCATTTCTCAGTATTGCAAGGTCTATCTTACCCATAGGATAATATTTGAGTTGCCTAATTACATTTTATAAATGGAATTTTCGGGGGCGTGGCTACGGCGCGAGGCGGAATGGCTGCCTCTTGAGGGAGCTCCGCACGCCAGACTTGTATATCCGATAAATACTATGATATATGGACACCTGTATTGCTGATAACTACATGCAGCGTTAACTATCCCCCCTATCACGATTGGTGTGATTTTTGGACTCGAAGACACAGCGGAACCTTCTTTCAGCAGTTCTGAAATTGTTGATCGGGCGTCTGAAAATGGCGCCTACTCAAAGCCATGCCGTGTGAGCGGACTACTGAGGAGCGGAGGGGAGAGAGCGCGGTGCGCGCCTCCGAAGTGCTGGTCCCGGGGGTGAATCACAAGAGCGTCATACAAAGCATGGAATAGCTGGCTGCCGGCAGCATGCAATTCTTGTGCGGGGACTGAAGCTCTTGAGGTGCGCGAGACTGCTGCGGCGGGGACCGCCCTGAAAGTCTGGAGCTGCCATAACTGGGCGTGAGGAGCCCTACCGAGAGCGACTTGCGGATCTGACCTGAGACGGGGCCTGGTGCGCCCACATACCCGGTGAGAATGTGGTAAGAGGGGTGGGTGCTGCATACTGTGTGGGGTGCGTGGCTTGCATCAACACTCCTGGCGTAGCACACGGGAGTTGTCTGGGCGGGCCAGGGCAGACTGATTGTGCAGGGCGTGGTGTGTTGGTAGCACTGCTGCTGGCTTGAAGGGAAGATGCATCGACTTGGCTCCCCGGGGTGTGGAGGTGTCGGTTTGTGTGTCCTGGTACATGTCCAAGCCTGGGTTCACAGGCGAGGCTTGCTAGGGCTCTACTGGCACTTCTGGCCGTGGGGGGCCGTGTGTGAACCCTGAGCATGAGTGAGGGTGCTGGTGTGACCAGAGAGCCCCCTGGAGGGTGCGAGCTGCGACATGAGTGGTGGTCCCTGCCTAGAAGAACGTACCACAGGCTCTACCGGTGCTCCTCGTTGCCAGAGTGGGAGAACAGCACCAGTAGCCATTGGAACTGGTGGGGGCTTTAAAGGACACATCTCAGCACTACCATAGACTGATCTTGTGTGGGGCTCCTTCCTGAGGCCTTTTTGGCTACTTCACTGGCAGCTGGGATTGTAAGAGACGGCTGGAGGGGTTTTTCACGAGTGTGCTGGCTCTTTGTGACTGACCAGTGTGCGCATCTTCACAAACTGCTACAAGTACTTGGCTGCTAAGTGGCACTAAGCTCTCACTAGACTACTAGGGGGCTGATTCACTGACCCAGCGGATTTGAACACTAGTGAATTGAACACGTGGAGAGAAGTGGTGAGGAAGGAATACTATAAACTGCGCACACATCTCCATCATTATGGGAAAATCTGACCCTGAGCAGCCGAAAATCCAGTTTGAAAGCGAGCGGAATACACACGCAAGTGAAGCCATGGGGGACCAGCCTGGGAGACATGGTGCTTCGGAGATTGTGAAGACTGTGAGGACGACACCAGGACCATCCTCCTAGAACTGCGCTCCGGGATGTAATCGAGAGACAGTAAAATAAACGCGCTAGCGACCAGTCTAGATGTGGTAAAGAAGAAAGTAGACAAGCATGAACATAGGCTTGATGTTTTGGAGAACAGACTGTCGGACACGCAGGACTCGCAAGCGGAAACCCGGACCCAAATTTTACAGATGGAAAAGGTTTTAGAGGTCATAAAAGCAAAGAATGAGGATTTGGAAGCACCGTCTAGGCGTAATAATCTTCGCATAATTGGCCTGCCGGAGTCCACAGCCATTTCCAAGATGGAGACCTTCATCCATGGCCTATTGCACAAATTATTTGGCTACAAGTTATCAACAGTAATGATTGTGGAGAGAGTACATTGTTCTTTGGGCCCTAGGCGATAATTGCGCGTCTACTGAACTATGCGGACAGAGATGCAATTTTGCGGGAGGCTATGGCTATGGCCAGGAGTCCCATTAATTTTAAGGGTGACAACCTGTCCTTTTACAACCTGACTACAGCCCCGCGGTGCAAGCGGCACATAGTGAGTTTGTGCCGGTGAAGAAGTTGCTGCAGACTGCCTCTGTACCATATGCAATGTTGTACCTTGCCAAGTTGAAAATTTCTCATGAGGGTCAGGCACACTTTTTTCACGGACTCAAAGTCAGCCCTGAAATTTTCAAAACATATCTGTAAATCTATGCCCCGACAGGGCGAGCTGGGGAGGCCAACCGCCTCATCGAATCTAGAAGACACAGGTTAGTGATGGTGTCTCTGTCTACTCGGATGGTCGAAAATGAATTGATGATGAGGGTGCGAGTGGCTGTCGATCTGATGTCATTTGTTTGATCTGCTGCAGACGGGGGATGGCTCCCCCATATTTCTTAAAAATGTTTGCATGTAGTTATGTTATATTGTACTGGTTTGGCGTCTTGGGAGTTGAATGCACTCGTGGCAGGTAACCCACACAGTTAAAAGTCCGGCAAATCTCACCGCAGATTGAGTATTTGCTGCCGTTCCTCCCCCCCCCCAGCCGGTGTTCCCCTGTTGATGTGTAGTATGGAAGTTGGGGTAAATGTGAGGGAGAAAGGATGGGTTTGGTCCCGACCTAATTGGGAGGTTGGTGAGGGTGGTGGGGTGGGGGCGGGGTGGGCAAAGTATGTTGTGTTTTATTTGTGTGATTGCTGCATTGTTGTTGGTGGGAGTGAGAGTTGATCGATATGGCAAGTTGGTCGCGCATAGCACTGTAATTACCCTTCTATTCTTGATCACATTGATTGCTAGGCTATCAGGGATCACCACACTTCACTATGGGTGAGTGATACAGATTACTGACTTGAAATGTGAGGGGCCTTAATTCCCCAAAGAAAGAACACCAGGTATTGGCCTATCTGTCTTGCCATGATATACATATCACTCTGTTACAAGAAACACATTTGACTAAACGTACAGAGCGAGTTATTGCTGGAAGATGGGTGGGATTTATGCTGGCATCTTATTCACCGTATGCCGGAGGCAAGACGAGGCGTCGCATTCACGCCCGCTCGGACATATGTAGATGAGGAAGGACAATGTGAGATGGTTCAGGGGAAGCTGGGGGGCTCCTTGGTTTCTATAGTCAGCATGTATGGGCCCATTGATTTTGACCCGGAGTGTTTTTTAAGCATGTATGCCAAATTAAGGGCATGGCAGGAAGCAGATATTCTGTGGGGAGGGGACTTAAACACTTACTTGAACCCTGATCTTGATAAGTCTAATCCAATATCGCACCGAACTCCCAGAGTGGCCCGGTGTGTAACAAGTGCTATGCTAGAATTTGGATTGAGCGATGTGTGGAGAGTGTGGAATGCCCTGGTGAATGAGGAAACGCATGCAATGCCGCTACACAACAGCTGGTCACGATTGGACTACTGGCTACTGGGTAGCGGTGCCCCCGAGTGGTTACTGGAGGTTGCCACATTGCCGCGCACGCTATCAGATCACAATCCGGTACAATTAGACATAATGATTCCGACGGCTGTGCATCGCCCCTTCACATGGCGTCTGCGCTCGGAGGCGTTGCTCGATCCGGTGTTCGAAACTACGGTGAGGGATGCCATAAACCAATACCTTTTGTTCTCAATAAGGGCTCAGTGGACAGTGCCTCCACCTTATGGGAGGCTTTTAAAGCTACGATTAGGGGGGTGTGCATCGGTACAGAAGCGGGCTTATTGAAAGATATTAGAGAGCAACTTTCCAAAGTTAAGGCTGCGCTTCAGGCACTGGAAAGCGAGTATACAGTGGCTCCATCGGCTGGCACTCTGACCCGCATACACGAGCTGGTTCTAGAGCATGACACCTTAGCTGACACTGAAATACAATACCTTTCACGTGGGCACACGGTGCGAAGGTACGGAGAGGGGCGAAGGCCAGGCCGAACACTTGCACGTAAGATTAGAGACCATATAGAGCAACCTCATATAGATAAGATAACGGACTCCAACAGGAAGGAATATTATCATCCGGTTGCTATTACAGAGCAATTCAGAGACTTTTACACAGATTTGCATACATCCAGGGGGGGGGCGACAGAGGCTGACATGATGGGGTACCTGGAGGACGTGGCATGCGCCTGGTTGTCGGATGCCCATAGGAAATATCTAAGCCTGCCAGTTGACGCAGAGGATATTAAGGCTGCTATTCTAGCTCTACCAAATGGGAAGGCACCGGGGCCGGATGGCCTTTTGGTCGAATTTTATAAAACATATGCAGACTTGATCGCTCCATATCTGCTGGAAGTATATGCAGAGGCGCATGATTCGGGGGTATTGCAGCCGTCGCTGCGTCAGTCCCTGAATATAACGCTGCTCAAGAAAGACAAGCCCCCGGATAAATGTGACTCATATCAACCCCTTTCACTAATTAATATAGATGCCAAGATTCTTGCCAAAATTTTAGCTGTTAAACTACAACCCCTGATGCCGCGCCTGGTGCTGCCGGACCAGTCGGGATTTATACCAGACCGATCCACGTCCCACAACTTGTGGACTATTTTTCCATGTCCCATGTCTTGGAGCCAAGCATGTCGGCAACGGCGGTATTGCTGGACGCGGCTAAGGCGTTTGATTCGGTTGCATGGAAATACATGTTTTTTATCCTTCAGCGTATGGGATTTCAGTTTATATTTATACCGTGGATCAGGGTACTATATGCGGATCCATCGGCCAGGGTGCATGTCGGCGGTTTAACATCAGACCCATTTGACATCCAGAGGGGCACTCGTCAAGGCTGCCCTCTGTATCCGCTGCTTTTTGCGATTGTATTAGAGCCCCTAGCGTGCGTTATCAGGCAGAGACACAGGGAAACAGCGCTAAACTTTAACTACCGTCCAGTGGCCATCTTACTATACGCTGGCGATATGGTGCTTTTCGTCCGTGAACCTTCCAGGTATCTAGCACAGCTACTGCAGGAGTATGTAAGGTTTGGTCGTTTGACGGGATTAGTGGTAAACTGGGAAAAATCCATTGTTATTCCTCTGACGGAATCCACGGTACGACCAGATATGGATTTCCCGTTGGAATGGGTGTTTGGACCCGATACAGTACCTCGGAGTCTGGATACATCGCGACTAACTGGCGATTATGATAAAGGAGGATTTGGGGCACCAGACTTCTATGTCTATTATCTCAGTGCGCAGGCCTAATAAGCGTATTTTTGGATGAGACCACATGCATTCACTCCTCACGTTACGGTGGAGGAGGGGGGCATATATCCAGTTCCGTTACACAGCATGATCACACACCGGGCACGGGGAATCCCGAGGATGGAGATAAATGCAGTAGACACGACAATAGCTGCCTGGCAGGAGATAGGGCGTCTGGCAAGTAAGCTGCGTTTGAATGCGCCAGCCATGCATATAGAACATCAAGCAGCACTATCGATGACCCACGAGGCGCCGTCGATGCGGCTGTTTAAAGAGGCAGGCTTTCAAATAATGCAGCATATATATCCAGAGGGGTCGTTTCTCACACCAAACACCCTGCAATATATCAGTAACCCTACGGTGTTGTTTTGATTCGCAGTGCACAGACTTAGAAATGCAGTCAGGGCTCACTATGATACCTATCCTCTAGAACCTCCCACATTGATGTCTTTACAATTCGTGCTTACCACTCCCACTTATACAAAAATAATCTCCAGGCAATATAGTATAATAAAGGAAGAATGTATGAGTCAGCTGGACAGAAGTTGGGAGAGATAGAATGACTGTTTACTTGCTCCAATATCAGAGAAAGATTGGAAATATGTATGTGAATTAATGGGCACCCTTATCATGAAGGGGAACTTACGTATTATACATTTTAAATATATACGCCAGGTGTATTATACGCCGGCACGATTGTATCGATTTGGTTTGCATGAGTCTAGCTGCTGCGTGTGTTGCAGACAGTCAGACTCTGGCTTTCTACACCTCACCTGGGGATGTAGGAAGGTAGCTGAATTCTGGGCACTTGTGGTGAGAGACATGAAGATCATGGCGGGTGTGGAACTTCATTGCACTCCGCTTGTTTGTTTGTTGTGTTGTGTGCCCCACGTCAAGGGAGTGAGTGGTAGATTTGTACGACTGGCACTGCTTATGGCTGCACGGAGAGTAGTAATTACGTAGGCCGGGAGGCGTACACCGAAAGTAGATAATTGGATAAAGGACCTGGTCTACTGTATAGTTAACATTGAGACATATGGGAAAGAACTAACTACAATTTCAAGACCAAAGGACATTTGGGAGCCCCTGAGACATTTTCTTCTGAAAAGGGCAGCTGAAGCAGAGCAGAGTGAAGCAGGCTAATAGGGATGAGGTGGAGTAGAGTGTAGCCTGGATGTACGGTATGAGAGAATGGAGGGGATGTGCGCTGTTATTCCACCACAACTTTGTGATTATAGCTCAGGAATGATGTGGGGATTTATTTGTCTTGGTCTTATAATTTGGTGTTTTTATGTATTTGGTTTAATTTGTGGGAATGTTTTGTTTATGATTATTCACACATATTGTCAATATGTTATATGCATATTCTTTATTGTTGTATATGTTTTTGTGATGTCTTTTTTGGAACGTACAAAATTAATTAAACATTTTTTTTTATAAATGGAATTTTCAAATGAAAAGTGTTGGAAATGGACTTTTCTAGGGTGCTCAAGGAAAACTGCGGACCTCTGAGGAGCCTTTCTGGGATGGTGACATGGGGGTGGAATTGGCACCTGCATTCCCAGGGGCAGGGTCTTGGGCCCACTAAAGACAGTGATTTAAACCTCCTGGTGTAGGATGGCAGACAGGATATTTAGAGAGGGCCTGTGTATTTCAAAGGTGGCCTCTTGAACTGATTGCATCCTCAATGGCCATCGTGGGTATAACTACTGGGGCCCTGGCATTAGCAGTTAGAGACACTTTTGGATTGGGAACCATACTATGCTGGTTCGACGCTGGGCTAATGACACAAGGGATCCTATGGGCTGGAGAGCTACAACTCAATTATCTGCAGACTTGTGGTGGCCTGGGGCTTACTATTGATCAAGATAGGGACGAGGAATTAGTGTCCAGTCAGTTCCCCAAGTCAGATATCTAAATCAAATGCAGGACAGGACACTTGTAACTACGTTACACTTGGTTTTCTTAGATAACCCTCATAAACGCTATGTTAGTATTCTCGCGGTTTATATCGTTTTCCGCCCCACATAAGCGTTGTGGCATTTATCATTGGGTCATCTAACGTGCTTTATGCCAGCCTCAAGCCTGAGGCAACCTCTGGTGTGGTGTAGTAGTGTCCAGAGATGTGCACAGATACCCCCACTGTGAAGGTTTGAATAAAAAACAAGCCTGCATCCAGGGGACTCCTTTAATTACAATAGGGTACGGTTTGTTATTAAAATTAAATGGGTATGTACTTTACACTGGCGCCCTGAGGATAAGCCTGTGAGGAAAATAATTTTTCGATCAACAATCATTTTAACAGGACTGCATTGGTTTTTGCATTGCCATCTCGTGGCAAACACTTTCACAGAACCCACCTGGTCGTTTTTCCTGATGTACGAGGACAATTCTATCAGCACGACAAAAATCCATTTTTGCAGGCCTGCATTTCTGCCCAGGAACTATCACCCGCCCACCCCCCTGTTCTCTTCAGTTCATCAGAAAGCTACATGGCCCTCACCCCGAGTGAATGATTCATTTTTCCTCTCCTGCTCCCAGCCTGATGAAACATCCTTGACACAGTGATCAGGTTATCTAGACAATGGTCTGACTGCTGGACTCTAATCAGGGTAAATAAACAAATGACTTGAAAGACCAGGCTTTGATCAGGCAATTGAACAATGACCTGAAAGAAAGAGCCCTGATCAAAACAGAGTGGACAATGCTCTGTGTACCAAGCCCTTGACAAGGTCACCAACTACAAGCATAGAGTGGACAATGCTCTGTGTACCAAGCCTTGGCCAGGTCATCAACTACAAACACTGCCCTGATTGGACAATGGACTGATAGCCAAAAGAATGATATGAGAAATGTATAAAAGGCTTGTAAGCTACAGAGTAAAGTAGCAGCCTCCTGGGTTTTGTCTCTGACTAGCTTGGGACTCTGTTCTATAGCCCGGGCTATTGAATAAATCTGGGTTCCTCCTGAAGACGAAGGCTCCTGTGTCTCCTTTTTACTAAGTATGCAAGGTATGGAAGACTAGGGCGGTTCCCACGTCGCCGAGACCCGGTGAGTGGGTTAATCCAGTTCTTCAAATGGCGACCCGAATAGGGACTCCACGAGTACGGAGGTAAGGCCGGTGGACGTGAGGAGGTGCACGGAGAGACTCCGACAGAGGCGCCCTACCCAAGGATTCTTGTTATATTCCGGTAGACCGAACAACTCACCCGTTGTTCCTCCCCACCCGGTCTGGGCCACTTGACCGCCTTCTCGCTGGAGTCCCCTAGCAAATAATTTCTGGAGCAGGACACAGCCCTACGTCTGCAGAAGAGAACTACCCCTGTAAGGTAAGGGTGGACTGATCATCCACCAAGTCTGTAGGATTCTGTTATTGACTTTCGCAAAAGCCAATTTATTATTGACTTTTGCCAAAGCCAAGCAAGCGAGGTGAATTTTAAAACCTGCTGGTGTCTGTTCTGTATGAAATCTGTATGAATTATTGTCCTTTGCAAAATACAAGCAAGCGAGGTGAGTTTTAGGAACCCGCTGGTGTCTGTTATCTGTTTAAAAGCATGCCGGTCAGTAGTAAATTCAAGAGGTTATGTTGTTGTATGTGTACGCAGGACTCCCAGCTGGAGGAGGCCTGCTCGCTTCCTCCAGAAGGAACTCCTGGCCACACCATGTATATTAAATATGGCCCTTCTGCCATAATGTTTTCCTCGTTTTGGGTGAAATACACCAAGAAAAGTAACGCAGAGTTACAGTGGCCACTTTATGGCTCCTTTGACTCCCAAGTCCTCGCCAACTTAGAGGAACAATTAATTAAAAGAAAAATGCGCCTGCCCAATTTTGAATCTGTCCGATTTTGGAGGAAACAGATAGAACAGAGAGCTAGAAAACAGAAGGCACAAGAAAGAAAACAAGAACGTATGTCAATGGCCGACCACACCAGAGAAAATTTACAAAATCGAATAACAAAATCGGTAGAAATAGCTGATAGGGAGCATGGGGCCCGAGTACAAAAATCTTATCCAGCCGGTGAAGAAAAAGGAAAGGTCCATATAGAGGGAGGAGAAGAAAGTGATTCCTTGCTTGATACCATGCTAGAAAGTCCTCCTGCATATGCCCCTATGTACCCTGCCCTGACACCTCATACCCCGTATGCCCCCTACCACTACCCGCTCCTGCCCCCACTGCCCCTCCTACTGTTCCCCCTGTCACGCCAGCCCTCCCGACCTTTCCCATGACACCAACCACGCCCGTTAACCCTGTGTTCACTGTGGGAGTGACAACAAGTCTCCATCCGCCCAACCCCTGCGGCCTTACCCCTACCCGCCCTTTTCCTACTTCCCCGTAGTCTACAGTTAAGCAGGATTTATATAAATTGTTGAACCCCCCCCCTGACTGGCCTCCCTGCGCTCTGCAGTCAGCTTTTTTGTCCCTTTGAGAAAATGACCTACAGAGGCAAGTGGCAATAATACAAGGTCAAAGCGGGGACTATGTAGAGACTGGCCATCCAGACTACTACAGTATACCAAAAAGCAAAAGATGAAGTACTTATGCAAAATAACATTGGGCTGGGATGCGGCCTGATGAATTACTGGTGGCTGAGATTAATTCAAGCATTCCACCCATCACTTTTTATATGCTTTAGTGCATCCAGACTACTAGGCACACTAAAACTGGTATTTTGTTGTTTGCTAATGTGACAGTAAACACTTTATCGAGCCTGAACTGCTCACCCCAAATTACTGCTAATTAAGCACTGGCCCTAAAATCTAATGCCGGATAAGCTACGTTTCCTTTATATGGTATTGCATCCCCTGAGCATGCTTGGAGAAACTGCAACCTGCCTCCAAAGCCCCCATTCTATTCTGCTGTTTATCTTGTGCACCCAGTATCCCTCCGAGGTGAGGCTCCAGCCACCTGTTGATGTAGTGTGATATTAAAATGTCCCAAACCTTTGCTTTTATTCTTAGTGCCCGACAGGTTTGAGCAACTGCAGAAAGCCCTTCCTTTCTGTACAGTCCCGGTTGCCGGCATGTTGGGTCATCATTGTGAGACATCGAATGGCCCTACTCTTCCTCGCGTTCAGTTTTAGGCCGCCCTAGAGGTCACACAGAGGAGTTTGTCGGATTTAATAAATGTTGGCTGGACAGATTCCCTCTTTAACAAAAGGACCTTTAGTTTCAAACTTTAAAATAACCTTTGCGTGTAAGCTGTCACCTGTCATAAAGCTGGGTAATGGTTAATCCTGAGACGCCCAATAAACATGGCACAAAATCATTGTTGCTCCCGAGGGCGACTGTTCTCCGGGGGTCGTGTCCTCAGAAACCAAGTAGCTCTCCCAGCCGCTCTGAAAGGAATCCTGGTAAATGCCAGTATGCGAGCAATCCACGCCATTGTATTTATGTATGTAATCACTTGTATACTGTGGGGTGGTAGGACCGCTTTAGGGCCCTATTAAGTGACATGTAGCCCTGGGCTGCATTAAACCCGAGACTTTCTGCTGCTTCGAATGCAAATGACTAGCACCCTAGCTGGGGGGTTACACCATTTTCTGTCTTTAATAAAAAAAAAAAGGCAGAGTAGCGATTGCATAAACTCGATATTAGTTGTTTAGCCTTTATCTGGAGAATGTGTGGCTTTAATCATCCGGAAGTGTTGGTATAGTTTGAGTTTGTTGTCCTGAGGCGAATCCCAGTGGGCTTCGTTCAAACTCTTATCCTTATTAGGATGATAGAATTGATAGGTGCATTTTGGTTGAGGAACATGTACACCTCTAGGTGCGCGTGTGACTCTTGCAGAATGGAATGCACTGCATTGCTTCTTAGACTCCTAACATGTCCCTCTCACTACACACGAGTTATGACACGGGTTGGAAGCCCACCAGTCTAAAGCTTGCCCAGCGGGTATCTAACGCACCAACATGGACTTGCCTCCTCCTGGAATACCAAACTCTCACAGGCTCTTTTTCCGCCTTCCTCTACGAAAGTCACTTCTAGTCTGTTCGCAATGAGGGGCTGCTCAAGAGGTCGCAACCTTCAAACAGTGCGCGCGGAAATGAGGTCAGCGTGACTTTTTGTTCAGGGTGAAGTGAAGTCAAATGCCTCTGCTGGGTGGCCTCCTGGGTAGTTACGCGCTATACAAGTGTAATTTTTCATTTCATTTCATTTCATGGGGGAGGGGGGCTGCTTTCTTTTGAGCAGACCAGTACTGTAGTTCACTTGTGTACATGAATGGGATGACTAAATAAATGCCGGGTTCTGTCTGTCCATCCTTTGCGTTTTGTTGAACAGCGAAACGGAATCCGGTTTGCTGTTGCCCACTTCCGGCATTTAAAACGTAAGTGTGAGGGACATCTGGAGCTCCTCAACCGCAACACTGGGCAAGAGGGGTCCTTTCATGTGTCCCCATCACATTCTTTCACGACTCCCTAGGCTTCGCACCTAAAGTAAAGTTACCTTCAAGGTTCATGTTCTTTTTGCCATCCTGTGTCACTGTTGCCCTTGAAAGGGGTTTAGTTGACTTGGACGATACAAGGTTATCATACCTGCTAACCCCTACGCCCCCTCCCTCTCCCCGTGCAACACAAGGTCTGTACAGGCCTTTGTTACATCCCTTGCTAGGACATGGTCTTAAGCCATCCAATGTTGGCATGGGTACACCAAGGTAATCCCTTCCTGGCTGTAGACATTTATTGTGACTTTGAGGCTAACGTCTAGTGGCAATAGGATTGCCTCTGCTTGTCACAGCAGACACTGTTCTGTCTGCTTTATATTCCCAAACTCATGAAACCTAGGTGTGTAAGCGTTTTGGGTAGATTTGCGCTTGTTCCCCCATCCCCCCATGGATACAAGTGGGTTTTGTTTTGCTTCCGTGAAGGGAGCCCAGTGAGGTGGGATACCTGCTGCCTTAAGCTCTCTAAAATGCCTGGGACAATGCCCTTGAATTTGAAATGAGGAGACACATTTCTAACAAAATTGGTTGCACATGCTCAACCTAAATTGTAGTCTATTGACTCTGAAAGTACACAGAGCGACCCCGAATTGTACTAAAGACCTTCAAAGCCAGTCTTTTAAAGCACTTCATGAACATGATCTCCTTATGCCTCATGAGTTTGTGTTCCATTCTTCCCTCCTAACCCCACCCCTGAACTTGCCCGCCCATCTAACCACCTCCTTTCTGCTGAGTAGAGATAGTTCTGGTATGTTACGCATAATCAGCACATTTTTACAAATACAGCATTGTGAAACAATTGCCTTCAAACATCTGGACAATCTACAGCTGTGTGTGCTGTGCCTCTTAGTACCCGAGTTGGCTGAACCTGTGGTGACTGTCACTTGCCCTGTGATCATCAGAGAAATGGTATCCGCTTACTCGTTTGAGTATGGAGGGGTCCACTGCACAACCATGTTGCCTTCTGCAGCCCTGAAAACTACAAATGATGTTGGGAAAGGCAATGCCCTGGCTGACCAGAAGGCCAGACAAACAGCTCTTAGAAAAAGGGAAGGAATGTATGTAGGTGGGTGGCGGGCGAGGGCATGGTTGAAAACACAGTACAGAGTATGATTGATATTCAGTCCCATACTGCTAATATGTCTGTACAGCATTGGGTATAAAAACCGATTGTCTGTACAGTCTAACTAAGACCTTTTGTACTCTTTACAGAAACAGTCCCGACGTTTGTCTCATTCAGCGATGCCAGACTGAATTCTACATCTACTGAAGCGGAGAGTGACAACATACTAAAAGGAAGGGTGGAACCCTCCCTTAACACTGCTCAGCATCAAGAACAATTGTTTCCTGACCATACTGTCCCTGCTTCCGACAGATACAACTTACACTCCAGAGTGAAGACTTGCCCTTGACTTCGCCAAGTGCCAATAGGCTGTTGGGCTGTGATCCTCCTAGGCTGAGAGTAGTACTGTTTGTAAGACTGAGGTAAACCATAAGGGCCCTCGGCCCCTGCATCCAGTGAAACAACCACCAATCACAGACAGCCACTAGGGGTCTCTGGCTTAGCACAATGACCGCCTTCCCAAACACCCGTATCCAGAAACAAGATGCCAGTCTCCGACATAGCAGATGCTTCATGGTCACCGTGGTGACGCTGTTTGTCTCCCTCCTCCTAACTATCCTTGGTTGGCTCTTACTGAACTTCCATCCTGTTACATCACCGACTCCTACCCCGACTCCTGCAGAACCCAGTGGGGTTGGAAGGTCCTCATCTTCCTTGCATTAGGAGTAGCTATCCTGGTCTCCTACTGTTTGTGTTTTCAGTGCCTGCCAGTACTCTGTACAATGTGTGTGCAGACCATCAAGCCTCCGCCATCAAACATTCACAACACCAATATGTTGGTAATGATCCCGCAAGAAACAGATGGCCTTATGAAGATTGACATTTCCTAAAGTATTTGCCACTCTATGGCAAAAGGAGGGGCTGAGGAAAATAATTTTTCGATCAACAATCATTTTAACAGGACTCCATTGGTTTTTTCATTGCCATCTCGTGGCAAACACTTTCACAGAACCCACCTGGTTGTTTTTCCTGATGTATGAGGAAAATTCTATCAGCACGACAAAAATCCATTTTTGCAGGCCTGCATTTCCGGCCAGGAACTGTCACCCGCCCAACCCCCTGTTCTTTTCAGTTCATCAGAAAGCCACATGGCCCTCACCCCGAGTGAATGATTCATTTTTCCTCTCCTGCTCCCAGCCTGATAAAACATCCTTGACACAGTGATCGGGGTATCTAGACAATGGTCTGACTGCTGGACTCTAATCAGGGTAAATAAACAAATGACTTGAAAGACCAGGCTTTGATCAGGCAATTGAACAATGCCCTGAAAGAAAGAGCCCTGATCAAAGCAGACTGGGCAATGCTCTGTGTACCAAACCCTTGACAAGGTCACCAACTACAAGCATAGAGTGGACAATGCTCTGTGTACCAAGCCTTGACCAGGTCATCAACTACAAACACTGCCCTGATTGGACAATGGACTGACAGCCAAAAGAATGGTATGAGAAATGTATAAAAGGCTTGTAAGCTACAGAGTAAAGTAGCAGCCTCCTGGGTTTTGTCTCTGACTAGCTTGGGACTCTGTTCTATAGCCTGGGCTATTGAAAAAATTTGGGTTCCTCCTGCAGACGAAGGCTCCTGTGTCTCCTTTTTACAAAGTATGCAGGGTATGGAAGACTAGGGCGGTTCCCCCGTCGCCGAGACCCAGTGAGTGGGTTAATCCGGTTCTTCACCTGATTGCTCAGTGCCAAGCCAAGCCACCTAAGGGTGAGCACAGGTTATTGGACACGTATATAGTACTCATCCTATTTAGAGCGGTAGATTCTGAGTGACTTCAATGCATCCCTTCCAGCCGGAAACTGCTGTGTCTAACAGAAAGGAAACATTTAAGAAATAGAATAAAGTATGTTAATCTAAACTAAACAAGACCAAAACAACAAAAAGTCAACATATATAAGCCAAGATATCACTTTTAAAATGGCTACTTCAAAAATAGAACTGTAGAAACACATAGCTCCACCTGGGGCTATTAGATGTCATTACAGCAGGAAATCCAAAGTGCAGCGCCAACCACGAGGTGAGAGGGCCAGGCATGGAGCCCCACGGTCCTCCTGAACAACAGTACCATGGAAACTAAGTCAACGGTCGATGCACAGCATTGTGGAGGTGGGGCATCAATGGCCCAGGCAAAGCCAGCTCCTTTCAGCCACGGGGGAGGCAAGGCATCGAGTCTGTGAGGAAGCCAGGGTATCGAGTTCAGGACAGGGGATGTTAGGCGAAGTCAGCGATGAAGTGTCAGTTCCGGTGAGGTGATGTGAATTCGAAGAGTTCATGAAGTCACCATTGTCGGTTATCGGTTCCACGATAACGTCATTCTGGTGCCAGCGGTGATCAAACCAAACACAAGGAAATGCTGGATGGAGCGCTGAAACTCACCCCCAGTCACAGATCTGGGTTGAATCCATCATCATTCTTTAGCTCACTTCGCCACCTCAGTTCAGACCCAGCTATATGCAAATCAGTTTTGACCCAGTGCCTCATGGGTACAGTCCAGCCCGAACTGCCAAGCCAGGTCTTCCCTGAACTGGAAACAATCATCCTGGGATCGGTTTTGGGCTAACAGCTCTCATCAGCCAGGCTAGCTTGATTCCAGTGGCAAAGCGAGCAAGGGACCCACGTCTGGGCATACCCTGCCAACTTAGGGTGAACAAAGCAAACACAAGAAGATGATGGACAGAGAGCTGGTCCTTCCTGAACTGGGTCAACAATGCGGATTGTCTT
Source organism: Lissotriton helveticus (assembly GCF_964261635.1). NCBI lineage: Eukaryota > Metazoa > Chordata > Amphibia > Caudata > Salamandridae > Lissotriton > Lissotriton helveticus. The sequence continues at coordinate 305,042,185 of NC_136067.1, read as the reverse complement.
AGGTGGAGGGGTAGGGTGTTCCAGGTCTTGGCGGCGGGGTAGTCGTAGGATTTTCCCCATGATCTGGTCTTGTGGATTTGTGGGACAGAGGCCAGGGCGAGTTGGCAGATTGGAATTGTCTGGCGGGTGTCTGGAAAGCGAGGCGGTGGTTCAGATATTCTGGTCCTGTGTCATGGAGGGTCTTGTAGGCATGTGGGAGGAGCTTGAAGGTGATTCTCTTGTTGATAGGGAGCCAGTGGAGTTGTTGGAGGTGTTGTGTCATGTGGCTTTGGATGTTGAGGACCAGTCTGGCTGCAGAGTCCTGGACGGTCTGTAATTTCCTAAGCTGTTTCTGGGTGACACAGGTGTAGAGTGCGTTGCCAATGTCAAGTCTACTGGTGATGAGTGTATGGATTCTATGGGGAGCCATCTGAATGTCTTTCAATGCAGGTGGAGTATGTGGAAACAAGATGAGGCAGTTCATTGAGAGCAGGGAGTCCAGTATGATGCCGAGGTTAAGTGCATGGTCCGTAGGGGTGGAAGGGGTTCCTAATGCAGTGGGCTACCAGGTTGAGGGGGTAGGTACCAGGATGAGTACTTCAGCCTTGTCTGAGTAAAGCTTGAGGCAGCAGTCTTGCAACCAGGCAGAAACTGCATTCATTCTCCTGTGAAAGTTGATTCTGGGCATCAAAGGGCATCGGAGCTGCAGTGCAGGCAGAGCGGTGCATCATGTACTTCACAAGCGGTGCCCCCGGCCTTGTGCAGGTCGTGGCATCATTGTTGGCATCACTGATGGCATCAGAGTTGTTCTTCTTGCTTTGCAACCCCAAACACACAATTCTCAGGGCCCAGGAACTGGAATTTGACACCTTTTGAATACAGTAGTCCACAGAGGAATCCAGGTGCTGATCAGTGGGTGCAGTTGAAGTCTTTGTGTCCCTGAGACGTCAGAACTGGAGGCAAGTACGCCCAAGCCCTTGGAGATTCTTGTTTAAGCAGGTTCACAGCAAAGTTCCTGTGTTTGTCCCCGCCTTGACAGAAGCAGCAATTGCAGGCCAACCCAGCAAAGTACACACAACAAAGGGGCTTCACTCCTCCTAACAGCTCTCCACCTTGGTAGAGACCAGAAGTGATCTCATTTTCTGGGGTATAAGGTCGAATGCTTATACCCCATTTTTTCCTTTGTTCTCTTTGTGGCAAGGGTTTCTGAGCCCAGTCCAAACCAGTTCTGTTCTCATTGGCCCAGCTTCACTACAGGAGGTGGAGGCAGCATTGTGAAAGGGGGGCAGTCTATTTGGGTGCTAGCTAAACTCCTCCCACTATTCTAAATGCTGACCAGGTCTATTCAGCCCAGTTATCAGTCACCCAGGAAAGGCAGGACACACCTCAACCCCCTGTGTGACTGTCTAACGTGAATGCACATCCCTAGCTCCTGTCACTCCTACACCAGACAGTGAATACAGAAACAGTCAGAGGCACACAGAATGGTCAAACACTAAAATGCCAACTTTCTAAACAGCCATGTCTGAACTGGGGTGGCAGAGAGGGCTTAAGAACGGTGATGGATCAAACCCAGATCTTTTGACTGGGTGTGAGTGTTTGATTGGTTCGGATGCTCCGTCCATCCCTCTTTTGTACAACTTTCTAAAAGTGGAATTTCAAAACACACAATATAAAAAACACCTTTACTAAAAGATGTGTTATTAAATTCTGAGTTCAGAGAGCCTAAACTCAATGTTTCTACCTTTTCCTAATTGGAAGTTACACATGTAAGATGTTAAAGTGCACCTCCCATGTTATCCTACAGGACAGACAGCCTTTCAATAGTCCAAAACGAAATACACAGCATTTTACTATCAGGACAAGTAAAACACACCAGTACATGTCCTACCTTTCACATACACTACACCCTGCCCATGGGGGTACCTTGGGCCTAATTTACACGTGGCTTACATGTAAGAAAAGGGAAGTTTAGGGCCTGGCAAGTGGGTGCACTTGCCAGGTCAACATAGCAGTTTACAAATGCATGCGCAGACCCTGCAGTGGCAGAGCTGAGACATATTTGCAGGGCTACTCCTGTGGGTGGCACAACCAGTGATGCAAGGCCACTAGTAGTATTTGATTTACAGGCCCTGACACACTCAGTGCACTTTACTAGGGACTTACCAGTAAATCAAATATGCCAATCATGGATAACCTATCATAATCACAACTTACACAAGAAGCACTTGCACTTTGACATTGATGGTAGTGGCAAAGTGCCCAAAGCATCTAAGCCAGCAAAAACAAAATCCATCAGCTAGTCAAAAATGCAGGAGGTAGAACGCAAAATGTCTGGGGAAATCACACCAAGGATGCAAAGTCTGACAAATAACCAGTTCTTGTTCATTGTCTCAGAAACCACACTTTAAAATCCTAACTTTTGGTGAAGTCGGATTTTAAATTGCAATTCCGAAAATGCCGCTATTGAAAAGTGATATATATATAAAAACCAATTACCCTGGCTGTAATTGTTCAAAAAAATCTCTTTCAATACAAGCTCAAGTAAATGAATTGTCTTAACCTGTGTATTTATTACCAGTTATGTCATGATTATCTGTGCAATTTCCTATATACTTACTTACATATGTATGTTAGAACACATTCAGACAATCAACAAACACATTATTGCACTATACAGCACTTTACATGACTTTAACATTACTAATATGGTATTAACCATAAAATTCGAAAACTTGCTCTTTTGAAAAGTCTGATAATATACAAAATGCAGAGGTTGCAATTGCTATTATTATATATGCAGTGACTCTTTGCTATGTGTGACCCTTTGGGTTTCTAGGTCAGTTCTGCTACAGTAGACCTTTGAGTTCTTAAGTCTTCTTTGGAGGTCTACTGTACGAGTTTCATCCAAGGAAGACACTACCCAAGTGAGCCAGTGGCACATTTCCAACTTTTCATTTCTTTTGGGTTCTCCAAGTATTTCGTTTTTGAAATTTAGATGAAATCATTTTTCTCAAGATTTGTCTAAAATTGCACTTTTCAGAAGCTTAGCTCAAAATATTATAAGATTTTGTTAGACATCTTGGGCACAGCTTCTTATTCAAGCCAGGTCCCTTTGCTGAATGTCACTTTGCTTTATGAGTATCAGTGGATACCAAAACCAGAGTCTTTGGGTTCTTACTATTTTATTTGAATTCCTGCACCAGATAATGAAGAATAATGATTGCCTCTAGAGCATCTTTATTGTTTAGTCACCTGCAACCGTTACAAAAGTGACAAAAGGAGAACATCTGCAAACTAACCTAAATTGAGCAATCCAATATGAGCCCTTGTTATGCAGTCCTGAACACTAACAAAAATAAATCCATGCAGGAGAACCTAGGAACTACCTCCAAGTTCTGTGCATTTGAGCACAAATCAACCTGATTGTGGCTCCGTACAGCAACACAAATCAACCTGAGAAGATAAAGATCCATATGGAGCTGGACACTAACCAGTTTGTGCCAGGAGGTTTTCTTGCATGTTAATGTGCACCAATCAGGCAATGCATTCAAAATTAAAGAACACTTGTAACTGAATAAACACAATCACACGTTTAGCTTAAGCTATCTCTTGACTACATTGCAATCTAACAACCAGCAAAAATTCCCACAAAAGAAGTCCCATTCCTTCATCCGGTTTGTAATAATTACTCAACAGGAAGTACAGTCAGGCCAGATTGAGGGCCTCTAGAAAGCCAGTTAGTGGTTAGTGCTTTTTATGAGCCTTAAAAACATCTTGGATAATTTTCAGTCTGCAGCCTTTGGTTCTTCTAGACGTAAATTGTATGTTCAATCGAGGTATATCAGCTCATATATTGGGTTCTTTTAGGCCAGCAAGGTTGCAGGTATCTAGATAATTGGATAGTTCCGTTCCTCAACTCAGTTTCAACTCTGCCTCGTGCAGGTCTTCTAGTGGTCAGGAAGTGCACCTCCCCACCCAGGATAGTTCAGCTCCTTTGTTTTTAATAGTCAAATCAGTAAGATGAGCCAGAAATAAAGGCCTGGCTCCTTCAACCTAAAATGTGTCTGCCCAACGCTGATGTGCTGAGTCTCCTCAATGTCCAATCAATACACTGCTTACTAGGGATCAGAAGAGATTATTTTCCTTCTTGCATCTTGGACTCGCTTTGATTTGGCTCTTTAATTGAAAATTGTCACATTTCAACTTTGCAACTGTTGGCCCTGATGAAGGTGGATGAAGTATTGTGTATGGGCCACCAAAACGTGTTGTGATCTTTTTAACTGCATACTGTTGTTGGCCATGTAAGGAAGAAAGATTATAGATCTCCTTAGTTTGGGGACTGTGATATTCAAAAGTGGTCTGTTTTTAGATGATGAACACATCCAAACTGTCTACTGGAGAGATAACGTACTTTTTACACTAGATCAGAAGACCACACTACCTCTAGTGTTTTGCCTCACTTTACTTTATTTACTTTAATGTTTGTGTTTCATATACGTTCGTGTCTATAAAACCCTCCCACTGCTCACCACTGACCATATAGTCAAACTGATGCTAATCCTCGTGCGTTTGTCTTCTCTTTGCTTATGTTTGGATAGCTTTACTCAGTATCTCGGTTTTTTATGTCTTATAATGTTCTTAATGAATGAGGTATACTTCCACTGCTGTTGTCAGGCTGTTGTCATGGCTACCACATATTTACATGTTGCACGCCTTTAAATCATTTTGTTTTCACATAACAAATCCCATCCTAAGAAGCCACTCTGGATGTGTGTGCCTATGTGGTAACCATTTTTGAAAGAGATTCATTAAAATAAAGCAAAATGCGCTCAAAGAAGACTAACATGCGTACAATCTCAGCAGACATCTTTGATTTGCCTTTGCAAATGCATCCAAATATCACTGCTGGTGCACCTGCTTTGGCCATCTTTCAAAGCATTTAGTAATGTTTTAACAACTAATTTCAGGATGGCCGCCGCTGAAACACACACTGTCACACTTTCACTGTCAAAGCTTATTCCCTTTGTCAACACATATTGCCTGTGACACCATGCTCTGTCTCGTTTCCCTCTCACCAGATGTCCAACTACAGTGTAGCAGGTTAGCGGTCCTGCTCTGAAATGTCACCCGGATGTACAGGCATTACATCCTCTGGCCAGGCATGGCCAGAGTCTTTTAAATAAAAAGGAGCAAACCACTCTTGGTCTTACACCCACACTGCATCCTTGAGTGTTGGAGTCAGTTATTGAGGTCGGGGTGTGGGCCTACATCTTGGGCACCTGTTGGGGCACGAGGTACCTCACAACACTGGCAACGAGGGTGGGATGTGCCCTTGGGCACCATGAAGACAGAAGACACTGAGCGGTGAATCAGCAGCCGCCATAAAAACCTGCAAGGCCATCCCCTGCATGCCTGTGGACCCTGCCCTGAATACATGGGGAGCTGTGGCGGTGTACAGTACTTGCCACCAATGCTGAAGCCAAAATGCTGTCCCAACAGCCCTCACACCTCTTCCCTGTGAAGCCAAGCATTGTAAAATATATATGAAGATCCAGATAAATCAGTGGTGTAGCTAGGGGGGGCCGGTCCGCCCCAGGCGGCACTCGTTTGTGGGCGGCAGCTGCCCGGCCCCGGCACTTGTGGCCCGTGGCGGCGGCCTTTATCATTTATTTGGGGACACTGACTCACTGACACTACTGCCAGTCAGTCAGTGTCTCCAAATAAATTATAAAGGCCGCCGGAACGGGACGCCAGTGCCACTCGGCCCCCCGTGTTGAAGTGCAAGGCCAGCATACGCACCTGCTTGTACAGGCTGCCTGCAGTGACGTGGTGTGGTGGTCGACGTACCGCATGATGTCCCAGGGCCATCAATCTTGTAGCGCGTGAAAGCGCTACTACTGACGACCCTGGGTTTAATGTTTGGCCAGCCCTCGCCCTGAAAAAAAATTCAGCAGTGATGCATCACGCAGCCTGCCACTTTGAAGGTGCCACTTTCAAGGCTGAAAGCCTCGCTGCTCTTGTCACTCACTCCAGAAAGACTGCAGTTCAAAGGCATACAGAGAAATGCTGGGAGGTAGGAGTCCTGGGAATGGGTTGAAAATAGCCATATATGTAACCATTTGTTGCTGGAAAAACTGTGAAGAACTCTGTGTTAGGCGTGAGTGCCTAGACAGGATGCTATTGCAGTGTAGGCGTGTTATATTATACAGTGACTGGATCAGGGCTTTAAACGTCCGCCCTGTGACATTCCCTGTGTATCTCTGGAGGTACATACACTATGACTTGTTTTCACTCGAGTCACATTTTACAGCACGCCTGTGTGCATAGGTTTTTTGTATGAATATATACATAGCTGCCAAGGTTTCAGATTGCTATGTGTGACATTTTAATAATTTCAGTGTAGTTATGAGAGACATTTCCACAACAATGAGTGACGCTTTCTCTTGAGCAAAATCAAGCAATAAAGACAAGGGAAACACAAATATCAGAAATTGGCTATGCAACCCGTAAAACTAGTTACCATTGGGAAAATAATTGTTTTCTGTTTTCACTGATAGTTCTTTCAGGTTTATTTCGTTATACAGAAAAGGTTTATTCGGAGAGCAACGGGGTGTCTGTGTAAGGCAACACAGCAACCTAGAGCTTGAGCCCGTGAAGGAAATAAGAGCAGTTACTTATAGTGTCTGGTCCTGGAGCCTGGACCCCTATGGGTGTGACTGGACAGCAACAGCACCCGTTGTTGGGAAAGAACGGTGCTGATGTGGAGGCCCTATAATCTGTGCGTAGCAACGAGTGCACCGTCCTTTAGTGGGTAGGTGATGCTGCCGTGCGTGGTCCTGTGACACTTTCTTGTGCTTCTGAGAGATACTTCCAAGATTCATGCACAACTCTCTGGGCCAGGCTTTATTAGCGCTGGTGAATGCACGAATGGAAGTGGGGGGTGCAATCAGCTGTGCAGATGATCACTCTTCACATTCAAAATGAATTTTGCGCTAAAAATTAATAAAAGTGAAATCTCAATAGTTCATGAAAGTGGGCGTAAAAGGCCGATAGTGCAAAACTGTAGGAAACCACACAAAGTCAGATCAGTGTGATGCAAAGCAGCACGTCATAGCTTAGTTTGATAGCACAGAAGCAAATGAAAACAAGTGCAAATGGTGGACAGTCAGGGGGTAGTTGTGACTGATTTTCCTGCTCGTAATTTGAGAATATATATTCCATGAGCGGCGCAGTGTTTGCCTACACCAAACAAAGGTATGTCTGAGCGCTAACAAACATAGAGGGCGGAAAGTGAGTTCAGTTGTGTTTACTCACTGTCATCCAGCAGACTCTGAATTTTGCCTGACAGCCAGAGCGCGTCCTCATCTGCAGCATTAAGCAGCATCTAGAGTTGCATGTTAAGTGGTACACTCTAGCTGACCCAGGCTCCGCAAGGAAATCCATGCATTTGTTAACTTTACAAAGCGGATGTGAATGAGATGAGGTGGTATTGGCCCACAGCAGCAAAACAAAACACCTCTGTGTTGACTGGTGTCGTGGTACATTTGTAATTGAAAAAAGCTGCATGTCTGCATGGAGTGCCCTCCATGCAAGCAGGCAGCATGGAGGGCGCTCAAGTCGTGTGGTGTACTCAAGCCGTGTGGCATTTCCTGCTTGAATGTAGCTCTTTGTCTAGCGATCCTCGCATACGTAGTCGGGGATTCAACATTTGAGTCAGGACTTTACCGCACACAATCACAGGACTGCGGATGCAAGGGGCGGCAATCTGAGGGATAGCCCCGGGCGCCACAAGCTCTAGTTACGCTTCTGATATAAATTCATGTGTATGCACTTCAAAAGATATCATGCTTAGTTAAGATCACATTAACATGAGACCTGGAGCTCAAACGGGCTTCCTATCTGACCTTGACTGGACAAGCTTCAACAAGCTATTCTGTATCCCATTACAGGTCACCTTGCTTGTCCTGACTATATGATATTTCTTATTCTAGTTGTGAAAGTTGCTTACACAGTGCAGAGCCTGCCTTTCTGGTCTGCCCATATCTGTCTGTTTTGCATGGTGCAGATATTGCACATCCATGTCAGCCATATTTGGCTGGGTGCCTTATTCTAGTTCCGCTGACATGGCATTACTTTAGGTATATAGCACCTAGAAATCTGTCACTCTGGGAAGAAGCGGTCTGAGAGCCCCTAAGGTGGCAGATCTGACTTCTTCCTAGCTAATTAGCAATGAAGCATGCTTTTAGTACCAATAAATACATTTCACTGTTTCTGAACAAACCTGCTATGTCTGGTGAGTTTCATTCATTTGCTCCTGGGAGGGTGCCAGTATTTCCCCATCAAAATGATGTTAGAAAGTGGGACATATTGGAGGACTGTGATGGCACCAGTTGGTAAGTGAGATGTAAGCTAAATAACTAACTTGCCTTGCTGCAAGTGACCTTTCAGTATTTCAAATGTGTATTTAACACATAGTATTAATAAAAGGGGCATTGACTGGCATTTAAAATAGACAGGGGACTGTAAAGAATGTTTTAAAACAATATTCTCTGTATCAATACACTAATTGATATGTGGCATACACTGCAGGAGAGCCTGGGTTAAATAATAATGTATGTGTACCTACACATATAAGAAGTAGTGAAGCAGGTGACTGATAAGTAACTAAGATACTTTATGTCAATAAATATTGACAAATGGCTAGACCCTTTGGGGTTTTTATAAAATCAATTTTCAGGAGACCTTATGTTAGGAGGGGGTATTGATTTTACCCACAAAAAGAAGCCCTCCCAGCATATATTGAGTGGAGCTTCTGATTTGCTCGTTGCACCGGAACACAGGGAAATAATTTTGAAATATGCGTAGTTATGTCATAGATGAATGACTGCATTTGCATAGGGTATTGATCTTCAGTACTGGACCTCTATGTCTCCTTGATTTGTATACCAAATGGGGCGCATTGTTGCATGAGAGAAGGTAATTGGTTTTATATGTGATGTCTCTGGCTGGTTCATAAGTGTGCATTTTTCTTTTTTTAACCTATTCTATCCACTGCTTAAAAACTTTTCCCTTGCAGGAGACCTTTTGAATTTATCTCTCAGGGTGTAAGCGCACATTGTGAGTACAAAGCAAATATCACAAGACAGGATCTTAGATGAAAATAATGGTAAGCTCACTAGAAAGCTGTTTAAAAAAACTGTATGGAGAGAAAAATTCAAATGAAGGTAAGAATATGAATTATAGAAAATATGTTAAGTGGCTGTACTCTACTATGGACAGTGAAGCAGTTACAAAGTATAGCATATAAAAGGAGAATGGTTTTACATACATTGTCCTGTATTCCACTTGTCCATTTTGTGCCATGCAATGCTGCAACAAATTATGGCAGCAATCTCATTATATAAAGGTTTTGTTATAGCATCTCTGATTATGCCAGGGCTCATACCATAGTGGGGTTTGAAGACTAGCAATTCCCTTATGTCGCACGTTTCTGCAGGTCTACATACTGGCGCTGAGGTTAGTGGTAAGCAATAGTTCCAGGGTTGGAATTCCCTTTTGAGTCTGTGCAAACCTACTGACTTGCATGTTTAAGGGTTTTCACCACTCTTTCTCAAATATTCTCATAATGAGAAGGGTTGGAAATTTACTCTTGACAGTGGCAGACGTAAAACTTCTTCCAGGGTTAGGAAAAAAGTGGTTGGAGGAAAAGTGAACTTGGAAACATTCAGATTGTCACATGAGCAAATCTATACATGCAAATTTGCTCATGCAAAAATGCAGTTCACAAATATTTTTAGGAGTATTATTTCTTGGCCTACTACTGTAAATTCGTGTGAACTCAAGGAAACAGTATATATGCAAGTATATATATCATGCATACTCTTTTTAGACTTTCTTTGGGCTTCTAATTAGGCCTGGCGTTAGCCATGACATTTTGTGTATATTAAAATTATGCCTGTCTCTCTCTCTCTCTGTAACATCTGGCATCACTGTGAGTGACTGTATTCTGCTCTTTCACAAGGAGCATATTGACACACAAAGTAGTTTTGTACAGTGCCCAGAACTCCTGTGGCAATGTGTAATTTTTGAGACCAAAAACGATTTTTGCTTTTGCCAATGCTTGTTAGAATGGTGAGGACCCAGCAGCTCCAACACTGATATGGTTTTACAAAAAACATGCCTAAAAAAAGTCATGCATTGACAAAAACAAAAGACTGGCCTCCAATGTCATACCTACTGGCTTTGGCAATGATTATTTATTTTTGTTTTCTATAAATATATATAAACTGGTTAAACTGATTTTCCATTATGAATAGTTTTGATAAATACTAGCATACATCATCATGTAACTAGGAGCATTATACATAGCCTCACTGGAACTACAGTCAGTAGAATCAGAGGCTTTTGGCAGCAGCTGTTGACCCAGGAAGTGTCAAAGAGGGCAGAGAGGGTCCTGGTGTCAGGCTGGAATAGATTTGTAGGAGTGCGGGCGAGTGGTTTGGTAGAGACAGACATGGTTGGCTCAGTGGGTCTTTAATACTAATTGTTACCTGATAAATGTTAAAACTGACTTTTCCCAGAAAAAGGCAATAATTTATCATTGATGTGGAGTAGATTTAACTATCCTTAGATACATGATATTAAATATTAAAAGGCATTCACATTATATGAGTAATTGGTGGCTGCTCAGAGGATGAGCTGCTGTAAAATAAAAACTGCTAACAATAGATGTAGACTGGTTTGGAATATTTAGCACTGTTAAAAATTATTCTGTGTAAAGTATATATCCAGATTTCAATGTGCATATTAAGATTTATCCCCAATGGGTTAAAATATGTTGTTGCACCACATAAAAAGCGTGAATATTAGTTTATCTAACAACACCAATATTACTGTCTCTTAGTGACACACTTAAAATGTAGTATGGCCTAATGGCTGCAGTGTCAAATACAAAGGCTTTCAAAAGTAATTCAAAGAGTAGCTCTAGAGACCTGAATTACATTGCACGCCTTAATGCACAATAGTTCTGGGCGCATTATGCCAGTTCTTTAGGTGCTAGGAAGCACACTGCACACAAATAAAAAGAAGTTCTTCTTTTACCACTAAAACTGGCAAACAAGGGAATAGATCTGCTTTCCAGCTCTCTGTCTCCAGGGAAACTTTGAACTGGGAGAACCGCATGGAAACCCTTGCACACAAAATAGAACAGCTGCTAATGGGTTAAAAGTCGAGTTCCACATTCAGAAGCCTAGCAGGGCTCACAGCAAGGGTTGCCTTTGACATTTTGACCTCTGAAACTTACCCACTAGAATACCTGTAAAAGTAGCAGTTTTAGATTTTTCTGATGCTCCTATAACATAAGAGCATGGTCTTAAGCGTACAATGTAGGTGCTTTTATTAAGAGAAATAACTTTAGAAGTGTCTGCAGTCCTGTACAAGTAATGGAAAGTCTGTCCACGCAGGGAGTTTTTGAGCATTTTTATCTGAGGTTAGCCACTGTGTTAAGGAAATGCAAACTTCAGTGCAACTTTTTCTAAATAGGAAAAACATAGATATAATACCTGCTTGTAACGTTGAAGAGTAGTCTAAACAACTTAAATTCCTTTGTGTTAACTACATTTCCTGATTCTAACATTATAGGATTAAACACTACAGGTAATTTACAAATAATATCATATTATTTTTTTTAATAGCTCAATTATGAGAATGTTAAAATAAACTTGGCTCTGATGATGTCTGAGGCTATCATGTGCCTAGGAAAATTAGGGTCAAATTAATGCTCAATTCATGTTAATAATATTCAGGATATCGGCATTAGTAATTTAACTACATTTAATGAATGAAAGATTTTACATAGTTGTTTCAATGAAATTATTGCCTTGATTAAGCCTTCCTGGAACTCGATTGGACACCACAGATCTGTTTAGGATATCACTATTTTCCTGAGAAATAATACCTTTGTAGGAGATATGCATGTTGGGTTTATTCCACTCATTAACATTATCAAGGGGTGCAGCGAGATACCAGAGAGTAGATAAGAGTATGGTATCAGTTTTATTGTTGCACGGTGTTTCAGGATGAAGATATTAGAAATGCCCAAGGAGAATCTCATGTTTCCACTAAAGTGGAAGATGTTTCCACTAACGTGGGAGATAAAGGGATACATTTCACAACTTTAATATAAAGAAATATAATACCTAACGATGGGATTCTCTGTTATATGCATCCCCTTTAGAGCACGTGTGGATGTGTTGAGAGATGATGTATGATGCTGTTAGACTGCAGTTTGTTACATATGAAAAGGAAATGGATGGATGTACACATAACTAACAACAAGGTTATAGATCTAGGGAATGAAGAGGTTTGCAAAAATGCCCTCACCATAAAGTGATATTTAAAATAAATAACATTTTAAAAAGAGGGGCTGGTGAAAACATGCTGTCCCCATAAAGTGATGACCTTATGAACTTGTGGTTCCCTTAGAGCATGGGTACTCATAGTACGGCCCGCGGGCCAGGGGTGGCCCGGCAAGCCTTCCTCGGCGGCCCGCGGACCTTGCAAACATCGTACCCATGTATTATTATTTTTTTTTTTTAAAGAGCGTCTGCTGCAGCGCGACTCAGAGAGTCTCTGCTTCTCTGTGGGGGCCGGGCAATTCTCACATAGCTAGCCAGAGTGGCGCTGCAGGGGCCTAAGATGAGGTGAAATACAACAAAGCCTCATTAGCATACAAATGGCCTTTAACGACCTGTGAAGTGCTTGGGTGCGGCTGTGTGTGTGTGTGTGCACCTGGAAGCTGTCTCAGCCCCGGCTGACACGCAGGAAGGGTGAGATGACAGAGGGTGACAGAGGGAGATAGAGAGAGGGAGGGAGGTAGAGAGAGGGAGTGAGGGAGTGAGGGAAGGGGAGAGCGAGGGAGTGAGGGAGTGAGGGAGTGAGGGAGGGGAGAGCGAGGAAGAGAGGGAGACGGGGAGTGAGAGTGGGAGGGGGAGAGAGGGAGTGAGGGAGGGTGAGAGCGAGGGACAGAGGGAGTGAGGGAGGGGAGAGCGAGGAAGAGAGGGAGAGAAAGAGAGAGAGGGAGTCGGGGAGGGAGTGAGACGGGGAGGGAGGGAGACGGGGAGGGGGAGCGAGAGGGGGGAGTGAGAGAGGGGGAGAGTGAGGGAGGGGGGAGTGAGAGAGGGGGGAGCGAGAGAGGGGGGAGTGAGAGAGGAAGGGAGTGAGTGAGAGGGAGGGAGTGAGAGAGAGACAGACAGAGGGAAGGAGACAGAGAGAGACAGACAGGCAGAGGGAGGGATGGATGGAGAGAGGGAGCGAGGGAGTGAGGGAGAGGGAGCGAGAGAGGGAGGGAGAGAGGGAGGGAGAGAGGGAGCAGGAGAGGGAGGGGGAGAGGGAGCAAGAGAGGGAGGGAGAGAGGGAGTGAGAGAGTGAGAGAGGGAGAGAGGGAGAGGGGCGAGAGAGGGAGGGAGAGACGGAGAGGGAGCGAGAGAGGGAGGGAGCGAGAGAGGGAGGGAGAGAGGGAGGGAGAAAGGGAGCGGGAGAGGGAGCGAGAGAGGGAGCAAGAGAGGGAGTGAGAGAGAGAGAGGGAGGGAGAGAGGGAGTGAGGGAGAGAGAGGGAGTGAGAGAGAGAGAGGGAGTGAGAGAGAAAGACAGAGGGAGGGAGTGGGATGGAGCGAGGAAGGGAAGGAATGAGGGAGGGAGGGAGGGAGGGAGAGAGGGAGCGAGGGAGGGAGAGAGGGAACAATGGAGATAGTGAGAGAGAGGGAGTGAGAGAGGGAGTGAGGGAGGGGAGAGCGAGGAAGAGAGGGAAACCGGGAGTGAGAGAGGGAGGGGGGTGAGTGAGGGAGGGAGTGAGAGAGAGACAGAGAGGGAAGGAGACAGAGAGAGACAGACAGAGGGAGGGATGGAGAGAGGGAGCGAGGGAGAGGGGGAGCGAGGGAGAGAGAGGGAGTGAGAGAGGGAGAGGGAGCGAGAGAGGGAGGGAGAAAAGGAGAGGGAGGGAGAGAGGGAGCGAGAGAGGGAGTGGGAGAGGGAGCAGGAGAGGGAGCAAGAGAGGGAGCGAGAGAGAGAGTGAGAAAGAGGGAGTGAGAGAGGGAGAGAGGGAGCGAGGGAGAGGGAGCGAGGGAGAGAGAGAGAGAGAAAGAGAGAGAGAGAGGGAGTGAGAGAGAGGAATGAGAGAGAGAGGGAGTGAGAGAGGGAGAGAGGGAGCGAGGGAGAGAGGGAGCGAGGGAGAGAGAGAGAAGGAGAGAGAGAGAGAGGGAGTGAGAGAGATGTGTGAGAGAGAGGAGTGAGAGAGAGAGGGAGTGAAAGAGAGAAGGACAGAGGGAACAAGGGAGGGAGTGAGAGAGGGAGTGAGGAAGTGAGAGAGGGAGTGAGGGAGGGAGAGAGGGAGGGAGAGAGGGAGAGAGAGAGAGGGAGGGAGAAAGAGAGAGGGAGGGAGAGAGAGAGAGAGGGAGAGAGGGAGGGAGAGAGTGAGAGAGAGAGTGAGAGGGAGTGAGGGAGGGAGAGAGAGGGAGGGAGGGAGAGAGGGAGTGAGAGAGAGAGAAGGGAGAGAGAGAGGGAGTGAGAGAGAGAGGAAGTGTGTGATAGAGAGAGAGAGGGAGTGAGAGAGAGACAGAGGGAGGGAGAGGGAGGGAGTGAGGGAGGGTGGGAGCGAGGGAGAGGGGGAGAGAGGGAGTGAGACAGGGAGCGAGGGAGCGAGATAGGGAGGGAGAGAGAGAGGGGCGAGAGAGGGGGCGAGAGAGGGAGGGAGAGACGGAGAGAGGGAGAGAGGGAGGGAGGGAGAGAGAGAGCGAGAAAGGGAGCGAGGGAGGGAGATGTGTGTATGCCGGGTCTCTAGACAGACAGAGGGAGAGAGAGGGAAGGAGCGAGGGAGGGAAGGAGAGAGGGAGGGAGGGAGCGAGGGAGTGAGGGAGGGAGGGAGAGAGGGAACAAGAGACGGAGTGAGAGAGAGGGAGTGAGAGAGGGAGTGAGGGAGGGAGAGAGGGAGGGAGGGAGAGAAAGAGGGAGGGAGAGAGAGAGGGAGGGAGAGAGAGAGGGAGGGAGTGAGAGAGAGAGAGGGAGTGAGAGAGGGAGGGAGAGAGGGAGGGAGGGAGGGAGAGAGAGAGAGGGAGTGAGAGAGTGAGATGGAGGGAGAGAGGGAGGGAGAGAGAGAGGGAGAGAGAGGGAGCGAGAGAGAGAGAAGGAATGAGTGGATAGAGAGAGTGAGAGGGAGTGAGAGAGAGACAGAGGGAGTGAGAGAGACAGAGGAAGGGAGGGAGTGAGGGAGCGAGGGAGAGAGGGGGAGAGAGAGGGAGCAAGACAGGGAGCGAGGGAGCGAGAGAGGGAGAGAGGGGGCGAGAGAGGGAGCGAGAGAGAAAGAGAAGGAGAGAGGGAGAGAGGGAGGGAGGGAGGGAGAGAGAGCAAGAAAGGGAGCGAGGGATGGAGAGAGATGTGTGTATGCCGGGTCTGGTGGCTCAGTGGATGAAGGCATCTCCTGCAGGGCCCTGTGATCAACCTCATGGTCATATTTTTTAATCTAGCCCGTCCCCTCCTCCACTGACCCCGCCCCCACCGGTGTGGCCCTCGGACACAAACCACACTGTAAATTTGGCCCCGAGAGAAAGTTTGTGAGTACCCATGCCTAAGAGCCTGTTGTGCCTGACACCAGTACTATATTATTATTTATACCTGTAAAGAAAGAGTATTTTACTCTCCACAGTGGGTTTTAGCATTAAAGTCCATCTACAGAGTGAAAGCCTCTTTGCCGTCATACAGGGATACCAAGTCCATTTCGTTCACTGTGAGTCCCAATGTCAATGCACAGGCAGTGAAGAGAGACTTGGACCACCTATGCCTGGAAGGTGGTAGCATTGTCTTGCAGTAAGCTGATGACCTCCTTGTGATATTCCAAGGTACACACCGCATATCACCTGACATAATCAAATAGTTTCAGGGCAATCAACTCCTGGCCAACAAGCAAGGAATGGTGTCCTTCCTGGGGATAATGAACTGCTGCCATCAATGGGTTCATGAATGCAGATGCTATGACTAATGAACTTGCAAACTGTTTCAAGAAAATGAAAGGGACATTGTGTACTGCGCCATCTGTAATAGGTTATTCTGATGAGATCCATTCTCTTAGAAACAGATAAGACCCCTAAGTAAGTTGGTGTTGATATTGTAGAAAACTGCACCACGCCAAGATTAGACACCATTAAAAAAGGCAGACTATAGGAGTGATACACTGATGGTTCCTCCAGCAGACTGATAGACACTGATTACAGAGCAGGGTATGCTATAGCAATAGCTGAAGTACAGCTCTGCCACTTGGAACATCTACCCAATACGATGCTGTGACAAAAGCATGAATACTAGTCAAGGGTAAACCTGTTAAAATGTACACTAACTCACATTATGCTTTGCAGTTCTTAATTATGGCCAGCTGTGGAGGTATCACGGATTCATAACAGAAGCAGGGCGCCTTATTAAAAATGGTCCTTTAGTAAGGATCTTCTTAAAAGCAATACTATTATACACCAGGATAGCGGTAATAAAATGTGAAGCCTACACAGGAGCTAATACTGAGTTAGCCAAAGGTGATGCCATCGCTGACACAGCATTAAATGAAAGCATGTAACAGCCAGTGCAGATGGGACTAATGAACAAAGCATTCCAAAAATACAGCTCATTCAGAGACAATTGTAGCAAGCTAATGTAAAGGAAGCACAATGGTCTGCAACACCAGATGAACATAGAGGGGGGATTGATGATGGATGTGAGCCGAATAATGAAGAGAGTATGGGCCTACCAGGATGAGATGCCTGTGTCCCCACGGAGTATGTTCCTTTCCCTTACAAGACTGGAGCAGGGACCCTCTGATATTGCACAAGGAAGGATGAATATGCAGATGCATGTTGCTTCCCAGTGAATGGATTTAAATATTTGCTGGTGTGGAGGTATATCCAACAGGGAAGAATAATGCAGCAACTGGGTCGCAGTACTTCAGTAAAGCCATCTCTCCAAGGTTAGGACCCACTAGGGCATAAATAGTGATAAAAAGAGATCACTTAGTGACTACATTTATGCGGAAGAGGTTGTTTTGGGAATAAAGTATAACATGCATACCCCATACCACCCTCCAACTTGAGGCCAGGAGGAGTAAATGAACTCCAAAATAAAAATATTAGTAAAAGCAACTGATGGAACAGGCCTGAAATGGCCTGATGCTCTGACTTTAGTACTGCCTGCAATGTGGCAAAGACTTCTCAAGTGATTATGGATACATGGTCATTGCGAGAAAAATAAAAGCTGTTTCTTTTAGTTCTATGTGCACTGGACCAGAGACGGTGAACCAATGCCATGCATGGATTGAGGGGAGAAGATGCAAGGCAGTGCCCTAACGCCTGAGAGGACGGTATCAGAAAGTGATGACCACCTGACCTCAGAGAACCTGAGCAACACAGCAGCAAGAAGAGGACAGACCAGTCCATTTCCACGATCCATGAGGGCCTATAATAAAGTGTCAGAGGGACACGACATCTACATCTACTGATACTGTTGAGTGAAGCACACATGATGGTCTGCACCTTCAGAAAAATAGACTGAAGAGGACAACGCAGGGCAGATCCGTGACACAGCCACAGAACCAGACGACTGTGGACCAGGAGGAGAAGCAGATGACCGCTCACTGCGTGCCTTTAAATTACTAACGAGGAAAAAGGGGGGGTTGGGCCCAGTGGGAAAGAGGGTAGGTCGGGCCTCAATGAACAATGTAACTGGGGAGTTTACCTATGCCTCTATTGTAAATTAAACAATAAATGTTTCTTGAGGACAAACTTTTTTTATTTATATGTTTATCCTGGCATTAAATTCTGCCCATTTCTTTCAAATGAATTTTTGATTTTTTATACATACGTAGACTAGACAAAAAAACGTCATCAACTTCATGTGTTACCATATACCAACATTTTGCACAATTGAAAAAAATCAAAAATATTTACAATGAAAAGACCACATTAGTGAACATATAATACAATAGACAATTACTGTGTGCTCACAATTTCATTAAAACATGGAACTTATTATTCATTATTGGAATCTCAGTACTTGATACAAAACCAACAGTTAGAGAATAATCTTAAACAATGTATCAACCCGATACAATATCAATCTGCTTATTTGCAGGTCACAATAATATAAGCTAATGAGTCGCTGGCATTAAATGTCGTTGATAAGAAAATGCCGACGCGTTTCGAGTCCTGTTCTATGGTTGCAAAGGACTCTCATCAGGGCAGTATGAGTCTGGTCCATGGAGACTATTTACAAAAAAAGAACAAAGGGGAATTTTTACTAAAGGGTCCTCAATCCATTTTGCTATTTACAATAATTGCATCATGGTGTAGCCTACCTGGTTACTTCGTGTCCAAGGCTGCACTTGTTATTAAATGCGGTCTCTGCCGTGGGGGCACGCTGCAATAGAGTGACTGTTTTTAGAAAATTGTTCTAGGAGCTTGTTCTGAGAACAAGTGCTCATAGAAAGGGTCTTTACCTTTAATCGTTTTGTTCCAGCGGCGTGTTTGCCGTCGCGCTGGAGTTTATTATCACTTGTCTGGGATCACATTTCTACAAAAAAACATGTGGACATGTATTGAGGATGTTGTTTGTTTGAATTCGACTATAATTCTGCAGTAAGTTAAGGGCATAATAACTCACTCATTTCTCGGCCCTTGAAGTGCGGAAATAACCGCCGCTCCTTCTCTTTCTTGAATGGTTTTTTTTTGGGATCTGCAGAAACAGGAATGGAAGCGTGTAAAAACCATTTCACATTTCTTGTGGCGATCAGTTACTTAAATCTGTCCTTCGTGTATCTGGGCATACCTGAGTTTTCACAATTGGACGCGTGTCTCACTCCTACACGGACGCGGAGGGAATCTGCTTGCGATGATTCCGAGCGTCACAGCGAGTTTGAAAGACGATCATGTGATATTCATGTAGCCTATCAGGGCAGTGGAGACCAGGGAACCCGAGTGGTGTCTTGTGGGACTGGTGGTTGTTATGCTCTGTTAATTTCACTTAGGCAGTTGAGACCTTTATTCACACTGTCAAATTTCATGATTAGGTAAGCCTCCTTTTGAAGTAGAGCTGTTTCCACATTGGTATAATGTTTTGGGTCAATCCAAAACAATACAGTCCATTTGAAATCATTTTCATTATGATTGCTGGTCACGAAATGTTCCACCATTGGTGCAGTTAAAACCCTTTTCTTTATTCGTGAACGGTGTTGTGTGATTCTGGTATTGACAGCCTGAGTCGTCTATCCAATGTACACTCTATTGCATTTGCATACCACAGCGTAGACCACATTTTTGGTTTGGCAATTTGTAAATACATCATGTTTCCATATTACATCATCATGGGAAAACACATTTCCTTCCAAAGTCACTGCACAAGAAACACAATTACCGCATTTGCAGTGCCCACATATGGGTTTTAAATTCCACTGTGTAATGAGATCACTTTTCTGCTTTGGAATATAGCTATCTGCTTTTATGAGTTGTTGTCCTATACTTGTATTTTTTCGCATGGCGAAAATTGGTTTTTGAAAAGGAGGTTCTATGGTTTCCAACAAATGCCAATTACTAAGGATGATCCTCTTAAATTGGTTTGTGTGCTGACCGAAGGTCGTCACACAGACCAATTTTTCAAGTTTTTCCTTCCTTTTCACTTGTAAAAGAGTCTCCCTAGGGATGAATCTAACTCTTTTTTTGGAGTGAGTAAGCAATTTTTTTGGGTAACCTCTTTTGGCCATTTCCTCAACTATACACAAAAAAGAAACAGACAGGAACACAATTCTGCATTACACGAGCTCACATCCACAATCTCTAAAAGAAAATTTGCCTTACGGGCAACTGTTAAGGATAAGGCGCAACTTCACGAATACTTCTGATTTTGAGATTCAGGCCACATCATTCTGCAAGGAAATGGCCAAAAGAGATTCCAGCGTCAGTCGCCCTGGCCGCAGCGCCACACCTCTCCCCTGTATGAATATCCATATAAATTCATGTGTATGCACTTCAAAAGATATCATGCTTAGATAAGATCACATTAACATGAGGCCTGGAGCTCAAAAGGGCTTCCTATCTGACCTTGACTGGACAAGCTTCAACAAGCTATTCTGTACTCCCTTACAGGTCACCTTGCTTCTCCTGACTACATGATATTTCTTATTCTGGTTGTGCAAGTAGCTTAAACAGTGAAGAGCCTGCCTTTCTGTTCTGCCCAAATCTGGCTGTTTTGCATAGTGCAGACATTGCACATCCATGTCAGCCATATTTGGCTTGGTGCCTTATTCTAGTTCCGCTGACATGGCATTACTTTAGGTATATAGCACCTAGAAATCTGTCACTCTGGGAAGAAGCGATCTGAGAGCCCCTAAGGTGGCAGATCTGACTTCTTCCTTGCTAATTAGCAATGATGCATGATTTTGGTAATAATAAATACAATTCACTCTGTTTCTGAGCAGCAAGCCTGCTATGTCTGGTGAGTTTCATTAATTTGGTCCGGGGAGGGTGCCGGTATTTCCCCATCACCAAGGAGACATCATGCTGCAGCACCACCCACACGAGAGAGAAATAGCAATCAGTGTCCTCAAACCTGGCAGGCTACTGGAGAGAGAAGGGTTGTGTGTGCACATGCTGCAGGCCTGTGCCTCTAGAGAATGACGGCATATGTAGGTAAGGGTTTTCCACATGGAGTGCAGGCAGTGCAAGGTGAGGTAGTGTAATCACAGGAAATGTAGGGGATGTGCGTGTATTTAGCATGGTAATCAGTCGTTCTGTACTGTTAGAAATGGGATCCCTGGCTGGCCAGGGCTTGCGCCAAAGTCAGCCCGAGACCACCACTTCCACGTCAGGGCAAGGGAGTTATACACCAAGATAACCCCTGATCACCCCCTTGGTAACGTGACTCGAGCAGTAAGGCTAAACTCGGAGGCAATGTGAGTTAAGTGTTTGCGCGCGCACCCCCAGCAACAACACCCAAGGCCTACCACAAAGGAAACTCCACACAAGGTTATGTATAAAAATAGCCTTTGTATTACACCAAACACATTAGATAAAAACACACACTTTACAATGTGCCAACAGGCACGGGCAGAATTTACAGGGGATATGTACAAGACAGGGCCACCTGGACCACTGTCAGGAATCAGCACTTTTAGAACTAGAAATACTGTTAGAAAGAGCATGTTATAGATCATAGAATAATAATCACTTTAGCACACAACCAGTAACTACTGGTACCAGGTAAGTACCACCTACGCAACCCTAACCACCTTAGGAGAATATTACGCAGGGAACCAGGACCTCACAGGGAACACCTGTACTAGGAGAAAACAACCACCTAAGTATAACCATACATTTAGGGATATAGGAATAAAAGCACAACACATGATGCAAAGGAACATTCAGAGGTGTAGGAAAAACACAATAGCGCAGAATTCACATAAGCAAAAACAACAGTTGATGGACAGAATGCAGAACAATGTCATACATTCACCCCTGTACAGAGATTTGGGCCTAAATCCATCATTTTTTTGCTCACCATGCCATTCCAGTTTGTACCCAGCCATATGCAAATCAGTCTTGACCCTGTGCCCCATGGCAACAGTCCCGCCCGAACTGCCAAACCAGGTCCTCCCTGGACTGGAAACAAGCATCCTAGGACTGGTTTCGGGCTTCAGCCAGGATAGTTGGACTGTTCCCATGAGGCACAGGTTCAGACTGATTTGCATATGGCCATGTCTGAACTGGGGTGGCGGAGTGAGCTAAAGAACGGTGATGGATTAAACCCAGATCAGTTGACTGGGGGTGAGTGTTTGTATTGTCAACGCTCCGTCCATCATCACCTTTGGTTTTTCTTTGTTCGCCCTAAGTTGGCAGGGTATGCTCAGACGTGAGTCCCTTGCTCACTTTGCCACTGGAGTCAAGCAAGCCCGGCTGAAGACGGCTGTAATGCCAGAAACCGGTCCTGGGAAGCTTGATTCCGGTTAAGGGAAGACATGGCTTAGCAGTTCGGGCTGGACTGTTCCCATGAGGCACACGGTCAGACTGATTTGCATATGGCCATGTCTGAACTGGGGTGGCGGAGTGAGCTAAAGAACAGTGATGGATTAAACCCAGATCAGTTGACTGGGGGTGAGTGTTTGTATTGTCAACGCTCCGTCCATCATCACCTTTGGTTTTTCTTTGTTCGCAGAATTCACATAAGCCACCACCTGTGGCAGTCCCTAGTGCAACTGGCCTCTCTAGGGCTAGGACGACCTGTGTCCCAAAGTCAGGAAGGCCTAAACGTAGCAGCTGCCCACTAAGTGCTGGGCAGCTGTGGAGATAATGATGGGGTCAACATTGGAGCCTCGCAGGCTCTGAAGAAATGACTGCCCCTTTGGAGCCTCGCTGGGCTCTAAACAATGCAATGCCCCCTAGAGCCTCCGTGGCTCTGACAACAATTCTGGCGCCTTGAGCCTCTCGGGGCTCGAAACAACTGTGGGGCCCTGGAGCCTCTCAGAGCTCGAACTACTAATGCCCCTTTAATTGGTGGAGTCCCTCTCGAGGGGACTCGAACTTGCCAAGATGCAGCCTGAGCCTCTCGTGGGCTCTAACGACGGAAATTGCCCGGGGAGCCTTGGGGCTCCTAATTACAAATGCCCCTGTCGTTGGAGCGGCCCTCTGTCAACCGGGGCCACTCTGGGTGAAAAGGAAACTGCCCCCGGGATTGCTGGAACCTTGACCGGCTCTAAGCAAATGCACCGGTGCCTCTCTCAGGCACCTGAACAGACGGGGAGTCTTCCTCCCGGACCCCGCGGCACTCACTGGCTGTCTTCCCTCGGTGACAGTGGTCGCCTCGGGGTTCGGCTGGGCGGGACTCCTTCTCAGGCTGCGGTGGCTTCTTTGGGCAGCGCGGGGCTCTGTCAGCACCGGACCCCCACCTGCACCTTCAAGCGGCCGCTCCACCTCACACGCAGGAGCGCCGGGTAGGCTCCCGCTGCTCCTTCTTCTTCTCTGGCGGCATCAGGCGGGACTGGGCAGTAGGCGGGGCTCTACCGGGCACGGGAGCCCCGCGGACCTCACCTGCTCAGTCTCGGCCGCCTCTCTTCGACCTGCACTTCTCCCTGCCACCCCGGAGCGCGGGGTGGGCTCCCTTCCGCTTCCGGTCTTCGGGGGTGGGACTTCCGGGTCGCCGCGGGCAGAGCGGCGGCCCACAGGGCACTCCTCGGCGATCCGGGCAAAAACGAGGGGTAGGCTCCCTCTTCAGAGACGCGGTATATACCCCCGCCAAATAAATAAATAACACAGAGTAAGCTCCGTTTAGAGGCACAACACGCAGGGTGGGCACCAGCTTGTAATTAAAGATGTACAATAAGCGGGATGACACCCGTAATTGCTGCCGAACAGGGGACTCCTCAGAGAGGGGGGCTGCAGCACAATGCTGCTCAGCCCACGCTTCTCCTGTCCCGGGGAATTTAAGGACAGCGCTTCCAGGCACTGGAAGAACAGAAGTCCAGGGCAAGTCCTTCAGGAAGTGGGGGGGGGGCAAGGCTGGGCCCAGAGCCAGCTCACAGGGTCCTCCTAGGCAGGGAGGCAATCCCCAGTGGCGGTCCTCCTGGCGCCCAGCAGCAGCAGCAGCCCCCCTCAGGAAAAGGATCCCGGAAGAGAACAGATTGTGAGGGGACCCAGCCCCTTTTTATCTTACTAAATCCTTTGTCTGGCTTCAGGGTGAGGGGGCAAAACCAGTCGCAGCTGGTTTGTGAGCACTCTTGATGTGCTCAGCCCCTCACTCTATTCACTGGCAGGGCTAGGGTCGTTAGACGCATCACAGGGGGCGGAGCCAGCATTGTGTGGGGAAAGCCCAGCCCTATTCAGGACCCAGGTGCACCACTCCCTCACATCACACATGCTAATCTCAACACTCAACACCGGGCAGACCCATCATGACTCATGGAGCCTGGCACCCCAGCCAGCTCCAGCCAATCACATGCCAGCACCTTTACAGCACACGCACAGCCATGTCTAGAAGTGGCACTTCCACACTAGACACATACACGCTGCATACATCATTGCGCAGCATTCAATCACACAAGTCCACACATACCAGACTCGCGCCTGCACACCCCACGCATCAGGAACTACCAGGGACACATACATTCCCCATGCATTCCTATGGGAGGGCAGGCCTATCTCACCACACGCACTCAGAGTGCGCATGCACTTTCCACTGGGACACAGTGAAAGTGCGCAGAAACCAAAAATCACCATCACCAGGTCACCACTAAAAGCAAAAAGTTTAGGGGTGAACCTGCCAGAAGGGCCAAGTCGAACATGTACTTTCACCCCCATGGCGTGGTTTGCTTCCCAACCTCAGGTGTCTGTCATTCTATTGAAGTTGCTTCCTCCATTCATGCACTACGGTGTTTGAATTGCCATCTTTTATCTGACTAGACTTGTGCTACCTTCTAGGACGCCATGCCGTGTCTTTAGTTGTGATCAGCAGTACTCTTACTGGGAAGGCGCAGGACTTGTGTAGGGGTAGAGCAGAAGGCATGGTAATTAGGAGTGAGTGGCAGGGGCATAACCCGCTCATTGCGGAGTCAGAGTTTTTCGCTGAAATCTGCGCTCCCAGCAGAGCACGGAGTTGGCAAAAATCCGAAAACTCCCCTGACAGAGAGTAGTTGACCACCCACCACTAATCCTGAGGCAACCAAACATCAGCCTAAATGAAATCTTAATCCTGGCAAGATCACACAATTTGTCCACAGCCCGAGCCAATGAGCTGGATCTAGCCAAACCCTGGAGAAGGCCACAACCTTCATGGTCAAATGAGCCGATGCCGTCCGGACAAAGGGCAAGGGTGACACCTTTAAGCGGCACAGATTCCCATCCACGAGGCTGAGATGTGTGTACTGTGGATGAGAAGAACACTCTGTCAGTGAGTGCCCAGCACAAGGCTGCAGGTGCTCCAATTGCGGGATCAACAATCACTTTGTGTCAGCCTCCCAAAGAAAGCTCAAAAACAGGAACTCTAAGGAAAGTAAGTCAGCGTCGAAAGCCGTATGTCAGCTATCATTGACAAACTTAACACACCAGGATGACAAAAAGCCTACGTTGAGGTAGAGCCGCTATTTGAAAGACTCCTCTTCCGAAGAAGAAGAGTAAGAGACATTCCTCATCTCGCTCACAAGGGAATTATGTCGCCACCAGAGACCACAACCCACATGCATTGTCCGGGTTGCTGGGTCTCAAGTAAAAGCCATTATTGACACTGGAGCCATACTTAACATAATGGGAGTTAAACAATACAACTGTCTTCGACCAAAACCCCTGCTGGTCCAGTCACACACCAAGATTTTTGCATACGGACGTCAAATGCCTTTACCCCTCCAAGGGCGCATGTCTGTACCAGTGCAATCCAACGACCAAGCAGTCATGACAATATTTCATATCATCAACAAAGAAGCAGACACGTTGATTGGTAGACACACTGCAGAAGATCTTGGCCTTGTGTCTTTTTCAAAGGTGTAAGGTTGCATCAAGTCGATTGATTACCCAAACTATTTAAGGGGCTGTGGTGCCTCAAGTACCCTGTGCTAAAACTACACATTGACCCAGCAATGTCACCAGTGGCACTTCTTCACCACCCCATCCCATTCTATCTCCGACCACTGGAAGAGAGAACCTGAGAAGCTCGAGGAACAGGGAGTATTAGAAAAAGTGTCTGGACTGATTCCCTGGGTCTCCCCGATGGTAATTTAAGAGAAACCAAAACAGGAAAGATACACCAGTGCATCGACATGCGACCACACGAATCGTGCTATCAGGCGGGAGCGCCAGATAACACCCACCATGGATGACATAATAGCCAATGTCAAAGGCTCCTGATGGTTCTCAAAGTTGGATTTGAATGCAGGCTATCACCAACTACTACTAGCTGAGGAAAGTAGGTACATTACCACCTTCGGCACGCACATGGGTCGGCGCCACTACAAGCGTCTAAACTTTGGAATATCATGAGCTGTAAAGTATTCCAGAATGCAATATGGGAGACCTTATCTGGACTACCAGGCATCTTGAATGTCAGTGATGACATTCTCATACACTCTGCCACAGCAGCAGAACACCACAAACATATTTGAGCCACCCTGAAGTGACTATGTGAGCATGGAGTCATGCTGCATAAGGAAGTGCCTATTCTTCAAATCAAATATAGAATTCTTCAGATATGTCTTTAATCAGGATGAATATTAGTTGACCACCCAAGTCGCAAGCAATCAAGCAAGCACCAGTGCCAATCACAGTGTCGGAAGTGCGAAGGTACCTGGGAATGGCCACATATTGCGGGAGATTCACTCCTGATCTCACCAGCCTGGTGGAGCTGTTAAGAGCCCTCACAAAGATGGACGCCAAGTGGGTCTGGGGCTGTCAGATGGAAGATGCTTTCTGCAGAGTCAAAGATGCCCTCCTCTACAATGCTACACTGGTGTACTTTGACCCAGAGAAGCACACCAAACTACTAGTCGATGCCAAACCTGGTTCCATTCCAATCATTCCAAACTTAACCCTAACAAAACCGAAATCATTCTCTTCTCCCCTAAAAATAACCCTCTCCCCGTTCAATCCTGTATCTCGGACCTTAACGCACTCAACTGCTCACTCACCCTGTCCAACTCCGTCAAATCTCTTGGTATTTCTATCGACAACACTCTAACCCTTAACGTCCACATCAAAAACTCTGCTAAAGGAGCTCTCTGCACTCTCCGTCACCTCAAGAAAATCAAACTCTTTATACCTACCGATGACTTTAAACTTGTAGTTCAATCGCTTGTCCTTTCACGTATGCTCAACCTTGCAGCCAGGCTCATCACAGACTGCAAACGATTCGGTCATATATCCCCAGCTCTCAAATCTCTTAAATGGCTCCCAGTTGAAGGCAGATCTGCCTACAAAACTGCCTGCATTACTCATAAAGTCCTCCACCAAAACACTCCGGAGTACCTCTCCAAGAAACTCCTCATTGCAGGCACCACACGACCTCTGAGAAGCACCAACACCCTCCTTCTAATCCCACCACTGCATAAAAAGAAATCCACACAATCACGCTCCTTCTCTGGTAATGCCCCTATCATCTGAAATGCCCTCCCAAAAAACCTGCGCTGTAACCCCTCCTATTTCAGCTTAAAAAAAGACCTAAAAATTCACCTCCTCAATTATTATGGGGATCATAACCTGTGACCTGCACTTAATCTCCAATTCACCATGTTATTTAAGTTCAGTAATATTTGTCCATTTCCTGAACATCCTCTTACAAACTACTTAATTTGTATAGTTCTTGCCCCTATTAATCTATTTGAATTGTATATTTCGCAGTTTGTTTTCATTATCTTTTATCTACTTGTATGGCATGTTTGACCTAATTATTATTGGGGGTCATAACCTGTGACCTTCACCTGATCTCCAATCATCATGTTTTATTTGTTCAGTAAATATTTGTCCTTTTCCCGAACATCACCTTCCTAATTACTTGAAGTGTTTAGCTTTTGCACCTATATATCTATCTTGAGTTGTATACTTTGCATATTGTTTCACTATCTTTTTACACCATGTTTATGCCATGTTTGCTTTATATTATCTTCTCATGTAAAGCGCTCTGATACCTCCGGGTGTGGACAGCGCTATATAAAACTTTTAAAATAAATAAATAAAGAATAAAATAAAGTCCAGTAGGTCTGAGGGCTGTACTTGCTCAAGAGCAGGAACTAGGTCAAGTGGATAGCGTTGGCATAAGCCAGAAAAGCGCTGACACCAATTAAAGCACGCTACGCTCAAATCGAGTGGCATTTCCTGGTGATCAAGTGGACATGCAGACACTTTTGCTTGTATTTGAGCGGCCAGCCATTCAAAGTTATCATGGACCACGAGCCTCTCGTCCTGCTGTTCCATCTGTTGGTTCCTCATCCACCCCCAAAAATTGAGTAATGGGCAATCCAGTTACAGCATAACCAAATGAAGGTGGTCTATGGTCCAGGATCCAAAAACCCTGCTGATTTTCTCTCTCGTCCCCTGATAAATTCCAGCACTCCAGGTGAGAGCCAAGGCACCAATGCAGTGGAGGACTCTGTCCACATGATCATGAGCACTGCATGTCCCCGAGCTCTGAGCCTTGAAGACATCAAAGAGGCAGCCAAAACAGACCCAGTCATCAACTGAGTGAGGACTGCTGTCCAGAATAGGACGTGGTGGAATTTCCTTCAAGGCGCTAATGACTGGCCTGAGGACAACAAAGAGAGCTTGGAATCCTTCAACGAGAATCTTGAATCGTCATCTCAGCCACCCTGAGACACCTTGTGAAACAATTGGCACATGGAGGGCACCAAAGCACCACGAAGATGAAGTCCCAGATGAGGGGAAAGGTGTGGTTCCCCGGACTTGAGGACATTGTTAAGAAAGTTGTCTGCAAGTGGCCTGCGTGCCATGTGACGAGCACACATGAAAAGCTGGCACCAATAATAACTGAAGAACTGTGCACAGTAAGTACCAAGGCCCAAACTGAGTCTGGATTTCGGGAGTATTGGGGAAGCCCTCACTGTACGACTCACCAAGTTTCCTGGTCTCTGATGTTCAATGGACCTCTCCGGAATACCATCTTCATGTGCCTGGGGTGGGTGCCATCACCTCACGGCACCCTGGAAACCGAAGAGCATCGACAAAGATGCAATGTCCTCACCAGCAAGAGTCGAGGAGCCAAGACCCGCTCGCTCCTACCTGGGGACAAAGTTATCATCAAGGACCATAAACCTGGGTGGAAATTCAGGACGCTGTTTGAACTAGGGATCTGGACAGTCTTAAGAAGTGATGGAACTATGGTGATTATGAGAAAAAAACAAGAAACGGTGGCCAGGAATACATCTTGGTTTCAGAAAGTTGAAATATTGCCTCAACACCCAGGTGAATCTGGTGGAGAAGAAGAAGCTGATTGGCTGAAGTGTGAAGTGTGAAGAAAGCAATGAGGCGGCAGGTATTCCCGTGGGCCGGTGCCAGTTGGATGTTAAGGGGATTCTAGCAGATGTCACGCAATTTAGGCCCCCGGTCCACAATCCACCTAGCTGCATCCACCATCCACAATACAGACTCTGGCCCAATCCACAACCCAGCCAGGGGCTCAAATACTTAGCATGCTGCATCAAATTACCCGTATTCTTCAAAACCGAGTTGGGAAGGGATATAGCAGGTTAAAGGTCCTGCTCTGAAATGTCACCCGGATGTACAGGCATTACATCCCCTGGCCAGGTGTGGTAGAGGCTTTGAAATAAAAGAGAGTAGACCGCTCATGGTCTTACGCCCACTCTGCATCCTTGAGTGTCGGAGTCAGTTGTAGAGGCCAGGGTGTGGGGCCTACATCTTGTGTACCTGTTGGAGTAAGAGGTAACTCGCAACATACTGCATTGGAGAGAAAGGACTTCCGGAAGAATGGAAACGGATTGGACCACTTCGTTTCTCATGGCAATAGGGAAACACAAATCCCTGCAACAGTAGAATAACGAAAAATGATGGACCCCACCCCTTGCAGAATGTGATGAGGGCCCCTGAAACTCCCATAACCTGAATGGGGGGGCTCCTTGATTGGTGGGTGGGTGCGTACTGCGTCGGATGTTGTGCAGGGGCCTGCGTTTCACCCCTGTTTGCTGCTTTATTTTCCATCAATGTTGGCAGGAGGTACAGCCGCAGGGTCAGAGGAAGTGAAAATATGCCAGCATCTGGGAAAATCGTGAAGTGAGAAGTTACCTGAAATCGCCCACTACATCGGAGTAATTAAAAGTTTGCTCACAACTAAATATAAGAAGTTGCCATACATCTTTAGCAGCTTTAATCTTAGCCTAACAGCGGAGAACAGATTGGTTTAGAAATTTACAAAGTCCCAAAAACACCTTTTTCTTAATTGCTCAATTTTATACAACGGTGATGCCCCCAGCCACCTTTTCGACACAATGAAAGAGTCCCAATTTGCTTGTTAAAACGTCTATATAATTAAGTATTAAACCGATAGATTAAAGTAGTTCTATACAAATATATATATCTGGAGTTTTTATTATAGAAATACAAATAAAGTATTCAATGTAACTGGTAAAATATGGGCCAAGAGCCATACTATCTCACGTTACCGTGCAGACAGTTTTATCTTTCTGCAGAATGAAACGAGCATTGGACGTGACCACAAAGGGATTGCTCCAGCGAGCCTCTTCTTCCCTGAAACAATGAAAGCTTGTACTGTATTCGTGCGGTATTCCTCGCCCGAGGGTTGTTGCTGTTTTACAGGCCTTGTGTACACTTTCTTTGTCTAATATTGAGCGACGCAACGCGAGGTTATTCCAACAGCACGTTGCAGCGAACACAAAGAGCAATTGTTAACAGTAGTCCATTTCTAATCATATTTTCTGTTTAATTTGAGTCAGCAAACAGAAACAGGATCATTGAACCACTGCAAAACATTTCCAATGAGAAACTGCTCTCTGCAACCTGCTGCACAACTAGACGTCCATTTTACTTCTTAATGGGACAGATGTCTAACAATAACATTCGAATAGGGGAGGTGTTCCTGCACAGTTGCTGGCTGTCACTTAGTCGATGCGCAATCACCTTTAATACCCACCGTGTCGCTGATAAGGATAAAGATTAAAACTGTTTCTATACCTCTGACTGACGCGCACTGGAATGCAGCGACGCTGCCTGAGGGGCAACCGTGGCTCTTAATGCACAGAGGAACATTGTCATCTGGAGAGTGCCGTGGCGCACACTTTGACAGTAGAGGCAGAAGGGTATTTGGCGAAGGCAGCATTCAGTGATTATGATAACAAACACCTGGATATCTTTCACTCACTGAGGTAGGGTTCACGGCACATGTCTTCCGAGAATCGGCTCTTGACTGAACAGGTTCGGGAATAAGTTTAACGAAAAAAAATAAAAAAATACAGGCCAGGCCTGACGTTCTTCCGCCCACGTTCAGATGTTCGTCTCCGCTCTCCTAGCTTGTTTGCAAAAGCTAGTCTGCAGCGGAAATACTATTTTCTTTTCAGCCAGCGGTAGCCCAGTGCCTGGCTCTCTGTTCTGTGCTTCTGCAGGCTCACCATTGAGCTGGCTGGGTCACGTGACCTTGGGTGGGCGTTGTGGGGGTTATCTGCGCAGGTCTGGTGCCACCTGGTTGACAGACAGCCAACCGAGAGCTCAGCCCTGATAATGCCAGAACCTCAGAGTCAAGGTTTTTTTGGTTGACTTTCAGTCTGCCACTGCAGAACATGCGGGCCCCCTGAAGGACTGGGGGATCCCTGGAGGAATCAGGACCCTCTGCACTTGCAGGGGCCTGCGTTTCGTGCCTTGAAGCCTATGCAAGTCTTTCGATCTGTGTCAGTGTGCCTGTGTGTTAGGTTGCCTATCGTTAAGTGTTCCTGTCATATTGCTGAGCCTGCATACCCATGTGTTATTAGGACTGCTACGCCCCTATCTATTGTAATCAATACTAGTTGTGATTGCAGATAGGCCCCAATGTCGAACAAGGGATTTACCTTGGGTAGAGCTTGCCAATCTAGGGTCTTCAACCTCCCCTGTTTTGTTGCTCAGATCTTATGGCAGAATGTTGCTAAGGATAAAGAAGCCTGTTTTTCGGAGGCGTGGTGTAGCTGTCCATGCAAAGTCAACTGGAATGGCGAGCAAAAACACGATGGATTTAGGCCCAGATCTCTGTACTGGGGTAAATGTATGACATTGTTCTGCATTCTGTCCATCAATTGTTTTTTTATGCAAAGTCAATGTCATATGTCACTCTCTGCCCTCGGGTATCTACAGAAGCTTAACACCGGCACCTGTAGCCCCTGAGGCACAGGGGCCCCCAGCCCTTTAAGGGGCCCCTACTCAGTCACAGGCCAATGAACATCTGTGAGTTGTGTGATACTCGGGCCCCTCATCACATTCGGCGGGAGAGACCACCATTTTGCGTTACACCAGTGTGTCTCTACAAGGGTCCATGTGCAAAATCTAAACTCCTTCCAGGCCATGCATCTACCAGATATAGGCAAGAATCTCAGGCCTGGAAGAATTCCAACCCTTCGCTTTGCTGCTGTTAAGGGTAATGAGTCATGGATGTGGTTATGAGCGAAGATTAGAGGGTTTGAAGTGAAACTTGAAATGAACATCAGATAATCGGTACCATGACTCACAGTTTTCACCAAGGCAGAATGCATTGGCTTTATAATTATCTCTGTTTAGCAGTTTTTGCGTAGCTGCCTCAATTGCACAGGTTCCAAGTCACCAAGGAGAACAAATTCAATAGGAGACTTGTGCCAGAAATGTTAAATTATTCACGTTATAGTGCAGAAGAAATTCCTGAGGCAGCCAGGGTAATGCCTGTTTCTTTTTCAGTAGCAAATTGTTTTGCTGCATTGCTGGAATATAATTCATGATTCTGTATATGTCAAACAAAGTTCTTGCCAGACAAGTATGAGTATCCAGACAACCGCTGGATACTTATCGAGCACGGAGATTGCTGATGGACTTTGTCCCGCCTGGAGATTTTTGAATAATTCTACATCTCCCGTTTTCAGAGCATTGTTTGACATATACTGAATCATGCATTCTATACCAGAGCACATCTCTGCAACATAGGAACCTACAGGTCCACTATCCTGGGCACTCCACACGATTTTTCAAGGTGGACAGAGGCTGTCTCCCCCAGTCCTGATGGACCCCCCCCCCTCCCCCCCCCCCCCCAAGGATTCAAATTGCCTGCATACATCCTTGGGGTCGAAACGTCGACGGTTGTTTCCTTGTGCCCACGAACTGTCAACAGGGATTGATCTACTGTGACATAAAAATACTGTGGTTTTTCATTTATGTTATGCCTTCATGATGGCTGGATAAGCTACTGTTAGTTGTTGATGTATATATTGCACATTGCCCTTCCTTTATCTTCAACCCTCATCAGCGCTCCTCTACTTTCCTCCCATGGAGCACTTTCTCATGATTATGTAAACATTCGTGCTGCCTTTTCAATTTGAATATGTTGCTCTATGACAATTTATGTATTTATTTATTTATTGCATTTATAGAGCGCATCTATCACCTAAAAGGCATCCTGGCGCTTGCAGACTCAAGACAGCAATAAGAAAGGAGGGGGGTAGCGGACTAGAGTTTAGGGAAGAGAAATGTTTTCAATCTCCTCCCGAACAGGAGGAGATCGTACGTGTGTCTGATCTCAGCCGGGAGAGCATTCCACAATTTCGCCGCGGCTACGCCAAACGATCTTCCTCCTCCTTTGATTTTCTTAAACCGAGGTATTGTCGCCAACCTAGCAGAGGAGGAGCGTAGGCTGCGGGCTGGAACATACCATCTAAATTTTCTTTGTAGGCCAACAGGACGTAGATCATGCATACATTGTTACATTTGATTTACCAAAAGGTGATGTTTGACTACATGTTAACATTTCTACCACTGTGACCACTTAATTGTGTACTGCATTTTACCCAGGTCCAGTGGATATTTGGGTTCCCCCATTGTCCAGTAACTTAATTTGTAACGGAGCAGGTACTGGGGCCCAACATTTTTCTCAAAAGCCCACAGTGGGTGCAACAAAATGTCAAGCGTGCGAAATACCAAAGCAGTGTAATTGTTACACTCCAAAAGAAGTCCAGAGGTAGCTATGAAGTTGGTTACAGTTAAGAATTTTATTAAGCTCAGTTACAGGATGGTAAGTAGGATAATAAGTTCAGTCCCACCAAGAGCAGCATCCTTGTTGCTCAGGAAGCTGCTCAGCCCACACACTCCAACTGTCTGTTGCTGGAGCACACCAGGCATTCTAGCATTCCACTACCTCATCAAGCATTCCAACATTCCACTCACACACACCACATCCATACTGGCTGAGCTGCAGGGAACAGGTAACTAAGGGAAAGGATGCACAGTGAGCATACAAGTCACAACACGAGTCTTGATTCTATCTCCTGTCTCTTTCATCCACAACCAGACATCCTCTGCCCTTTTTCTTTACTCCTCCAGGTTCATTTTCATCTCTTCGTTCCTTCTTCCTTTGTGGTTTACTCTCTCTTGCTCTGTGTCGAAGCTGGATGAGCAACAGTAAGTGCAGTTCCCCAAGCATAAATACCAGTCCCCAAAAATGTGTGCTGGTGAGTCCCATTTGCAACAACCGCCTCAAAATAAGCATTGGACTAGTCAAACTTTCTACGAATCTATGTGGTAAGCTTTTAATTTATTTGTAATGTAGTTGAAGCTTTTAACTATTGAGTAAGCTGTTAGTGTATCTACAAATAACAAGCATTTGCAAATCCAACAGGTCTACTTATGTGAGGGCTATTTGCTTTGTCGTTGTTTTTTTTGTACAGACCTGTGGCTGCTGTGCAGCATGGCAGAAAGTTAGAGAAAATAACACCGGCCTTGTAATAGTACTTTGTTTCTAACTTTTAGCCATTCTGCACTGCAACTGTGTGGCACTGCTGCACAAAATGGCTAAAAGACATCGACAAAGCAAACTCTGTCGGACAGGCAAGATCTATTTACTTTGCCAATGCTTGTTATTTCCTTCTTTCCCTCTTTATTCGCTGTGTCTGTGTCTCTTGCACTGCCTTTCATTTTCTTTGGCTCGCTAATCCTTGAGCTGAACTTCAAAAAAGGGTTTCTATTCAACCAATGCACCCCCCATTATCTAGCCATTGCATGCATGGTGCAAGGTTTGCGCTTGATTGCAGACGAGGAGCAACCCTTTACTAAAATCACAAGTACAAAACACACGGACAACAGCCATTACATATAACAGGGCAGTGCTTTTGGAGCTTAGTGACACTTTCAACGAAACATTTTCAGCCAATTATTTTTACACATGATATATATATATATATATATTACAGATACATATAAATGTGATATTTATATAATAATACAATATATAACATGTAGTAATATTAAAACGTTTTATTATTTCGACCCCATAATTTCCAGATTGCTAGTAAAGTAAGTAATATTTAACACCAAGGCCCTGATTAAGAGTTTTTGGCAGAGCGTGGGGGCAGTGGTGCAAACCGCTGCGCCAAAGCTTGCGTCTCCCGCCTGCCAGATTACAACTTTTTTGTAGTCTGGTAGGTGAGTGGCGTGGTGGTCCCATGGTGGTGCCTCCTTTAAAGGCGGCAGTGCCATTAAAAAAGGCACCGCAGGTATGATTGTGGAGGCCAGGGGTGATTGCTTCTCCTGTGTGCATTCGAAGCAATCAGGAGGAGAGTACACTTATACACACAGTCTGTAACAGACTCTCCTTAGATCGTTTCTGGAGGGGGGTTTTAAATTGTCTATCAGAGGTGCTGGGTTGGGATCTCCCTCGCTCGCCGAAGCTTGCTCTGCTGCATGTCATGGAGGGGATAGGAGGCAACATTTATAAACGACATTTAATGCTGTTGGGCCTTACCCTGGCGAAAAGGTACATAGCTAGGGCGTGGAAGGCACCGAGGGCCCCTTCAGTAAATGCGTGGAAGAATGATCTGGACTTTTGTATGGGCCTGGAGAAGCCCATCTTGATTGCCAGGGGTGCCCACACAAACACTTAAAAATCTGGAAACGGTGGGCTGCCTATTGTGGACTTCTGTTGGAACCGGCTGCGGGGGCAGGGGATCACCCTTTGAGGTGACACCAACTTTAATGCTGAGAACCGGGGAGTACCGTGCCATGGAATGTTCTGATGGGCAGACCCTTTACTGTATCCAAATTATCTGGTTAGGCTGTGGGTGTATAGTGCGATCGGGAGGGGGTTGGCGGCGGGGGGGGAGTTGGACTTCATTTGCATTATCATTCTATCTCCTGTGTTTTAAATTGAAATGTCAAAGTACATTTTTCTTATGATCTAATTGTGCAGTGGTCTCTGGGGTACAGAGCCCTACAAAATATGTGTAACTTGACAAATAAAATATGTTTTAAAAAAAAAGGCACCGCAATTGGACCGCACTACAAGGTTCCTGCACGGCATGAACTTGAAGGTCCATGCCATGCAGGAACCTAAGTGCAGGCACACTGGAGGCACATGATATGCCCCCTTGTGTTCATCTACATATGTTTGAGGCACAGGGTGGGCAGTAGGGCCCACTTTATGTCCCCTCTGCCTGGCTTTTCATGGCAGTGGAACCGCCATGAAAAGCCCGGCCGAAAGTAAATTCGTAATATGTTTGGCGGGATCATGGCGGTCCTGCTAAGCATATTGCAGCCTCTGACCACTGCTCCTACACCAGGCACGGCGGTTTCCTGGTGGAGACGGCAGTCTCAGAGCGGTTTGACTGCCTGAATCATAATCGGAATATCGGACCTGGATCCGCCACCGTTGTGCCACCAAAAGTCTGGCGGTCCTCTGACTGCCAGACTCGTAATAGGGTCCAAATGTTTTAGCCTGGAGTATTGGTGGTATTAATCCAGTTCCTTGTTTTTAAAGAGGGCGGAGGGTACTGACAGTTTACTGTTATATGAAGTGACATCACTAAGTACCCTGATGTCTTACTTGAATATTTTAACAGATCCAGCGATACCCAATAACAAATCACCATGGAATACTTACAAATTATTGGTCCCACACATGTCACATTTGTGGCTTCTTCTCACCAAGAACACAAAGCTCTAGTCTTGGATTTTCTTATTGGTCCAGAATAGTGTAATTCAGTAGTGTAGTTCGGTTATTTTCAAGAATGGGTATTAAGTCTATCACTTCCAGTATGCATGGGGGTCATTAAATGAGATGACCAGCACTGGATTGAGCTTGTTGATACAGACTTATCTTGTAATAGTGTGTATTGGAGAGAGGCAGGGATGCACCTGAGACACTGATAAGTAGTTGGAATCTGATACCCCAGTTTTGGATGACAGAAGGAGATGAGAGTAGGAAGGTTGAGCTGTGTTTGCACCACAGTGCTGCAAGGGGTAGTGGATGTTGTAGGGTTTTAAATGGCATAGTATCTACTTTTTATCACAGTGCCTGACATTTCTTATAACAATTTCAGGTCCATTTGACAAGTGGCTATGGTTTGCCATGTTTTCCTAGTAGCTGCTGGTAGGCGATCACTGGCTAGGTGCCCATGATAGCTAAAAGTAATTTTAGAGCACCCATTAGTGGATGAAAATGGCAATGTAAGTAACAAAGGCAAGGCAAGGGAGAGGAAAGGATGTGATGTTACAGCAAGAGCTGTCAATTTTGGAACTGGGAAACCAGGTTTGAGGTTTGGCGTCAGCTCAACTCCTATGATTCTGAGCAAATCCCTTAATCTCTCTGTGCCTAAAAGAAAATGAATGTGACCGTGTGTAATATCACTGGTGCTTATGTTAATCACTCCAGTAGCTCAGACCGATTCATAAAGAGTGAAGTTATTTCTTCAGTAAGTAGTGACAGACGCATTAAAATGGCAAAGCCCTCCTTTCAGGGAAATAATAATAGTCCACACATACACATTTTACAAGTTAAATTCAGAGTTCACGAGTCTCACCTTGCCCTGACAACACATCTCAGTCTGATAGAGAGGGTTGGCGATGCAACAACAATGCGGAAGGGGAAACAACAATACAAAAGTACAATAAAAAATGTACCTTAATCTTAGAGCGAGCAGCAAATGAATGCACATAAAGAAATGAATCATTATTTGGTCCATGCTCCATCAAAGGGTCAAACACATGAAGATGAAGTGAAACGTGCCCATGCTAACCAATGACGAGCAAGGAAATGAGAGTGACAATGGTAGGTTATGGGCGAAATCTAAGTCCCCTCTTATGTAAACAAAATATTTGACAAGTGCTGTATCAGGTGAGACCTAAAAATCACTCCAGCATTTAATGCCACTGGTGACAAAGGAATAGCTGCCAACAGGTGGAAGAAAGAAGGAGAAGGACCTCGCAGTCTCAATGGAATCCGAAAAGGAACAATAATGTAGCACTCATCTAGCTGTTCGCTCAAACCCCTAACTTCAGTGTTGTAGAGCAGATGCTATGTGCATTCTAGAGTTTTTTTTAACTATAGGATGATCTGTGCATCGAGATGTGAATAGTTGCAATGCACCAGAGTGGAGCCATATCTGGATGGATAAGTGCAGATAATTGCTAAAGATCTACATGCAGAAGAGTATTATTCCACAGAGACATTTGAGTAATAAGAAAGAAGATTGCTACAATTGACAGTGTAAATATAAACAGTCTCCCCTTGGCAAAAAATCTAGTATAAAAGGCAAGAGCATTGGACTTAGTCAATTCCTGAGGAGGGTTATAGAAGAATTTGGCATTGTTCAAAAGTTTACTGGATCATTAAAAGCCTTCTACATAAACTTCATAGACAGGATATGGATAAATTAGAGCCTATCCCATCTTTTAAAGGTGAGGAGGAGCCTAACGTGAGACCAAGATGTCCGCGTAGGAGTTCGGCTCCGCCGACCTCCCTTTCCAGCCACACTATCCTGATAATAATCCTGCAGCTGAGTCCCACTCCCGGACTTGGTAGGAGAAGCGAAGCCCCTGGCTGCTTTTCCGGACCGCCTGCGTTGCCCGGTTCCGGAGATACATCCCCCGACGATCTGCGGCCTTGCATCGTCTGGAGCCGGGGACTCGGATGAGTGTGGAGTCTGCCGCTAAATGCACAAACATCGGGGCCGCAAACCGGAAGTCAACGGTCCAGCCCGGCAGTTGACCCGAAGTTCCCACAAAATCTCGACATGCCCTGCGGAGTGTGCGAGATAGGCGGGGCGATATCGGAGAGACCCAGGCGCTGGGTGCCTCACCCGAACAGCCCCATGAGTTGAAGAGTGGGGCCGCCCTGTGTAGCTGCGGAGCGCTGCGTTCCACGGCGGCGGACTGAAATGGATTGGGCGACCTGATGGCCTGGAGAGCAGTGGATTGGCGAAGCTGGCCCCAGTGTGACTCCTCTGCCCGCCCTGCACCGCCGTCTACTTGAGGAGCTGCAAATGTGCGCAATTGGTGCGGGGGGGGTGCGCACCATCCGCACTGCTTGAGGGACGGCTCTGGAGACACATTGACACAGTGCACTCTGCCCTGCCGTGGTGCGATCAACCGGCTGTTAAGGGTGTCGAGTGGAGTGTGCATTTGTATGACGCCGCAAAGCTGATAAAGCCCTTGGAGGACCTAATCATCCTTCAGACCGACTCTGGGTGTCAGGTGAGGAGTCCGATGGCTGTGGGGGCAGCGGAACTTTTGAATTAGTGTGGCCTGGCCCCACCTGGGATAGCTGTGTCTCGCAAAGGGTCCCCAGCGGAACTGAAGAGGGCCCAGTAGGCGGGGGAGGATGCAACAGTCACTCCCACATTGATGGATCTCATGGCAGCCATAAACGGGGTCCAGGCGTCTCTAGGCCAGAAGATGGAAGCTTTAGATAACAAACTGGACATGGTCACGATTGAGGTGGGGCTGATACGGGCGGATATAACAAAGGCGAGTGAGAAAGTGAAATCAGTTGAAATTAAGACGGCCAGCCTAGTCGACGATGTGGCATTGCTGCAGCAAGAGGTGCGTGACCTTAAGGCCTTAAGAGCCCTTATGGATCGCAAACTCGATGAATATGAGGGAAGGGCCAGGCGGAACAATATTCGCATTCTTGGGGTGCCCGAAAAATCAGAGGGCCAAACACCAGATCTGTTTGTTGAAGACGTTGTCCTCAACCACCTCAAGCCTAAGGGTCAGAGTAACTTTTTCACAATCGAACGTGCGCATAAAGTGCCAGGGGGGCCCCCCTCGCCCTATCATTGCGAGGGTCCTGAACTTCCGAGACAGAGATGTGATCTTGCAGGCGGCACGAGCGGGGACCCCCTTGCGATACGAAAATACAACACTCTCCTTTTTCCCAGACTTCACTCTAATGGTACAGAAACATCGGCAGAGCTTCCTGTCGGTGAAAAAGAAACTCAGGGACAAGGGACTAAAATACGCTATGATGTTTCCGGCCCGCCTCCGGGTGGAACTTAACGAGAAGGCCTGGTTCTTTGATAACCCTGAGGTGTCATCGGACTGGTTGGAGGGTGTGCACTTGAGCGAGGCGGAGGACCGAGATCGAGGTGGAGCTGATGAACAATAGGACTACACATAATGAAGGCCGTGGGATTTAAGCTGTAGTATTGTATGGTCGGGAGGTGGGGTGGGTCCACAGCAAAAATCTTGATTGGACCTGGTAAATTAGAAATTACTGTGGACTGACCTTGATTTGAAGAAGTGTGTAGAGAGGCTGGGGGGTGGGGCGGGGTGTTTTTAGGCCCTCCTTCCTTTTTCTACCTTTGGTTAGTTTGTAGATTAGTGTTTGGGCGACAGGCACACTGCTAGTTGGGGATGGGCGTTAGCCATATGCAGGGAGGGGGGTCGGGGTTTGAGAGTAGGGGGGTTTATTGACATTGAGATTGCATCGTTTGCAGTTATAATTGCAATTCGGTTATATGTTTTTATTGCATCTGGTGACATAGCTATGATCACATTGTTTCCTAACCACCATAATGTCTGCTGTTAGACGGGGATCGGGGATTAATGTACTCAGAAGGGGATGGTAAACCAGTTGATTAGGAGACATTCCCCAGATGTAGTGTAGTGTTGCTGCAGGAGACACATCTAGTAGGTAATCGTTTCATGGCCCTGAATAAGGGGGGTCATAAACTGGTGGCTCATGCCGGATTCACTACGGGGTACACAGGGATGGGTATCTTAGTGAAAAGCTCCTTTCCACTGGCCATACAAGCCACATGGGCCGATCATCGAGGCAGATATATCGGCGTATCGGGGCTGTGGGAGGGGAGAACTGTTACCTTCGTGTCTGTCTATGTTCCATCAGGCCTGCAAACTGACACTTTCCGTGACTTAGGTGCGATATTCCTAACACTGCCCATGGGTTTACTGGTGATGGGCGAGGACTTCAATGCGGTGATAGATGGTGGTATAGATAGACACCCAGCCCGAACTCTAAAACCGTCCCAGAGGTGGCTTTTCGACTTCCTAGAAACAACTGGGCTTACTGATGGCTGGAGGTTGAAAAACCCCAGCGGGATACACCACACGCACGTGCCCACCGCACACCACACCCTATCCAGAATAGATGATATGCACTGATACCAGCGGCTCAGGCGGCGATGGTCCAAGAGGTGCGACACCTGGATAGGGGAGTCTCTGATCACTCACCGATCTGGCTCTGGATGGAAGTCGGCCAACTCGACATAGGTAGAATACCCCCCATAAATGCATGCCACTTAAGAGACGCCGCCACTAAGACTGAAATCGTTACGAGCACGGAAAGATGTTTTCAGGATAATGCGGGCTCTGTAGACTCGACACTGACCCTGTGGGAGGCATACAAAACGGTCATTAGAGGGGAGGTCCTATTATTAGTTGCAGGGAAAAAGAGGGAAAGCCGGGCCGGAGTAGATCGGGCGGAGGTGACCAGGATGGAGATTGAGGTATCCAGAGATGTGACCCCCGAGGGCACGCACCGATTGAAACTCCTCCAGGATGAATATAGGGGCCTAACCAGAGATAGGGCCAAAGCACAGCACACAGACACTCAGAGCAGGATATATGAGCACGGTGACGAAGCAGGTAAATTGATAGCGTGGTTAGAGAGAGGGGAGTTGGTGTCGAGGCTGGTGCCGGAATTGCAGATAGGCGACTCAGATAGGACAACTGACCCAAAAACCATAGCAAATGAGTTCTCTGACTATTATTGTTCAGTGTATACATCCGCAGGGGTCTACACAGAGGCAGATAATGCGGCCATGATAAATGACATTCGTATGCCCGCCCTGTCGGAGGAAGATTGGGACTACCTAGATTCCCCTCTCACTAACGATGAAGTGGCGCAAACCATTAGAGGGGTACA
Source organism: Lissotriton helveticus (assembly GCF_964261635.1). Lineage (NCBI taxonomy): Eukaryota > Metazoa > Chordata > Amphibia > Caudata > Salamandridae > Lissotriton > Lissotriton helveticus. The sequence goes on along the minus strand of NC_136067.1, from coordinate 305,000,299 downwards.
CTCCGGGAAGGCCACTGGCCCGAACGGAATCCCTATAGAATTATATAATTTGAGTGCAAATAGACTTGCTCCATTTCTTTCTGCCATGTTTGTAGAGAGTAAAGAGAGGGGTCAGCTTCCCTATGATCAGCGGGTTGCGAATATTGTAGTTATTCACAAAGTGGGAAAGCCCAAAGCGCTCTGCTCCTCCTACAGGCCCATTTCGCTGCTAAACGCGAGCCTAAGGTGCTGGCGAAGCTCCTCACGATGAGGCTGGCTAAAGTCATCACTACCCTGGTTCATCCCGATCAATCTGGCTTTATGCCACATCGGAATACGGCCCTTAACTTACGAAGGCTGCATGGGATACTAGGCGGCGCCTCGAAGATACTTGAGCCGGCGGTGCTGGTGTCATTGGATGCTACCATGGCCTTTGACAGGGTTGAGTGTCTGTTGGAACTGGCCCTTCTTGCAGGGTCATCCTCAAACTTTTTGCTTCTTCCTCCCTTATTTTTCCTGACCCGTGGCTGTTGGCAATAGGACTCTGCGCACTTTACCACTGCTGATCAGTGCTAAAGTGCATATGCTCTCTGTGTAAATTGTTATTCTGATTGGATATACATGTTTGGCATATTTGTATCACCATGAAGTCCCTAGTAAAGTGCACTGGGTGTGCCAGGGCTGGTGATGACAAATGCTACTAGTGGGCCTGCAGCACTGATTGTGCCACCCACAGGAGTAGCCCTAAAATAGTGTCTAAGGCCTGCCACTGCAGTGCCTGTGTGCAGTTTAGAACTGCCATGTCCTCCTGGTCAGTGTCCCCACTGACCAGGCCTAACCCTTCCCTTTTTGTGCACATCAGTCACCCCTATGGAAGGCCCAAGGTACCCCCCTGGGCAGGGTGCAGTGTATGTAAAAGGTAGAGCATGTACTAGTGCAGGTGACATGCTCTGGTAGTGAATGGCAGCCATTTTCGTTTTTCACTCCTGTAAGGCTATCTTGCTCCATAGGTTAACATGGGGGATGCTGGCTACAGTGGTTAACAGCATTTCTTCCCATAGGAACACGATAGGACATAAGTATCTAGTATCCCTCAACTCAGAATTTAATAACACATCTTTTAGGAAAGGTTGTTTTTAAATCCTGTGTTTGAGAACAGCACTTTTAGAAAGTTGCTGGTCTCTTGTCTGACCCTTCTGTGTGCCTGGGCCTGTTTGTGTATTGACTGTCTGGCTTGAGAGTGACAGGGGCTGGGGATTCCCCAGGAGGCTGGATGAGTCAGCACTAGGCTGAATGACTGCATTTGCAACTGGAGTGGTGGGAGGAGTTAGCACCTGGGCTGAATAGGGCTGTGCCTGCCTTCCACAATGCTGGCTCCACCCCCCTGCTGGGCGGCTGAGGACCCTGCTCCTCACTCTGAAAGGAAAGATGCAGCCAGCAAAACAAAGTATCAGGAACCACCCAGAACTGGTTCAGACCGGGCTCAGGGCCCACATGCACCAAGAGAACAAAGACTTTAGGGGTATAAGTACAGGACCCCTGACAACAGTAAATTAGATCATCCTGGAATCAAGAAGGAACCTCTGCCAAGGAGAAAGCTGAACTGAAGAAGGAAGACTGTCCTGCTGTTGCTCTGCTGGACTGACCTGTTGCTTTGCTGCCAAGGAGAGGGGAAGGACTTTGCGGCTGAGCTGTGTCCCCTGTCTTGAAGGAATCTCCAAGGGCCTGAGTAGAGCTGGCTCCCTGTTTTGAAGTCCCAGGAACAAAAGGACTTCACCCCCAGCTTCCCTGAACTCTGCTGAGAGAGTTCTGTCCTTCCTAGAGTGCTTGATCCAGTTGTGGGGCCTCTGGAAGTTGTACCTGTGCTGGGAAGCTTGAAACTAAGCTTGAGAGACTTTTGAAATTGAAAAGTGTCGCATCGCTCGCTTGCGGAGCGCATCCCCGACAGTGCGAGAAGTTTCCCGCCGCTACGGAGGTCGAGATCGTCCCAGCGCCTGACGCCGCTGCCAGAGACGTCGCATCCTTCGTTTGCGGGACGCACCAGACCGGTGCGGGAGAATGGAACATCGCTGCGAGTGTCGTCGCAGAGCCTGTCGTCGCTGGGTGAAATCGCCGCACCGCTTGCTTGCGGACCGCATCACGTCGCTGCGAGCATCGTCGCAGAACCATCGCATCGAGGAGCTGCGAGAGAGAGGATCCCCGCTGGACCGTGCATCGTCGCCCCGGAGATCGTCGCAGCCCCTTCGAGATCGTCGCATCGTACCTTTGCGAGAACAGACTTCCTACGGAACCTACATCCGGAACCCATACAAGTGGCCTTCCTCCCCATACAGACCGGATTCGTCGCAACACGCCCGCTGCTGCAGCTGGGCTGTCGCAAACGCCTCCCCAGGGTCTCAGGAGCAACGCATCGCTTGTTTTCCACCGCACCAGCTTCTGCTTTTGCAACTTTGTTGCAACTAAAAGGTACTGTGAGTCAACGTGACGCAACTGTGAACTTTTCACGCATCAGTAGAGAATTCTATCGCAACGTAGAGAATTCTATCGCAACCTAAAGAATTTTAACGCAACCTTAAGAACTCTTTTGAAACCATAATCTTGAACTGTGTATATTGGATTTTTGTCGTTTTGGTCTTGTGTAGTTTAGATTAAAATACCTTTATTTTTCTAAACTGTTGTGGAGTCAGTTTGTGGTGTTTTCACTGTGTTACTGTGAGTGTTGGTACAAATACTTTACGCATTGCCTCTGGTTAGCCTAGACTGCTCGTGCCAAGCTACCTAGAGGGTGAGCAGGGGTTATCTCAGAGGGTTATCTCCTTGCCCTGACTAGAAGCAAGGGTCCCTATTTGGTCAGTGGTACCTACCTCTGCCAACTAGAGACCCCCAGTTCTAACAGTGTCCTTACTTGTTGGCAGTCTTGGGGAAGATGGGCATTGGCCCTGAATTCATTAACTGGGTCCGTCTCTTGTATGCAGACCCCCTCGCCAGGGTTGTGGTGAACAATCGTAAATCCGCTGTCTTCTCTTTGAGTAGAGGCACGAGACAGGGGTGTCCCCTGTCCCCACTTCTCTTTGCCCTGGCACTTGAGCCATTGGCGGCATGGTTCCAATGGGACTGGTCGATTAGAGAGCTGCGCTGGACGCCGGACTGGGAGGACAAGATCTCGCTTTACACGGATGATATTCTGCTTTCCCTCACCTCTCCAAGGGAATCATTGACCTGTTTTTTAGATGTCCTTACCATATTCGGCAGGTATTCTGGTTTCGCAATTAACTGGTCGAAGTCAGTGCTGTTTGTCCTTAGTGGAGATCCTCCGGCGGTCCCTAGTTCCTGCCTGTTACAAATTGAGCTGTTAGGATTTCGATACCTCCGCATCTATGTGACGTTAGACACGAAGATGAGATATGCCAATAACTTAGGCCCCCGCTGGCCCGGCTTGGGAGAGATGTGGCGAGGTGGAAGGCGCTACCGCTCTCCCTTCTGGGCAGGGCGGTGCTCTTCAAGATGATGGCCCTTCCCCAATTCCTTTACGCGCTCCAGAACACAATGGACCTGGTGCCATTGTCCTACTTTAGGGAAATTGAGGCCCTTCAGCGGCAGCTCCTTTGGGAGGGCAAGCCTCGCATCGCCTTTTCTAAACTCTCTCTCCCATGGTACGATGGGGGGATTGGCTTGCCGGATCTGCGGAAATACTATAGGTCTTCCAACTAGCAGCGGTGAATCATGCAGTTTACGGGTCTCCCACAGACCCCGGATATGAGATGGACCACAGACAGGTGCCTGGGGGGGATTTTACGAGGGCGTTATATGCTAGGACCGGCTGATTTCCCCTCAACGGACCATCGGCCCATGAAGTGCAGGGGTGGCATGCGGCTACTCGCCACCTTAAGTGGGACGGCAAACTCACCCTAGCGACCCCACTATGGAATTCGGAGAAGGTGGGCAGCCTGTGGAAAACAAAGGGCTTTGACAAATGGGATCTCTTCCGGATCTCCCAGATCAAGGATATCTAGGGAAAGGACACAATCCTCACGTTCGATGCCCTTCAAGAAAAGTACCACCTACAGGAGAGTGAGCGCTACCGATACATCCAAGTTCGACATGCCCTTCTTACGCATATTCCCAGGGGCGCCGCGCCCCCAGGCGCTTCCCCCCCCTGTAGGATCGCGTGTTAGATGGTCTTCTCCCTGAAAAGACTATTTCATTGATATATAAAAAACTCATATATAACACGGGAGACCCGCTGGCAATCATTAGGACACAATGGGGCGCCAATGGATTGGAATTAGATGATGAAGATTGGAGAGAGGCGGTCTCTTCTCCAAAGGTAGTGGCCATTCAAATGAGACTTAGTCTGGTGCAATTAAAGATTCTCCATAGGTCGTATGTCACAGGACCACGGCTGGTGCACATGGGTAGGGCGGAGAGTGGGGAGTGCCGGAGGGGGTGCGGGGAGCTCGCAACCTTCATGCATATTCTGTGGCATTGTACAGAAATACATGAATATTGGATTAAATCCATGACAAGATACAAGCGGTGCTGTAGGTGGAGATAACACTGGAGGCTTGAAGATGTGTCTTAAATGTCTGGGATTGCAAAAAACACAGTTGATGGACAGAATGTAGACCAATGTCATACATTCACCCCAGTACAAGGATCTGGGCCTAAATCCATCGTTTTTTTGCACTCCACACCACCCTGGGTTAGACACTGGCTATATGCAAATCAGCTCTGACCCTGTGCCTCATGGAAACAGTCCACTCCGAACTACCAAGCCATGTCTTTCCCAGACCGGAATCAAGCATCCAAGGACCGGTTTCTGGCTATCAGCCTTCTTCAGCCTGGATAGCTTGACTCCAGTGGTGTGGAGAGCCTGGGACTCACGTCTGGGCATCCCCAGGGTGGTGTGGAGTGCAAAAAAACGATGGGTTTAGGCCCAGATCCTTGTACTGGGGTGAATGTATGACATTGTTCTACATTCTGTCCATCAACTGTGTTTTTTGCAATTTCACCCCGAGTGTGCTGGGAATTCCATAGTTTAGGCCCCAGATAAGCAAAGGAGCGGCCTCCCATTCTTGAAAGTCTGACCCTAGGCACCGAAAAGAGAATTTGAGAGGAGGAGCGAAGGGAACGGGAAGGGGAATAGGGTTTCACCAAGATCTGAAGGTAGCTTGGTGCCACCTTCTGCCTAATCTTGTGCATATATGTAAGCGCCTTGAACTTCACACGGTTTTCCACCTTCAACCAGTGAAGCTCACGAAGGCAACTGGATATATGGGCAGTTTTTCGGCAACCACTGAGAAGGCGCGCTGCCGCATTTTGTACCAACTGTAGGCGACGCGTGACGGCTCTGGCCGCCCCCAGATAGCGTATGTTCCCATAGTCCAATCGGGAGGTGACCAAGGCACTCACTACCGTTCGCCGGGTGTCTACAGACAACATCCACAGGATCTTTCGCAGCCAGCGTATAATGGTGAAGCATGTGGATGATACCTTGTTGACCTGGCATTGCATTGACAGGTCTTTGTTAATAGCAACACCCAGGTTACGGACCTGCTCCACAGGTGTGGGGAGAGGGCCAAGTTCTGCAGGCCAATGCCTCGAAGTCCATAGGTCAGGTTTGTGTCCCAGGACTGGAACCTCAGTCTTTCCCCCATTCAATTTCAGAAGATTGTTATCCATCCACTTAGCAATTTCTCCTAACCCGAATGAAAGGGGGGATGTGGAAGCTTTATCAGAATTGGTGAGTGAGAAAACAATCTGTGAATAGTCGGCATACATGAATAGGGCGAGACCAACGCTGTCAGCTATATAAGCTAAAGGAGTGACGTACAGATTGAAAAGGAGGGGGCTAAGGATAGAGCCTTGCGGGACGCCGTAAGGCTGGGAATAGACGTTGGAAGAAGCAGATTGGGAAAAGATTTGAAAGGTGCGATCAGTGAGAAAGGAAGCCAGCCAGCCCAGGGCGGATCCTTCAACGCCCATGTTGGCTAGGGCGTTCAGGAGAATTTTGTGAGAGATGGTATCGAACGCCGCGCTGAGACCGAGTAATATCAGCGCGGCCGTCTCCCCTCTGTCAAGCAGAGATCGGAGATTTTCCGTGACGCCCAACAGGGTTGTTTCTGTAGAGAAGCCTGACCGGAATCCTGACTGTGAGGGATGAAGCAAGTTATTGGAGGTCACAAACTGAGTGAGGTGATGATGAATATGGCGTTCAAGAACCTTCGAAAAAGCAGGTAGCAGTGAAATCGGACGATAATTCGAAAGAAGCTCGGGATCAGCGGAAGGCTTCTTCAGGAGTGGCGTGACCATGGCATGCTTCCAAATAGAAGGGACTGTAGCAGTCTTGAGCGATAGGTTTAGTGTGAAGCAAATTGCTGACAGTTGCGGGGGGTCAAGTGACCTGAATACAGCAATAGGCAAAGGGTCTAAAGGGGAACCAGATTTTATTTTGCAAAGCAGTTCATGAAGGCCATCAGGCTGTAAATCGAGCCAGTTAGAGAGCGGACAAAGAATAGGGGCCGCGTGGCAAGAGGCCACCTTAGCGGGGGAAAAATGGACCATGGAATTTTGTCCTTGTTTACAAATGGAGATGTCCTGGTGGATCTTGTCCACCTTTGTTATAAAGAATTGGGCAATGGCATCGCATCTTTTACTAGACAGGGGGGGAGCTTTTGCAGTAGCAAGAGATCCTGCAAGGTTTTTGACTATACCAAACAGGACTTTGGATTTATCAATAGCCTCTACTATGGACTTCATCACAAAGTTGGCCCTAGTTGAGGCGCAAGCTTTGTGGTAAGACTTTAAGGCACTTCTGTAAGCGAGAGCTGATAAGTTGAGTAGTCTTTACGCCATTACATTACGTCTTTACATTTTAAAAAGTTAAAACAGTATTAAACTAAAGCAAGTTCTTCAAAGACGTGGATAAGAAGAAATCGGAGTTACTTTTACATACAAACATTTATAGGGTACAAGGGAATCAAAGTTCGTATTATTACATACTATTCAAAGTGTTAGTGCATCAGAAATTCATCAACGCTGTGGCGAAATTTAATACAGGCATTTAGATAACAAGTAATTGATTTAGCACAGAGCTCAGAGTCCAAAAATTGTAATGCGAGAAACGCAGGACGACACCGTCGCAAACCCAAGAGTTTCAGGAGAGGAATAATCCATCTCCTTCGTGGAAACTTGTAGTATCTACAGAAAAATACTATATGCAGTGAGGATTGTTCTGATGTATCATCGCAGGGACACAGTGATAGATTTTTGGACCAATCATTCTGCTTCGGGAAAGTAAGGTGACAATGGTAGATATTAAAACGAAAACTTAGCCAATAGGTATTTCTCATAGCCATTCAGGTTGTACTGTAAGTACGGTTGCACCCCTGAAGAGTTCTGAATGGCTATGATCTGGCGATTGGAAATTTTACTGATTTCTTGGGTTAGTCGCAGCTCTCTCAGATGGGATAGACATTGAGCTTTTAAGTTCTTCCTTGTTATTTCTACGATAGTGGATGGATGGGAAAAATAAGAAGCTAAGTTTAAGTCTGTCAGAAAATTGCGCACGTAGACAAACCAAGGTATATTGGTCCATTTGTCCAACCCAAGACAATCAGTAATCAGGAAACGTGTCAATTTACAATGTTCTGTTTGCCAAACACGGTGCAATAGGAGAATTGGCTGGATACTGATAATGTCTGTTATATAATCCAATCCTAATTCAATATGGCAACCAAAGGACTGTGAACTCTATGGGACTGCCAGCAAATATCTAATAAAGCCGTTCTCTTCTTTCTGCAGGGAATCAACAGCAGCATGGCCCCAGACCCCAGCGCCGTATGTTGCTAGGCTGACGCATTTTGCTTGGTATATTTTGATCATTTCTAGGGGAGGCAGCTTCCCTAGCTTTTGGGCGAATGCTACCAAGGCAGTAGTGGCTCTAAGAAATAATAGCTTCCTTGCCGAGATAGCTTGTTGCCTGCGGGACTTGTTGTCAATTAAGATTCCCAGATATGGGTAGGAGTTGGTACATTCCAGTTTGTTATTGTCAATGAAAATGGCTTTTATCTTTTTTACACTGTTGCCTGCATGCATTACAAAGGTTTTCTTGGTGTTAACCATAAGAGCCAGGGTCGCCATAAATTGGCAATATCTACCGAGGAGATACTGTAATTGGAGGGGGGTTCTGGCCATAATCACCGCGTCATCCGCGTAAAGTAATGTAGGAACTGGGCGGCGATCGATAACATGGAGGTCCTGACTCCCTTCCAACATTGCAAGTTCTAAGCCATTTGTATAAAGATTTAAAAAGGAAGGGAGCTAGGACACAACCCTGTCTGACCCTCTTTGCCACGGGAAATGAGTCAGTAAGTTCCCCTCCGTGGCCATATCTAACTCTGACCAAAGCCTCAGAGTAGAGTTCTTGTATAAAGGCCACCAACGGGGTTCTACGTCCATTTTCAGGAGGATTGACCACAGCTTTGAATGTGAGACGCAATCGAATGCCGCAAATAAGTCTACATAGGCCAGATGTAAATGGACACTCTTAGCGCCTACATATTTTCCCATTAACAGGGAGAGATTTAATGCTTGCTCCACGGTTCCCAGACCCTCACGGAACCCGTATTGTAAGTCGGATATTATGTGATTTTCAGTGGCCCAGTCCTGTAATCGTTCTAGAACTATTCGGCCTGCCACTTTACCAACCGAGTCCAGGAGGGAAATGGGCCTGTAGCAAGCTGGGTTGTTACGATCTCCCTTTTTGAATATGGGAAGCAATGTAGAGGTGGACCAAGATTTGACTAAGCCTATCGGCTCCTATTGAATCCTTGGCTAATCTTGTTTGCCCGCTGTCGCTCCTGGCCACCTCCTGACTTCTCCTGGCTCTTCGTTTGTGGCGCTGTATACCGCGCATCTGACCCTGCATCTGACTCTGCTCTCCCCCCGCCACGGCAAGCCTTTTGAGACCCTGGCTCGGCCGCAGTGAGGGGGGGACTACAATCCCCAGTATCCCTAGGGCCAGGAAGCCGCACGCACCTGTTCCGTGCCTGGAGGCGCCGTTAAACCAGCGGTAGCCCCGGTGGAGCGGGGCTCCTATTGAATCCTTGGCTAATCTTGTTTGCCCACTGTCGCTCCTGGCCATCTCCTAACTTCTCCTGGCTCTTCGTTTGTGGAGCTGTATACCGCGCATCTGACCCTGCATTTGACCCTGCTCTCCCCACGCCGCCGCAGCCTTTTGAGACCCTGGCGCGGCCGCAGTGAGGGGGGGACTACAATCCCCAGCGTCCCTAGGGCCAGGAAGTCGCACATACCTGTTCCACGCCCTGAGGCGCATTTAAACCAGCGGGAGCCCCCGCGTCGCGGGACGCGCGTGGGCTAAATCAGGTCAAAGGGCGGGCCATCTGTGGCCATCAGAGGCCAGAGGAGTCTGGGCTGGGCTAGGTCCCTTGGTTGCAAAGCAAAGGACCTGTGTGGACCTGATTAAAACGAATGACCCCCCTGGTAACTTTCACTTAAACTGTCCGTATGTTGTGTAAAGACTGATTTGGTCCCTCTGTTTTGCACTGTTATTGCTAAAGTCGTATTTGGGGTGGTTCATTTCTGTTTATTTTACTTTTACTCAAATTTTAATTCTATTTTATTTTGCCATTTCATTGCGTTTCACTTTGTGTTCGCGGGCTAATGTTGATTGTTTGCAGTCTTGACCCTACTACGTGGGGGGGGGGCGAGTAAACTGAGTAAATCTGAGTGAGCAAGTGTGGCAGGGTGCATTGGATGACCTCCGAATCCCACCTGGGCTTTATTGGTGATACACTCAGGCCATACTTCGGATTTTAGCACTCTCTTAGTTCTACTCCATATACTGCATAATCCGTTCCCCCATTGCAATCTGTGTCCAGCGGAACCTGGTATCAATTACCTATTACAGTTAATCTTTGATTGCTGTTATGGGTAAGAGGAAGCATATGAACCCTAAACCAGCAAAGGGCAACGGGGTCACTATAAACTCCCAGCAGACCCTTTTGAAATACCTTACTGGGGCGGTGGGTGTATTGGACAAGCAGATTCTCTCTGTTGAAGAATAAATCGAGGGAACTTCCTCAAGATTAAGTCAGGACACTACCTCTCCACTTGAATGGGTTGATTTAGATCATGGGAACGTATCTGTTCATCAACGAAATGGATGCATTCAGGCATCCCCTGATGAGATTATTTCTCTTGTAAACGACTCTCCGTCTCAACCCCCCCAAAAACGCCTAAAAAATCCTACTGTAACTGAAGGTAATCCCATCGAGACGGATAGAAATTCTACTCAACCTATTTTACATCTTCATCCAGACCCGAAAAAAGCAGTTAAACCATCATTAACAACCAAAAAACGTTTGGGTCAGAGAAAATCTCAACCAACTAGAAAGCTCCCAATCAGTACCAATGCCAACACGCAATCGGATATGAAGAATCTGGTCTCACTTGTTGAAAGACTGGACCTTTATGTAAGGGTTAGGTTAGACCAACTAACATCTAGAATGGTCAATATTGAGGAACTCCTCACTGAGAAGCTTACCAAACCGATGATGCCCTTAGATAATTTGAACTGCAAATCCAATTCTATGTTCCCTAAGGGTAGTACTACTGGGACCTTACATTCCCCTGCAAAGAAGATTTCACCTACCCATGTGGTCTCTGTAACATCTAAGAGTAGTTCTCCTAATAAAACGAGCACTAGACCAAATTTTGACACACAGCTACACCAACAGTCAGCCACCCAAGGCCAGGCTCTTGTTAGAAGGCCATGAGGTACTCAAATTGGTCCTCCCCATCACACACAATCGTCCCTGTTCAAGTGCAACTTCACTCACAACGTACTTACCCGTTGGGAAAAATTAATGTAGCAGACTAACACTTAGATTTACCACCAGAAGCTACTCCCTACGTCTTAGTATTGGCCAATGCACCTCATCCAACCACCCACGAAGAAGAATCTTGGGTAGCGTTAAAAAACAAATCACTGCACTGGCTGAGTACTAGAGTAGGCTTAAACAACCACTTATTTCAGGAATTTAAGATGGTTAGGAGAGTTAAGTGGGTGGGATCCAGGGAGAAAATGTTCAGGGGTGATTGCATAGTAATGACTTTTGCTTCCCCTCTTTTAGTCAAAGAGATCTTGAAACTTGGCGCAAACAGCACCTTAGACGCGCAAGGGATCAACATCTTACCGCTAGGTTACTTCTACCCCCCGGCAAGGAAAAATCTGAACACCCCTATCTGGAGAAACCAACTTGGTGCTTATAATCAGCCCAAAATGTTTTTCACCCAGAATAGATTCAATCCACTATCAGGGCTGGACGACAATGAATGACTAAAAGTAACAGACACCCAAATAGGGACTTTGCTTTATTCTCCTCCCAGTAAGGTTATCACCCAGTACGAAATGTTAACTCCGGATAAATCCATAGGCCACCCCAATCTACTCTTGAATCCACAACATTTGATGCCGGTGAGATCGATAGATGTTGATGGGCCTTCCCCAAGTTTGATGAAGATGCCTACATCTGTACATGCTCACAACCATTCCCTAGTATTTAATGTACCTCCTGACCATTTGAATCTAAGAGCTCCAAAAGATTCTAATCTCAACCTGATAATGATATTTTGGAACGTAGCTGGCCTGCGTACAAAAATGGATTTACCATCCTTGCCAAAACTGATAAGAAAACACAATGTCGTCTGTCTCCAAGACACCTGGTTAACATCCCCAATGCATCTTCAGGGGTACAAGTCATACAATTCATTTGCTCAACCCTCTATTTCGGGCAGGGCCAAAGGAGGCCTACTAATATATATCTCTAACGAGATTTCAGTCAAAGACATAGTTGTGATAAAGCAGGATGCCAACTATCAAAGTCTCAAAGTAGTGGCAACTAAAACGTCCACTTATTTTATAGTTAATTTTTATAGTAATCTGTCTTCTCAGGACTTAATTCTTGTTTTAAATACCATTTTTTATATGTTAATGGAAATCCGGAACAAATTGATGAATACATCATTCAACTTGATCTGGGGAGGTGATTTCAACCTAACACTCTGTAAAGATAATAACACTATAAAATGTGGAATCCAGGATGAATGGGGGAGTAATATAACTCACTTCTCACATTCCAACAAGGAGAATCGTCTAAACGAGATCCTGTTTGCCCTGGAGATGGGTTTTGCCTACGAACTCGTAGACCCGACTGTTGAATTCTCTCCCACTTTTAATGGAAGGGGCTTTTCTTCCTTAATTGATTTTATACTCATATCCCAAAACATGAAAGTTCACTTGCGTAATTTCAATACAGGAGATAACGCTAGTAGTGATAATTTTCCAAATAGTATTATCCTGTCGGTGCCTAGTGTAATTAAAAAGTGTAGCCCGCCCAGCCTACTGAACCAACAAGCACTGAGCCTGGACAGGTTAAACGGGTACTCAATTAAGTGGGCAAAAATAGATCCGGATGTAACAACAGCTAATGTGCTGAGTCGGGCGCTCCCCTCATTGGAAGCATGCCTTAATTTAGAATCCCCACCCGAGCTGATATTGTCCAGTTTTATGGATATTACGAATATCATTAGGGAAGTGCTATCTCGTAAACAGAAAGCCATTAATAAACTAAAAAAGGGCTGGTTTTATCCGGAATGTACAAAGGCCTATTCCCGATTAAAAGCTGCATTACGCAAGACCTTTAGAGAGAAAGATAAAATCAGAAAATTAAGAAAGGAGTGTAACCTGACCTTAAAAAAGTGTAAGTTGGCTATACAAAATGGCCTATGGGATCAACTCCATCTGAGCTGTCGTAATAATGATAGTACTACCTTTTGGCGTGTAGTTAAAGCTCCCTTTCTTACAGACTCAAGTTCCTCTCCAAAAATAGAAGTAGCAGTGGACGGAAGTGCCTGGGTTAATCACTTCTCAACATTTTTTAGTACACCTATAGGTTTAAATTAAACTGGCATAGAATTGGATGGGAGGGGTGTTTCTTATGATCACCCAATTTACCCAATTGATCTAGTGTTTGATCATGAAGATGTGATCACTGCCTTGACGGCCTCTAAAGGTGGGAAAGCTCCAGGCCCCGATGGAGTGCCGGTTGATATATTCACCCATAATCTGGATGGATGGATGTCAGTACAACGCGATCTTTTAGATCGCGGTACTTGACGTCGCAGATTTTACAACGCAAGTCGTTACAACGACTTACGTTGGAGGGCGCGGATTTAGGAATTTTAGAATTTTATATTCCAACACCAGTCCCCGTAACAGTAGGGAAGGTGTTGGAATATAAAATTACAACATTCCTTATCCCACAGCGCCATCCAGAGCAAGTCGTAGTAAGGACTTGCGTTGTAATAGCTGCGTGGAAAAGGTTGTGCGGTGTAAACACCGCGTTGTAAACAACTTTTCCCACCTGGATCTATGGTTCCCAATTCTTACCCGGGTTTTTGATGCTGCAACAACGAAAGGCTTAGTCAAATCTTGGTCCACCTCTACATTGCTTCCCATATTCAAAAAGGGAGATCGTAACAACCCAGCTTGCTACAGGCCCATTTCCCTCCTGGACTCGGTTGGTAAAGTGGCAGTCCGAATAGTTCTGGAACGATTACAGAACTGGGCCACTGAAAATCACATAATATCCGACTTACAATACGGGTTCAGTGAGGGTCTGGGAACCGTGGAGCAAGCATTAAATCTCTCCCTGTTAATGGGAAAATATGTAGGCGCTAAGAGTGGTCATTTACATCTGGCCTATGTAGACTTATCTGCGACGTTCGATTGCGTCTCACATTCAAAGCTGTGGTCAATCCTCCTGAAAATAGGCATAGACCCCCCGTTGGTGGCCTTTATACAAGAACTCTACTCTGAGGCTTTGGCCAGAGTTAGATATGGCCACGGAGGGGGACTTACTGAAATTGTGATTCATTTGCCTAAGTGATTGTTGGTAGTAATTGTATGCTTGTCTGAGAAAGTCTTTCTTGATCTTAAACTCAGTTACAAGTAAATACACCTTATGGAACAGTATGTATTTGGCCCTTTCTGTAGGGTCATCCCCAGACTTTTTGCTGTATTCATTTTTTTTGGTTTAGTATTCTGTTCACTTACCACTGCTAACTCGTGAAAAAGTGCTTGTGCTCTCTACACTAAACACGGTGATCTTGGCTTATACCAAATTGACTTATTTAACTTACTTGTAAGTCTGTAGTAAAGTGACACTGCCTGTCCCCACGTGGCACTGTCTGTTCCCAGGGCCTGTAAACTAAATGCTACTAGTGTTCCTGCATCACTGATTGTGCCTCCTAATTAAGTATTTACAACAAGGGGTGGTGAGGGACAGAGTCTCTGAATTAAGCAGAATACTCTCACCCTGTCAAGAGATCAGGGCTAGATCCAACACCGTTTTTTAGCTCACTGCACCATCCCAGTTTCAGAACCTGGCTGTATGCAAATTAGTCTGTTCCTGTCCCAGTGCATGATGGGAACAGGGCAAACCAAACTACAAAAGTCAATTCTTACACTGGAAAGGAAACAAGCTTCCGGGGACCGGTTTCTGGCATTACAGCCGTCTTCGGCCCGGCTTGCTTGAATCCTGATGGTGCAATGAGCAAGGGACTCATGTCTGAGTATACCCTTCCACGCTTAGGGTGGACAGAAATATTTACAACAAGGGGTGGTGAGGGACAGAGTCTCTGAATTAAGCAGAATACTCTCACCCTGTCAAGAGATCAGGGCTAGATCCAACACCGTTTTTTAGCTCACTGCACCATCCCAGTTTCAGAACCTGGCTGTATGCAAATTAGTCTGTTCCTGTCCCAGTGCATGATGGGAACAGGGCAAACCAAACTACAAAAGTCAATTCTTACACTGGAAAGGAAACAAGCTTCCGGGGACCGGTTTCTGGCATTACAGCCGTCTTCGGTCCGGCTTGCTTGAATCCTGATGGTGCAATGAGCAAGGGACTCATGTCTGAGTATACCCTTCCACGCTTAGGGTGGACAAAAATATTTACAACAAGGGGTGGTGAGGGACAGAGTCTCTGAATTAAGCAGAATACTCTCACCCTGTCAAGAGATCAGGGCTAGATCCAACACCGTTTTTTAGCTCACTGCACCATCCCAGTTTCAGAACCTGGCTGTATGCAAATTAGTCTGTTCCTGTCCCAGTGCATGATGGGAACAGGGCAAACCAAACTACAAAAGTCAATTCTTACACTGGAAAGGAAACAAGCTTCCGGGGACCAGTTTCTGGCATTACAGCCGTCTTCGGCCCAGCTTGCTTGAATCCTGATGGTGCAATGAGCAAGGGACTCATATCTGAGTATACCCTTCCACGCTTAGGGTGGACAAAAATATTTACAACAAGGGGTGGTGAGGGACAGAGTCTCTGAATTAAGCAGAATACTCTCACCCTGTCAAGAGATCAGGGCTAGATCCAACACCGTTTTTTAGCTCACTGCACCATCCCAGTTTCAGAACCTGGCTGTATGCAAATTAGTCTGTTCCTGTCCCAGTGCATGATGGGAACAGGGCAAACCAAACTACAAAAGTAAATTCTTACACTGGAAAGGAAACAAGCTTCCGGGGACCGGTTTCTGGCATTACAGCCGTCTTCGGCCCGGCTTGCTTGAATCCTGATGGTGCAATGAGCAAGGGACTCATGTCTGAGTATACCCTTCCACGCTTAGGGTGGACAAAAATATTTACAACAAGGGGTGGAGAGGGACAGAGTCTCTGAATTAAGCAGAATACTCTCACCCTGTCAAGAGATCAGGGCTAGATCCAACACCGTTTTTTAGCTCACTGCACCATCCCAGTTTCAGAACCTGGCTGTATGCAAATTAGTCTGTTCCTGTCCCAGTGCATGATGGGAACAGGGCAAACCAAACTACAAAAGTCAATTCTTACACTGGAAAGGAAACAAGCTTCCGGGGACCGGTTTCTGGCATTACAGCCGTCTTCGTAAATAATTTTGTCCACCCTAAGCGTGGAAGGGTATACTCAGATGTGAGTCCCTTGCTCATTGCACCATCAGGATTCAAGCAAGCCGGGCCGAAGACGGCTGTAATGCCAGAAACCGGTCCCCGGAAGCTTGTTTCCTTCCCAGTGTAAGAATTGGCTTTTGTAGTCTGGTCTGCCCTGTTCCCATGATGCACTGGGCCAGGGACAGACTAATTTGCATACAGCCAGGTTCTGAAACTGGGATGGTGCAATGAGCTAAAAAACGGTGTTGGATCTAGCCCTGATCTCTTGACTGGGTGAGAGTACTCTGCTTAATTCAGAGACTCTGTCCATCACCACCCCTTGTTGTAAATAATTTTGTCCACCCTAAGCGTGGAAGGGTATACTCAGATGTGAGTCCCTTGCTCATTGCCCCATCAGGATTCAAGCAAGCCGGGCCAAAGACGGCTGTAATGCCAGAAACCGGTCCCCGGAAGCTTGTTTCCTTCCCAGTGTAAGAATTGGCTTTTGTAGTCTGGTCTGCCCTGTTCCCATGATGCACTGGGCCAGGGACAGACTAATTTGCATACAGCCAGGTTCTGAAACTGGGATGGTGCAATGAGCTAAAAAACGGTGTTGGATCTAGCCCTGATCTCTTGACTGGGTGAGAGTACTCTGCTTAATTCAGAGACTCTGTCCATCACCACCCCTTGTTGTAAATAATTTTGTCCACCCTAAGCGTGGAAGGGTATACTCAGATGTGAGTCCCTTGCTCATTGCACCATCAGGATTCAAGCAAGCCGGGCCGAAGACGGCTGTAATGCCAGAAACCGGTCCCCGGAAGCTTGTTTCCTTCCCAGTGTAAGAATTGGCTATTGTAGTCTGGTCTGCCCTGTTCCCATGATGCACTGGGCCAGGGACAGACTAATTTGCATACAGCCAGGTTCTGAAACTGGGATGGTGCAATAAGCTAAAAGACGGTGTTGGATCTAGCCCTGATCTCTTGACTGGGTGAGAGTACTCTGCTTAATTCAGAGACTCTGTCCATCACCACCCCTTGTTGTAAATAATTTTGTCGATCCTAAGCGTGGAAGGGTATACTCAGATGTGAGTCCCTTGCTCATTGCACCATCAGGATTCAAGCAAGCCGGGCCGAAGACGGCTGTAATGCCAGAAACCGGTCCCCGGAAGCTTGTTTCCTTCCCAGTGTAAGAATTGGCTTTTGTAGTCTGGTCTGCCCTGTTCCCATGATGCACTGGGCCAGGGACAGACTAATTTGCATACAGCCAGGTTCTGAAACTGGGATGGTGCAATGAGCTAAAAAACGGTGTTGGATCTAGCCCTGATCTCTTGACTGGGTGAGAGTACTCTGCTTAATTCAGAGACTCTGTCCATCACCACCCCTTGTTGTAAATAATCCTAATTAAGTAGCACTTTAAATATGTTTCAGGGCTGCCACTGTAGCCTGTGTGTGTGCAGTTTTCAACTTCCACGTCAGCCTGGCAAAATAGACCTTTTGCCAGGCCGAATCCTTTGTTTTTCTTTTTAACACACATAAGTCACCCCTAGGATAGGCTCTGGACAGCCCAGAGGGCAGGGTGCAATGAATTGAAAAAATAGGACACAAACTTTTAAGTTTTTCATGTCCTGGTAATGAAAAACTTTTAAATTATTTTTTCACAACTGCAAGGCATCCCTCTCCGATAAGATGACATTGGAGTTACCTTATTACATTTTATAAGTCTAATTTCTGAATGAGAATAGGTAAACAGTTCATGTTTGGTGTTTTAAGAATCACAATTTAAAATTCTAAGTTATGGCTAAGTCAGATTTTAATTTGCATTTCTGAAAATTGCACTTTTAGAAAATTGGCATTTTCTTGCCTTAGCCATTTGGCGTCTGCAGCATGTCTTTGGGTCGCAGGACTCTGTGTAGCTGATGGTTGGGCTTTGTATATACCTCCTAGACAACCACACACAATTGGGAGCTTATGTGTGACTGGATGGGCCATCACTGGCAGGCTGGTAGGAAAAGCTTGGCCCAATCCCACTTAAACTTGAGTAGGCTGTGTCCTGTGCCCACACAAAGGGCTGCATTCCTCCTGTAGTTAGTCTGGAGCCAGGATCAGAAAGGCAAGGCATCTGTGCACCTCAAAGGCATGCCTCTCAAAGATTCTCCCAACTTCATGACACAACAGTGTATAAATACTGGACCTCTGACACCAACTCTTCAGTACACTTCTGGACCTGTGGATAGTCTGCCACGAAAAAGGACTATTGTGATGCTGAAAGGCCTGCCACTCAGCTGAACTGCTTCTCTGAACGAACTGCTGCCCTATCCTGTGGACATGCTACCTGCTGCTCTGTTGTCTGGGGAAGAAGAACTGGATCTGCTACTTTATCTTTAACCCAGGACCCCAGAGTGACTCCAAGGGCTAGTCCGCTGGTCTCCTGATCTGAGCCTAAGGGACATAAAAGGCTCCCCAAAATCCTGCACCAGCCCCTGGAACCAGCTGCAGTGAGTCACTGACCCTCAAGTGGTGACTTTCAGGTCCTAGAACATTGGTGCGGCTCAAGGCGACTGAAGTCAAGTTTTTGGGCTTTTCTTGACCATGAATGGGCCAGGTCTCCATGAGATCTCTTCACTCATACCGCAAATTAACACAAAGCTTCGTAAGCCTGACTCTTTGCACACCGGCATCGGTTGCCCACTGAGAGTGCCATCGCGAGGCTTCAGCAACACCCTTGCAACACCCTCGCTTCGTCATCAGCCTCCCGTAACTCTTTCCCTGCTCCTCGCAGCCCTCTTCAATGTAAACAGGACTTTTGTCACACACTTGAAAAGGTTAATTTCAGCAGGCATGACCTGAAGACTGTATCCGACCTGTGTGTCATAGAGGTCAGTGTGAAAAAATTATTTTGACCTGGTCCATCATGACCAGATATCCTGAGTTGGTGCTTTGGGCTTTTCAGTGCTATTTTTCCTAAAATCTTTCAAAATTCACACTGATTGGATTCTTTCGTATTGGTCTTGTTTTCAGTTGCAATAATTTGTTCTATTTATCTACATTGGTGTGGGATCTTTTTGTGTACTGTTTTCCTAGTTTTACTGTTTGAAGTGTTGCACAGATACTTTGCACATTGCCTCTAAGTTAAGCCTGACTGGTCTGTTCCAAGCTACCAGGGGGTTGAGCACAGGTCAATTTGGGGTTTTCTTGTACCTTACCCTGACAAGGGTTGTGGTTGTTACTTGACCAGAGCTCCTACCCTAGTCAACCAACAACCCAATTTCTCAGAAACAGCTACTATATGACGTGAGTCAGAGACATTTAAAGGAGTGGGTGGCCCCTGAACAAGACATATTATGCGGGCCTTGTTTGTTACAACTTGGAGGTTAATGCCAATTTTCAGCTAATTCTGCCATCGGGATCACAAACTTATACAATTAACTTTCAGTAATGGGACAGGCTAAAACAGCCAAAGTGTATGCTGCCTGATGTCCATCAGCAGAATAGTACGAATAAAAAGTTTGAAAAGCAACGTTAAATCCATTTATTTTTGCATTAGAATCTAGATTTATTTTTTACTTGCAACAACATTTACATGTAATTTAGTGTCTAAACAGGTTTCTACTTAATTTTAAGGAAAGATAGCCTTATATTAACTTGTTTGATGTTTGGCGGACTACCACATAATATTAAAATAAGACATGTTCACATGGTGCTGAAAGTGCAACCTAAGGTGCCGAATATTCACAATTACAAATAATCCTTCCTCCCCTGATCTTCTGCCATTATTGCAGCATCAGCAAAAATTAAAGGAGGGCTCATCATTTTCACAAGTCTAATGGTAAAAATGTGACAACTTTTCCTGTTTTCTCTTCCCATCGCTTGTCCTTCACTGTTTTAGATGTGTTTGCTTCTCTACCTGACTGTGCTGAGTAAGAGAAAAGGAGAGGTTGTGAGAAAGATCTGGGGGGAGGATGTGGGGAGAGGATGTGGTCTGACAGCTAGATTGCAGACTTTGGAGCTGGGAAGCCAAGGTTCGAGCCTCGGGGTTGCGTCCACATCCTATGATTCTGGGCAAATCACGTAATCTCCCCGTGCCTACCCCCAAAAAAAAAAGAAATGCATGTGTCCTTGTGTAACGTAACCGGTGCTCATGTAACGTTCTCCAATACCTTCGGGTAAAAAAAAGAGAATAACAGGGAGGAATAGTGAACTATATAGCAAGCGGGATGAAGTAAAGTGAGAATGGGTGTAGAGATGAGTGAGGTTTGGAGAGAAGATAAAGAGAGATGTGGAGAGCAGCCAGAAGGAAAGAAACAGAGTAGTAGGAAGATGAAGTGGTAGGTAGTGAAAGATAGGTAGGTAAGGTTTTAGAGTGAGGATGAGAAGTAGAAAGAGTTGAAGATAAGGAGAAGGGAATATAGAGAGAGCCAGAAGAGTCAGGTACACTGAGGGGTGAGGAAGAGAGAGAGGCAAAATATAAAGGGAGGTGACTTACAGACAAAGGCAGAGGGAGCTATTGGTTGATAGCCTGCAGTATATGAGGCAGTGGGAGAAACAGAGACACATACATTATAGCGAGAGCTGTGAGGTAAAAAGGTTGCAAAATGAGAAGAGGTGTAGAAAGGCAGATCTGGTAAAGAGTGGTGAGGCAGAGAGGAAGGTAGACTGGGTGAAGAATAAAAGAGAAATATGATGTAAAGTGAAAAGGGGAGGATGAGAGACCTAGATGAAGTAGAGAAAGAAAGGTGAATTTGATACAAAGGTAGACAGAGAATGAGGTGCACAGAGAGAGGTAGAAGATAAAGGAGTAGAGACAGTAAGTCGAGAAATGTATACAGAAAGAGTTAGTGAGAGATGGGTGAAGTAGAGGGAAGATGAAGACAAAGGTATATAAGAGAAAGGAAGTGAGGGAAATGGGTTAATGGAAGGGTAGCTTCTTTTGAGGTAAGAAGGACTTGTCTGGTGTAATGCTTTGGTTGCCAATCAGAGAGTTTTAAATGGAGCTAATTTCTTCTTGACTAGCTATTGAAGGTTTGGAACAGGTTGCATGATGGTAGAGTGGCTAGAAAGTAAAGGTCAAGATGGGCAAAGGCCTTGGGAAATATCCAAATAGATGGCTTTTCCATAGCCAAAATACTTGATAAGAGCCTGAGTTACAGTCTTTAGGGCAGCTAAGGGAAGCCAAGAGAGAACCTTAGGGAGCATTTGAGAATGGCAAAACAGGCAGTCAAGACAAGGTTGATTTGGATGGTCATGGTGATTTCTTGTTCCAGGAAGACCCTAAAGTTTTGATTAGTTTCATTATTAACCGGAGAGGACCTCTGGGTAATCGACCACCAAATAGAGGACCAGTTGTTAGGGAATAATCCAAACAAGGCAACCATTTTCTTCTTTCCATGTAGGTTTAAACTGTTTCTGAACACACCGCTGGTAATATCTGCCAAGCAGGAATGGAATTTAGTTTGGGGTTCTGAAAGGTTGTTAGTAATAGAAATAGAGACAATGATCTGTGTATCATTTGCATAAGAGGCAATATCAAAATCATAGGTTATAACGATCTGTGCTGAGAAGTCATGTTGGGATTACATAGTGTGTGGCTTAAGGATGAACCCTAAGGCTCACCACAAGTGAGATTAGAGAAGGTGGAACGATACACGGATATGTTTGAGAGGATGAGTTCTCTCCGACATGAAAGAATGCAATAAGTTAAGGGAATGAAGGCAAATGCACATGCTGCTGAGGAATTTCAGGAGGATGGTGTGGATCATGGGATGCTGTCTGTGACAGCCAGCAGAGCAGTTTCTTTGCAAGCAGAAGTGCAGAAGCCAGATTGGGGTAGGTTCGAAAGAGTATGAGATTCTAGATAGTGTGAGATTGCATGTGGCTTTACAGGGGCCAATCATGCTTCCTTTCCTATTTTTTATTTTTTGTGGAAAGCTTCATAAAAGTCCACATTGGATGTGGACTCCTACCGGTGAGTAGTATGTAATGTATAAACATGTAGCTCTTGCAGGAATCGTTCGTATTTTGTGATAAATAAACTATCTAACTTCACCCACCCCTAATGTAAGCTCCTTGCCTTTTCTCACAATAGAGATGCACGAAGCTGCGTGTATCCCAGTGCCAACTCAGGAAAGAGTTTACGACACAGCTCTTAATGGAACACTGCACCATGATGCACTTCCAGTGCACAAACCATCTACATCTCAAATAACTTGTTGAGTGTATCCTTGCCTTTGATCTTGTAAACTGTGCCACTGCTTTTGCTTACATTTCCGCCATACAAATACTACATACCTACATACAGGGGGCTCTAGAGACCCAGGTACAAACTTCTCTAAACTTAGTGAGTCTCAGAAGCATAGAAGATGTTCTGTGATTAGGAATGTACCAGAAAGGGTGATTCACACACACTTTTTGTCACCCACACACCTATAACAATACAATGCTCTGCTGAATTTTAACTAAGTTCATACTATAGAAATAGCATAAGCATACATACATACATACATAAATGAATGCAGGAGCGGCCTGTGCAGGTAAGAGTGGTGAGGCAGTGGGGCCGGGTGGGGAGGATTTCGACACATGATGAAAATTATTTATTTATTTTTTTCATTTTCTCTTGTGGTCGTCTGTTGAAATCCCCGACCCACTGCTATTACCTGCACGGGCCGTTCCTGCTTGAATGACAATATTGTTGACAGCCAAGTCAGTCATTTGGTTTATTTTGAATACAGAAGTATTCAAACAAGTCCTGTAGTGGAAGATATTTAGTATTTGAAAATCACTGTGTAGATCCTGATGAGTTTTGGAAATTATTCTATTAGATTTTGCAGCTATGAAGACCAGCACTACTGGATCTATACATACATGGTTTCAAGTGCGTTGCTCAGCAGAAGGACCCAATACACGAAGGAGGCATTTCATGGACCTACAGTGGTCTTTGTCTCAAACATAATCCAGATTAAGAACAACAGAAAACGTAGTTCATGCTGGGCAGTGTTTTACATGTACCTGCCCTAGCAGTAATACCATTAGAAGCAGAGATCAGCATTTTCATGAACCATGACCCATTGGAAATGTGATCTCACCTGCCCAACAGAGCTGAACATTGTGCTCGGGTAGGAAGGTGATCCCATGGGGGAAACATTCTTTACAACGCAACTAACACAGCGCACTACCATTACAACAAAACTTTTACAACGCAGGACCCTTTACAATGCATGCCTTTACAACGCATTCCATTACAACGCAGCTGCTATTACAACGCATGCCATTACAACGTAAGTATGGGCAAGTATTTAATTTAATTTTAACCCCTACACCATCCAACACTTACCCTACTATTACGCCCCCCTGGAGTTAGAATAGTAATTTTAACCACTACACTATCCAACACTTACACTATAAATTACTTACCCATACTTACGTTGTAATGGCATGCGTTGTAATAACAGCTACGTTGTAATGGCATGCGTTGTAATGGCGTGTGTTGTAATGGATCCTGAGTTGTAAAAGTTTTGTTGTGATGGCATGCGTTGTGAAAGTATGCGTTGTAATGACATACATCCTCCCATGGACTGAGTACTCCTCTCACCGCCATAAGGAATGCTGTGATGGGTTCCCAGTGCCATTAGGCGGTGACCATAGTAACAGCATAATGCAAAATCCATTATATGTTGATGGCACTTGCATTATTTTCATTGCTGAATTACCAATAAGGCGAAACATTGAATTTAGAACTTGATGGTGAGATGTGTTCTGCACTAAAAATCAAACAAAAGCCTTCATCAATGTAGGGGAGCACGGCGGTCCACACTTCCAATAATGACAACTTTAGGAACTGGTCAACTTTGGCAGCAAACACTATACTACAATTACACTTTAAATATTATCACAATTAACCTGATTGCCTTTTTTAAAACCTTTCTTGTGGAGCAAGCTGCTGGCATGCTGTACTGCAATATTCTGCTCACTCTACTCAACCTTTCAAAGTTCAGATATGAAAAGATATTTAACACTTTGTTATAGTCTCCAAGTTTCCAGCAAGTTGTCACTGTTTCTGCATCATCAATGCCTACCATGAATCCTCTATTCTTGATTAATGGATTGCTAAACAATTAGCAAAAGGCTTATTATAAACTGCATATGCTTAATTCACACAGTTCCATAGCTGACCTAGGATCTTATAATTGCATGAACATGTTCACTAATCCAACAAGACAGGAGACAGTAACTGACAGTGGAAACAAATATCCGGCAACAACAGGACACAGTACCCCCTGCAGGCCATATGACGCTCGACCAGCTAGGATCAGACCTATAGGGTTGCATGAAATCTGAGCCCTCGTTGTTTCCTCTAGCTCTTCAAACAGGTAATTGTAATTACTAAACCTGCTGCCTCGGCTGAATGGCAGGCCATATAAATTAAAGGAAACCCCTTTTCCTTTTTGGACCATAAAAAAATCATAGAGAAACTTAGTGGTCTCAATAGCCCAGGGTTATTTTAGAGCACAATGTGTGTTTTATATCTTCTTGCAGGTGTGAGGATCGTTAGTACATACAGCTGGCAGCAAATGTCAGTTTGCTTCTTCCCCCAATCCGAACAGGTGATGAAAAAAGGAATAAATAGAGGCCTATTTGAATCGTGCAAAAGCCGGTCCTGCTAGGCTGCTGCGGGCTGGGTTAACTAGCAGCCCTCCTGCCGGCAGAACCGTCACAGAAAATATGAATCACAACGTTGAGAGGGTCAGGAATGCCCTGACCTCAGATTTAGGGCTGCACCTTGTTTTCTCCTTACCACAACTTCTAAGCAAGGAAAGTGGTGAGTCAGGTGACAGTATACGGTCTAGAAACGCAGAAGTTTACAATCGGTTCAATCCATATAGATAACAAATGGCACAGAAAATGTGCATGATAGATTGCTACGCCCCATTACGAATTTGTGATAAAAAGCGTCAATACCGCTAACAGTATCTACATGGCAAATTCTATATTGTTCAGACACATGGAGTAAAGTGCTACCAATCCATAAAGTGCTGTGTGCCCCATCAGGTGTAGTACATGCTATAGTAATACTGAACCTATACAATACCATACATAAACAGATGCAAAAAGGGTAAGTGCTAATGACAGAAAAAAAGGAAAACAGTCAAATCATCAGAATCAACAATATTTCCTGCGGTCTCATTATGGGGTAAACATCTTCCTCTGACTAAAGGCCGTTTTTTTTTATAAATTGTGAAATAGTTGTTTTCCTTTTTTTTCTTTTCTTTTGTTTATTGGCAAACATCACAATCATGTATACAGAAAAGGACAGTCATTTTGACTTGTATACATATAATAAATGGACAATCAGTTGACAAAAATAAATATTGCAGCACATTTGCACCTTCTGTACTTCTATGCATGTCCAGTTCCACCATTGGAGACACCACTGGGTTTCCTCCATAAGTATTCAAAAGCGACCATTTCCGATCCCACTTTTTCGGGCACCCCTTTGCCAAAAAGACTTCAGTTTCTGCCAGCATGCATCTATCAAGCTCTCTCCCATGTATGGACTCGTGGTATGAGCGCCCCCCCACCCCATCCTCTCGCTATCTCCCGCTTAACTAATGTATATCCTAGCATCGTGAATTGTTTTTCCACTTCCGTGAGATCAGTCGCCGCCCAGACATTCAACAATCCCAATTTTGGCGTCAATACAATCTCTTTATGTAGGACCGCCTGTATGTGTTCCAAGGCCTCCTCCCATAAGCTACGAATCTTCGGGCAGCTCGAGAGACTGTGGTACAATGTGGCCTCTTGGCCACAGCACCGTAAGCATAAGTCGTCGGCTCTGGACCCTATTTTCGCTAGTGTCTGCCCTGTCATGAATGAGCGGTGTAGTATCCTCAATTGGATCAACCTATACTTAAGTGTTATGGCCGCCTCTCGAGGGGACACAAGGGCCTCCTGCCAGTCCTCATCACTAATCACTCCCAAACCACCCTGCCATCGCTCTCTAAGTCTTGGCTAGGTATCCGGGAGATTATTACACAGTTTCTTATAGGTGAGAGATATCGCCTTCGAATTTAAGGGCCCATCTAGCAGCCTATCCTCAAGTGGTGAGGATTCTGGTATGTCCGCAAAGGACGGAAAAGCCGCCGTAAGAGCATGTCGGATTTTCAGATATCTATCCGTTTCTCCCCGAGCCAGGTGATACTGTTTCTGGAGGTCCCCAAAGGTGAGTATAGCTCCCTTTCTGACTAGGGGCCGGATGTAGGTAATCTGATTTTACCGATTCTAAAATACCGATTTTTACCGAATCGGTATTTAAGAATCGGTAAATGGCATGTAGGAAAAAAATCGGTAAAAAATACAGATTCGGTACAAATCGGTATCGGACAATCGGAAAATACCGATTCGGTATTTACCGATTATATATTTACGGATTCGGTATTCCCCATGTATCCCTATGGGCCTTTTGGCCCATAGGAATGCATGGGGAATACAGATTCGGTAAATACAGAATCGGTAAATACCGAATCGGTAAATACCGAATCGGAAAGCTAACTAAAGTGAAACTTAAGTAGGCAGCCAATCAGGTGCTACCACCCTCCCCCTCCCTCCCAGGAAGTGGCTACACAGGCAACTGCAACTAATTAGAAGCTTCTGGAAAGGCAGTTGGAGCTGAGCCGAGTCACTGAGCAGCAGAAAGGGTTTGGTGCACTTTTAAAAGTGTAAAATGGCAAGCAGCAAGGAAAAAGAGCAGCCTGAGAGGAGGAGGAAACTCAAATTCAGCAGCATGGAGTTGCAGGTCCTTGTTGAGGAGGTGGTGAAGGTGCACCACAAACTCTTTGGCAGGTAGTCCCTCACTGTGGCAGAATCTGCCAAAAGAAAAATCTGGCTGGAAATTTTGGACAAAGTAAATGCAGTTGGGGTGACCACCAGAGACACAGAGGACCTCAAAAAACGATTTTATGACCTCGGGAGCCAAACCAAAAAGAAATTGGCTGAACATCACAAGCAGGCATCAAAAACTGGTGGAGGCAAGAACCCAGCACCCCCCCTTACTGACCTGGAGGAGATGGTGGCCTCAACCATTGAACCAAACCACGTCTGCGGACTGGGAGAAGTGGACAGCTCAGCCAGAGCTGCAAGCAAAAAAGGTAAGACAAATGCACAGCATTCACCCCCATACCATCATCCTTACCTGTACCCTTTGTGGCCAAGTGAAGCCAGTATTACTAGCACTATACAGGGCCAATGCATGATGCGATATGTAGGCAGGAAATGTAATAGCATGTCATACAGCAAAACAACCAACTAGTGAAGGAAATGACTGCATAGAGTAAATAGCCAATGTGATACATACTTAATGGTAGTGACTGTGAGACAGTAGCACTTAGCTAATGTACGCTCATATGTCCACAGGTGAAACATCTCGCAGGCGTTCGCTGGATACTGAAAGCACACCACCTGAGAGGGAGGAGAGTCAGGAAGCAGGTCCAACTACCCACACCATACCACAGGACACAGGTGCATCATGTAGCCATCCTCCTGCACCAGAATCAGAAATGCCTCAAGATTTCCTGGCGTCCCCTGGCAGATCTCAATCCCCTCTGCTGCTGTCATCCCCAGAAATGCCAGCATCACAGCATGATACCACACCTGCATCTCAACCAAGCAGGAGGCAGGTTGTGGCCCCACTCCTAGAAATGGAGTCAGCAGCAGCTGACATTGAGGGGGACAAAACACACAACTTGCCTGCAGATGTCAGCTCTGGTACAGCGCACTCCAGTGCAGGGTTGGCCCATAGTGGTGCAAGACGCCGCAGAGTCCAGGAGAGGCCAGAAGATGCAACAGTTGAGGGTCCGAGTGTGTTCCGTGGTCTGGAGGGGAGCATGGTGAGAATACAGAGTATGCAGGGAAGAGCCATCCAGTCATGCCAACGACAAATGAGGTCCCTGAACAGCAACATAGGGGAAATAGGAAATGGCATCAGTGAGCTGGTACAAGTCAACAGAGAGATGGCAGCAGGGATGTGCGGAATTGGCAATTCGGTGCAGCTGCTATGCACCAAACTAGACACTGATTTCGAGGCAAGGCGCAAGGAAAGGCAGCGTACTCATGAACAAAATAAAGCCATCAACCGCCTGGCCACTGCCACGTCCCTGTTATGCAGGAGAAGCAGTAACATGCAGGAGGCTATGACCCAAAACACCAATGAGTTCACTAGGGGCATGGGCAGGATGACCAGTGCTCTTGAGGTGCTGTTGAATGCCCAAACTGCACATACAGCTGCTCAGGATATGCCTGTAAGTGAGGAGAGCACTAGCAGGAGCAGCATAGGAAGCACCTTGTCCCTGAAACAAGGAGGAGCAGGTACCACGCTGAGGCCACAGGCCAGCAAGACAGTGAGCAGGGTGAGCAACCTACAGGTGTTACAGGGAAGCGTGGAAGGAAATTACTTTTACAGTTCATAGTGAGGTGAACCAGGACTGACATCATTGCAGTTAAATACTTTTTGTTGCACAGTTGTGCTTTAATAAGCTACCTTGTTACCAAATAAAACTACATTTGGTGCATACTCCACCTGTCTGTGTCTATTTACTTACTTAAAAGTAGTTGCGTGTGACCTCATCCCGTCTGTGTCTGCCATCAGTTGGTGTTGCAACTCCAGATGCGTGTGGTTCAGGCACTGCTTCCTCATCATCATGGTCCTCATAATCTGAGAGTTCCACTGTTGTGCCCTTCTTGACCGCAAGGTTGTGCAGCATTGCACAGGCTGCAATCATCTTGCAGCAGGTGATTGGTGTGTACTGGCGGGCACCTCCACTCTTATGGAGGCAGTGAAACCTGCTCTTCCACATGCCAAAGGTGCGCTCCACAATGTTTCGGGTTGTTTTGTGTGCCGTGTGTATCTTCTCTGGCTTGGTGTTGTAGGGTTGAGGTAGGGAGTGAGGATGAAGGTCCGGAGGGCATATGGACTGTCCCCTATTAGTAAGAGAAAAATAATTATTCACATGCACACACACACATCCACCTGTAATACGTATCAAGGGAGTTTCACACAGTGTGTTACCTAGCAAGTATCCTTCGCCAAATTCCCCCGCTGTCAGGCATGCGTAGATCCCACTGTTTTGGAAGCTGTATGAGTCGTGGGTACTCCCGGGTAATTTGGCTACGAGGTCAGTGATCATGTACTTGGAATTACTGATCACCTGTACATTTATGGTGTGGGTGGACTTCCAGTTCCGATAAATGTATTCTATGGCAGACGGTGGGCATATTGGTATGTGGGTACCATCAATACAGCCAATTATGTTTGGGAAATGCGCCATCTGATAAAGGTCTGTCTTTGTCCTTAGCAGTTCAGCGTGCGTGGCAGGGAAGCTGATGTAGAAATGCATTCTCTGCAACATGGCATCAAGGAATTTTTGAAAGAAACGTGACAGACAGCTCTGGGACACCCCGCCTACCGCAGCAACCACACTCTGGTAACTCCCAGATGCAAGCAGGTGTAGGCTGCACAGCACCTGCACATGGGGTGGGATGGCGTGTGCCCTTGTGGCTGGATGTTCCAATAGTGTGCGAAGGTCCCTGATTAGGACCAGGATAGTTTGGGGAGCCAGCCTGTACCTTTTGTAGGATCTCTGGCTCAGTTAGCTGGAATAGAGTGATCCTCTGCCTGTAAACCTGCTCCTCCCTCATCCAGACCCTCTCTCCTTCTGCCTGTAGCCGTCTCGCAATGACATAGAATGCCGCCATTCTGGTGAAAATGTTGCATTTTGGGGTCTTTTTTATACACTGCACCTGTTTACCACCTGATTTGAATCCATGGTAAATACCGACTCTTAAATACCGAATTTCATGCAAATTCGGTATTTCTGAGGTTATCTACATCTCAAATACTCATTTTTACCATTTCATATTTTCCGAATCGGTAAATTTACCGAATCGGTAATGTTTCCGAATCGGTAAATTTACCGATTCGGTATATTTTCCGAATCGGTAAATTTACCGATTCAGAAACTTTACCAAATCGGTATATATTCGGATTCGGTATATTTTCCGATTCGGTAACTTTACCGAGTCGGTAAGATTTACCGATTCAGTAAATTTACCGATTCGGATGTTTTTGGGTCCCCTACATCCCAAATGCACAATACCAGTCGATAACGGCCGAAATTCAGTACATTCGGCCGTTACCGACCGGTATTGGCCTACCTACATCCGGCCCTAGGTCTTTTACTGTCGAGATGCCAATAAGCTCTCACTTATCAAACCCGGGCTGGTGACACAGCATGCCCAGCTTCGCGTATACCAAAGTGGCGTTGCCTTAGTGAGGACGCCAACCCAGCCAAGGCGAGAATGCACTGTTCGCCTAATCTGTAAGGTGTCTAGGGTGGGCCCGAAGAACCGCCCCTTATTTTTCGTATCGTATGTATATAGGGCTCTGAAATAGTCGGATCGATCAGTTTGGTATCGGTCAAGATCATATGCAGGGTTATTCAGAGGTCGGTATACCCAATGATTAACAGTTACTAGCTGTGCTGCCCAATAGTAGAGTTGTAGGTCGGGGAGCGCAATGCCTCCGTCGCACCATCTTTTTGTTAACTTCTTTAGTGCCACCCTTGGGGCCCTCCCATCCCACAACAATGTACGGACTTCTCCCTCCACTGCCCTGAAATATGAGTCTTGAACTTTATGCGGACAGTTATGAAGGATATACAGGAAGCAAGGGAGGGCCAGCATCTCAAAGAACACCGCTCTTCCTAGCAGCGAAAGTGGAAGGGATCTCCAATGTTTCACATCCGACCGTGATTTAGCCAATGGGGGGGCCAAGTTAGAGCTGTAAAAGAGGTTCGGGTCGGACGTGACAAAGATTCCCAAGTACCGAAACCCCTCCTCCGCCACCACCACATCGCATACTGCCAGGAGCCTAGGGACCGGGCCATGCAGCATAAACAAAACAAACTTGTGCCAATTGATCGCATACCCAGAGTATTTACCAAAATTTGTCAAGGACCACCGATATAGATCTGTATGGGGAGCCAGGTATAGCAGTATATCGTCCGCATATAAGGATGTTCGATCCTCCACGTCATCCGTCCACCTCATCCCTCGGATCATAGCATTTCTACGTATCCAAGCCGCTAGGGGCTCTAGTAACAGCGGAAATATCAACCGGGCTAGAGGGCACCCCTGTGTAGTACCCCTTTGGAGCCTGAATATCCGGGATGTATGACCGTTTACCCTCACTTGACCCAAGACATCTGTGTATAACAGTCGGAGGCTATAAACTTAGGACCCAGACCCATTCTTTTCAGAACTTCAAACATGTACGGCCATTCTATGGAATCAAAGGCCATTGAGGCATCGAGAGACAGCACCGCTGCATCCCCCTCAATGTATTTTCTATGTGCCATCACATTGTGTAATCGCCTTAGATTGAGGGCTGTGTTCCTTCCAGGCATAAACCCAGACTGGTCTGGGTGGACTAATGTTTCGATGACCGACACCAGCCTATTGGCCAAAACTTTCACTAGTACCTTTGCCTCCACATTGGTCAACGAGATCGGCCTATAGGATCCACATGTGTCCGCTGATTTGCCCATCTTGTGGATTACAACTATGGTAGCCAATCTCTGATCCACTGGCAGCCAGCCCACCTCCAGACTCTCCTCATACATGGCCTTTAAGTGCAAGATCGTGCGGAAGGCAGTGTCTTTCAAAAATTCAACTGGGACGCTGTTGGGCCCGATCGCCTTTCTCGAATTAATCTGCCTTATTGCTTTGCTGATCTCTTCAGGCGAGAGAGCCTCATCTAGTGTGTCCCTTCCCACCTCCGAGAGGGCTGTCACATCACTATCCTGGAGAAGGTGGCGCAAATCCTCTGCCGTGTAGTGAGTAGAGGGGGAATTTACCCTTTCTAGGTGAGCCGCGAATACCTCTGCAATATCCTGCGAATGGGACACCGTGTCACCCCCTTGTGTTGTCAGCTTATATACCCATCTCAACCCCTGTTCTCTCCTTTAGAGCAATGCCATTGTCCTGCCCGCTCTATCCCCATTTAGTATATTCTTTGTTCTATGTTGAGTGTGACGATATTTGGCCAACATGTGTTCCCTGGTTTTGATCCGATATTCATCTTGCTTCAGTAGAAGCATGTGCGCCGTATCAGGAAAAGGATTCTGTGCATGCTCCATCGCTCCATCTCTAGGTTAAGAAGGTTGTGTTCCACCTGTACCACGAGCTCACGCTTCTTAGTGATATATCCCATCTTCAAAGATAGGGCCTGCCCTTTCAGAACCACCTTATATGCCTCCCATATCATCAGAGCGGATGTGACTGAACCAACATTTTCAGAGAAATAGTTCTCCATCTATGCGCGAAGTTCCTCCCTAATGTCCGGTATGTGTAAAAGCCATGGGTTAATAACGATAGTGGTACGTGCCTGCTTTTTCCAGTGTGTATACTCCTCCCAGACCGGGGAGTGGTCAGATATGCCCCTCGGTAAAACTTGGGACCTTACAAAATTGCCCACAAATGACAAATGTGTGAGTAAATAATCTATTCGTGATAAGCTGCGGTGCATACTAGAGAAAAAGGGAAATAACTTGTCTGTGGGCTGCAGTGCCCGACCCACATCCACCAATCCCAAAGCTGTCACAAAGTTGGCCATTAAGACACTAGATTTCTCCTGTGACTTCGGCGGGTGGCGGTCGATCGTGTCATGTTATAGTCTCCCCCCATAATCACTGCGCCATCTTGGAGTCCCGCCAACCTTCCACAAAGGTCTTCCAAAGCTATTTTACCCAAAGCGGGAGGCAGGTAAACCGAAATTATATTAAGAACCCTACCATCCCACTGGGCCTCCACTCCTGCGAATCTCCCCACTGGTCCGCCCAGGTCTTACCAACTAGGAGAGGTAAGGATTTCTTAACCAGAATCGCCGTTCCCCTGGACCCCGATGTGTAATCTGCATGGACCAGTAGTTTATACCCCCAATCTCGTGAGGGCCTTAGTCTTCTGCCCCACCAGATGTGTCTCCTGCAAAAAAAACACATCAGGAGAGTTTTGCTTCAAATACTGTTGCACTATTCCTCTCTTGATTTTGTCCCCCATCCCGTTAACATTCCAGGTCAGTACAGAAAGTGTCCTATCTCTATCCCCCCATCCCAAGTCATCAAACAATCACCTCTTGCACGGATCAGAACGGTCGAGGAAAATGTATACAACCCGTCCATTATTGATCGCCCCAGCTGCTTTGCAATTAAGTCTCTTAGAAGGATCCTTGACTCTTTCGTAACACCAATAAACCAAGTAACTTTCAAATACCCCCCATATCCCCCCTTCAACGCCCGCCCCCCACCCTGTCCCCCTGCCCATGGATTTAGAACTACCCACCCTCAAACATGGCAGAGTGCTTCTATCCCCCCAGAATGCTGAAAACGCAGTCGGGTATTATGGTCCCCCTTCCCGCTTACACATATTACAATTAAATTGCATTTTAGCCATCCACGCTTAGTAGTTTCTAGTCCCCTTCAGGTCATAGCAATGAACCCCACACAATCCGCATCATTGCTTTAGCCCCACCCATAAAGTCTCGCCATGATATAATTCCCCCCCTACCTGCGCCTCCAAGGAGGCATGGGCTCTTCGCCCCTGTAGCTCAAGGCATTCAGTCCTGCTCCTGCAGCTGACTGTCGGTATCTGCCACGCCATTGTTCGCCACCTCTACACGGACTCCTCTGTGCTGGCTCGGTCTCCCAGGTCGATCTCTTCTGTGGCTTCCCACCGTGCTCCAGCCATCTAGCCTTTCCCAGACAGTCTCCGACGAGTCAAAAAAACACGATTTGCCCTCCGACTCCACTCTCTGCCGCGCAGGAAATAGCATCGCGTATTTCATCTCCCGGCTTCGCAGTTCTCTCTTCACCACCTGGAAACTGCGGCGCTGGGCCTGAACCTTAGCTGTGAAACCAGGGAAGAAAGCCATCTCATAGTTTTCTATCTTCAGGGGGAGATTGGAGCTTGCTGTTTGAAGGATAATGTCCCTGTCCCGGTAGTTGAACATTCGGGCAATAAGGGGCCTCGGGGGCGCTCCCGGCTTTGGCTTACCTCCTGGCACCCTATGAGCTCTTTCAATAGAAAAGTAGCTGGACAAAGTCTTGGGCTTCAGGTATTTCATGATAAGGTCCTTCACATACAGGTCAGCTGCCGGCCCCTCCGTTCTCTCCGGAACCCCTAGGATACGAATGTTGTTGTGACGGGCCAGGCCTATGTAATCATCGAGTTGTTGCGACATCCTCTCCTGCTTCTTCTGCATTTCAAGCATTTGTGTCTGAAGTTCCGAGGTATCCGTCTGCAGGGCACTGGTAACTATCTTGACTTCTTTGACCTTCTCGTCCATCTTCCGGAAGTCAGCTCTAATCAGAGATACCTCAACAGTGACCGAGTCCACCGAGGCACGTACCCCATTAATAGCCGCCATGACATCATGAAGGGTCGGCTCCGGGCCTTGTTTAGAAGCTGCCCCACTTTCCTTCTACGATTGTGGCGATTCACCTCGGTCTCCTGTTTTAGTCCATGCAAATTTTGCAAGCTGCTTTTGGGCGTTGGCCTTCGGACCTTTCCCTTGCGCCGGGTAGAGGCACAGGGCACCTCGGCAGGGACAGTCTCAAGTTGGTACCAGGGGGCGACTGAATTCATGTGTGATACTCCTGGAACCACCGCCCCCTTCTCTAAGCCCCCAAACATCGGTTGTCTGGGCTGAACACCTCAGATCACAGCAATAGTCTCCAATTTAGTGGACTTGGTTACACCACCTTCCTGCGCCCAGCATCTCCCTCATTCCTTCGCTCCACCTGATCGTAATCGTGTCTAGTTGATAGGCCAAAGCTTTACACCTCTCCCCCCTGCCAGAAGGTCGAGAGAGGAACACTCCTCCGGGTCCCACTTCCGCTCCCAAACAAACTGTCCATCCGCAAGTGGCGTAGGGGGCTCACAAGTCAAGGCGCAACACTCTATAATCAGCCCAGCAATGCCATCCTGGCGACCCCTAGAAGTGCAAAAAAACACTGGTCTCCACCGCCCTTGTTCAGTCAGCAGGTGGGGGGGCTCTGTGCCCAAAACAACCTCAGTCCTGAGCACCCC
This sequence comes from Lissotriton helveticus, assembly GCF_964261635.1. Lineage (NCBI taxonomy): Eukaryota > Metazoa > Chordata > Amphibia > Caudata > Salamandridae > Lissotriton > Lissotriton helveticus. The sequence continues at coordinate 304,965,198 of NC_136067.1, read as the reverse complement.
TGAAAGCCAAAGGACCTGGTACCTGTTCTCCATGCATACACCAGTGTCTTCCACGCCAGGCCAAGCGCCAGGTCTCATCCATAGGGCCAATGTAGCACCAAATCAGCCCTTGAGGGTCTCTCCAGGAGCAGCATCAATTGTATCTCCACCCCCAGGGGTCAGCCACATGTAAAACACTCTGCCTCAACCACCTGACAGAGGCACAGCTGGACAGCACTCTTCCAGAAAAAAAAGGGGGGTGCCGGCCGACGCTTCCCCCACTATTACTGCAGTCCGTAAACACCTCTTGGCACTCCCCGCTAAGCAGCGGCATCAATAGCTGCTCCTCCCTTCAGAGCTCGCCGCCCATCACCCCCGCAGCTAGGCCGCAGCCGGGCCTCAATTACATTATGGTCTGCTGGGCCCTCATTGCTCACACCTCCGTGGAGCCTCCAGACTGAGCACGGCAGCCCTACTCACCCCCGCCGCCTGATCGGGTCATCACGCACCTCCGCGGCACTTTGGCAGACCTCCGCTGGGGTTCCTCATTCATGCAGTGCCCAGCTGCCATCCAGGATGGCACGTACCGCCATAAAGGCCGCAAAGCCCGTGCCTCTGTTGGTGGCCGCGTCCACCGGAGCGCTACTCCTCCACCCTCCTCATCAAACGGACAGCCAAGTCGAATCGGCAGCAGGTGCCCCACATCCACCGTATCTGCAGGGGACAACGCAGCGACGGCTCCGGAGCACACCGGCCCCGCTTCTCCTTACGTCTTGGGCCTCTCCTCATCCCGATCGGCACCGGGGAGCCACCATTACTGCACTGCGCCAGTCAGCGAGGAGGACGATATCTGGCCACACACACACCGCCAGAAGCTGAAACTCGTCCCCGGGGGCAGTCAGAGGAACTTAATTGCTGCAGCAGATGCAGACGGCGCGGATGGCACAGGATGGGGCAGAATATACGGTGGGAAGATAGGAGCTCCCTCAGGCAGCGGCCATTCTCGACGGCTGCTAGCCATGCCCCCCAGTTGTTTTCATTTTTATGTTAATCCATTAAATGCTGTGCTGCGACCAGTTCCTTTTGAGGGTTGTGCACTTGGAATCACAATGAATGAAGTCAAATTTTCGTTTTCCCTTATTTTGCTCCTGGAGCTGTATTAGCAAAATGCCTCACGAGCACAATGGCTCTTTGAACCTACTTATTGTCGTCGTCGTCCCCCCAGAGCAAATTTGGTGTTACAGAAGGGGCAACAGACACTTCTGCTGTCCTTCTGTAGTAAGAATAGTACCAGTATAAATTGTATGCTGAAACAATTATAAGAGTTAGTTCCCTCACTTAAATGGGTTTGTGGGCCCTTGAAAATGAGGGAACAGCTTTGGTCGTTTGCTTAAGCTATAATTCAGATATGAGCACAGGGTCAAACATGCTGTGGGAGATGAACTAATTGTGTGCTGCACTGAAGGTGGGACACAACAAGAGGTGGGCAGACCTAGTTACATAAAAACTCTGCGAGATTCCGGCGGGTTCTGCAATCGGGTGGAATATATGCAGCTTGTACTGCTATTTAGCACCGGTTGAGCAGACAGTGCTGGAAAATGAGCGCAAACGGCACCATGTGTTGTGCAAGAGTGCACTGCTCAGGTAGAAAATCGAATAGAACAGCAGCAAATCTACTGAAGTGGCAGCCCTCTGACCGCGACCGTCAGGGTTAGATGCCAAATCTTGCTCGCATGCACGTTTTTCACAGCCAAAAAGTAGTAAAATTCCACCATGCAGGATTGGCGGAATTTGGCCAGAACTTCGCATTAAACAGTAACGTGGAGTGACCAAAATTCTGCCAATTCTGCCGACAGAATGAAACATTCTGCCCACCCCTGGACACAGCCAGTACACCCCATTAGGATAATCCTTGGGAAGGAGGGCGCAGGAGCCCAGGTAGCAGACAGGCCTGCAGATGGATGCATTCACACAAAAGGCCCACCTGCTCTGCAAAGGCGGCGGTGACCCCCTTATAAAAATGTGACTGTAACCACTGCCAGTCACAGACTGGAGAGAGGATGTGGTGTAACGGCCGCTGCTGCATACTTTGCAGCTGAGGAGCCAGGGGACATATGTACAAGACCCTATCGCCACGGGAACATCACTTTTTGTGACATTTCTTTGGCGATAGAGGCTTTGCCTTATTGTCAACGCAGCGTTAAGCCACTTAACGTGGATTAACGCTGCCTTGTAAATAAGGCCCCCTTTCATGCTTTGCTTAGCGTGAAAGGGGTGGGCAGTGGGTGTTCCAACGCAACACCCATTGATTTTGCCGCTGTCCCCTATTTACAAAGGCAGCGTAAATAGGAGGCAGCTCCAAAATTAAGACCATGGAAAACCTGGTGTTAACTTGGTCTAAACAAGGAGAAATGCTTTATTTCTCCTAGTTTTTGCTTTTTCCTGTGCAGCACACATGGAATAAGCAAAAAACCTTTTATTGTTTATGTACAGGAAGAACCTGTGCAATCCGTTCAGACTGCATCATGGCACAGATCAGGACATAGTACCCAATCTGATTCAGTTCATGCTGACTTCACAATGTACTTCATACCCATCACTTGCGGTATCGTGGCATTGCAGCATGCAAGAGCCAACAAATAAAACTACTACACAATGAAAGTTTTTCTGTTTTTGCACTGTGTATTTTTGGAGTAGAGACAAATTCACAAGCTTTTGAAATAAATGTCAAAAATCTCTAAAGCAAATAAAGGCTAACTACCAGTCACAGAAACCACCATAGAACAGGCAGATTTGGCAATTAAATTAATTGTCACGCAAAGCAGGTTGTAAATTATGTGGAAAAACCCAAAACTGCAAGAACATAAGACTAGCACATAAAACAATCGTCCATAAACACAGAAATTACAAAGAAACATGACAGTTGTATGTACCACATAAAATATTTGTGAAAATAATATGGGGGGGGGGGTCAGAAATAGATCACAGTAGCAAATGTATCATGTCTGCTATACTAATAGGTGAAAAGATGGGCCAGTAAGTGTAATGCTTGCCACTGGCATCTGCCTATGAACATGAAGTTGGTAAATTTAATAGCATTTAATTGGGTAATACCCACACCAGTGATGTACAGTAGCTAGAAGATACAGAAGCATGAAATGAAGTAAACTATAAAATAGCCCCACAGGTTTCACCTAAATAAGGAAAAACCTATTGATAGGCTTCTAACACGCACGAACAACAACACATTCCACAAGCAAGTGAAACCTACCGTTCTACCATTACTGCAAGATTAGTTTCAAAATCCAATCCTCACCAGTCTGAAAGCAGGCCAATGAAGCTCAGTTATTTGCAGTACGGCAGATTGTTCTTGAACAAGTCTTGCTGCATGGGTAGGAGCATGCTACCCAGCAACAAAAGGTGATTATAGTGCACAACAATAGCAAGAACAAAAATCCATTGATAGCATTCTATGGCTTTGTTATTTAACAATTCATACAAGGGAGGAGGTACTCAGGCGCCCGAAGCTAAAACCGCCTATCTTATCTCCAAAAGGGCTTATCATTCCCACTGCAGGTCCGCACGAGCTAATTTTGTCTCCTTAACCATCACTCAGGCTAAAAATTGCCCTAAAACTTTATTCAAGATGGTTAAGGAACTATCCGGTTCAGCAACCACGCAGGCATCTCCCAGTCTGAATATAACTCAATGCGAGGATCTTGCCCAATTCATCTTAAATAAAGTGGAAATAATATACTCTGCATTGGCTAGAACTATTCCTCCTTCCACTCTTTCGCCTATTGCGACTTTTGCCCGACCTGGCCCTATATTCGAATGTTGCACTACTTTTGCTCCTGACAATACACATAAGAATATACTTGATGCCTGGCCACTCTTGGACATGGAGACATTTCTACAACATCCTAGTAAAATTAAATCGGGATCCCCTGCGATTTACTTCCCATCACGGTACTACAGCAGACTGAACAACCATCACTTTGTTACATCCTTGATCCTCTTAGTGCATCCCTTACGGAGTCCCATGTCCCTCCTGACTGGAAACATGCAATGGTCGTCCCACTATTAAAAAAAAAAAACTCTGACCCCACGCTTCCCTCAAATTACTGTCCAATTTCGCTACTTCATGTGTTCTCTAAAACTTTGGAGAGACACATAAAGGGCCATCTATCCAGGTTCATCGAAACCAATGGGCTCTTACATTCTTCCCAATCCGGTTTTAGGACCAGTTATTCCACTGAGTCCACACTCTTAGGTGTTACTGAAATGCTTCGACAGAACCTGGATGCAGGTGAAACAATGGCCCTGGTACTGCTTGATCTAAGCGCGGCCTTTGAAACGGTCTCTCATACCGTACTCATAAAGGCCCTGCAATCTTCTGGGGTCACTGGGGCGGCCCTGAATTGGCTTGTGTCCTTTCTTTCTAATCGCACCTTCCAGGTTTTTCTATCCACTGCTAAATCCAAGCCATATTCCTCACCTTGTGGGGTCCCACACGGTTCAATTCTTGGCCCCCTATTTTTTAATATGTCTGTTAGACCCTCGGCAGTGATGGTAGAGGAATCTGAGTTGTCGTTATTTTCATACGCCGATGACACCCAGATTATCTTCTCTCTTTCAGCAGGTAAAACCTCTGAGCCTTCTGCGCTCAGGACAGGTCTCAGCAAAGGTATGGCCTGGATGAACGCCAACCTTTTAAAACTTAATGGCGAAAAAACTGAGGTGCTGGTTCTGGGTAAAGATAGAGATCTCTGGGGCCCCCAACATTGGCCCTCAGAAATGGGTATGTTCCCTCAACCCTCTACCCAGGTACGCAACCTTGGCTTTATCATCGACGATTCACTATCCATGCGTAAGTAAGTTACCAAGGTTGACGCTACCTGTTTAACCATTTTGAAATGGTTGAGGAAGATTGTGCGGATGCTTCCAGCCCATACCCACCGTACGGTAGTCCAGACCCTCGTTACATCTAGCCTGCATTACGGGAACATCCTCTATCTGGGAGTCAATAAAGATGTAACGCGTAAGCTGCAGCGAGGGTAAAACTCTGCTGCCAGATTACTTTGCCGGGCTTCCAGAACCTCATCGGTCTCTAGGCTGCTGGGGAACCTCCACTGGATTTCGGTGGGTAAACAGGTTATGTTTAAGGCCCTTACCTACATGTTTCGCATCAAGCATGCAATGTCTCCCCTCTACCTACAACGCCTAGCCTGCCTCTATGTCCCCTCGTGTACTCTTCTGTCTTCCACACAAGCTAAATTCCAAGTCCCTAAGGTCAGATTGTCCCGTAGGGGAGGATGCTCCTTTGCATACTTGGGTCCTGTTTTATGGAATGCTCTGCCTTTATCTCTCGGCACGCAATCAAATCTCCTTCTGTGCCGCAAGTCTCTTAAGACTTGGCCTTTTAGCCAGTAGTTCTCTCCCTTCTTTTTGCTGTCCCCTCACTGCGCCGGGAAACCCTTTTTGGGTAGCTGTTACACTGACACATAAGTTTAACTAAATAAATAAATAAATAAATAGATTTGTGAGGTCCAACGCACTTGCCCATACAGCTATTAGAACAAGGAGTGTGGATTTCCTAAGTGGGGATCTAGGTCTTATAATGTGGTGAAACGAGGGGAGTGCTCCTTTTAGGAGCAGGGGCCCTCACACACCCCGTGGGGTATCATCCTTCATCATCGGGCAGCTCCTTGTTGGGCCGGCGCTGCAATCCCCAATGGGCCCCTTGCGGGGGCTCTTTACCAAAGTTCTTTTCTTTATTGTCAATGTGGAGTGTGAGGGTGAGTGAATAGATGTAGAGTAGAAAGGGTAAGGGAGGTGTTTATTAAAAATTACTAAGGGGATCAAAAGATCATTTCATTGTTGGGTCCCTTTGTTATGGCTAAAAATGTGAGTCGAGCATATAATATATGTAATGGTCTATTTTAGCTACAGGAAGTGTAAGTCAAAAGGTAAACATGTTTCATAACTATTACCGTCCCGGAGGATCATGGCATTTTGTCAGGACCAAAAAGACCTTATTCTACTCTAACAGGGATGCACAGGTAAAGTATATGCAAACCATGCCCTGCCTACATTACATGGATATCGGTATATCTCCTGGGGACAGACCCAGAAATTTCAAAACTTGGGGTCCCAGTCGAACCGGTCAGGGCGGACTCTATTGTGCTTGCCGATGGTCAGTTGTCAGAGCGCGATTTTGGCTTCCAACCTAACCCCGGCTGTGTCTGTTCCGGAATCGTATTATTATTATTTAACAGCCATGGTTTGTGTTTATTTAACCACTATTAAGTCATGGGTGTCATAAAAGAAGGCTCAAAGACCAATAGAAAAATCCAGACTGCCATGCCACCCATGGTTAGTTTTCTAAAACTACTGCAATAATATCCATGTGCATAATTCTAGAATACTGTAGTTCATACACACGTTTTTCACAAATCCTTGCAAAAGTCATACATTATCTGCCAAGCTATGCTGGCCAGCACATTTGTTTCTGAGCTGGCCCAGAGATTGTGTATGTGGTGACAGCTACATTTCATGTGATTGTGGATTTCCACAAGTTTGTAGATTCCATTGAATGCCTCTGAAGGAACCACAAGGGTTTGAGTGCAATGTGACGTGTACCAGAAAAAAAGTTGCTGCACATCATGAATAGCTAGACCTTGCATGACTTGGATCAAAGTATAGTGCACCGCTATGGAAGATTGCAAGGGTCAATTCTTGATACAATGATGGTAGAGAACATATAGTTGAACCCCACCCCACTTGAATTGTCCATTAAAATCACAGAACATACAAAGACCTATAGAAATCATGCATGATTGTATCATGTATAAGTATTATTGAATATACAGATTTCCCTTCAGCAAATTTGCAGATTGTTTGCCTTTTTCTGGACCCCATTTTTTGTGTGCTTCATGGACCCACAGTGGAAGACCTGGAGAAAGAAAGCAATGCAGATTAAACTGAATGGTTTTTGGCAAGGGGTGAGGAAAGATTTAAAGATTGTTTAGGTTAGATGATCTCAGATAGATCAGATGAGCACAAAGCACAAAAGGCGACCTAAAGAAGGAGATGCGTGAGGGAGTGGCATCTCTGGCAAAACCCTTGGTATCCCAGAACATTTTGGTCTTAGAAGCCTCCTCAACACTTAAAGGTAGTTTGAAGGACCTCAAGTACCCAGTAATGAAGCCAGGCAAGAGAAGAAGTGATCTCAGCAAATATCCAAACTTTTGCTACTAATATTAAGCATCCCAAAAGTGCACCAAGAGAGGTTGAGGGACTGTGCTGCATGTAAGACCCTTGCCCTGGCTTTTAGAGCCTGTAGTAGGGTTCTGCAAGGCAAGCTTATTAGGTGAATTACTGGTTGTAGGTAGAGGCTACTACTTACAAAAGAGAGGCTATGATTACATGTCAAACTGAGGAGCACTGATGCAGTGAGACACTCTTGGACCCACTTTGTTTCTTCATTTTTAGTTTTACATTTTATACATTTTAGCAGACATCATTTTAGTTTTATTATTTTTACATGTTTTGCTTGCACTATATTATTCTGAGAAGATGTTGTACATGCTGCTTGTTTTTAGAAAACCTTTAATACAACATAATCCGTACACTCCGTTCAAGGCTAGGATCACAGAACAGGAAAAGATATAGAAATTTATAATAAACGCGCACTTCTACCAGGAGGTGTCTAGGTGCACAGACTAACTAACAGGGTTGGCAAAGTTAGGAGGCTGACCAAAACTGGAATAAACTCCTTATCAATGCAAGAGCCAAGATTTATATTTTTACTAAAAGAAAGGAGGTCTGTTTCCTGTTTTAGGCACAAGAGAAGGATGTTCCAGAGCCGGGAAGTACTGTCTATAAGATGTCCCCTGCCCCATTGTGCTCTCTTTACTCTGGGACCATTATATTACATGATGACTCTGAACGGAGGGATTTTGGTGGAATATAACAACGAAACCAAAGTTTGAGAAATTGTAGGCCTTCCTCATGTACAGCCTTGAACGCAATGCACAGGGCCTTAAATTGTATACACTTCTCAATAGGTAGCCAGTGAAGAAGCAAGAAGGCAGCTGAGACTGATCCTATTTTGGGTATCAATCAATCAATCAAACATATTTGTAGAGCGCGCTACTCGCCCGTTAGGGTCTCAAGGCGCTGGGAGGGGGGGAGCCGCTACTGCTCGAACAGTCAGGTCTTGAGTTGTTTCCTGAAGGAGAGATGGTCCTGGCTCAGCCGTAGGTGGGTGGGGAGGGAGTTCCATGTCTTGGCCGGCAGGTAGGAGAAGTATCTTCCTCCGGCAGTGGCTCTGCGAATTCGTGGGACGGTGGCGAGGGCGAGGCTGATGGAACAGAGCTGGCGGGTGGGTGTGTAGAATGTGAGGCGGTTGTTGAGGTATTTGGGGCCCATTTTGTGGAGAGCCTTGTGTGCATGGGTGAGGAGTCTGAACGTGATCCTCTTGCTGACGGGGAGCCAGTGCAGGTCTCTCAGATGGGCAGAGATGTGGCAGTGACGGGGGATGTCCAGGATGAGTCGTGCAGAAGCGTTCTGTATGCGCTGGAGTTTTTTCTGTAGTTTGGCTGTGGTTCCAGCGTAGAGGGTGTTCCCGTAGTCCAGTTGGCTGGTGATGAGGGCCTGGGTGACCGTCTTTCTGGTTTCGTTGGGGATCCACCGGAAGATCTTTTGGAGCATGCGCAGGGAGTTGAAACAAGATGACGAGACGGCGATGACTTGTTTGGTCATCGTGAGGGAGGAGTCTAGGATGAAGCCCAGGTTGCGTGCATGGTCCCTGGGCTTGGGGGCGGTGCCCAGTGTAGGGGGCCACCAGGAGTCATCCCAGGCAGAGGGAGATGGTCCCAGGATGAGGACTTCCGTCTTGTCTGAGTTCAGCTTCAGACGGCTGAGCTTCATCCATTCCGCGACGTTTTTCATTCCTTCCTGGAGGCTGGCTCTGGCGGTGGCGGGGTCGTTGGTGAGGGAGAGGTTCAGCTGGGTGTCGTCAGCGTAGGAAATGATGTTTAGGTTGTGTTGGCGTGCGATGGCTGTGAGGGGGCTCATGTAGACATTGAAGAGGGTGGGGCTGAGCGAGGATCCATGAGGAACGCCACAGATGACTTTGGTGGCAATGGATCGGAAGGGGGGAGGTGGACTCTCTGGGTTCTTCCGGAGAGGAACGAGATGATCCACTCCAGGGCCTTCCCTTGGATTCCAGTGTTGCTGAGGCGCTGTATTAGTGTGCGGTGGCATACGGTGTCGAAAGCTGCTGAGAGGTCCAGGAGGATGAGGGCAGCTGTTTCCCCCGTTGTCGAGCAGGGACCTGATGCCATCGGTAGCTGCGATGAGGGCTGTTTCGGTGCTGTCATTTGCTCGGAAACCGGACTGAGAGGGGTCGAGGGATCCGTTTGTCTCGAGGAAGGCGGAGAGTTGTTTGTTGACGGTCTTCTCGATGACTTTGGCAGGAAAAGGGAGGAGCGAGATGGGGCGGAAGTTCTTGAGGTCCGTGGGGTACGTGGTGGGTTTCTTCAGGAGGGCGCTGAGCTCGGCATGTTTCCAGCTCTCCGGGAAGGTGGCGGATGTGAAGGAGCTGTTAATGATGTCCCGGAGATGGGGTGCGATGATGGAGTCGGCTTTGTTGAAGATGTGGTGTGGACAAGGGTCGGTTGGGGAGCCGGAGTGGATGGTGTTCATCATGCGGGTGGTGTCTTCGGTGCTGACCGGGGTCCAGGTGCAGAGGGTGGTGATGGGGGGTGCTGGTTCGGTGGTTGGGTGCGTGGTCTGTGTGCCGAAGCTGTTGTGTATGTCGGCTATCTTGCGGTGGAAGAACAAGGCGAGTGAGTCGCAGAGGTCTTGTGATGGTTTGATGTCGTTGTTACAGGCGCTGGGGTTGGAGAGCTCTTTAACGATGCTGAAGAGTTCCTTGCTGTTGTGGGTGTTGTTGTCTAGTCATTCTCTGAATGTTCTCCTTTTGGTGGTTCGAATCAGCTGGTGGTGTTTGCGGATGGCGTTCTTGAGGGCTGTCATGTTTTCTGTTGACTGATCATGGCGCCAGGCTTTCTCGAGAAGGCAGACAGCTGAGTTCCGTAGGACCTGTAGATTATTGAAACTTTTTCTTTTGATATTTGCGAAAAGAGCGGATATTACAGTTGTTTGCAGGTCTTTCGAAATAAGGGGGAAGATCTATCTTAAAAGTTTCATAGTAAAGAAGGAGGTAGATGTGATCGCATTTACATGCCCTTCAAAGGTCAGTTGATTATCAAAAATAACTCCAAGGTTTTTTACCATTGTTACTGGCAACGGAAGTTGGCCAAGTTCAGGTGTCCATCAATCTTGGGACCAAAAGGAAGAACCCTTTCCAAAGAGCAGAGCTTCAGTCTTGCCTGAATTACGTTTCAGGCAGTTGTGGTTCATACATTCGCCGATCTCCGGCATACAATTGTAAAAATGCTTTGCTGTCTCTGAAACATTGGATGATACTGAGATCACTAATTGGGTATTATCTGCATAAGTAATGCAAGAACCCCCAAAAGATCTAATAAGTTTGGCCCATCATGCAACATAAATGTTAAAAAGGGTCGGGCTAAGAGACGTACCCTAGGGGATGCCACAAGGAAGAGAAAAGGGGGAAGATTTAAAATCCTCAACTGCTACACACTGAATTCTGTCTGACAAAAAAGATTTAGGAAAGGCAAGAGCTCTATCTTTTACCCCATTGTCCTCCAACCTATTCAGCAGGATTCCATGATTTACTGTGTCAAATGCTGCAGAGAGGTCTAACAGGACCAGTACTGCCCTACTGCCCATATCCAGCATCAATCTGATATGTCCCAGGACACCCATCAATGCCAATTCTGTACTGTGATGTTTCCTAAATCCGAATTGGCAGGGGTCTAAATGACCCTGGTCCTCAATGAAAGCTGTTAGTTTAGCATTGATGACCTTCTCAATTATTTTGGCCGGCACTAACAAATATTCCTGACTTGACCATACGATTAAAAGTTTCCATAAAGTAGGCCCTGATGGTGTCAGCTACTGCATGGATTTTTTTAGGTGGGCACAGATCTGAGGGAAATCCTGACTTTGTTTGAAGAAGTTTAATTTTAATTTGCTCCTGAGAAAAATCTGAAAAAGCGGTGAGACAGACCTTCCATTCATTATTTTTAGTTTTGGAATCATTGCAATCAATCAGAGGATTGGAGGAGAAAAGATTAAAAACGGGCTTAAACTTATCTTCAAAAAAGAAAAACGATGAATTCCCCTTTTCTGGAGGTTTAGATAACAGTTTGATAGAAACAAAAATTTATTGTGTGGAATTTTTTGCTGCTTCTATCTTTTGAGTAAAATATTTGGATTTATCTTTAAAAATCTGATCTTTAAACAAAGCTAAAATAAGTTTGTATTTCTCTTTTTCTGAGTTCTCATAATGGCGCCTTCATTTTCTTTCCTGCCTATGACATGCTTGTTTATGCAGTCGTAAATTTTCTGTGAACCAGGGTTCAGAGGGAATGTCTTGGTTTCTCCTTTGGATTTTAGTCGGCACTACTATCTCAGCGACCTTGTCCAGCCATCCCTGATATTGACTAGCTGCTTTCTCAGGATCTGTCATTAAGTGGGGCCGTGTTTCAGATAGGATGGCGTCTCACTATATCTCCTTTATCAGATGCCATTTGGGTGAGGCTTACAGGCCAAGATTTATTATACAGTGCAATAAAGGGAGCAAATTTGATGTTAAACGTAGCCGCTCGATGATCAGACCATAACAAAGGGAGGGCTTGTGATGTTTATAGATCCTGGCAGTCGGTAAAAATGCCATCAAGTCGATGGCCAGCTTGATGCATAGGTTCTTTGACCAGCTGTACTAAACCGAGCCTAACCAACATCTCTACAAGATATGCCGCATCCGTGTTCTCTGGCTTTTCTAATTGCATTTTAAAATCACCTAAAATCGTGAAGTCAGGTGAATCCATTTTAAAATCTAAAAACAGGTAAAAAGTTAGGAAAAAAGTCAGAACTGGGCCCTGTAGGATGGTATAAAAGTATTCTATTGAAGGAATCATTCTTTGAGACCTTTAATTTAAAAGTCAGAGCCTCTAAAGCCTTCGAGCTAGGAAGTTCCGTAAAGGGACCTAAAAAGGACTGGCAATATATTATGGTGATACCTCCACCTTTTTTTCCTGCCCTGTCAAGTCTGTGGTTTAGGAAACCAAAAGGAACCGCTACAGCCAGGTCTGGCCCGGCAGCAGCATCTACCCAGGATTCAGTGATAAATGCAAGGTTTAAAAGCTGAACCTCTAAAACATCAGCAAAGTCCATGGCATGCTTCACCAGGGACCGTGCATTTTCCTAGTGCTTGCGTTGCCCGTTTGGAGACAGCTTCTAACATCTAGACACATCATTGCATCAGAGCTGTACCTCTAACACACTAGTTTTAATTTCTAAACAGTGCACGGTCCCCTACATGTGAGCGGGTCACTCCAGCCACGACGGTCCTGGAACGAAAGCTGTGTTTGAGATGTTGCTCTGCTAATGCTGATCTTCCATCCTGCAGAGAAGGATTGCCAATCCTACTTCAGACCAAGACATCCAGGTATGGGGTCTCAGGCTAACCTAAGAGATCGGGCAGAGGGTACACCCACTATGCTCTCAGAATAGGGGCAGTGATAGGTAGAGCTATATATAGAAATCTTGCTGCCATGGTTGGACTGTTTATTCTTTTCACCATGTTCGTAATGATAGTTACTTTGCTTTGTTTTATCTGCCTAATAATCTCAGCTCATTCAATCTATGCAAGATTACGATTGTTTCAATAAATGTATTGAAAACTTCCTTTGTACCCTTCTTGTGTTTACCCAGGACATGCATGAGTATACAATTAAAGGGGTAAGATCTGTTTCCCTTGGGGATCAGAGTGTCAAGTTGAGGTTGCCAATATCACCTGCAGCTCCAGGAAGGGTCGTGGTTCAGGTGAGGAACTGTGAGCTAGCTAGGAATTGAGCTGACAGTCTCTGATAGTGTAGATGGACTCAGTCCCTACATTCTGAAGTCCTGCTGACCTAATATGAAGTCCTTCCTTTTTTAATGGGAACCATATAAAACTGAGGCCTGTTATATCGGAAAAGAGAATTAATTAGAACAGGAGGCTTTAAAGACATGTAATCTCATTGAATCACAATGAAGAGCTGAAGATTTGAACCAACACAGCAAAATGGAAATTCAGTTTAACAAAATGTGGCCTTGAGAAAGGTCTTCCTGCATAAAGCGCTAAATATTTGGTGAGGCTGAACTCTTGGGCATTGTCGAGCTCCATGCTAGAGAGAATGGGTGCAAAGTGGGGTGATAATGGTGGAAGAAACCAGTGATGCCTTACAGAGGGTACTTGTTCTGAGTTCTTCAAGACACAGGAGGCTAAGAGATGTCTGCAATACACAAGCTGATATTATGGACCCAATATACCCTCATAGCTTTCAAATTACAATTTATCCTGCCAATATCTCAGGTAATATTAATGAGCTCCCTTTGCCAGCTTATGTAATCATAAGGAGAGAAGTAAATGCATCAGCTATCAGGACTGTCATGGAAAGCGCAGCTTATATCATCAGCTTCAACCAGTTATAAACTGGGGACTGCCAGGTCACAGGTGTTATAGATCAGCCTAACTGTGATAATAATAGTGTTGTCCCAGCATATGGTGGGTATCTGGATGCTATCATAGAGAAAACACTGGCCAAGATTGTATAAGAGGCTTTAGGAAATGGAGAAGTATGTTGAAATCATCTTTTCAAGAAGTTAGGCAGCAGTTTGCAGCCTTAAAGGTGGAGCTTCTGAGTCTCCCTCCATCACATCTGCAAGAAATTGCATAACAACAGAGTCTGATGATTTGTATGGAAATAGCACTCACGACAGGATGAAAAGAACCCTAAACAGAGAAAACATTTGTGTCAGCCAGCAAAAACCTCTTTTATGCCTACAACAGCTGGTGCTGATCCCAGAAATGTTCAATGGGCTTCTTAATGTAAAGAGAACTGTTAATATCATTCATGGATCACATTGAAGAACCAAATAATCCAAAGACTCTCAGATCAGCATGGCACATTGCTGGTTATCAGAGAGGTTTGTAGACTGCTCAGTCAAAAGAAACAGGTTCCTCTTGCCTCTTTGTAGGAATATGTCATGCCTATGTCAGTACTCATTTAGGGCCATTTTTATGAAGTTTGTGGCACAGGGCGGTCAGCAAGTCACCTTGCTGCTCTGCCCTGCATCACAGGGAAAGGGCAGGAATGCACCTTATGTATCCAATAGGGCACATTCTTATCCCTTTCCCTTATGCTGGTGCCGTTTTGGCAGCCTAGCCCCAACGCAGGCACCCTTGCACCATGATACCGGGGTGCCTGTGTTGTAGACAGGATTGTTTTTGTGCAGGAAGGGAAGCCTTTCTGCACACAAACAATTCTGAGAAACTTTTTTCCTCTTTCTATGTGTGCTGCACAGTGAAGCACATATAGAAAGAGGAAGTAACAAGGAGGACTAAAGATATTATATATTATGTTGCGCCCTACAAGTTTAAAAAATAAATAAATAAAATAAATAAATATTTCTCCTCTTTATGTATCACCTTGGGAGGAGTATCTTTTTGGCTCATTCCCAGGTTTGCAAGGTCTTGTAAATCTGGGTATGCATCAGAAATCATGGGAGTTGCTTGGGAATACCCACACATCACCCATGGAATGCCCACACAGGGCAGAGTAAGCCATGCAGTTATTTGTGCTGTGTTGCGTTGCTCCAGATATTTGGAGGCACGCATAGCGGCTTTGCGTGTCTTCAAAAAGCGATGCAAACTGGGTCATAAATATGGCCCTTAGTATTTACAAAATCACAAATCTCCTGACAAATTCATTCTCAAAGATGAGGATTGTGTTTGCTGCCAAATATTCAAGTAGTCATTTACAAAATGAAAACATCCAACAACAACATCTTATAATATGTTTAGAGTATTCATTTAGTTTACTGAAGTGCCATGAGAGAGTCCTCGGGACTTATGACTAATGAAGTTGATGGTAATGCTGTTCCAACAATGGTAGAGAATGAACTCTTGAATACCTCTTGCAGTGTCGCAGCAAAAAATGGAAATATTTCTGGGCACTGGAAGAGGTTGGTTTCTCTGAGAAGGCGGCTAAACGTTTTGATGAAATATTTCAGTTAGGCTTGGTATCCTTTGAAGACGTTGATGAGAGAACTACTTATTGCATGTTCAGATTTAAAGTGACTTTTTTGGGTCGAGTTATGAAAACCTACAGGCAGCAAAGGATGCAAGAAAACAAAGTTTGAAACTCCACTAAACTGACCTGGAACGAGTGAGATACAGGCTGAAGTTAATCTCTGGAAAAAAAAGTAAGGAGGTCCTACTCAAGATGATGACTGTTTAGGCTCCCAGGTTGGAATTAGTGCCAATGTGTTTGTGGTTAAGGTTCAGAGACTTCTATTTATTTATCTATTGTAGTTTTTATGGTGCGGAACTGGCCGAAGTGTATTGGCGGGCATTGCAACAGAAACACAGTACGTCACACATTGAAATATAAGCACAAAGTCGTATAGAATGTTACCATTTGCTTATTGACTTGTAATAGAAACCAGCTTTGCCTACAAGAGAAATTGTCTGGAGAAGCGGAGTGCTAAATGCTAGGTGGGCCCTCCAACCGAAGTTCTTCAGAACTCTGTTCAATATCAGTCTTGGTATGCGTTTTTTGATCCATATTAACTCTCTTATTATGTGTACCTTGATTCTCTAATTGTTGTTCGTTTGAAAACCACAATAAACGTGCATTGCCAATGCCAATAAGTCTGGGTTATAACTGAAAAGTCATCTTCATGTGAGTTTAGGCAGTTAATTAGTCAGCATACAAGCAGTATATCACTCATCCTTGCACTCATGCAACCTTTCATCCTCCTACTGACTCTTGCATTCATCCACTTTACCTATTCACAATACAGTGCACACATACATCAACAAGCATATAAAAGTTGTATTAAAAGAGAAACAGTAAAAATAAGAATGCCACCAACTAAACGTGGTAGGCAAACACTTGCAATAAATAAAAAACATTTTACATAGTGGACAGCTGTCTTGTAATAGTATTATACATAATCATACTTTTCAAATACCAACATGACCACAAGGTTTAGAAGCAACACTTTTGCAATCTTCAAGTAGTTAAACATTAATATACCATGTAAATACCATACATGCTACTCAATAAACATTGTAGCAGGAGGCCCTCTTGGAATAGTGTTGTTCATAGTGTATCTTTGTTGTACTAATCCCAGGTGGTTTACACAATGTTTCTAAATGGGGCAGCCATCTTTGAATAATACAAAAGGGATACACTATGGACAAAAGTTTAGAAGCAGTTGTTGTGTAGGATGCAGTATACTGCAAATGAAATGAGCGGTATGTGAGCTGCCCGGAGAACTGCGCTACACTTTAAAAAACAATACCAAAGGAGAAGAACAGAAATGAAAGGAAACCTATCAAATAAGAAAATGGAAAACTATGAAGAGAATTCATTTTCAGACACATATGAACTCAGAGAGTAGTGGAGACAATGGCCGAAATGGCTGACCAATCGTGCCGTGCTGAATGCTCACATTGATGTAAACAGATATGTACGCCACTCAAACAATATTTAAATATATCTGTGCATATGCAAGTATTTCTTATGAATTATTTTGATCATAAATTCCTGGCAGACAATTAAACCTGTTGGGCATCCTTAGAGGGGCTATTTAGGATTTAATAGCGGAAATCTTATACCCCACTGTTTTGCCAGTGGAGATAACAAACACCCAAACTCTTGTCTTCTATAGTAATCTGTGAGATTCTATGTAACCAGTTACCTGTCTACAGGCTTCAATGTAATAGCAATCAATCCTTAGAGGCTGATAGCATTTAACATATGCTTTTCACAATAAGTTAGGCCAGAGGTCTTCAAACTTTTTTGCTCTGAGCCCCCCCAAGGAAAATGTTTTGATGTTGGGCCCCCCTCCAAAACTTTATGGCAAGACTTGGGGGAAGGGGAGTGGTACGGCTAAGAGCAGGGAGTATGAGATCATTTCTAGGGTACTTTTCTGTAGCTCAAATTGTGCACTAAATATGAGGGAGAACAGCCATGACAACGCGGGGATTACCCCGCACTGCCATTACAACGCGGGGATTACAACGAATTTCGCTGGAGGGCGCTGTTGGATAGGGAATAGTTTAATTTTCTATCCAACACCTTCCCTATTGTCAACGTGGGCTGGAGTTGGAATAGAAAATTAAACTATTCCACTATCCAGCGCCCTCCAGCGAAAGTCGTTGTAATCCCTGCTTTGTAATGGCATGCGGGATAAAAGCCCGCGTTGTAATGACATACAACCAATATGAGCAGTGTAACAGACCAAAAATGTCACACAAAACAAAAATTGACCAAAAAACTCTGCCTCACATAATTATGGTGTTGTGAACACCACTTTCTCCTGGACCCCAGCGCAGATGTACCTGTGGGACTAATGAGAGCGGCACCCCTTAGTAGCGGGCTGCCTCTCTACCTCTGCCTTTCCCTACCATGCCTGGCTATCCTTCCAGCCCTGACACACACTCTCTTATCCTTTCAGATAAAAAATGAGCCCCATATGTTTCCCACACTTTGCATCAGCAGTTATCTCAGCTCTAATGCTAGCAGGGCCCCGTGCCTCTTTTGCAGAATAAGACAATGATGATTCTCATGCAGTGGGCCCCTCAACCCCCTGGCATCCAGTGCCACTTTACCTGCTTCACTAATGATAGCTACAGCTTTGCGAAACAAACAGTCTCATCGGCACCTTGTTAAAAACATGGGCCCCGATATTGTGTGCACCGTCTGTCGTCTCTCTGAGGCCCAAGCTATGTTGTCTCCTCTGCTTCAATATTCAACTTCTTTGGGCCATTGGCATGAGGCCAAAAATACCGGCACAGCAAGGTTACACTGGAGCCTAATGTTAGTAGGATAGAAGGATAGTAAAACAGTCATAATTGGGGTTTAGTTGGCCTCTCACACCACTGGGCCTCAGTGCCATTGCACCAGCAGCACCAATTATACTTTCAGCTCTAGGAAACAGGCTTCATCCTCATCCCACTCCACAGAGATATTACTCCTAGGCATGAGGCTCAGAGTAGACTGTCTGCCTCTTTGTTTAATTCATAAAAGGGAACAAAGTCTCACATCTCCCACTCCCAGTGCTGGGGCCCTGTTCTCTTTGCAATAAGGGTGGCCTGGGCCCTAATACTAGCAAGGAAAATGGACCTCCATTCCACTCTTTGCTACAGTCTTAATTGGGGTGTAGTAGCCCCCTCATACTCTTGGTCCCTGTGCCACTGCACCTGCTACATTAATGGTAGTGCTGGCTCTTTCATAAAACAATAGCAGCCCCCGTATGTTTCCCATATGTCTGTCCATTTGTAGATGGATTAATTAGCCCCTACATAGCACCACTCCTTTGGGCCATGTCTTTGATGTTATCCATTGATCTCGCTCTTTTCCTCTTTCTCCTGAACCATCACGCTGAAGCTGCAGTTGTCTGAATAATCAGGGATCTGCTTCTGAATGCGACCCTGTAGACTGCCCTTTAATTTACCAGAAAGGATATCTGCATGTCGAGGTGGGCAGGATTTGTGAGGACCGCTGTGCCTATGTTTTTTTAAATTCACAAAACCCGTACCCATGCTTTAGTTAAACAAAAAAGAAAGACATACCCGAAAGGTTATTGTGGACCTTGCAGTGCCTCTGAGTGAAAGTGGAAAGGGAGGACGTGGGGCTCTCATGTGTTGAGAGGGCGGGACCGAGGTAAAGAATAAATAGACCTTCTCACCAAGGTGCCCATTACCAGAAAGAAATGTAAATGTGTGCAATTGGTTAATTACCAAATGTAAGGGCTGCTTGGGACCCAGTATAAGCTTTAATTGATGGAGTCCCTGGACGTTTCATGATGACTTGTGACATAAGAGTGT
This sequence comes from Lissotriton helveticus, assembly GCF_964261635.1. Taxonomy (NCBI): domain Eukaryota; kingdom Metazoa; phylum Chordata; class Amphibia; order Caudata; family Salamandridae; genus Lissotriton; species Lissotriton helveticus. The sequence goes on along the minus strand of NC_136067.1, from coordinate 304,946,177 downwards.
TTAGTTCTGTAAAGTATCCTTTTAATGGATACTTATACTTATAAAAATGCTTGCATTGGGTACAGTCTGATTACCGATTAATAAATATATAAAGTGCTTGGTTTGTCTTAAACACTAAACCCAGAGCCACTGGAGTTATGCGATTTTGTGGCTTATTTCGCATAACTATGGATCAGCTGCTTTTGCCACATAATCCATCATCTGGTGCATAAGCTGCAGATTTGAGGAAAAAATAGTTTCTAGCTCAAACGTATAAAAAGTTAATCAAATGTGGCGACATGTGGTCGCATGCAAAGGAAGGCCCTTGACAGAGGTTAAATTGTCACCTTTCATTTGCTCATTTCTGTATTTGGTTGTTAAACTGGTACTAATGAGGTAAACTATTTTCCCAAATAGTATTATCATGTGGAAAAAGTACAAAATAATTAAGTAATACTGTAAAGAATGACACATTTAACATAGTTTGCCTTTTCTTTTTGAAGAATTTTGTCAACCCGAATTCCAGTGGCCCTGACTAAACTATTCTGCAGCAGCCTATCTTATATTGAGTGTAATGCAGTTTTAAGATAATGATTTACATATTGACATTCACAGTACTTTCTGTTACAGGCTTGGACCTCATAGATCTATATAGACACAAGACCCTTTTCCCACTGTGCCCACCAAAAATCATTTCTGTAACTTCTTGGCCTCATACACAAACATCTGCAGTGATTGCATTAACCATTTGAGGATTCATAAGTATTATCTTGAAACTATTTTTCATTTACGTTACCTGCAGGTGAAAAGATAGAGTACAGTAATTCCACAATATTATGCTCCTTTTAATCATGTCTTTGTTCCTGTTATGTCTTCAGCTGTGGCGTGTAAATTGAAGACAGCTTGGAAGCACGTTTTAGAAACAAATTCATGCTTCTCAGTGTTTTCATTGACAAGTTGTTACTGAGGCATTTTGGCCCCCCTGGGAACACGGACCGCAGGGGTGCCCGCTTACAAGGACTGCACTACATCACCCATAAGGCCATGAGAATGGCCACGCCCACTGGGGAAGGTGTTGGAACTTAAATTGTGCACCCTCAGATGCGCTTTCAGTCTTAATGCAACATACCGCTACTGAAGAAAGGCTCACCCCTGAAACGCGTCTGGCGTATACCGAGTTATGCTGTTCCTTGATGTCTTCTGCTGGCAGGCTGTCAACAATTAAATGCGAGCTGAAACTTACCTTCGTGTGGCCTCTCTTCAAATGGGTTCCTGTTTGTTGAATGTAAAGGCGGCCCTAACCCGGTCGCGAAGAGAAGCCCAACGCTGTCGGCGGGTCCGCGTCGGCACCACGCTGGTGCTGTGGCATTTGTGAACGAAGGAGGACTGGGCCCTTACAGGGGGGAAGCCAGCTCGTAAGCTCCCGTTTGGCAGTCGGAAAGTGGGGCAGGCCTGGTCTTGGACTTTAGTATCATTTATGAATCTTACCTTTGTGTGGCCTCTCTTCAAATGGGTTCCTGTTTGTTGGATATATATATATATATATATATATATATATATATATATAAATACATAGAAACTAACTACTCCAACAATGTTTGCACTGGCAATGTTCAACTTTTTTAGGTGTTGTAAATAACATATTCAAAAATATTCTAAGCATAGCTTTACATAAACAGCATATTTATATTTTTAATAAACACTGATCGGTTTTTCCTATACTGTAAACTATGTGTTTTCACTATGTACATCCATTTGTAAGCTTTGTGATCAGTCTTGCGGGAGGTTCGCTGTTGGCAGGTCGGAGACTTGCGAGATCGTGGAGTTATAAATGTCGTTCTAATCTGTTGTACAAAGTTCTTCTCATCTGGTCAGTTAGTATTGAATGCTAACAGTTTGTAATAACATCAGTTGGGTATGTATATTGTATTAATTATTTTGTTTACAAACTGCAAGCTCTTGTGAGATGATCCTGGGAGCCGAGCACACAATCCCCTGCGTGGACTACAATGGGGATGTACTTCTTGTCTGGCTCTTGCAATCTGCTTGCGACATTGTACATTTGGAATTAAGTTTAGAACAGTGGATTTTTGTAGTTCTGAAGAAAGCAAGACATGAGAAGTGTTGTTAAAGTAGGAAAATAGTTGATGAACTGTTGCATTTTAGATATAACAATGACAGAGGTTCCGACTTACTCCAACAGCCAAGATGGCATCTGGGACAGTTTGAGTCTCTGTGGCCCTTCTCTGGCTGTTGTTTTTTTCCTGCTGTTTTTGATGGCAATATTTCCCCGCAGGCATCCCATGCTAACTGGCGCTGTGGAAGTTTTGGGCATCTTCGTGGTGCATGTGCTGGAGACTGCCGACCTTCACAGTTTCGGCCTTCCTCACCTGCTCGAGAGGCGCGGATGCATGAGTGGTGTTCCTGGATGCCGCCTCTCTGAGGTTCATTGGGCGACGGCACGCATCCAAAGCTGTGGCTGCCGAACATTCCCAATGACGGCTGGGATTATAAACCAGATGCCATCTTGTTTTCTGCTGGGGCAGTTTCCTGTGCCCCGATACAGGACCACCAAATGACGTTGAAACTCCCTGTCGGCTGCAGAGGTCCCGAGTCTTGGCCCCTCTCTTACCAGTTGTGGGATAGCCGATGCCCTGGTGCAAAGTCACTGTTTTCTTCCTGACAGCTGCCTGGGTCTCTAATCTGGCTACCATCTTTCTTTCCTCTCCATTGAGCTCTGACTCAGCCCACGAGAGGGGTCAAGGAGTGATTTTTGATAGGCCTGACCTGCCGCCCCTTTTTTGTCTCTCACAAATCGTCCTTTCTAAGAGCACAGTAATGACTACAGGTATGTCCATGTTCATGTGTGCTGACACTGTGTGCGCTTTTTAATATTTATACTTGACAACTTTACGAGCCTGCGAAAGCCTTTGTTACCTGTCTTTACCAGCTGATCTCAGGTTGGTCAAATCTGACAGCTGCTCCTATTCACTCACAAAGTTTTTCAAACCTAATCTCACAGCACTGTCAAACAGGTTTGGAATTTTCTATGTTGGTATTGGTATTGGTATTGGTATTTGTATTTATATTTATAGAGCGCAATTATCACCTGCAGGTCTCTAATCACTGTAGAAGGAGAGAAAAAACCCGGAACCTAGCCTCCCAGCACAGGGACAGAGATTAATCCGACCCCCACGCCTCTTGGCAGAGAACCGTTTTCAACTTCTTCCTGAATGGAAGAAGAGCGAGTTCTTTACGCACGATCTCTGGTAGTTTGTTCCATAAAGGGGCAATGGCAGTTGAAAACGCTCTGCCCCCTTTGGTAGCCAGCCTAAATCGCTGACACTTCAGCAGGCAAGCCTGTGAGGACCGAAGAGTCCGAATGGGAGTGTAGAGAGCTAGACAATCTTTTACATACTGTGGGGCTTGGCCGTGAATGGCCTTATGGGCAATGCAAAGGCCCTTAAACTTGTCTCTCTGCCTTACTGGGAGCCAGTGCAGGTGCTGCAGGAGAGGGGTGGCATGTGCTCTTCTGGGCAATTTAAAAATCAGCCTGGCCGCGTCGTTCATAGTAACCTGGAGCCGACTCAGTAATTTCTCCGGAAGGCCGATGTAAAGGGCGTTACCATAGTCCAGGCGAGAAATTATCATCGCTGACACGATCAATGGCCAAGACCTCAGTCTTATCCGGATTGATTTTCAGAAAGTTAGACATCATCCAGTTGGTAATGAATTTGAGGATGTTTTGGGTCTTCACTTGTTCAGGGTCATGTCTTTCTGACACTGTAAGTGCACACTTATTTTGTTCAACTTGACCATTTATGAGTTTCTTGATCCTTTTGCTTCTGTTTTTGAAGTTAACCGTAGTGGTTCCTGCTAAAGCCCTCACTACCAGCTGGTCACAGGTGTGCATATAGGTAGGGCTACTACAGGATTGAAAATGTCAAGGGGAGGTCTCATTGACTGACTCTTCCACTGTTTGGAAATAATAGAAGCTCTACTATTCACTAAGCGGCAACACTCTCTGGTGCACCTTCTAACTGACGCTTTGGATTCATCTTGGAGTGATACCAATTATCTTGGGCCAGGGGTGCACCAAACTTGTTCTGCTACCCCCTCCTCTCCACTGCTGGTGGCCGGCTCTGTATTTCTTTTTACCTAAAAACTGAGAGGTGATGGCCAACCTGATACCTAACATGTCTGACACCAAGTGAGTGTTAGCAATGCCACTAAGAACCCCTGTGCTTGGCTGGGGCTGACCATGCTGGTAAGCCCCTTTTGTGTAAGGTTTTTGCTCTTCACACCTCTACTCTACATCCCTTTCCCTCCCCATCCTGTGGTATAGTCTTGCAAGTTAATGCTATCTCATTACTAATATGTCTCCAGCAATGTGCCCCCATAAACCCCTCAACACTGCCCTTGCCAGTTATGGCCCTAACTCGTGGAACATCATGTACATGAAAACTATCTCTAAGAATGCTAAGAAGAGTCTCAAACATACACTTCTGAAACAGCACCCAGAAACACTAATCGCGGATACCTACCACAGCATGACAAATGGCACCTGAAAAACTGACTTTATCTTCTATTCCAAACGCTGAGCTAAATGGAAAAACATCTTCCTTCTCCTCCTTCCAGTCACTAAAACAATCAAAATACCACGTGGAATAAAACTGACAACATCACCTTCCCCTTCTTTTAGAGGATAAATTGATATTTTTATTTACAGGATAGGAAATATAATCATACAACCTCACCATCTTTGATAGACATTTCTGCTCACTGTTTACACACAACAGGGCCAAACACCCCTAATGCCTCTCTCCCCTATCCCTCAATCCATCTATCCTAAACAGTCCTGCTTTCCACTGAAGGATCAACCATCCAGCTCCGCAACACTCCTGGACACTTCCAGCATCTTTGCCGTGACCACCAGCACATTCCGCCGATCTATGCCGTCAAGAATGACGTCCCACGCTCCCTCCCTATCTTATAACTGCACAAATACAATCCTAGTTGATAATCATTCCAAGCCTAGTGTTGCGGGCCCCTCCCCTAGGTCTTCTTCCACTAATCCTACAGCTGGTGCCCTTCATCCTAACGATAGCCCTGCTCTACCCACGCAGATGAAGGACAATCCCAGGCCCTTGGACACAGTTCACCCATACAGCTTAGAGCTCTCTGCACCACTTTTTCAAGGATTGGCCACATCTTCCCCCACTCTCACTATATCCAACTCTCGGTCTCCCCCGGACGCAACCAACAACCTCCAACACTCACCCTCGATCACTGCCTACCAGAAGGTCTCGTCCTACTCCTGCCTTGACATTTAATCTCTCTGCAACATATCCATATGATGCCCACCGCAAACCTTGTGACAAGGAACCTGTCCTTAGACGATCATCGGCTAATTACCCAGCCAACACTCCTCTCCTTCCCAAGGCAAACCCTAAGCTTCCCACCCAGACTGTCTTCAATCCTAGCCCTTACGGCATAGACCTCCCCCATAGCACCGCTATCTCCTCTCCCTCATACGCAGCTCCCACTGCGTTTTCCCCAACCTCAAAGTGGGATACACTGCTAACTCTCTTGCCCTGATTCTGAACTGAATGGAGCATAAACGCAACCCTCTTGCGACCGTTTTAGCGCATTTAGACTGGATCTCTCAAACCAGGCCATCCTTGCCCACTCTCACAATTCTGAAAGTCCTCTTACAGGTTATACAACTACCTTACAAAGCTCCCCCTGGCCTACCATTCCCCTATGCCGGTTGGCCCACAGGCCCAACACTCACACTGCCCTATATCCGCTCTGGAAGTTGATGGTCCTAGCGAATCCTACCTCCCTAATACCCAGGATTTGGTCCAAAATCCTCCCTCTACAATCCTAGTAATAGTGGGCATGAATAGAATCCCTGTAAATTCTAACTCACCCAGACCTCCTGCTCAATACACCACCATCCATACCACAAAATCTGCTATGGATAATCCATGCCCTCTAACTTGCATGCTTGTGAACTGTAGATCGGCAGCACAACCCGCTACAGATATCGCTGAAACCATTCTCAGTGAGGGAATTGATATGGCTTTCCTTACTGAAACATGGCTCAATGAGCATTCTACTGCCATACTTGACCTACTTACTACTCCTGGATACCACATCATTAGACATGACAGGACTGAAAGAACAGGTGGTGGTCTAGCCATAATCTACAAAGCCGAAATCCAACTTTCCATCCTAAAGAATACTCAATACTCGACTGAATACCTCAGCACTGAACTGAAAGATAAAGGCTCCCCACCGATTAAACTTCACACCCTTTACCACCCGCCTGGTGACTGCCCCCTCTTTGCTGATGAGTTATCTATTCTCCCTTACAGACACGAAAGATGTGTTTTTGGGCGATTTTAACATTAACTGGAACAACACAGAAGACCCCACAGTCAGGCGCCTTATGAACCTTTTTGAGATGAATGACGAAAAACAACTCTGCAATGATCCAACCCACATCAAAAGCGCTACTCTAGATGCTATTATCACTAGTAATGAACTGGTCTCACTTAGTGCCGTCGTACCCATTGACTAGTCTGACCATCATCCCATACTGTCCAACATCTAGACCATCGCCAAACCTCACTCAGTCTTAATTAACAATCCCAAGCAGTGGACCAGAAAACCACAAACAAGTCCCCTCCACAGATCTGGAATCTAAGATTTGTGAACAACATCAACGTCTCCTGCACATTCAAAACGTAAATGAGCTCACGGCCCACTTTGACACAGCGATAACGGAAGTGCTCAACCAAGTTGTACTGCTCAAATTAAAACAACCAAGATCAATCCGGTCAAAATCATGGTTTAACGGACATGGAGACAAAACCGCTCTTCATTACATCTAACTCTCCGCAAAACTGAGAGGTTAGCATAAAAGAAGCACATTGTCAGAGAAAAAGCCTCTTTCTTCCACATACAACTTGACAATGCAAAGAATAGGCCCAGGGAGCTCTTTAACATTATCAAATGACAAACCATGTCTGTCTCCCACAGGAAAAAATAGCCTCTAAAGAATGATGTGAAGAAATTGCCAGCTTCTTCATGGGCAAAATCGCTAAAATTGAGAAATCCTTTCCTCAAGTCACAACCCTATCTCCCCTGCTAACTAACCTCAATGACACTTCTCCCTGCACTGTAGTCTGACCACCTGAACTTTTCAATAATCAATCAGCCGCAAATGGAACATACGACAACCTTTTGCACACCTAATTGAAAAACGATTGGTCTAATTTCAATCCCATGGCTGAACTGGAAGTCTTTAATATTATTGTGAAATTAAATCCTACTTCACACACTAAAGATCCACTCCCTGCTAAAATAGTACATAAACTAAACCACATTATCGCCCCGTGCTGGACAAAAATCATCAATACTTCTCTCACCTTGTGTGTGTACCCGGATTCCCTCCAACTAGGTAAAATCTCACCTATTCTGTAAAACCCTAGGGCCGACCCTATTGATCTCAACAATCTAAGACCTATCTCTATCCTTCCATTCCTTGCTAAAACCATGGAAAAATGCATCTTACAACAACTCAACAGGCACATAGGTGAATGCAACCTAGTGGACTCCTTCCAATATGGTTTCAGGAAAGGCTGCAGCACAGAACCCGCGATGCTCAAATTTGCAGATGACATTCATCGATCCTGAGAGAAGGGAGATACTTGCCTACTTATACTACTTGACCTCTCAGCAGCTTTTGATAAAGTCAATCGCACATCCTTACTGAAGTCACTGAAGTCCCGCTCCAGTTTCAAAGACACAATTTTGAAATGGTTCACATCTTATCTACAACACCAATCACAACATATCCAAATCAAGTCTTGCTTCTCGAAAGCATCACCTGTCACTCTTGGTGTCCCCCAGGGCTCAATCTGCCTCCTCACTTTTCAACCTCTTTATTGAACCCCTTACAATCATCCTGAAACAAGCAGGGATCAAATACCACCTCTTTGCAGATGACACGCAACTCTACGTCAAAATCAAAACTCACAGTGACATCTTAACTGCACACTGAGTAAGATTCAATCTTGATTTCACTCCAACCATCTTAAATTAAACCCCATCAAAACAGAAGTAATGAGAGCCCTAAATTGCTCGCTCTCTCTATCCAACTTGGCTAAATCCCTAGGTTTCACCCTGGACAAAAATTTGTCAATGACGGATCATATTAAAAAACACTTCAAAAAAAATATTTCATTTAATTAGACGATTTCAAATGGGTTGTGCAATCTCTGGTCCTCTCCATACTTAACTACGGGAATGCTATCCTCACAGGCACTATGAAAACTCACCTCGCCCCCCTCAGATCAGTACTAAACATGGCAGCCCGGCTTATAACAGACATTAAATAGTACAAACACATCACGCCTGCCTTCAAGTCCCTAAACTGGCTTCCCATAGAAGGAAGATGTACCTACAAGACTGCCTACATTACCCACAAAGCACTTCATGCACATTCCCCTTACTATTTAGACAGCAAACTCACAAAAGCTGGAAGAACCCGACCTATGACAAGCTCCACCGCTCTTCTTATTGTCCCTCCTAAATTAAAAAGGAAAAGTACCCAGGCTCGCGCTTTTTCAGTTAATGCTCCAAGCATTTGGAACTTCCTCTCGAGGGACCTACGATGCAACCCCTCCTACCCGGGCTACAAAAGAGACTTGAAACACCATCTCTTCAATAAATACTTGAACTCATGAACAAACTGAACTCAGTTCAAATAGGCTCTCTTGTTCAGTCCAAACTCTGTTGATCAGTTGGCTGTTTTTCTTTCTTTGTGTTTGCCTCTATTGTGTTTTGATGTCCTTCTCTCCACAGTCTCTAAATGTTCGAGTAGACCTCAATTCAGCAATTCCACCCTTAAGGCGAAACGTTTTTTTTCTGTGTATATATTTTGGTGTGCTTCTCTCGCCCTGCCTAACTATACTTCCCTTGTTTATATGCTATGTTTACTTGAACCTATGATTATTGCTCATCATAAACTCAGTGACTGATTATTGCCTTGTTCTCGACTCTGTAAAGCGCTTTGATACCTAAGGGTCTAGCTAGCGCTATATAAAACCTTAAAATAAATAAATAATTAATAAGAAAGTTTTCTATTTTAATGCTCTCACGAAAGGCTCACGAGACACCCTCGAGATGCCCGGGAGAGTAAATATGTTTCAAGGAAGGATTTTGATTTGTTCGTATGATGTCTTTATTTAGAAAAGAAAGATTCCTTCCTTGTTGCTTTATTTGTCTATTGAGTATTGCTGTGGTTAGACCTTTTGGGCTAGCTCTCTGACACTGCTGCTGATTTCCGGTCAACAGAATGTCATCCTCTGGATCAGATAAGAACCCTACTCCTGGTCTTGCAACTCAGCCACCTCAGCCACCCAAAGAGTCCTTGGTGTGGCAAGTTGGTGAAATGAGGCCAGGTGGGAAATAAATATTGGTTAACTATGTCATATGTAAAATAGGCAAAAAGAAGTTCAGCAGGAACAAACAATACAGCATGAGTACCACTGGGATGTGGTGAACATTTGAGGGCTATGCAACTCAACACCTTGCTCAGGCTGAGATATCACGTACTGCAGAGCTTGATAAACCTTCTGAGGCGTCCACATCTTTTCAACCTGGTAACACTGTGCCAGCCCAGGTACTTAAAAATCAGGCAGCTAAACAACTCTGCTTACAAAGCCCTTTTTTGCTGTATATGTGAAAAAATATTTTTTCTTCTGAGACAAGCAGCTCTGCACAGGTCAAGCTTGTCCAAGATCATAAATGTCCACCTAGGCAGTAGCCTTTCTTTAAACATTTGTGTTCCTGTTTTTTTTCTCCACCTTGTTTTGAAAGAGATATTTTCTTTTACTCCCAGTTGTTTGTTTTCGTTGTACCCTTTAAACAAAAAAGTAAAAAATGTTAAAAACAAAAACAAATACAGTTGTTCAAAAATGTTACTTAAGAAAACACTTTTCAGAGCTTCCCATGAGAGCCATGATGCTCTCATAAATAGAATCGGTCACTATCGCAAGCCTTTCACGAGAGCCAGTTAGGGTGGATGGTAAACTCTGCACCGCTGGTGAAGTTTGCAAAATTGTTTTCAACATTCAGTTGGCGAGGAGAAGCGAGAAAAATTAAGCACTAGGATGAGTCTTTCAGGATTTCTCAACACGGGAGGTCGCTGCAGGTCTCGGTAGCTCAATAATGTTTGCGTTGAGAATGCTGCAGCTCAAGTAGAAAATCTACTAGAGCAGCAGAAAGAAGCAGCACGCTCGGGCGTGGCACTTGGTACCATTTGCGCTGAATTTAGAGCACAGCCTAAGCTCTGTGCTAAGATTCAGCGGTAGCGATGCAACATGTTTTTATGTAAATCCACAGAATTCCGCAGAGTAAAACTCCATGAGTTCCAACCATCCCTAAGAGCCAGGATGAACAGTCCTCCATACCCTGTGTGAGGGGGCAGTGTCTAATGCTTTACACTTGTGAGCTTCCCGTAAGAGCGTACTTTTATAATGGAATTTACATTTTAACCACATTAGTGCTAAGGCAATTTCCCCTGAGTGCTGTTACTCCAGATTTCACATTGTTCATGACGAGCTCAGCTCGTCATGAGCACACGAGCTGCATGACGAGCTGAGCTCGTCATGAGCATGGAAGGGGTTAACAGAACATATCCTGTTGTAATATGTATAATTTATATGTACAAGATTTTTGTTACTCCTTTATCTTTTTATACGATCCTGGAAGACTCTTGCGAGTTGGTAAAATTACTTTAGAAGAAGAATTTACATTTTCCTTCATTACATTACTTATTCCGTATATTTCCCACTACTAGACTATGGGGAGACACTGGCTTCTCTACTGAGATCTTGAATGAAGGTAACCAGTTTGTAGAGTAAGGTGTAAAGAGACACTGCCTCTCCTTTCACACCTTTCTACAGGCTCAATAGTAGGCAGAGTAGAGTGGTTAAGGTACCCACCTCACAAGTAAGACCTCACTATTACATAGTATATAGAACAAGTACTAGCCTCCCCACTGAGACCTCTCCCTGCGGAATTAATCATATATATTAGTTTGTGACAATTGATTGCCCTGCCACTCACAGCCCTCCCTAGCATGACAGACATATACAGTAGTACGTAGGGAAAAATTGTCTTCTACACTAACACCTATCTTCAGGGCTACATGGATGTGCAGTACAGTGTAGCATCCTTCGCATGACCTTCAGATGGATCCCCCCCAAATCCAGCAAGGCTATCACTCACGCACTCATAAACAGGACATTGGACTAGGGAAATGCCCTCTATGCCTGAATAAACAAATCCCTATTCGGCGAACTCCAGGCCATCCAGAGCACCGCTGCCATACTCATCCTCTGCATCCCACAACAAGACCACATCACCCAGCATCTACGCGACCTCCGTTGGCTCCCCATCAAGAAGAGAGTGACCTTCAAGCTACTCACTGACGCCTACAAATCCCTCCACAACACCAGACCCCAATACGTCAATTAAAGGCTATCCTTCTATACACCCAAGAGAAGCCTCCACTCTGCCGACCTTGCCCTTGCCAAAACCCTTGCATCCACAGAGCCAGAACGGGAGGAAGATCATACTCCTACATCGTGGAAAGACCTGGAACGAACTCCCGCTCAGCCTCAGACGATACCCCTCTCGGCAAGCATTCAGAAAGTGCTCTGGCTCTTTGGAAGAGCTGAAGCGACAGGTCCCCTTCCCCTAGCAACCCTCACTGGTGAATAGCGCACTTCACAAATCCCTGATTGATTGTAGTGAAGCATTGGCCTTTCTGCTCACACCTCTCCTTAGAACAATAGCAATATGCCGTGCTGTCCACTAAAACATCTTGATACAAAAGGGGATGATGGACGGAGCGTTTGAGCAAATCAAACACTCACCCCCAGTCAACTGATCTGGGTTTAATCCATCACCAATCTTTAGCCCACTCAGCCATCCCATTTCAGACATGGCTATATGCAAATCAGTCTGACCCTGTGCCTCATGGGAACAGTCCAGCCCGAACTGCCAAGCCATGTCTTCCATGGACCGGAAACAAGCATCCTGGGACCGGTTTCGGATTCATAATCCTCATCAGCCAGGCTATCTTGAATCCAATGGCCAAGTGAGCAAGGGACTCACGTCTGAGCATACCCTGCCACACTTAGGGTGAACAAAGCGATACAAAAGGGGATGATGGACGGAGCGTTTGAGCAAATCAAACACTCACCCCCAGTCAACTAATCTGGGTTTAATCCATCACCATTCTTTAGCCCACTCAGCCACCCCATTTCAGACATGGCTATATGCAAATCAGTCTGACCCTGTGCATCATGGGAACAGTCCAGCCCGAACTGCCAAGCCATGTCTTCCATGGACCGGAAGCAAGCATCCTGGGACCGGTTTCGGATTCATAATCCTCATCAGCCAGGCTATCTTGAATCCAGTGGCCAAGTGAGCAAGGGACTCACGTCTGAGCATACCCTGCCACACTTAGGGGGAACAAAGCGATACAAAAGGGGATGATGACGGAGCGTTTGAGCAAATCAAACACTCAGCCCCAGTCAACTGATCTGGGTTTAATCCATCACCATTTTTTAGCCCACTCATGAGGCACAGGGTCAGACTGATTTGCATATAGCCATGTCTGCAATGGGGTGGCTGAGTGGGCTAAAGAATGGTGATGATTAAACCCAGATCAGTTGACTGGGGGTGAGTGTTTGATTTGCTCAAACGCTCCGTCCATCATCCCCTTTTGTATCACTAAAACATCTTACCAGGGTGAGAAGTGTCTGTGGTAGGTTTTAAGAAAAATGTATCCTTTACCCATACCTCATCTCATACTGACACGGAATACATAGTAGGCAGAGGGGAGAAACTACCCTGTTTCCTGACACAAGTCTTGTGCATGATAACTCAGCATAGTATACTTTGGGGAGAGATCAGCATCTCTCCTGTGACCTGTCTCTTGGGTGATGGGTGTGCAAATTAGGATGTGAACAAGTGGCTTACCTCTCTGGTCACAGCTCTCCCCAGTAAAACAGATGAACAAGTAAAGTATGGAGTTGAAATTGTCTATATGCTCATGAGTCTGTCTTGTCTAACAACTATAGAGATTCTGATATCAAAACACACTGGCCTCTCAGGTGAGACATCTACCCAGAGTAACATATGTCCAAAATAGGCAGTAAGTTGAAAACTGTTCTCTCGGCACATACCTCTCTTCATACTGATGAATGTCCATAGTAGACCATAATATGGATTATTCTCTCTCTCAAGAACTGTCTTTTGGACAAGTGCTGTCCATATTTGATTGTGGAAACATATTCAAATTTGTTTCGGGTGTCTTTCAATGGCAACACACATATGTAATAGGGTGTGCACAGCAGGTGTTAGCAATGTGTATTAGAATATAAAGATGCACTGCCCTCTGTGCCAATACCTCTGTAATCTATCAGAGTTCCATGTCCTACAGCATGCACAACTACTAATCTTTGTAGGAATACCTCACTGTTGCATGACAAGAAAGCATAGCTGCACAACAAAATATTGACTTCTCCATTACCAATTCTCTGTAGCATAAAAGATTACTATAGTACCAAATAGATACATGTGCATGCAACAGCATATTTACAGTCCTCGAAGATGGAGCAGCCAATTTTACTCAATATTGCAATTAAAATTTATAAAAAGATTTAAGAAAAGAAATCAAAGGTAACTTCAAACGTTTTTATTACAACAGAACAATATAACAAAATTACAAAACGACAACAACTACATTAACAACTATAAAAAAAAACGTTACTACTTTATGATGTCTTCATCACATTACTTACCTCTTGCTGCTCTCTCCCTTGACAATATCACAGCCCTATATCACTTCCATCCCACCCATCCTCACCACTACCCCCAATCTCTGCATCCTGTAGCACCTGTACCTAGTATATGTTGTACTATTTGCTTAATTATTTTGCCTACGACTGAGCATCTACATCCTAGTCCAGTCCCTATCTGTTTCTTTGGTGCCCTTTCTAGCTATCCTTCCCCACACTGTATACTTTAAATGGGGATATAATTTCAGCTCATCTTTGTATGATCACTTCTGCCTCTACCATTTTAGAATATGCCATGTTCCTTTTTCAAATATGGCGCCCATAAAAGACACACTTACACATCCGTTTTTTTTCCTAGCATACTCCTGGCTTATGAGCACCTCTGTGTGCAGATCAGTACCTCTTTAAGATGTGTTGCGTCCATATTAGGTTGTTTACTTTCACTCTATACATTCCAATACCAGGTGCATTTTACTTAATCTTTGCACTTCCGCTGTTGCCCATGATTTTGTAAAATACACCCTTCCCCTTTCCAATAAGGCAGCCATACTCGCCGCACCTACCCATCTACCCCATGCCGGCGAATTTTATTAAATATGCCTGGCTCACATATACTGCCACACACCCGCCTACCGAACAGATTTGAGTCCCAACTTCAGCAATCATTAACTTTGCCCGTCCGACCTTAAATCTACAGGTATGTTCTACAGTAGTGTTGCGGCCTTTAACCCTTTTGCCCACCTCACATGTTACTCTCACATGCCAACTAGTAGCATCAAACCACATTTCTGACCTCCTTTTCAGCCCGTTGTCTACACTTTATCACGCCAAGTGCCCATGCTCTGGAGATAAGCTGCATTGCTTTCCCTTGTCCAGTCTACCATTTCTTTGATTATTCACAAGCTTCCTTCCCTCTCCCCTACGTACAATCCCATATGCATTAAACCCATTTTCGCCTGCATTCATGTACTACTGTTACGTCTGCTTACGCTTATACTAAAGCGCTGTTTATTTATTTTTACTCTTTCAACCCTTACTTTGGATGAGTAACTGCTTTACTTATAAATTCAGTACAATACCACAAGCATTCCTTCAAGTACTTTACTAGTTCCTAAACAGTTCTTACGGTAAGCTTTGGCGTGTTCCTAACTCCTTTACCGTGCATGTTTACCTAGCACATTGGGTTGTTCCTCCCTATGCATCCCCAATATCTGCTTGGGACACCAACTACAATGTCCAGCAAAATACATTTTATGATATCCCGGATATATACAAACCCGTCACCGCTATATTATCTCCCACTAATTGTTACTCTTGCAAATTACTTGCATGGGAACCTTCATTGCCTCCTGGTGCATCACAGTAATTTTAATGTAAATATCCTAGCAGTTACTATGTACGACCCCTCACATGGGTTAGCATTAGTGGTACATCTCTGGATTCAATGGCTTACTATTATTGCTAAATGAGCACGCCTTTATATAAATACTTATTATGAAACAATTTCCCCCTCTCTGTGTTTTTTTCTCCAACCATCATCCTGACTACTCCAATACCTATCCATCATGATCGATGACATTTGTGCTCCTTTTGAACTTTTGCAATATATATGCAAACTAGGCCTGGGCGGAGTTCGCAGAGTTCTGCTGTGAGGAACTCTGCAACATGACCAAAAAACTTGTGAAGTTCCACAAGTAGCGGAGTGCGTTTAGTTATGCCGTTCACGTTGATTTCAGTGCCAGGTGTTTTTCCCACACTGTAAAATCAGCGCGAACTGCACCATGCGCAGCGCAAGAGGGCACTGCTTTTTTCCTCACCACTTGAGTAGATTTTCTACCCGAGCGACAACTTTCTCAACGCTAATGGAAGGTTTCTCAACATGACCAGTTGCGACCATCAGCGTCTGCCTCCGTTGAGAAATCTGACCACCAGCGTTCAGAAATTTCGAGAGGAGATGGATTTTCCTCACATGCGCTTGCCAACTCTATGTTGGCGAGCGCGAGTGATCCAGCGGCCTATAGAAAATATATCATAAACAACGCTACCCAACTTCATAACTTATAAACAAAATTCTATACTAAATATGGACCCATTTATAAACCTGACATATTTTGGGCCTACTGAATCAGGTGGTCAGATTAAATCTATATACACATTATCTACAAACTATATACATATTTATACATCTGCGAAAGGAATATTATCATTAGAATAAAACTTGACCATTTAAATGACCACCATTGGCGACGTGATCTAGCTAATAGTAACCTACACTTCTGAATAACCAAGACCAGCTTGTTTGTCAAAAGTAAGATTTTATTTACTAAATTATGGTATATAAGTTGATAGTTTTATAAATGAATTTTATTTGCAATAAAGCAAGCATGTTTGTAAAGAAATATGAGAAAATACAATTTAAGCAAGTAAATCAAAATTAAAGTGAATATATAAAGTTTAGAATTTCTAAAACCTAATTCCCTAACTGAGCTAAATAGATAGAAATTAAAGTAAAGTTCTTTGAGGATTCTTACGTGCTCCACGCAAAGTCCAACAGCACATCACCCTCATCGGAAAGTCAGAAAGCAGCAGCCAGCCCATCCCTAAGGGCTTGACTTTTTATACCTTTCTACGCTAACTAAACTAGCAAAGGAAAGTTTTCAGAAATCTTCGACGTCCCATTGGCTGAGAGTGACAAGTGACATGTCACCCACTTTTCAAAACTTCCATTAAATCACATTTCTTAGAGACCATTGTCTCTTCCACGTGAAACCAGAAGCTTCCTGAGTTTGCAACAAATGTATAAAGTCATTCTCGCAGCGTCCATTGACTTTCAATTGACTTCCGCGGATGCCAAGTTAAGGACTGACAAAATGTTCTTTTTTGACCTTGGCCATGTCCGACAGAATGATGACAGCACATTAGTTTTTGCTTTGTGAACGCAGCTTTTGACGAATAATTTATTTCAGAATGGGCGTCTCGTGACTTTTGCAGAATTACAAGTCAGCTCTTTTCTGCGACTCAAGTGACTAGGCCCAAAAGCAGGCAACTTTAAGCTTTCTAGTATAAAACAAACACAAGAAAAGTATTAATGTAAGAAATAATGTAGATTCTGTATCCACCCCTTGGTTCACTAATTAATTAACCCACCCGATTAATCAAAATGTTACCTAGCCATTGCAAACAAATAAAGCAGCGTTTATATCTACCAGTCTCCGTTATTCCATGAGACTCATATGCACCTAGAATAGTAGAAATGACATCACACAGACAAGGAAAAGCAAAACAAGCACATGCTTCTTTTAAGTTTGCAGCAGTTAGTAATGACAAAAACGAAAACAATAAATTATTTTATTATTTTGCACGAACAAAAAGATGCAACAATTATGCACGTTTATGAGCACACATGTTAGTCCCCCTATGTGTAAAGTTTAATCTAAGTTGTATTAGCACGACATATCACAAATCTTTAATATTATTATTCATGTTATGGAAATGTGACTTTGCGAGTTTAAACAAAATTTTGTTTTCTATCTCGCTCCATCAACTCCCTCATCTGGTGATTAACAAATCACCACACCAGCACTCAAAATTTTGATAATTTAAATTTCTAAGAAATCGATTCAAATTCATTTGTATCAGTAAACCTAAAAGTCTGTTTCTGCATAATCTTTGGAATTAGCATAACGCTCTCTATGTAACTCCTGTAATTCGATCTCTCTTTCTTCTTCTTTTCTGAGTTTATAGATTCTTTTCTTTTCTTTCAACTGTTTCTTTCTTTTATGTAACAAACAACCTAATTTGGTCAAAATAAAAATGAATACTATTATAATCAAAGGTGCCAGAATCTTGCCAAGAATTGAACTTCCGATATTATGAAACCAGTTTTTAATTGCTTGAAACCTTTTGAAAGTTTCCCTGTAAAATCATCTTCTTCTAAAGGAATTATCTCTGAATGCATTTGTGTAATATTCTTAATATACATTTCAATATTCTTACTTTCATCAGGTATATATGTACAACAATGTTGTACATGTAAAATGCCACAGACTCCTCCCTCTTTTGCTAGGAGTATGTCTAAAGCAAGGCGGTCTTGAATTACCATAGATCTAATTGCAATAACTTCAACATTCACTAATTGAAACCCATCAGCTGTGTCAGTTGATAATCTATCAACTATAGTGGACAATTTTCTGATTCTCCCTGCATTTAGGGTTATACCAACAAAAGGTATTACAGCTTGAAAAATATCTCCCAGAACTTCAGTAAAAGTTTCTCTTTTAGCTCTATTTACATAATTATGAATTTTAAACAATCCTTCTGAATCTCTGTCAACATGAAACACTTTAGGAAAAACAATTCCCACATAACAAGTTCCATACCAGTGGTCTGGAAGGTTGTAGTAGGCTTTGTCACCACAAACAAAATAAATCCCAGGAAAGATAGGATCTTTTCCACCTTTAAATCCCCAACCTCCCAAAATCTGATAAGTATCTTCACAGTTACTTGCACCTACAAAGTAATTATCAAAAAGTGTATTATCTCTTCTAATGCAAAGTTTTCCACTAACTGGTTTGTCTATGTGAATTGCAATATTTTCAAGCATTTTGCCATTTAATTTCTCATCCTCTTTTTGCCAGAAAGCTGTCTTAGTCTGCTTGACTAATTCATTCCTCTTATAAATTGCTCTTCTCTCCTCAACCATATTTAAAAATTTCTTTCCTTCAGCACTTAATTTACATGTTAGATTATTCTTGTAAGCATACTCGTAAGTGAGTTCATTAGTAACAAGGAAAAATTCTCTCATTTGTTTTGCTTTCTTATGCTTATTTAAAGCATTATCAATCTTAATATTAGCAAAAATTTCATCATAATTTGAATAGTAATATTCTAAACGTCCAGTTTGATAAAATAAACTAGTTAATACACTACATGTTACAGCATAAGTGAGAGGAAGCATATTATATGTTACTCCCTCAGAAACAGAAGCAGGTAACTTAACGCAGACATAGCAGTCTTTTGCATCCATTACCTTAACATATTCACTCAATAGCTTTGTGAATGTATTACTTGAAAAATCACCAATTGATTTATCTTGATGAATGTTAGGCTGATGATCAATAACTTTTGCAGATTCACTATGTTTAGTTTGGCTAACCAGAGCTTTGCTTGTTATGTTAACTTTGTGTAATTCTCTATTCATTTCTAAAGAGATAATCACAGCTAGAACCAACCAGAGCAGAATTAAAATGAGCAGACATACCAGAGTCATTTTACAGCATCTTTTAAAAACAGAACACTTTGAAGTGCTCTCCTTAACATAAGGCATTCTTGGTTAATTTTAGCCTCAAAAAATAAAAATAAATTTTAAATTTTATATACACCCCCCTTTTAAAATATTATTATTATTTTTTTTTTTTTTATAACCCTAAACAAGATTTCTTCGACCTTATGTCATACATAAGTTTTCTTCAACTAAACAGTTTTTCTTCGACCTTGTGTCAACTAACAAATTTTCTTCAGCCTTTTGCCAATTTAATATTTCTGTACTTCAATCATTGTCACTAATTTCTTGGATTTCGTTTTCTTCTTCACTACTATCATATATGTCAATAACAGGTGGAATTACCAAGTAAGTCCACTCAGGAGACTTGTATTTTTGATTTGGTCTTATTATTCTCTTCCCTTTTCTCGATATCACTTCAATTTTTCTTCCAACTCCAACTTCTTTTCCAGGACTCTTTTGACTACTGATTTCTTCAACTTGTTCTATTGGCTTTTTGATCAATCTGACTCTCAATCTTCCACCTGGCCAGTAGTCTGCTTTTCTCACGTACTTCTTCTTTGGTTCAGAATTATTTGATTCTGACTTCCAAGTCCTTTTCTTTCTGTTTTCACTTTCACCTTCCACGTCACTTTCTTCAGTTTCGTAGTCTGAAATTTCAATTGACTCAGGAACTTCTCTATTCGGCAATTTCACTCCTTCAGGAACTTCACTTTGTCTTCCATCACTGGTACTCGGTAATTCGTTTTCCTCCTCTTCCTCAATTACCTCCAACTTCCCAGATTTCGGATTTCTGTTCCTTACTTCAGAGTTTGTTCTCTGCCTTTCGATACTCTCCTGGTCTGAAACTTCTTTCTGTTCAGCTTCTTTGTCTTCAATGGAGACAACCGAATCCTCAGTTATCTTTCCTTTTAACAGATTCTCTTCACCTTCAGAATCTATTTCAATTATTTCCAAGTCTTTTCTTGTCAGATTTCCATTCACTGGCACAGTTTCCAGATGTCGACTTTCTTGTCGATCTTCAGAATCTGGAATTATTTCACCTTCTGTTTTGCCTTCTGCTTCAGAATCAGAATCGTCTGTAGTATCACTTTCAACATCAGAACTCTCAGGAGTTGGTACTGGAATAGTATGACTAGGATGTATCCAACGTTTCAATCCTCTGCACTTTACAGCATTAGTAGTGATCAAGATTATCTGCCTAGGTTTCTGCCATCTAGGAGCTAGACAATTCCTTCTCCGATGCACTTTCGTTCTGACCCAATCGCCAGGTCTCAGATCATGTGTCAAAACCTTTTCATTTGATTGAGCTTCAGTTCCCACCTGATTAGACACAGAAGTTACCATATCAGATAACCTTTTACAGTAATCCAAAATTGCACTGTCATTTATGCTCAATAGTTTACCTACAGGTACAAAAGCTTGCCTCATAACTCTTCCCATTAATATTTCATGAGGACTCAAACCTGTCTTTTTATCTGGTGTACTTCTTAATGACATCAAAACAAGTGGAAGAGCATCAGTCCACTTTATACCTGTTTCAAGACACATTTTTCCAATTCTGTTTTTGATTGTTCCATTTATTTGTTCAACTACTCCTGATGCCTCTGGTCTGTATGCACAATGTATTTTCTGCTCAATGCTCAAAGCTTCGCAAATTAACTTCATCAGTTTGTTATCAAAATGGCTTCCTCCATCACTCTCAATAGTGACTGGAAAACCGTACCTTGGGATGATTTCTCTGAGCATTAGTTTTGCTACTGTAATTGAATCACAATGTCGTGTAGGGAAAGCCTCTACCCATCTTGAAAATAAGCATACAATTACAAGTACATATTTCAAACAATTGTGTAAGGGCATTTCAATGAAATCCATTTGTAACCTGGTAAAGGGACCACCTTCTCGACCAATTATTCCTGTCCCCACCACTGATTTTCTGTTTGGATTCATTTGTTGGCATGACAAACACCTTTGACAAAAAGATTCAGCAATAGTTCTAAACTTGGTATTGAACCATGTTTCTCTGAAAAGTCTAACCATAGAATCTCTTCCCAGATGTGCTGGACCATGATATAATCTGGCCATGTCAGCAATCAAACAATTTGGTAAAACTACTCTGCCATCTTTGTAAACCCACACTCCATCTTCTTCGCGTGGTCTACAATCTGATCTTAACCATAAGTCTTTTTCATCATCTTCTGCTTCGTTTTGTAAATCTCTAATCTCATGCCATGTTTCTACAACAGTTGTTAGCATTAATGAATTTGAATCAGTTTCTTTACTCCTCTCCCGATTGTATGAATAATTTTTCCTTGCGCAGTATTTAGCTGTTTCATCTGCGAAGGCATTTCCCTTGGAAATATAATCAGTTCCTCTAGTGTGCGCTGCACATTTAACAATGGCGATTTCTTTTGGCAATTGTATTGCTTCAATTAATCTC
Organism: Lissotriton helveticus; assembly: GCF_964261635.1. Classification (NCBI taxonomy): domain Eukaryota; kingdom Metazoa; phylum Chordata; class Amphibia; order Caudata; family Salamandridae; genus Lissotriton; species Lissotriton helveticus. The sequence continues at coordinate 304,924,591 of NC_136067.1, read as the reverse complement.
CTAATGAAAACTGCATTTTTAATTGGTGATCCTGCTGATGTCATGTATCCTCTCTGTGACCAGAGTTGTCCATAATCATGCACAACTCCGTACCCATACTGACTATCAGTAATGATGGTAACTCTTATATCTTTTGATATTTCACATGCACGAATTAAAGCAATCAATTCAGCCACTTGTGCTGAACGAACTCCTTCAAGACATGATGCTTCTTCAATATCTACGACTGTACAAACTGAATATGAAGCTTTCAAGACACCTCCTTCGGATCTTAAGCATGACCCATCTACAAAGTAGACAAAATCCGATTCAGACAAAGGTCTGTCTTTGATGTCTTTTCTTGGTTTAGTGCAGAATTCCATGACATCTAAACATTCATGTTCTGTTTCAATGTCATCAACAATTTCAGAATCAGGCAGTAATGTAGAAGGATTTAGATTTAAACATCTTGAAATCGAAACATTATCTGCTCCCAGTATGATTTTCTCATACTTTGTCAATCTGCTACTTGTTAAATGTTGAGTTTTACCTCTTGTCAGTAATATTTCAACTGAATGAGGCACAAAAACTTTCACAGGAAATCCCATAATGATCCCCTCACTTTGTTCGAGGCTGATACTTGTAGCTGCAACTGCTTTCAAACAACCTGGTAATGCTTTAGCAATTGGATCAAGAACTGCAGAGAAATATGCAATAGGTTTCTTTAAATTTCCATGTCTCTGAATTAACACAGATAATGCACATCCTTCTCTCTCACTGCAATACAGTTCAAAATCTTTTTCATAATTTGGCATGCCTAAAGCAGGTGCTTGGCATAAGCTCTTTTTCAGGTTCTCAAAAGAGTCCATCTCAGCATCATTGAGAATAATTGGATCTTTTACATCTGACTTTGTCAGTCTTTGTAGTGGTTTTGCAATTACTGAAAATCCACTTATCCATTGTCGACAGTAACCAACCATTCCCAAGAACATTCTTACCTGTCTTTGTGTTCTTGGTGGTAACATTGCTTGAATCATTTTTATTCTCTCTATTGTTACTTGTCTTTTTCCCTTTGCAATTCTGTGACCAAGATATTTTACTTCTTGTTTGCAAAACTGTAGTTTTGCTGGGGACACTTTATGTCCTTCTTCTGCAAGGCGATTTAACAGGATTATTGTGTCTGTTACACAATTTTCTCTTGTCTTTGCAGCTATTAACAAATCATCAATATACTGCACTAGTGTAGACCTACCAGGTAAGTCTAGGTCTTCTAATGATCTTTTTAACAGTTCGTTAAAGATTGAAGGACTTTCTGTATAGCCCTGAGGGATTCTTGACCATCCGAGGGTCTTACCTTGGAATCTGAAAGCAAATATTTCATAACTGTCTGGATGTAAGGGAACAGTAAAGAATGCATTGCAAAGATCAATGACTGTATACCATTCAGCATCATGTGGAATCTGAAATAGAATTACAGCTGGATTTGGAACCACAGGACAACATGGAACGACAATTTGATTAACCTTTCTCAAATCTTGTACGATTCTAAATGTTCCGTTAGACTTTTTAACTCCCATAATTGGTGAATTACAAGAGCTACTCTCCATTTCTTTCAATACACCTTGCTTGATTAATTTTTCAATTATAGGTGTAATACCTTCAATTGTTTCTGTTTTCATTTTATATTGTGGAGTGTTTGGAAATTCTATTCCCTGTTTCAATGTAATTTTTACTGGATCTACGTTTTTCATCAGACCCATCTCATTTCCAGTAAAATCCCATATTTCAGATTTCACTGTTTCTTTGAGTTCTTCAGGTAAATCTTTTTCTTCAAATGCAGGAAACAATTTTGTTTCTTCTGCTTCTATCATCATCATTGTCATTCTGTATAGACCATCTTCCTCCATTGTTTGTAACTCAACTCCATCAGGAGAACAATATATTCTACAATTCATTTTACATAGGATGTCTCTGCCCAATAGATTCACTGGACTACTATTACAAACCACAAATCTGTGTTTATCTCTGTAGTTTCCAATTTCAACTGGTACTGGATCAGTTAAGTCAGTTTTAATTTGCTGATTACTTACTCCGACAACTTGGATGGTATCCCCAGAGAGAGGTAGGTTTTCAATTTCCACTGATCTAACAGTAGAACGGGTAGCACCAGTGTCCACTAGAAAAGTAATGTCTACATCATTAACTTTCCCGTTTACAAAAGGACCAGACTGGTCAACCTCAAGAGTGGCTCCAACAACACACTCTTCCTCCTCTCTCGGGCACCGTCAGCAATAATCATCAGAATCACTGTCTTGACTTTCTGTTAATAAGAATTGTTGTGAAGCATTTTGCATTTGAACCCTTTGCTGCTTTTGCTGTTTTTGTGGTTTTATTACCTGTTCACTTCCCTGAAATCCCACGTTTGGATTATATTTTTGAATTCCCCCACAATTCGGAAAAGGTGGTTGTGGCAATTGGTCTTGACGATTATTCACCTGTTGTTGTTGCTGTTGCTGTAACTGTTGCTGAATATTAAATTTGTTTAACCCCTGTTGTATCTGTAGCTGTCGCTGCAGGTCAACACCATTCTGCATCTGTGGATTCAATAAGGGATTCTTTAAGTTTTTAGGGGGATGAGGACACTCGTCTCTCCAATGTCCAATTTCGCCACAATTAAAACAAGGTAATCTTTGCTTCAACTCCTCAATCTTTGGGCTAAATTTCTTTGGGAAATTATTATTTTTAAACTTTCCTTGTATCTGGTTTGTATTTCCAGTTTGAACGAAATTAGTGTTCTTATTACCCATGCTGGCAATCTGTTGCTCAGCCACCTTTACCTGAGCCCACATGGCTTTCTCCTTCAGCTTCTTCTGTTTTACTTCTATTTCATCGCTACAATACTTTGCTTTTCTTAGAATATCATCTACAGATAGTGATTGCCATCCGACAATACTATTTCTGATCATTTCTCCAATTTCAGGTTTTAGTCCATAAACAAATCTATAGACAAAATGGCTCATGTCTTTTTCATCTAATTTTTCATAACCACTGTATTGTTTAAAGATTAACAGTAGTCTTTCATAAAAAGAATGAACTGATTCTTTTGTTTCCTGTTCTGTTCTTTCTATTTTAACCCAATCGACTTCTTTGGGTGGAATTTTGTTTTTCATCCAAACAATTACTTTTTCATAGAAATCCATTACAAGTGGATTTGGAGCACCTGTTTCTTTGATTCGCTCAGGTTCTGTTTTTGGCCAACTAATCGATATCTTGCATTCTGTCCAAAGATCAGATGGAACGACAATGTCAAAAAATCCATCTAAATCAATCCACAGAACTTTTGACACTTTGATAAATCTATCGACTTGCCTGTACCACTCAACTGGTTTTTCCCTCAATTTTGGAAAGTCATTTGTAAATAACAGAATGTCCTGTCTCGACCAAGGGATATGAACATATCCTCCACCTGCAATTTCTCTCATTGGAAATTGTTTTGACAATTTTTCCAATCTTTCATCTTCCTTCTTTTTGGTCCATTTTACTCTCCACTTATTCAGTTCTCCTAGCTTTTTGATATAGACAATCAAATCTTTAATATGAACTATTCTTCCCATTGAGTTTAAACTCTCAATGTCACTTTCTGAGAAGTCTAATCTGTAATGCTTTGCAAAATTCTTTTGTTTACTTACATCGATTTCAAGTTCTGCTGCTAGATCCTCTAGTTGATCATATTTGTTTTTCGTTTTCCACTGTATGCTTTTGCAAATGAACAGTAGTTCATCATCTCGATAGTAATTTAAACTATCTGGACCAATTGTTCCAATTATTAATTCTTCAATATTCGCTTTTAATTTGGCCACATCAAGTTTTGGTGTGGTTACCCTGACTTCAGGACTCCCTATATCTGATATAGCACCCATTGGTGTTTTTGGAGATAAATCCTCATTAAAGGTTAAATCAGGCATTCTCGATTTAGAAGTGTTTATTTCAGATAAATCTGAATAAAATTTTTCAGCAGCCTTTTGAATTTCTGTATTTAAAGGAATAGTTAATCCAGTTTTGTTTGTTTCCCTTTGGTCAAATACGGGCTGAACAGGACCAATTGTTACTGGAACTGTCACAGCTTCCATGCCTTTTGTCATTCTTTTTATTAATTCTTCTTTTGATCTTAAATATTCATTATAATCAACATCTTCAACATTTCTTGCCTCTCTAGTATAATCTTTTGGAGGTTCTCTTGCTCTTGGAGCCATTGTAAAATGTCTACCTTCATTTCGAGCATTCTCGAATTCTGGTCTTCTAGGAGTTTCAATGATTTCACAATTATTTGGATAAAGTTTAGGAGCTTCATTAATTGGAGGTGCACTCGGTGAAGTTTCAGTAGAAACCACCGGAGTAGACCATGATCTAGGAGGTCTCAAAGGCTGATTCTTTCTAGCAGTTGTATATATTTCTTCCATAACTGCATCCTCAGATTCACTTTCCATAGATTTCCCTGTAGGAGAACCCATTACCATTTCATGAATTAAATACAATCCTTCACTCATGTTTCCCTGTCTCCACATTCGCAATCTATCTTCATGAGTTTCTCTTTTCCAAGATGGATTTTTAGAAGGTCTTTTAATTCCACTAGCTTCTCTTTGTAATTGATACATCTCGTCTTCCCACTCAACTAAAGCTTCAAATTGAGTTGGTCTCGGTTTTGGAACAAGAGCATTCATTTTCTCTCGTAAATTTCTTAAAACTCTTACATTAAATGAACCATCATCAGGCCAAGTTAAAACACCGTCGTTTTTAGTATAGCGTTTCCAACTGTCGAACCATAAGACAGTATGATATCCATATTCACCTTCCATATACGCTGCAGGTGTTTTATACTTATGAAGTAGTTTACCACTTCGCGTTTCAATTTTCTTGTCAGGTGAAAATAAATTCTTAAACTTCTGAAATAATGTTGGCTTTTTCTCAACATGTTTAAAATGATAACTCATTTTTAAGAGTTAAATCTAATTCACAAAATTGTTCGTAAAATATTTCCGGGATGTTCCGTACAACAACCAATCCGTGCGCGAAACACACCAACAAGCCAATGACAGTTGAGCTACGTCACTTTTCTGCTCAACCAATAAATTTAGAGTTTTTCCGAAGGACCAATCAGCTCACAGGCCGTCAGAGACTCAAGAGCCAATCAGAATATAGCTTGTGACGTAGGTCACCCAATCCCAGCGCGGCTCTGTGACGTACACAGCAGCTGCGGTTTCTCGTTTCTCACTCCTGGCGCTTACCCCTCCTTCACAAAATCTTTTCACAGCGCCATTTTAAGAACACTTTTCAGTGTAAATTAATTCTTAACAATGACTATAAAGACAACATCTGTTCGTTTCACTATTTAGGATAGTTTACATACATTCAAGTATCCACACTTCGGAATAGACGGCGCTATTCACACTAAGGATAATATTCAATTGTCAGTAGAGTAACCTTACCCCACCCTTCTAACACGTATAATTATGAACTCGCTTTGCTCTGAACCCACCGCGAAGTGAAAGTTCTAAGAGTTCCACTTGAACATAAAATACAATTAAAACTCGCACTTTCACACTGAAATTTCCCTAATTTCAAACACACATGAAATCCGTACAGGACTTTCACCTGTTTATAGAAATCATGCATCGTTAGTAAAACAACGACGTTATCCGTACAGGGCTCTCACCTGTTTATAGATATGAAACATGTACCCGTACAGGACTCTAACCTGTTTATAGATAATCATGTACCGACGTTAATTTACCCTTCACTCAAGCTCGGATATAACTAATACTTTTATCACAGTGAGTTTTATGGAAGGCGCTTTGTCCCTATTCTCATGCTGCTTTAATTTCTTAGAAAACCCTCACTATACAAGATTCAGACCTAGCCCTAAAACTGTGCTGCTCGGCGACAACACTATGGTACACGGCGATACCTCTTGTGATACTCGGCGATATCACTACAAACAGAACAGATGGCTTGCGTGACTAACTTCTCGCCACACAATCTATACCGGTATAGCTTATAGATAGCACGAAAAACGAACTTAACATGTGTTAAAACATCGATCCTATTTCCATACCATAACACTTTAGTAACCCTTAGCAACCAACATATTACCTTGGTTACCCCTTAGCAACCATCAATTTCTGCTACCAGAGAATTGATCCAGCGGCCTATAGAAAATATATCATAAACAACGCTACCCAACTTCATAACTTATAAACAAAATTCTATACTAAATATGGACCCATTTATAAACCTGACATATTTTGGGCCTACTGAATCAGGTGGTCAGATTAAATCTATATACACATTATCTACAAACTATATACATATTTATACATCTGCGAAAGGAATATTATCATTAGAATAAAACTTGACCATTTAAATGACCACCATTGGCGACGTGATCTAGCTAATAGTAACCTACACTTCTGAATAACCAAGACCAGCTTGTTTGTCAAAAGTAAGATTTTATTTACTAAATTATGGTATATAAGTTGATAGTTTTATAAATGAATTTTATTTGCAATAAAGCAAGCATGTTTGTAAAGAAATATGAGAAAATACAATTTAAGCAAGTAAATCAAAATTAAAGTGAATATATAAAGTTTAGCATTTCTAAAACCTAATTCCCTAACTGAGCTAAATAGATAGAAATTAAAGTAAAGTTCTTTGAGGATTCTTACGTGCTCCACGCAAAGTCCAACAGCACATCACCCTCATCGGAAAGTCAGAAAGCAGCAGCCAGCCCATCCCTAAGGGCTTGACTTTTTATACCTTTCTACGCTAACTAAACTAGCAAAGGAAAGTTTTCAGAAATCTTCGACGTCCCATTGGCTGAGAGTGACAAGTGACATGTCACCCACTTTTCAAAACTTCCATTAAATCACATTTCTTAGAGACCATTGTCTCTTCCACGTGAAACCAGAAGCTTCCTGAGTTTGCAACAAATGTATAAAGTCATTCTCGCAGCGTCCATTGACTTTCAATTGACTTCCGCGGATGCCAAGTTAAGGACTGACAAAATGTTCTTTTTCGACCTTGGCCATGTCCGACAGAATGATGACAGCACATTAGTTTTTGCTTTGTGAACGCAGCTTTTGACGAATAATTTATTTCAGAATGGGCGTCTCGTGACTTTTGCAGAATTACAAGTCAGCTCTTTTCTGCGACTCAAGTGACTAGGCCCAAAAGCAGGCAACTTTAAGCTTTCTAGTATAAAACAAACACAAGAAAAGTATTAATGTAAGAAATAATGTAGATTCTGTATCCACCCCTTGGTTCACTAATTAATTAACCCACCCGATTAATCAAAATGTTACCTAGCCATTGCAAACAAATAAAGCAGCGTTTATATCTACCAGTCTCCGTTATTCCATGAGACTCATATGCACCTAGAATAGTAGAAATGACATCACACAGACAAGGAAAAGCAAAACAAGCACATGCTTCTTTTAAGTTTGCAGCAGTTAGTAATGACAAAAACGAAAACAATAAATTATTTTATTATTTTGCACGAACAAAAAGATGCAACAATTATGCACGTTTATGAGCACACATGTTAGTCCCCCTATGTGTAAAGTTTAATCTAAGTTGTATTAGCACGACATATCACAAATCTTTAATATTATTATTCATGTTATGGAAATGTGACTTTGCGAGTTTAAACAAAATTTTGTTTTCTATCTCGCTCCATCACGAGCGAGAAAAAAACTCCACTCCGTAGTGAGAAACTCCACAAACTACGCGAACGGAGCAGAGTTCACCGCCCAGGCCTCCTTCCGGAACTCGTATGAATACGTTACAAAATGACACAATTGTTACTAACTATGTAGGCATTTCTTATTTCTTGTTGTTTGTTGTATAACATGGGTGCAATTTCAAACCATATTTATCGATTTTCTAATTTAATATATTTTTTAATTCATAGTTTGGATAAACTGTTTGTTATTTCACATGCATGTCTCCTAACTTGTATTGACACATTTTATTGTAATTGACTCACACCTGGATCCACGACACCTCTGGGTTGGGTCATCCCTTGTTATCTGCATTATGTACTATTTCTGTTTTCGCATGTTGCCTTGGCTTATACACAGTCCTCCACACAATTCGAACCGTCTGAGGTACTAAATAGAGGCCAACATTGCTCATCCCTCTTCTTTCCCTTACCAAAATACTTCCTACACATTTGTAACATTATTACATTTAATTAAAAAGAACACATATAATTTCACAGACATAACAAGTCCAGGACACACTGATATGGTTATTTAAATGAAGTCTGAATGGTGTAACAGACCGTTGTCACTTAGAGGATATTTGTTCTGAAAAGCAAACAAGTATTGGCAAGATAAATAGGCTTGGCAATACTTCTAAACACAGGCATTCTCAAATATGATTTAGATGTGTTGATGCACAAACTCTATTCATCACATTAAAGGATGCCTTTGCAAGTGCTTAGAAAAGGTAAGAAAAAAATATTGTTTCTGTATATAATGCATATAGGAGATGCTGAATATGAGAAAAAGTGCCTTGATTAAATGTACTTTTCAGATGCAAAACAGTCCCACCTGAAATTCCAGTAGAAGGTCTTCCTATGAGGCAGAAGTATGCACCAAACAGCCAAAAGCATGAGGATGGATAGAAATCTGCTTTTAGATGGTGCCAAAGCACATTTTCTGTTGAACTTTAAAGACTAGTAATAATGGGTGCCTCAGACAGCTGCGCTGTCAAGTCAGATCTGAAAACAAAAGAAATGTACACATCCATGAATAAAGTGGGCTGGTACCAAAATGTGACAACCAGCAACCTAACAATTAAACAAGCCAATAGTGAAAAAGGACTGACCTAATGCCACTTTCTGTTAGATATATTTTGTGGTTCATCAGGTCAGCTGGAGGCCTAATGCTATATGTGTTCAGACTTAAAAAGGAAGATTTGTCAATGAACCGGAACATTTTCCCGGACCTTCAGTTTTTCTAGTGAGTTGTAAACAACTAGAGAGGGCGGCCTTCTTTGTATTCTGAGGCGTACATCGTCACAAATATATAGAAAATAAGCACATACAAATATCACTGGTTCTTCGAGTCATCATTATTGCCACGATTTCCTTCTTAGATAGTTTCCTGTTTGCGCTTTACTACAAGTATTACTGTTCTTTGTGACCCAGCAAGTGTCATCCCTCTTTGTATGTTTCACTCTGCTCCACCTTGGGTAGTGCTCTGCAAATGCGAATTAGGCCAGTGCCTAAGCTTTTTCTTTATCAATCTGGCATCCACTGTCCACATTCATGTCACTCACATACTACACGATCTTTGCATTCATAAAAGCAAAACAAAAGTGCATGAAAATCTAAAGAAATATACGAATATGGACTATGAAATGCTGTGTCAATACTATTGGGAGTATTAGTGTTGAGCCCTTTCTACAGAGTCCCCCCAAGCTTTATGCCTACACACCTCCTGCTTTGCCGAATTTGTTTTTGTTGACTTTGGGGCTCTGTGCATTTTATCACTGCTAACCAGTGCTAAAATGCTTGTGCTCTCTCCCAAAAATATGGCACAATTGGTTTACACCCAATTGGCACATTTAATTTACTTTTAAGTCCAAAGTAAAGTGGTTGTAAAGGTTGTAAAGGACCTGTACATTGAATGCTACTGGTGAGCCTGCAGCACATATTGTTCCATCCACTTAAGCAGCCTTTTTAAACATGTCTCAGGCCTGCAACTGCAGCCTATGTGCAGTTTTTAACTGCCACTTGACCTGGCAAACAAACCTTTTGCCAGGCCTAAACCTTTCTTTTTGCTAACCCATAAGTTATCCCTAGCTTAGGCCCTATACAGTGCATAGGGCAGGTTTAATATGTACTTTTAAGTTTGTTTGACATGTCCTGATAGGTAAAAAACTCTCACATTTGTTTTTCACTATTGCAAGGCCTAACTCTCCCATAGGATAGTGCTGGGTTACTTTATTACATTGAATAGATGATAAATTTTGTTTCAAAGCAGGTAGGAATGTCATATTTGGTGTTTGGGGAATTTTAATTAAAAACATATTTAATGGTAAAGTCGGATATATCCTGAGTCACATGACTAGGTGTAGCTGGCAGTTGACCTTTGTCCATTCCTCCCAGACAGCATCACAAAGGGGGACTGGGTGTTGGCAGGTTGGGTCATCCCGACCCAATGGGTGGGGTGGAGCTGTCATCTACCATACTTGAACTTCAAAGTGGTTGCATAAGCACACTCATAAAGGACTTCACACTGGTTTTTTGTCACTCAAGACCCCTTGGAGCCAGGGCTGAGGATGGAAGGAATTTCCACAACCAGATTTGGGGGGAAGTCTAGAAGTTTCTCCCACTTCACAGCTGGCACTAGTTATACATATTGGACACTCAGACCAACTCTTCATATTACTTGTGGACCTGTGGAATACTTGGAAGACAGACTGCTCTGCTGCTCTGCTGCTCTGCTGTTGGAAGGACTGACCTGTTGCCCTGCTGCAGGAAGGACTGAGGCCTGTTTCTTGAAACCAGAACCATGAGAGTGGCTCCATGGACTAGCTGACTGGCCTCCTGTGTTGAGCTACAGGGACATAACAAGCTCAAAGTACTGTCTTGCATCTGCCCAGCTGCCAGAATCAACTGGACGTGCCTGTGCCCTGCTACTGGCCTCTGCTGGAATGGGCACTGATCCCCAAGAGGTCTCCTCCAGGTTCTGGATGTTTGGCTGGCATCAGAGTGTACTCCTCCTGGCCCAACTGTAGGTTCCCTCAGAACCGATGCAACTCGATGGTGTGACGCAGACCTCACAGCTCTTGATTTACATCCTCATCAGAACCGACGCAGGACCTTGCAGCTACTGATTGGCGGCCCCATCAGAACCAATGCAACTTGATGCATGCAGTGAGACACAGGAATTCGTATCTCAGTCCAAGTACAACAGCTACATTGCCCAGCAGGCCAAACATAGTTCTGCACAAGTCCCGCAATCCATTGCGGTCAGCTTGAACTTTGTCCCTGTCCGGCGTGGCCAGATAACTAGGGGTGGGCGGAGTTCGTGGAGTTGCAGTATGCAGAATTTTGTGGAGTTGCATAAAACTCAGTGGAATTCCGTGGAGTTCCGCACCGCCCTCCTGCTCGCGCTGATGTACGGTTAAAAAAACACAGAATTGTACAGTAAAATTTTACACTAGGTTATGGATAAGCAATTATTGAAGGGTGAACTGCTCACCTCTTATGCAGCTCATGCACACAAGAGCCTGCCACCGTAGTCCCGGGTTGGGATCTTGCACGTTTGGTCTCACATTCCCAAATCCCACGCTGCTCCCCTTTTGACTGGATGGAGCCTGGAAGTGATGTCATAAGCTGGGGGTCGAGGCAAGAAGTGTCAGATATTGTCTTCCCCACGGCAAAATAAAAAACTAGAGTGCTTCTCAGGGACATGATGACATCCCCTCTGTTGCAACATGTACAATCGCATTACCTGCTGTACGGGCCGATAAAGCCAGGGTTGCCATGGTCAGTAACATTCCTGAAGTAAATGGGATTACAATTTCGAAAATCCATTCTGGAAATAGGAAGTATATGTTTCACTAGTTGAGCACTGTGAAGAGGTACTTGAGATACATTGAATGCTTTTGCAGTTTGTTCACACTGTGCCATGTTGAACTAATTCACATAGAGCAGTGTCACCCTGCTTCTTTGTGCATTCCCTTGCCAAGCAGTAAGTTATCATCTTCTTGCATGTGTGTTTTGACCATATGAATGATGGCTGCCTCTCTGTCTAGACAAAGGAGGGTGTGTCCAGGAACAGGGAAGAAGGGTGATTCTGGATCCTCAACCAGGGGAGGAGTTACTAATGGCTGCTTTCCCGGATCCCTCAGATAAAGGTGGAACGCCCACGAGTCTTCGGGATGCCAAAAAAGCCATGGCGAATTGGACAATGGCAGCACAGGCCCCAAACAAGTAAGTGACTAGTTCACCTTCACACTGTAACAGCTTCTACTAAGAAGTCATTGATACATAGACCCTCCCTGTCCACAGAGGCACTGCAGCGGGAAGTGCGGGACCCATACATCAAAGCAGCCCGTGTGATAAGTGGGGCCAGCAACTGTGCTCGAGCTGCCTGTGGCTAGGATTGGGCGGTGGGGGCAAACTCCACCACACGGCGGATTCAGAGTTTTTTGCTGATCTCCGCATTTCTAGCAGAGTTTGCAAAACTCTGTAAACCCTGCTGGTGGACCAGAGTTCATAACCCACCTGTAGTAAAGAACCACTACATTTAAGGGTTTCCAAGTACAACTTTATTCAGTCATAGGTAACAGGTGCTTCCAGCTTGGCGGCAGTAGCTCACTTCAACATTCTAACCCACACTCCAGGATGTGGGGTGGGTCATACCAAGGGGTCGGGTGAAGGAGGGGTGGACAGGGAGATGGAGACGCGGGGAGCAAGATTACAACACACCTCCCTCCCATAGAAAAGTAGAGAGAGGATGAACAGGGAGGAGGGGCGCAAGGAAGGCTGGGAAGGGGAAAAATATGAGTAAGGTCCCAAAACACGATACGTATCAATGGGGTAGGGGTCCCTGCTCTCATATACAAATGCAGGGATATGGTAAGACTATATGAAACATTAATCAGGAAATAGGAAGCGTTAACCGGTTGCAATTCTTATATAAATCAACTGTAACTGTAAGAGAATCTAAAACGGTTGCGAGGTTGCATTTCCAGCGATAAACAACTGTGATAAGTCTGGTGCCTATAAAAGTTCAGGACAGGAGAGAAGAGGCTATGTGGTTACTTTGTCAAACATTAAGCAACTGAAGCAGTCTGGAACCAACAGGGAGTGCCACACATGACAATAGAAGAAGATAAACCATGTGTGCGTTACGTAACATTACGGGCCTCCTCATGTTGGTGAAATAAGGCATAACAACCTTTTCCCATTCAGCTCTCCCATGTCCCAGCTACTGCTCCGTCTATTTCTCCCTGGGATTCCGAACTAACTGCTGGAATCCCATCTCTTACCAGAAGATTTAGAATGGCTGTACTATCCTTTTCTCTGGGTGGTAGCTTATGCCAGGACGCACCCCTGAGGTTACCACTGATGACACCAACTTCCATTTCCATGTACTTATCAATACCGGGACGGGGCCTCCTTCTGCTCCCCTTTCCTTGGTCATGACTATAATTGCCATTTTTGTCGCATTTAGTTTTAGGCGCCCCCCCGATCATTTGCATGAGTATCTTCAAGCTTGAATGTGTCCTGCTGTTCCCTCTTGGGTTTGCCATACACGAAATCCTGCGTGTCTACTGAGACCTTGCACTTCGGCTTCTTCCACATACCTTATAATGGACACCATTATCATAGGGTAGACCATCTTTCCCCAACAGAACCTTTAATGAGAAATCTTTTAGTACTTTCTACATTTCCATACTCTCACTTTCCACCATATACTGGACCCCATTATCATGGGGTGGACCATATTTCCCCAACAAAACCTTTAATGGGAAATCTTTTCGTACTTTCTACATTTCCATACTCTCACTTTCCAACTTGTCACTATTGTTCATTTGGAAAGGTTTTCCTTTTTTCTCACTCTTGAATTCAATCAAACTATACTCCATTTCTCCTTCCTGTTCACATTTGTCTTCATACTCCTCCATCGCCTTAGACCAGGACTTGTCCAGTGTGGCTCTTTGCCACGTTTCCTTACAATCAAATTGATTACTCATACTATTTATCTTTTGCCGCTCATTGGCTGTTGTACTTATGCATGCTCCCTTACTATCGAATGCTTCTTTTCTTCCAACTCTACCTTTACTGCCTTCTCTCTCCTGTTTCTTGCGTACTTCTCTTTCATCCACCCAACCTTGGACAGTCTCTCGTTTTCTCTTTAGTTTGTCCTTATCTATTTCCTTTACACTCACATCGTTTGTTGCTACTCCTTTCAAAACTACAGAACCCCTTGTATGCGGCTCACGAGCCTTCTGTGCTTTACTCTTAGTTCTCTGCATGCTTCTGATCCGTGCCTGCATACTCATGTTTTCTTTTATTCTACCTTTACGTGAAACTCTCCATTTCTTTTGATCCTTTTCCCCTTGCATGGTGATTCCACATTCCGTTGTATGTATAGTACACCAAGTATTGTTTCTCTTGTGCATTGACTTCATAACTTCGTACCCTTTTACACCGATGTCCTTCCCTGTATATGTTTTTAGGGACGTATTAGCCTCTTTAAATTTTTCTACATATTTTTTAGTTGCTTCTCTATTCCCTATACGCTTGCTTGCCGTACTGTGCCGTGATCCTGAGTCTGAGATCATATCTGTCTTTACTCCACCTTGGAAGATGGTGCCCACTGGGTTTATTCTATTAGCATTATCTTCCTCTTTGCTCACTTTTCTTTCCTTGATCTCGTCTTTCCTTTGTTCCTTTTTTAACGAGACTTGTTTTTTGTATTCATCCACCACATTCAAAATGTCCTCATAAAAATCTCTGTCTGACCCTTCCGTCAATATTTTTTCCCTTTCGTGGTACCTTTTCTTTCCTCCAGTTCCTAAACTGTGGAGCCATTTTTCTGCCTTTTTCTCAAGTAGCAGAGATACTTTCTCTTCCTCAAATACAGTTATGTACTTCTCAACATTTTCCTTCCGCACACCCCATTCTGCGGTGATCTTCATATTCTGGCCCCACTCCATGTCATACGCGCAGCTATAAACTAGAGATTCACGTGAAGATGTAATCACAGCCTGCAAATGGATAAATGGCAGTACGAGTGCACTTTGTAGGATTCGCTTGCGCCCCAAGCTGGTTAAACGAAATGCGCAGTCTGTTGTTACTAAGATTCTTTCTTTAAAGGTCACGTCACCTTCTGCGCTTACAATTACTCTGCAGAGTATCTCTGAAATCACTGAATATGCCCTGCTCCCTTCGTCTGTGGATCTGTGACTCTCATTAATTCACAAACAATAATGGACCGAGAAAAAATCTCTCTCAAGAGTGCTGCCCCCACTCTGTGTTAACTCCGTCACAAGGATTCCTTGCACTCTCTGCCCCTCTGAGGGTTTCCTCGATCTGCAACAACTTGCTGCTGCGATGCAGTTTTCTTACACTGAACCCTGAGATTTACCACACTCCTGACATATCCACACAACAGCTCCAAGCGCCGCCTCAGTTCCGAACCTTCCTCACACTGCTTCACCGCGCTGACGCGGTTTCATTTACCACGCTCCCTGGAATCTCCACACGTCGCTTCCCAATACTCTGCCTCAGTACTGATATTTCCTTACGCTGCTTCTACGAGCTGTTTCAGTTTAGTTTACTACATAGAACTCTGAGGTTTTTCTTTGCAATCTCCACACGCAGCTTCAAATCGCTGCCTCAGTGCCTGTAACCTCAGAGGTTCACCATTTTTCTGATCCTCTAAGACGTTTCAAATCCTCTTAAGACACTACTTCAGTGAATTTATTTATTTATTTACCACGTTATGACTCACTGCCTAGATCGGTTTCAGCGGTTTTGTGTTCACCATGTTCCCCGCACCACTCTTCACATTTTTTCCACAGGCTCACTATAATTGAGAGTTATCAAAATTGGGTCCCCTTCAGTTAATCTTCCTGACCTTTGTCTAAACAAAACTCCCGAATACTGGTAAACTATTACTCACTCGACTCAGACCATTCGTCGAGTTTGGAGAGTCCCGCTTCACGATGCTGCCACTCTCTCTTACCTCGAGCGCCAGACACGCCGCCTCAGTTCAGTTTCTTGTGCAGAGACAGAAGCGGCTCTTTTCCCCGCTCCACTCCTTTCTCCTCACGCAGTGTCATGCGCTCCCCTCATAGACTGGTGAGAATCCCTCATAATCCTTCATGGGTAATGTTTTCCTGCACCCAAAACAATTTAACGGGGACACTATACGTAGCCTGAGTAAGCCTTAACCTTCCTTCCTTTTCATCAATATTCATACAGGAAAATAATGTTGACCGCGAAGTCCTCTTTCTTTTTCCACGGTTGAAGCACTGGAACTTCCCGTCGACAACTCTGCAGTTACTTGGAGCAAGACCCGCTACGTCTTCTCCCTCATGAGTTTCGACTGTCTCTCACGTCCCGCTTGCCAGTCCACACAAACTTTGGAGGGGACTTGAAACACTCACCCTCGGCTTCTTCTCCTGCTGAGATAACCGATCACTGCCACGGGCGGAACAGCTCTCACACCGTCACGCTGTGCTCACTCCGCCGACGCTGCCTACTGCCGTCTCACTTCACTGAAACCTTCAATTACCGCTGGACTCACACAAAGATGCCAGCTGGAGGATCCACCAACTCCTGTCAAACTTGACACGGAAGAACGAAATTCCTCTGTTTCACACGGCACGAGCTCACCTTCATCGAGACCACACACCTTGCTTCAGATGTGCGTACTTCACGTTTTACAACCTCGATGAGTTCAGCTTTCATCAATACATCCGCTGTTCCTGTGACCTTCCTTCTTTCACTGGGTAAGCCTTCATTTCAAATGGTAATATCCGCTCAAGCATCAAGTTGCTCCAGGGGGAAACACTACGCTGACCCTGGCTCAGATACTCTGCTCAGCCTTGGCTCCCGGACGGTAACCAGTCTGGGTGAAGCCTGCCCCCTTTAGTCACCGGGAAGGCTTAGTCAAAGAGCGCTGCTACAGTCGAAATCCGTTTTCGACCACTCAGACATCGCAGACAAAGTATGCCTGCACAGCGCTGCCCCCAGCAGTCCCGCTTCCAACCAACATCAACCGAGCCTCCTCACTTGCTCTCCTCCAGAGTCGGCTTTCACTGTTGTGGGAAATCCGTGTTCCGCTGCTTGACCATTAATTCACCTTCACTTCACAACCAGCTGTTTCTACTCTTGTTGCGCTGGTTACCACTATGCCGCTTCCTCCTCCACGGAATGCTCCCAGGGAGCTCTGGTTACCAGATCCACAGACATAAGTCAGACCTCAGTCAGTCAGTCAGAGCGTTTCTCTGCTCAACACGGTACCCTCTCACCCTCACCGAGGCTTCACATCCGACTCCCTTTTCCTCACTTAGTCGGGAAATTTCACGTCCCGCCACGGGAACACCTCGATGACTCAGCCTGGGTTACCGGTTTGTCTGTTGTCCTGTGATCCGCAAATCCACTGGTGAGTACTTCATCAATATTCAAAATTCCGCACAAGCATCAACTTTTCCAGGGAGGAAAGCACCCAACTGACCCTGGCTCAGCTCCTCGCCCTCGTCGCCAAGAAATGTGGTAAAGAACCACTACATTTAAGGGTTTCCAAGTACAACTTTATTCAGTCATAGGTAACAGGTGCTTCCAGCTTGGCGGCAGTAGCTCACTTCAACATTCTAACCCACACTCCAGGATGTGGGGTGGGTCATACCAAGGGGTCGGGTGAAGGAGGGGTGGACAGGGAGATGGAGACGCGGGGAGCAAGATTACAACACCACCCCAACAAATAATCTCGTTTGGCACCTTGTGCTTTTTGGCTCTACTCAAACTGACACAGGTCTCTCTTCAGACCGAGTGACAAAATGAAGTGAATGGTCACACTTTGAATGCAGTATTTATAGCCTGTCATGCATGAGGAGAGTGCTGCCTGCCAAGGTCCTTGCCTAGCTCTCTGCCGTCATGGATGGTCTGTGTTTTACCAGCGCCGGGACGCCTCTTTGCTGGGGCAGCTGTCGCGCTTCACCAAAGTTTAACATAACATAACATAACAATCAGAAGACAGTCTCCATCAGGAAACAGAGGCCCTTAAACAATCAGCAGTCATCGTACTAAAAAAACTAAATACCAGAGATTCTATCATGAAACAAGGGCAGCAGGAAAGAAAGGCCTTTAATTGATTTCGCAGCAGTACATGTTGTTTTAACAAAAATAAAAGGCACTTGTACTCATTAAACAGACTTGCTTACAGTGCACACAAACTATAGTGCATAGCATATCTTTTAAATTAAACACTCAGAAAATGCCTAATTGAAAAATAGTCATGACAACACGGAACATAGAGCACAGGCAAACCGGGGTATGACAAATGCACTCTGAAGTTTTGCATTCAAAATTTGCTAATAGTCTTAGTTGGAATATAAAGTGTTTGAAGTAGGTGATGTATGTGAACCATGGTAATTAGATAAGTCAACAAAAACAGCCACTGCATATTTTAATGGCTTGCAATTTGTGAAAACATGCTTCTACATCGAATCATTTTAAAATATGAAACATAAACATGTCAGCCAGCTCTTCGACTCATGCCTGAAATGCCGTTTGAAGATATTAAAGTAATTTTGGCTCAGCATATTGTAGCAATTAAGAGAGTTAATGATAATGTTACAAAGACATGTCCCCTGCTCGGCTCATTGGGCCGTTTACTCCTGCCCTACATTCTCCATGTAGGTTTCTGTATCTTTTTGTTGATTTCCCCCTCAGTGCACACAAGAATAATGCATGTACTATAAAGGCCTGTGCATGGATTGGGTACCAGAGCAGAGTATGTGTTCTGGGAGGGCACACCAAATGCAAACCTCTTTTATTGAAAGTGACTATTTCTGTCGCGCCAGATGGAGAGTGGTGGCAGAAATTAATTATAAATGTAGGAACAGGTGTTTTTCCTTTTACCTGCAGGGGAAGTTTGTCTCATTGGCATTTCCTGTCAAAAAGGTATCAACCTGTCCCTTTCACCTGGGCCCTTCCCTCCATCCATGTGAAGAATGTATGTTTGCTTTGTGATTGTTTGGCAGAGTCAGGGTAGAGTGTGTGATGTATGTGAGAACATTCTTGGAAGCTCTTTGAAATGGAACAGCTACTGTGACAGGAATTAGGGAGACAGAGGCCCTTTTGCAATGTAAGGAATGTATTTGCCCTTTCTTACTCCACTCTTGCACAAAGGAGTATGCAACCGATCTCAGGGGCATATTACCAACCAATAGAGATCATTTTTGTCTCTAACTTATTTAGAGACAAAAATTATCGCCGCAAATCGGCGATTTTTATCGCAGATAAACCTTGCTATTAGTAAGGTTTATCGCAAATGCGATAAAAAACGGCCGCAATGCATGAATATCGCTGAAAAGTCAGCGATATTCATGCATTATCGAGCAAATGCTCTTAGCCATGTTATCCACCTCCCATTGCATAACATGGCTAAGAACTGCTCCTGGGCAAGTGTTAGCTTTTGGAGATATTCGCGCTTAGCGCGAATATCTCCAAAAGTTGGTAATAGGAGATAGCGATGTTAGCGACTGTTTTCAGTCGCTAACATCTTGGCACGCCCACTTTGCATGTCATTAGTGATAAATATCACTGACATGCAAAGCGGGGCCCAAGATGGTCACTATCTCCTATTAGCTGTCGCTCACTGGTGTTAGCGACAGCTTGGTAATAGGGAGATAATTTTATCTCCGCTTTCTTGGCTTTTAAAGCCAAAAAAGCGGAGATAAAGCCCCTTGATAATATGCCCCTCTGTATTGGTCAGGTGAGGAAAGCCCAGCTCTTTTTGTGCCACTTTCTCACAGACCATTGCCAAGAAACACCTTGTACCACCCTCCTGCCTGCCAAATCTTCAGAACTAAGGCAAGTAGATGATAGCTCACATGAAGTAAAACCCACTTCCCTGACACTAGACGTAACCCACAGAGAGTAGCTTTTGTATCCACATTTAGTCTGCTAGTCCAGTAAGACTATAGGTTGGTATCAGCAGATTTCTGAACAGTGCCAGAAGTGCTTGGAAGGAGGCCTGAGGGAAGGAGCTATCACTGATGAGAGACGAGTATTGAAGGTATCCCTGTAGCATGGTGATGCTTAGAAAAACAGCTCACAGCCCAGTGGACCGAAGAACAGAAGGAGCTTTGCAAGAAGGACAGGACAGCTTGAATTGAACACAAAGAGCAATGTTGGGGACTGAGTGGCCTACCCACAGGTGTGGTGAGCTCACTGCTGCACTGTCCCACTAATGCACTGCTAGCCAGGTATCCTGTATGTGTGAAACCTACCGCTGGTTATGTGGTCCTGACTGGAGATGCCTCCTTGCAAAACGCTGGTGATGAATGAGGGGGAGATTTACTAATATGTCATGAAAACACAATGCAGCAAGCCAACTTGCTGCTTTGCTTTGTGTGAAAGGGAGAGAGCAGAAATTCACCATATCTACTAAGACTTCTTCTGTCTCCCACTGCTGGCACACCGTTTGCTGCCTCGTGCCAATGCAGGCACCCTTGCGCCATGCTTCTAGGTTTCTTGCGTTACAGGTAGGATTGTTTTTGTGCAGAAAGGGATACCTTCCTGCACAAAACAATCCTAGGAGGCAATGTCCTCATTCTTACTTTTTGTTTTTCATAGTAACTCAATGGACAAATTTATACGTTAAAGGAAAAACTTCAAATAGACAAATAATCAGAAAGCGGCCCCCAGATTCCCAACCTAATATTTCGTTTCCGGGCCCCTTTAACAGAATACAAACTAAACTCTAAATGAAATAAGTTATATATCTTTGCCCTCCATCGTTCGAAGGAGGGAGGTTCAGCCTGTAGCCAATCAGTCGCAATACAAAGTCGGGCAATAGTCATGCTATAAACATAAAATATCTATATTTGTGAAGCGAAGTACCCTTCCCCACTTCAGGTCCAATACCCAAAAGATAATAATAGGTGTTATAACAATTTGAGCCCCTATGACTCTAGAAAAATATTGTTCAATATGATTAATATAATTTGTCAAGCAACCGCACGAAAACAAAATATGCAACATATCTGCATCGTCCACCCCACACCGAAAACATTTCCCATCTTGCCCCTTCCCCCAATTTTCGCAGACGTGCCGGCGTATAATATAAGTTAAAAAGGTTTTGAAGCATTGGGCTTTCAGGTTGGCAGACAACAAGGTCTCCCTAGATCTGACAATAGCATCCTTTAAACATACATTATCGATGCCCAGAGTCATAGCCCATTTAGTACTATATCTGTTCAGATCATCCTTTCTAAGTGACAACAATACTTGATACATGTCCACAATTTTAACCCGACGTTGGACAGCAATGATTACTGTATTTGTGTCAAATGAAATCTCTAAACTGGAGAAACTTAAAAAATGGATTTTTAGGCAAATTGTACTGTCGAGATAATTCGTCATAAGACATCAGGGAACCATCATTACCAAAGAGATCCCCAAATTGGACAATGCCCTTTCCCCTCCAACCCACCGCAATAGTATCCCAAAAAATAGAGGAAGAAGCTTTACGGCATTTGTTGGGGTATAAAGAGTCAGTTTATCAACTGAACTAAACTTCCATATTCTTTTCCATACATTAAAGGCAGATAACAGCACCTTAAACCTTGTACGCTTGTATTAACTGCCATCGATTTGTTAAAAAAAACATTGATGTGCCTCAGGGCCCAACAAAATCTGAAAAATGGACGAGGCCTCCGCAGTATTACCAATATCTTCCCCCATTAATAGAATACACATTTTTAACAAGAAGCAGGCATAAAAATAATAATCTAAATCTTGAATAGCGTGCCACCCCCCGTTTGATTGGTAAAGTCATAAATCTCATGGCTCGTCTGGGTTTACCCAGAGCCCAAAGAAACTTAGAACAGATAGACTGTAAGTGTTGCAGTTGGGCCACAGAGATTTCCAGCGGTATAGCTCTGAAGACATACAGAACCTTGGGTAAAACGTTCATCTTAATGATATTGGCTCTGCCAATCACTGTAAAATACAATCTAGACCACTTATCTAATGTATTCTGAATGCTTCGTAGTAGCGAGGTCCAATTAACATTAACCTATTCATGCATAGATGATCTGATTCTAATACCCAGATACGTCACTTCTTTTACCACACGAAAATCATCCATGATCACCTGATCACTAATTATAACCTGTGTCTTAGTGACGTTTAATTTATAACCTGATACCTGGCCGAATGACAAAGCGAGCCGCTCAATCTCTTGGAGCGCTGGAGAAGGGTCCGAAGTAGTTACTGCGATATCGTCTGCGTATGAAAACACTGAATAGGGTACATTGTGAACCTTAAAGGGCGTAATCAAAGAGTTATTCCTTAATTGTTCAATAAACTGATTTATATAAAGCGCAAACAGCAGTGGTGAGCAGGGACCCGAGTGATATTGACCGTTTCGGAAAGTAGGCCCATTGAAGCAATCTTGGCGACCGGTGAAGTGTACAGAACTTGTAGGGCATTTATAAACCGTATACCAAAGCCCATCCGTGACATCAACTCCCACAAGTAAGCCCACTACACACGGTTGAACGCCTTTTCTGCGTCCAATAATGTAAGGCCTAGTTCCCACTTTTCCGTCTGAGTTACATCAAACAACGTCACCACTTTATTAACATGTGATACCGTACTACGTTCAGGGATAAAGCCATGTTGAGTCTGGGACACTAAAGGAGTAATGACTTGAGACAATCGGGTAGCTAAGATCTTAGAATGAATTTTGCAGTCGCTATTCGTTAATGAGATTGGCTTATAAGACCCCACCAACTCAGGATCTTTACCCTTTTTACCAAAAACCACGATAGTGGCTTCTGCCCATGATTTGGGGGCAAATCCCTCCTGGGCTGCCTTGAATGTAAGCAGCATGTTATATTTTAATACACTAAAAAATTGCTTATATATTTCGAACCGGAAACTTGTTGGGTCCGGCAGCCTTCCCTAGAGTTAACCCATTAACAGCTGCTTCCAGCTGTTCCATAGTAATTGGTCCATCTAACAGCTCCCTTTCGCTTGGCTTAAGTTGTGTTATAGCCTAATCCATGCAGTATGGGGTAGGTGTACTGGAGAATTTCTGTTGCGTATAAAGTTCTGAAAAAAACTGATGAAAAATTGCTAAAATCCTTTTGGGATCCTGGCAGACCACCCCTGTGTTATCCTACAACCCACCAATGCGACTCCCGGTTTCTTTCATGCAAAGACGAAGCGCCAAACACCGGCCCACAGTTTCACCATATTCATGTATATGTTTTTTGTGGACCAGATATTTCCTGGCATTGTCTACATTCCAGACTCCCTGAATTTCGAACCTCGCTAGCTCCACAGCTTCCTCTAACTCTTGTATATTGCCTGCCTGTGTAGTAGCCCCCTGAATTAATTTATTTTCCGCGTCTCTCAGCCTTGAATACAATTCCAACATCTCCTGCTTTCTCTTCCTGCTCTGATGGCTAACAAAATTTAATACCTCACCTCTGAAACAAGCCTTGAACGAGTCCCATACTATTGCATGCTGCGTAGAATACCTATTAATAGAACAAAATTCCTTAATCCACTCAGACATATGCCCCTGAAAATCTTCATTCAAACATAATTTCCGATCAAAAGAAAATATTTTGGCCGGAAGTAAAGAAGCAGGAGCAGGAATTCCAAGCACAATTGGAGAATGATCAGATGCCATTGGCAGAGTTTGAATGGAAACCCCCACCATTAATGAAGCTGCTAGAAAAAAATAATCTAAGCGTGCAAACTTTTTGTGGGGGAAAGAATAATAAGTATACCTCGGATCTGCAGAATTTAAATGACCCCAAGCATCCACTAGTCCATGATTGTTTACCAAATTATCCAAAGCTTTAAACACTTTTGGCTTACGGCCCTTATAATACCGGGGCCCCTTCCGCAAATCTCCAGCAGATAAGGCTCTATTAATGTCCCCACAGACTATTAAGGGTGTCCCCCGCATCGCTAATTCTGTGTTTAGCTCTATAAGAACTGAAGTGTCATCCAAATTGGAACCATATATTGTACAGAGGGTATATTTAATATTCCCTATCAAATACTCCACGATGGCCCATCTACCTACTTTATCAGCTAAGCTACGGCCCACAGTAACCAGAATAGATTTAGCTAGAATCGCTAACCCCCTAATCAATGATGATTGTTGAGAAGCCACTACTAAAGAAAACCTCAATGTTTCTAAAATTGTCTGCTGTGACCAATATATATGTGTCTCTTGGAGACATACCAAATCTGGATAAATGCTTCGCAGCTCTGCTGAAACTCTATTTCTTTTATGCCAATTTTTAAGACCGCAAACATTTATTGAGCAAATCTTTACCCCCTTAGACATCAAGATAATAATTAAGCAACCCATCACTCAGCACCCTCATGCAAACCAGGACATCAACACATTTTGCCCGACAAGCCAACCAGGCATGTCTAGCTTTATTTACTCCTTGAGTTACTGTGATTTTTTTACCCTTTTTACCCCACCTAAGTGACCCACCCGACCCCTCCCCCATCCCTTCCCCCATCCAAGCACCCCAACCCTCTCCTCCCACCCCCCTTAACAATGCTTTAGGATACATGGTCCTTTAGATGCAGGTGATCGTGCTCCCCCTTGCCCCCACTCATGACTATACCCACAGCAAATATTACACATAATTAGAAGTAAACCAACACCAAGCAAATATCCACAAATAAATTACCGCTACAGTGTGCTTTAACTAAAGTAAAAAAAATAACTAAATTGATTTAAAAAACTCATTAGCGGAGCTTTCACTGGAAAGAAAATTAGTACGATCCTTGAAAATCACCTTCAACTTTGCTGGATTTAACAAATATGCTTGCGTGCTTTTAGCCTGAAATCTAGAAATCAGTTCACGAAGCTACCATCCAAGCTCGACTGTTTGCCGACAAAGATCAGGCTGCACGAAGAACTCAAAATCCCCCCAAATCTTTTTTTGTTGGGCCGTGCTAAGCGAAACACATCCTACGTGCCAAAAAGCTATTAAATGCAATTAACAGAGCGTTAGGGCGCTCATCCAGCTGAACATTACTAGACCCAGCCAAGACCCGCCTGTTAAATGGAAACCGATGCACTCTCTCAATTTCATGGTCCCAGTCCCACTTAGACAGTTCCGGGCAGGATTTAGTAAAAAGTACAACAATGTAACACCGTGGATCCTGTCCTTCCTTCCCCTCGGGGATCTGAATCACTCTCAGATTATTCCGACGAGCCCGATTTTCAATATCACCAATCTTCCATTGCAAATCGTCCTTAACCGATTGTATAGAAGCAGTTTTAGCTTTTTGCTGAGCCAGTTCGTCCTCCAGGTTGGAGATCAGTGTTTCAGCTTCATTAAATCTAGAGACAAAATCCGCCTGTGACTTTGACATCCGGAGAACGGAATTTTGTAGCTTCCTACATATGTTCTGGACTCTCTGGCTCTTCACGTGTTTCCACCCGATGAGACATAATTGGTTAATAGATAAGAGACAGAGATATCTCTTCTTCCCCAAGAGGCTGTAGATGCTCGGCAGGATACTCTGCGCCTTAACCCTCATTTAGCTCTAATTTTTTGCGTACAGTATGAGAATGCCCTTAATTAAGGCCCCCAGCGTCCTCGAGAAAAGAGCTACTATGCTCACTACCATCATTAACACTCATCTGCGCTGCATATTGCAGTACTAAATCATCACATGATGAATTAGAGCGGTCCGACAGTGAAAAAAAATCACCAGACTCTGTGTCAGGCATCTGCATTTGATCATCGGATGAAGCATGTAGAAAACCACTTGCACATTCAGATGTCTCTACTGCTGTGGCCGCCAAACCCGACGAGTCAGCGCTGGCACACTCTCCCCGTATAGTATCTCTACCTGGGTGTAGGGGCGTAAAAATAGCAGAGGGAGATTCAGTAGCAGTTTCACCATTTCCCAATTCAGTCCCGTCCATCACAGCCCCAGGTAGATCAATACTCTGCCTAAGAGGTGTACAGGCCTCGGTTGTGGAATCTATATTTAAATTCAATTGAACACAGTCTTTAGCACAGTCCTTAGCATTAAGGGGAGGCAGTTTACCTTTACGCTTTTCTTTATTTGTAGAGAAGATTGCTGGTATTTTCTTTTCAGCCACATCCTTGTTTTTAGTTATTACATACTCCATTGTAGCGTGTGGGCCAGCGCCGGCACTTTTCACAGTCTTCCCGGGATCTTCTCCGATAGTATCGCTCGCCTACATCTCCGCACTATTACCATCTGCATTCACCGTGTCCGGTGCCCAGGGTCTTCCGCAAGTTCCTTTAGGGGGCATCTTGAAGATCTATAACCATGTTATCAGCGCTTTTTGTCAGAATGCCAAGGCTCCCAGCGATGTCTGCCAGCTCCACAATTCAAATGCTATCAGGTGACTCGACTCGCGTTCTCTCTCGCACACAAGCTGCCCTGGACAACCAGCTCCAGATCCAAGTCGCAAGCCAATAAACAATCAGCCGCCGGCCATCTGAGCCGTTAGAGCGAGTCCGCCCACACACAAGCGCGGAGCTCCACTGCCTAAGCTCTGGCTCGCCACACGCCGTCCTCCGGCTGCTCATCACACGCCGTCCTCTGACTGCACAAATCGTCAGCACCGAACAATTCACCCCACAGCTGACCCAGTCCGACTACAAGCCGCTAGAGGGATCACAGTAGCCGCCATGAGTAAAACAGTAATAATGTAGCAGGTTTCTCCAGGCTTCTCCACATAGCCATGAGAGGAGGCAAGAACGATCCACCTATACATCCGCACCGGGCGCCATCGTGCCTCTTAGGATTAGTCCGTCTTTCTATGGGTGATGCAGAAAGCATTATGCATAGAAAGTAGTTGTGGGAGGAATGCTTCATTCCACCCATGGAATTGGCGTAGTTTGGCTACACTGCGTTACTCCTGTAATGCAGAGTTCTGGCCAAATTCTGCCAATCACTGCATGGTGGAATTTTTTTCCTCATGAGGCTCAAGATTAACGCGAGTTGGCGAGTGAGATTTGGAGTCTCCCAGAGAGATTTTCTAACATGGGCGGTCACAAGCAGTCGTGGTCAGAGGGTTGCTTCTCAAGTTGATTCGCTGCAGCTAAAGTCGATTTTCTACTCAGGCGGCAGCAAAATTAACTTGAATGAGCGCATGCTTTTGTGCATCGCATGGTGCAATTTGCATTGATTTTTCAGTGCTACGTGCCCAACTGGCGCTAAATTTCAGCACAACATGCATAATTTCTGCCCATTTGCACATGGAAATACTGTCTGGGCAAAGATTTGACCTCATTAGTACTAGTTTAAGAACCAAGTAGGTAATTCACATTTTTCGATTCTCAAATAGCGATTTTTAAGGAATCGCTATTTGAGAATTGCAAAATGGAGTGTAGGTAAAAATTTGCAATATTTTTGCGAATCTCTAAAATTCATTAATTGCGATTAGCGAATCGCAATTAGGGAATGAGTGTCCCATTCATTCCCATGGGCCAAGAGGCCCATAGGAATGAATGGGGATACATTCTTAAATTGCGATTTTCGATAAGAAAATCGGAATTTGAGAATCGCAATTCCAAGGGTGCCAGGGTGTCCAAAGGACAGCTGTTGCACCCCTGGAATGTGCCTGTAAGTACATGTAGCGCACATACATGCCCTAAGGTCACTTTGAATTTTTTTTAAAAATGCATTTTGACAGGAAATCGTAAAATACCATCTACTTGAAGTAGGTGGTATTTTGCGATTCCTTAAGCCAAAATCGCAATTTTAAAGGCACCCCTACATAGCATTTAAGGAATCGCAAAATTGTGATTCCTTAAATGCTTGAGCGAAATAAGGAATCACAATTTTTGCGACTCCTTATTTTGCTAAGTGGCACCTACATACCAAAAGGCCATTTGCGATTCGCAAACGACTACCTACATATGCCCCTTAATACAGAAATAAGCAACTGAAAGATGACATGTTAAGGTCATTCCAATGTGCATGATCACATTGCAACATTTTTTGTAATTTTTTATCCGTTTGATGTAGAAACAATTTATTTTTATTAAAATCTGTAAATTATGCAAAGCTTAATGGATTATGTGGCAAACGCAGCAAATCCATAATTATGAGAAAAAAGCAGCGGCCGCAGAATCACATAATTTAAGTGGCCCTCAGTAAGAGAAGAGGGGAAGGTTAGGGTAGGAGGATTGACAAGAGAGATAATAATGGAAGTCACAATGGAAGATGGATTATGAAGCATCCTGGGGGTGGTGTGGGTAGCCATAGAAGAATAAGGGGAAAGTTGATGGCAAATTTGACAAAGAGGGAGTTTTCAAGGAAGTGTGTTGAAAGGTTCAATGTTGTCTAGGGGGGAGGTGGGCTCTAGAGCAATTAAGGGTGGGAAAATGTTGAGCTGAGGGCTGGGGTTAGACCTTAATGTTAGCAAAGTTGGCAGGGTTATTTAAAGTGTGTTGTTAAAATAAAGGTTGTAAAAGTTGTGAACTCTGCTTCCAATAAATGGGCCTGTTCCACATAACGCGTCAGGAGTGGTCCCTCTCCCAAAGTCTCCGAGAAGCTGTATTTCAACACCACACTAGCCTTCTGATAAATGTTACCGCGGCGGTCAGGACCTGTAATGAGCATCACCCACAGAAACTCTGCCCGGTGAGATGAAATAATTGGACCTCTAGCCTAGATCAATACAGCTTTGGCTTCGGCACGCTGAATATGTTCGACAGTGTATTTTTAAGAGGACCAGGAATCTGAGAAATGTTCATCTCCTAGTCGGAAGCGAAGCAAAATCATACGGCAGCAGCTATATGCGCCCTTGTGTGTTTGTTTGAACTTTCTAAAACAAACTTTTCAGATTGGGTGTAACACACATTTTCTCTTTTTATAACACTGTTCCCATGTCACAAGATAGCTGCTGGCCAACACAAACACCCACTTATAGCCCTGAAAAGAAGTGTACCATTGCTACAACCATGGGTGCTGAGCCATTGTGTTTCAGTCAATACATTCGCGTTCGGAGCCTCATTTCTTCAGCATGCCTTACTAATTTGGCAACATTTGTTTTGGCACAAAAATCGCCAGGCAGCTGCGTTAAATGTCCTGCTAGGTCCTTTGTGTTTTTTTCTTCCCCTGCATAAAAGGATTTAAGATATGAAAACGTTAGTTACAGTGTCATGGACAAGGCTGGGGCTTCCTGTTTATGAGTCACCATAAATATGAAAGGTGCCGGTTGACATTTCTCAGCTGAGGGATTCGACGCAAGCGTGTGTTAAAAGTAAATCCCCCTGCCGGGTGGTCCTACCGTGACTCCGTGACCTTGAGCAATGCGGTGGGGAATTGTCAGAAGGGAACAGTAGTAGTTGGAAGATAAAACCACAGCTACTTCGACAGCTCCTGAGTGAAACAGGCCAGAACAGAACATCGTCTCATTGATAGAGACATCTTTTATTTTTATGTTTTATTAATTTAATATTTTCTAATACGTCTAAGAGATAAAAGTGTATTCGTTCTAATAAATGCAATTTAAAGTGTGATTGTTATATATATATATATATATATAATATATATAATCGCACTTTAAATTGCATTACATATATATATATATATATATATATATATATATATATTACCCAGTGACGGTCACCACTGAGTAGTTTCCATGGAAAATGCCTTTTTTGTGTTGCTAAAACTTTGGCCCCGTTTGACAAATATCGACGAAACATTAAAAAAAGGTGTGATTTCTTAACTAGATTGTGCATGGAATGTTTCAGGGTGATCCATCAATTGGGGGGTTAATGAAAAAGGAGGCCCAAAACACAAAATCCACGTGCATTTTCCATAGACTTCGTTAGGCTCAACATTAGCTTGCCTGACAGCCTCACACTGAGTTCCAGTTAACTCCTTGTGTGCTCATGACGAGACCAGGCCGTCATGAGTCACAGTTCAGCTGTGCTCTCGACGGCCTGGTCTCGTCATAACGGCGCGGCTCCGCCCACGCGCGGTTAATTCCCCGCCTCTGCGGGAGAATTAATGACTGGGCGGGGTCGTGTCGAGACCAGACCGTCATGAGCACAGCTCCACCGTGACTCATGACGGTCTGGTCTCGTCACGAACACCACGGCACCGCGCTCACCCCCCTCAACCCCCTCGCACCGTGGGGAAAACTAGCCCTGCAGTTAAGGGGTTAAAAAAAGAGTAAATTTCAAATTAATTTGCCATACCCACAAGGCCTGGCCCTCAGATTTTTAAGGTCAAGTGAAATTTTATAAGCCAGCTCTGTATCTGAGATCTTGCAATTATTAATTGCTCAGCTCTGGGGGATGGGTTCTCCAAGGCATTATAAGGATCGGTGAGGAGGGCCTTACGGCAGCCCACAACCTTTTAAAAAATGGACTACCCCAGGGGATGGGTTCCTTAGGCCCAAAAGAGGCTAGAGCAAGTGAGGCGGCTTAGCTCCCTCCCCTGAACGGCCTTGGGGATAGGGTTCCTGGGTCCTATTAATGCTTTGGGAGGGGTGCTACGTGACTCCCTCCCCTTTTTTGCCATTTTTGGTACCAGGGAATTATGTCCCTAGGGCCTATTATGGCTTGGGAAAGTGGCCAGCCCCTGTAGTTGGTCCCAGGGGTAGAGTCCCCTGGGCTTTTTAGTTCCCCCTAGATTTTGGCCCCAGGGCTGGTACCACAAAGGCTTGAGGAAGGGTGCCACGTGTTTGCCATCCTCTTTTTTATTGTATGTGGCCCAGGGGGATGAGGTCCCCATGGCTGTTAAGGCTCAGGGAGGGGACTGCACGCCCTCCTCCCCTGTTTAATTGTATTTGGCCCTAGGGGATAGGGTCCCGGGGCCTTTTTAAGCCTTGTCACATGGCACCCTTCCCTTTTTATTACATCTGGCCTCAGGGATAGAGCCCCTGTGCCAATTAAGGGTCAGAGAGGGGACTAAACATCCCTCACATTAATATATATGTTTTGCCTCAGGGGATGGGGTCCCCGGGGGCCTGGAGTCCAACCCTATGCTGCGCATGCCTACGGCAGTGCACTATGTGTGGTTATCAACCTGCTGCACACTTGGCCACAGGGCCTGGTGGCAGGTCAAGACCTGTGGTCAATGCTACACTGCACACAGCCAAAGGCTGTATGGAGCATGGGGTTGACTGCCTGCGGGGAGTTGGAAGCATGGCCTGGCTACAAGACAGCTAGCCCCATGGCACACATGACTAGAGGCACCTGATGACTGTCTGTGAACAGCTAGACACAGGACCTGGCTACAAGCCAGATCCTGCAACCAGTCCCACACAGCACATGATGAAAGGCCGTGTGCATCATGTTGGCTGCCTGTGGGCCACAGGGCCTGGACACAGGCCAGGCCTTGTTGCCAAGCCCCTGCTGTGCATAGCATGGGGTTGGCTCCCTGTAGGGGCTTGGCCACAGGGCATGTATGACTTCTTCCCCATTCGATCAATGACCCCACACAAATTCCCAAATGTCTACCCTAGTAATGGGAAACCTTCTGACACTGTGAGACAGCCATGCATGCAGAAGTTGATGAGCAAATACTGTCTTCTGGGAGGATCAATTTTTCTAACTACAATCCTCTGTGAAAGGGGATAATTGTCAAATGGGCAAAACCTTAAAGTACCTGTCTACCCATCTGGAACTGCTCCCAAGTTTGGTAAACAGATCCACATATGGGACAAAAAAGAAGCATGTCTCCAGGATGTGGCGAGGTTGCACCAGGAACATTTTCAGATGTTGTGGTAGGAGGATGCAAGGCCCCATGCCTTGGCAATGCAAATTAGACAGGTCCCCTTGCACAGGGGCCCATTTTAAGCTGCAGGGCCAGGTCATGCCAGCCAGTCAACTGGGGGTTAACACTAAACTGCAAGGCACTACCAAAACCTAACTGCACCCTTTAAAAGCCCACCGTTTCCCACATCACAACCAGATCCTTCATCCAGTGTGTCCTATAATCAATAGTAAGGCATGTGTATGATTCTCCCCATGGGTTTGGTCCAAAACCGTCACAAACAATTCACTCAACATTCATTGACCCATATTCACACAACAGGCTCCAATTTTTCTAATGACCTATTCCAGCAGTATCAGTAACAACACATCAAAGTCAGAGGTAAGACAATATTTTTTGGTAAAAAGGATATTAAGAAACAATTTAGGGATTAAATTCAACTTTCCTTGGAAGGGGAGAAAGAATAAAAATAGTGCCTGAGTCTAGGGAGGGAGAGTCAGCTTGGAGCAGGTTGGGCAACAGAAATAACATCAGGCAATAGTCCAATTGTGGCTATACAACACAGAATTCAAATTGTCTGAAAAGATATAAATTAAATCAAAGTTCAAAAGTCCAAAATAAAGTTCTAATCCAAACTAAATGTTTAACAGAAATGTAAAGTACATTCCCCAACTCACATGGGGTATCTGACCCGCTATTCCTGGGTTGGAGGCAAACGTTCTTGGACATCTTCAGGGTCTCATATTAGGATCACTTGTATGTACTCCTCAGGTGCAGACATTTGTTGGTTGCAGAATGGGATCAGACATCTCCTATGATTCAAGACATACCGGGATAGTTTAAGGACAGAAGGAGGTAACATTGTCATGTACAATACATCTTTTTCCCATGCTAGGTTATAGTTCCAACATGCTGCTTTTAACAGTGGGTGACTATGATTAACAAAAGGACAGCTGAAGCACATAATAATGCCTACACAAATGTAGTCTTTATCTATGGTCTGCCATAGCATCTACTAAAGCAAGGTTGCACTTACATTCGTGGTGATGGCAAACAAGTATTTACACATGATTTGGAGGCCAGAATGTAATCACCTATTTTTGCAGGATGCATGGCTACTAGCTGTGTCTGTGATGCCAGCTATGTCTAAGTGTACAAAACGTAATATACATTTTTTAAAGTGCAGAAATGTAAAACAATACATTTTTTAATTTAGTAAACTAACATATATATGTAAGTGCATACTCTAAAGTAGCAAACAATAATTACATATTTACAATTGTTTTACAAATTAATTTAATATTGAATGAATGACATAAACAAAGTGAGTTAAATATACAATTCAGACAACAACAAATAATTCTAACAACATAATACAATATATAATACATTATCATTTGCTAAAAGTATAAGTCCCAAGTATCACAAATAAGCTTCACTTGGGAGAGTTACATATACTATTCTAACTCCAGTTCAACAAACATTCAGTAACCAGAATATATATAATAATCATTCTAACTCCAGTCCAAATAACACATATATTAAATGAGTGGTCAGATTTAATATTCTAACTAGGGTCCAACAAAAATTAGGTAACGTGCACATATTTAGACTGGTCCAATTAACTATTCTAACTCCAGCCTGACTAGCACTGGAGAATGTGCCTGCATTAAGTGGGTCAAATTTATCATTATAACTCCAGTTCAACTAACAAGAAGGAGAAGGTGCATGTGTTTGGAGAGCCAGATCTTCTATTCTAACCCCAATACATGTAAAATATGTGAATGTGAATGTGTTTAGGGGAACAAATTTACTATTCTAATACTGATCCAAGTAAGACTGGAGTTACTCCAGTACAACTAAAACTGGTGAAAGTGCTTCTGTTTACGGGGGTCAAATGTACTGATTCAACTCCAATCAAACCTGTAACTGGCAAAATGCATTTTTTATGGTGAGGGTCCAGATTTACTATTCTAATAGCACTCCAACTAACATTGGGCAAAGTGCAAATATTTAAATGGTGTCAGATTTACTATTCTAATTCCAATACTAACAGCGGGGATAGTGTGTATGCATATTTTTTGGGGCCTATAAGGTCAGATTTACTATTTTACTTCCAGTCGGTCATCCAAGCAACCTAAATCCAAACCTACCCTCTTTTAAAAATGTTAATAATTTGAAAATACAACCAAGTTAATTACAAATGTATTCAATACTAATACCACTTTTATAAAACATGCATTAAATATTTGTTAATAATTCTTTTATTGTCAAAATATTACTTTATTTCTTCAACTAAATAATAGAATTACATGAAAATGAAATGTAAATTATATATTCAAATAATTATTGGAATTGGAATTATTTTATAAATAGTTTTACAATTCTGTAACATATAAATAACGTTTTATTGATAAAATACATTGTTTGAGCATATTTGGAAGTATTGTATATAATTTTTTTTAAGGAAACACAACTAATTATCATTATTTATGATTTATTATATAACACTACCCACCCAACTCCGCATTAAAAAATCCCCAAAATAAGAAATTAATGCATTAATTAAAATATGAATAACATAGTTAATTGAACTGTCAAATTAAAGCATAAAAAATAACAAAATGTATTTATAAAACACTACCTATGCAATACCGCAAGGAACCCAAACAACAAGAAAAATAAAAATCTTAATGTTAAAACATTAAAGCATATTTTACATCATTATTAACATTTTAACTTCAAAAACAAAAGAGGGAATTGCTATACAGAAGTGTTAAATACCTTGATAATTAAGTAAGCGGCATTTTAAATTTTAATATCAATATGGGAAAAAGTAATTTTCCCACACTTGTCATTCCCATACTTGATAATTTTGTGTCATCAATATTTTGACTTCAATATTAAATACCATTGCTATTTTGGAAAAAAATACTTTTCAGACTCAATCCAAACATGAGACAGAGCTTTCTTTGACACAATGCACTTAATCAGTGACGTGGCTTGCCATTTTACATGTGCCAGCAACAATCAAATTCTGTCCTGGCTGGATGCTAGTTACCAGGGGAAGTGAATCAGTTGAAAAATGGCAAGATCACAGTACAGCAGTGGATGCAAACTAATGGAGATGAACCCAAGATTCTTCTGGTTGAGAAAACCACCAGTCTGTGACCAAGTGACCACTGGCCACAATGCCTGATTTAACTTCTGATCATAGCCTAGTGTTAAGAATCTATCAGTAATCTTTGATTAAGAACTCTCTCTTGCTCTCTTTCTCTGTCTCTCCACTAGACATGTCTCCTCAGTTTCTAAATGGCTCCACTATCTCTTAAATATCCTGAGTAGATAGCCCGGTCATACAGAAATATTGGGAATCTATATGTGCAGAAATGGAAGAAGTCATTGGCCGTTCAGTCTCGGTCGACCCCTGAATGGTGATACTTGGGGTCTTGTTACAATAACCGGCGATCAGACCACCGCCCGCTATCACGTCGGTCAGGAGACTAACCGACAAGCAGGAGGCAGTCCAATTGCCCAATTACAATGCTACAGCCGGGCTGGCGGTTGGAAAATCGCTCTTTAACATGGCAGCTTGTGATGCGGCCCTTTTCACTTTGTGCACATCCATTCACTGTGTGCCATGCACCATGTGGTGCATAGTAATGGTGCAAGGATGTGCATGCGGGCACTACATGTTCCCCCTGTGCCACTTTGCAGAGGCCCATGTGGGACAGGGCCCTGTTTGGGGCCCCTAAAAGTCTATCTCCGATCTCGGGATCAGTAGAACATGTCGGAGGAGGTGGTCTGTCCCCGTCCAACAATGGTCCGACCGCCTGCATCATAATGCGGCGGTCATACCTTATTGCTGAGTGTGGGGCACACCGCCACCGATGGCCAGTGGAGGTCTGCCCAATATCATAATTAGACCCTAGGTTTGATGGAGGAATGGGAAGTCTTCACTGCACACGTCTCTTCATAGTTTCGGGGTTCCTGGTGGCAAAGAGAGACCTCGCGAGACACTGGAGAGACGCTGAGGCACCTGCACTCCTGAAATGGGCAACGGAGAAGGACTCTTGTGCTAAAGTTGAATAGCTTGTGTACAATGCGCGAGGAGCCACCCAAAAAACATTAGAAGATATGGGAGGACCGGCGGGTTCACTCATAAAGCTGATGCCTCTCTAAGTTAAATATAGTGTTCGTACATGAGGTCATGGGAATGTGATTGTCAGAAATGTCTTGTGATGTAACGTAAGTAGTGTGCTGTCTGTTTGTGCATTGTTTGCAGTTGTTTTTTCTGGGCATAAAAAACAAATAAAAAGGTCTTATAAAAAAGCAAAAAAAAGATTCTGGGTAGAGTACTACCTTTCTTGTCTGGTCACCACAGAAGGTCCATAACCGGTGCTGTCACCAATTCTTGGATTGACTATTGACAAAGGGTTTGGTGGGCTCCCAAAGTATCAATTATTACAGCTTCAATACATCCAAGGGTTGGCTGTCAGCCAGCCACCTACATATCTGGAAGTAAAAAGAGCATATTGTCTTCCAAATATCCGTTACGTTGAAATGACCTGAGAGGACACGAACTTATTAACTATTTGAGTGCAATTCGAGACCGATCTCTTAACAGCATTTGTGCCTTTAACCTGGGTCAGGCAATCTGTACACTGGTTAATTTGCATAGCAGTTAAGTGAAATTGCTGATAAATAACATCGGTTGCAAGTCACTAGAATTGCATGTTTAACTAGCTAACATTTATTTTTATTTAGGTTGTAAAAGAAATACAAAATAGATAATTCCCAAATCATTGATGTATTTCTGCATTAAGGTTGCACATATAATCGTGGTTTATTTGACAAACGCCCCTCAAGGTCCACTTCCGTCTGATTTACTGTACTTATTACAAGATTGTACAAATGTAGCCACTCGTGTGGCATGACAGGTCTGCATTTTCCCTCATCCTACTTTCCCAAGCCTTTGTAAGGCACCCGAAAATACACTTTCGCCTCACATTCTTGCAGTAGAGTTAAAATAATAGATTATCTTCGAGAATATTTGGGTGTATTTTTGATTTTCAAGGGAAGTATAGAAGTACGACTACTTCCAAGAGGCAGGGAAATTCAGAAGAGCTTGGAAGCTTGAAAGAGCGGCGCCCAAGGTTCCATTCCACATTAATATTAGTCCGATTACTATGAATTTAATTCAAATATCAGCTGTTCCGGCCCCACAGAGGCCATTAGAGTGGCTTTGCTTGTTTAATTCACTAACCGCTGAAAGTGCACGCTGCGCCCTGTGGCCCTCGAACAATTTACAGCTCTGAAGGATTGGGTTTCATGTACTTGAACTCAAGTGACACAAATATTTCAGTGATGAGTCAATACTGGAAAGGAAAGGTTTGAAAGGCGGGGAGTGTTTACAGAAGACGACTCAGCGCTGCTAGTAAAACATGTCTTATTGTTAGCTCAGAGGGTGCTGATGTGCAGCTCTTTGAAGGGGGATTTTGACAAGCCAACAACTTAAGGCCAACTGGTAAAAATCACAAAAAAGGCTCGATCATCATCTGCAAACAACACGGGACAAGCCTTTCAGGAATGTTGATGATCCCATGAAGATGTGCCTTGCTACCTCGTTGAAAGGGGATACAGGATATTTGTAAAAGGGTTTTTACTTATCCGCTTTCTTTGTTTAAGTAATGTTCATCAAACAAGCCTGCTGCACACTGGCATGACTGCGGCCAAACCTAATACCAATACGGAAATTAAAAACCACGGTTAACTTTCTATGTAAAAACACAAAGGGGAGTTTGAGACATCAAGGAACCTTGTTTTGGTCGTTGTCCCGCGGTGACAGTGATAAGGGGACCACTTTATCCCACTGAGGTCCTTTTACACTCAGATAACAACTTGATATTTTTTAATGAAGCCTTGTTTGGCACATATCAAAGAGCTATTGTTTGACTAATCTCTTTTTAAAACAAAGAAGCCTCTTATTTTTTAGCTTAGAGAGGATATACATCATTGCTGAGTAAGACACAGCATAGATCAGATTATGGGCTACAGCCCACTGCAAAATAAGGTCAGGGGTATCACGTTTATTATTGTGGAATCAGGGGTATTTTACAAAAGTAACACTACTCAGATAAGAGATATTAGATTTGAAAGTGTTCTATTATATTTTTGGTACACTTTCTATTTATTTAAGACATCAGGGTTTTGCAACGTTCTAAATACTTCTTTTCTCACTAAAACTATTAAAAAAAAACTCGTAAATGTCGCTAAGCTCTATGCAGTGGGCTGTCTAGTGAAAATCAGGTGATTTTGCTGCCTGCTGTCTGCCATGCCGAATCTGCTTTCCTGTGAACCCCTGGTGGGACGAGAGTCCCAGGGGCTACGCCGTCTCCTCAGCGCTACCCACACCTGCCATACACACTCTGGGGTGGACTGCAATCCCCAGAGTGCACCGCTTCTTCCTGCAGCTGCCGCAAGTGAGGGGGAGGCGTGCCCAACGCACTTATAGCGCAGCCTCTCCCCCGCGGCGTGGGTGATTTTGCTACCTGCTGTCTGCCACGCCGAATCTGCTTTCCTGTGAACCCCTGGTGGGACGAGGGTTCCAGGGCCTACGCCACCTCCTCAGCGCTACCCGCACCTGCCATACACACTCTGGGGTGGACTGCAATCCCCAGAGTGCACTGTTTCTTCCTGCAGCTGCTGCGAGTGAGGGGGGAGGCGTGACCAACGCGCTTATAGCGCAGCCTCTCCCACCGCGGCACGGGACGCGCACGGGATGCTGCCCTGATGAAGCCCGGACCAAGGGCAGGCACGTCTGAGCCCGTCCGAGACCGACAGGGGCCGGGCTGGGCCATCTTTCTTGGCTGCTGTCTTTTAATCCATTGGTCGATATCTGGACAGCTGGACATTAAATCCTGGTACCTTGTACCACCATCCACCTTATTGTCACCGCCCGGATGCTTAACATAGTCACTGGTATCCACATTTCTTGACAGGGAGGAAGTTGCCCTGGACTAAGCTTTGGACCTATACCACGACACAACACGAGTAAGAGATATTTCCCTGTTCTACAGTTGTATATACAATGTTTATTTCTATCTCTTATTCATTATTGCTTGTATCTGGTTTAAGTTTGTAGTGGTATCACTGAAGCCACTTAAGAGTTATGGGGAGTCTAAAGGGTCAGACGGGGACTTCTGGGGTTAAATCGGCTGTTAGCTCATCTACCACTGTTACCACAATTGACTCCTTTCTGCAGACAGCAGCTGCTGTTATAGACAAAGAGATCGAACTTGTGAATAGGCGCCTTTCGAGGTCACCCTCTAATCATCTGCACCTACCGACACTTAGATCTAGTGTGCCCCCGGTTGAATCTTCTCCCGCCTGCTCTGACAACTGTCAGGGGTCGCCTTCAGTATCTTTTATCCCGAAGGGTTACCATCTGCAAATGAACCTTCCTCCCCAGCTCCCTCCCCGACCCCGACCCCGCACAGGTCGCTGTCCCCAGTTGTCATAATTGAAAGAAGAGGAAGTATTGTTCCATCTGAAGGGAAGGCCAGCACTAACACTTTGCATCCTATGACCACCAACTCACTCTTCCAGCATAGTCAACCTATTGCCCAGTGGGGTTTGAACATCCAGGGGAGCACAAAACGGAAAATTCAAACCACTGGGGGTAGAGCAAAAAGATCAAAGCTGACTCTGGTTACTAAGCCCTCCAATAAACCTCCGGTGCCCAAATCGATAACCACAAATTTAGACACGCTGACTACCCAGGTCTTTCTAGATATAATGACTACCCTGTTGGACACCAAATTGAGTCCTACTCTGGAGAGGTTGACAGTAATTGAGAAAAGCGTTGCCGGGGGGCTCAAACTGACATTCGTATACATCGCGGGGCTACAAGTGAGATCCTGAATCAGCAGCTCAAAAAAGCTTACCAAAACACATGAGGACCAGCAGCATGTACAGCGACATGTAGTGCAGTCAGCTCAAGGAGAAACAAACGGCCAAAGTGGTGGTCAAACTCTTAGCATACAACTGGTAGTTCCTTTGCACAGGCGGACCCCCAAACAACTGTAAGCCAGTCGGATAGCCCGGCGGCACCACAAGGGGAGGCCTGCCAACGTCCTACCAACGTCCAACGTCCTACCACTATTCATCTTCCCCCAGAATCCACACCTTATGTAGTGGTCTTTGGGAATGTTCCGCCTCTTCGCCCAGGTATAAACGAGGATTATAACAACCGAAAGAACAAGGTACTCCACTGGTTAACAACTAATACTCCCGCGGGTTCTGGTGTGGAACATAGTATTATCATACGTCGAGTGGAATGGATAGGCAGCGCTAAAAAGTCGGGAGTGGGGAACTGCGTTATAGTTCATTTTAATAGGGCCTCTGTAGCCGAAAGAATCCTGTCAGGTAATATTCGTGCTGGTCAGTCATTTCATGGGTCCATAATACAGGCACTTCCATTGGGATTCTTTTACAGAGCTGAATCTCATGGGCACATATCAGGGAATAGGGATAGGGAACTCTCACAATCTAAATGGCCTTATAAAAACTCCATAGGCAACATCCATGGGTTCCCACAATCATAGTACAAGTTACCAATGGGGGCCTCGCCCGGTCTCTGCTTCGCATCCTAACCTAGCATTAGCCAATAGATTTTTATGCTATCGGGGTTGGAGGATTGCGATTGACTGGATAACCTGGATGAGGCTGTTGTTGAGCCAATGCACCAACAGAGGGCCCTCTTAACTCCGATAATTGAGATAGAGACATCATAAATGGTTCCCCTTTCTTCATCTGAAACAACGGTGATACCCCCTGAGGTGGACAGTAATGTTCTATCATGGAATATAGCAGGCTTGGCAGACAAGTTCCATGATCCCTTATGGCAACAGTTTGTTAGGCAATTCTTAGTAGTTTGCCTTCAAGAGACCCGGTTAGTGGACTGTAACTTGTTTCTGGAGGGTTTTAAAGCTTATTATGTCCCTTCCTCCCCGTCAATGTGTGGGAGAGCTAAGGGAGTTTTGGTCAGCTATATCTCCTTGACTGTTGAATGCCAGGTACAAACTGGTCCATTTTCTGCCTAGGGCCTACAGGCCATCACACTCAAGAAGGGTAACAACATAATGACCCTTATTAATTTTTACAACACACCTAATAGTAACATGGGGGAAGGTAACATCATACAGCTGAGCCACTATCTAAGGAAGTTAAGTGATCTTAGCTCACACCCCTGTGGCGACCCTAAGACTACTAATATGTCTGACACGGGATGTCACAGAATGAGGGGGTTCCACTTTGAGCACTCAACGCAGGGAG
This sequence comes from Lissotriton helveticus, assembly GCF_964261635.1. Taxonomy (NCBI): domain Eukaryota; kingdom Metazoa; phylum Chordata; class Amphibia; order Caudata; family Salamandridae; genus Lissotriton; species Lissotriton helveticus. The sequence goes on along the minus strand of NC_136067.1, from coordinate 304,883,748 downwards.
AGGACTTAAATAATTTAGTAAACGAATTTGACCTACTGTCACTAATGCCCCTTTCTGCTCCTAATTGTAAAACCCTGACTCCCACCTTTAAAGGAAAAGGTACCGGGTCTTTTATAGATCACATCTTAATCTCTACCTCCTCTCAATCCCTTTTTCAGAGGTTTTCCATCCAGGAGAGTGGTTTTAGCGATCACAATCCCCTTTGTGTACACCTCTGTGGCGTTTTTTTCCCAGTAAATCTAGGGGAAGGGTACTGGGAACTAAGAGATCTACAGACGGTGGGCGCCGCCTTAAATGGTCCCAGATTGACCCTGATGCCTTCTAAAGGGAGGTGAAAGGCTCATGTGTAGCTGTACTTGCCCTTTGTGGCCAACGGGAGAGTTCACCAAGGGTTGTTATTAGTGCTTTTAGCACCATCTCACGCAAAGTAGGGGAACTTCTGAGGGCTCCGGCGCTCAAGGCATCTAACTCAAACCCAAGATGGTTTGATTCATCCTGCTCCCAGGCCTTGAAAGTTGTTCCGAGAAACCCCCCTGATATACAGGTACGCCGCAAGGGATCCAAGCAGGCCCTAGCGCCCCGCAAGAAAGCTCTGAAGGAGGAGGCATGGAAGGAGTTGCTCGAGCCTAGTACATTAAGGTCTGGTACACGGTTTTGGGGTATTGTCAACAGACCCCTGCTCTCTGATGATCCAGGCAACACCCTAGGCTCCCACATCACGGAAGAGGAATGGATGGCCCACTTTCAATGCATGTTCAAGAGTTCCTCGGGTCCCCACGATCGGTCACCAGGGGTAATGAACTCCGACCATCTTGTCTTTGAGTTAGCAGAGGTAGAGTTGGGCATTGCGGGCCTAACTAGTAACAAGGATCCTGGACCGGATGGAATCCCGCCAGATCTTTACAAGTCGGATCCATCCTTCTGGGCACCGATCCTGGTGGCTGTATTGAATGCAGCAGCCAGGGACGGTAGCCCTGAAATCTGGGCTATTTCTACCATCGTGCCAGTTTTCAAAAAGGGGGACTGAAATAGCACGCACTGCTACCGCCCCATTTCTCTCATCAATTCTGTAGTTAAGGTGGTGGGAGAGGTACTATTGCAAAGATTTTCATCATGGGCAGAGGAGCACAATATTATCGCTGACACTCAATAGGGTTTCGTGCGGGGAGGTCTTCGGTGGCCCAATGTTTAAATCTTTATTTGATCCTTGGCAAGTACATGATGGCCCGTCCAGGTATGATCTACATGGCCTTCATGGACTTATCCTCGGCGTTTGACCATGTAAACTGGGTCAAATTGTGGCAGTCCATCAGGGCCATGGGGGTGAAGGAGCCTTGGTAGCCGCGGGGCGTATTTTACGCATTAGGGTCGCCGGGGTCTCCCCATCCTCTTATATGCGGATGATGCTGTCCTGATAGCGAGAACTGCTAGAGGGCTCCAATCTCTATTAGATGCATTCCTGAACTTCATGGGGTCCCGTGATCTAACGATCAACAAAGCAAAATCTTATGTCATGCAGGTAGGGGCTCATCCCACGAAAAAGTACCCCTTCTCTGTAGGTCCTGTAAAGGTCCCCATAACACCAGTTTTTCATATCTGGGGGTCCTGTTGGATAATCGCTTGAAGTGGGCTTCTGCATCGATTGGCGGAGGCAGGAATACAGGGCCAGGCGCTCGGCTGGCTCCATTCTTATTTGACTAATAGGTCCCAGAAGGTAGCATTGGGGACCTTTGTGTCCAAATCTAGGCGGCTGGACTGCGGGGTACCACAAGGCTCGGCACTCAGCCCGCTGCTTTTTAACATTTACTTAGCCCCACTTTTTACTTTAATTTCTAACTGGGGTGTCACTGCAATTTCGTATGCCGAAGACACCCAACTAGTTTTTCCTTACTCGGAGGTGTCAGAGGCAGCATTTGTTAATTTCAAGGGGTGTCTAGGTGACGTGGCTAGTTGGATGAACACTAATGAACTGAAGCTGAACGCCGAAAAAACTGAGGTGCTCTTCTTTGGGAAAGGTCCCCACCCCTCTGCGGAGCTCTGGTGGCCTACAGAGATGGGCATGGCGCCTATCTCTAGCACTAAGGCTAAAAACTTGGGAGTTCAGTGGGATGATAGTTTATCTTTTATGCCCCACATCCAACAGGTGGTCGGAGGATGTTTAAGTAAGTTGAGGAACTTACGGAAATTTCTCCGGCTTCTGCCAGAGGGATGCCGTAAAACGGTAATCCATGCTATGGTCACCTCAAGGCTGGATTATGCTAATGGCTTATACTTGGGCCTTCCGAAATATCTGATTCAACGGCTACAAACCGTTCAGAATGCGGCTGCGAGACTAGTAAAGCATATTCCATTCAAGCAGCATGTCTCTCCGCATTTGTACAGATTACACTGGCTACCGGTAGCTAGTAGAATTAAATTTAAGGCCCTAACCTTGGCTTTTAGAGCCTTACATGGAACCTGCCCCTATTACCTGAAGGCTCGACTCCCTAGATATGTACAGATGAGACATCTTCGCTCCAACTCCTTGCTCCAACTCTGTGTTCCTGGAGTCAGGCGTGCTCAGTTGGGGGGCAGGACCTTCTCAGCCAGCACGGCAAAACTCTGGAATACCCTACCGCTGGCTATACAGTGGGCACCATCTGAAGCCATTTTCAGGAAGCTACTGAAAACGTGGCTTTTTAAGTAATGAGCTTTCTTTTTTCCCTCTGTCTCATCATGCGGTTTCTTTTTGCTAGCTCTGCACACTTAGCGCCGGGACACCTCATTTGAGGTAACTGAACGCGCTTTACAAAAGTCTGTATTATTATTAAGTGGGGGCCACTCATTCAAAAGAAAAAGGGGGAGCTTAATCGAATAACTGCTCCTATTTTCAGCTTTGCTGCAAAGATGGGCAAGCGCCCAATTTCAGCCATGCTGAAAATTTATCAGGCAAATGGTGTGTCAAACGCAAGCTATGGTTGCGAAGTTTAGAGGTATATCACAGCAGATGCGCTGCTGGTGGCTGAGAATAACTTTTTAAAGCGCCTAGGGGTTCCTTTTTTATGCAATACTCTGGCCCTGCGTCCATTGATGTTCTGGCTTAGGAGCTAAAACTTACCCAGCAGATCATAGCAGATTTCATGACCCTGGAACATATGTCCAGAATTCCATGGCTGAAGTATGTCAGAGGTCGCTTTACAGAGATGGGTCGCCCTGAACTCTTTCAAAAACCTTTGACTATACCAAAAAAGGATGTGGAACTGGTCAAAAAAGCATTTATCTGTACCAGAATGTTAGAAAGAGATGAACAGGAATCTTGTAAACCAAGTGTCCGTAAATTATTGACCTTAAAAACCCATCCACTGACTGAGCCTTACCATTTGGGACACTGAGCACCTACGAGTGTTTTTTATTGTCCAGGTTTCACCTCCAATTTTTCCATCTTTTAATTGCCGTTCTGAAAGGGTTAGCAGAGGACAGGTGTTAGCACCCTGTGGCTGCGACAACTTGTCTCTACAGGACCTGCAACATTTCTCTGCAAATTTTATGAAGTACCGCTGAGACATTTTTTACTCCCCCTTTTAAAGAGGCTCAACTTTATTCAGGTTCGCCCAGCACTTTTGAATCTGCAGCCGTTGAAACCAGACTGCATAGTTTTTATTATAGGCTATCTGAAATCTTTGGTGAGAACCAGGGCCTGTCTGGAATAGCAGCTATTTAAGGAGGAGGAGGCACCTATAGTCTTAAGGTATGCCCCTTGTGTGTGTTTTCTATTTTTAGTTTAGAAATACATTATCTGCACCCGCCATATTTTATCTGTAACTTTTCTAGTTATATAGCTATGAACTGCAAACTTTTTAATGTACTCCTTTTGTGAGTTGTGTATATTTACTGTGACTTTCATGGTTTTCACTCTGCAAAACCGAATAAAGTTTTATGAATGAATGAATGAATGAGGTGTGGCGTTTTCTTCCTTTGCTCATAATCAGGGCCGGCTTTAAGGTGGTGTGACAGGTGCAGCTGCGCCTGGCGCTGAGCGCTGACCTCTGGGGCGCTAAATTTAGAAAATACCTTATGAATTTAAAAGTAGCTGCTGCAGAGTTCAGTTGTGTGTCAGGCAACAGTAAAAATGTCAAGATAACTCTGGTGATTCATGTTCCTGCAGGAGAGACATGAGTTTTGTTTAGTGGTAGTTTTGACTCTTAATAAAGTAGTGCAGAGGTTTTACATGCCTGTTGCAAAGAACATGTACAATGTAGAACGTGTACAATGCAGTTAATAGAACTGTATTTTATGTGGATAGCTCAGTGGTTTAATGATTTTGTCACCGAGATCCTTTGATCCATGAACTGTCATAATAAAACTGCATACAAAGTGCATGGTATAGGTTAGAACATTATGGGGCTGATTACGATGTCGAGCGGAATTGCTTCCCCCCGACACCGTCTCGTAAACGGGACTGATCGACCTTTGGTTGGGAGTCCCAACCACCTGATTTAGATGCAACCGAACACTGTTCGTTCGCATTCCAACATTTCCCTTCGGGGTCATGTGTTACAGCTGTAAACCGGCGTAGTACATGCTCCCATAGGGAAATGGGAGGTGGTTTTAATACCTGCATCCGTGGCAGGCACCTGAAGGTGCCTGCATCGGGTGGCAGGATACACAGAGTGGCACCATAGGTGCCCTCTCAGCCCCAAACCGGAGGCCACACACAGAAAGGGGCCCTGCTGGGAGCCCAAAAACGCTTTCTGACAGGGTTTCCATGTGGGAAAGGCCGGCATGGAAACCCTGCCGGAAACTGTGCATCGTAATCCCAAGGGCGTAAACGCCGCCCTTTGGGATTGCGGGCAGTCTTCTGACTTGCTGACGGGCTCCTTGAGCCCATCAGAAGCCAGCCGGAATGACCGGCAGGTTTTAATTCCGACTGGCTGATTCATAATCAGCCGGTCGGAATTGAAATTGACGATAGCCCCTGTCATTTTTTCCCAGTAGTTCATTATCCTAATGTTGCTAAAAAAGGGTGTGTTTGGGTAGAAATATTATGGGTAAAGCCAAACTCAACTACTGTGATACATTTTAAATCCTGAGTCTGTGCTTCGTTAGACCAAACACTTAAAATATACTGCCTACTAGTATGGATGGCATGTGATTCCTACACCTTTTAATCCTCATTGTCGTTTGTAACATTTCCTATAAACTGATTTACACACGTATGAATCATTGTCTCTGTGTAATGTGTGTGTGACATAAAGTGACACCCTACTCTAGTATAAGCAGCACTATAAAACAAATAAACTGTATGTGAAAGAGAAGCCATAGAAAGATGAGGGGCACTATTGGAGGGTGGTAGTGAGGGGATCCATGGAGAAGGAGGTAATTTGGGGAGCCCCAAAAAGATTCTCGCACCGGGCACCAATAGCGCTAAAGCCGGCCCTGCTTATAATTGTAGTCACCCAGCATGGAAAAGCTATAAAAAAAAACACTTGCATAAAAATCACTGATCGTCAACCTCCCATTTGCATATTTTGAGAGTAGGACATGACAGAGTAGGAGTAAATTGAAATGTTTTTATTTGGAACATCCTTTATTCCAAAGCTCGGTTTTCTAATAGAACCATAGCTATGTATGACTGTAAGTGTGGGGGAAAATACGAGTGGGAAAGGAAAGCAGAAAGATTTTTGCACTGTCAAAGCTAATATCTAACTTTCAAATCCCAAAATTTCCCCTACAAACATTTTGTGATTAAGTGCTAGCCAGCTACTTTACAACATCAGATTCCAGTGCAATCTTCATTCACAGAGACATTTGCTGTTTTCTGATCCAGGTACACAGCCCGTTTCAATATGGTAGTCATGACCTTTTGCAGTACTTCTGCAGGGGAAAGTGCATTGCAGACAGTGGACAGAAATTCCCATCTGCATTACAGAATTAGTACTACACCGCTTTTGAAGTGCTTGAGGGTGTATGCTAGGAATAGCAAGTCCTGAATCTTGATGGGACAGAATGTCATGAAAAAAAATTAAGGGATAAAATATCGATAGAAAAGATTATATGTTTTCTATACCTAAGTCCATATATTAGTGCCTTGATGATTTATAAATCTTCAAGGTATGTAGATTTGAAGTTAATAATAGTAAATCCGTACCTCTTTCTGTGCACTTAACATTTGTAACTATGTCCCTTGATATTGTTGTAATGATATACTGTCCCATCAGGATTCGGGGCTCAACATTCCCTACTACAATCATGCCTGAGTAGGGTAGTACATTAACACCCTTAACCTAGGGTAATAAATCTAAGAGTATACAATGACACATGAAGGCCTTCAATATTCAAAACTGCTTCTATGCATCACATGTAGAGGGGTGTTGGAGTCTGCTGGTATCAGCAGTGCTCTCCCACGTTGCCCATTTGGTTCATAGAAGCCAATGAACAATGAAGAGATGGGGTACATGCTCATTACATAGTTTGTTTTGGATGGAAAAAGGTCTACATGCTAGTGTAGTATCGGCACTCACTGCTTGGAGCTATAACCTTTAAAACCTTTTTTAATATAAAAGCTTTGATTGTACTGCCTGACGAGCAATCAAAATAGTTATGCAAATTCATGATGGAACTAATGTAATTTACATAAACCAATTTGTAAGCACAACAATTTAAAAACTATATACCTTTTGAAGAAAAGTTATTTAATGAGTCAAAATGCCTTCTGAAGCTCACACCACTAGATATCCCCAACCCTAACCATAGGTCAAGTAACCAATTTCTGATCTACCATAACAGATTTATCAGGAATAGCCATGGGGGTACAGAAATTAGAGTTTAGGAGCCACAACTCTGGAACAACTTGGTATGAGAGTTTGCCTTCACAAAAAACTTTATCTCACACACCATGAGCCTAGAGTTTGGAAGGTGGGCTACTCTGTGGCAGATATCTAGTCTGCCTTAGTGCAAGTTTATTTTATCCTTAGAAACATCTAATAAGGCAGGCAAGATATCCGTCACATTTACGATGGAGTAAATTGAATGAGTCTATCTCTGTTCACAGGAGACCAACCCCTGACCCCCACAGCTTAATAAGGAACCCACTTAATCCACCATTGAAGTATGACTTGAGAGCTTCTTCCAGTCAATGCCCTTTGTCTTCCACTGAGCATGATGCATGTCTCTAATAAGTGGCCCACTGCGAAGAACTTGTTTGTACTATCAAGTGTCCGGAAACCAACAAGACAGCACTACGCAAAACATTTAAGTATATAAAGAATAAAGATTATCAAAGAGAATATATTAAAATCACCACTTCATACATGAATTACTTGTATCCTCCACTCTCTTACTATGTTTTACAAACAAATTAGTTCCCATATCCTGTCTCCCAATAGTGAGTCCATGTATGCTTATTGCTACATACTGAGATCTCAAACGTTGTTTTCATATGAGGAATTCAAAAACATTCACAGAATACATGCATTTGCTCAATTGACTCTCATCCACACTACATGTCCGGTCACATTCACCATTTACACTATAATAATAGAGGAAGTGCATAAGAAGTCCTCCAGAGAAGTTAAACAATTAAAATAGTTACAGTCTGATAAGTGCTCTTGTGAAACTTCAACGAAACCCTTACCAGAAAAATACTGGAAATAAACCAATGACCTACTCAAAATGCCATTGTTCTAACTTGGTAGCATTGTCCAAGCTCAGCACTCTTCGTGAGGGGCTGGGGGGTTTCTAGAATCATAACTCCAAGACAATACAGTTACAAAATAAAGACTGTATAATTCTAAGTGAAGTTCATCAAATGTTGAACTATATTAGAATCTCCAGGGATTGGAGTATGAAGTCCACACTGTCCCGTTTGAGGAGAACGACCATGATAGAGCCTGGGTCAGATACACCAAATGGACTGGTCCAGTGAAAGTCCGGGTGTCAAAAAGTCCCACTTCAGCAATGAAATTTTCCAACACAAAACCGGATTTTGTCATATTTGGAGTAGAAAACCCCTTCCTAACCTGGCAGCTGCTGAAATTGTTACGGCACTGTGGAATCAAAGGCTGGATACACATAGCTGGTTGGTCCCACTGGAGCTCTGGAGCTTTGGAGATTTCTTGCTAAATGCGACATAGTTGCTATTTTGGACATGCTGGGAGCCTTGAATGTAAAAAAGCTGAAATTCAGTTTGATACCAGGAAAATTCCAGTCAAATACTTTTTCAGATGGGTCCTTCTGGAGCAAAAAGTATTTATAAATGTCTACACTTTCTTGTGGTGCCCAAACAATCACAGGAGTATACTTCTATGTACCTCATCACCTCAGATGAAGGCACTTCTTAGGGTTTCAGTCAGAGACCAACAGCAGGGTCTAGTTCAGGTCCAGTTGCCACTGCTCAGTTAGGAACTTCAGGGAGAATGGCTCTTGAAAGTGGCGTGTCCCTGTAGCCACAAAGGAGGTCAGCCAACTGACCACTGGAGTCCAATTCTTTGTCTTGGGTACAGAAGAGAACAAACCCAGTCATTCAGGGCTCATCTCAGATCACAAACAGCAGGCTCAGCCAACAGGTTCATTAAGTGTTCTTAGTAGGGTTTCTGGGGAAGCCAAATTATCATGTCCCTGTAGCCTGACAGGAGGTCAGCCAACTGACCATTGGAGTTCACTTTTTGTCTTTGTCCTGGGTTCAAGAGGGAGCAGGTGATGTTCTTCAAAGCTCTTCCCAGGCCACAGGTGGGGTGACTCCTGGACTCTCCCTAACCAATTGGGTAAATGTTCATGGTGCTAACCTTACTCTTTTTTTAATAGTTCTTGTCTGCCTTACTGCAAACAATCCCACAGTGACCCTCACTCACAAAATTCAAGATGTGGAACTCCTTTTCCTCTTGTGCAGAGCTTGTGTGCCCACCAGAGGTGGGGCCAGGGTAATGAGCTGTCCCCTCCATTGGATCCACTTGGAACCAGCTCTGTGTGCAACATTCTGGCCATTGTGTTTGATGCCAGCCGGACGATGGGGAGAAAGGGCTGCTTCCTCCAGGTCTCCCCAGACATTTACTTGTGAGAGGGCGGATACCCTTTCAATGTTAATGTAGTTCCTGGGTCCACCTTAACTGGCCTTCCAGAGTAAGGAGAAGGTAAACACCTCCCAAAACCAAGGCCTTTGACTCTGCTCTGGGAGTGGTAGTCATATCTTTTTCACACCTCAGTCAGGTCAAGTACAGGCTGGGCAGTTGCTGAGAGATAATGCAAATGTGTCACTTGCAGCAGCAGGCAGGGTAAAGTGTATTCAAAGTTAAAGTTACATTTTGAGAATATTTAATAGAAATCTGACTTCACCATTAGACAGTACTTTTAATAAATATAAAATAAGTCTATAAATGAGTCTAGTGCTGACACAGGTTAAACTTTATAGACTAAAGTTTATAATCCATAATTTGAAGTGTCCTGTGTGCCAGGTACAGCCTGACGACTGTCAATGTTGTTTTGAGCCAAGTCGCTGAGGTAACATGTAATTTCTAATGTCACACATGTTCCACTGTAAAATATTATGAACCCTAAGATGAGGGTTGTAACAGGAATTATTTCATATTAAAAGTCAGTTTAAATATTTAAACAAGTTTATGCAGCAGAGTTCAACCTGCTGCCGTCAAGCTACATATAGTAGGCCTGAAGCCATGTATTTACTGCCACTGTAGTGGATTGCATTATAGGCGCCGCAGTAAACAGGTGGCATTTAAGTTCTCATGTCATGTGTGCAGTTTTTAAAACATATGCTATGAACTTATGGGAGAATTTAAAAATCCAATCAGGGATTAGCCGATTTCTACACATTTTAGGTGTCAGATGGCTTACACTGGGCAGTAGTGCTCCTGTGTGCAGAATATAAAAACCAGCAATAAAATTCAGCACAAATGGAGGTGACTATGCCAAAGGGGCGGGCATTTTCCTGATAGAAATACATGTGTTTATTGTGCTTTAAAGTGCTAACACCTTATTAATGGATAAATGACACATTGCCCATTTAATTTCTGCACATCGTTTATTAACAAGGTCAGCCCAAAGTAAGTCAAACAAACTGAGACAAATGGAGTGAAATTATCATTTCTAGGGGTGGGTTGAATGTTTCACCCACATCTGCATTTGGTGGATTTTTGGTCACTCCGTGCTACTCTTTAACATGGAGCGCTGGCTAAATTCTGCCATTCGGCGCATGACAGATTTTTTCTCCCATGAGAATCCAGTAAATATGAACTGGTGAGCGTGACGTGGCGTCCCCTAGCGGGTTTTTCTAAAGTGGGAGGTCGTGGGCGGTCACAAACGGTTGCGGTCAGAGGGCTGTTGAGGTTCCGTGAATTCTGAACCTGGGTCATAAAGGTCGTGGTTCTGTTACGATTTTGGTAACAGCGAACCGTAAACAGTGAGCTCAGCAAGTATGAGTGTTTTCATCATGTTACACCGATGGATTCACTGTGTATTTGAAGATTTCGTTCTGAATCCTTGGGTTCCATTTTGTGCATGGTAGCCATTTTGTAGTTGCCCTCACATAGGCCGATGACTTTAGCTGACTCTTAGATGACCTGAGTGAACTGACCTTGTTGCCTGAAGCTGACCTTGCCAAACCAGTTTTTGCACTTTAGCTGATCAAGATAGAGATCAAAGAGCAGGACATCGCTGAGTTTATGGTACATGCACACACCCTTATATCTTGCTTCTCATCTGTTTCTGTTCCTTCTTTTTATGACCTGTTTATGATATGGGTTGTGGTCTTTTATTATGGGTTTGTTCAGCTTGTGTAAGAAGGAATGTTGGTTTTTTTGCATGCTTGCAAAAGCTAGGACTGCCCCTTACTTTTGTGCTGAGTCATGTAACCCTAAAACATATAAAAGGCCTCTGTCCTCTGTATTCCTCGGACTGCCTCATTCAGTTGCTAAGGCAGCTGGGTGACGTAGCCTCACTTATTAAAATGTAATAAAGATGTCTTTTCATATTTTCAGCTTCTGTGCCAAGTTCTTTTTTATTAGTAAGTATTCCCTGAGAATGAAGATTTTCATTTCTTCACTGTCGCTCCAGTAGATCTGCTGCCACTCGAGTAGATTTTCTACTGGATTGACAGCAAAATCAACTCGAAAGGTTGCGTGCTCATGTACAAAACATAGTGCCATTTATGCTGATTTTTCAGTATTGCTCGATCTAACTGCGCTAAATAATTGGCGGAACTCCGCAGAATCTTGCTGCTTTTTTATAACAGCTCTGCGAGTTCTGCCCAGCCCTAATCCTTTCTACTCATTCTTAAACTGTTGTATACAGATTTGTCCATGTACAGAGTTGTCCACGAGGACAGAAGCAAGCATAGATCCTTCAGTTCTTGCTGGTGGTCAAAACAAGTCCACAGAAAAGAAATGAAAGATACATTTCAGCAAAGGCTAAAATATTGATTAATTTCTTCATGAACAGATTTATTTCCAGTCGTATTAGTTTTACAATGCATCATGCAGTTAGACTTTTGCAATTTAATATCTGAGATCAGGGTCTTTATTATTTTTATTACATGAGGTACTGCTTGAATCATCATTTTGAAAAATTACTTTTATCTCTAGATTCTACATTACCACATGTGCAGAAAAAACAGCTCTCTACAAACATCTTTTCCAGCTCAAACATTGGCATCACCTTCCTGATTAGCATTTTAGGATAGATTGGTATCTGTTTGAGAAATCCGAAAAGTGTTGGATAATTTTGGTATACAGGTTGAATATATTTTCAAAAATCGTGCCTGCCCTGTTTTTCTAGGTGTACAATGGCAAGGGAAATACCCACCTGAGACGTGACCAATATCATTGCCCATGGCCACGTTGCCACTGATAGTGTCAAAGAGATGTCCGTGGCAAGAGGGCTAGGATGAACCGATAAAAGTTGTGGTCCACAGCCGCAAGCGATATATCAGTGTGCTATTTTACAATCATTTTGAGAAGGAGACTCACACAAAGAGGGATAAGGGTACCTAAGAACTCAGGGATGTCTCGTAAGTACTGTTACATACCTTTGTGAATTGGCCCATAACATTTTAAAATGAGAGTTATATGGGAATATTCAGGGAATAGTAATATACTATTAATACAAATTAGAATGTCTGAGTTCACTTTGTACTTTTACTAACTTGAAGTTGGACGTTTCAAGATTTATTCACAAGTGCTTGTAAGAATATGTAAACAATACTCCTAAAACACTACCTCCAGTCAGCCCCCTATGTTTGTTGGTGTGTGTACCACTTCAGAACAAAAGCAAATTAGCTTTGTGTACTCCAGCATTGATAGCCCAGGACTTTAATTGTGCTCAAGAAATAATAATGAAATAGCTATTTTCCCTGGACCTTGATCCACCTCACTCCACAAGGGCCTCTGAGATAATCTTGAAAATGCCACCACATAAGAACTACTTTTCAGAGGCTGATACTGCTTTTCCATATTGCATGAATGTCTCACACTTCTCTTGCTCTACTCTCACAATAAATCTGAGTAGGCTATAGCCTAATGGGAAGACTAACAGGTTTCAGAAATGAACAAACCGTCTAATATTTCTTATGACAATTTTTTACAATTGACTAATTGTATGTGGCTATATCATAAGTGGATGCTCTGAAGGCATCAATGCATGCTACACTCTCTTGTGGCGGTAGGCGTAGGTGTGTTTCGAGTGCCTTTATGATGCTTTGATGGGTGGCTCAGAAGACCCAAGAGAAAATACTGAATGCCCTCTGGTGGGTTTTGATTTAAGATTAGAATATTGGAATGTTGAGCGCTCCATTGTAGACAATGGAGTGTTCTGGGCTTCTAATGGCTGGTTGATGCCCGGAGAGCAACACTGTAATGCGTTTTTTCATTTCACCTCTGTTGCTGTGAACAAAGGCCTCTTGGAGCTCAAGGGGATTTAAACACCTCAGGCTCCGAGAGGCCTTTGTTTTGACAAATTAGAACATTCTGCCCTCTGAGGGCAGAATGTTCTAATAGCCTTAGAGCCCTCTGTAGAGGGCAATATAGGCCATTAAAGCCCACTTCCTTATTGAAGGCCCTCACCTTCAGGGTGGGTCTTTAACGCTGGGGTGGGCCTTTAAAGGCTGAGAGAACCCGCTACGTCAGACTCTAAGGCTATATTAAAACTCACCAGCAGATCAGGATTTCAAGGTTCAGGCTTATCATTAATACTGTTCATTTTATTATGCAATACTGAAGGTTTTCTTTATCCTCTGTACCACTCTTCTGACCAAACAGCATTCCCCTGAGCCTCTGTTTTGGATGCATGTATCCACAGAGTATCCTACTGCAGTATTTGGTCAAGCATGGGTAGTTTGTCATAAGCTGCTGTGATCAGATGGTAAAGGGTTCATCGTTGTTCTGGAACTAACTTAGCAACAGTGCTAAATTCTTTTCTATTTGCACACAGACAATGGCAAATTAGACTATTGATTACAGTTACAGCAAATGATGCGGTCACACAAACTGCTTTTAGTACTAGTCCTTCAATGGATCATCATTTGTTCATAACTGGCACTTGCAAATATGTATATACCAGGAGTGCAAAATCAAAACAATAAGAGAGAAAGGGCTGAAACAAGATTGCTCTTAAGCCCCAAAAGATAAACTGTATCAAAACAACTAAAGAGCGATAGGCTCATCTATGTCTAAAATACCCCAACCTTATAACCCCCAATAAATATTCTTTATAGTAGGGAAAACAGGACAGGGAAGACCAAAAGACAAAAGTGTGGAGAACTGTGAAATGGAAAAGTGAAAAGTGAGAAAACAACCCTCATACACCAAACAAGCAGGTGTTCAATTTCATCATTGGGTTCTTTTTCTCAGAGGGCAAATCCAGTCAAGCCCGAAAGTAATAGTGTGATTAAAAGAAGATACAGCAATTCCCTAGACTAATTTTAATAGAGGGATAGCCATTCTCCATTAAAACATTTTTTCTATCTCCATTGTAGGGGTACGCTTTAGAGCGCATACATTGATTGTGTATCTACTGAATGGTCGTTTCTGTAAAAATATTGAAACCTTGTTTTTATGTCACTAAAGTCACACTCCATACGTATAGCTTTCACTTTTCACTTGGGACACTTCGCACTGGAAATATTGCGACAAATGTGGATTTATGATATAGAAATACCTTGTTTCTCTACATACTCTGTGTTACATGTCATTTCTTTTTTTCACATCTATGTACCTCCCTTTTACTACGATTGCGCTGATATATATTGTAATATCAATCATTGAGTGTCAACAGGAACCTCTGTTTTTTGTCTACAGTTTTTTTGCCATCGGCTTATGCCATTGTCCTTCCTAAATGCTGGCTTATGATTCGTTAATTGGTTTGTTAGTCCCTCCTTAATACCGCCTTGTCTTCATTTGTAACCTCACATGAGGACTGGCCCTTTTACTTCATTTGTTACACAGTACATGTTATTAAGTCTGTAATCACTATTTTCTTTAATGAGTTCGCGCTTTCACTTTCCAAGCAGCCTGAGACAATGGCGGCCGCTTCTTAGAAATTCAGTAGGTCTCGCATTTACAAGAGTTTGAGCTATTGGCATTGTAAATGAGAAGGTCTTTTATTTATGTGTTAATTATCAAAACAGATAAATAAAAGGCATTGTCATTTACAATGCCAATAGCTCAAACTCTCAAAAATATGATATTTATCGCATTGCAAACGCGTGTTAAATATATTGACAGAGAGAATCCGACATACTTCCTCAGCGTAAACCAAAATATAAATAATTTGCGAACGTCCATACACATTATTTGATTCAAATGTAGAGTAACATTGCTGGCAGAGAGGCCATAAGAAGAAGGGAATTAAAAAAACAAAGAAAGATTTTGCCGAGGAAGGCAAACAAAGGCACATCATTTTGAAAAATAAACTAAGCTACTGGGTAAAACATTAGAAGAAAAGAGACAAAGGAACATTTGAGGTTTGATGTTCTGACATTTGCGGCAACGCATGTGATTCACCAGATGGAGAATGCGAAAGCAATGTGCAGCTGTACAAGCTATGAGGAATCCAAACGTATGCGAGGTCACGACGCCACCAGAAAAGCCCCAAAAAATAAGCCAAGTTTGCAGAATAATGTACAGAACAAAACCTCTCTACTGCATGGAAGGATTTACTTAATCCACGGGAGGGCTCCTGTGATTTTTGACAGTTTTTCAAAATAAAGCATGCCGGAAAGTAAGTTTGGTTAATTTCAAGAGGCACTTTTTAACTACATAGGAGGCAGAAATACTTTAAACCAGTCTTTTTTTTAATGTAAAATTGAAAGATTGTTAAATACAAATATATGTGTTAATTATATTTAGATCATAACACGGCATGCACAATATTTGATGTTTTCACCAGTATATGGTAAAATAGCAATGTTTGCGAGACAGATATTGCCAAAGTTTCATACCACCCTTCTCAAAGAAAGCTGGATTTTATAATTATACCTAAGCCAAATTATATATCAAATGTATAATAAACATTCTTTTTACCAACTATGTGGAGAAAATGGCTGTAAAACGTTACCAGCACAATAAATAACTTTTAAACGCCGATTATTTTATATGTTCAATAATCTTTACTCTGGCAGTACATTTGTTTTAATGTAAATCACAACTATTTGTTTATGTGATTACCTCGTTAAGATAGTTTCCAAGGATATGAATGTAATTCAGACACCTTGGCTATAAATGTGTCAAATTCACTTTCATAGTGGGAGTCTAAAATTCAATGTGATTTTGACTCTTATAAACATTTTTTGTACAGCGAGCGTTTGTGGGGCCATTGTAGCATCTTAAATTGAGACACGTTTAGGCATAAATGGGCATTTGGAATATTTTCAAACATTGAGCCATGGTTTGAGGGATCTTAAGTAAAAAAAAATGGACAAATCTTGGATTTATGCCAGTGTGCTAGATTTCCAAAGACTCCTTTCGTTCAAATTATTTTTTACTCTTCTCAGATTTCCCTAGCTTTACAGAAGCGGGTTCTCCACGTTATAGCGGTTCCACACGTGTAGGGTTATGAAAATAATTAAATGATAAAACAATCTCTTTTTTTTCATTCCAACAAAACATTTTTCTCTAACTTCCATTCCTGCATCTTATGGATGGTGTGCTACAGGAAGTAGGTACATATAGCCTTACGGACTAAAGCTTTATTACAGTTGCCATATCTAATACAATTGCTGTCTAATCACTGGGTGGTTTAACTCTCACCAAGCTGTCAACTCTGACCCATGCTCCTGTAACACTTTATGCCCTGTAATTCCTCCAGTGACTGACAAATTCATCTGCTGCAGTATCCTAACATCATCTGACAGTGTTGCATCCTCTTGTAGAGAGCTTTTTCTCCCTTATCTTTGCTTCAAAGCAAGATGAGTTAGAACATGCAGTCGCTGGGTGCTTCTTAAGTTCTGATTGACACCGTTCTGACCAGAGATGTCCCACACAAGTGAGGGGTGCTCTAATTTAGATTTGTGTCATGTAATTTATTTGTATGCCTATTCAGAGTTCTTCAGAGAGCTGTGATGATCTGTAATCCTCTCTGTGGACTTGATGGGCACCTTGATGTGAACAGTAGTTTGAGTCCAGGAATTCCTTTTGAAGCCCGAGCCCTTCCCTAAATCCCATGCCCTAGACGCCATCCTTTTATCTGATAGTCATTCAAGTGGTTTTAGTTAGGGGTAATCAGTTTCCTGTCAGTCTAGGTACTGCGACCTCTTTTAGACTCGTCTGACAAACAGTTGTAATTTTTAAGGCACTGGAGATGTGTTTCTTAGCTCCTGATGATGTATGCTCTGAAATGACATTTCGTATTGTCTCATTCCATGAACGAACTGGATGTTTCTTTCCAGTTGCCCAATCACATAGCTCCATTCTTTCAGAACAGGCAATCAATTATGAGCCATGGCTGTCACATGCCATCTTTACATTGAGAATGTGCCACTTTTTCATCAACACAGCCTATTTTCTATATGGTAGCAACTATTATCATAAAAGGATTGATTCAATATTTCGAATTGTACATGTTGTGGTTCAACTATCACAACAAATATGTGATACTTGTGTTAGGTTATCCATGATAGGGTTGATTTCCTCTCAAATAGGTATGCATTTTCCTACTAAATGTGGGAAAATGGGAAATAATTATGACATAAATGAAATTAAGGAGGGGCTTAGGTAATGACATACTAATACAAAACAAACATCCACAAAATGAACTTCTAAATTACTACAGCCCTAATAGTGTGAAGATGGGTTTAAATGTATTTCAACCCAGCTTTAATTAAGTCAAGAACCACACATGACCAGCCACTAGTACTGTAAAACACTGCCTTAGAAAACAGTAAAGGCGACAATTAACACTTTATGAATTAACAAAATTAATTAACTTAATTCTATTCTGAAATTAAATATGGTTCCTATTTAGTGATAAAAACTGTATAATTATTGATGCGCTTTACAATTTTCTTAATTTGGTAATACACTTAATTTGAACAAATACAATTATTAATGTATTTTTAACAATTTGTAAAATTAAATAAAAAACAATCAAACAATTTTAAATTAACATTGAGGAGGTAATGTACTTTATTTTTTAATTTTATTCATGCGAGTTTAATTGTTATTATTTTAAATTACTTTACATGTATGTATATTTTACATTAAAATACTTTAATATAATTTTTTAATGATAGTCTTTAATAAGTCTCGCTATATTTTCCTGATAGCGGTAACAGATTGCATCAGACATTCTCTGGACAACAGCCAGGCTATGCTGCTGGTGTTGTTGGATTTATCAGCAGCCTTTGACACGGTGTCACATCACAAACTGCTCCAAAGATTGGAGCAGACAGGGATTAGTGGATGAGCCTACAATGGTTTTCCATTTTCTTAACTCAACACATACAGACCATTAATTTGGGACCTTTCCTCTCCTGTACCATTGAGCTCACTAAGGGAGTCCACAGGGATCTTGTCTTAGCTCTACGTTGTTTAATGTATCTATGGCACCCCTTGCTAAGATTATCAGAGAATTTGGTTTCACCCCCTTCTCATAAGCAGATGACACCCACCTTCTCTTATCTTTTAACAATATCACTACGTCCACCAAATCCCATTTCTCCGAAGGCATTAAAGCAATCTCTGTTTAGATGACAGAAAATATTCTCCAACTGAATGCTGGTAAAACGGAGATTATGCTTCCTGGCAATGCCCAAATGCTCTGGTCTACTGAGTGGTGGCCTTCAGATTTATGCACAGTACCTGTTCCCAAGACGGTGGTTAAAAATGTGGGTGTCTATTTGGACCAGTCTCTTACTATAAAAGATCAGGTAGTGGCAACCACTGGATCTGCTTTTATATGATCAATCAATCAATCAATCATTTGAAAAGCGTGCTGCATACCCGTGAGGGTCTCAAGGCGCTGGGGGGAGGGGTGCTGCTACTGATCGAAGAGCCAGGTCTTGAGGAGTCTTCTGAAGGTGAGCAGGTCTTGGGTCTGCCGTAGGTGGGTAGGGAGGGTGTTCCAGGTCCTTGCGGCGAGGAAGGAGAAGGATCTGCCGCCAGAAGTTGCATGAAGGATGCGGGTGACAGCGGCGAGGGTGAGGCTGGCGGAGCTGGCGGCTGGGGGTGTAGAAGTTGAGTCTGCTGTTCAGGTAGGCTGGTCCGGTGTTGTGGAGTGCTTTGTGTGCGTGGGTGAGGAGCTTGAAGGTTATCCTCTTGACGACGGGGAGCCAGTGAAGGCCTTTCAGATGGGGGGTGATGTGGCTGTGGCGAGGGATGTTGAGGATCAGTTGGGCGGAGGCGTTTTTGATGCGTTGTAGTCGTCTCAGGAGTTTGGCCGGGATTCCTGCATAGATTGCATTGCCGTAGTCCAGCCTGCTGCTGACAAGGGTCTGAGTCACCGATTTTCTTGTTTCGGCAGGGTCCACTTGTAGATCCTGCGGAGCATGTGGAGGGTGTTGTAGCAGGAGGAGGAGACGGCGTTGATCTGTTTAGACTTGGAAAGGGAGGAGTCAAGGATGATTCCTAGGTTGCGAGCACGGTTGGTAGGTGTCGGTGCTGCTCCCAGCGTGGTCGGCGACCAGGAGTTATCCCAGGCTGAGGGGGTCGGTCCGAGGTTGAGGACCTCCGTCTTGTCTGAGTTCAGCTTCAATTGGCTGCTCCTCATCCATTCAGCGACGGCCTTCATTCCTTCGTGGAGGTTTGTTTGGGCGGCGTGCGGGTCCTTGGTTAGGGAGAGGATGAGCTGGGTGTCGTCGGCATAGGAGATGATGTTGAGGTTGTGCTGGCGGGCCACTTGTGCGAGGGGGGCCATGAATATGTTGAACAAAGTCGGGCTGAGGGACGAGCCCTGGGGCACGCCACTGGAGTCAAGCTATCCAGGCTGATGAAGGCTGATAGCCAGAAACCGGTCCTTGGATGCTTGATTCCGGTCTGGGAAAGACATGGCTTGGTAGTTCGGACTGGACTGTTCCCATGAGGCACAGGGTCAGAGCTGATTTGCATATAGCCAGTGTCTAACCCAGGGTGGTGTGGAGTGCAAAAAAACGATGGATTTAGGCCCAGATCCTTGTACTGGGGTGAATGTATGACATTGTTCTACATTCTGTCCATCAACTGTGTTTTTTGCAATTTCACCCCGAGTGTGCTGGGGATGCTCAGACGTGAGTCCCAGGCTCTCCACGCCACTGGAGTCAAGCTATCCAGGCTGATGAAGGCTGATAGCCAGTAACCGGTCCTTGGATGCTTGATTCCGGTCTGGGAAAGACATGGCTTGGTAGTTCGGACTGGACTGTTCCCATGAGGCACAGGGTCAGAGCTGATTTGCATATAGCCAGTGTCTAACCCAGGGTGGTGTGGAGTGCAAAAAAACGATGGATTTAGGCCCAGATCCTTGTACTGGGGTGAATGTATGACATTGTTCTACATTCTGTCCATCAACTGTGTTTTTTGCAATTTCACCCCGAGTGTGCTGGGGATGCTCAGACGTGAGTCCCAGGCTCTCCACGCCACTGGAGTCAAGCTATCCAGGCTGATGAAGGCTCATAGCCAGAAACCGGTCCTTGGATGCTTGATTCCGGTCTGGGAAAGACATGGCTTGGTAGTTCGGACTGGACTGTTCCCATGAGGCACAGGGTCAGAGCTGATTTGCATATAGCCAGTGTCTAACCCAGGGTGGTGTGGAGTGCAAAAAAACGATGGATTTAGGCCCAGATCCTTGTACTGGGGTGAATGTATGACATTGTTCTACATTCTGTCCATCAACTGTGTTTTTTGCAGATGGTGTTGATGGCCTTGGAACGGAAGGGTGGGAGGTGGACGCTCTGTGTTCTGCCAGAGAGGAAGGATGTGGTCCAGTCCAGGGCTTTCTCTTGGATTCCGGCCTCTTGGAGGCGTGCTTTTAGTGTGTGGTGGCAGACCGTGTCGAAGGCGGCAGACAGTCCAGGAGGATGAGGGCTGATGTTTCGCCGTTGTCTAGTTGGCGCCTGATGTTGTCTGTGGCGGCAATGAGGGCAGTCTCGGTGAGATGGGTCTAAGATGTTGTCCTCGAGGTGGCAGGTTAGTTGCATGTTGACGATTTTCTTGATGACCTATGCCGGTAACGGGAGCAGGGAGATGGGTCGGAAGTTCTTGAGGTCTTTGAGGTCTGCCTTGGGTATGATGAGGGTCTTGCATAGAGTATTCCATCTCCTCCCATTATCTGTGTGAAAAACCCTTGTTCAAGCACTGGTTATCAGTCGACTAGACTACTGTAACACACTCTTGGTTGCAGCAAATGAATCTTTTTCTAATAAACTTTAGGTTTTTCAGAACACTGTGGCCCGACTGGGTCAGAATATGCCAGCCAGAACGGCTTCTCTTCCACTTCTGCGACTATTACAGTGGCTACCCATATGTCAGAGAATCAAGTTTAAGATCTGCTGCATAGTACACACAGCCTTAACTGGCAAAGGACCTAACTATCTAACTGGAAAATGTATCCCCTATCAGCCAAGCAGATCCTTATGCTCTGGGGAGAAATCCCTCCTCATCACTCCCCGTTTTAAGAAGTTCCACACTGGGGTTAAGCCTTTTCCTATCTGACTACCCTTTATTGGAATCACGTATCCTCTCACCTTCAGAAGTGGGCAGATCTTCTTTTTAGGAAACTACTCAAAACTGAACTCTTCTGCAACTAATTACGGTGGACTGTCGTTCTGTCTCCAATAGCGCAGAGATGCCCCTTTGCAGGAGATTCTTGAGGTTTATTCATTAATTCGTAAATCATGAAACATATACATAGATCTCTGCCCCAGTGGCTGAGATCTCCACAAACAATGGAAAAGATATGAAAAGTAAATTTACAGTGGGAAAATGGTTTGTAAGAGGATGCCCCTCCTTATTTGGGTGCACGGAGACTCTTAAATCTACAGCTAGGTGTACATTTCCACTCAGAAATGATGACTATAAAAAAACATCTAGGTTTACACCTAGGGGTACATTTCCTAGCAGAAACTGTGACTTTTGAACAAGGTCTGGGCTTACTCCTAGGTGTAGCAGAAGATCTATACATGAGTAGATATTCTCATGCAAATGTACCTTTGCGAATTGTCACCAAGAAAAAGTTTTACATTTTGCATTTTATACTTACCATCTTCTTATTTTTGCGTTGCAATCGGTTTGTGCAGCACTTCACAATTTTTTGTTTTTCTTAAAGTTGGTTTTTAAGGTTTTGTATGTTTCCTTCTGCATTGGCGATATATAATAAATTAATAATTTCTTTAAATTTTTTGATATTTTGTAAACAAATGGTACCTTAGCTTATGTTTTTATACATATATATATATATATATATATTCACTGAACAAACCATATGTTTCACACATGTTATAGTTAGCTGGACATTTCACTCATACAAAACCATTGAAATTCCCCGTTATAGTTAGTTCAGCTAACTATAACTCGCATGCCCGCAATGCACTGCTGATGACATCACATATTACATCACTCATGACATGGTCAGTGACATCACTCATGACATCACTCATGACATCTCAAATGACATCACTGATGACATCATCCTCGAGAAAGAGTGGCAGACCTCCTCTCAGCGTAATATAACCTTTGATACACACATTCAAAAATAGAAACTAACATTTTCAAAAATATGGAGATACCAATACCAGTTACAACAACCTATTCAGTAATTCCACCATCTACATACACATCCACTCATTCACTAACAGTTCTATATAGTCACTCATACATGTAAGCAGGCCTAGGGGGTCAGGGTGTTTCTACCCTGCCCCCTTTTTGCGTTTTTTGCATCTATTTTACTGTTTTCTTGTGCCTCGGTTCTACCAAGGCACAAGATGGCTGCCAACACTTCCTGGTTTCGAGTGTTGACAGACAGTTGACAGACAATCAGCATGCAGCTCGTGCTCGTAATTGTACGTTTTACAGTACGCTTACCGTACGCGTACGGTACTTCGTCTATAGATATATCTATGATTTTACTTTTGATTTTCTCAGGAACTACTGAACGGATTTACACCATTTAACAAAAAGCCTAATCTACGAACCGAACCCTACCTTTTTACCAAATCTGGTGTAATTCTAATCAGCCCCCGCTTCACGAATCACCCCCAAACTTTCAGGGATGGAACGGAGCAGAGCAGGCCATTTTCTTGGAGAATTTTGCTTGTATTCATCAACCGGCGCCAAAGTTATTCCAAATAGAATGTTGCGGATTTCCTATGGAAACTAGGTCCTAACTATCACTACCTACTGGCGACCGCTTTGAGCAAATACGTGGAGGTGGGCCGGGTGCCAAGGGGACTCCGGATTTACACAACCCCCACATTCAGTGACCCGGATCCGGATCTTGTGGAGGAGTGGGCGCCGAATAGTCATGAATGCTCAACAGTGATGTTGAAACTGTTGGTGAAGTACGCAGAAAAAGATTGCGAACGATTGGCAAAGGAGATTGAGGAGATGATTATTCATCTGAAGTCTATTTGTGACAAAGATGAATTTGAAGCAGACATGGCAAAAATGGACATAAAATTAGAGCGTATTGAGAAGGATATACGCGAGAAAAAGCAAAATAAATTCAGCCGCGACCAGGCAGATTATGAGAAGGGTCAAGTTCTGACTTTTGCTAAGAAGTATGACCACTTAAGAGCTAAATCCTCAGCCCAAACTCGCCAAGGTGGCCCGGCACCTCCGGCAGCGACAGGAACGGCAGTTCCAACCACTTCAAGACAAAATGAGAACCAAGATGAAACAAAAAGCACGGTTAATAATGAGAACGAACGTCCGACTGTGGGATTTTTAAGCCCAAAAGAACACATTTTAAACACATTTTTATTAGTGGCAAAAGGCAGAATGGTCCAGAACAAGCCCAATGCCGGAAATCAAAGAGGACGAGGAAAAGGAGGGAGAGGAGATGGAAAACCAAAGGCATCATGGAGAGAGGATGTGTCAAGCCCTGTGGGAACCAGAACAAGGGGCGCAAAGAAAACACAATGATGGATACAAAGACCATCGTCAACCTCTCCAATAGAACACTTCAAGACACAGAAATTGAGGTACTTTCACTAGGTTTATCTTTCTGTCCTTCAGCTAACTTCAATTACACACAGAGCAGAATTGACCTTTTGAACTTTACTCGCAAATTGAGACTGAGAAAGTGGTTTTCCACAAGAATGAGCCAGGATAAGGACAGTGACTCCATGGAAATAAGTCCGATTGAAATTGGAGACATTGATTTGTTACATGTGATGCACCAATTAAGCGAAAATCCTGATGTCCTCGAAGATCCAACCATGAATTTAATTAATGAGAATGTGAAATTGGACCTCAATGTTAGAAGTGGTTTTAGACCCAAGTCAGTATTTCTTCCTATGATTAAAAATGAGTCAATCGACACCTTTGAAAAGGGTGTGATAGGCGAGTTTAAGAAATTGTCCTATAAAACAATCTCACTAGAGAGCAAATAGCTACACACGTCCTGATACACTACAAAGAAGCTGTGACGAAGTTCCCATGGCACTAGGAAACGAAACGCGTTGGCTGTGTGCCGGTTTTAACCAAACTACACTAATAAAGAGAAGACTTTTGGATAACGTACGCTTCCTGACTGACCTCACTTAGAGTGCCCCTTCCTTTCTTGTGGACTTTCTCTGTAATTGACATCTTACAGCAGCGGATGGACTTATTGTGCTTGACCTTGGTCTGCTGTTGTATTTTTTTTGTGTTATATATATATATATATATATATATATATATATATATATATATATTCACTGAAAAGACCATACAAAGCCATTGAAATTCCCCTGTTATAGTTAGTTCAGCTAACTATAACTCGCGCGCCTGCAATGCACTGCTGATGACGTCACATATTACATCACTCATCACATGGTCAGTGACATCACTGATGACATCACTGATGACATCATCCACCGAATGTGTGTCTTTCTGAAAAATAAATATTTTTATATATGTATATCTAAAAGGTCGATGGAAGAATAAATAGCTAAATAAGTAATTAAATGGATTTTTTTTGTAAATTTCATTGTATAACTGACTTATTAAGTGTATGTTAGTGAATACATGTATTAGCGAGTAATGTTTAAATATGTAAATATCTGTATCAGTGTCTCACTTTGTGTATAAGTGGCTGCATGGGTTGGTGAGTAGCTACACGACTGTCTATCTGGGTTATTAGTTGGTTTTTTGAGTATCAGAATAAGTGTCTGTATGGTTTGGTGGCGGGTATTACTTAGGGCACAGATGCATGAATGACTGACTCACTGTTTGTATGTGTTTTGAAGACAGCATGTGTGCAGGACTGTACGGGTGGATGAATGTGTGTATGGGTGTGCTTGTGAGTGATTGACTGCCTCAATAGTGTCTTTATGAGTAAGTACATATGTTTTAATCTAGTGTATGTGAGTATTGATGTATATAAGTAAGGATATATGACAGTGATAGATTGAAAAAGTTCCTGTATAAATAAGTATGTCTTTATATAACTGATTGTTTAAGAGAGTAAGTATGTGTACATTTCTGTAAAAGTAAGTGTACTGGTGTGTGTATACCTCTATATGCAAACAAATGGATGTTTGATAGTTTATTTGCATGTGTGAGTATATGAGAGTAACTGTATGGATGAGTATCGGTGTGTAACCGGATGTATAGGTGTGTGAGTACATATAATGAGTGAGTACATCTTTAAGTGACTATATAGAACTGTTAGTGGATCAGTGGATGTGTATGTAGATGTTGGAATTACTGAATAGGTTGTTGTAACTGGTATTGGTATCTCCATTTTTTTGAAAATGTTAGTATCTATTTTTGAATGTGTGTATTATAGGTTATATTAGGGTGAGAGGAGGTCGGCCACTCTTTTACATGGATGATTTCATCAGTGATATCATCAGTGATGTCATTTGAGAGGTCATCAGTGATGTCATCAGTGATGTCATTTGAGATGTCATCAGTGATGTCATCAGTGATGTCACTGACCATGTGATGAGTGATGTAATATGTGACGTCATCAGCAGTGCATTGCGGGCGCGCGAGTTATAGTTAGCGGAACTAACTATAACGGGGGAATTTCAATGATTTTGTATGAGAGAAATGTCCAGCTAACTATAACATGGGTGAAACTTATGGTTTTTTCAGTGAATTTCTAAGGTTTCTATAATGCTAATTCCTAACTATAACGTGGCTGAAACCTATGGTTTTTTCAGTGAATTTCTAAGGTTTTTTAAATGCTAATTCTTAACTATAACGTGCCTGAAACCTATGTTTTTTTCAGTGAATATATATATATGCACTGGAAAACTAAACACCCACTTCCTTTACAAAGAAATGGAAAGTTTGCATCTCTGCAACCTCTCTAATTTTTCAC
This sequence comes from Lissotriton helveticus, assembly GCF_964261635.1. NCBI lineage: Eukaryota > Metazoa > Chordata > Amphibia > Caudata > Salamandridae > Lissotriton > Lissotriton helveticus. The sequence goes on along the minus strand of NC_136067.1, from coordinate 304,857,831 downwards.
CTTAGTCATCTTCCACTCAATGAACACAACAACCACAAATACACACACCTACTTGCTACCATTCTTGCCTAAGCTTATCAATTATTCTTCTTTAATTCAAATTCAAAGTGGAGGCCCTTTATTCAGCCTTCTTGGTAACTATTATCCGTGAATAGCAGTGGGTAATTTGCACACTTCTGTCCTTTCTTGCGTCTTTTCTACCACACACCGCGACAGGTTTACAAGCCCCTTGCGCCACTTTTGCATAATTTTTCCCACGACCTTGTAAATCTGCCCAACTGTGTGTACTTTATGCACTAGCTTTCTTCCTTAGTTGTTGTACTAGTTTCTCTTACTCCCACTGTGGAAATCCAAAGATCCACTTCACTGACAATGCAGTGGGTAGTTTGCGTCTCTCCAACCTTTCTTATTTTTCACATTTTTCATCTTCCACTCAATCTACACATCATCCACACATACACACATCTAATTGCTGCATTCCTTAGCTGTGATTATCAACTATTCTGATATTTTATATTCATATTCAAAGTGCAAGCCCTTTATCGAGCCTTTTTGTTGTAACCACTGTTCCAGTAATTCTGCTCATACACAGAACTGTGCATAAAGACTTAGGACCTCAGTGAATTACGGTGTTCCAAAACCCACTTTACTACACAAACCCCCTACCAAACCAGCAATCAGTGACTCATTGGTTCTTCACCCTAGAGCAAAAACACCAATGACTTGTCAACCCAGAACATGCGACTTAGATTACAGGAAGTAAAGTGGATAACAAAAACACTCTTTCAATATAGTCTTACACCAGTCCAAAACAAAATGTAAATAAAGACACGTGCAACTTTGAAATGTTTATTTCTAACGCCATAATCTCATGCACAGTACCTTAGAAAATACAACCAAACATATTATCAGAAACAAGGTTGTCAGCATTGTTACTATTCTATGAAATACAAACGGAAAAAGCATCCTATAATGCTAAAGGTAAAAAATGTAAAACATACCTCCATTTCACCCTCCCTACCTAGCAGATTAGTTTATAACTACAGAAAGTCTCATAGGATTACATGGGAAGACCCATACCTCTGGTACTCAGCAGTAGTGGATCACATTCAGTGCTCCACAAACTGTCAAGATACGAATGTTCTCCAACTGAGTGTAACTTTGCCTCCGCAATGGATTATGAAACGCGCAAGTATCAGAGGTGGCCACAGCTCCATATGTATTATGGCTCGAACGTGCGAGGATCATTCTGAAGAACAGACACAGTATTCAAGATAACCTTGATGTTCCATGCTCTCACTATACGCACAAAACTAGCAAGGTAGTTTACAAATCTAGCATACCAAATTATTCTCATATAAAGCAAAATACTCAGCCTTCTCTAAACAATATCACAAGTAAGTGTCGTGTGCAAAGCAGAGCAGGAAAGCAAAAATAGCGTATAAGCTTCTACTAAACCCATGCTAACTTAACAGGGTGTGAGTGCAAAGCTCAGCCCCACGGCACCCTTTCTTGATCAAAGTACATGAAATAAACATGGGCGAATTAAAAAAGCAGACTCCAAGCCTAAAAAGCAAAGTCAAGTTCACATTTCCAAAAAAAAGTTATTCGCTCTTTGATAGAAAGCAGTAGCTAAATAATAAAGAATACGTAGAAAAATCAAAGAGTCTTAATCCAACAGCATGTAAGCACAGTATGTAGCAACAGCCTCCAACAGGAAGTCATTGTTCTCATCTGAAAACATTTCAGCCATCCAATTCAATAGTGGGAATGAACATACATGTTCCTCAACGACCGGAGCCTCTATCACCATCGAAGGAAAACTTGGGTCATCTTCAATGTAACTGCGTGCCAAGAACTCAAGTGCCGCTGCAAAAACATTCCAACGTCCCATTATTCCATGTGTCGCTGCTAAGGCCATAATCCCGCCACCAGAACAGAACACGTCATGAACCAGTAAGGGGTTCATCATCTGGTCATAATCCGCGTTCGGAGACACCGTACTGCAGAGACACAAATACAGGGCCCAGTCGAAATCACAGCTCAGGCAATGGAAGACAGGTTGAACGCATGTGAAAAAGGAGAATCGAAACGATAATCCATAAACTGCACTCAACGTTGCAAGAGGCAGCGCTCCATAGTAACTAATCATTTGGTTGCGAAGCAGCAACAGCCGGGACATATTATCGTCTGCTGCAGGATGTGCATCCATATATATGTAAACAAATTAATAAAAGCACACCGGCAACTAATGCGAGTATTTAGCGCAAACCACCAAAGATGCTGCAAAAAATCTAATGAAAAGTTCCCGAAAAGAGACCAAATATACTTTCTACAGAAGTCACAAGGCCACTGCTTCTAACTTAAAAAAAGTAAGGTAGCCCCCTAGTCAAGGACACATTAAAGATACTCTAATTTAACTCCCCAAAATTCAAGAGCACGTCTGTATTTAATAAAGCATGCACTTCTGCGCTGGTGTTTGCTACATGAAGGACAAATGTTTCTGTACCAGATATAAGAGCGACCTCTTTTTGAGACAATAGCGCTCTTATATGACTCATTTGGTTGACTCTGCTTTCAAGGTCGAAATCGACAGCCAGATGGAAACATCCAGCTTCCCATACAGAGGAGTTAACACAATTTTTTTTTAATCAAACCACACGCTCAGTTACCGTAATCTTGTAAGCAATGCCTGCTAACATTGCACAACAATCTCCATTATTTCAAAGTAAATAACTCCTGTTTCCAGTAAAGTGAACGTTGTTATGATAGCAGGTGTCGGACTACCTTTCAAAACTCAGTCCACATTAGGCGCATCTTGTATACAAGAGCCATGCAATTGTATGTGTCTACAAATTAAGTAGTGATCTGGTACTATTGTGCAATCCTCGCCATTCACATAGACTTCTTTTCCCTCCCTTAGACACCTATATGTAAACGGTAATAACCAAGCTTCATGCAAATAAGCGCTCCCTAAACATCCATATTTGCCTATATCATAGTATTTCATGCAAACCTCAAACTTAACCAGGTTAAAAAATAACGTTATGATACTCTGGATAAGCCACAACCTGAATTGGATCTCCTGTGCTCTGATTTGACAGTGAGAGAGTGATCGCACCATAGTTTGTACTGCTAATAATTCTCAGCATACGCTACGAATACGCTTTGACGTTACGCGTCGCATCAAAGCTTCTGTGTGACGTCATGTACGGCGCCCCGTACGTGAAAGACGCAAATGTTTTTAATTGTTTAAAAACATATATTCATGTATTTAATGAACATACTCACAGAAGACTTAATCTAGGATAATTATTAAATCATTTTTATTTTACTTTTAAAAATCGTATATTACTTCTATATTGTATGAGTGGAGCTGCGTGGCCCTCCGCCTGGTGCCCTACACTCCACCACCCCCAGACCCGGTTCATAAGCACACGTGATCGTCACCACAAAACTATTAGCACGCATATCGCTTTTCCAAACATGCTTTTACAACTAGTATGCATTTACCACACATGATAAATGCATAATCTTAATAATGTTTTTTTGTTGACCAACACGTGTTCAATCAATCAATCAATCAGGTCATTTATAGAGCGCACTACTCACCCGTAGGGTCTCAAGGCGCTGGGTGGGGGGGGGGGTGCCGTTACTGCTCGAACAGCCAGGTCTTGAGCTTCTTCCTGAAGGAGAGGTGGTCTTGGGTCAGGCGCAGGTCGGTCGGGAGTGAGTTCCAGGTCTTGGCGGCCAGGTAGGAGAAGGACCTTCCTCCTGTTGTCTGCTCTTCGGATGCGGGGGACGGCGGCGAGGGCGAGGCTGGTTGATCTGAGGAGGCGCTTGGGAGTGTAGAAGTTGATCCGGTTGTTGAGGTAGCTCGGGCCTTGGTCGTGTAGGGCTTTGTGTGCGTGGGTGAGGAGCCGGAAGGTGATTCTCTTGTTGATCGGGAGCCAGTGCAGATCTCTCAGGTGTCCGGAGATGTGGCTGCGGCGGGGGATGTCGAGGATGAGTCTGGCCGAGGCGTTCTGGATCCGCTGGAGTCTCTTCTGGAGCTTGGCGGTGGTTCCGGCGTAGAGGGCGTTGCCGTAGTCCAGTCGGCTGGTGACGAGGGCCTGGGTGACCGTCTGCCTTGTCTCGGTGGGGATCCACCGGAAGATCTTACGTAGCATGCGCAGGATGTTGAAGCAAGACGAGGAGATGGCGTTTACTTGTCTGGTCATGGAGAGGGAGGAGTCCAGGATGAAGCCCAGGTTGCGTGCGTGGTCCGTCGGTTTGGGTGCGGTGCCCAGGGCGGGGGTCCACCAGGAGTCGTCCCAGGCGGAGGGCGAGGAGCCCAGGATGAGGACCTCCGTCTTGTCCGAGTTCAGTTTCAGGCGGCTGGTCGTCATCCATTCGGCTACATCTCTCATCCCTTCGTGCAGGTTGGCTCTGGTGGTGGCGGGGTCGTTGGTCAGGGAGAGGATCAGCTGGGTGTCGTCGGCGTAGGAGATTATGTTGAGGTTGTGTTGGCGTGCGATGGCCGCGAGGGGGCTCATGTAGACGTTGAAGAGGGTGGGGCTCAGTGAGGATCCTTGAGGGACGCCGCAGATGACTTTGGTGGCCTCTGACTTGTACGGTGGTAGGCGGACTCTCTGTGTTCTTCCGTCGAGGAAGGAGGTGATCCATTCCAGTGCCTTGTCCTGGATTCCGATGTTGCCGAGGCGCTGTACTAGGGTGCGGTGGCAGACAGTGTCGAAAGCCGCGGAGAGGTCCAGGAGGATGAGGGCCGCTGTTTCTCCGTTGTCCATCAGAGTTCGAATGTCATCGGTGGCAGCGATGAGGGCGGTCTCGGTGCTGTGGTTCGCTCGGAAGCCCGACTGTGAGGGGTCGAGGGATCCATTCGTCTCGAGGAAGGCGGCCAGCTGTTTGTTGACGGTCTTCTCGATGACTTTGGCCGGGAACGGGAGGAGCGAGATGGGACGGTAGTTCTTGAGGTCGGTGGGGTCTGCTGTGGGTTTCTTGAGAAGAGCGCTGAGTTTGGCGTGCTTCCAGCTCTCAGGAAAGGTGGCGGTGTCGAAGGAGGTGTTGATGATGTCCCGCAGGTGGGGTGCGATGACAGCGTCGGCCTTGTTGAAGACGTGGTGAGGGCAGGGGTCAGTCGGAGATCCGGAAGGGATGGAGTTCATTGTGCGGATGGTGTCTTCGGTGCTGATCGGAGTCCAGGTGCGGAGGGTGGTGGTGGGTGGCGTTGTTGCGGTTGTGGCTTGCGTTGGTTGGTTGCTGAAGCTGTTGTGTATGTCCGTGATCTTGTTGTGGAAGTAGGACGCGAGGGAGTTGCAGAGGTCTTGCGACGGGGTGATGTCATTGTTTCCGGCGTTGGGGTTGGATAGCTCTTTCACGATGTTGAAGAGTTCCTTGCAGTTGTGTGCGTTGTTGTCCAGTCGGTCCTTGTATGTATTTTTCTTGGTGGCGCGGATCAGTTGGTGGTGTTTCCGGGTGGCGAGCTTGAGGGTGGTCATGTTGTCCGTAGTTGGTTCCCTTCTCCAGACTTTCTCGAGGGCTCGACAGTTCTTCTTGGAGCTCTTGAGTTCGTCGGTGAACCATGGTGTTTTTCTGCTGCAGGGTCTGCTGGGTGGGGTTCTCAGAGGGGCGAGTTCGTCCGCGCAGTTGTTGATCCACTTCGTGAGGTTGTCGGCGGCCTGGCTGGGGTTCGCTGAGCTGGCGGGAGGGTGCTGGCTCAGGGAAGCGGTGAGCTGGTCGGCTGTGATCTTGTTCCAGCTTCTTCGGGCAACCTGTTGCTGGTGGTGGTGGATCGTCGTTCTTCTGAAGGTGAAGTGGACGCAGCTGTGGTCCGTCCAGTGGAGTCCTGTTGCGTGGCTGAAGGTGACGTCTTTGCTGGATGAGAAGACGGCGTCGAGTGTGTGTCCGGCGAGGTGGGTGGGGGTGGATACCAGCTACTTGAGTCCGAGGTTGGCGAGGTTGTCGAGCAGGCTGATGGTGTTGCGGTCGCTGTTGTTCTCCAGGTGGAAGTTGAGGTCCCCCAGGAGGTGTTGTAATGCCTGTGCCTTAAGTCCTTCAAATTAGTTTTTAGCTACACGTGTGACCAAGTCTGATAAGATCGGAGACCAAGGACAAACACCGTGGTATCTGTGGCACGAAATCTCATCGATCACAGAGAAAATATGCACAGGGTAAAATGAAAGTAACAGGTATAAATAAAAATAACGGAGAAAAACTACTAAAATGGTGGTTGGACGGAGTATGTAATCAACGTTTGGCGCCTCGACACTACATTTCAAATAAATATACATACAATATGTTTATTAATATATTACAAAAGTATAGCACCGGATAACACACATGACCCGGGAAAAGAAAGCGGCAAATTTAATACCTAAAATCAGGAGAGGTTTGCTTGGTGAACTTGAAGAAAAAGAAAAAAAGTGCACTTGCAAACAAGGCTGCGCATGCGTAGAGAGTACAACTGATGCAGGGAAAAAAAACGGAAAGTTTTACATACTGTCATAGAAATATAGCTCTAAAAATTGCCCCCGTAATTTGCCCCCCCCCCGGGACCTAATAAACAAAACGGACTTCTAGTTTTTTTTTCACCTTTCCCACCGCGTACAAGTACTGCACGAGTACCCCGCCATTTTTTATTTTATTTAAAATTAAAATTGAGCCTAAAGATCCATGTACCATCCCCCTGACCAAGACTATAGGGTCAGAATGTTTCTACCCTTCCCCCTTTCCTTATTTCTCAACTTTTTTTTACTGTTTTCTTGTGACTCCGCTCTCGCGACAAACAAGATGGCTGCCAACATTTTGGAGTATTAACAACCAATCAGCATGCAGCTCTTGCTCGTAATTGTACGTATTTCCATACGAGTACGCCATGATTTTCCTTTAAAAAAATAAAAAATAGAGCCTAAACATCCATGTATCCCCCCTGAGCACGCCTAGAGGGTCAGAATGTTTGTAGCCTACCCCCTTCCCTTATTTCTCAACTTTGCTTTACTGTGTTCTTCTGACTCGGTTTTAGCGAGGCACAAGATGGCCGCCAACACTTCCTGGTTTCGAGTGTTGACAGACAGTTCACAGCCAATCAGCATGCAGCTCACGCTTGTAATTGAACAGATTTCCGTACGGGTGCTGAACTCCGTCTCTAGATATCGCTATGATTTTACTTCCAATTTTCTCAGAAACTACTAAACGGATTTACACCATTTAATAAAAAGCACAATCTGCAAACAGAACTCTACCTCTCTGCCAAATTTCGTTTAATTCCGTTCAGCTGTTCGGGCTGTAGCCTGGCTAAAGGTCCCTATGGAAAATTGCATGGGGAAAACACGTTTTGGGACCCCCTTTTTTCTCGGCCCCCAATTGACGAATCACCCCAAAACTTTCAGGGAAGGAGCGGAACCGAGCAGGCCATTTTCTTGGAGATATTCAGGACGATTCGTCCACCGGCGCCAAAGTTATTCCAAATAGAATGTTGTGGATTTCCTATGGAAAGTAGGTCCTAACTATAACTACCTACTGGCGACCGCCAGTAGGTAATATATATATATATATATATATATATATATATATATATATATATATATATATATATATATATATATATATATCCCTGGACGCCTTGGCTGAAGCGGTATAGGGGAGCTGAGGAGGCGCTGTTTGATGGACTGTAAAGCAGCTCATCAAGGAATCATCACATTTTGGTTTTTTGATTGGGAGAACTCACCTGGCTTCCCGCACGCACGCACATGGAGTGAACTTTTGCTTCTTCCCCCCAGCAACACCACCAGGAACCTAACATTTGGAACTCTGGGACTTGTAGTCTCCATCTACTTACCGGATGCTACACAGGTGTGCTGACTTACGAACTGAGGGGTGGTGCGGACCAGTCATCACGGGTTCATAAGGGGCGGGACCTGTTAGCTGGGTGTTGTATCTCGTGAGGAGGCTTTGGGCGCTGACGAAGGCCACACACGGCCAGAAATGCATCCGCCATACTCTGCTAAATAAAGCCTCCAACTGCTTCCCCTTGGGTCTCTGCCTGCTTGTTTGTTCGGGAAGGAGTTTGTCTGCATATATATATATATATACATATATTTTTACCTTTTACAGGATGCTGTTTCTCTCCTCATGTAGACTGATGGCACAGATGCTTCCAATTGTTCAGCGTAACAACCTCCTTTGAGGAGGGCTAGCTATCAAGCAGATTGTATTTTTCATGTGTTCTGAATACTGTTTTGAAATAAGTCCTTCTATTGTTTGCCCATTTACTTTTGAGTTTGATTTGTTAAAGTTCTACTTAAATGTTTTAACGTAGTATTGTATATGGAAGATGCTAATTAAAGGATTTTTTTATATTCGATATGTACTTACTTTTTATTTTGTGAATTAGTGTGTTATTTTTCATTTTAAATATTTATAATGAAATTATAATAGTCGGCATGTTCGTTATCAATATTTTTACTGTTTTACATTTGTCTGAGGGTGTTATTGATTTTTTTTCATTCTTCGATTTGAATGACAATATTTTGTTCTTCATCTCTGTTTTTTATTAAATCGTTTTCTCTCCTTTCCTTTTTACTGCAGAAAACTAAACAGTATAGTCCAGTAGTTCACTTACTATTTTCAAAAAACGTTTCCCAATTTAAAAAACAATAATTCATTTTTAGGCAAACTACCAACACATGTATGTATTTCTACATTTACTTGTATGTATATTTGGCTAACTAACTAGCCAAACTAACAAACAAAACCATACTTGACTAAACAGGTACCTAATATTTTCACCAGCAGAATAGTATCACTAACAGTGCCGCACTCTGGCCAACTCATCTTGACATCATTCTGTCTGACACTGCAAGTTAACTAAGGTAAATCATTGCGGCAGAGACACATTTTGAAGTGTATCCTAAATTTAAGGTTCTAATGAATCACATTGGAAGGCTCAATTCTATAGGGTACACCTGAAATCTCCCATATGAATCTCAAACACACTACCATCAAATATTAGCAAAGTAAAAACAAATGCCCAGTAGTGGTTTCACATGGCCCCTTGTTCATTGTCATATGCATACATTCGTCTGAAGGATATTTATTTGTAGTTTTATAAAGCCGAAACATTGCCCCTTGGCCATTAGCATCCTTCATAACAGATAAAGTTCAACCAATTGTCGAAAACATACATATGAGCAAAGTTAATTGGCCAAAGAGCATTGGCACGATTAACAACAGGAACAGGTTTGCACACACAGACCTAATCAAACACAGTGAGAGAGAGACTTAAACAAAATAAGGAAATAGGGGATAAAGATTTATAAGTAACTTGGTAATCATAATCTTATCAAAAGTCTTTCAAATACAAGAGTTGCAATATCCTTTTTAGGGTGGCATGGGTCAATGGGTCATGGTGATGGTTGGAGGAAGATGTAATGTTCCTTGTTGTGTTTCCAGGTAAAGAAGGATTTGTGTAGTATTTATGCTTGGAAGTGGGATGCTTTGAACAAGACATTCAGATTTTCTCATGCCTCATTGACTGCCAGGGTTTTTCAGTTTTCTAGATAGGTAGGTTGGTAGTTAAAAGTGTCATGCAAGGTTTTGTACATAATGTAAGCAATTTTAAATTGAGCTCTACCTTCAATGAGGAGCCACTGCAGAGTTAGCAGTATGTGAGTGATATGCCTAAATTTCCTGTAACATTTAATGAAATAAGTCACCACATAAATAACTGATCTAATTGGGGATCAACTAGCTTTTGGAAGTCCTAAGAGAAGTGAAGTCCAGTCTGGAGAGAACCACCACCTAACCTATTGATTGTAAGTCATGTTTTACCGGCTGAACTGTCTTTTCTCGCAAAGAAGCCTGAGATTAATTTGAGCCCTCAAGGCCACAGCAGAGGTTTTCATTTGACGGTTAAACTAACTATCGAAGTAAAAGTCAGTCAATTTGACATTCTTGACGATGACTAGTTTGCAATTAGCGGCAGAGAAAGATTTCATCCACTTGTGTATAGTAGCGTTAACTTTTGGAGAGATTATTATGAGTTGTGTTTTATCAGGATTAAGTTTAAGATAGTGGTGAATGTCAATGTTTTACATTGTGCCTGCACAGTTCTAGTGCTGTGCTGTGCTTGTCAAATCTATTGTATTTAATATAAATCTTAAAAGGGGCTTACATACTCCCCTTATTTTTCATTTGTTTGTGTGATTGCCACTTACTTTTCCTCCATTTCTATTGATTGAAGCATGCTATTTCCTGTTGTTCTTCCTGTGTTTTTCTTATCGGTGGCCCATGGCCTAAGTACTCCTTTTCATCCACTTTCGTTGAACTTCTTTGCTGTTCGTGAGCTAGTGTGCATGAATCCCCAACTTAGGTATCCGAGCGCTTTCAGACTGATGATATTCACAGGCATGGAGTGTGCTTTTCAGGTGCTCTGCCCTCCTCCCTTGCATTCCTTCAGCATAGTTACTTTCAACCAGAGCCCCTTCCCCAAAGTCGTTGCGTTCACCAGCCCAGGCATGCTCATCATGCATTGCATGTTTTAACATTCTTGTCTGTCCAGTAAAGGGGCATTGACCTTAGCAGGTTACTAGTTTAATCAGGGACTTTTCTCTAGTTTAAATAGGGATTTCCCCATTAGCCATATGATGTGGATTATGATGCGTGCATCTCATTTCTGGAGCTTGCACCACTGCCTCCTGAACCCTGTCGCCCTCAGCCTGGGGGCTGTGAGATGGACACTGCTGCCAGTTAACTGCATATTCAATTATTGTACCTTATAACTAATAAAATGCATTTCCTGTGCGTGCTACGCTCAAGTCTCCTATATCTGCCCACAAAGGGGGGAAGGAAGTTAAGTGGGGAATAGAGTGGAGAGATTGGGCATGGAATCCAATGTGGTGGCTGATGAAGGTTGGTAAATTTACTACATATTCTACATATTCTATAGAGCTTGATACTCGCAGCAACTCAAAAACCTTACTTTATTAGTAGAGCAATATGGCACCGTCCCTGCAGATGGCAGCAGGCCACATATGAGGCTCTCTCCAAATGGCAGCGACTGTTCCTGCAAGTCGCTGTTGTAGACGAATCTAGGACTCTAGTTAAATATTCCCGATTAATGCCCTTATGTGGTTATGTCAAATCATATCCTTATAGAGGCATAAGAATCATACCCATATTAAGACATAGCCAATGCAGTCCAAATACGGCAAGGCTACTCCCATAGACTCCTAGAAAGCACAACATGTTCTTAAACAAACTAAGCCTCCATCAGCCCGGGAATCCCCCCTGCTTCTATATTGATTTGTCCTAGAAATCCCGGAGTCCTGAAAGAACTGCAAGTTCTTAGTGACATCTTATGTCCAACCTTACGTCAAACTCGGCACCTTCCAGGTATAAATATACCAGCATCTGCCCTAGCAAAACACACAGTGGTTTGGAGCAGATCGACTATCTACTTGCCCGACGCCCTGCTGTAGCAAGTGCCAAAGGAAGCCGACCCTCCCGCTGACGCACTGAGAGAGACGCTGTCTTTTCTCCTGCCGAGAAATCCAGCTCCAGTGTTTCCCTGTCACACTTGCGGGTTGCTGGGAGTTCGAGTCCTGAGAGAGAGATACAAGACCTCCTTCATTCTATAACCAAGGTACGGAGCTGATTAGACCCTTAGAGAATTATTGATTTAGATTCTTGGCAGAAACTATCTTAACTCAAACTACATCTCACTCACTCGTTCCCTGTACTAGGCTTAGGTTAGGTACACCGGGGTAGGCGTATCTTAGAAGCCCCAGTTGAGTACGTTCAGTCATTATGTTATCATTGTATGTATTTTATCCATTTAAAACACCGTATGGCTTAGAAACCATACTATGCTTTTACAGTATTATTTTATAATACTCCTTTTACTGTACGCACTTTACTTTATGACAAGTATTGCGATTGTAGCAATTCACTTCTCTTGCATGAGAAAGAAGACTGTTCAATAAATAACCTCATTTATTGAAAACGCCCATCTCTCTGTTTCTCTGCACTTCTGGTGAAACTAAGCATGCACGATTGACTGAGTAAAATAGCTATCTATTGTTTCCGCGATTCTGGAGATATACTCCTTGTTCTAGGGGAGCAAAGTTGTCATGTTTATGCGGTTGTCAGAAACTAATCCCTTCTTGTGAATTCGAGAAAGTTTCTAGTGACCTCTGAGCTAGCTGGCATTCATAATTAAGTCTAACATATTCAATAGAGACCTAGTCGACCTAAGTCCTACGTCTAAACTATCGTTTATGTTATTCCAATGCGCAGAGCCTATTGGGAATATAGGAACTACACTACATGGCGCCCAACATTTGGTAAGGCGATAATTTAACGCTAGATACTAGAGTAACTCAGTCGTGCTTTTCACACAGACCCCTTTTCCTGTAAAAACTCCAATAGACGTCTGGAGTGGGTGAAAGGTTAATATCCGCCAAAGCTTAGTAGGAGGAAAATCCTATGAATTAGTTTTTGGTTTAGTCAACGTTGAAGGATACAGTGTTCCAAAATATTGTGCACCTAATCTTTGTTTCCTTGAAACTTGCTCTGCAAACTTTCTATCAGCAAAATGTCGGAAAGTGATGACAAAAGGGAAAGAGCTAGAATAGCAGCTCAAGCAGTCTCAGATGACACAGCCCTCCAAAATGACCCGGAGGCAATAATCATCCCGGTAAATGTAAGAAAGAGTGTAACTATAAAACTTATAGAAAATGGAGTATCATCAAGAGGTGGTACAGTCATATTTGTGGTAGAGGCCCATGAATATCGGCAGACAGAGGTATTCTATTCATGGATAACTTTTCCAGCAGCAAATGCTGTGACACATGAGTTCCACTACTACAAAGCAGAGGAACCTCCAACGGAATACGTTCCTTTCGAGGACGTTGAAATTCCACTAACTTACCAAGAGCAACAGTTCTGGTTTAATGGCGCCCTAAAACATCAAAATCACATTACCAGGCTCGGTCCACTAAGTAGGCCAGGAGCCACATGGCCGGTTCTAGCCAGCTATACACCACATCCTGACATTGGAGGAATGTCAGACAGAGAACTTTTAGTTCAGCTAAAACAATTAATTAAAATACATAGACAATTGGTCCAATGTGTCATGCGGACTTTAACAGTCCAACCAGCAATAAAAATTCCACAGCACACCCCTCAACAGGGGAACACAAATAAAATTACACCACAGACTATACAATCAGTCGTTGGCAAATTACCCGCAAGACGGGAACAAATTCCGTTCTGGTTAGCTCAAAAATTACTCAAATAGAGGCAGTATTTCCTGATACTACACCTCATGAAAAACACAGAATTCTGACAACCTGTCTACCAATGGAGATCGCACCACATATGGAGGACTGTGACACTTTGGGAACAGTCTTTGCTTCAATATACACAAAAGCACGTGGTGTTCCGTCTATGGCGGTTATACCAGACGTACTAAGACAGATTAAAAATGAATACGGTCCAGAGCCTGCTTTAAATCTAGGTATGAAATTACTGAAAGACTTTAAGCAAGTCTTGGCTATAGTACTAGCCAACATAAAAGGAGAAGCAGCATCCGTGGCGATCCACCAAAAATTAAAAGAAACAGAAATTACAGACCAACCTTTTGAACTTGCCAGAATAATTGAAAAGTGCTATGAAGAATTAGGTAGAGATAGTTTGGGTGGGAAACCACTAAAACCACAACTAACTGAAAATCCTGAAAAAAACTTTATTAAGAATAATCTCATTGCTCCAAAAAAAGAAGTGGGAGGGTAATAAACAAATTACTCCCAGAGAAAAACAGTTTCAGTCCAGTGGAAGGTCTCCCCAACGGAGAAATAGATCTCCAGGACGAGGGGACAGGTCTCCACAACGGGAGCCCTCTGAAAAAAGATACAACCTTAGAAATAGGGACAATTTAAGAAAACCTGACAGATATCAAGATAATGATACACGTCTCTCTCGATATTTTCAGACTTCCTCACAGAAATCGGAAAGAAGAGGTCGGTCAGAACATAAAGAAGAGCGCGCCAAGTCCAAAGACAAGGAACCTGCTCATCGAAGTAAAAAATTACAATTTCCCAAAAAGAAGGTAGCTACGATTAAAATAAAACATGCAGAGGATTCTGAGGAAACAACTCAAGAACGGAGAATGGGCCGGGACAATGCTAGACAGCGCAGCAGAAGTGACCATAGCTCGCAAGATCCTGATGAATCTTCTGGAGACAGTGGACACGAATGAATACATTCAGGTGGAAACTGCAGACACCAGAGTTAGTGTACCCCATAAATTATATGAAATAACATTACGTATAGAAGGGGATAAAACTAGGAAAATAAGAGGTCTCTTTTGGGAGAATCTATCTAAAGGCTATGATATCCTTCTAGCAGAGAAAGACTGGCCACCAGAGTTTGTCAGGGAGTGCCCACATGGCGAAGAAATGATTATGCCTGCCTTCTCAAATCACATTCCAATTGATAAAAAATACACATATGCTAGAAAATGGGTAGTGGCCCAAGCCCCTGCATTCTATAAAAATCTTGTAGGGTGGGATGAGGATTCTCCTCACCATAAAATTCAGTTAAAAAATCAACCTACTGCACAGAGGCAGTATCCTGTTAAGCAAGAAGCAAAAAAACAAGTTAGGGAGATCTTAGATCAACTTGAATACCACAGACACCTAAACTCTTGTTGCAAAACATTTGCAGTACAAAACTCACACAGTGCAGCACTAATGAATAACATCGTGCGCAAAAAATATAAAACGACATTAGATATTTCAAATGGTTTCTTCTGTCAAAACATTGCACCAGAAAGCAGGTATTTGACCGCTTTCTCCAGTATGGGGGCCCAGGGGCAATTTTGTTGTCTCCCCCAGGGATTCAAGAACAGCCCAGGATTATTTTCAGCCAGGGTAACAGAATTACTACAAATGTATGATGATGACGCATTATCTAATGTCGATGACATCTATCTTACAGACGATGACTTGTAGACACACTTGAAAAGAGTGAACACAATTATACTTGGGTTCGCATCTGAAAGGTACAAATTCAACTTTAAAAAATCACGAATTGCCCACCTCACTGTCCTATTTTTAGGATATAAGTTATCAAGTGAAGGCAAAAGCCTAGCAGACAACTTCTTAGAGAAGTGTGCAGTACTCCAAGCTCCAAAAACGCTGAAAAACTTACAATCAATTCTAGGTTTCCTGAATTTCGGAAGAACTTACATTCTAAGCTACGCAGAGAGGGTTAAACCCCTCTACGAATTAATAAAACCTGATTTCAAACCAATTAATTGGACACAGAAACACACAAAAATGTTACGATCAATACAAACAGACATGTTAACTAAAACATAACTGCAAACACGCGCAAACGAACGCAACCTTATAATCCGAGTCATCCCAGGAAAATACGGATTTACGCACCTGACCTCTAATGAGGGAGAAACTGTACCAATAGCCTATAAATCACACTTGTACACACAAGCTGAAATGAAAATCAGTTCTACTGAAAAAATTCTGACTGCGGTCTAAACTGCTGTAGCAAAAGAAAGAGCCCTAGCCCAAGGGAAGAGCATATCTGTTTTAACAGCAGTATCAGCCCTTGAGGCAGTAACAAGACCGAGCATTCTAAATGCTATGGCATTAGATCCAAAATGGATACAATGGGTTAATTCTCTTACTGCAACAGATGTGATACACACATTTGATCCCAAAATGAAAAAGCTAGAACATCTAGAATACGAACATGAATGTCCTCTGTCGATCAAAATTCTGCCTCTCGAACAGTACGCCTGTGTAATCTACACAGACACACTACGTCGTGGATAAACAAGTTTACAATGCAGCATGCGCGATTGTTAAAGGTCGCTGGCGCATAGGTAAATTCAGACCAATGGTCACTAAAACTGAATCACTCAGAAACTGTACAGCTCAGCGAGCTGAACTACAAGCTTTAAAGTTGGCGCTTGAGAATGCCAATAGCGAATTCACCACACTAATAGTGTGCGACTTGCATTTCTGCGTCCAGTCTTACAATGATTTCATGCAGAACTGGGTTCAAAACGGTTTCAAAAATGCAAAAGGTGTCACAATAAAGCATAAAAAACTATGGGAACAAGTTTTTCTTTTACAGAAAGAACTACGAAAGACTCACGTGATACATACGCAGAGTCTTCGACGTGATGGCGTTCACGTTGCAGGGAATTCATTGGCTAACAAAGCCACAATGGCAGCTGTTCAACCGGCTTCCGTAGCTACAAAAAAGCCTTCTAAAAAACAAATAGATGGAGAAACCATGCTGGCAGTAAAAGCCTCATTAAAAGGAGACTATGCGGTATTACCTCTAAAATATCCACTCAATAATACATACATAATTGATGCGAATTCCGTTCCTTTTGCTCGAATCCCTGGAGTGGGGGACGGAGTATTTCCAAACACGAACCGGAGGGCTTACTTGATTCAAGAAGCACACATGGCAATGGGTCTGAGGCACCAAGAGATCTTGAAATCTCTAATAGAATTGCAATCAAAATACTGGTGGCCGGGGATGAGCGTGCATATTTATAACTTTGCATTAGATTGTCAGGACTGCAACAGAGATCGCAGTTGTGAACCGTACCAGATACCAGCCCAGACGCCTCTATTAGACAGCATTAGGCTATCTACACGCAGACGTGCACAGGGAAAGAAGCGATCTCATAAATATTAAGACGAGATTCATTTGGATGTGGCCCCAGCGCTCGGCTGATGCCAGAACGGTTATACAAGATTTGCGAGTCTTTATCGGCACATACGCAATTGGCATGCTACATTCTGACCAGGGTCCTGCGCTTAGCTCTCGAGCTTACAAGGAGGCCATGGCCAGCTTGGCCATTGTATTGCGGTACTCTAGTCCATTCCATCCTGAGGGAAATGCGGTAGTGGAGCGAAAAAAACATGACATAAAGCAATCTATAACAGCGAGGGTATTAGGTTCGGGTGATGGGTGGGTCAAACATCTAATAAGTGTCCAACGTAGTCTTAATAATCTGCCAAGACATTCTCTGGGTGGAATCATTCCGTATGAGCTTTTGTTTGGTACAAGAATGATAATCGATGACCTCGATAGTCAGACTTCAGTGGTGGAACAAAAAACCTTTGATATCAAAGATCGTTTGGCTGTTTTACAGGACTTAAATGAGACAAGAAGAAGTCTAAGTAACACGAAGCTAAAGCCAACAGCCACTGAAGAAAAACCACCTGTCCCAGCAAGACCTGTCTGGATTCCAAAGATTGGGGATCTGGTCAGAGAAAAGATCGCGGTGAAGAAGGAATTTGGGCCTTCTTACAGGAAAGCAGTACCTGACTTAGCAATCAGCGGAACAAGATCTGTAATACTACCACCCCTTGCTGGTAAAAAGGAGAACAGAGTTGTATCAATCGACCTGGTAAAACCACAATAATGTGGCCAATAATAAGTAGTAGGCCCAGTGGACTCCCAAGATGTAGCAGAAGACCAAACCTTGCTACAATTCAAGAGGTTAAAACTGAGAGACCAATCACATTTGATAAACCTGCAGTGAATAAAGAAGGACTATGCAACAAAGCCATGGAACTTGTGCCTCTTGAAACCCAAATTGCAACAGTTCATCATGAAACACCTGTCTACTATGATGTAGCCTCTGACTATACTAATATGACAAAAGAAGAAGAAACTACAAAGATTAATAAAAATGCTGAAGCAATTCCAACAATTGACAGAACTGCATCTGGCTACTTCATCAATTTCGATGACTTTTCTTAAGATCCAAGTGAACATGAACAAAAGCCAGTAAATAAAACTTTCAAAGAAAAAATAACTGAACTCTTTAATCAACTTGGAGAAACATATCTTATTTCACCATGGATTGAATTGTGGATTGTGTTAGGTGTACTTTTCCTCCTACTCTGGCTCATTTTGGTTTTAAGCTTGGGAAGAATGATTGATGGAAAAGACAGTACAATGGACACAGCAAGTCAGAAAATCAACTTGGTTCTAAAGCCTCACTGATCTTCTCACATTGAAAAAAGAGAACTATCATCAGTAAACATCACAGCCATTCCTATACCTGGTGGTGTAGCATGGGACGCTACTGACTATGACATCTATTGCCCGTTTGAACTCTTGAAATATCCACATCAGTTCAAGGTTTCTTTAAGTGACTTTGTATCACCTAGCACTTTTTCTGAGGATTGGGACTTTTAAACTATTAATAATATGATGTCAGATTTAGAAATGTCAGCAAAATGTACAGAACATGATTATTTAGAAGGTTCATCAGATTATGAAGAAATGTATTGCTTTAATTATTATGGGCACCACTATTTGCATAAATCTGCTAATCCTAGAAATGTTTTCACTCATAATCAATGGGAACATTGTCCAACACCGCCAAAAGGCAGCTCGAAAACTTTTTATGAGAAATTCCCATACTTCTCAGGGTTTAATATCACTGATCCAGAAATGTTTTATTTTAAAATTATGAATAAGACAGGAATGAAAAACATCTTGACAAATACTAAATTGATTTATTCTGAAAAATGTTATAAAAAATTGTCTACATTTGGTTTTGAATTTTAGAAAAACAACATTGAGACAAAAACTATCTGGGGTACAAAAGACTGGCAGGTACAAGGATTAGAATCATTATTCAGAGCCTGCATGACCCCAGAACAGATAATGTTCCTGAATGACACCATTCAACAAACAACCGGTCTTGGCCTAGCCAGGATAAAGGCTTTAAGCAAACCGTCTATACTAAAGCCCATACCTGATAGTAATAGCACTACAGATGTGGAGATAGACGTATCCCATATTTTACACCAAAATAGAACTAATCCTGATTGGAGAAAATGGTTGATCTGGCCCACAGACACTAATAACTGTCAAGATAGATTCCTGAACAAAACACAGGGGTTCAAACAGAACAGGCCAGACCCAAGATATTCCCAGAGACAACATCCAGGGATAATAACAACATACATTGTAGGAAAACTATGCCTCGAATGGCTACAGAAATCCACACTACCTGAAATTAAGCAACACTTGACTTTACTTAAAGCAGGTGCTGACTTGCGAGATTTCTTAATGGGACCTCGCAAACAGCGTCAAAAACGTTTCATATACGCCGGCATATACGCTGCTTACAACGAAGCTTGGAAAGTAACGCAAATTGAAACTGCTGAAAAAATACGAGAAATTGATCGTATTAATTTAGAAAAAACACTGTCTGTAGTGGACAATGGGTTAGTGACTCTGTCCTCCAGAATGTATTCACTGGGCAGCATTTTATCATCTGCTATTGATATAATAGAACAGGATATGCTAATGTTACAACATGGCCAGTCCCAATTACGTTCTATTGTACAGTTAGGCTGGACGTTACAAAATCTCCGTTCAAGCTGTGTGCCATGGCGTCTAATCAACACAACGTCATTGTTTTCTATCTTTAACCTTACAGATAAAGAAATCTCTTTGGCACAAAGAGGAACAGACTATACGGTGCTGAGCATTGAAAAACTAGAAAGATTACCATTGACAATCTCCGAAAGACCTGTCATTGAATGGATAATACATCGCACCATTACAATTCCGATAACGACTTTTCAGTTTCAATATTGTCAAAAGCACATTCCAGCTGGCCTGTATGAAAGGTTGGGTAAAGGGTACATCAAGTCAACCTGGAATTTACCTTACATACATAAATGTTGGAGTGAGGGGAAAAAAGAGGTATTTCTTAGTGGTAACAACTGTAAAAATTCACTGAGCGGTACACTTCTGTGTCAAGGAATTAACTTGCATGGAGCCTGCGAAGGTTCATCAAATAATCTTTCATGTCACCTGCACGGCACCCCTGCTACACAAATAGAGCCTTTTTTCAGACAACTTTCCAACGGCAGTTATGTTATGTTAAGTGACCGCAGCTGTTGTGGCATGGTGCCAGGAACGGCCTATCTCGTCAGTGTTACATCCAGGGTCACTTGCTGTATGCAAGTATTGTATCCAAACAGCAAACCAGACAAGGAGGCAACGATATGGCCTTCTCTGAATATCTCTTCTATTCGAATTGATACTTTAAGCAGAATGCAGTCCATTCTTTTACAAACAACTGCGCCTTTAACCTCGTCTAAAGAAACGTATGATCTGCAAGTCGCAAGGACGTCAGCAGAGATACATGCATTATTATCAACAAATTGCCCCGTGCATTTCGTAGAAATGTTAAATCAAATCTTAAACATGTCTGATACCAGTGGCATCGCACATGTATTTAAGACAATTTTTTCGGGACTGTTAGCACCCTTTGAAGCAGTCCTGAGCATCTTCCCGAATTTCGTGCACTCTGTGTTTGGCGGCCTGCCTCTCATCTTGGGACTCGTAGCAGGAATTTTATTTGTGTTCCTTCTGCTCCGATATGGCAAGTCCAGTCACAGACAAAACTCAGGCTACAATGGAAGACACGCTCCTAGCAATGCAATACCGAGATCGGATAACTAAAGTCCTCGGCTTGGCTCTGTCAAGAGATCTGAATACTACCTGGTTTCTTTCATTCAGACCAATCTGGCAAGATTGCATCCTACCTGTTCTACGATGCCTGCTCTGTGGAGAAGAATGCGTGTTAGACGTCTGTCTCACACTCCCATCAGCAGTACATATGGATGTCGATACTTTGCTTGGTTCGGTAACGGCTCATGCAACGTGTTGTCCCCAGCGGCTACCTATTCTGATGACGGCATTCGTTGAGACCTCACCATTACGATTAGGTGGCGGTGAGGTGGGAAAGCGGCACACAGGTACAACCTTCTGTGACCGTTGCTAATCTAGACAACGATGACGGCAATGCATCTCACATATGCACTATTTCTACTTTTTCGGACATGGTCCAACTTTCACCTACTGTTGTAGACGAATTCTTTGCCAGCCTATGTGAGTTAATGTTCTCTCCTAACAACGAGAATGCCTTTTGAAAACACGAGCACACAGCGTTCCCTGAACTCTGAATTCGGCCTTCAGTTTTGATAAACAGAACTTCAAGAAAAGTATTGGAACTATTTTTTCCCTGAAAGCGAAATTATTTTTCCCCGTTCCCAAAATATTCACTTTTTTGGCACATGATACTCTGCTTAAAGTAGAACTATTCTTAGAGAACAAGATTTCTATTTTTGAAAACTCTAGAGACAATATTTTGACTTACCCTCTAGCACATGTACAGTCTTGTATAAATATGTGATGAAATGGTCTCGACCCTCTCTTCTGTATTAAGAACCATTTCATAAATGTAAATTTCGTGATTCATTCAGTCGCCATTTCAATGTACAATATATGTATTATCTGAATGATACCACTGCTTGAAAACGTAGAGTATAATACTCATTTTTCGTGTATATACCATTTCAAATGCATTTTATGTATTTTGGCGTGGGATGGAAAACACATGCATAGATATGTTTAAAATTGCTTAGTATTTAGTAATGATGGACATTATACGTGGAGTGGGTGTTGTAGACGAATCTAGGGCTCTAATTAAATATTCCCGATTCATGCCCTTATGTGGTTATATCAAATCATATCCTTATAGAGGCATAAGAATCATACCCATATTAAGACATAGCCAATGCAGTCCAAATACGGCAAGGCTACTCCCATAGACTCCTAGAAAGCACAACGTGTTCTTAAACAAACCAAGCCTCCAGCAGCCCGGGAATCCCCCCTGCTTCTGTATTGATTTGTCCTAGAACTCCCGGAGTCCTGAAAGAACTGCGAGTTCTTAGTGACGTCTTATGTCCAACCTCACGTCAAGCTCGGCACCTTCCAGGTATAAATATACCAGCATCTGCCCTAGCAAAACTCATGGTGGTTTGGAGCAGATCAACTATCTACTTGCCCGACGCCCTGCTGTAGCAAGTGCCGAAGGAAGCCGACCCTCCCACTGACGCACTGAGAGAGACGCTGTCTTTTCTCCTGCCGAGAAATCCAGCTCCAGTGTTTCCCTGTCACACTTGCGGGTTGCTGGAAGATCGAGTCCTGAGAGAGAGATACAAGACCTCCTTCATTCTATAACCAAGGTACAGAGCTGATTCGACCCTTAGAGAATTCTTGATTTAGATTCTTGGCAGAAACTATCTTAACTCAAACTACATCTCACTCACTCCTTCCCTGTACTAGGCTTAGGTTAGGTACACCGGGGAAGGCGTATCTTAGAAGCACCAGTTGAGTACGTTTAGTCATTATGTTATCATTGTATGTATTTTATCCATTTTAAACACCGTATGGCTTAGAAACCATACTATGATTTTACAGTATTATTTTATAATACTCCTTTTACTGTACGCACTTTACTTTATGACAAGTATTGCGATTGTAGCAATTCACTTCTCTTGCATGAGAAAGAAGACTGTTCAATGAATAACCTCTTTTATTGAAAACGCCCATCTCTCTGTTTCTCTGCACTGCTGGTGAAACTAAGCATGCACGATTGACTGAGTAAAATAGCTATCTATTGTTTTTGCGACTCTGGAGATATACTCCTTGTTCTAGGGGAGCAAAGTTGGCATGTTTATGCGGTTGTCAGAAACTAATCCCTTCTTGTGAATTCGAGAAAGTTTCTGGTGACCTCTGAGCTAGCTGGCATTCATAATTAATTCTAACATATTCAATAGAGACCTAGTCGACCTAAGTCCTACGTCTAAACTAACGTTTATGTTATTCCAATGCGCAGAGCCTATTGGGAATATAGGAACTACACTACATCACAGTGCCACATATCACGAGTGGCTGGCCACTGGTCTTCGGAACCCACCAGCTCAGATACCAGCAATGCTGCCTGCAATAGAGAGAACTAGCCCTGGTTATCCCACTGCCACATACTTAGTGCCTTGACTTCCCCTGGTACACCAATATAGAAAACATCCTGTGCTCTGACTTTCTAATCCCACCACAACCCTCAGTGACACAGAGCCGTAGCACCATTTAATAGATAGTGGCATCACCCTGTCTGGGAGAGAGCAGTGCAGTATAAGGAAACCACAGCCAATCGAACCAGAGCCTAGGAATTAAAGATATCAGAAGGTAGGTGCCCAAATAGTGGGCTGGCCCTGAAAACTATTGGTTTATGTTTTGTGTGGCGCATGCAGACACAAGTCCTAAAAAAAAAAGAAGTGGGGGTGCTAACAAGTAAGGCAGTATTTAAGTGAAATCATGACACATGCCATCACAGTGATATCCCAGGAAGCAACAACACAACCCATGAACTCACAGGGAGTGACATCAGATCTTAAAACCACACACATATGTTTAGCAGGTCACCATGAGTACCTTTGAAGTTACTATATTTAACCAATAATATTTTGCATTGGGGTTTTATAAAGAAAATGACGCAGCCCAGTCGCAAAAGCTGAGCTTCAATTTATACATTTATTCTTTACAAACTCTTGTCCTCTGAATACCATTTAGTTTTCTGTTTTTGTAGTTGTTTATGCATCTAGTACATTGTCTCATTCTTGTATTGAACATACTAAAATGGTTCAGTCCATCAATAATTTTCCTTCTGGGACACTAGTTACATTGTTTACATCTTCAATTAATCTTAGAGGATATTGACCGGATATTTTGTTTTCAATCTCTATAGTAACTAGTCACAATGTTGACAAACATGATTTAAAATGGGACAGCATCTTACATAAAAATATTTTTAAATACTTCTCCTACATTAACTATATTTTAGGTTTCGCCTCCACAGCCCCACCTCCATTTCAGCCACCTCTCCTACCGACCCTTGGTTTCTCCACCTTCCTTCCTAATGTCCTTTTTATTTCCATTCGGCTCCTTTGTTTCTGGGTTTGCATGTCACGAACTCGACTTGAAGGTATTGAAGCACTTAACATACTTAACATGAGTACCAACTACATTACACAAGGACATATTAATATTTTAGCATTTAATAACTGGGAAATTAAGTGAAGTTGATCCAACACCAAGACTCCAACCAAGTTCCACAGTTTCAAGGTCATAGGTTGCGGTCACTGCTGTGCAGCATGCCTAAAATTAGAGCAATATCAAAGCATGTTTTTCTTTACGTAAATCCAGATAGGACAGTAGCCCACACTTGTGTGCAACATGTCCAAAAAACATTGACAAAGCCAATACATTTTGAATAGGCGAAACTTACTGGCTGTGCCAATGCATGTTTATTCTTGGTGTTGGAGAAATTGAAGATATAGTCTGGGGATGAGATCTCCATGTAGATCTGAGTGTCATCAGTGAATAGTTGGTAACGAATCGCGGAGCTAATGAGGATCTCACAAAGTGGTTTTAGATTTAAATTGAACAGGGGTGGTGAGAAGTGAGAGGATCGAGTCTTGTGGAACCATTGTAGAAGGCTGACTTTGTTGAAGAAAGAGCTCCCAATTATCACTACTTTTGACCAGCTCATCAGATAGGAAATGAACCAGTCAGGACTTTCGCCTTGATGTTGATTCGTTCTTTTAGGATGTTGTCAGGGGGAGGTGGATGACTATATTAAAGGCAGCTAAAGTTCAAGGAGCACAAGTAGGCAGAGGGCCTCATTAGGATGTCCGCCCGACATCTTTCCCAGCCCGCCACCCATTTCCCACAGCCATATTACTATGGCAGGGGGGACCGCAGTGGACGGAAAGACCGTCTGCCACTTTTCCGCCTGGTCAATGAGTTGACAGGGCAGAAAAGGGTTTCATATGGTGGCGGTGTCTGTTAGACACTGCCATTCAGTTCAGTTCAGTTCATGAAGCTTTATTCGGTTCATGGTAAAAATGACCATAAAAGCACAGCAAACAGGCAACAAAGTTAAAAAGTACAAACATAATTAAAAACTCATACTTTTTCTAAAAGCCATAGATTTACATATAAAACTGGCAGTATAAAAACATATATCGGGGTGGTCCAAATTATACAACAAACACATAGCATCCTCCACATTTAAGACTCCATACTTAAAAAATAATGGTTTTAAAAAAGAGATCCTAACGTTCTGAAATAGGGGGCAAATGAGCATAAAGTGCATTGTGCTTTGCTTGGAATGTCCGTCACAGGGACACGGACCCACAGGGGGCTTTTTAGGATGTGGGAAAGCCACTAGTACATGAGCAATGCCAACTCTTAATCTGGTCAATACAAACCTATGCGTTGGCCAGGTTACTACGTTCAGATAACGTTGGAATCCCTCGACAGCAATATATTTATTGTAAGTTTTAACAGTAGCGAGGGAATTGGTTATTACTGAACGTTTAAGAGCTTTATGTGACAAAAAAGTCTTTTTAAGATCCTGTTTCGCAAGACCTCTAGAGGGGCAGTTTTCTAACAACAAATTGATATCAAAGATGCTTTTATAACAATCTACAACATATTTAAGCCACGGTATCTGCATACAGTTGTCTAATCCAAGGCAGTCCCTAATTATAAGTTGATTGAACTTGGTCTCTTCCTTAAGACAAATTGCTCGATAAAGCAATAGAGGCCTAAGTGAGGCGAGCTCTGTTAGGTGAAAAACCCCTGCCTCTCTATGGATCAACTCTGTTGGAGCAGATTTAGGGAGGCACGGTAATTTCTTGAGAAAGTTGTTTTCTTCTATCTGTAGACAATCAGTTTTGCAGTAGCCCCAAAGCCCCGCCCCGTAAAGGGCAATGGATACACTGCGTGCCTTGTAGATTTCCAGCATATCCTTGATTCGCCTATCCCCCAGTTTTGACGCAAATTTAAAAATGCCATAAGAGCTTTTGCTCATTTTAGTTCGAACATTCGTTAGTTCGTGCCCCCACCTACCATCACTAGTAAAAGTAACCCCCAAGTAGCAAAAACTATTCACATTCTGCACTTTCACCCCTTCTATAATAAAGGGGTGATTTCTGCCCACTTTAGTCCCACAGATCATAGTATGAGTTTTATTCTTGTTGATCAGCAGTCTCCTGCTCCCAATAAATTCAGTGAACTTATCCATCAGACGCTGCAGACCAAGGGGTGTCCGGGATAAGAGCACCGCATCGTCTGCATATAGCAGAACTGGGACACTATCCCCTGCAACCTGTGGCGCATCAGCCTTGATAGTTTTCAAGGCGGCTTCAACCCCGTTAACAAAGAGGGTAAATAAAAGGGGCGCAAGGACACAACCCTGCCTAATTCCCTGTTGAACTTTAAAATTACTAGTACATTCTCCACTGACACCATACCGAACGCATGTTTTCAGCTTGCTGTATAGTCTGGCAAGAAAAAAGATAATTTCTTTCGGGGCGCCCATATCAAGCAAAACTGTCCAAAGAAGTGAATGATTAACTAAATCAAAAGCACTGCTAAGGTCAGCAAAGCAAAGATAGATATTGCCGGGTTTGGCTCTGGTATACTTGCCTATCAACAACTCCAGATTCAGGCACTGGTCTAGGGTCCCTCTACCCTTCCTGAATCCATATTGTGAATTTGCAAGTATTCCATTCTCATCAGCCCACTCCTCTAATCTGAAAAGCAGAACTCTGCTCATAATTTTTAAAGACGAGTCGAGCAGGCTGATGGGCCGGTAATTACTTGCCAGGGCTTTATCTCCCTTTTTATATATTGGGACTATAATGGAGTCGCCCCATGTTGGTGGAATCATGGTGGTTACGGCAGCGTTAAGTACCAATGTGAGTATTGGTCCCCAAAGCTGCGGTTGAGACCTGTAAACATCTATTGGGACTCCATCTGGCCCCTGGGCCTTGCCCCCCTTGCTATTTTTAATACCATTTTCCACCTCTCCCAACGTAATATCTAAAGGTACTACCGGCCAAGTCCTGTTTTCGTTGGCCGTCATGGTATTATCTTGAAAAATCGCGGAAAAATGGTTCATCCAGTCCTCGCTACCTACATTAGATGAAAGATGCGGGATTTTATCATCTTGGAGGAAAGGGGAGTTAACAGTGGACCAAAACAGGAGACTATCGGCAGTTTCTGATACTCCCAGGCTTCCTGCTGTAATTCCCTCTTTCTTCTGGATAGTGCCTGTTTATAATCAAATCTTAAGAGTTTGACTCTATCCTTGTCCCTTGGGGTATTGGCCAAAGCTTGTTTGAGTTGTGAGAGCAGGGACGTACAGGCATGGTCAAACCATCCAATCCCTTTCCCTCCTCTGCCTACTTTTTTCCCCGTGAAGATGTTGTTAATGACAATATTGATATTAAGAAAACGAGTCATAACCTGACCAGACGGGCATCCTAGAGATAAGATAATGTCAATGTCCATCATGCATTTATTTATGATTAAAGGTTCCACTGTGGCCGAATTTTCACCTTTCCATCTCAGCCTAACCCCATTCGGTCTATGCGGCTCTATATTTACCAGTAGTCTAGTGGATGGTTCATTTCTAATCATCCATGTAGTTATTTGCAAGCTAACACAGTTATGGTCACTCAGGGAGGATGTATCCTTTACTTTGATTATGCAATGGGGTACCAAGTTAGATGAGACCATAATATGATCAATGATGGAGCTCACGTTCCTTCCAGTAAAGGTGGGAATTGAGCACTCACTTCCCTCCTGTACAGTACTCAATAGCTCTAGATCATGCGAGACCATAGTGCTATTAATTGCCTCTCCATAGGCATTATGTGGAAAGTGGGCCATATTCTCCCCACTATTAGTTAGGATCCCACAGACCCTAGAGGAGGATAAACTACACATTTGTAAATTAAAATCCCCCACCCAAACAAAAATAAAAGTGCATGTTGCTTCGCTTACCAACTTCATAAGGGCACAGGATAGCTCATCTATCACTTGGTGCCGAAGATTAGTAAAAATATTATTATAAAAATTAATTAAAAGCACATTAGTGCTATCGGCTAGACGTACCCACAAGATTTGTGAGTGTGGTTCGACTAACAAGTGTTTAATGATAGTCAACTTAACATCTACTGAGATAAGAATAAGGAGGCCTCCCTTTGCCGGTTTTTCAGCCCTAAAAGTATGAACTGGTACTCACAGTTACAGCCAAGGGGGATGGCCCGTCCCGTCCCTGGTCGTCCCCGGACGGCCACAGACGGCCCCGCCCTTGTCCCGGGCTTCTCCCGGGTGCGCCCGCGCGCGTCCCGCGGGACGAGGGGGCGTGTTCTCCTTTATGCGCCTTCCGGCGCTTCCTGGTTGTGAGGGCGGCGAGGGCGGCGGCGTCCTTGCCGCGATGGGGCTGCTGGGGGTTGAAGTTCCAAACGTCCCCCGGCGGAGCCAAGCCCGGCCAGGAGCACCCACAGCAAGGGAACAGGAATGGCGGAGCCAAGCCCGGCCGACAACGCTCAGCGGAGCCAAGCCCGGCCGTGTGCAGCAACAGGTAATTAATTTGCGCCCCCCACAGGACTCAGCGGCGTGTTCTCCTTTATGCGCCTTCCGGCGCTTCCTGTTGCGAGGGCGGCGAGGGCGGCGGCGTCCTTGCCGCGATGGGGCTGCTGGGGGTTGAAGTTCCAAATGTCCCCCGGCGGAGCCAAGCCCGGCCAGGAGCACCCACAGCAAGGGAACAGGAATGGCGGAGCCAAGCCCGGCCGACAACGCTCAGCAGAGCCAAGCCCGGCCGTGTGCAGCAACAGGTAATTAATTTGCGTGGATGACTATATTAAAGGCAGCTAAAGTTCAAGGAGCACAAGTAGACAGAGGGCCTCATTAGGATGTCCGCCCGACATCTTTCCCAGCCCGCCACCCATTTCCCACAGCCATATTACTATGGCAGGGGGGACCGCAGTGGACGGAAAGACCGTCTGCCACTTTTCCGCCTGGTCAATGAGTTAACAGGGCAGAAAAGGGTTTCATATGGTGGCGGTGTCTGTTAGACACTGCCATTCATATTAGGATGTTATATTACTTAGTTATATATTTTATTTCATTAATGTTATTTTTGTAGTCGATATCATTGTCCCTTTCACAGTAAGTAAATAAAGTATTTTTGTCGTCAGTATTTTTGTCTGATATTTTTGTATTGCGATATTTTGAACCTTTCGAATGAGTCGTAGAAGCTCAAGTGCACTTTAGGCGTACTTGAATCTATGCTGAGTAAAAAAATAGGGAATAATTTCCAATGTTACATTACTAAGATTAACATATTATTGCACTGTTGGGGCTCGCTGACCCTTCGGGCTAGGGATAATGGGGCCAGAAGCACACATGGCTCTCATGTACCAGCAGAGCAGACTCTTAAGAACAACTGCAAAACAGAAATCAAGGTGCAATCATGTAGACTAGATGTACAAGTTCATGAGCTGCATAATTATAAACACCACAAACAAACACACACATACACACCCGCGCACACACACACACATGCACGCACTCACACACACAAACACGCAAACAAACATGCCCCTCTCTTCATAGCAATAAATATTAGAAGTGACGACTGTAATCCACTTTAAGAGAGGACGGCACATGAAATGGCAAAATGCATGCACGTTTATAAGCTGATCCTACTGCATAGTTGACAGGGAAAATTATAGCCTATAAACACAGTCATCTCTTGCGGTGTACGTAGAATTTCCCAGTAGTTTGTGGTAAGCTGCTTCTAACGTATACACTATTGCTCCATGCCCATCCACAAATGATGGCAACAGAAGCAGTAAACTTGAGGCCAACAGCATTCTTTCAATGGAACAGATACATGCAAGTTAAGACTGCCTGACTGTTGATGCATGAGTTAGTATCCAAGTGATGGTTCAATGCCATGCACAGAAACCCCCAGTATGATTGGCATTGGGAACACTGTCTTCTGATAATGAAAGTGTGTATTCATGCAGGTACACAGAGCCACTGGTTCACGAGGAAGGAGACCAAGCACCAGTTCATCTTATCCTCAATCACTTTTAAGGATGATCCATTTGCGTTTATAGATGTTACCGTAGATGATATCGACATTCATTCTGCCACCTATGTTATTTATTTCTTTTTTGCAATTTTTATACCGCAAAAACTAGAGCAGGAGGTGTTTGAGCACTTTATATGAGAAACAGTTGGATTACACAAAGTCAGATTAATTTTTAGTCCCAGGGGGATTACGTGATTTGCCCAGAATCACAGGATGCTGAGTTGACGAGACTTGAACCTGGTTCTCTAGTTCCCAAGTCTGCAGCTCTGAGCGAAACGTCACATCCTCTCTCTTTTACTAGACAAGGTATTCCTTAAAGGATCAGTGGGACACTGTAGCATAGGTGGTGAACGGGCATTAATTACTCTTGGGCTGTGGGGCATCCAATGAAAGACATGCTTAAGTAGTATTGTAAAACTGCAAGCTGTAATAGCCGACAGTTGAAGACCTCTGCGACACGTCACGCAAGAGAACGGTGGTGTTGGTAGAAGACTTTGAGCAGTCTGTGCACTTATCTTATCCAGTGACTGAATATCTAAGCTACACATTCAAGGCAGGCTGAAGCTACCAGGTGTTAGTGCAAGTTACTGTCATGGGTGTCTTAGAAATGAGCAGCACTATGCGACATACAGACAGTTTCTTAGGGAGATGAATATATCAACAAGAGCCTTGCAAATTAAATTGTAAATTCAGTTATTGTGGAAAACTGACAGTCAGCAAGTGTTGCCACAATTGAATAACTCCACAAATCCCTGAGATGGAAGGGTGATGCACAGTGAACCACTGCAGGGAGGGATGTACCTTCAATGCACCAAGAACATGTACTTTATCCTTTCATGGACAATCGACCAGTGAGTGTCTGCTCTCTCAATCAGTAGGAAAGAAGGCATACTAACTCGGCATCTGTCAACCTACCACATGTAGCACTACATACAACCACTTATGATGCAGTGCCTTTGGGCTGTCTTCCTACCCACAAGGGGCGTAACACAAGTTCCTGCAGCCCCTGCAGTGCAGGGGCCCCCAACCCTTCAGGGTCCCCCAAATCCTTTAGGGTGCCCATTTCAGCTCCAAGGCTAATGAATATCTGAGAGATATGAGAGACTCAGGGGCCTCTCTTCATATTCTGCAGAGGGGCCCAATCATTTTACGTACGCTACACAACTGCTACCCGCGCTTATCATTTTGTGTGCCTGACTTATGTGTTTCGGCCACATCCTGTCATGCAAGCGCATTTTACTTTAACACAGCAGCAGGTCCATAATCCAGATTGTGAGATGTCAATGTGGATGTGACTTTGCCCAACCAATTTGAATAGCCTCATTTCTTCGCCATGCGCCCTGCAGACTCCTCTGTATTACATCATCCATCCTTTGTACCCTTAAAACGTAGTCATAATGACCCCTTCTCAGTCTGGTGTCATACAGATACATGGCAACTTTCAGTTCATTAGTCCTGGGTGAAATTTTAATTATTCCGTCAACATTGTTGGTCTACCCTGAATTTCGCATTGTGCAAAATTTGCAAAGTTTCTAGAAATTCTGCAGCACATGATTTAAAGTGATCAAGCATCTTGGATGAAAAAGTGTCATGAGATACCAACAGAAGGCTGGTTTACACAGAAAATGTCTCACCAAGAGGTATTTTCTACTCGAAGCAGTCTCCTGCTTGTATTTTATGAAACCTTTTTATGGGCGATGCACACTCACTTAAATAGGGCACGCAAAATATTGCCAAACAACATTTTGATGTGAACTGGTATTTATATGAAATTGTTATGAAATTTCACACAATTTCATAAGAAGAAGCTATGAGGTGTTTTACTCCCATGGACCGATAGTCTGAATTAAGGTCTCAAAGCATTGAAGGTTGGAGAGGAGACAGAAGCCCTGTGGATACAATTATATTTCCCAAAATGATAATTTCCCACTTGATGAAACAATAGAGTGTATTATTTTCTGACCTTAAGCATCAGACTGGCTGGTAGAGAGCATCTGGTTGGTTCACTGCATCTAGTGAAGATTGTCTGGGGTTTACGTACCTTTCTTGTCATCCCTGAAAACTGGCCGTAGCGGGCGCCGGGCAATCCCTCGGTGCGCCTCATGGATGGGGGCTCCGGTTTTGGGCCCTTGGGGGGCGTTATTGCAGCATAGCAGCAAAATCGGCCCTGTAACAAAATCGGCCAAAAACCGGCCCTGGCAAAGAGCTCGGCGACACCCACAATCCCCCTGGGGGGGGGAGGGCAGCCAAGCACTTTGCCAGGGCCGGTTTTGGTTCCCAGTCGGGCCCTGCCTGCTTTCCAGGATTGGTTGCCAATAAATATTTGGAGCGTTAGCCTCCTCCTCATGTTAGTATAGACTGCCTTCCATGTAACTTGCTACGTTGACTCCACCACGGGGCATATTATCAAGAAATGGTGTTAAAATTATCACCGCTTTAGCGACAGGAAACTGCCGCTCAAGCGGCAATAATGGGCTTGTGAATTCCCATAGAAGCCGATGTACTGATTAGTAAAGTTGAGAAATATCCTAATTTTAAGACTTTCAGTATCCACAGAAGGCAATTAGGAGTTCGAAAGTTAGGAGTCCTAACTTTACTACTACTAAATTGAGAAAAATCCTAATTTTAAGACTTTCGGTATTCACAGCAGGCATTTAGGAGTTCTAAAGTAAGGAGTCCTAACTTTACTACTACTAAACTGAGAAAAACCCTTATATTAAGACTTTCGGTATTCACAGAAGGCATTTAGGAGTCCAAAAGTTAGGAGTCCTAACTTTACTACTACTAAATTGAGAAAATTCCTAATTTTAAGACTTTCGGTATGCACAGAATGCATTTAGGAGTCCTAAAGTTAGGAGTCCTAACTTTACTACTACTAAATTGAGAAAAATCCTAACTTTAATGCTTTCGGTATTCACAGAAGGCATTTAAGAGTCCTAAAGTTAGGACTCCTAACTTCTATGAATACCGAAATGAGTAAGTGCCTTCTGTGAATACCAAAATGAGTAAGTGCCTTCTGTGAATAACAAAATGGTAGTAAGCTTAGGATTGTGTCTTAAGTTAGTTCTGTGAATCAGGCCTAAACAGTCTAAACTCTTTTTTACTTATTAACCATTGGAGTTATTTAAATTTTAATTGCGTCAATGACGGAGTGCCACAATAAGACAAGCAAATACATTTCCAATGCATAAGCTGAGACCCCACGATTGTGCGAGTTCTAGTCCTGTGCATGTCAGCTGCGGCTATGATCAGCCCTTAATATGATCAGAGCCTCCTGTGATCAGAGTGGCTCACTGCTCAAGGAGGAACCATCATATGCTGCAGAAATGAGTGTCCCAGAAGCCTCAGCAGGCTGCACTCTGCAGTACCCATAGCGATGAGAGTAATTCTCGCACATTCTGCACCCCAGGGTGATCATTGGGCAGAGGAGTTGGCCTAACGGCTAGGGCGGTCGACCTCAAATCTGGTGAACTGGGTTCGAGTCTCGGCAATGACGCTGAACATCCTGTGATTCTGGACATATCATTTAATCTACCCGTGCCTAACAAAAAAATGAATCTGTTCTCATGTAACGCAACTGGTGCTATGTAAAGCGCTCTGATACCCGATACCTTCGGGTTAAGTTTGCGCTATATAAAACTCTGTAAAATAAATAAAAATAAAATAAATAAAAAATAATCCAGGGGGTGGTGGACATGTAATGTGACCGCATGTTCAGGGAGTGGGCTATGTCACTACCAGTCCTGTAAACTGTACCAAGATTCTCCGGGGGTGAATCGTGCATGATATAAATAACTGTAACATAACATAACATGCAGACCAGCTCTTCACTCCTTGCAGACCACCAATCTCCTATATTAGTCCTTATTGGCCCATAAATTTGCCAACAAATGCTTCAAAATGATCCCAAGCCTCATCTCCAAATGCCCACCGTGACCGCAAGGTACATTGCTGGATCAGTTTGTGCAGATGGATGTGCTTGATGACACATTCACTCCACTGTTGTTGCCTGGGGAGAATAGTGTTCGAGAGATACGCGCAGGTATTATCAAAAATAATTTTAATCCTGGATTTAATATTTGATAATGTTCTTTAGCAATCAAAAATAATGTAGACATTGCTCGGATCTCACTTGAGGATTCCCACTCCCTAGCACTTTTTCAGATCTTGGACCCACAACTGCTCATGGGCTACTTTCTCTTTTAGCCATGACAACAATGTATTACTTAAAGTCTCCTGTGGTGTTGTGGTGTGTTTTGCACTAGAACTAAGGGTGCAGTGCCAGACATTCTTCTTTTTGTTGTTTATTGTAGTTGCCCAGATCTCTCAGATCTATTATCAAAATGTGCAATTTACATGCCTACCTGGGCCATGCTTAGCTCCTCTTAATGGGGCTCTCTGGGCAGCAGCTTAGATGGTCTTTGAGCACATCACACTTGCATTTACAGCTCTTTCATATATTCCCCTGAAACTTAGTTTCGCCTACAAAAAAACAGCCTATATGACATGTTGGGTAGTCCAACACCATACCCCTGAATATCAGTCTCGTAAACGTCAGACAGTAACAGTACCGTATGGATCCAAGTCATGCTGAAGATTGGCACACCCACATTTAAAGTCCTCAATGAAAATGATCCTTCTCTGGCAGCACACAGAAGATTTGGAATGGTCTCCTAAACCACATTGTAAGGGCTCCCATAATTTCTTCCTTCAAGAGTTCTAAGTCAGCACACCTTAAACAATCTTTATCATCCCACCTAGGTTCTGTGATATCCCACCACCCCCCTCCCGCCCATGCCTAGCTCTTCGTCTTCTGCTCTACCTTGTCCAGACAGATATTTACATGTACATTGACCAGAGATTGTTGTTTGCAGATATCTAAATGTTTTATTTCCTCTCATGTTTCGAATGTTCTTATGTACACAATTAAATTGACCATAAGTTATGCTTTCCACAGAGGAGTACAATACTCTATGTGCAAATTTATCATGTAAAGCACTCCGTCACAATGTCACATTCTGGGTGTGCTATATTAAAAAGCAAAGGCCTTATCGAGAGTTTGGAGGAAATCCTCCAATTTTTTAATGAAACTCAAAATATGTATTAAAATTGGCTTAGTGACTTTCCCCCACCACATGGGTGGAATTAGAGAGGAAATTCAGAAATTCAGACAGTGGGTCTACTTCATATTTTGAGTTCCCTCCAAAAATGATGGCTTTTCAGTTCTCTTTAAATGCTACGTGAGGTCCCAAGTACTAGAAAAGACACTTGTTCAACCTTATTTGCTGAATATGTTAGTTGGCAGTAACACAAAGTTGTATTTATATATGCCACATTCCTTCTTTTTTAATTCAATTCATTCACTTGAAAGGTATCTAGAATCGTAAGAAAATGGTAAAAAGCAAAGGATGGAACAAACAGACTAAGGCACTGAATTCGAGGTTGGAAGGTGGCGTACCAATTTTTTAGGCCAGTGGAGGCTCTGGCAGCATTCCCTTGGCAGAAGGCTGCCCTCATACATAGAGATCCCAATGGTGGCTCCTATCAGACACCATGTTTGAAGAGACTTTTCACCTCAGTTTTTTTGTTACTAAAAGACAAAAACAAGTGGCCTAGATGCACTGGGAGATTTTTCCAAGCAGATGATGGTCATTTCTTTGTTTCCTATTCAGGACTGCCAGGCTTTCCCTGATCATCCAAACAGGAAAAATTTACATTCTAATGACTGGCCTAAATTGGATGGATATTTAGCAGACATTGACCGATGATCCTGTGATGGACTGGCCATCAGTCAAATATTTACACTGGTAGAACCAGCTGAGGCACTGCAGATACAAACCTGGCACTTTGCACACTTTTAAATGGGTTGAATTGAACATGAGTTTGGTGGACAGGGCTTCTGTAGCATTTTGGCAGATGCCCCACTTCTGTCAGACTCCAAGCTTCACGACTTGACTCTTGACACCTCATCAACGCCGCTCCACAGTAAGGAACCAAGGTATTGCACTGTCCACCACCGCATCACCTTCCCTGCAGCTGTAAAGACCCGACGCATCACCTCCTGTGCAACAATTAGGAACCGACGTAGCAACGGCCTCTGTGACCCCTCACCTCGCCTGTGTTTTGCATCGTCTTTGTTTTCCTCAACACCTCCAAGGTACTGTACTGGGGCCTGCTTGACTCCATAACTGGCCCTCACTCCATCAAGGTTAGACTGACTTTTTGGAGTCGTCGACAAATAGCCCAGACTGGAGCTATTTTTGATGTCTAAAAGCTATATTAGATTTATTCTCTGAAAAGCGATATCTCGATCTGTGTTTATTGGATTTTTGCCGTATTGGTCTTGTTTGATTCAGATAAATATTGACTACTTATCTAAACTGGTGTAGAGTCCTGTTTTAGTGGTTTCACTGAGTTACTGTGTGTGTACAAATAGTTTACATATTGCTGCTGGGATAAGCCTGACTTCTGTTGCTAAACTCCTAAGGGGGTGAGCACGAGTTATCTTTGGTGTGTGACATACTTGACCTGACTAGAGTGGTGGATTCTGCCTGGCCTAGGAGCATTCCCTAGCCAACCAGAAACCCCATTTCTAACATTGGTGATCAGCAGTGAGGATAGGACTTGTGTATGTGCATTATATATAGTTATTAGACTACACTCTTTCCATATCGCAGACTATTACACACCAGCATGCTGTATTTTACTTTATGGTTTTTTTTTGTTGCATCTTTTGAGTTTGTGCAGCAATCATGTCTCAGTCTGGTGAGCCATCCGCTGTAGCTGCAGTTTTGGTCTTAGAGCAGGAGAGGTTGGAGACTTATACGGTGCCTCAGCTCAAAAAGTTCTGCAAGGAGCTCAACTGTCTTTTTAAAGGCCTCGCTTGGGAGGAGGCTTTGCAAAAGGCGCCAAGGGCCTGGCTGGCAGTCAGGGAGGCTGGTGAGCACACACACACACAAGAGAATATTGTGGATATGGAGGAACAGAGCCTGCATGGTAATTTTGCAATGAATCAGGATCTGTCTGGGTAAAGCCACAGTCCAGGGCAGGCAGCAGGATTTCTCCAAAAGCTTTGTCCGCTGAGGAGCTGGAGGACAGGCAGCAAGCCAGAAGGCTTGATTTGGAGCTTGAAACAGTCATGTTGAAGCATGAAAGAGAGAAATCTTTGGATATAGTGAGATAAAAACTGTAAATGGAGAAAAAGGAAATTATTTCAGCTCATGAGCTGAAGTTAAGAGAGCTGGACTTGGAAGCCAAGAGGACTGAGTCCCGCACAAATGGTGGCAGCAAAAGTACTATGTCCAGTACTGAAGAAAAGGTTCATATACTCCGCAAATTGGTGCCTCACTTCAAGGAGGTGAATGACATACACCAGAGGGTTCTGACATATGAGGCAGCTCCAGACGTGTTCATGGTCCCTGAGGAGGATTGGGGAACTGGCATGGAGAGTCATATTCCTATTGGTGGGAGGGACACTCTACTGACTCTATAAGGGAGTGACAGGGAGAGGTGTACCCCTGTGGAGGAAGCCCTGCTAAGGAAGAATGGAAATACCCCAAAAGAGTGTGGGTTGAGTTTCAGGGACAGTCAGATACTGTCTCACCAGTCTTGGGGGGATGATGTGGGTTACTTTGTAAAGGCACTGAATGGTGGGGTCATGGGTAATCTGGATAGCACATGTGAGGGGCTGTACAATTCGATTGCTAGAGAGCATATTTTCAGTTACGGATTTGAGCTACGTCAACACTTTGTAGATTGTGAATTTTCTGACCCCAGGGTGCTGACTCCAAGGAAGATGGCTCAGGTTTTCCCCATCAGAGTGAGGGTGAGAGTTGCAGTGACCCAGACAGGTCCCAGTGTAGTAGGGGGGAGAAGGGTCCCATGTCCTTTCCAAGAGTAGGAGAGGCCCACAGTGCCTTATCTTCAGCCCTAGTGCTTGGATTGCTCTCAGAAGGGGCACAGGCAGGCGGACCTGGTCTATACTAGGAAACCATTCACTGGTGGGAGTCCTATAGTGTTAGCAGAACTAAGGGGGTGGCTTGCACAAGTATTCCACCAGCTCTGGTGTCTGGCAGTACCACTATGGAGAAGAGGGTACAGAAGTTCAGCTTGAGGGATGAACGGGGAGGCAGTCTCCAGTTGGTGGACCAGTGGGTCAGGGGTTGCCAGTTCTGAGGTCAGTGCACCCCAGGAATGACCCTGGTGATGCCTCTATTGGCCTGGGAAGGCTTCATGCTCTGTCAGAGGGACAGGGGACGACAGACCAGTTCCAGGCAGACTCTCACCCAAGACACGAAGAGTGTGTTTCCTTTGGGGGGGTGGTTGTTCTCCCCTGGAAGTTCTGGCTTGCCAGGCAAATGCGGAGCCCAAGGGTACAGACCCTGAGCTGTGGGACCAGTTGCAGGTTAGCACTCGTGAACAGGTGAGAGAATTGTGCAGGAGGACTGCCACAAGTGCCCTGGCAGTTCTGGAGCCTCGGAGTACTGCTCCCAAAAAGAGGGTACAGAGCCCCAGAAAGGGGGTTGGGAGAGGAATGACTCACCCCTGACTCCTGTCCAGCCCAAGAGTACAGACACCGGGCTGAAGGACTTGTCTCAGAATACCACCCGTGAACTGGTGGGAGGCTGATGGGAAAAAGGGTGCCAGTAACCTGGGGTGACCGCCGTCCACGGTGAGAAACCACAGAGGTTAGAGAGCCCTGAGGGGCATGGGGCCTGGCTCTTGTCACTGACATCTGGCAGCGGCCACTGTGGGTTGCTGTCCTTGTGGACAGAGTTGCCCTTGGGTTGGGGAGTTATACCCAGAGGGTGGGATGGGCCACACCACTGTGTTCGCCATGGTGGTACTGTCGGCCGACTGGAATACATCTGTGAGCAAAGTAAGGTTTGGTGATATGCAGATAGGATTCACAGGTGAGGAGAAGGATCCCCCATGGGTTAGCTTAGTGGTCCCTGAGAGTATGAACAGAGGGATCCAACTGGGCTCAGAAAGACATAGAACTGGAACGTGCCCCTGCTGTTGCAGGCCATTATCCATGTTCTATCACCCTAAGCAGGGAAGTCCCTCAAGTTATTGATTAGTCTACCTTGGCTTAAGGCTGGAAAGGGATTGTGTTGGACCTGGCCCCACATCTGCCAGACTCCAAATGAGGCCTATAATTGTAAGACCAGCTGTTAGACCTGTCAGCCCCAGGGTGGTGTTAGACTTGTCAGCCTTAGGGTGGTCTTCCCCCAAATGTTTTGTCTTAGTCCTCCATTTTTATTTATCTCATTTTAT
Organism: Lissotriton helveticus; assembly: GCF_964261635.1. Lineage (NCBI taxonomy): Eukaryota > Metazoa > Chordata > Amphibia > Caudata > Salamandridae > Lissotriton > Lissotriton helveticus. The sequence goes on along the minus strand of NC_136067.1, from coordinate 304,818,677 downwards.
TTTGACTATCTGCACTTTACCACTGCTGAAAAGTGTGAGTGCTTACTCCCTAAAACATGGTGAAATTGCTTACACCCAGTTGGTAAATTTAATGTACTTTTAGGACCTAATAAAATGGTACAACATGTGCCCAATGCCTGTTAATTAAATGCTACTAGTGGTCCTGCAGCACTGAGTGTGCAACACACTTAAGCAGCCATTCTCTCAGGCCACCATTTCCGCCTGCATGTGCAGTTTAAAGTGCCATTTCAACCCGTCAAAATAGACATTTTGCCAGGCCTAACCATTAATTTTTAATACATATGTCATCCCTAGGGTAGGTTCTACACAGCCCATTTGGCAGGGTGCAGTATATTAAAAAAGTTGGACATGTACTTTTAAGTTTTACGTGTGCTGGAACTGCAACATTGTTGGAGCTGGCCCTTTTGTCAGGGTTCTCCCCAAACTTTTTGCTTTCCTCCTTTAATTTTCTGACTGTCTTTTTGGTGGCTTTATGACTTTGGGCACTTTACCACTGCTAACCAGTGGTAATGTGAATGTGCTCTCTCTTTAAAAACATGGTATGTTTGGTTTCTCTCTGATTGCCTGATTGCCATATTTTATTTACCAGTATTTCCCTAGAACCGTGAACTGTGTGTGTGCCCAGTGCCTGTAAATCAAATGCTACTAGTGAGCATTCATCACTGATTGTGCCACCCACATGCCACCCACCTGGGTAGCCTTGCACATCTGTCTTATGCATTGGACTGCAATGTCTTTGTGTGCAGTGTTAAACTGCCATTTCGACATGGCAAGTGCACCCACTTGCCAGACCCAAAAATTCTCTTTTACTACATGTAAGGCACCTCAAATGGAGCCCCAAGGTAGCCCCATGGGCAGGGTGCAGTGTATTTAAAAGGTAGGATTTGTACTGCTGTATTCTACATGTCCTGGTAGTAAAAAACTGCTAATTTCTTGCTTCACTACGGCAAGTCCTCGCTCTCCCATAGGTTAGCTTTGGAGCTGCCTTGTAACATCTTACAAGTGTATCGGTCAATTGGGAGCTGATTGAAAATGGGAGTTTTGTGTGTCTCTGGATTAACAGTTTAAAAATATATATTTTAGTGAAGTTGGTTTTTAATTTGCAGGTCTAAAGAGTGAAAGACGCATGGCTATTAAAAAAGGTGTACAGAACATAGGCAGGTATGATCCGATATGTAAATAAAGGGACAAGAAGAAAAAGGGAGGGGTCGATACTTATGAGTGACAGATTGTTTTCGTTTGTTTTATAGATTGTAACAATGTGTTGTGAGTAAGAAGCCCTGATGAGAGCACGTTGAGAATTTGTGTGGCTCGAAACGCGTCGGCATTTGCTATTTAGTTGCCAGAAGCGGAAATAAAAAGGAAATTTAATTGATTCAGGAAAATAATTAGGACTGAATTATCAGAATATTGAATGAAACTTCATAGTGTCATAGTGGAGTACATATGGCAAATTGGTTATTGTGTTGTTTTCATGTTTATGTGAAATTATGTCAAATTGATGTTTGTCGAAAAATAATGGTATTGTACATCATGATAAATGTTGTGTAAATCGTTGTATATGTGAATATATATATGTTACTGTTTATATAGGTTCCAAGAAAAAGATATAAAGTCCTTTCATATATAAAAATAGAGTTGAAAAAATAGGGTGAATAAACAACCCAATCACTAAAAGAATATAGTGTGGTTGTTTCAAATAATCCATAATTAATTAGGACACCAGGTCTTCCCCTTGTTGTACTTATACATAGGCCCTACCTGGGTCCTGTCCAAACGGGCCTGACCCCCCTTTTTTCAAACTTTTAGAAAGTTGGCATTTTCTTACGTTAACCATTCTGTGCCTCTGCCTGTCTCTGAATATACATCTGGGTTAGGATGATAGTTGGGGTGATTGTGCATTCACTCTAGACAGTCACACAAAGGGAGCTGAGGTGTGCGTGCATATCCTGATGGCCCATTACCAGGCTGATTGGCCTTCCTGAGATAGGGTTAGTGGGAGGAATTGAAACTGACACCTGAATAGGGCTGCGCCTGTCCTCACACAAAGAAGTCTCCATCCCATATAGAGTCCATCCCATATAGAGTGCGTGGAGCCAGGGCAGAGTCTTGTGCACTACAAAGGCGTTCCTTTGAAGTTTGCCTACTTCAAAGGCTGAAATGGGTATAAGTACTGGACCTGTGACACAATATACTCAGAACACTTCTATGTTGAGGACATTCTCCTAGAAAGAAGAGTTGCAAAGCTGTCTGGAAAGACTACAGCTTTGCTGTTTGCTTTGCTGTCTTGCCCGCTGCTTGCTGCATATGTCCTGAGATTTCTAATTACTGGACTTTGCTTTCTGCATTCTACTTCCAAGGATCTTCAAGACCTAGGGTTGAGCTTGCCTCCTTTTAAAAAGTCCCAGGGCCATCAAAGACTTCACCTACCAGCAAGTTGGGCTCTTCTGCTGCGAGTCCTGACTTGCCAAGTGGTGCCAAATCCAGTTTCTGGGACCTTGGAAGTGATTTCTTGTGCAACTAGAAGAAACCTAGGCATCAACACATATCAACTTTGGAACCAGCACCTGTCTGCAACTACGATGCCAAGCCACTCCCTGCACTTGAGCTGTGGTCCCACTCAAAGAAATAACTGCGATTTGCACTGCAGACTCCGATGATGCAGTAGTGCCTCCGAAGTGCCACCCCTACATGAGTCCTGAACACCGCACCACCGAAGTTCATGGCGAATTGCTCCGACACCAAAGCCTTTGGCCAGGTTCGACACCAACACCATGGAGCTGAAGCCTTGCTGCTTGACTTGTGACACCTCATTGATGCTACTCCACAGTAAGTAACTAAGCTGCCGCACCGACCACCGCAGACTCACCTCCCCTGCTTGCACCAGCTATAAATTTTGGATACTCAGACCCAACTCTTCAGTACACATGTGGACCTGTGGAAGACTCAGAAGGAATGCTGCGCTGCTCTGTTGCAAGGACTGCTACTCTGCTGCCCTGCTACTCTGCTGCTCGCCTGCTCTACTGCTCTGGTACCTAAGTAAAAAAAGATTGGACCTGCATCTTGAACTTAGGACCTCCAAAGTGACTCCAAAGTCTAGTTAGCTGGCCTCCTGATCGAAATCTCAGGACAACAAAGGCTCAAATCACTTTGACCAAGCAGCTGGATGACACATCTCCATGCAACACATCCCAATGCAAGATCTCACACCTCTCCGCAACTAGGGTTTAAGGCACTTTGTTCAGCAGGCCTAACCTGGTTTCTGTGTCTGGCTCATGCTCCATCGCGGAAGGCCTGAACTTGTGACTTAGTCCCGGTTCACCTCACCCAGATAACCGCATTTGGCACTTTGTGCTTTTAGGCACTGTTTTCGCTTAAATCTTTAAAATTGCATATCTCCCGTTCTACTGGTTGGATTTTTGTCATTTTGATATTAAATCATTTCTGGCAGTCTACTCTATTTCCCTGTATTGGTTTGGTATTTTTCTACATTGTGTTTTCCCTTTCTTACTGTTTGAAGTGCTGCATAAATACTTTACACATTGCCTCTAAGCTAAGGCTGACTGCTTTTGTGCCAAGCTTCCAGAGGGCGACGCACAGGGTAATTTGGGGTTGCTTGTGACATCACTCTGACAGGGATTGTTTTTGCAGCCTGAGTAGGGTTTCATACCCTAACTCAACCAGTAACCCAATTTCCTACACCAGGTATGTTCAAGTATGTCAGTTTTCCAAATGCTTTGAGGACTCAGAGCACACATCCATACTGTAGATTAGTTATTTTTCCTAAAAAGCTTTTGTATTAATAAAGAATGTAGTACAAATGCAAATGTAAGAAGTGTTGACTAGGCTTGTAAGTCTCACTTTTTTTCAAAGAAGCAAAGGCATTCACATTTGCATAGCCTTCAAAACAACACTATTGCCGTTTTACATACGCCTTTACTAGAGGTTCATTTTGTAAGACAGGTGTCCCTACTGTAGTAGTCTGTCGGTATATAAATTGATGTATACACTTACAGCTCTGTTACAACACTACACCCAGAACGAAAATAATTTTTTGGGGTAGAAATCTTTTTATTAACTCTTTTGGGGATGAAGGGATATTCATCTGGCCCCATTCACAGGTTAAAGGCCAGCCCAGATGTCGCCTCTCTGAGTGCACTTTGTTCATCTCTGCTATGGCTGCAACTGGTCTGTGCGTACAGCCCGTTTCAATGTAGCCTGTGGTGCCATGCCTTTCCTTCGCACACAGCCGCAGTTTCCCTTGGTCCCAGCTCACAATTTCTGCATCAGAAGAAGGCTCTGGGCTCCCAGACAGCGGTCCATGTCCCTGCTCCCTTTAATAGCAGTGGGTGGACGCGGGGTACGTGAGATTCGACAGTGCCCACAGGAGCGAGAGTGGGAAGCATCATACCCCTTCCCCGTCTTGGCCATGCCCAGAGCAAATAGAATTTTACTGGGAAAGAAACCTCCACAACTTGGAAATTTAAAGAAACTCGTTAACTGGTATCATATTGTTTTCTGCAGGTTCACAATGGCATTGTGGTTATCAACCTCATCAATGCAGATTCATAATTTAGAGGCATATTATCAAGAACGGCTTTAAAATTATCGCTGCTTTAGCAGCAGGAAACTGCTGCTAAAGTGGCGATAATGGACTTGATAATATGCCCTTGAGAATTCCAATAGAAGCCCATGTTCTGGTGTGAACCTGGGCTTCTATGGGAATTCACAAGGGCATATTACCAAGCCCATTATTGCCACTTTAGTGGCAGTTTCCTGCTGCTAAAGCGGGGATAATTTTAACGCCGTTCTTGATAATATGGCCATTAGAGCCATAAAAGTATGTTGAAGGGAAAAACTGATGTGGTAGAGGTGAGTGTGGACATTATAATGTCTGAAGAGCTATGACCAAAGACTCTTTCTGTTCGTGTATATTGTCTATGTGTGCTACGTAAGGTAGGTTGTGTATTGGTGACCAGAGGTTCTATCATTTGTCCTGAGCCAACAGTCAACTAGGAGTGGATTGCCATAATTCTATATTATATAAATCAATATGTTTGCTAATAGCATCTGCAAATATATATGATTATCAGTTCTCTTCACTGTAAGCATCTCAAAGCAGAGTTGGTTTAGGCATGTTCAGCATCTGCCATCCTGGGACTTCACTTTTAATCAGAACATTGTCAGTCTGTGATACTATGATGCAACATGGAGCTGGTGTCCGAATGTTTCCTGTGGGTGATTTTGATTCCAAGCCCAGCAATATGCTTATCCCTACAGTCATGTCCAACACTAGAGAGAGCCACCTGATAAAGTTGGACAACAGGGAGAAGTGCTGAGGACGTACCAGAAACACACCCTTCACATACCTGGATCTGATTCAGTAAATATTAGCAACCACTCCATGGGACCATGAATAGAAGCTTACGCTCTTATGTGTGGCTCAGGGGTTAGAGGCAGCAGACCCGGAAGCTGAGATCGGTCCTGGACCAGGGTTCAATTCCCCACCTCGGCGGGTCTTGGGCTAAAAATTCCACGGACTCGATAATTCTCGCCCCGGTGCCTCCTCGACTCACGGGTTCACACTCTGCGACTCTGGGCAATAGCTTGCTTAATCTCCACAACGGCCCCTCGCGGCGGGATGCCTGACTTTCACCTTGTGGATACTCTTCTATCTCACAGGGGAATACCAGGAAGGGTTCCCTAAGCAAGCGCCGGGAAACCCACTGCGGGTAGCTGTGCGCTATATAAGCTCAACTACATTTACATTTACATTTATTTGCAATGCCTATAACACTGACAGACACTTTTAAAAAGAACGCCAATCTTCTGGAAAGTTCTTGTTGTATGTGGGACTCATATTTGTATTTATTTGAAGATGTGATGTGGTGTAGCTCAATATCTCATTGCATAGGTAGCTGAATCTTAGCAAGTAATACAAGTTAGATCTCCATTACAGAAAACACCTTTGAGCACACACAAATTGTCAGTCCACCGAAAATTAGTCCAATCTTGTATCTTTCTTAATTTCATTAATCTTCAAGCCTCTAGCCCACACCTGTTTCATCGTACCACCGTTATGTGCCGACTTCATAAGGGCTTCAAATATAATTTACTATATGTATCTGAAACAATCACAGTCAATAATAATGTATCATTCACAGATAAGATGATATAAAGAGCATTGGCAAAGCTAATAGGTCTGGATTTATAGTTCCATTCCATGTAAACACAAGTGTTCACAAATGATCTTTACATGTGCTGCATGTCCAAATCATGTTTGTCTCTTTAAATCCTGCCCTATTAACTTTGCTGGGCTTGGAGAAAACAAGCAAAAAAGGTTTGCTTTCTGTGTACAATGTACACAGGAGGGAAAGAATTGAATGTGAAATCTTAATGAATGAGTGTAATTTTCTGATGTGAAATAGTCCCTTATGTATTCCAGTGGACCTCCTGAAAGGCGGAATAAAACAGCAAATAGCCAATAGCAAGAGGTTAAAGACCAATACTCTTCTAGGCAGGGACAAAGTCCCCTCTTAAAATATCTTGAATAGTTGGTAACAGTACATCTGGAGACATCTGCACAATTAAACCAGGCCTAAAAGAGGCAGAAACAAGGAGAGAAGAGATTAGCTGCTCAAGAGTGTGACCCTCCAATGGCTTAAATTCAATCCGCCAAGGCAATGTTGTGCTCAGGTTGGCCTTTGGTACTTGGTAGCATGTGTTTGATTGGTGGAGGCCATAGTCGTAACAGATGTAAGCCATGGCCTGGGAATGTCGAAGAGGAGCCCAGCACATTCCAGCTGATCTGAAAGTGAGGAGCATTTTGGAGTGCCATGTACTCATTTGATTTAACATCAGTTACGAATAAAGGGGTCGATTACGATGGCGGACGGACCTGCGTCCGTCCGCTGCCCCCTAGGTGGAGGGACCGTCTGCAGGGGCAGCGGCGGTCCCTCTGTTGGATTTAGGATGTGACCGCGACCCTGGCGGTCACATCCTGTATACTTAACATTGCGGCGGGTGCTGCTTTAAGCAGCACCCGCCGCAAAGTTAAAAATGCATGTTTTCCTTTGACATGAACAACGTGGTGGGCACCGCGTGGTGCCTGCCACCTTGTGCATGCCAAAGCAGGGGGCTACCATAGGTACCCCCCATGTGCACCCCTTTACCCCCCAACACCCTGGGGGCCTGTAAGGGGTCCCCAGAAGCAAAGGTCCACATGCTTTTCCACGGCGGAAAAGCCGTCGCGGAAAAGCATGTTTCCGCACCCATCCTAATGTGGCTGGCGGTGTGTTGCAGACACCGCCACCATATTGCGGTACACACCCCGCGGATCAGCGGCGGACGGACCTGCTGTCCGCCGCTGATCCCACCGCCATCATAATCTGGCGGTGGGTGTTTTCTATGCCACGGCGGTGAATCCGCATCCTCTGGGCCGGCGGTGGCTTCCACCGGCCCGGAGGATGCGGATTCACCACCATCGTAATCGACCCCATAGTTTGGTAACAATATGTTGTGCTGGGGTTAAAGTTAGAGGCAACAAGAAGTGTGTAAATTAGAAAAAAGGAAACATTAGAGGGTGAAGAGTGGCTGAATATGCATTCTGGTTACCTAGGTTCTAATGTACACACTACCAATTGTCAACATAAACAATCTAGAAATCCAATATTTTTTGGCCGGGTCTGTGGGTCTTATCTCTCAGTCACACATTTACAGGGACAACACCATAGACATGCCTTGTATTATCAATATACTAGCACTCTTAGTCCCAAAACTTGTCGATGAATAAAAAGGCAGAAGATCTTGCCTACAGATCGAGGCGAGCCTTTGGAATGTCATGCGTACATTATCCCATTGATGACCTTAAATTACAAGACTACTGTGTTGTTGAAACTTTATTTCTTGAGACCGAAAGTCAGTGATGGGCTTTTTGCATTTCCACTCAATCCTTTTTAACAATGATTCACAAAAACACAGAACTCTGCATCTGGAGCTTAACAGTCTTGCATGGGTGTAGATTTTCCAGATTAAGGAATTCTCAAAAGTTTCCCAGAGTATGGCTGGAAACCTGTGATGGTGACAAATTTCTAAATCTTTTGTAAATTCTGATGTAGTAACTCACTGAAGGATTTCCACATACGTAATTGCACATAGTATACACTTTAACAAGGGCAAATGCCTTTCCGTAAGCACAATTGTAATTTTTTCATTTTTTATTTCTTTTCCCCAGTTACTTTTTTGTGTGAAACTTCTTCCACTGTTCCCAACAATTTCGGGGGTGTCCCACTCCCAGCGCAAATATAGATTTATTCCTCTCCTTTATGGAAGTACATATTTCGAAGAATTTCTGCATTTGAAAGGGTCAATAAAAGTTTGTGAATTGACACAAACTATAGCGTCTATGGGTATTTCAAAACTTTCCATGGCATAGGAGCCTTGGGACGCATCTCCTGTCAATAATAATCATGTTACTGTTGTAGTGTGTCCTTGTTACTGCACTGGGGGATTGTGTTTTGAAGGTAATTTTGCAGGGAGGAAACATGGAACCAAGTTCGACTAATATTATTATGCATTAGCAATCAGTTCCCATGTGATGTGAAATGTTTGTGCTGGGTGAGTAATAGCTGGATTCAGCAAGAACATTTGGAAATATTTAAATTGATAAGTTGGCATCTCCAATTAGTCTGCATTACTCTTGTGCTCACATAAACACAGATGAATCAGCGTGTTCTAATCTTTTTAATTGTTACACAGTTTTATGTGTTTTGACAAGATCGCTCACATTGAACTTGCAGAGAACTAGATAATTATTCATCTTTTGAACTATGATGTGCATTAATTATGTACTTGTGATCAAAAGAGCCTTCTTGGCAGCATCGTGTAGACTAAATCATAAAATATGTGGTGCTTTTTAACCACGCTGGATGTGAAGGAGAAGCAACCCTGTATATTTGAGAGTGGCGAAACCAGTGCAGGACAGGAGACAAGTGCAGACAAGAAAAACCATTGGTGATTGGATCCAGGCAGAAAGATCTGCCTATCTGGGAATTCACTTACTAACGTAACTCGCCCCCACCCAAAACAAACATGAATACATGTTATTATTATTAAAAATCTTTACACTATTTTGCACCGTTTGAAATTGATGTAGTCAAATATATTTCACGAATCAATTTAGCATATACTTATTTCTCATTAATAGTTTATGGTAATTCCCTCCTAGACAATTCTGTGTCTAGGTGTTAACATATGAGCAGCATTTGCAATTCTTTTTTTCAAGAATTTGAGTCTTAGGGCAAGATTACAATTTTGGCGGTTTTACCACCGTCTCACCAGCGGGACTGACAATTCCGCCGCTCTGAAGGCATTCTTGCCCACGTATTATGATGTTGAGGCTGGCAACATCTGGCAGCACTCCCCGTCCGCGTGTTGGCGGTGTACTGCTGAGTAGATTGCTATTTTCCCGATAAGCTGACAGTCTCTCTGCAGCGGTGTCCCTGCCATGGTGAGGCGCCAGTGCAGGACGCGGTCAGCAATTCACAATATATAGTTCCATATGTGTCAATGCAGGTGTATGACATGTACACATGTGCATGATACAAGTGGAAAAAATATTTGATACTAGCTCTTTTCCATTGCTGGAGTCCGGACAATTGTGCTCACTCCAGTCAATCAGAATAAAGGGAGAAAAGAACTTACCTGTATTTCAGAGGCGGGGGGGGGGGGTCGTTTTCTGCGGCAAAGGGAGGACGTGGACAAAGGATCCCATCTCAAAGACTAAAGAAAAACAAAAGGAAATTGGTGAGTTTGAACTCCATTTCTTTCGTTTCCGCTGAATTGAAGCTGGCGTTCTCCTCGCCAAAGTAGGTTCAATGGAAAGCACTTCGTAATTCGAGCAGTGAAATCTGTCTGTACCTCCCTTTGGCAGCTGCTTTCCCCAGGCCGCTATTGAGGCAGTCAGCGAATGACTAGCTATGGTGTTGGAGCGCCAGTTGTCTTTCATTTTGCAAACCACCATCATCATAATACGCAGGTATACAGCTAACTAGGCAGCGGGGTTCCCGACGGTGGTTGCCTTACCACAAAACTCGTAATCAGGCTTTCGCTGTTTTTGCCTGAAATGTCCTCGTAGGGTATTGATTATCCATAGCCCATGTGTAGTTTTTAAATGATTTGGCATGTAAATACTAGAAGTTCTTTGCTTGATGATCATACATGCATTACTTCAAACATATTAACTTTTGATTTTTCACCAGAAGTTGAAAAAACAGAGCTCATCAAGTATATCAAGTAAATTTGAGCTAGCCACCTATGTTATCCCTCTCATGAAGGTTCCAAAGTTTTACTAGTAATATACTTTTTAAAGTTAAGTTCCTAGAGATCTGCCCTCTGTACTTCTCTCACGTTCACATTAGTCATTACTAATGGGTATGCCCTGGTCACTATTCACCATCCAGCTAGGCCTAAAAACGTACCACACAAACAGAGACTGTAATGCCCTGAGTGTAGTTTTCATGTTGCACAGCGTTTGGACATGCGCTGTACTTAGCACATGCAGTGAATAGCCGAACTGCCTGTATGATGTGCCGTACATGATTTATTAAAAAAAAAAAAAAATTAAGCTCTTGCATGGAAAAACACGCAATATACAGGGTAAGTACAGTGCCATAAAACAGTTCAGACGTTGCATGTACAATGTCCCAAAGGAGTGGTGCCAAACATATGATTGTGGTGACATCTATGGGGAAAATATGTTCAGTCTTCAGCTTAACTGCAACAATAGACATGATTAACAGTAGAAACAAGTAGGACACTAACAGTTCCAAAGCAAATATCTGTATCCCCCATGTGGGAGGTGTATGCATAATGTGGGTATCAACAGCCAGATTCATCAACCCAAATTGCGATCGCAATAGCTGCGAAATAGCTATTGCGATCACAATTCCAGTAATCGCAATTCATGAAACAAAACATTACCAAATTGCGAATTCGCAAAACATAATTTGCGACTTCGCAAAGAAAATCGCAGAATCAAGGTGGAACCCCCTTTGCGAATCGGAAATAGCGGGTTCCCAATGAATCTGCGATTTTCTTTGCGAAATCGCAAATTATTCGCAAACCCAATGCATGAAAAATCACAAATTGCGAAAAACACAAAAATTGCTTTTTGCGAGGCGCAAATTAAGGAGAAGCCAAACCAGGTGGTAACCATGAACTTAAAAAAAAATACAAGAAAAAAATCCTAACTAGCCACAGGTGCGGGGCTGTTCAAACACACTTAAGGAGACACAGTAGGAGCATGAGGACATTCACAATGCCAGGACTCTACATGGTGGTAAGGCGGCGAAGGCTCCAGGCTGCAGCAAGGAACAGACGCAGGATCCAGGAGCGAATTTTCCGCCAGCGGATCACACTACCGGCTGAATGGGGCAATGATTACAAACCTCATCCGGGACCTTGACCCCCTGATGCAGCACCCAACGAGGAGGACCAATGCCGTGCCCACCCATGTCCAGGTCTTGTGCAGCCTGCACCTCCTGGCCTCCGGAAGCTTCCAGGGGATAGTTGCCGTTGCAGGGGGGATCTCCCAGAGCACCATGTCCCGCTGCCTAAGGAGTTTCCTGGAGGCCATGCTGACCCGGCTACACCATTACATCAAATTTCCAACCACCCAACAGGACTTGAATCAAACCAAGCTACAATTTTACAACATAGCGCAATTCCCCCATGTAATTGGATGCATTGACTGTACCCACATCCACATCTGCCCACCCGCAGAGACTGAATACATGTACCGGAACCGCAAGTCCTACCACTCACTGAACATCCAGATGGTGTGCGACGCTAAGACAATCATCACCGACAGAGTGGCACAATACCCAGGGAGCACGCATAACTCCTTCATATTCCGGCACAGCGGCATGCACACACGACTGTCCAGGGGAGACTATGGCGAAGGACACCTTCTAGGTAAGTACACATGCCAACAAACAGTACATCGAGACCATGTAGCTGCTCATGACAGGCACTCACCCTCTGCTCCTTTCATTCAGGTAACAGCGCATATGGCCTCCAAGAGTACCTCCTCACCCCATACCTCAACCCTGCCACACCACAGCAACGGTGTTACAATGCAGCACACATTCGCACTCGAAATTGCATTGAGTGGACATTTGGGCTATTAAAGAGCCGATTCCGCATTCTACACAAGACTGAGGTCTGCTGCCGCATCGTGGCCGTGTGTGCAATACTCCACAACATTGCTACCAAGCGGAGGATACCTGTGGATATCTCTGGCAGTGAGTCGGAAGGGGACAATCGCCAACCTGCACATGTGCATCATGCACGTGGGGAGAATCCTGCTGAAGGACATAGGCGCAGCAACCAAATCACAATTAACTGTTTCTAGTGCACCCATTCCCCTCACACAACACTGCACTCATGCATGACAAATGTAATAATGACATGAGTCAGACTAACGTGTGATCATAAATTCTTATTGTTCATTCAAAATAATATGTACTTAATTTTCCTTGATATGACATGCAAACTGTGTTCCGTCATACAGCCCCATGAAGGGGTAGAGGGCTTGCTTGTGCAATCAGCATGGCCCTGCAGGCAGAGTTCAAGGTGTCACTGGCGCCTCCGGCCGGACGCACCCAGTCGCCTCTCCGTGTCCTCCACAACACTGTTGGCGCGTGATGCTGCAGTGGGCCTGCTGCTGCGGCGACGTTCCGTTACCTGCAGCAAGGACATGCTGCTGTGACTGGAAGTGCCCTCGCTGGCATCATCCCGCCCACCTGCTTGATCATGGCCAGTCGCCTGCAGACTCTGCACAGCTGTTGTCACCTGTTCAAGGGCCCTGGCGACGTCCTGGCAACATTGGACCATCTGCACCTGCATCGCAAGGGAGCGGCGCAAAAGTTGGGAGGTGGCATTTCCAATGATGTGATTGGACCTGGTGTAGGCTGACAGGCGGGTGAGCAGCTGGCGGTGGCGGCGGCGGGTGATATCCTGCTGGGATACCAGGATCTGGCTGTTCTCACGAACAGCTGCGGTCATGCCCTGCATGCATTCTGTGAGCTGGGCCACATTTTGCGCCGTCTTTTTCAGCTGCAGGTGGATGGTTGCCAAGTGACGTGCCTGCTTCTGGTGTACTGCGAGCATGCAGCGTTCTATGGCCAGGCCAGGATCCCGTACATGTACCCCCCTGCCAGTACGTGTTGAGGCGTCACGCTGCTGGCGCGTCAGTCCGCTGGACTGGGTTCGCACTGGGGCTGTGCGCCTTGTCTGCCTCCTGGCTGCCGGTGGTGTGGCCTGTACCACTGCCATGGGTGTCACTTGGGGTGGTTGCTGGGCACCTGTGGCTGCAGGGGTGGCCCTGTCCACATGGGGAGGTGGTGGTACTGCTGCTGGTGGCTGAGATGGTCAGGGTTGTGGTGCAGGATGGCCCTCACCCTCAGTGTCCTCAGGGTTCTCCTCTATGTGTAGGCCCTCACTGTCGGAGCTGGGTTGTTTAGACGCACCTGTGATGTAAATGGGTGCATGATTAATGATATGTATCTTGCACATGAGATGTTGCTACATGCATAGGGGCTTGCATTCCCTGACTGGCTTTAGGAATTACTTTCAATTGACAGGTCTGGCTGTGTGGGGCTATCCGGGAATTTTGGTCACACTACAAGTCCCACAATGCAATAGGGAATTTCAGGTGTGCATGGCCTGCATTACTGGGGTTATCAAATAGCTAGCTCTGGAGTCATGGGCATTGTTAGGGGACGGGGTCGCAGTCGCATGGCACTTACCTTGGGATTGTTGGGTAGGTCGGGAGGAGTCCAGCTGTGTAACCCCTACGCAGGATGCAGGATTTACGGTGTCCTCCACAAGGTCTTCCAGTGGAGTGTTGGGTGCAACAGTGGGCTCTCCTCCTCCGGTGGCAAGTCGCCCCCCCCAGCCCTCTGAGGTCGTACCACCTCTTTTTTAATTTGTCGATGGAGCGCTGGGTCACCCCGACTGAGTTGACCTTTGCGCGGATGCGCAGCCCGATGCGGCGCTTGTCCCCCTCAGGCACCCTCCGGGAGTCCTTTCCAAAAAGGCAAGCATGGTCCTTAGAGACTCCCTCAATGAGGTACTCCAGTTCCTGCTCAGAGAATTTTATTTTCCTCTTTCTTCCTGGGGCACTGCTCCCTGCTGCTTCCTGGGACATTGTCAGTTGTTCTTTGTGTCCTGGTGTGGGCTGCAGGTAGTCTGTAGTGGAGCTCTGGCGAGTGCTGCTTCCACTTTCAGGCTCAGTGATCGGAATGAGGGAAGGAACAGCCTACTTCCTAGTTGTGATGTCATCATTGGGCTCGAAATGCGACTTCCCATTTTTGAGATCTCGCAATTAGCGAGTTCGCAATTTGCGATTTCGGTAATTGCGAGTTCGCAATTTATACATGGTCAACGGCCGATTCTGCGATTTTTCTACGATTTAGCGGTAATCGCTATCGGCAATTGCGGCCAATTGCGATTTGCTTTTTGTACTCGCTTTTCTTGATGCATCCCATTCTGCGAATTCTAAATTGCGAATGGATATTTTTCGCAATTTAAAATTCGCAGAATATGGGATTGATGCATCTGGGGTATGCTCCCCAATTCCACCACAGCCCACATCAAGCGTATGAACAACGTTCCAGCAGCGCTCCAGTCACACACAGCAGGGGCAGCGGGGCTCGAGGGGGGGCAGTGCTGTTCCTGATAGGGTACGGCCTACAACTGTGCCCAGTATATTAATCATAGGTACAGTACTCAGATATCATAGCTATTGTACCTGTACACTGCTTTCAAGTCATGCTGAGGATATGCCATGTATATAATGCGTATACCCAGTTTAGCCTCATAAGCACAGGTGAAGCCCTAAATATTCAGTATAGTGTTAGATTGTTGATATAGTCTCCCCATGTGCTGCTGTACCCGAATTCCGGCCAATAATATAAAAAAAACATTATATTGTTGGGATTAGCTCACATACAAAGTACACAATAATGTTTTCTGAGTACAAGCTCAAGTGCAATGGGAGAGTTCCATGAACCCAGTGTTGTCCCATCCTACACAAGTATAGCCCTATGTGCTCATCCTCATATGCACATTACAGAGTCATAATGTACAGAGATAGACTCATAGGTCCTCCGAATTGCCTCATATACTTGTGCAACCCCCTGTCAAATTGGTATTGACTGAATAGGCATTGACTTATATGCTGAGTGTTTTCTTTCTGCAGGAAAGGGCTCAATTGAATGAATGGGACTAAACCTCAGGTACAGGACTTTAATCAACATAATCACATATATTCGCCCAAATCAAATAACAATGAGCAAGTGAGGCTACACCTGCTACTGTATGACTAACTTGATCATATGTGTCTATACCTGCACATATGGTGCATCTGATGATGCAGGGATAGTATCCTGGAGCATATGGGGAGCCTATTTTAGAGTTTGCTGGACAGGGTACTCCACCACAAATGTGAGGGATTACCCTTTCCACCAAACGTGTGGTTCCCCCACTCTGTACAGTTTGGAGGAAAGCCATGTATTCGTCAGCAGTCTCTACTGCTCCGACAGCAGAAACCTTTGATCAGCAACCCAAAATATTGGACTGTCTGACAAAATACTTCCAACTGTCCTCACTATTTACGGTAGATTTCTTTCCTGCTTGGGACCTCCGAGAAAGTCTGGTGGGCCTGAACAGGAAATAATAAAAATGACCACTAAACAATGGGGAAAAAACGGCAAGCATTGCAGAAACTCTTTTTTATTTTTCAGATGCAAACTCCTGCTTTGGGGATACTTTTTGAAAAACAAATAATGCCATAGTACCTGTTTATCTGTAGGCATAGAAATCTCTGTTTACCTGCTGATATCTCTAAAAAAGTGGGCTGTAGTCCACCAGGACAGAGAAGTACATCTCTCTGCTGCCCTGGTGGAATGGAGTAGAATCTGTCAATCTCAAAATGAGGACAACTGTCTGTCCATACAACTGTACAGAATAATAAGGGTGATACCTGAGCATATGATTTTATAACAGTGCATTTTGCAGATGCACTGGACTTAAATGCTCTACCCATTGCATGCTTCTGTCGGCCAACGGCTGTCGCACGCACTACCTTCCTAGTGTTGCGCACGTCCGTTGGCTGCTGCGGCCCCGCCTACTCTGGAATTGCTGCCGCGGTTACGCGGTAAGGGCCACATTCATCAAAATTTTAAATAGCGATTACCTAATTGCGATTTTCTCTGAATCACAATTATTTATTTGCTAGTCCTAATGTATGAAACTACATGAGTTTCCTTTAGCAACACGACCTACCTCATAAATATTAATGAGGTAGGTCGCAATTTTCTACCCATTGAGAATCACTAAAATCCCAGGGATGGTGGCCTGCTGGAGTCAGCAGACCACTATGTCAGTGATTGGATTTAAATAATGCAATTATTATTATTTTTTAAATGCGGCCTGTTTTCCTTAAAGGAAGAAAGAAAAGTATTTCTCTTCGTTTTGCCTCCTTACGCTTCCCCTGGGGAGGCATAGGATTCTGATGCATTTCCAGGTGTACAAAATGTTGTAAATCTGGAAATGCGTCATGTTCCATGGATGTTGCATGGGAACACCCACAACAAGCCCAAAGGAACACCCTTTCATGCAGAGTTATGCATTAAAGGGAAACATATTTACAAGGTCATGAAAAGTCATGCAGGGTGACTTTACATGGCCTTGTAAATATGGGGAAGCCCATTGTTGTGCTGTTGGTGATGCACCGGTGGCACAATGGGTTTGTAAATAAGCCCTATTCTTAGACATTATAAGTGCATAGTGAAGCCATACTGAGTACATGGGCTGTGAGCTTGTCAGTTTCAGTTTCATACGTCTTTATTTTGATTTTTTACATCATAAAAGACAATCTACATAAAAAGACCAGATCATACATACATATAATTCAAAAAACACCATATTTCTTCCAAAACAATTAATCATTTTAAGAAAAAGATTACAGCAATTATAAAGACGCAGTATAAGAAGATACCCATGATTAAAATTGATAATCAAGATACATGAAGGTGTCTAGCTCTGATAACCCAAGCCCACCCTAGTTACTTTGCGACACCTATAACCACAATCTCTGAGGTATTTGTTCTTAGAGCCCACAATGCCTCTGCACTCCCTCCAATATTCATCTGATGACAAATGGGCCTAATCCATTTATTCCTTGGGGCTGAATAGGCAGGACAAACAAAGAAGAAATGACCCACACTCTCCTTTTGATCATTACACCAGGGGCAGTACTCAGTTGAATGGCCATGCCATTTCTTGGAAAAGGACCTTACTGGCAAAGACCCAACTCTAAACTGGTGTTATAATTTTTTGTCCAGGCTCCTGGAAAATAACACCCCAATAGTTCTCCAGTAGGGGATCCAATTTGTGCACCAAGAATCTACCCGTTAGGGTGGCAGCATCTGACAGGACAACAGATTGGTATCTAACAGATGCCCAATAGAGCATTTTAAATTCTTGTTTAAGGGGGAAAGCAGTAGACCCCGGGTTAGCCCACAATTGGCTAAGTCCCATACGTTCCAAAATTAATTTCACCTCCCGGAGTCATGGAATATTACCAGAACCCACGATTGATCTCACTTCCGCGAGTTCATTAACAAAGAGGCTTAGATCCGGCGACGTCCAAATCCTTCTCCACAATGCTACCAGGCGGTACCGTGCCATCTCATTTATCGGCTTACAACCCATATCCAACAAAAGTGGTTTAATTGGTGTGGATTGGGGTAATCCTACCAGTTTGCGCAGGAATTTGTTTTGGACTCTTACCAAGGGAGTTAGGTCCATAAAACCCCACAGAACTAATTTTTGCTTCATAAATTTTTAGTGCAGGTGATACCCTTTTGGTTAAAGACATTCTTTGCTCCTGGATTAGGCATCCCGTGAGGCGTACAAATCTTAAGTGGAGAACATCAACCTGAGGCTTCCAGCGTAGGCGATAGTCAAGGGTCACTCCAAGGTAGGTCATGACATCCACCTGTTCAAGGCCGACTCCATTCATGCTAATGTGGCTTAATATGGGGCGATTTTTAGTTAAAACCATGAATTTTGTCTTGCTTACATTTATTTGCAGGTCATTTAATTTACAAAAATCCTCAAATCTGTTAATCGCCCTTTAAAGACCACTACGTGTCTTGGAGAGGATTAATGTATCATCTGCAAAGATGAGCAATGGGAACTTAGTCCCGCCCAATGTGGGTGCATCAGTGGGGGTGTCAGCAAAAAACTTCACCACCTGGTTAATAAATAATAGGAAAAGGGTAGGTGCCAAAACGCACCCCTGGCGGACACCACTCGTTACGGGAAAGCTGTCCGTCACCTGCCCCTGTCTCCCTCACCTCACCTTAGCAAAATTGCCCTCATGCAATCTTACCATGAGTTCGAGGAGTTCGGGTGGCAGTCCTAGCTTACCCAGGACAGCCCACAATTTTGCCCTAGGCACAAGGTCGAAGGCGGACTTAAGGTCCACAAAAGCAGCGTAGATGGACCCTCCGCCCACAGTTCCACCTTCCAGTATATCAGGGTGAATCTGAAGACCTGGTTGATGGTGCTGGTGCCTGATCTAAAGCCAGCCTGCAGCGGTGAGAGAATGCTCTCCATCTCCATCCACCCTTGGACTTTGGCAAGGACCATCCAAGCGACAATTTTCTGTAGGGAATCTATGAGACTAATAGGGCGATAATTTCCGGGGACCGATCAATCCCCCTTTTTAAAGATAGGATGGATTTCCGCACCTTTCCAAGACTCTGGGATCCTTGCCCCCTTGGCAATAGCATTAGCAATCTATGTAATATAAGGAACCCAGAGTTGGGGATCAGTTTTGAATAAGTCTGCCGGGATACAGTCCATCCCAGGAGCTTTCCCTGCTTGAACCAAGCGGAGAGCAGACTCAGTGTCATGATTCGTAAACACCAAAGAATGACGGGGAAAAGGAGGCAGTAGTGCCCAGGTCACCGGGGCATCGAGGAGTTCATACTCTGGGTCTTTAACCTGGGACAAAAAAAAGTCCACCCATGCTTCCGCAGAGACATAATTTACTGGGGTCTGCGAGTCAGGGTTTCTGCCCCATTTCACAACTTCCCAGAACTTAATCTGGTTAGAGGATAGGCAGGCCTCATAGAGGTCAGACCAATAACACTCGTCCCACTCTCTCCTTGCCTCCCACTGAACCTTCTTGTACTTTTGCCATGCCAGTTCAAATCAAATCAAAAGTAACTTTATTCGGTTGAATTTACAACCATAAAAGTACAGGTGAAAATCATACAGTACATATACAATTATTTGCAACATTTTGTTTTTCATATAAAAATTAGTTGCTATGTGCAGTAGTGCATCAGTTTAAGCATGTAATCAGTTTGCTCTGTATTGATACCTAAAATAACAGCAGTATAAGAATAGATATTTACTGCGCAGGGGCCGCAAGTTGAGAACGGATTTTTATACAAGCTTTTAAATAATAAGCAACTGTTTTTGCAACAAAAGGAGAATCTAGACATTGTAATGCCAGAAGGGCAGGTCTGCATCTTCTCAGTCTTAATAATCTAAGCAGAGGAACCAACCAACGTTTACGAGGATTTTCATAAAAGGTACAAAATAAAGTTACATGTAATGTTGACTGGGGAGTACAATCGTCACAGGGACATTTGATCATTTCACGTGACCAGTCAGAGGGCATAGGAAATGAAACAAGACGATAAAAGGAATTAAATCTAAATCGGGTTAAAACATATCTATCATAATTGGACAGATAAAAGGACAGATAAGGTTGCAGGCCATATGAGGATTGAATCATCGTTAGATGGATAGTTGACTGCTTGCCGATTTCAGAGCACAGACGTAAGTCACTTAGGTGCGAAACACATAAGTTCTTTAGAGACCTTCTTGATATGGTAGTGAGTGACGTAGGGTTTATGAAAAACTCTACGCAGTTCAAGTCATTCAAAAATTTGAAAACGTACCATAGCCAAGGAATCTTCTTCCAATGGGTCAGAGTCAGACAGTCTGTTATTAGCGACCGGGTTAGGAGACATTGCTCCTTGGTCCATATACGGTGCCAAAGAAGAATCGGTTGGTACCTTATGATGTCAGATAGGTAGTCCCAACCGAGCTCTATATGGCTACCGTAGTTGGAGGCACTTCTGGGGAGAGCTAATATGTACTTCAAAAAATCATTTTCAACTACTTGGAGCTCCTGGACAGGGACATAGCCCCATACACCTGCTCCGTAGATAGCCACACTCGTGCACTTAGCTTGATAAATTTGCAATATTACTGCAGGAGCGGGCTTGCCCAGCCTCCTTGAGAATGAGGTCAGTGCTGATGTTGTGCGCTGGAGCTGCAATTTCCTGCTAGATATAGCAGGTTTCCATGACAGTTGGTAGTCAATGAGGATTCCTAAATACGGATAGTTCCTAGCACTATCTAACCTAGTATTCTCAATGTAAATAGGTTTACATTTCTGGGCTTTTTTGCCAACATACATGACAAAAGTCTTGGATTTGTTGACTTTAAGACCAAGAGAGAGCATGTATTGGCAATACTTATCAAGTTGCAACTGGAGCTGATTAGGTGTCCTTGCTAAAATTACCGAGTCATCGGCATAAAGCAATGCTGGAATCGGGCGGTCTTTTATGCAGGGGAGGTCCTTATTCCCTATCAGCATCGCTTGCTCCAAACCATTAGTATAGATGTTAAATAGGAATGGAGCAAGGACGCACCCCTGTCTTACTCCTTTTGTAATTCGAAATGAATCCGTTAGCTCTCCATTGATGCCATACCTCACACAGGCTTTGGCATCCGAGTAAAGCTCTCGGAGAAACTTCAGGATTGGGGGGTCTACACCCAATTTATTTAAGATCTCCCATAGCTTGGAGTGGATTACGCAATCGAATGCGGAACTTAAATCCACATAAACCAGGTAGAGATTACCACCTTTAGCCCAAGCGTATTTCCCCATAAGTAAGGTGAGGTTAAGAGCCTGTTCCACCGTACCCAAACCCTCTTGGAACCCAAACTGGAGGTCTGTAATGATCTTGTTCTCTTTTGCCCAATCCTGGAGGCGTTCCAGGAGGAGTCTACCAGCAACCTTACCCAGCGAGTCCAAGAGGGAAATTGGTCGGTAGCAAGCTGGATTGTCTCGGTCTCCCTTTTTAAAAATGGGGAGAAGCACAGAGGTGGACCAAGAATCAATTAAACCGACCTGAGAGACTGCGGACATGACTTGGGTGACTATTGGGGACCATAATTCAAGGTTATTCACAAAAATGTCTAATGGAACCCCGTCAGGTCCAGGGGCTTTCCCAGTCTTAGAAGACGTTAGTGCTGTATTCACGTCTCCAAGATCAAAGTAAATGTCAATTGGGTAGATGTTATCACTGTTGGTACTGGCCTCCCCAGATGTAATATCGTCGGTAAATGGGGTTGAGTCCCCAAATATCTGAGAGAAATGGGTCACCCATTTTTCAGCGGGAACTGCCACATCTAAATGGGAAGCAGCGGCGTCATCTGCCAAAAATGGAGATTTGACTGTTCGCCAAAATAGCGTACTGTCCTTTGATTTTATACTCTCATGGAGTTGGGCCCAAAGGTTGTTTTTTATTTCCCGTTTACGGGCTTTTAGGGTCAATTTATATTGATTTCTTAAAAGTGAGATTAGGGCTCCATCCCTGTCTTGACTATGAAGGGCTCGTTTGAGTGCACTGTGGGCCCTACGACAATCACGGTCAAACCACCCTCGACATTCTTTCTCTTCCTTCTTGTTATGGTGGCGGGTAAGCTCCTGCCGCATAGCCTCTAAGATCTCGGCAAAACTAGACAAGATCAACTGAGGAGATGAGGTTTCGTCTAGACAGATGTAAATTTGTGAGAGGGATTGTTGAATAACCCTTTCGGTGACCTCTTTGGGGTTGATCTTAGACCACTTTACTGTATACCCGTTAGTTCTGCCCATCTCCAGGGATTGCTGTGTTAAGGTACTAGACTTAGTGCGAGATAGGGGAACAGAAGTAAGAGTGATAGTAATGCTGTTGGGAAAATGGTCGCTAGAGGGGTCTGTGCCAGTAGAAAAATTTTTCAGTCTGGTTCCTAAGATCTGAGAACACAGAATAAAGTCGATTGTGGACAACAGTCCTCTACCATGGAATGTTGGCTTAAAATCGACAACCGGTGTCACCAGTTCATTCGCAAATTCAAGTTCCAGTGAGAATAAACAGGCATTAAAAGCTGACCCTAGGCTAGAATGGATGAAGTGGGTAATGGGGCAGTCATACTCATCTTCAAGGCCGCATAAACCTTTGTTGGAGTTACTACATAAATAAACATTGAAATCCCCACCCCATACAAAATAACATTGTGACTGTGCATTTTTAACTTTCTGGTCATGTAAAAATGAAGTGATTTCCATCAATGACTTTACACAGTCAACATGTGGGACATTATTATACATGTTTATAACATAATAAACAGAGCTTTTAACAGTAAACTTGAGAATTTGGAAAATTGCAGACACCTGGGATATTTCAGTCATAATAAATGGAATTCGGTTGGATACGTAGGTAGCCAGACCACCCTTATGTCTTCCTTGAACCGATGGAATAGCGGACATATGAAAGGTTTTGAAACCCTGGATATGAATCGGCTCAATGGCCCAGGTTTCCTGGAAGCAGACTATGTCGTGTCTGTTAACCAGGTCGATCCAAGGCTGAAGATGTGTTTTAGATCTAAGGCCCGCTACGTTCCAATACATGATTGTGAGATCCCTGGTTGGGGGTAAGAGGGGATTTGGGGTCGACAAGGTGTCAAGGGGTATTAGATCACTGATACAAGGGGAAGGGATAAGGGAAGGGGCAGTGTTATTAGATAGACAGGGCGGTAGAGGTAAACTGTTTTGTTGCCTTATATGTGGCTCCTCAGGGGTTATAAGAGGAGCAGGGCTAAGAACACAAACCTGTGAAGATGGCAGATGCAAAAAGATCTTTGGCGGAAAAGAAAGAAGCTCAATGCCAGCACCGGGCGGGGAAAAATAGTTGGGCGTTACCACCCGGTTTTTTCTGGTAGAGTAAGTAGTAATTATCTGAGTTCCAATAGTGTCTTGTTAAATATCAAGGGTTACTCTAGATTTGATAGCTTTTATGAGCCCGCTATGCGCCTCCCTGCATTTTTTGTTATACCAGTTCTTGCTAGTGCCAATTACTTTCTCTTTCCCATGCATTGGAGGTAAGGTAAGGAGGGCCTTCAGCTTGTTGAAACACTACTCATGTAGGTCACTGATCTGGTGGACTGCTTCCATATTTGAAGATAGATCATGTATGGCACTCAAGGTAGATGAAACTTCCAAAGATATGCCATCTAACAAGGAGGGACCCTGCACCACCTGACCCTCCTTCTATCATTGGTTAAAACAGCCTCTGCAGTAATGCACGTAGCTACAGGAGACCTGCCAGAGCCACCAGAAAGCTTCAAACTTAAAAACAACGGGTTATGGTCGCCCTCAAGATGAGCCACGACTACCATGTCTCCCAGGAGAGACCAATATTCCATTTTAACCAAAATGTAGTCAATTCTGCTTTTACTAACCCCATTGTCAAAAGTAGGATGACCAGCTTTATCAGAAATCGTTCGACCATTGGCCGCTCTCAAACCCCACTCTAAGCACAGCCCTAACCAGTGCAAGGCAGCCTCTGTACCCTTTTTAATATAGTTCAGTGTCAAAGTCGGGATATTCCACACAACATCTTCCTCAGACCATAAGTCCTCGCCCTCACTCACCAGGGGTTCAAAAGTGCAGTTTAGATCCCCCGCTATAAGTATTAGATCATCTCTCCCAATCAATTCAAGGTAGGAGTCCAACTCATCTATAATAGCCGGGCATCGCCCGCCGGGAAGGCCTCGAGCATATATATTGATAACAATAATATCCTGGTGATTTTCCCTACATAACTTAATCCCCAAAATATCAGGATTATTCACTAAAATTTCTACCGGTCTGTAACAGATGGACTGCCTAACCCAAATTACTAGGCCCCCTGACGCTCTACCCTTGGTACCCTGGATTGCTGGTTTACAGAAATTAGGAAAGCCTGCCCGAAAGATTGGTTCTGGAGCCCAGCTCTCTTGAAATAATAAAATATCAAAAGTATCTACGAAATCTGCCCAGTCATCTGAGCCTATTCGCCCCTTTAGCCCTGCAATGTTCCATGAAGCTATTTTGAGTACCATATCCTGAATGGAAGGAGCATCTTGATTCAAAACGCTCAACTCTCGGCCTAAGTCCCCACCCTCAATAGGCTGAAAACCAACCAGGGAGTTACCATCTATAACGCTCCCAGCAACCTCGTCCATCTTCTGAAGCCCCCCTCCTGACTGGCTAAACAAGCCATACTGTATAATCCAACTACCCCATTTACAAAGTTGCCAGAGTGACTCTCTCCGCTAAATACAGGGCGGAGTCAGTCAATGCCCTTCAGACCAGAGAGTGGTTCAAAGCGGTTAAATAATTGGGGAATGAAAGGAGTGTATGTGGTCCTGCCTGCTGGGAATCTCACATAAGTTCTTCTAGACATTAGGGGGTTGGCAAAGGGCACATTATTTCTTTTGGGATAAAAATAACTGAGACCCAATGACTGCACATCACCCATCCTCCCAAATCTAGCTTCCCTACGTATGAAGTCCACCACCCAAGGATCCCTGAAATTTACTATGATACAATCCCCATCCAGGTCCTTCGGGCTGTGTCCCACCCAGTTTACTCTTCTGACACTCAATATCTCCGTGGCAGAAGAGGGTGGAAGGGGTCTATTTTTGTTTAACCAGAAAACAACTTTATTTCTAAGATCCCCATAGGATTCTGGTATGTCTTCCCTAATGGTTGAGACACCTGTTAGGACAATCGTGTAAGGAGTAGCCTCAGGAGGTAAGTCGGTGCAAGGGGGGCCCTGTTTATTAACCTTCTGAGCTAAGGCGATGGAGTTTTTGTCTTGACTCCCCGATGCTCTAGTGCTTGGCTTAGTCAGAGGGGTCGATTTGAAACTACCCTTCACAGGGTTCAGACAGTGACAGACTTGATGTTAAGTATTGTGTCATCTTTCATGCTCCCACCCCTAGAGGTTACCCCTACAGGATTATTTATAACAGGCCGAGTATTAGTTTGTTTGGCAGAAGCCTGAAGTGGCTGCTTAGTTGTGACAACAGCTCCCGGGGGTTTTAGTATGCTAGATGGAATAGAGGGTGTGACTTGAGCATTTACTAGCTTATTTAATATGCCAGTATTAGCGTTAATAAGATTCTCCAGTAAATCCAGTTTCGAGTTCATAAGTCTAGTTCGTTCTAATAAGGGTAGCATAAGTGTTTTTACGAATAATTCCATTTTACTTAAAAGGCCATCATCTTTACTATTACACTCAGGGCTAGTAACTAAATTCCTAAATGGTACTTGAAGGGGAGGAGGAGAACTACTTGTGACCAATGGGGGCTGGGGGCAGGTAATTGTTTCTGGGGCAAGGATGGACTGGGGTATACTATTTATTTTGGGCGTTTTAGAAGTACCCCCCATCTGAGGACCCTTCCTTCTCTCCCTCTTGCAGGGCATATTCCTTTGGGACTCTCCATTAGAATCAAGTTGAACTGGACTAGCATTTAACACACTTTCCTCACCCCCACTGCCAATAGAGACACTAGATTGTGAGCCACCATCAGGTGAGTTCAAAAATGATCCCTCAACCGCGGGGTGAACATCTACAAACACAGGGTCCAGAATCTGATTAGGAATCATAGTGGATGCGTGGGGGCTAACCACTGATGCAATGCGACCTATAGAGGAGCGTTTCCCCGTAATAAGATCTAGGGATAGCCGTTTCTCGGCAAAGGCTATCTCCTTTTCCAAAATTCCGGTCGCCTTGCTTAAAAAGGCGTCCAGGGGACCAGTTACCACCCCGCTAGAAGTCTGCAATTGCACTGATCTTTCTTTTCCCGAACGTAAGGGCATGATTCAAGATGAAAAAAGAGGCCAACAGTTTATAAATGGAGCCAAAGATGAACAACAATACCTCCCAAGAAAAGTAAAGAAAGACAGGATCAACTGGACAAGGGAGGTGGCCCAACCCAACCTCAGTCGACCTCGGACGGCCTCAGACGGCCCACCCTTTGCCCGGGCTTAGCTCGGCGTACACCCGCGTGCGCGTGGGTAAAGACGGTTTAATAGGAGGAGGCGGAGGCGGGAAGAGGACCAGCTGCGGCAGATTGAGCAACGCACTGCCCGCTGGTCCTCGCAGTCCCGCTAGAGTCCCAAGTCACTTTCCTCCACCACCGGCAGAGTCAATTAACCAGATACTCCACACAAGCAGCACCCGCGTAGTGGGGGCCGCAAGAAGTAGCAGGAATCCGGGGAAGAGAGGGTCCGTTAGGCAGCAATCCCACAGGTCGGCAACACGGTTCCCTGCACACGTTTCACCACAGCAACACAAGTTCGGTGAAGTCATCAGTTCGCTTTATTCAGCCTGGAGGCGGGGGGGGAAGAGGACCAGCTGCGGCAGATTGAGCAACGCACTGCCCGCTGGTCCTCGCAGTCCCGCTAGAGTCCCAAGTCACTCTCCTCCACCACCGGCAGAGTCAATTAACCAGATACTCCACACGAGCGGCTCCCGCGTAGCGGGGGCTGCGAGAAGTAGCAGGAATCAGGGGAAGAGAGGGTCCGTTAGGCAGCAATCCCACAGGTCGGCAACACGGTTCCCTGAACACGTTTCACCACAGCAACTTGTCAATACAAGTTCGACAGCTCCATGATGGCTTCACCGTTCCCAGAATGTTTGGTACCAAACATCTCAGATTGATGAGCCCACACAGATGCCAGAGTTACATTAATTAATAAATGCACTCAGAGGTGCCCCCTAAAAACCTACCAAACCACTTGTGTGTGTCCGACTGGTCTGCACCAGCCTGCCACTTCTAGACATGTTTCTGACCCCTTAGGTGGTAGCCTTTTGATCTCGTAGGTCAGAAACAAAACCTAGTTTGGTTGGAGGTGCTTCACACCTGTTCCAAAGCAGGAACACCATTGAAGGGAGGTGATCCTCAAAGGCATCCTGCCCTTTGTTATGCTGACCAGGGCCTCCCCAGATCATGCTCCACTTTTTGGTGGCAAGGTTGGTTGGAATATTAGGAAGCAGGAGAAGTGTGTCCTCTCTAAGCCAGGACCACCACTAAGGTGTCCAGAGCTGAAGTGACCAATTCCTTTGAGAATCATTCATATTGTTTTAAAGGATTCTAGCCAATAAGATTAGGGGCATGCCCCCTCCCTAAATGGGGTGCACATACAAAGGGTGTAGTCAACCTAAAGGTAAGTTGCCCATCGGCTACTACCTTCCAGCCCCTGTATTGCCACTAGAGTGAGTATTATGGGGCAACCCTGAACCTTAATACTTAGTTCCTGATGACCTACGAAGAAAAAGCACACAGAAGATCCGTGAAGCAAAGAAAGACCGAAGACACCCACTGACTTGGCCCCAGCCCTACAGGCCTGTTTGCATCCCTCAATGATCCTGCAAAAACCGACGACTCGTCCTGCAGCCCAGTAGCCTTCAAAAAACCTCTGGAAGGATTGCCGCCTTCAATAAAGACCAGAACTGCATAGAACAACAGCCCTCTGTAACCTGTGGAACAGCGAAACCCCACTTCCTGATCCACCACTGCACCCAACACCTCTGGTCCGAGTCCAAGTGGCCCAACGGTCCCAGCAAGGTTCCCCAGTGAACCAGAGGCCGAATCCAGTGTGGGCTGACCCCTCCTAGACTCCACAACAACACGTGCAGCCTCAACACGAAGGGCCCCTCCCCGCAGGCTTTTCCGACATCCCAGGACACCCCTGCACCTGCATCCCCCAGGCCATAGGGAGCACAACCGACAGTGCCTAGGTGCCCCTCTACATCTAAACTCACCTTCTCAGCTGCCGATTCCCCTCATCCAGCTTCCTGGTTCAAGCCTGCAGCCTTTGTTCAAAACCGTCATCCTCCATTGATTTGAATTAGCCGCCCAACATTGTGTTGGTACTCTGCACCCGGCCTGCTTCGTACAGATGAGGGTGCATGTTTGGTTCTGCCTCGTGACCCTCCAGTGCTTGTCTTGACCCCTGGAGGTTAACCTCTAGCTCTGCTTTACTTACCAGTAATTGGCATGACTTTGAGTACCCCATCTCCATTTGTGAACATTGGGCACCGACTCCAAAATTGACCTCTGCACCTGGCCGACCCCGTGCCACTAGTGGTGCAGTCTTGGTGTTCTCTTGAACTTTATCCTGTGTTGATTTAAAACTCAGAAGACTGGGCTTGTTTTCCTCCCAAAGAATAACATTGCTCATTTGAATTATTGCAGTAAGTGTATATTTTTTGATCTGCTAAGTATTGCTCTTTTAAAAACTGTATCTATCTTGCTGACTGAAGTCCTGCACTAAGTGTTTGTTTACTGCTTTGAAAAGTATTGCCAGTTTGAAAACTGTACTTACCTGCAACCAAGTTTCTTTGGTTCTAGCAATAAAAGTAACAAAGCAATATTTTTACAAACCATTGTTCTCGGATTTAGTCATTGAGTATGTGAAATCATTTCTTGCCTGAGTCTGTACAACAAAAGCTTCACACAGCCCTCAGATAAGCCAAACTGCTCACCCACACTACCACAAAAGAGAGCATTAGTATTATCTACTTTAGCCTCTGTAAAGCCTTTGGAAATCCACTGGATTCTGTGCACAGTATACCTTAATTGGTACAAAAGGGGGTGGTGATGGACGGAGCATCTGAGCCAATCAAACACTCACACCCAGTCAAAAGATCTGGGTTTAATCCATCACCGTTCTTTAGCCCACTCTGCCACCCCAGTTCAGACATGGCCATATGTAAATCAGTCTGACCCTGTGCCTCATGGGAACAGTCCAGCCCGAACTGCCAAGCCATGCCTTCCCTGGACCGGAAACAAGCTTCCGAGGACCGGTTTTTGGCATTACAGCCGTCTTTAGCCCGGCTTGCTTGATTCCAGTGGCAAAGTGAGCAAGGGACTCACGTCTGAACATACCCTGCCACACTTATGGCAGCCAAAGCTGTACAAAAGGGGGTATACCTTAATTAGTATAGTAAATACAGTGTCAGCTTCCTACACATACTTTTTCAGCATTTGTTAAAGCATGCTTTTCGCTAGTGTACGTAGGGCCTTTTCACTGTGCAGTCAGTAGATACATAGCTCTCAATAAAATTAATACTGTCATTTACCACCGGTGTACCGTGCCCCAATACTAAAGCACTTTAGTTGGCTAACCAAGCAAACCTTTAAGGCCACTTCTATCTCCAGGGCTATAGAGTCAAGCTTTGAAGCCTTACAGTAGGAGATGGTAAGAATATACCAAAGCTCTTTCATGAGTTGGAAAACTTTATTTCGTATAAGAGAGCTTTTTCATATCTTTCAGCCCGAAAAATAGGAGGGTCCTATCTCAATCAATCAATCAATCAGGGAATTGTGAAGCACGCTACTTACCCCTGAGGGCCTGAAGGCACTTGTGGGGGGAGGGTCTGCAAAAGAAATGGATCAATATTTTTTGAATACATTGGCAGTCGCAAACCACTGATGAGGTATCAACCTTCAAGTCGGGTGGTAGCTGATTTGCAAAAAGGGAAGGTGTCACCCTGGGATGCCATAACTTTAGGAATCCTGTCAGTGACCTTTGGGGGCGAAGGCAGTGGTTCAAAAGACCAAGGCCTGCTGCCCTGATGTCTTCCAAAATGGGTTGCTTTTGAAAACTTAACATTTTCGTTTTGGGAAAAGCAAATACTAGGATGGAGGCCGGCTGTGCATTGGGGGCCTCCATCCCTGCATTGGCAGCCACCATTCACACGGGGTCACAAATTGAGACCTGTCTAATTAGTATTTATTAGGAGGCCGTTTTTTGATCTCCTATGAAAGACTATTTGCGTGTGACCTTTTAGCCCACATGTTGCATCGCAAACCTTTCAGAACAGAACTCAGCAGTCAGACTCACTCTCAAACTTCTCACATTGCAGTCACATCACACCTCACCTGAAGGAGCGCCCCAAAGAAAAACATTTACAAACAGAACAACTCACCCACACTTTCATGACACTACATAACACAGACCCAGCATATCTCAACAATTGCACCTGCTTTTGGGACTTTTAAACACCTCTGCTCATCCAGACTCATGCTTGCACACATCTCACACATACAGAAAGCCAGATCCAGCGGTCTAGCCTTCTCACGCGCCGCTCCTAAAGTGAGGAACAATGAGCCACTACATATAATCGCCTTCTCCTCACTTCTTGAATTCTGCATGCAACTGAGTGCCAGGCTACCCTCTTGGGTAATAGTGTGCTATGCAAATCTAAATAACATAACTTGTATGCCTGCTCTAAAACTGTTATTTAAATTACACATCCTTGTTTTGTAAATGGAAATAATACATTGGGTTCTTAGTGCTACAATCAAACTTTACTTTCAATATAATCAAGCTATTATTGAGGAAGATGCTTATATTACTCCTGGGCAGTATTTCCAGGCTCTCTGACAACTTTAAGACTTATCAGGTTTACTACACTATCAAGAGATCAAAATCAATAGGGCAGATATGCCAGACATAATGAAACATTGTTATCAGTAGAATCTCCCTGTCTTCTGCCATAGTGCCTGTGAACCAAGATGCAAAGCTTAGTGTATTTGTGACCCTATTGCTGATTTTGCAGAACAGCCCAAAAGCCATTTCACCGAAAACCCGGCAACCAAACAAGAACAAGCCTGTCACCCAAGGCAAATATTCAGTTTCAACATAAATATCAAAGTCAAAGGTGTGACCTCTGGTTGCCACAGGAAGCTCAGGGATTCAGTGGCTAATATTCAGAATGACACAATTCAGGATGGGAACAGCTAATAGCTCAGTAGGTCTCACAAAAACCAATATTGGTACAGTGCCAATTATAAAGTCCCACAGTGGTTCCATAGAAGATGGTATCTGGAAAAGGGCAGGTCACTTTCAAGGTTGGACCTTGTGACATAGATGCCAATAGGAGCTGGGCTTCTCACCGATTCCAAGGGCTTGACAAGTCCCAGCACAGGACTGCAAGATAGGGTTAGGATGTAACTGTGAGTTTAAGTGAGGATATAAATGGAACTGTATGCGTCAAAAACTACTGCTAGTGGCAAGGTGAAGAGCAAAACGTAAAGTGCCCGTCTGGGCCTGGATGGTGGCACCAACATGTACGTCAATGTAAAAGATACTGTGGATTGTGTAGTCTACAAATCCAATTGAGGAAATGCTAGTGCTGATTCTCTTCAAGTGGGCAGTTGAATTGTCTTCACTTCCTCTAAGGGTCCGTCCATATTGGCAGCCTCCATGGAAATGTTTATCAGCTGGGGCATGTGCATGTCTTGCTGGTAGTCGGAGAATAGCTCTTTAGATTGCTAGCCTCCTCCGCTTCAATTCTTTCACTAAGATTTCACCAGCAAAACACGCTAGGTTGCAAGGTGTGTCCCCAGATATAAGAAGGGTTGGCAACCATCAATGTTTTTCTGGCAAACAGTGAATTTTGTATCATTTAATTGTATAATAAATAATTTGTATATTTGTCCAAAGTCATGGTAAAGTGTATCCTGGTCATTGCCTTGGACATGTAGGCTTTCCAGACAGTTTATGCTGGCCAGTTTGGATAAAGATTTTTGGTGTGTTGGAACAGATCTGGTTTAGACACATAGCTATTGCCAGGCAATGGACAGCAAAAAACAAGGAACATGTGAACTTAACTGAATTACAAGAGGCATGATAGGCATTCTCTACCACCCACTATAATAGTGCAGGTAATGGGTCTTGATTAAAGAAGCAAACCAAATGCTATATCACCCTTGGATAAAATAGGCTTGGAGGAGAACTAACATCTTGAGCAGTTTGTACACAGAGCCCTAAATATACATCCGTGCAATAAATAGATCTCTTAACACATAAATATGAAACGGTAAACAACGTTTACCACGAAGTTTTGACAACGCGGTACCTTTACCACGCGGCCGTTACAACGCAAGTCGTTACCACGACTTGCGCTGGAGGGCGCTGTGGGATAAGGAATTTAATAAATTTATATTCCAGCACCTTCCCTAGTATCCACGGGGACTGGTGTTGGAATATTAAAATTATAAAAACCCTTGCGTTGTAGCGGCCGCGTGCTAAAGGTATGCGTTGTTACAACCCGCGTTGTAACAACGTACATCCATATGAAACACACACACTCACTTGCATACTCACACACATAAAGAGAAAGGTGTCCCGGTATAGGGGACTCGTTAAACGTTTTGCAAAGGAGGACATGTAGAAAGTCTCCCACCAGGGATGAACATATTGAGGCCTGTACCCCTGAACAACCATTAACTGTCACCTCATAGATTTGAACAAGACGGAGTAGCCATCTTCTGTATGACTGCAGGTACACTTTGGGTGTACTTCTTTTTATCTCAAGTGAACTTGCATTTTTTGCGAAAGTGGATTATTATTTGCAAGGAATGTGAGTCTTCACCAAGTAGTAGTGTCACATTTCCATACCAGTCTCAATACCTTAAACCTGAGCTCAAACCTTGGTAGCTTTAGCAAAGAGTGGACAGGCTTAAATTAAAAGAAATGCATGAAGCATTTATCAGTATCAAAACTGTTAAAAATGAGAAAAGAAAACACAATAAAAATCTCACTCCAATTTATACATAGAGATTAAAACTAATGTCCATATAGAAACTAAAATGACAAAAATCGGATGTAAGGAACCTGAGATATGATTTTTAGACATTTAAAGTCAAATAGCACCTGAAACAGCAAAGCAGCAATCATGGTTATCTGGTCGCATGAGACAAGGTCCAAGTCAAATTTTAATGCCTAGCGTGAGCTACTGCCAGTCTGAGAGAGGAACCAGGTTTGTACCAGTGGAAAGTTTATCTTTTCTGAAGAAAATTCCTCATTGACGGGTCATCTGTGGGTTGAGCTGCATGCTGGATCCTAAGGAAGTCTCAACAATGGTCTCCTGGTGAAGCACTGGTCATTAGTGGGAACCTCAGCTTCAGAGGAATACTTGGCCCAGTTAACGTTGGTATTAGTATATAAAACAAGGGGACCCGTAAAGGTAGCGAGGGACCTCGGGTAATTTATATGTTTAGAGCTAACAAAGGTCCTAAGCTTTAGGAAGATATAGCATGTGAAAATAAGCATAGACTTGTAATGAAGACTATGTATCTTTTACTCCAATGTCCAGCCGGACAAGGAGGTATTTATTTTAAAGATTTGGTGCATATATACAGGATTTGGGAAGTGGAGCAAGCCACAATTTACTGAGCACAAGCCTGAACCGAGTCAGGGAAAAGGAAAAGACAATACATGGGGGAAGAATAGAATAACAGGCAAACAAGTTGGAGAAAAACGGTGGCTTAAAGTACAATGAAGTATTACATAAGCTCAGAACCGACAGTAACTGCAACACATGTAACAAGATTGAAAAGGGAAGCAGTACTGCACAAACTGTCGACGTTACGTTTGGATCCCTGTCTCCAAAAATTAAAATGGGATCATCTTCAGGACTACAATAAACATTTTGCCCGAGTGTATTTTTAAACAAGCCTGTAAGGTTAAACAGGAGAAAGGGAAGGGGAGAGAGACATGCTATCTCAGAGGAGAATCATATACAGATTTACAACATTTATACCATGTCAATTACATTTCTCTACAGTGCAACCTTTTCAAAAATTAAAAGGTGCTGCGGACGCAGTGCAATCTGTCACAAAAGGGCACGGGTGGCGATGTGCTCATTTTTTGTGTGGCATGTCAAGAACCGTGCAACTGAAAGGACTTGTGATAAAAGTCAGATTGAGCAAGATGTAAGACAATTGCCAGAAAACTGCTAGAAAAATACTAATAGCACGCTTGTGATAGTGCTTGCGATGAAGTGACCAGACTAGAGGAACTGGTGATGCGTGAATTCGGTGCAACGTGATCGTGAATACACAAGACGGCAATCCGCAAGGGTGCGCAGTGACCGGAGTGGTTGTGATAAGGTGATATGAATTAACCGTGTCTACATGTGGCCGGTTAAGGAGGCAAACTGACCGGTGCACTTGGTAGGGGTGCGATCGCGGCGTGGGGGAACCAGGTTGAGGGAGGCATCAGTCCATCTGGGGGGATACAATGTCACAATCAGCGTGGTTGTCAACAATTGCTGCTGAGTTGGAAGGGGTATGTAGGATAGTTTACCTGGGGCGCCTGACGCCAGTTAACGTTGGTGGCAGGAAAGTGCAGAGTGGGAGAAGTCCGGAATCTGTGCCCACAAAGGTCTCGTCGAAGTCATACGTTGTTCGACGTCGGCCCTGAATAACCTTCTCTACTTTTGGCCTTTCAGCAGGGAAAACCTGCAAGCTGAGTCTGAACGGCAATTTCCTCTACCAAGGCATTTCCACCCAGCTCCTCAGAAGACTCCAGACCTTACAGAATACAGCAGCCAAACTCCTCCTAGATCTCCCCATATTGCCCCTCACCTGAAAGACCTCCACTCTCCCCCCATCCAGAAGAGATGCCAGTTCAAGATCCTCACACATGCCTACAAAGCCCTTCATGACCTAGGACCTGCCTACCTCAGCCACTGACTGAACTTCCACCAACCCATTAGACACCTGTGCTCCTCTTGATTCGTCCTCGCACACACACCTCGCATCTGTGGCAGCCGCAATGGTGGCCTCTTCTTCTCCTACATCACTTCCGAGACCTGGAACAACCTTTCCCTCCAGCTTGGTACAGCCCCCTTGCTGGCAGACATCAGAAAGTGACTCAAGACCTGGCTCTTTGAATTAAGACATAGCACCAAGATAACCCTAAGGGTGACAATGTTGCACTTTACAAATGCTATCTGATTGATTCAGTGCCGGTGGCTTCATCTTTGATGCTTCTTCTCATCTCCTCTGTTTCTCCAGAGGACAAGATCTGAAATAGTTTTCAAGTGTCCAGTTTTGTAGGTTGTAGGGTCAGAGCTGTACACTCTAACACCAGCCAAGGACCCAGGACCTTGTGGGTACCTTTTGGAGGTTAAGATTCACTCTCTCGAAAGCCACCCATGGGCCCAGGGCAAATCTGGTTGGAAAGGCTCGGCTTGACTCTTAGAAATTAGGATTCAGGCAGCTTTTGAGGTACTGTAGTTTTACAGGAGGTCAGCCTACTAACCCTTGAAGTCCACTTCTTGGCCCTAGATACAAGTGGTAGCAGGTCCAGCCCTTGGGGTTTCTCTCAACAGGTTCAGTATCCTTTTGTTGTTCCCCTTTATCACAATTTTTGAAAATGTTCACAATTTTTCTGCTGGAATCACATACTTAGTCGGTTAAGCTCTTTGTCCTAATAAAGACACAATAATTCATTTCGAAGGATCAAAACATCATCAGCACCACAAACAATAGGATTAAACATCATTAGCATTCGAACTTGTATAACCATATGACATTTGCATACAACTATTATTGATCCATTGCTTTTTATCTTATGTGCACATTTTGCACATAATTTTATTTCACATCATATGATTACTTGAGCACCAGTGCTTTCTTTGAGACACACTGAGGAAACCTGTTCCCTACTTTGACGGCGAGGACTGCTCCGTCTTGAGGAGCTTTGTGTGGATTCGGGAGCTCGTTGGCTCCATTCCTGCTTTTGCGTGGCTGCTGCTGAGGGAGAGGGTCGCT
Organism: Lissotriton helveticus; assembly: GCF_964261635.1. Taxonomy (NCBI): domain Eukaryota; kingdom Metazoa; phylum Chordata; class Amphibia; order Caudata; family Salamandridae; genus Lissotriton; species Lissotriton helveticus. The sequence goes on along the minus strand of NC_136067.1, from coordinate 304,782,833 downwards.
GAATCGACCAGCGGGAGCGGGACTGCGAGGCCCAGAGGTACTAGCGCCTGGACATCGCGCGCACCTGGTGCCTCTTCCCGCCCCCTCCTCCCTGAAGGCTTCATCACGTCTCACGGCCCCCGCTACGCGGGAGCCGTTCGCAGTGCTTTCTTTGAGACACACTGAGGAAACCTGTTCCCTACTTTGACGGCGAGGACTGCTCCGTCTTGAGGAGCTTTGTGTGGATTCGGGAGCTCGTGTGCTCCATTCCTGCTTTTGCGTGGCTGCTGCTGAGGGAGAGGGTCGCTGAATCGACCAGCGGGAGCGGGACTGCGAGGCCCAGAGGTGCTAGCGCCTGGACATCGCACGCACCTGGTGCCTCTTCCGGCCCCTTCCTCCCTGAAGGCTTCATCACGTCTCACGGCCCCCGCTACGCGGGAGCCGTTCGCAGTGCTTTCTTTGAGACACACTGAGGAAACCTGTTCCCTACTTTGACGGCGAGGACTGCTCCGTCTTGAGGAGCTTTGTGTGGATTCGGGCGCTCGTGTGCTCCATTCCTGCTTTTGCGTGGCTGCTGCTGAGGGAGAGGGTCGCTGAATCGACCAGCGGGAGCGGGACTGCGAGGCCCAGAGGTGCTAGCGCCTGGACATCGCGCGCACCTGGTGCCTCTTCCCGCCCCCCCTCCTCCTCCTACTTAGTTCCGTCTTTAGACGCGAACGCGGGACGCGCGCGGACAGAAGCGCGGACGAAGACCGGACAAAGAGCGGGCCCTCTGTGGCCCTCAGTGGCAGAAGTAGGCTGGGCTGGGCCCACTTATTAACATTCCATTATTAACTTTCATTTTAATTTGGTATCCATTCAACCTTCATAGACCTTGGCAATTGCTGCAATATTTGTGACTCAACAGACGCGCTCATCTGCTTCGTCTTTTATTTGATATTAAGTATTGTGCATATTTGAATCTGATTATTGGCATTGTATATAGTCTTACCCTTCATTATTGACATAGCTTGCAATATGACCGCAAAAAAGCTCAGATCTGGGAGACTGTTGGGGGGAAGATCGTCGGCTAAGACTAGATCCAACCCCCTCCGAAACAAGAATGTCTCAACTATCCAATTGAAGGGTCAAAATCAGATATTTCAGTTATGGGAGAAAACGGTGGATAAGGTGCCCCCGGAAAAGTCTGCTTCTAATAAGGGCGCCGGTTCAATTCCCTTGCATAACCTATTGCTCAATCAAGTACAGAAGGAAACGGAATCGGGAAATTTAAATTTAAGCTTATACTCTAGTCTGGGTGTTTTATCTTCTCCTCCTATATTCTCTGAGATTGATAAGTGTTCAGCCTCTAATCTGGATAATTCTCAAAAAAACAAGGTTCCATTAACACCTGAAAATGTTACGCCCAATGACTCATTAAATCACTCCAAGTTGAGGGAGGTTACTAACGAGGATTTACAGCCTTTGGATATTGACTTAGAGTTGTGTGAACGTTATTTGGTAGTTGATTCTAGGAAACTACTAGACGTTATAAAGACCCCAATTGGCGCTACCCCCTCTGGTCTACATCTTTATAGTAGTACTCCCTCCCTCAATTCTCAAGATTTATCTTTTCAGACTAATATGTCAAAGAGTCCAATGCTCAATATAACGGGGATTGAGGTTATTAATGATCCTAGTTCAAAATCATCAGAGAAACCTATATCAGAATTTCTGATCTCTTTGGAACATTTGTCATCTTCAATTCTAACGTTACTGAGTAAATTTGTGGGTAGTTCAGATTGTGTATTGGAATCTGTTACTCAAATTTTAAAGGCTTTATTATCAAAAACCTCAGAAAAGAGCTGCGGTTTAGATCCCTGTATTATAACACTTCCTGAAAAAATACCAGCTAATGCACCCTGTTTGTCAACTGAGATTATACCAGTTGCTCCTGTGATGAAGGAATTATGCTCTGTTTTTAAAACGTCTGCTCATAATTGTATAAGTGACTTTGAACCAGGTATTGTTATAGAGGAAAATAGTGTTGTATTGTCTGATGCCAATGCCGAAAAGGTACTATATCCCATTTTTGATCCAGATTTTAAGGGGATGGAGCTAGAGGAGAAAGTGGGAAAACAAAAAAAGTTAAAGGAAAAAAGAGGAAGCCTCTCCGTAGATTCAAAAAGAGGAGGCAGAGACAAATATGCTTTGAGGACTCCCAAGCTTGTTATAATTCCTCCCCTGCTAAGGTTGAGATCGATAATGGAATTTCGAGGCATGATTCAAATATTTTGTCACCCGAAACTGTGGCGCCTCTTGTTAATACTGATGAAATTATTACCAGTTGTTCTAATCCAATTTCGAGAGAACTGGGCGTAGAAAAAGAAAGGCCCATGGTCCACTTTCCTGCAGTGGAAATAAGAAGTCCTGTTCCTGTGGTATCAACCATTCTTAACCCTACTGCCCCTCCTTTCCATACACTGGCAGAAGGGGTAGTCTTTGGTCAAAACTTTTCTTTTAAGATGATGGAAACCCATACAGACTCACTGATTTTGGATTTTGTTCCACTATTTGACCTCGATTTGGTATTGAATAGATCTTTTTTGTTGAAATGTTGTAAGGATATAGAGGGCCTGAAACTAATCAAATCAAATGATATTGATCTAGTAACAATACTAGAAACAGGGTCTATGTCTTTTATTAGGGTAAGGTTCTATTCTAATATGATAGCGAATCTTATTCTAAATAAAGCAGAAACTTTCCAGAGTCAGGGGATTGATGTGGTGCCCTTTACAGCTACATGTGTTAATAACCACTATGAGAACGGCTATCATAGGGGCCTGGGTCAAGCCGGTTCTTCCCAGCCTTTCCAAGACTTAAAGATTCGTGTCTTAAAAATGAAAAGGCTAGTTTCACATGTTATCCCCGCTCCAATAACAATAAACAGGGGCATAACTGAGAATGAACAGCAATGGAACTGGTTACCTGGTGCCTTGTCGTCCAAGGTGACAGACAACCCAAAACTGTTTTCTCACCTTTAGCAGCTCCTTCACTGTTATTTCCTGGAATGCCGCCGGCATTAACAATAACCCTGAAAAACTATTGTATCTCTCTTCTTTGAATGCCAGTGTAATTTGCATCCAGGAAACATGGTGTACTGATAAATTGAATGTAGGGAGAGATTACTTTGTGTTGGAGGCGGCAGCAACCCCTTCTAGTAGGGGACATGCAAAAGGGGGAATTGCGTGCCTATTGACCAATAGAATAAAGTGGAGTTTTTCCCACTATGTAGACTCCAGTAAGCTTTTCCAGGTAGTGACTCTTTCCAATCTAGATAATATGGGAGAAAAACACCCCTTTGTGATAATAAATGCCTATATACCGCCAGATGATCATTTTAATACTGTATTGAAACAAGTTTTCACTTTTATTAGACAAATTAGGGAGACAGTTCCTTCCTCCAATTTTCTGTTAGTTGGTGATTTAAATTGCAAAGTTTCCAATTACAGTCTGGAGCTTTTCAGAAATAAAGCAAAAGAGGAGGCTCTGCTGATCCCCCAAGCCCTTTTTCCAGTTAATATAAAAACAAATAAACGGGGTAAACTACTGTTGGAGGAATTGTACATTACGCAGGGGCTTATAGCCAATGGTAGCCTTCCGTCCGATGTCCCCGCAAACTATACACATAGTTCCCCCAACAGTAAATCAATTCTGGACTATATAATTGTTGATCACTGTATTTTCTCTCTTTTAGGGGATTTGGTTGTTGTAGAAACAACCCTCAGTGATCATAATGTTATTGTGCTAACTCTTCTAGTGGATCCCCCTAATTCTGACCTTTGGTCGCTTAACGGTGACGTGGTCACTTTTCAAAAAACAGGAAGATGTTTCTGGGATTTTAAAGCTATGAAGGGTTTGGAGCCTATCCTTGAAAAAACTCTATCCAACCTAAATAATTGGCAGGGGTCGGAACTGTCCTCTTTCGAGGCTTTTATGAAGGAGATTATCTCTGCTGTAAAAAAATCCAATTTAATCAGGAAAAAAAATACCCTCCCTAAAGCAGTTGTCTCCCTTAATAAGGAAATAAACAAATTGGTGAGGGAACAATATATATGTGGAGCAGCAGAAAGATCTCAGAAAATATCTCTCCTTAAAAGAAGGAGAAGTAGGATAAAGAAAAAAATGAAAAAAGAAAAAGAGGATTCGTTATGGATTGGTTTGTGGGAAGCCGCTGTCCAAGGGAACTCTAGACAGTTTTGGACTCTCATTGGGGGGGGTTGTGGCTCAAGAGTGCGTCCCCTTCCAATTCCTATTTCAGAACAAACCTGGGTCAACTATATTCTAAGTTTGTATGCCAAGAATGACCTGCAAGTGGTACTTAGGGGAATTGGGGAAGATACTAATTCCACAATTGAATCCCCTTCAGAATTATCCATAGAATCGGCCATTAGGGATATGCGTCCATCAGGCGCTATGGGCCCGGATGAACTCCCGATATCAGTCCTGAAACAAGATCCAGTATCCTGGAGTAAAATTGTATTCCCTCTATTCAGGATCTGTTACATTAAAAAATCTATCCCATCTTCTTGGAAGGGGAGCATTTTGGTCCCCATGTTTAAAAAGGGCGATAGAAACCTACCCAATAACTATCGTCAAATAGCCCTCTTAGACGCAATTGGGAAGGTTTTCTCCAAATGCAATATTGTCCCTAATTAACGATTGGGTGGTTCTAAAGCAAATTTTACCACTAGAACAAGTAGGCTTTCGTAAAGGGCATGGAACCCTGGATAATCTTTCCGCCCTTCAGATTATTACTGATAAATACATAAGGGTACGTGGCGGAAGAGTGTACGTGGCCTTTATAGACTTCTCCACAGCATTCGATAAGGTTGATCACCCGCTGCTGTGGAGAAAGCTATCCGCTTTGGGAATGCCACCTCAATTGCTAGATATGATCCAGGCGCTACATACAGACACTTGGTGTCAGGTTTTGCAAGGAGGTGATAGGGGACTATCTAAGATTATCCCCTCAGTTAATGGCCTTAAGCAAGGTTGTCTCCTTGCCCTACTGCTTTTTTCATTATATATTGCAGATTTACCTGCCTCACCTTCCTCTTGTGATGGTATAGCTCCAGTTTTGGGCGGAAAGCACATCTCATGTCTGTTATATGCGGATGATATTTTAATAATGGATCTTATGCCTAAAGGTCTCGCTAAACGCCTCCATGCCCTACATCAGTATGCAGAAACTCATTACTTAAAAATTAATGCATCTAAGAGTAAAATTATGTGCATCTCAGGCCGGAAAAAACATACGTTTGCGAACTTTATCTGGTCTGTGGGAGGTGATAAACTTGAGGTGGTAAAGAGCTATGTTTTCCTAGGAAAATTAATCTCAGACACTTTAAGTGATAAACCCCATACCGATAACAACGCCCGGAAAGCTTTATCCCAAGGGAGAAGCTTAAGTGCATTATACTCGGCAATGGGAAGAAGGCATTTTTCATATTTATTGGAGGTCTTCAGGGCAAAAGTTTGCTCTACCCTTTTGTATGGATTAGAATTAATCGATATAAAGCATTGGGATTTTTTAAATACGGTTGAGGGAAAACTGTTAAGAAGCGTAATTTCCATTAGTTCCGCCTGCTCAGTGGCTGCTTGCAGACTTGAGTTTGGCCTGCGCAGCAGTTGGGTGCAGGGCCTGGCAGCTGTAGTATGTTGGGTCGCAAGCATAGCCAGAGAAGAAGAGGGGACTATGAGATTCCTCTTAAAGGCAGAATTATTGGGAAGTTTAAGAGAACATTTCTTAATTGTTAATAATTTTAGAAAGGCTGTATCGCTTCTGCAGTTGGAAGAGAGCACTCTCTTTTCTTTATCCGCATCCCAGTTAAAGTCTGTCTTGAAAGAGGCCTCCTGGGACCTTAGCTATAGACTAGACAGTGCCTCAATCCTTGCTAAGAAAGATGTTAATCCCCTCACAGATTCATTTGCAAGAAAATTTGTGCAACCTTACGTTACTTGGAATTTGCCCCATGGTGTCCGGAGATTCTGGTTACTCTTGAGGCAGGACTTGTTACCTCTAAATAATCTTTTGTTTAAATGGTACGGAGTCCCTGCAATTTGTAATCTTTGTCAACTGTCCATTCAAGATCGAATGCATGTACTCTTTATATGTCCAGTGTTGCGTCCATATCGTTGTAAATGGTTAAGGCAAATTTGTTTACAAATGGGTATCTTAAATGTTAACTCTTTTATGTTTGCCTTATATAACACCCCAAATGAGAGATTCTGTTGTAATATTTTTAATTTTTTTAAATGCTTTTTAGATATTTACTGAAGGATGGCGTATGTATCTATGAGCTACTTTGTATTGCAGTAATGGTTATAATTTGTTTTTCTTTTTTTGTAACGAATGGAGTTTTGTATTATGTGTTTTCTTTATGTGGACCTCTATGGAGTTCCAAAACATAATAAAGATTTAAATTGAATCATTGAGCACCAATTGATTTTCATTAATGCATATACCTACATGATTAGAGATTCATGCCATATATTTGTGACACTGTGGCTATTATTGCTGAAGCAGCATTTTCTCCATGAATGAATTATTCATTAACCCATTGATTCTTTGTGAATATTCGAAATGTTAGTATCTATGAAGCCATATTTATTGGATCATACGAAGCCCCAGGGCTCCAATAAGGTCCACTTTTGGTTGCACCTGCAGTATGCTATTGTTTTCCAAAAGAATTAGACAGGCTACAAGGAATCAGAGATTCCTGGTGGTGGAGCAGCGGACAGAGAGCCACAACATGCTTGGGAATGCCCCATAATGGCTTTCCTAACCGCCAGTCGTCTCATGGAGGTTCTTACTCCATGAAACTGTTGGCATTGAGGAACGAAAGGGGGCCCTACAGGTGCCCCTCTTGGCCCTGTGCATGGGGGTGTATTTAGGGGGTACATGTTGTGCACCCCTAACTGCATGCACCCCATTCCTGCACTGCATGGATTGCACAGTCCCTGTGCAGGAACTTGCACTGGCGGTCCCACAGTGGTATAGTTTAAGGCTCACATATGAGCCTTTAAACTGCCCAGCTGGGGAACGCTATGCCCCCTGCCCTACCGTCAGACCACTCTAATAATAGTAATCTGGCGGGCGGTGGCCCAGTGTGCCAGTGTGGGAAAGAGGCGGTGGCTTGGTAGCCCACACCACCAAACTTGTAATCGGTTCCTAAGTTAGCTGAAATGCCAACTGATTCAAGCAGCCGTGTAGCTAGGGGCGATGGAGGGGGGGGGGGTCCGCCCGAGGCAGCACCTTTTGCTGGGCGGCACCTTTTTTGAGGCGGGCCGGCACTGACTGTCTGGACTGGAGGCCGAGGCCCGTTACAGCCACGGAGGCCTCGCTGTGACTGTAGGGCGGCGGCGCTCTTTACACCTGTCATCATCACTTCACTTTCCGTTACCCAGCCAGCCATCTGAAGTAAAGTTAGCACTAACTAAGCACAGACAATTGCTTATGGGATTGCAGCAATACATGGCATAAAGAAGTTATAAATAAATAAATACCGTAAACTTGCTGTCGGTAACGGTTCGAAAATCAACATTGTGACGACTGTTGTTTTGGCCCCCCCCCTCCCAGCCTCGCTCACACTAGTCCTCCAGGGCCGTCAATCCAGTGGTAGCGTGCGCGGCGCGCGCGAGCGCAACCCATGACAGCCCTGTAAGGACATTTTTGGCCAGCCCTCGCCGCACCGTAGCAGTGTGACGCATTAAGCGCTCACCGCCCGCTGCGCTCTCCCCTCGTCGTGTCGAGGAGTCGGAGGAGTGCGTGGAGACCATTCTCTTCTTGCCTGCATACTGTCTGTGGCTGCGGCAGTGGCACACAACAACTATAAATAAATAATACCAGGTGAGCTGGTGAGACTGGATAGAAAGAATAAAGAACCGTGACCGTCCGTCCAATTACAATCATTGTACCCGACGGCACCAAGAAGGTGTGCCTTACATGCCTTCCAGGCTGTTGGTGAATATGAATGTGTGCCTGGCATAGGGAGTTTCTTCGGGCTGTTTAACTGCGTATTTAAACACAATCTAGGACTAAAACATGCAATCAGTTGAGGGCTCCAGTGTAGCACGTAGTTGTTGAGCGACCAGGAAAGTGTGCGCCCTCCTACCTTATTATGATAGTGATCTCACACGTCTAAAGAGACCCTGAGCTACCTTCAAATGTGAGCTCCCTTCTTGGAGTCACTGTATCGTGAGCTGGCAGTTATATTGCACTAACTCCTATTTCAGCTGCGTCCAAACTCCCTGCTAGGGGGACAACTTTCCCCTGCCAGGGCCTCGAGACAGAAGGCTGCTCGGAGCTCCTTCCATAAAGTAGTTATAGGGAGAAATCCTGCTTAGCAAACTTTTTGTGCCTTCTCCCTCCTACCTTCCACGAGTTCCCTCTCTTACCTTAGAGGAACACCCCTGGGTTTAACTGTCGCCTTCAAAGACACCGTTCTGCCTATTGACCCCATCGCAAATGTGCCCTTTTTCAAGCTAAGAACCTCCCAAACTCCCTTCTAAGGTGAAATACTCCTCTCTCTATAAAATGGACTCTTTACTAGTTCCCTTTAAATGTGAGTTCCCTCCTAGCTCTGCCGTTTCCATGTCTTCTTCCTGAACATAGTTTCTGTCATACAAGGTCTCCCCCAGCTCCCCCTTGAGGTGAATCTAGGGATCAAGTGATCTTCCAGGCTGCCTCATTACAGCGTTCTTCTTCCTAGGTCCCGCCAAAAACGAGCTTCCTTCAATGGCCATTTTGAGATGAACTCCCACAGGCCAGTCTACGTCTCCCCTTCGCACTTCAACGGAGGGGTGCACCCCTCGTCAGCTGCACTGGGGGGAAGGAGGGTCAAGGACACTCTTACTTACCTGTTCCAACAAGCACCCAGACTCTTTTTGCACTCTGCCGTTAGTTAGATTTTGGATCTATGTGCACTTCTAAAACCCATGTTACTGGCTGCAGAATTCCCCTTGGACAACCTGCAAGGAAAAACGACATTAAATTAATGATAGTGACACTATTGCATGTGTGTGCAAGCCATGTTGCCAAGTTGAGTACCAGCCACTGCTGCTTGGCTTTGCCAAGTCCTGTTGAGGTGGGAGACTGGTGGCTTCCACGTCGGTTCGGCAGCAGCAAGACCTGGTTTGCTGGTTGTAGTGGTGGCGTTGTATGGGTGAGGCATGCATTAATGTTGTGCTAGCTTAGTTGGGGCTACTCATTTTCGTAGATTCTTGGATTTCAGGGAGGATGGATGGAGGCTTCCAGTTTGGTAATCAGACCTCTGCCAATTGCTGGAGGCTTGGCCCCAGAGTTTTTCATACTCAAGTGTGGTTTGAGTGACTGTTCAGTTCTCAAGACCTCGCCCCGGCTCGACTGTCTGATTGTTCTGGTTCGGCCCTTGTTCCAGGACCTCATGTGCGCTTATACTATGGGGCAGATTTACAATAACTGGCGCATCCCCAGGGATGCGCCAGTTATTGTGCGCCGCAGCTCCGCCACCCATGGTACGCCGTATTTACAATGCGGCGCACCATGGGGCAAAAAGGGCACAGATGCGTGACGCATCTGTGCCGTGAAGGCGGCGCATTGCTGGAGTTGCGACGCAGCTCCAGCAATGCTCTGGGGGGCCCTATCTGTCCAATGCTGCGTCAAGCCTTATGCCTGCTTCAAGCAGGTGCAGGGTTTTGACGCAGCATTGGCCTAAAAGTGCCTGCGTGAAATCTAGTAGATTTCACGCAGGCCCTTTTGCGAGGCGCACCTACCCCGGAACGCCCTCTCTGCGCCGGAAAGCCCACAGGTGGCGCAGGGCTTTACAACGTGACGCATCTGTCTGGATGCGTCACGTTGTAAATGGCTCGCAGGGATGCGCCACGTTTACGCCGCTGTTGCGTGACGCAACAGCGGCGTAAACGTGGCGCAAGTCCGACATAAATCTGCCCCTGTGTGTCTCTCCTCGGAGACTCGGACATCTTTCAAGTGCTCACCGTCCTTAACCCCTCCTCCCCCCCCACCCCCTCAAGGAGCGGCAATCTGAGGGGTAGCCTCGGGCGCCACAAGCTCTAGCTACGCCCCTGGATTCAAGTACAAAAATGTTACTTTATATGCGGAGGCACTTTAGATTTTCACTATAAGCAAACCCCACTCTCAATTGCCGAGGGTACATTAATATACAACCGCTATAGGAAAAGCAAGGAGGCCAACGTAGGAGAAAAATATAAAATTACGAAAGTTTTCTCTCATGTAATTCCAAACTATTTGACAGATTCTTTGATTCCAGGAAACATTTTCAGGCAGAATCCTTTTAAAACGTTCGGTAATCCATTACACTAAATAGAACGGTTATGATAGTCATGCTTGCAACTATGCATTTCAAGTTACAAAACGGAAAGTCAAGGCTATCTTAGAGAGCTTTTAGCTTATCTCTATCCATGAATTACTGAGTGTGGGTTTTGGGAACACCCTGATATGGTCACGTCTACCTCTGTCATCAAAAAACAAATCTGAAACCACTAAAATCTTGAATTTTGCCAAAGCTTTTTATTTCCCTTCTTCTCCAATTCCTGAGTTAGATCATGCCTCCCATTCATTATTGCTTAATCATTTTCAAATGTAAAAGGCGTACTGCTCCAGTATTATTCGGAGTACTAGAAGTTGTGAGTGTGGTGCGTTTGGGTGAAACAATGTCCCCAGTGCATGCACTAATAGTGAAAAATACGCACGACGCATTGACACGACGTTATGCAATGCATGATGCACACATGTGACGCCTGAATAAGCCACATCCCTATAATAAGGTGTTGCTGTTAGCGTGATCGCTGCCTGCAAGCAATTTTCTGTTTTTTTTTCACCTGCCGCCTGTCCTTATTACCAATCTATTGGCACAGATACCCTTCCTAACCTGTTTGACTTTTTTATTTTTGTATTCTTATTTTTCTAATGTTTCTTTGTATGTTTATTTTATTTTTTGTCAGAAGAATGTTAGCTTAATAAGACTATTCCTGCGAGACGTGTATGTATGTTAATTTCTAAATTTCAGTTTTCAGTGGTAGTAGTGATAGATGTGTTGTCACACTGTTACTCAGAAGACTAAGGCCACCCCTTTGTCAGAATGGAGAAAAACATACCCGGCAGCTTGATGTCACCCCACACGCCTACAAATGAGAAGAACAGGTGTTTGAGGGGTGTGCCACACTTTACTATTGTCTGAGGTGTAGTGTATTTAGGAAATGTTGCCCCTCTTTTGTAAAGGGCAAGTTCACTACTCTGCAGACACTCCTTTGAGCTTTAAAAATTATCCATCAGGAATTCAGTTAACCCTGGCATTTGTAAAGTGGGAATAAAATATATCTTAGTGACATTTATTTTTAAATTTGTCAAAGTTTTATAACGGAGGTGGTAGCTCTGTAGATTACTACATCAACTGCATTAATCTGTGATAAACCCCAGAACCAACCTACAAATATCAGTGCGTCAAATCAGACATTCATTCTTCCAGTCTAAGAAAAATGAGTTCCATGGAACTGAGTACCAGCAATCACGTTATATGTCAATACAGCAAGAGACTGTGAATGTGTGCTTCCGTGCTCCACAGGTACTCATTTTTTTTGCATCTCTGGACCTGGTTCACAAAGTTGGGAGCATATTATCAAGAACAGCATTAAAATTATTGCCGATTTAGCAGCAGAAAACTGCCCCTAAAGCGGCGATAATGGGCTTGATAATGTGCCTTGGAGAACTCCAATAGAAGCCCATGTTCATACCAGAACATGGACTTATATTGGAATTCTCTAGGGCATATTATCAAGCTCATTATCGCTGCTTTAGCGGCGGTTTTCTGCCGCTAAACCAGCGATAGTTTTTATCTCTGTTCTTGATAATATGCCCCGTATTTGTCGGAAAATGGCTCCATTTAGACCAGTCACGATTTCCCAGAAGTATTCCCGAAAGACATAAATGGTACTTGGTAATGTGGATTTCTCTGCCACAAGAGTGGGAACCTCTTCATTAGTAAGCCACACCCCCCAAACAATAAAGGGTGGGCGGATTTTGACATTGTTTGTTGTGAATGTTGGTGGAGGCTACTCAAGATAAGCATGCCTATTATTGTAGTATTACTGTTCTTGAACCTTTTAGCTTCAGCAGTCTCCTGTTCCTTCCAAAAATACTATAGACTTTCTGTGTTTTCTTCTGACCTATTTTCCTAAATTCTATGCCTATCAAACATATTAGAGGATGATGGTAGCTTTCCGGTTTCCGAGCCAACCACAGCACCGAGACCGCCCTCATCGCAGCCACCGACGACATCAGAACCCTGCTCGACAACGGGGAAACAGCGGCCCTCATCCTCCTGGACCTCTCTGCAGCGTTCGACACTGTCTGCCACCGCACCCTAGCTCAACGCCTCAGCAACATCGGTATCCAAGGGAAGGCACTGGAGTGGATCATTTCGTTCCTCGCCGGAAGAACACAGAGAGTCCGCCTCCCCCCGTTTCGTTCCGAGGCCACCGAAGTCATCTGCGGTGTACCGCAAGGATCATCACTCAGCCCCACCCTCTTCAACGTCTACATGAGACCTCTTGCAGCCATCGCATGCCAACACAACCTCAACATCATCTCCTACGCCGACGACACCCAGCTGATCCTCTCCCTCACCAGAGACCCCGCCACCGCCAGAACTAGCCTACACGAAGGGATGAAAGACGTCGCCGAGTGGATGAAGAACAGCCGCCTGAAACTGAACTCAGACAAGACGGAAGTCCTCATCCTGGGACCATCGCCCTCCGCCTGGGACGACTCCTGGTGGCCCCCCGCCCTGGGCACCACCCCCAAGCCAACAGACCACGCACGCAACCTGGGCTTCATCCTGGACTCCTCCCTCTCGATGACCAGACAGGTCAACGCCGTCTCCTCATCATGCTTCAACACCCTATGCATGCTCCGCAAGATCTTCTGATGGATCCCGACCGAGACCAGGAGGACGGTCACCCAGGCACTCGTCACCAGCCGACTGGACTACGGAAACACCCTCTACGCCGGAACCACAGCCAAGCTACAGAAAAGAGTCCAACGCATCCAGAACGCCTCCGCCCGACTCATCCTGGACATCCCCCGACGCAGCCACATCTCCGGCCACCTGAGGGACCTGCACTGGCTCCCCGTCAGCAAGAGGATCACGTTCAGGCTCCTCACCCACGCACACAAGTCTCTCCATGACCTGGGCCCCAAGTACCTCAACGACCGCCTGACCTTCTACACGCCCACCCGCCAGCTACGTTCTACAAGCCTCGCCCTCGCCGCCGTACCACGCATCCGAAAAGGCACCGCCGGAGGAAGATCCTTCTCCTACCTGGCAGCCAAGACATGGAACTCCCTCCCCATCCACCTTCGGCTGACCCAGGACCACCTCGCCTTCAGGAGACAACTCAAGACCTGGCTGTTCGAGCAGTAGCGGTCCCCTCCCCCAAGCGCCTTGAGACCCTTCCGGGTGAGTAGCGCGCTATACAAATGTTATGATTGATTGATTGATTCCTGGTGTACTTTCTCCCTTTCTTCCTTGCACTCTTCCAGTCATAAAGGAGTAAGTCGATAAACAATTATATGCTTGAGGTGAATAGAGGGCTTTGTCAAGAACAATTGGGGGCCTCATTTACGAGGCCCCTTGTGCCACCGAAGCGTCACTTTTTTTGATGCTCCGATTGCGCAGTGTGCCGGCTCATATTTACAAAGCAACTCTGCATGACTTTTCATGGCCTTGTAAATATGGTCCCCTTTCACGCAGTACTCTGCAGAAAAGAGGCATTCCATGGGTGTTCCTGGGAGTGTTTGCCTCTTTCTGTTTGCTCCTGACCTTTATCATGCCTCTTGCTGCTCATTTCTCACCTGTATTGTACCTGTACCTGTCATTCTGATGTGGTTGGAGGCCACAGCCCTGCAGCAATATGTGGAATGTGACAGAATACCCCGAGGGCTTAGAATTTTCATCACCCCCACATGACAGAAACCAGACTCAGATATGATTGATGAGTGGATGACAAACAACCATGCTTGCTCTCTGAATATGAAATTTTGATCAAGTACGCTGAAAAGGAATGTTTTAAACTTACAGAGGAAAGTGAGGACATTATTAAAGAACTATACACTAAGGAAGAATTTGTAATAGAGATGGCTAAAATGGATAAAAAGCTTGAAAAAATCGAGGAAGACATTCAAGCCAAGAAGTTAAGTAAATTCCATTGTGATGAGGTTGACTATAATAGAGGTAAAATTCTTACTTTTGGCAAAAAATGTGAGCAATTAAGGAAAGAGACAAAGGAAGATGGAGATAATTAAAAAGAACAAGAACAACCATCTACATCAGGGGCACCACCTCCACTGAACAAATTGAAACTGAGAGAATCACAGTGGAGATACCAGACAGTGACAACAGTGAAAGGGATGTCTCTCTCATAAAAGAGCCAAATGCAGTAAAAGCTTGCATTTTATTGGAATTTACGCTGATGGTCAGAGAAAGAAAGAATACACAGGCATACAGCGAGAGTCGTGGTTGCAGCGTTAGAGGAGGAAACAAAGCAAGATTCATCAGCACTCATTCTACAGACAGCACTGTGGGAACACGTACAAGGGGCAGATTTGCGCTTAAAGAATGGCAAACATGACAGTGGTAAATCTTTCTAATTATTCATTGACTAAGGACCAACTTGAAGTTTTATCTCTGGGATTATCATTCTGCCCCACTTCTGAATTTGACTACACTGAAACTTGCATTGATTTGTTTAGTTTCATCAGGAAACTCAAATTAAAACAAGCATTTGCAATGCAATAGGTCTCACATTACTTACGTTTAAGCTATTGGCATTGCTAAATATTGCAACACCAATTGCAACAAAAGTCTATAAATTGTAGGCCAAAAAAATGTGTATTTGTTTTTGTAGCAATGGTGGCATGTTGCGCTTTCGATGAATATGTTTAAAAGTAAAGTGCACCAAACTGCAATTGCTACAATAGTTAATTGTGGATGCGTTAACAATTGATGTGTGCACTGATTGCTGGTGGTGTGTGTGCCTGTAGAAATTGTGCACTGATGGCTGGTGGTGTGTGTGTCTGGTGGAAGTGTGCACTGCTGGCTGGTGATGTGTATGCCTGGTGGAAGCGTGCACTGACGGCTGGTGGTGTGTGTGCCTGGTGAAAGCGTGCACTGATGGCTGGTGGTGTGTGCCTGGTGAAAGCATGCACTGACGGCTGGTGGTGTGTGTGTGCCTGTTGAAAATGTGCACTGATGGCTGGTGGTGTGTGTGTGCCTGGTGAAAGCGTGCACTGACGGCTGGTTGTGTGTGTGTGCCTGGTGAAAGCGTGCATTGATGTCTGGTGGTGTGTGCCTGGTGGAAGCATGCACTGATGCCTGGTGGTGTTAGTGCCCGGTGAAAGCGTGCACTGACTGCTGGTGGTGTTTGGGCCTGGTGAAAGCGTGCATTGATGACTGATGGTGTTTGTGTCTGGTGTAAGTGTGCAATGATGGTATGGTTGTGTGTGTGTAGTTATTGTTGTGTGTGGTTGTGTGTATGTGGTTGTGTGTGTGTGTGTGTGTGTGTGTGTGTGCACGTGTTTGTGGTTGTGTTTTTTGTGTTTGTGTGTGTGGTTGTGTGTGTGGTTGTGGTTGTGTGGTTGTATGTGTGATTGTGTGTGTGATTGGGTGTGTGGTTGTGTGTGTCTGTGTGTGGTTGTTTGTGTGTGTGGTTGTGTGTGTGGTTGTGGGTGTGTGGTTGAGTTTGTGTGTGTGGTTGTGGGTGTGTGGTTGTGTGTATGGTTGTGTGTGTTGTGTGTGTGCCGCGTGTGTGTGCCTGCGTGTGTGTTTGTGGTTGTGTGTGGTTTTGTGTGTGTGTGGTTGTGTGTGGTTGTGTGTGTGTGTGCATGTGGTTGTGTGTGTGGTTGTGTGTGGTTGTGTGTGTGTGTGCTTGTGTGTGTGTGGTTGTGTGTGTGTGTTGTAGTGTGTGTGTGGTTGTGTGTGTGTGTGGTAGTGTGTGTGGTTGTGTGTGTATGTGTGTGGTTTGTGTGTGTGTATGCGTGGTTGTGTGTGTGGTTGTGTGTGTGTGTTTGGTAGTGTGTGTGGTTGTGTGTGTGGTTGTGTGTGTGGCATAGCCAATAGTTCTCGCCTTTGGGACCTTATGAGTTTAGCCAGAACGTTTGGCTATGTTGTAGAGCATTGTGGCTGCTGTGCATTATGTTGAAAACTTATAATAAAAAGTGTTAAGCATTTTTGTTACCTTTATAGAAACAAAGACAACATTATATGCAACTGAAAAACCTGATTAAAAAAGATTTTAACACGAAAATTGTCTTCTACTTTTTTTGTGCTTGCACTGCTGGCAACTACTTCCTGCCTGTTCTCATGCTTGTTTGTTATAATTTTTTTGTTATGGTGGAGCGGGACATAAATAACCGAGGAGTGGATGTTTGAAAACAGTAATTTAATTAGAACACGAGCAGTGGACACACACTAGGGGATACTCAACAGATGCCAGATTCCAAGGGCAGACTGACATGATACTTTGGTGGTGCGTTGATGCAAAATGGTGGTGGTGATTGATGTTTGGTGCTCACATTGTGACACTATATGGTGTGGATTGGAGGTACCTTGTGGACTGTGGAGTTTTGGAGTTGAAATATGTTGTTTGGTGTGTAATTATGCGGTGTGTATTGGAAATGTGTGGAGTTGAATTGTGTGGCCTGGAACTGTGGTGTTCTGTGAAATTATGCTTAGTGAGATTGTGTCATGGTACGGAGTGCATTTTGCATTAAGTGCAGTGTAATTGTGTAGCATATAATTATGTGGCACTGAGTGGTATTGGGAGTGTATGTTGCATTGAGTGCAGTGTAAGTATGTAACATAGTTATGTGGCACTAAGTGGTACTGTGTGGAGTGTATGTTGCATTCATTAGAGTGTAATTATGTGGCGTGTAATATGTGGCACTGAGTGGTATTGTTTGGAGTCTCTGTTGCATTGAGTGCAGTGTAATTATGTAGCATATAAGTATGTGGCACTGTATGGTAATATGTGGAAAGTATTTATGTTGCATTGAGAAGAGTGTAAGTATGAGTTGTGTAATTATATGGCAATGAGTGGTATTAAGTGGCGTGAATTTACGTTGCATTGAGAAGAGTGTAATTATGTGGCGTGTAATTATGTGGCACTGAGTGGTAATATGGGGAGTGTATGTTGTATTCAGTAGAGTGTAATTATGTGGCATGTAATTATGTGGCACTGAGTGGTATTTGGAGTGTATGTTGCATTGAGTGCAGTGTAATTATGTAGCATATTATTATATGGCACTGTGTGGTATTGTTCGGAGTGTATGTTGTATTGAGTGCTGTGTAATTATGTAGCATATCATTATGTGGCACTGAGTGGTATTGTGTGGAGTGTGTGTTGCATTCAGTAGAGTGTAATTATGTGGTGTGTAATTATCTGGCACTGAGTGGTATTTGGACTGTATGTTGCATTGAGTACAGTGTAATTATTTGGCATGTAATCATGTGACACTGAGTGGAATTTGCAGTGTATGTTGCATTGAGTGCAGTGTAATTATGTGGCGTGTAATTATGTGGCACTGAGTGGTATTTGGAGTGTATGTTCCTTTGAGTGCAGTGTAGTTATGTGGCGTGTAATTATGTGGCACTGAGTGGTATTTGGAGTGTATGTTGCATTGAGTGCAGTTTAATTATGTGGCGTGTAACTATGTGGCACTGAGTGGTATTTGGAGTGTATGTTGCGTTGAGCGCAGTGTAATTATGTAGCATATAATTATGTGGCACTGAGTGGTATAGTGTGGCGTGCATGTTGTATTCAGTAGAGTGTAATTGTGTGGCGTGTAATTATGTGGCACTGAGTGATATTGTTTGGAGTGGATGTTGCATTGAGTGCAGTGTAATTATGTAGCATATAATTATGTGGCACGGAGTGGTATTGTGTGGAGTGTGTGTTGCATTCATTAGAGTGCAATTATGTGGTGTGTGATTATGTGGCACTGAGTGGTATTTGGAGTGTATGTTGCTTTGAGTGCTGTGTAATTATGTTGCATATAACTATGTGGCACTGAGTGGTATTTTGAGTATATGTTGCATTGAGAGCTGTGTAATTATGTGGCGTGTAATTATGTGACACTGAGTGGGATTTGAAGTGTATGTTGCATTGAGTGCAGTGTAATTATGTGGTGTGTAATTATGTGGCACTGAGTGGCATTTTGAGTGTATGTTGCATTGAGTGCAGTGCAATTATGTGGCGTGTAATTATGTGGCACTGAGTGGTATATGGAGTGCATGTTGCATTGAGTGCAGTGTAATTATGTGGCATGTAAATATGTGGCACTGAGTGGTATTTGGAGTGTATGTTGCATTGAGTGCAGTGTAATTATGTGGCATGTAATTATGTGGAACTGAGTGGTATTGGAGTGTATGTTGCGTTGAGCGCAGTGTAATTATGTAGCATATAGTTATGTGGCACTGAGTGGTATTGTGTGGAGTGTATGTTGTATTCAGTAGAGTGTAATTGTGTGGCATGTAATATGTGGCACTGAGTGGTATTGTTTGGAGTCTCTGTTGCATTGAGTGCAGTGTAATTATGTAGCATATAAGTATGTGGCACTGTATGGTAATATGTGGAAAGTATTTATGTTGCATTGAGAAGAGTGTAAGTATGAATTGTGTAATTATATGGCAATGAGTGGTATTAAGTGGCGTGAATTTACGTTGCATTGAGAAGAGTGTAATTATGTGGCGTGTAATTATGTGGCACTGAGTGGTAATATGGGGAGTGTATGTTGTATTCAGTAGAGTGTAATTATGTGGCATGTAATTATGTGGCACTGAGTGGTATTTGGAGTGTATGTTGCATTGAGTGCAGTGTAATTATGTAGCATATAATTATATGGCACTGTGTGGTATTGTTCGGAGTGTATGTTGTATTGAGTGCTGTGTAATTATGTAGCATATCATTATGTGGCACTGAGTGGTATTGTGTGGAGTGTGTGTTGCATTCAGTAGAGTGTAATTATGTGGTGTGTAATTATCTGGCACTGAGTGGTATTTGGACTGTATGTTGCATTGAGTACAGTGTAATTATTTGGCATGTAATCATGTGACACTGAGTGGAATTTGGAGTGTATGTTGCATTGAGTGCAGTGTAGTTATGTGGCGTGTAATTATGTGGCACTGAGTGGTATTTGGAGTGTATGTTGCATTGAGTGCAGTTTAATTATGTGGCGTGTAACTATGTGGCCCTGAATGGTATTTGGAGTGTATGTTGCGTTGAGCGCAGTGTAATTATGTAGCATATAATTATGTGGCACTGAGTGGTATAGTGTGGCGTGCATGTTGTATTCAGTAGAGTGTAATTGTGTGGCGTGTAATTATGTGGCACTGAGTGATATTGTTTGGAGTGGATGTTGCATTGAGTGCAGTGTAATTATGTAGCATATAATTATGTGGCACTGAGTGGTATTGTGTGGAGTGTGTGTTGCATTCATTAGAGTGCAATTATGTGGGGTGTGATTATGTGGCACTGAGTGGTATTTGGAGTGTATGTTGCTTTGAGTGCTGTGTAATTATGTTGCATATAACTATGTGGCACTGAGTGGTATTTTGAGTATATGTTGCATTGAGAGCTGTGTAATTATGTGGCGTGTAATTATGTGACACTGAGTGGGATTTGAAATGTATGTTGCATTGAGTGCAGTGTAATTATGTGGTGTGTAATTATGTGCCACTGAGTGGTATTTTGAGTGTATGTTGCATTGAGTGCAGTGCAATTATGTGGCGTGTAATTATGTGGCACTGAGTGGTATATGGAGTGCATGTTGCATTGAGTGCAGTGTAATTATGTGGCATGTAAATATGTGGCACTGAGTGGTATTTGGAGTGTATGTTGTATTGAGTGCAGTGTAATTATGTGGCGTGTAATTATGTGGAACTGAGTGGTATTTGGAGTGTATGTTGCGTTGAGCGCAGTGTAATTATGTAGCATATAGTTATGTGGCACTGAGTGGTATTGTGTGGAGTGTATGTTGTATTCAGTAGAGTGTAATTGTGTGGCGTGTAATTATGTGGCACTGAGTGGTATTGTTTGGAGTGTATGTTGCATTGAGTGCAGTGTAATTATGTAGCATATGATTATGTGGCACTGAATGGTATTGTGTGGAGTGTGTGTTGCATTCAGTAGAGTGTAATTATGTGGCGTGGAATTATGTGGCACTGAGTGGTATTTGGAGTGTATGTTGCATTGAGTGCAGTGTAATTATGTGGCGTGTAATTATGTGGCACTGAGTGGTATTTGGAGTGTATGTTGCGTTGTGTGCAATGTACATTTGTGGTGTGTAATTATGTGGCACTGAGTGGTATTTGGAGTGTATGTTGCATTGAGTGCAGTGTAAATATGTGGCATGTAATTATGTGGTACTGAGTGATATTTGGAGTGTATTTTGCATTGAGTGCAGTGTAATTACGTGGCGTGTAATTATGTGGTACTGAGTGGTATTTGGAGTGTATGTTGCATTGCGTACAGTGTAATTATGTGGCATGTAATTATGTGGCACTGAGTCGTATTTGGAGTATATGTTGCATTGAGTGCAGTCTAATTATGTGGCATGTAATTATGTGGCACTGAGTGGTATTTGGAGTGTATGTTGCATTGAGTGCAGTGTATGTTTTACTACTGTAGGTGGAACCTGTATGGAAACGGGTAGGATATTACAATGGGAGTCTTACTTCATACAAATAATTTTAACTCTCTCTTAAGCTTCCTCTCACAACTGTAAGGTGTATTGAAGATAACTTAATATATATCTAAATCAATATGAATAATGGAAATTTGGAACCACATGTATAGCTCTAAGCACTAGAACAAAAACACATGCAAGTGCAAATGCATTTATGCTTTACTTAAATATTTTTGGAAAATTTGAAAAATGCAAGTGCAACACGTTGATTCTCATCTGAAAAATGTATAAAACCTAACGTTTACACTATATAAGACTAATGTTTAGAAAATGTGAGACCAACAACAAAATTGGATTGAATAAAAAGAAATAGCTAATGTCAATGAAGGTGTTAGCCCACCATTCAAACTTGTTACATTAACAAATCATGTTATTACACAAAAGTGATCTTAGCCAGTGAAAGGTACTGAGACCTGAGAGGATTGTGGCTGCTTTTTCAGCAACCACTGATAAAATTAGTTTTTTATCTTTACTAATGAAGGATAATATCCTGAAACACGCGTCTAGAGATTTACAGCACTAACCTGCACCAAATTTGGTGAAACACTACAGCTCATATTCAAGTGCGCATTTACAGTGAGCTGCAGTTACCACAATGCTAAGGGGCAGACTGTGCTGGGAGGTGAGGCAGTGTGCTCACATCCCTCTTCAGCCCTGCAGGAGTGTTTGCACACTGTGATTTGATTTTGCACTGAAGGCTTAATAAACAGCACATCTTAAGAAATGCTTCGCAAAGACTACTGAGTCCTGTGACTAGCAACAACAGTTGGTGTTGGGGGAACGCCAGCTCAGAACTTTGTTATTTGGAGATGGATGGCATAAATTAGAATTTGGTGCTAAAAGAAAATTCTACATTTTACATTTTGAAGGAAATTGCTGAATTTGTAGAAGAATTAACTGACTGAGTTTATTCTACTATAGAATACGTGTGGTTGAGAAAATCATGCCCTGAACTTTTTTATGGTTAATGAGCTCTGAGCAAGAGCATTTCATGAAGTTCACACTACAGCATTGCGACTCCATTTGTACTCCTCCATCAGAGCTGTTCTGTAAACTTTCTGGAATCAAAAATATCTTATCAAGAGCAACCACCATGCAGTAAGTGCCTACACATCCTACTTTTCCTCTTAGCATTACCCGCTGCAAAATGGAGTGTGTCCTCCTCCTAATGCTTCCTAAGCATGGTCACTCACTGAGCAGTTAACAGTCTGATTTAGAGCAGGATGGTAATAGGATTTTTGCCAATAAATGGCAAATCACCCACCCTCCTCTACAGTCATCACCTCACTTTAAGTGCTTTAGACGAGATGTTGTTGGTGATGATGCAACCACCAGCTCTGCCGTTGTAAAAACTGACGTCCAAAGGTGACATCATATGCAAATGCAGGTGAACCAACCTCCCTATTTAGGGTGTGTCAAGCCATGTTCTTAGGTCACTGTCGTTGGCCAAGAGTTGGTCTGTGGCCAGATTACACTATGACTTGATGAGACAAGATCAGTTTTAGATACTTGTTGTAAAGAGTCCTTCCTCTATGGGATGATTCAAAGTTAAAGACTCTCCTCTTGGATTCACTGGGAGGAGAATCTAAGGAGCAGTACAAGGGAAATGTAAGGCAAGGAGAGAAAGATAACTATGGATACCACTAGCCTTGTGGAGCACTCTACAATTTAGGAGTTAATTTCATGCAGGGAGGACAGCCTTCCACTATTTCTCATACTGTCCTTTCTGTGCAAAACAATGTACATAGAGGCCTGACCCAATACAGGCACAATTCCTCCTTTTCACTCTGCACGAGAGCACCATTGCAGACACACACACGTAGCACTGTGCTGCATTTTGGCTGGGGTTCACGCTACACAGATAACACATACAAAGAAACACACTCAGAGGGCACTCAGGAAGAAAAGAGGGGTTCCAGACATAATTTCTATTTCATCAGGGACACCAAGTTGGCAGCCTCCTCAGTGAGGTTCAGATCAAGACTTGTACCGCTCTTCTTAAATCAGCAATAGTAATACAGACTTGTTGCAAGCTCAGTAGGACACCTATGATACAGGAGTACTATTTTGGATCGATCCTTGCACCCAACAGAGCACCTAGCACTTTGTTGGTGAGCAACAAGCCATACTCACACAGAGCACAAGTCAGGAAAGATACAACACGACTGACATGAACTAGAAAAAATACACAAACTGCCAGAATAATAGAACGAGGAACTGGTTGTCATTGGGACATTGTGTCAACTGAACTTTCAGCTCTACATTCAATTTCCCACCGGTTGTGCTACCTCATAATTTATCCATTCAGATGTTCTAATGGCAAGTTTTGCTACTGTCAACTCAAAGACATACATTTCGAGAAGTATATTCTAGGGACTGATTGCCTGCATTGCAGAGCTAGTGTTGAGTTAGTAGTTCTGCAACATCAATTGCACCAATTGAGCAGCAAAATCATATTTGGGGCATATTATCAAGGGCTTGTGATAATATTACCGTCGCTTTTGCGTCCGTTTTTGGGTGAAAAGCAGCCATATTATTATCGCTTTATGTACAAGGACACGCTAACGCGTGTTTCCTTGTCTTAGCACCAGTTGTCAGCATGCCTCGCGTCGCATCGTTAATGAGATGCAAAGGAGGCATGCCTGACAATACTCCATGTGAAAATATCGCTAAACCAGCTTTGAGATATTTACAAGGTCCCCAAATTCAGCGTATCGATAATCTTAACCACGCTAACGCACCCTTAGCTCTGGGTTTTAACATCTGTTAAAATTCAGACTAGGGCATACTTTACATGGGATCTGGATTATGTGGTTACGATTTAGGAGCGTTGAAAATAATATTGCGGACCTGAAAAGCATACACAATATTCAATACATACACCATGAGTTACAAAATTATGTATTTTTTATTATTATTATTTTATATATTAGTCATATTTTTATATAATTTAAGAACAAAAGAAGAAAAATATACTGGAGGGAATGATGACCTCTGTATTTAAAAGTGTATAATGTTTACACATTTAGTTACATCAATAGTTCTAGACAGAGGATACCGTGATTTCTATTGTATCTGAAATTCATTCAACATTTGTCAAGATATTATACAAATTCTTATTTGATGTTGTAATGAGGAACACATTCATTTTGCGCATGGCTCTGGAAAGATTTAGATCCTACGCAAGTTTCAGCTTGGAGCCTTCATCAGGACGCCATGTATATATATATCATATAAAATCTCTTTTTTTATATTAGGTACTTTGACCTCTGAGAATCTCCAAATATGGTAGAAGTCTAGTATGTGAAATTCTGTAAAACCTCAATTCCTACATGAAGTTCTTGAATTAATATCTAATATCAAGAGCGCGATTATGATGATGTCCTTTGCGATGTCCGATACCTCCTGTTTGTACAATGTATGCCCCGCTATGGAAACATAACGAGAAAATATTGTGTTAATTCCGACAATTACTTGTCTGAGCTCCGTTACGTGAAAGGAGGGCAGGGACTGAAGAATGTCTGGACCTTCGAGCGGGCTGTTCCTCTGGTTTTCCCCTGCTCTGCACACCAACTGCTCGCCGGACCCGCTCCGCGGGTCCCGCATCGCCGCCAGAGACAGTGGGGATCTTGTGCTTTCTGTGACGGTTGTGTCATCGGGGGAGTGTTGGGGCACTGCAGCAGGGCTGCGAGCGGCACTGCGGGGACTCAACTTCCCAGGAGTCCCTGCTTGGTCAATTTGTTCCACCTGGCCCGATCTCCCTGCTTGCCCCGCCCCCTTCACACAGGTTGCTTTAAAGAACGCCACTGATTCTTGGGACTTTGGGATTGCCTGCGCACTGATCCTGTTTTGAGTGGACCCTTGTCTGGACCTTTGAGCGGGCTGTTCCTCTGGTTTTCCCCTGCTCTGCACACCAACTGCTCACCGGACCCGCTCCGCGGGTCCCGCATCGCCGCCAGAGACAGTGGGGATCTTGTGCTTTCTGTGACGGTTGTGTCATCGGGGGAGTGTTGGGGCACTGCAGCAGGGCTGCGAGCGGCACTGCGGGGACTCAACTTCCCAGGAGTCCCTGCTTGCCAATTTGTTCCACCTGGCCCGCTCTCCCTGCTTGCCCCGCCCCCTTCGCACAGGTTGCTTTAAAGAACTCCACTGATTCTTGGGACTTTGGGATTGCCTGCGCACTGATCCTGTTTTGAGTGGACCCTTGTCTGGACCTTCGAGCGGGCATTTCCCCTGGTTTTCCCCTGCTCTGCACACCAACTGCTCGCCGGACCCGCTCCGCGGGTCCCGCATCGCTACCAGAGACAGTGGGGATCTTGTGCTTTCTGTGACGGTTGTGTCATCGGGGGAGTGTTGGGGCACTGCAGCAGGGCTGCGAGCGGCACTGCGGGGACTCAACTTCCCAGGAGTCCCTGATTGGCCAATTTGTTCCACCTGGCCCGCTCTCCCTGCTTGTCCCGCCCCCTTCGCACAGGTTGCTTTAAAGAACGCCACTGATTCTTGGGACTTTGGAATTGCCTGCGCACTGATCCTGTTTTGAGTGGACCCTTGTCTGGACCTTCGAGCGGGCTGTTCCTCTGGTTTTCCCCTGCTCTGCACACCAACTGCTCGCCGGACCCGCTCCGCGGGTCCCGCATCGCCGCCAGAGACAGTGGGGATCTTGTGCTTTCTGTGACGGTTGTGTCATCGGGGGAGTGTTGGGGCACTGCAGCAGGGCTGCGAGCGGCACTGCGGGGACTCAACTTCCCAGGAGTCCCTGCTTGGTCAATTTGTTCCACCTGGCCCGCTCTCCCTGCTTGCCCCGCCCCCTTCGCACAGGTTGCTTTAAAGAACGCCACTGATTCTTGGGATTTTGGGATTGCCTGCGCACTGATCCTGTTTTCAGTGGACCCTTGTCTGGACCTTCGAGGGGGCTGTTCCTCTGGTTTTCCCCTGCTCTGCACACCAACTGCTCGCCGGACCCGCTCCGCGGGTCCCGCATCGCCGCCAGAGACAG
This sequence comes from Lissotriton helveticus, assembly GCF_964261635.1. Classification (NCBI taxonomy): domain Eukaryota; kingdom Metazoa; phylum Chordata; class Amphibia; order Caudata; family Salamandridae; genus Lissotriton; species Lissotriton helveticus. The sequence goes on along the minus strand of NC_136067.1, from coordinate 304,757,058 downwards.
TGGGGATCTTGTGCTTTCTGTGACGGTTGTGTCATCGGGGGAGTGTTGGGGCACTGCAGCAGGGCTGCGAGCGGCACTGCGGGGACTCAACTTCCCAGGAGTCCCTGCTTGGCCAATTTGTTCCACCTGGCCCGCTCTCCCTGCTTGCCCTGCCCCCCTTCGCACCACAATCCCTTATTACCAGTTCTCACTTCCGCTGCGCGGGAGCGTCCCGGGAGAAGCCCGGTTCAAGGGCGGGGCCGTCTGCGGCCGTCAGAGGCCGGAAGATACTGGACTGGGCCAAGGCCCTTGGCTCCTCTCCTGAGACTGTGGTAGCTTTATAGATTCATTATTTGTTGTGCAAGTGTTCCTTTCTCGTATTGGGTTGAACGATAGTTAGGGACATTCTGAGTTGCTTAGCTGTCATCCCTTCGTGGTTCTCTGTATACTTTTGTGGTTTTTGTTATGAACCGAATAAAGTATTTTTTTTGACTGACATAAAAATATGACTAAAGGTTCGCAATATTAGTTTCAACGTTCCTAAATTGTTTTGATTTCAATTGCCTGATGCACCCTGATTTAGGAACTTACGTCAGGGGTACCCTTATTTTTGCAAAGATTATGTGGTTACGACCAGATGCTCGTATCAGCAATGTTTTTGCTGGTTTTGGGTGAACATTGCTGGTTTTCCAGCGATATTTTCCCATTTTTGCGCTAACGCTGTAATATTTATCACCTAGGTTACACACGTTGTAAATAACGCGCTAACAATGCGATAAATAACAGCAATAGATGCCGATAAATATGAAAGCGCCGTCTGTTGCTTATATGCCCTTTTGTCTTTTTGCAAAATGTTACTGTTGCACTGGCCAAGTAGTGAAGTTGTTCTTCTTCACTCCTAGAGCAAATGATGTTGCAAAGTGGCACCAGGGATGGTACCAAAGCCCATTGCATTGTCTATTTACACATGTAGCACATTATCAATAGGCCTGGGTGGTGTACTTCTCTCTGTTTGTGGGTTTTGCAGAGTTTTCCGCGTTCCGCAGAGCATGCGGAGTACCGAAAGTCAGCGAGTGTTAGCGAGTAAAATCCAACGCTAGATCACCTCCAAGTAATATTTCACAACTCAGGCGGTTGCGGATAGTCACGACTGCTCGTGTTCAGAAACCATCCATTTGCGTTAAGGAATCTGCCACTCGAGTAGAAAGCCTACTCGAGCGACAGAAAGAAGAGGCAAACACCAGGCGCTAAAAATCATCACGAACAGCGCAACCTAACACACTTCACCGCTTGCAGAACTCCGCGTGACGTGGCTTAGATTTTTGGTCACTTAGCGGAGTTCTGCTATTGAGCCCTAATTGTGAATTACAAAAATGTAACCTCGAGTATGCTTTTACAAAATGTCATTTGAAGAAAGCATGGCAACATTCAAAAAGCTTAATGTACGAGGCAACTGGTTCCACCTATATACAGACAGTTTATTTTTCATTTTATTTTATATTATGAATGAATGAAGCACAACACATCATGAAAACCAGTTTCAGAGAGGACTTTTTGCTCAGGACCGGGAACGCATGTCAGAGAATGTGAGAGCTGTAACTTTGCCCAAGAACTGTTATCTCTAGCTGCCTGTGAGTAAAGTCCATCTTTGGGCTGAAGACTTGTTTTTGTGTGTCCTGCTTTGCACATTATCGTCTTACAGACAGTGCATTCCAGCACTGACATGAAAAGAAAAGGAGCAGCTGGGCTCCCGAGGGAATGATTTGTATAGATCACTCCTAATCCCACTCCTCTGTGTATTTCTGAAAGCATGTTCGCCAGGTAGTTTGCTGAAACACTGGTCAATGCCTTTGCCAAACTTTGATTTTGGCTCCTATCGCTTTTTGAAAACACAATTTCAAACAGAACTAGTCAGAAGAGAAATGATGAGCTTTAATTTAACAAAGAATGTGACAAGGGGGGGAAGTTGGAAGAGATCAGTGGGGAGAGTTGGAAAGTTGTTGTATCCTTTGGAAGTGGAAGCAACATTCCAGACAATAACTTAAGGTCATTTAGTCCCCTTCAGCAGCATTTGGCGACTTCTCTTGTGCGCTAACACACAAGCACTATAGCAGACCAAGACAGTACAAAAATAAGCGAGAGTACAGGGGAGGAGAACACAACACACATAATTCGTGTGTTATCAGTGAAAGGAAGGGGAAAGACCAGAATGCAATGTCTGATGTGCTTCCAAGAGAACATCAGACTGCCTGTGCTTCAGATACCGTTCTGAAGGGAATCCCAAGCGCCACGCCTTGCTGCTCGGAGTAACTTGGGGTCAAACTAAAGCAATGCATTCTTTGAAGGTGCTCTAGCATCCCTCTGTTTACAATTGCTGGGATATGTAAAGATGATCGTTATTATGAATATTTAGCAGTATGATAATCACTTGGTATGTCAATTGTCCCTAAGTGGAATAGGGCCACTGGGTCGAGCCAAAGTTAGTTTTAAGTCTGGCCTAGAGTCAGCTTTATCTGTCTGCCAGCCTCATGTTTTTCGTGAAATTTTTAGTATATACATTCATGTTGAGAAGTGGCCTTGTCCAGACTCGGGGGCGGGGGGCGGGCGTTGCTGCGGTGGCAGTCCAGTCACTGCCACACCCGTGGTACAACCACCCTATTACAATTAGGGTGGTCGGACTGCCATTGCACCGACGCAACCGCCAGGGAGTGGCGGTCTTGAGGCCGCAATGTGCTTGGTAGGTCCGCTGCGGTCCAGCCAAGCTTATTACGAGTTTCCTCTCTGCCACAGTTTTCATGGTGGTTTCTTCTCCATGAAAATCGTGGTAGAGAGGAAACAAAGGGGGCCCTCATGGCCATGGGTGCACGCAGGGATGTAGATGCACCCTAGTACCTGCACGGTATGCACTGCATAGGTCCATGCCGTGCAGGTACGGTTTTTGATGTTCCCACTGCGGTGCTGTGGGAACGCCAAAGAACAGCCCGCCAGTGACAAACAATGTAGTAATCTGGTGGGTGGTGCACACACGGGTTTGGCGGTGCGGCAGCAGGCCGCCAGCACAACATTCCCGCTCTTGCACCGCCAAATTTGTAATCAGGCCCTATGTGTCATTGTTATTTCTATTGGCAATCACACACTGATCAGTCTCAAGGTCCCATACATTTACTGTGGGAGCAGGTGTTTTCTTTATGGCTACTTGTGTAGTCTTGCATATCTTGTCTTACTGCTGGCCTGTCATTACTTGTTGGCACTAACACCTATGTTGAGTGCTGGAATGCTGCTTGTGCACTCTTTGTACCTGAAGGTTAGTGTTTCCACCTGCACTGTGAGGAACTAATTTATGCAGCACGTATTTAGTGTTTTATCTAAGCATGAATGTATACCTTTTACTGGAATGTTTGCAACGTTTAATTTATTTTATCAGTCCTTTTTTGTTGCTGTTATATTGTGACTTTTTCATACCATTTAGTTAAACGTCGTATAGAGATTCTGAGAAGCGTGCTGAAACCGTTCACTGTCGCTTGTTGTTTTTAGTTTGCCCGTATATATTTCAAATTATTTACTTTAATATTTTTACTTGCAAACAAATCGGAATGTGTTACGGTTTTCAAGAGTGTTCTATTTTTGTCTATAGGTGGAAATTGTAATTTCTGTTTGGGTGTCCTCAAAGTGCTGCACTGCATTTCACTTTTGGCAATGTTTTGCCCTTGATAAAAGAAATATAAAACTAATGAAAAGTATTCACTATAATAATTTACAATGCTGTCAGGCTTTGAAGCTCCTATATTTATTGCATTAATGCACAAATAATTCATTTCTTGATAAGAAGGAGGAGCGTTCTCGTGATTTTATGTTTTCGTCCTATTCTACTCTTTGGCTATCTTTACCAGTGAGGTGGAGAAATATTATTTCATTATGTGCTAGTTTTAGTAATGCTTAGCCGCAAAATTGTTCGCTGAGTTCCTGTAAGAATATGTCCTTTCAGGGCCAGCTTTAGGACTATCGATGTCGAGTGCACAATCTTTGTTGACACCCCCCAGTGACCACCTTTTTCACGGATTCTCACCCTCCCACCCTCCAAGAGTGCCCCTCATCTCTCCCTAGCCCCTCTCTCGCATGGATTTCATTATCAGAACACTTTATATCGCACACATATTATACAGAGAGAATGAACCATACAAGTGTGTAAATCGGTATATAGGAAACGCTACACAAGATAAGGAGGACTACAATTTGTCCTAGTCACGTGTCATCCATATTGTTAGGCAGTATCTTTTAAGCGTGATAAGGAGAAGCACAAACTCAGGATTTAAAACATAACACATTTTTGGGTTTGGATTCACTAATAAGAATGTATTTCTACATAAAATAACCTTTTTTTTTTCAATGAAAGACCGTAAAAAGCACATAAGGTTCTAAATCTATGCCTTACAGTCTGCATGGAGCTATTTACTACACTTTCATAGATACAATCTAAGAACGTTCCCTTGTGATCCATATTTCTTTTATCTAACTGAAAATAAATTCAACATGGGCTGAAATAGAACTAAACAACAACAAAAACCTTAAAACATAATCATATAAAAAACATATTCACATTATGTATTAATTTTCTTTGTTTTATCAAAAATATTGTTGTACTTTCTTTTACATATTTTACATATAAAATCAATATTTTTAACATCTACAAACAGTATTGTATATTAGTGACATGACATTTTCATGTGTAAACATCTTTGCATCATAAGCCCCCGGGCAAAGAAACAAGACTGGAACATTCATACACACTACCTCACATGCATTCCTCCTCAAATACACTCATACCACATTCATTAATGCATATATCTGTAGTGGCCTGCGTTTTAGTGTTGCATGAACACACATTAATTCTTATACATTTATTCTGTACTTCTAAGACATTAAATAAAACTGCCTAAATAGGTATGAAAGGTTCTAAGGGACAAGAAAATGCTTTAGGAAGTGCTCATTGTTTCCTGTATGAGACAGTTTACAATGGAAGGAGAATGAAAAAGTTTACTAATAATAATCATTGATTTGAAAGCGTGACTTATCACCTCTAAGGGTATCAAGGCGCTGAGGGCCATCACTCCGGAGCCGAACACTCCGGAGTCAGTCGCTCTGGCTGCTGCATTACACCTCTCCCACATTTGTAATATGTGACATCACAGAACATGCATGCAGACAGGTTCTTCATCTTTAATACTGCATGGCACCAACATCCATAATCTGATCAGACCGCAGTTGTTTGCTAGTGTTGATGATGATCCATGTCTAGCTAAGTGACAGAGGTCTAAAACCAAAGCCCTGCAGTGGTTGTTGCAAGTCTTTCTTATGAAGATACCATTAACCACACGCCCTCATATTGGTCAGCCAAAGATTCTTACACTCGTTGAGTGAATCTGTTAGATAGATCTTTGAGTGAAGTTTGTTATTAAATATAATCTAGGGAAATTCGGAATTAATTAATGCATGACTTTAATTCGTTTCTGAAAGCTAGAATTGTCTATGTTTAACAGGCAATTGTATGGAGGCATTACGTACTTATCAGCAAATACTAGTCTTAGAGGGGTGCTGCACTAAATGCAAAGCACATTTTGTGAATACCTAAAACACTATCATTTAGATCTGACAAGTAATGTTGTGATGGATACTGCATAGAGACATTATTGTTAATGTAAGTAGAATCAGCAGTAAAGCCACAGTTCCTAGAGATCACCAACCAGAGAATAGCTGCCTTACTTCGAGAATACTGCAAAATTTAACACTTAGAATGACACTCATAAAGAGGTCATAGGGAGGGATATGCATTCCACTTTAGGGTAATACTTGATATTCATAGCTGCAGGTCTAAACTAGTAGGAGTTGACTTGGTGTACTTGTTTTTGGATTGAGTCTTTCCTACTGGGGGGATTTTGGGCTGACAAATGGTTACCATCAGATTTTGGATAGGTAAATCATTTTGCTTGTGTAACTGTTAAACCTCTTGAATAACGCAGAAGCAGTAGGAATGTTTTGACCTGGCCCTCTCTGCAGGCTCACAACTAAATGCTTAGCATTTTATAATCCACTTGTTGTTGAATTAGTGTTGTTGGCCTAAGGACTCTGTGCCCTTTACCACTGTTAACCAGTGCTAAAGTGCTTTCTCCCTAAAACGTGGTCAAATTGGCTTATACCTAATTGGAATATTTAATTTACATGTAAGTCCCTTGTAGAGTGGTATACCATAAACCCAGGGTCTGTAAATTAAATGATACTAGTGAACCTGCAGCATTTATTGTGCCACCCACTTCAGTAGCACCTTAAAACATGTCCCAGATGTGCCAATGCAGTCTGAAGGCAATGATAACCTGCCATGTCCACCTGGCATTCAACCCCCCTTGTCAAGCCTTAAACTCTCCTTTTATTACATATGTCGCCCCTAAGGTAGGCCTTAGGAAACCCGTAGGGCCTGGTGGTTTATAAAAGGTTTGGCACTTACTTTTAAGTTTTACATGTCCTGAAAGTGAAAAACTCCTAAATGGGTTTGTTACTACTGTGAGGCCTATCCCTTCCATAGAATACCAGTGGGGATTCCTTATTACATTTAGTAAGCAGTAATTTACAATTAGGAGGTGGTAGCTATGCCATGATTGGTGTCTATGAAGTTGTGGTGAAGAGCCCTATGTATTGGTAAAGTCAGGTTTTTGGTAATAATTGTAAAAATTCCATATTTAAAAAGTTGTCATTTTTCTTCCCTTAGCCATTTTGTGCCTGCAGCTTGGACTGGGTCACATGACTGAGTGTAAGAGACAGACTTTGTGAATTCCTCCCAGACATGTACAGAATAGAGGGATTAGGTGTGCCTGAATGAGCCATCTGCTGGCATGATGGGGTGGAGCTGTGCAGAGCCCCACTTACAACTGGATAGCCAGTGCTCTGCCTTCACACAAAGGGCCTAACGACCCCACATTGTTACTACTAGCAGCTTGCACCCAGGCCTGGGGAAGCAAGAAATTCCATGCTCTTCAAAGCCACTGTCCAGAAGCTTCTCCCACCTCCCAGAACCAGGGCATCAAGATATAAATGTAGAACCTAAGACACCCATTCGTCAGTATTTTATTTACAGATATTTGAAATCTTTGGACTAATTCTTGCACTAAGGGCTCAGCCCGTTCCACTTTTGCACCAGTTTCATCAACAGCAGGTTTCCCTGTGGCTCTACCTTCACCATGCAGCTCCATCAATATTCCCATTTCAAACTTCGGCTTTTTCAACATCTTGACTTTGCCTATATATACATCATGAAGAGCGTAGATCGACTGACAAGCCTTCTCAATGTCTTTGCCAACACTGTCTGGGATCAGTTTGTTGACCACTTCTTTCAGGTCAATTGTCTGCACTTCAAGTGTCATAATTTCCATAATTTTCTTGAAAATTTGATGGATCTGCTAATGTTGGGCATAGAATGTGAAGCGGATCTTGGTGAAACCAACACAGAAGAGCCTGAGTAGGTAGGCATCAGTTATCTTCACATCAATATGAGCCTCAATCGTAGTCTGCCATTTTTTAACCATGGAGCACATTTTGTCCAGGGGGAGGTCCATTCCATGAAGTTGGTGAGGCAGTTCTTGCCTTAGACATCTTCTGTAATGAGTTTAAATTTCCGAATGCTACTTCATCACTTTGGAGATTATCAAGATTCACCTCAAAAACACGACCTTTAAGACCGTCAGATGCAATTTCGGTTCCCTAGTTTCGGATGACAAGAGTCTTCCCAATGTTGCAGATATTCAACATTGCTGGTGCTTTGACATCATACCAGTCTTTTTTGATGAAGGGGTCAACAATCTTCTTTTTGCGGTTTTTGATGTACACGAGAGCAGGCAGTATTACATTATAAAGGTTCATGTGGTATTTCATTGAAGAACCATTGTGAAGCCCAGCCCCTCGCGTGTTTTCGTTGAAGCGCCAGATTCTGTTTTACATGTTCTTACCCTGGGCACCTGATAAAGTTGGAAACACTTCCCTGATGAAGGAATTTTACAATCCCGAAATGCATTGGGAAATCAACTATCAAGATTTTTGGGATCATTGTTAATTTCATGCACACAAAATCAACTTTGTTGTTATTATGTACATATCATGTTAAATAGGTTTGAGCATGATTTCTCACACGTAAATGATTTGATAATTATGAAAAGGCATTCGCAATAAATAGAATTTAGTTTCATGACTTAATTTGTGTGAACAAGTCAATCCTGAATTTTGTTATATTGTTTGTGTTTATTGTTAAAACTAGCACACACAATGATTAGCGATATTTATCGCTAACGAGGCTTAGCAACAAATTTTTTAACGCTAAGCATCGCCGGAAATTATCGCAGAGATAACTTGCTATTAGCAAGGTTTATCTCAGAAGTGATAAAAATCTTCGCGCTAACTGCCAAATGAGAGATTATTGCTGGAAAACCAACGATAATCTCTCGAAGTTTGGCGTTAGCTTGATGATAGGGGCTCACAAACTTAGCCATGATATCCACCTTCCATAGGATATCATGGCTAAGTCAGGAAAATACCAGGTGTAAAAAAAGCAGTGCTAACCGCGGTTAGCGCTGCTTTTTTTATCACTAACAGGGTTAGCGAAATCCTTGATAATAGGAGAAATGTTGCTTAACAACATTTCTCCTATTATTTTTCTCTGGAACGCCCCCTTTGCATCTCATTAGAGATGCAAGGGGAAGCGTGGAGAAAAAGGGTGCTAACATGCGAATTTGCGTGTTAGCACCCTGTTGCTGATAGGGAGATCATTTTATCTCCGCTTTCTTGGCTTTTAAAGCCAAAAAAGCGGAGATAAATCCCTTGATAATATGTCCCACAGTTTTGCACGCCCAGCAGTGCGGGAAGGGGCAAGTGAACGTTCACACTTGCATACACCATTAACTGTTTACATAAGGGTTAGCTACCTTTTTCCCACCCAGCAGGCTTAAAATCGTGATATTGTGTACTTCTGATGAGTTGTTTCAACAGTCAATAGGAGTGCGCTGTCCCACCCATAGTTTCCAGTGTTGCTTGACAACGGCTTGCACCCCAGTAAACCAACATCGAGGGCATCATTTATGAGTTTCTGTCATAGGACAGCGCCCCAGGCCTTCCTACGGCGATGCCCTATGGCAAAAGAAAAGGGCAGGAATGTGCCATATCTATCAGATATTGCACATTCTTTACCTTTTCCCCAACACTGGTGCAAAATGGCCTGACGTGTGCCAACACAGGCACCTATGCATCATGGTGCAAGGGTGCCTGCTTTGCGGGGATGGTTATTTTTCTGCATGAAGGGAAACTTTTGGCACAAAAACAATCTCAAGAGGCTTATTTCTCCTTCTATATGTGCTGCAGAATGCAGCATACATATAAAAGGGAAAATGAGGAGAAATAAAGATATTTTTCCTCGTTGTGCCTCCCTTACGCCTCCCCAGGGGAGGCATACGTTTTTGGCACTACCTCAGAGTTACAATTTCTCGTAAATCCGGGGCAGTGCAAAAAAGCCATGGATGTTGCTGGGAACCCGTCCTCCCCCTCCACCAGCAACACCCATTGCATGACCCTTTAACGCAGAAAACTGCATTTAAGGGAATAATATTTACAAGGCAGCATTAAGCCAAAAAAGTGGCTTGGGGCTGCTTGGTAAATATGGAGCACAGAGCATCACAAAAAGTGATGCACCTGAGGCGCAAGGGGCTGATAAATAAGCCCCCCAAATTCTAACAGAATGTTTGTGTTTTGGCTAGCACACATATCTCCATTTGCAGTGCCACCATACATGACAGCAGCATTGTTAGAGCAATGGAATTCATAAGAGGGTTCAAAGGCACTTGTATCAGTTTTAGAAACAACTAATATACTTGACATTAGTCGGGAGTGTAAAATGTGAGGAACAGTACCATTTATTTGAAAACTCATTAGATGTTTGGAAGCAGGGCCGTAGGCACGGACATAATGTTTGACTGCTGAAAGAATGGAACCAGAAAATAGAATAAGGTGTACATCCGTTTCATATGTAAGCAATACCTACGTTACAGATGATTTGATGAGAAGCCTAAGAAATGTTTTGGTATTAGCAAAACCTTTTGACTTCATAGTTACAATATGAAAATTTTGTAACATGGCTTTACGACAATACTGCTGTACCTTAAGCCCTTTCCAGGGGGTTCACTTTTTCACCTCTTCGGTATTTCATGGTGTAATGCTAACCCCAATTAATTGTAGCGTTTCTAAATTAGAAACATATTTTACTTTTGTTGCCATGGGAGTATGTACATATTTACCTTTAAAAAGGTTTGGTTCAGTTAATATATTTTGTTGGCATACTGTACAAAAGGGAAGCAAACTTTTAATGATCTGGAACCCGAATGCACATACCGGAAACATAAAAAAGATGCGTTTCCCAGGAAACTAGTAATAACGCGAGATTCGACATATGGCAATCATGATGTTAATATGTTTACAGATCTGAAATGTGCAAACATCTGCAAGTTCACCGGGTTACAACCCTGCACCAAGGAATGCAAGTTATTTGCTGCATAATACAGTCAAATAAAAGAAGTCAACAAAAGGTGAGCCTTAGATAAGACATTTATTCAAACGTTTACACTTTTCTTTAAAGAAACTAACTTCTTCCATTGCTTATTGTGAGCTTCCATTAGTTTGAAGATGTAATGTTTTTTTATTTTGTGATAAATACCTTTCTAGCTTTGCCTTCCAACATATACACACATCTCTTCCAGTGAGCAATACCGTTATAATTACTCACGATTACCGGAATTTCAGAAAATTAATTATTTTGAAAAGTCTGTGTTTTAGAGAAGTTCATAATGCAAGTCCTACTTTATAGAAGTTAGTTAGGTCCATTCTTGCAATAATCCAATGATTTTGAAGGGCATTCTCGGACCAACCAGGCATAACCAAATGTCCGCCCCCAACTGGCATACCCCTGTCCTCGCTTTCTTGCAGCGCGAGGAGCAGAAACATAAAATGATATTAAAAATAAAATTTTATATTTCTACTTCTCGCACTACAAGAAAGCAGTGGGGCAGCGCTCCTCCGCCGTAGTGGAGGAGCTGCCCCAGGGTTTTTATGAAAAATAGTTGTGTCGTTTTTTTTGTTGTATCATAATTTTTATATAAAATATGCATGTTGAATTCAATTTGGTTTTAGTCAATATATTAATAATAATTTGTGATAAAGATGTGAAATGTTATGCTATAAATTTTTTTCTGTATTTGTTGTAATCGATCTCGCCTTTGGGACCTTATATGTATTTAGCTATGCAGCACATTGGCCTGGGTGCTGAAACATCTATTGTTCTTTAACATGGAGGGAGAGTAAACACCAAACTGCGCGACACACCAGGTATGGGAACACATGTAGATAAATATTGCCTTTCAGCAGGAAATGGTAAAAAATGTAAAAAATAATGTCCGTCAGCAAAAAAAAATTCTGGTATTTTACTGACCTCTACTGGTCGTTTTCTAACAAGACAAGTAAATAGAGGCAATTCAACAGAAAAAAGGTCCCTAAGCAGAAGCAGACAAGTCCTAGTGCTGATCTCCAAAGCCCACAAAGTCCATACACATAAAAGTAAATTATATACAGAGATATCGAATGCTCGACCTAAAAAGGTAATATTTTTGTGAATGTAACTTTTATTGATTTACTGGGAAATGATGTAATCATTTAGCTGTTCATTTCTAAAACATTTAAATTATTGCTGTTTTGTTTTTGTTTTTAAACTTTTTTAAATGTATTAAATTTTTTAAGAAAGTGATTTACTTTCATGATTTATTTTTACTTAGTGTTTTATGTAATTCATATTTTATGTAATTTATGTAATTTTTAATATATGTCTGTCAGAAATTCTTAATGATAATATATGTGTTATTTTAAGTTTTAGTAGTAGATTTGTTGAACTAAATACATGATTTTTCTGAATGTAATTAATTTTGCATTGGGAAACATAAATCTACCCCACCAAAATCCAATATTTTCTCTAATGTGGTTAAGTTTGAGGAGAGAATAATACATCAAACCCCTTCCAATCCAAAGTCCAGAACTTTCTGCAATGTGGTTTAGGTTGGAGTGGGAATAATACATTAAACCCTCCAAAGACCAACAAGCCTTTGGCTGAGACGAGGACGCGAAAAGTAAGACTTCGAATGAAGAGATAATCCTCTATGCCCTAATCGGCATATGACAGCGACACTGCTACGGCTAAAGCTATCACTGTGACTTAAGAAGTAAAGACACCCTGGACATAGAAGGGAAATTTCTCAGATAATTAAGTGGGTGACCACATGGTCCAGGACATATTCGTCTTTCCAGGATTGGAAAATTGCGAGGATTTGCCGTTTGAGCTAACAAGTATCAGTTTTCAAGGCATAGAAACAAGCCCTGAAGAAGCCCGTGTTGGGCGAAACGCGTAGGCTGTGGATTGTATGAAACCCTAATAAAAGCTTTTAAACATTACGCCATCTGTCTTGGAGACTCATCACTCCTGTCATCCATTGTCAATTTATGCATAGCATTTGAAGCTCAAATTTGCAGAGTACACGTTGCCTCTCCACATGTGTGTAAAAAGTTCAGATGTATATTTAAGACTAACATAGGTGGCTGGTCTTAGGAGGTGGGCAATAGTGTGTATTGTAGCTGTTACCAAGGAACGGTTATTCTATAACTGAAAGGCAGTGCGGCAATAATCCCTGTCACCAGGTTCTGTGTTGTATCTATTGCAGGCTGAATGTCTTGGTGCATTCCAAAGTGAAACATGACATGGCACATAGCCCTGTGTGCCATGCCTGCAGACACTCCATGCAGTATAGGTAAGTCACCCCTACAGCAGGCCTTGTAGCCCTAAGACAGGCTGCACTATACTACATGTGTGGACTTGTGTGCTCATGTGTGCGTCAGCAGATATGCCCCTGTACTTGCCAATTCAATAACTGACAGTACAAGTGACCAGGGAAGCTATTTTAAGTACATGTACTGGACACTGGTCAAACATGAGTGTCCCAGCTACATGATGGCTTCACTGAAACCAAATATGTTTGGTATCAAACATCTTAAATTAAGAAACTTACAGTGATTCCAGTGATGGATTTCTTAATGCATAAACCCAGAGGGCACCTTAGAGATGCCCCCTGAAAACCTACCAACTTCTAGTGCACTGGTTGCCTGGTTCTGACCATCCTGCCATCACAGATGTGTTTCAAACCTCCAGGGGTGAGAGCCAATGCTCTCAGGTAGAGAGTGTTTTACACACCTCCAGCAGTATTCCGAGGTACAGAGCTTCAAAGAGCCCACCGCCTTTGCTATGTAAATCTGACTTTCCTCAGAGGTGAGGGGATGCCAGCACCCCAGCCAGGGCCCATTTGGCACCTGGATAGGTGGGAAAATTAGTAGTCAGAGAGGCGGGTTCACACTCAGGTCAGTTTCACCTTTAAGGTGGGGTTTTTGATGTGGACAAAAAAATTAAAAGTTTACCATCTTGGTGATGGCAGAATTTGAAACTCTGGGACATGGTTATACTCACTTACCACAGGAAGGGGTCATGTAGGAGGCAAAGTGGCCCCATGGGTAAGTAGCCCATTCCTACTAACTTACATACTTCTAATGCCCCTAAATCTAGTATTTAGGGGAGCCCCTGGCACCAGAAAATTAGATCCTGCTGACCTGAAAGAAGAATATGGACACTGAAGAGCTGCAAGAACAGAAGAGCAGCAACTGACTTGGTGCCAATCCTGCCAGCCTGGTGGTCTGCCTGCTGTCCTTGACAATTGCACCAAAGACAACTCGTCATACAGCTGTTGTGCCTCCAAAAGCCTGTGAGGACTACCAGCCTTCACCCAAGACCCAGGAACTCCGGTGGAGTAGCTGAGCTGTTAACCTGCATCCTGCAGGCACCCCAGAAGAACTGTGAGGACTTGAAACCGCTGAAAACCCAATGCAGGAAAGCATCACTGCACCCCTGCCTCCTAGCCTGAGATTATGTGGGCCAACGGTGCCAGCGTGTTCCTCGGACCATCTAAAGACTGAGCCCATCTTGAGTTTGCCAATAGTGGACTCACCGACACCGCCTAAACACTGCTGCAAAAATGGCAAGGTTTACCCCTAGGGACCAGGAGTTACCCCACCCACAAACTCGTGCCAGGCATAAATGTGGCATCCCCTGGCACACTCTCCAGTATTCATGCAGCTATCCAGCTGGCCATATCCAATTGGACCTTTCATGGACCCTGCTGTTGGCCTCTAGTGGATTGAGTCCATACCCCTATGGTCCTGAAAAACCATGGCTATGTCTGGCTGTACTTCTCCTACCACCCCTGAAAATCTGAAAACTCTTTCAACTTCAAGACCTCTGGAGGACTGTGATAAACCTGCCAAGCCGATCCGTCCAAGTTGTGTTGACACTGGGCTGAAGATTCAGGTTCTCGCGCTCTGAGGTTCTCTGCTATCGCAAATCTGATTTAGCTCTGAAAAAGTGACTAATTGCGAACATAGAAATCTTCACTGAGTGAAGTCACCAAAAGTATCTGGCCAGCGGAAAGACTTTCCAGGGCGCTTCCCACTTTGAGATTTTCCCGCAAAACAACACTGGCTTCACCAGAATGGCATCCAATGGTTATCTGACCTTGTGGAGCCCTCTTCGGCTAAAGTCTACTGCCACTGAAGATATTTGATTGCTATTTTTGATACTCAGGGGCATATTTACAATGAAGTGGCGGAGCGCGGCGTTAGTCTTCTTGGCTTAACGATGCACTTCGCCACTTCAGAAATGCAGGGCTGCACTATATTTACAACAATATGGTGCAGCCCTGGTTTTCCCCCTGCACTGGCGCTAAATTTAGCAGCCTAGCGCCAACTCTGGCACCCTTGCACCATAGTGAAAGGGTGTCTGCGTTGAGAGGAAGATTGTTTATGTGCAGGAAGGTCTTCCTTCTATCTATCTATCTTTAAATAGTGTTTTGTAACTTCTATGTGTGCTGCATTAAGCAGCACACATAGGAGTTGCAAAACATAATTTTTTTTGATTGTTTATGTGCAGGAAGGCGTACATTCCTGCACATAAACAATCAGTGACAACTTGCTGTTTCTATCTGTGCTGAACAATGCAGCACACATGGAAACAGTAAAGACGAGGAGAAATAAAAGCATTTCTCCTCGTTTTGCCTGTTTAGGACCAAGTTTTCCCTGGTCTTAATTTTGGCGCTGGCTCCTATATACGCCACCCTTGTAAATAGAGGGCAGTCTCAAAATCAATGGGTGTCAAGGTGGAACTCTCACCGCAACACCCATTACCCTCCCCTTTCACGCTAAGTACAGTGTGACCGGATGCCTTACAAGGCCGCGTGTGGCTTATCGCTGCCTTGTAAATAAGGCAAAGCCCCTATCGACACTACAACGTTACTGAAAGTGACATTGTGGTAGTATTAAGTGTTTATAAATATTCCCCTTAGAGTGTCTGACTGGGTCAAACTTGGTTTCTGTATCTGACCTGCGCTTCATCGCGGTCAGCCTCAACTTGTGCCTCAGATCCAGCCTACTGCGACCAATTGGTTGTGCATGGAGCTGAACTCTTTTTGATGCTATTTTGACTTTAACTATTAAAAATCATATTTTGTCATTTTGGTGTCTTTTTAATCATTAAACTATACTTCATTTTTCTAAATAGGTTTGAGAATTTTATTTAGCTGTGTTTTGACTTTCCTATTGTTGTGGTACCCCATAAATACTCTACACATTGCCCTAAACTAAGCCTATCTGTCCTATGCCAAAATTACCAGGGGGTTGAGCTTTGTTTAATTTAGTGACTTTAAGGGTTTACCCTGACATGTACTGTGAATATTACTTGAGGTGGGTAGTCATTAACCCAGTTTCTTACATAAGTATGTTTCTATCAAATGTAACCAAATTAACTTGATAATCCATGTTGCAAATTGGGGGGGGGGGGGGGTAACCTGCTACCTGGGCTCAGTAACTGGACTGCAGAAAAAATGCACTTTTAAAAATACATTTTACATCTCAAGGTGCAAGCAAGAACATTATTTTCTTTACTCCTACACCACATTTCTGCACAGGATTCTGCAGACAAACAGTTGATTTACCAAAGTGACACCTACAAGAATTTAAAATAAATTGTCCTTTTAAAAAAGACCATGTGGCTGAGGCCTGATCATCAGCCATCTAGCCTTAAAGACCTTATTACAAGTGCCCCAGAAAAATCATTATTTTTCGGCCTAGGCAAAACTTGATTTACATCAGAGTAATTGGAGTAGTATTGCGTTACTCATTTGGCACAAAATTACCCAAAATTATGTGATTTGCTCATTTGCATAAATTCGGGCAACTTGGGTCAAAAATCCTCCCGCAGAAGCACAGGAACAATTAACTTTGCTAACACGATCGGATGCTGCTGTTCATGTTGCATTTAGCACTATTTTCTTAGTGCAAAGTGCATCCTAAGCTCCATATTGGATGCAAAGGTTCATTTTGCCCGAAGAAAATATTGCAAGTTATGTCCACCCCTAGTCATGTTGCCACTCCTGAAATAACTGCTCCTTGTGGGCAAATAATGGGGATCACAAGTTGTGGGGTATTAATATGTGGGAATCAGTGTTTCCATGCCAATTCTTGCATGTTTTCCCTGGCGTTGTATTCTGTGTTTTTAGCTGCTTTTAGTAGCAAAATCTATGTGATACGCCCCACCTTCTTTTGATGGGGAAGATGACTCACGCTACTAGCCTTATTGGCCTTACCGGGGCACTCCGAATGAGGACCTAGTTCTTAAGTCAAAACCTCATGTCACAAAAAGATTAAATGAGTATCAAAGTCATTAAATATAGGGGTTTTCCAAATTGAAGTGGTTTTGTGGATTGTGAAAATCATTTAAATTCCATTTAATTTTATGAAATTAATTTAGTGGCATCTCACATGAAAACTGAACTCAGTGGCATACTTCTTGATCAAACATCAGTCTAGATGCTCGGAAAAGGAGATATAGATATAGATGGATATAGATAAAAATAGCTCACACAAGACAATTTTTGGTCCAACCACTCTCCAGCAAGCTCAACTACATGATGGAGGTGGTCATTCTGCAGCTGGAAGTTATCAGGAGACCACCCCGTAGTCACCACAGGAGAAGTGAGTGTGTTTGCGGCAGATTATTTCCCTCATTAACCTCAGGGAGAATGAGGTCATCAGATTTTACTGACTAATGAAGGACTCCATCATATAATTTGTAAACAATATTGTGCCAGTTCTCCAGCCACCTACGGCCAGGCCCAAATACCATCCATCCTCAGGTCAAGCTGGTGGGAGTCCTCCACATGCTGGCATCTGGTTCCTTCCAGATCACAACAGCCAGATTGGCAGGAATATCGTAGCCATCATTTCCTGCCTTCCTAGATGCCATCATCCGCCTCATTCCCCAGTACCTCTTCTTACCCAGCACCCAACAACAACAGCTGAAGACCAAGCACAATTTCTGTGTCATAGCGGGATTTTCCCATGTGTTAAGATGCCATGGATTGTACACACATGCAACTGGTTCCCCCTGCAGAAACATCACACCTGTACAGGAATCGGAAGCACACTTATTCAATCAATGTCCAGGCCTTTGTGGACCATCTGGGAATGTTCATCAATGTGCTAGCAAAATACCTGGAAAGCTCACATGATGAATACATCTTCAGGCAAAGCATTATCATCGAGTACATCCAGAATGGGCGATATGAGAATGGCCTACTCGTTGCTAAGGAAATCTGAAGTACACAACAGACCAACTAAAATTAGGACATGTATGACAGAATAGCCATTTCTGTGTCTGGTGATAAAGTTAGGGGCATATGTATGAGAGGTGTGCCTCATACTTTTACCATGCATCGTGGTACATGCGTAATGCAGACGCCTAAGTCAGATATGATACGACATGCAAAGCTACTTTGCATGACTATGAATGGTGTAAAAATGTGGAGTAATGCAATGCTGCACAAAATGCTGTGTTGCAACACTGTGTGCAAGGAAGGGGTTCCATGGGAGGTGTGTGGGTGTTTCCATGCCACTCCCATGGTTCATTATGCATGTCATGTACACTACACCAAGCACACCTGAGAATGCGTCAAGTAAATGTCTCCCCAGGTGATGTGTAACACGGATAAATACCTTAAGTCATCCAAGTCACTCCCACTTCCTATGTGCGCTGCATTCCATGCACACATACATAGACAACTTTGCCTCTAAGTGTTCATTGTGTGCAGAAAGGTGCCCCTCTCTACACAAAGTCAATCCCACAGGCAACACAGGAACCCTTGGACTATGGCGCAAGGGTGCCTGTGTTTGTGCTAGGCAGTACATAGTTTGCCAGTGCAGGGGGAAAGGATAGGAATGTCCTGTAGGGTCATAATACTGTGCTTTCCCAGTGACGTAGTGCAGCATAGATAGGTGACTTGCTGCACAGCACTGTGCCCCTTTCACAAATATCTGGCCCCTAGTATCATGTGCACATGTACTGCAACATGTAACTACGGTGTAACTAAGGATTTCCCATGCTGACATTCCCTCACTACTCTGTCAATGGCAATAGCTATAGATCATCTGTGAGTACTAATGTGCCATTCAAATCTTGTGGACAGAACCACATTATCTGCACTGGTCAATAAATCATGACAAAACCCTGTGGTATGCCAGACAAGTCAATATGAGTACAAAGGCTACACAATTGATAAGTATGAGATGAGTGTCTCCTTAATGGCTTTCCTGCTTTCGGTATCAGTGAAAGGTTCACAAACTCAATGGTGTGATAACAAATACTGTGGAAGTGAGTAAGTATGTCACACATGGCAGTATACTTGTATGCTGACCACTGTTGCAGGAGCAACACTGGAAGAGCTAGTTGGAAAGTCCATGTTTGGCATACAATGTAATTGTAGGCCCTCGACATGTGTAAATGTCAATATTAGATAAAAATGTGATACCAACATTACAAAACACATATATCTCAGCCATACTGACAGTCTACGTACATACATACACACACATGGGTATCAAGCCACATTGACATATGTAACCAATGTGGTAGATCACCAGTTTTGTGGTTTAAGTTGCCCAACTGAAAAGCATATGAATGAAACTGTGTGAAACTCACTAAATACTACATAATGCTGTCAAACATGTCATACATCAGTTAATAACATAGAATAAAATGCTACCTGGACAAGGCATCACAGTATACTCAGCATACCCATCTAACATTCACTGGCCACAGGAATGATGACAAAATCAAGACATAGAAGTACAGAATCCCCTACACGTTAGAGGCATACACATACATGTGGAACTGTAAAATATTGTGTTCCGGTCTGCAGCAGACAGCTACACGTAACAGCATTAGTGTGTCCTACATAAAGATGGCCCACTTTGCAATTCCTATGTGTCATTCCAGATGCACCATGATAACTTGTCTGACAAAAAGAAATAGCTGAAGGCTGACAAGTAATTGTTCAACTATCCCTGTTACATGTTAGAATCGCACCACATGTAAGCACAAAATTCAGATGCTAAAGTAAGTGAACATTTCAAAGGATGTGTCAATGTCATGTAGGGCTGCACTGTCAGTGGTTTCCCAGGGACATACATATGTGTGAGTGCCAACATGTTGGTACTGTCACAACTTACCTAGGGTTGACCAAATGGCTGAAAATCTGTTCAATAATCTGTCACTTTGCTTATGACATAATGTAGAGTGGTCAAGTACCTTTCAAAATACCTATCACAATAAGCTGCTGTCCAAACATGAATGTCAGCATGTAGAAGTGTCCAAAGTATTAGGGTATGCTCATCATCTTCAATTAAACAGAAAACTGGAATGGGCATCTATAAACCAATGGTCAAATGTATATGTGACACATCATGAAATACTGCAAGAAATATGTATGAGTTATAACACACATCCAAAGGAATGTCACTGTAACAATGAGCATAATCATTGACAGTAGTATTTTTTTCGACTTTCAGCTGACCAAGGATATGGTCTGCAGCCATGGCTCATGACCCAAAATGTTGCTCCCCAGACTGAGCAGGAATGACAGTACAACCAGGGACTGGTCAGGACCCGGAACACCGTGGAACATACTTTTGGTGTGCTCAAGTCCCGGTTCAACAGTCTAGACATGTCAGGGGGACATTGCTATTCTTGCCCCCTATGGTGTGAAAGATTATTTTGGTATGCGTCATTCTCCACAACATCTGTGTACATACAAATGTCCCATGGGACGTGGACCATGAGGAGCAGCAACCAATGGAGGAGGAGGAGGATGGAGGAGAGATCCAACACACAATGGCTGGTAGGCGGCGACGCAACGACATTGTGCAGAATTTCTTCATTGTGCAGAATTTCTTTTCTTAAATTACTTATTACTCAATTGACAAAATGTTAGAAAAGAACTTAAATGTGCAACATGAAAATAAATGTTTTAACTTATTCTTTGTGTTGGATAATATGTCACAGTCACTGTAAACATCAAGGGCCAGATGTAGGTAGAATAGATTTACCCATTCTTAATTACCGAAAATTACCGATTTTTACCGATTCGGTAATTAAGAATTTGTAAATCTGAGGGGTGGATATGTAGGTATTCCAGATGTGCTGGAATACCGAATCGGAACAATTCGGTATTTACCGATTCGGTAAATACCGAATCGATAATGCCCATTCATTCCTATGGGCTTTGAAGCCCATAGGAATGAATGGGCATTACCGATTCGGTATTTACCGAATCGGTAAATACCGATTTTCACAAGGGTGCTGGGGATGTCACTTTGACACCCTCTGGCCCCCCCAAAACAGGCTTGGGTGCCATGTGGCAGGCATACATGCCCTAAGGGCAGGTCTGCCTGTCATATGGCATAGGTGTGCATGCACACATGTGCATGCACACCGGAATCGGTATTTTACCATCAAATTGGATTTGATGGTAAAATACCGATTTGGTAAGGCTTTTGGGACTCAGAAGAGTGCCCCAGAAAAATCATTATTTTTCGGCCTGGGCAAAACTTGATTTACATCAGAGTAATTGGAGTAGTATTGCGTTACTCATTTGGCACAAAATTACCCAAAATTATGTGATTTGCTCATTTGCATAAATTCGGGCAACTTGGGTCAAAAATCCTCCCGCAGAAGCACAGGAACAATTAACTTTGCTAACACGATCGGATGCTGCTGTTCATGTTGCATTTAGCACTATTTTCTTAGTGCAAAGTGCATCCTAAGCTCCATATTGGATGCAAAGGTTCATTTTGCCCGAAGAAAATATTGCAAGTTATGTCCACCCCTAGTCATGTTGCCACTCCTGAAATAACTGCTCCTTGTGGGCAAATAATGGGGATCACAAGTTGTGGGGTATTAATATGTGGGAATCAGTGTTTCCATGCCAATTCTTGCATGTTTTCCCTGGCGTTGTATTCTGTGTTTTTAGCTGCTTTTAGTAGCAAAATCTATGTGATACGCCCCACCTTCTTTTGATGGGGAAGATGACTCACGCTACTAGCCTTATTGGCCTTACCGGGGCACTCCGAATGAGGACCTAGTTCTTAAGTCAAAACCTCATGTCACAAAAAGATTAAATGAGTATCAAAGTCATTAAATATAGGGGTTTTCCAAATTGAAGTGGTTTTGTGGATTGTGAAAATCATTTAAATTCCATTTAATTTTATGAAATTAATTTAGTGGCATCTCACATGAAAACTGAACTCAGTGGCATACTTCTTGATCAAACATCAGTCTAGATGCTCGGAAAAGGAGATATAGATATAGATGGATATAGATAAAAATAGCTCACACAAGACAATTTTTGGTCCAACCACTCTCCAGCAAGCTCAACTACATGATGGAGGTGGTCATTCTGCAGCTGGAAGTTATCAGGAGACCACCCCGTAGTCACCACAGGAGAAGTGAGTGTGTTTGCGGCAGATTATTTCCCTCATTAACCTCAGGGAGAATGAGGTCATCAGATTTTACTGACTAATGAAGGACTCCATCATATAATTTGTAAACAATATTGTGCCAGTTCTCCAGCCACCTACGGCCAGGCCCAAATACCATCCATCCTCAGGTCAAGCTGGTGGGAGTCCTCCACATGCTGGCATCTGGTTCCTTCCAGATCACAACAGCCAGATTGGCAGGAATATCGTAGCCATCATTTCCTGCCTTCCTAGATGCCATCATCCGCCTCATTCCCCAGTACCTCTTCTTACCCAGCACCCAACAACAACAGCTGAAGACCAAGCACAATTTCTGTGTCATAGCGGGATTTTCCCATGTGTTAAGATGCCATGGATTGTACACACATGCAACTGGTTCCCCCTGCAGAAACATCACACCTGTACAGGAATCGGAAGCACACTTATTCAATCAATGTCCAGGCCTTTGTGGACCATCTGGGAATGTTCATCAATGTGCTAGCAAAATACCTGGAAAGCTCACATGATGAATACATCTTCAGGCAAAGCATTATCATCGAGTACATCCAGAATGGGCGATATGAGAATGGCCTACTCGTTGCTAAGGAAATCTGAAGTACACAACAGACCAACTAAAATTAGGACATGTATGACAGAATAGCCATTTCTGTGTCTGGTGATAAAGTTAGGGGCATATGTATGGGAGGTGTGCCTCATACTTTTACCATGCATCGTGGTACATGCGTAATGCAGACGCCTAAGTCAGATATGATACGACATGCAAAGCTACTTTGCATGACTATGAATGGTGTAAAAATGTGGAGTAATGCAATGCTGCACAAAATGCTGTGTTGCAACACTGTGTGCAAGGAAGGGGTTCCATGGGAGGTGTGTGGGTGTTTCCATGCCACTCCCATGGTTCATTATGCATGTCATGTACACTACACCAAGCACACCTGAGAATGCGTCAAGTAAATGTCTCCCCAGGTGATGTGTAACACGGATAAATACCTTAAGTCATCCAAGTCACTCCCACTTCCTATGTGCGCTGCATTCCATGCACACATACATAGACAACTTTGCCTCTAAGTGTTCATTGTGTGCAGAAAGGTGCCCCTCTCTACACAAAGTCAATCCCACAGGCAACACAGGAACCCTTGGACTATGGCGCAAGGGTGCCTGTGTTTGTGCTAGGCAGTACATAGTTTGCCAGTGCAGGGGGAAAGGATAGGAATGTCCTGTAGGGTCATAATACTGTGCTTTCCCAGTGACGTAGTGCAGCATAGATAGGTGACTTGCTGCACAGCACTGTGCCCCTTTCACAAATATCTGGCCCCTAGTATCATGTGCACATGTACTGCAACATGTAACTACGGTGTAACTAAGGATTTCCCATGCTGACATTCCCTCACTACTCTGTCAATGGCAATAGCTATAGATCATCTGTGAGTACTAATGTGCCATTCAAATCTTGTGGACAGAACCACATTATCTGCACTGGTCAATAAATCATGACAAAACCCTGTGGTATGCCAGACAAGTCAATATGAGTACAAAGGCTACACAATTGATAAGTATGAGATGAGTGTCTCCTTAATGGCTTTCCTGCTTTCGGTATCAGTGAAAGGTTCACAAACTCAATGGTGTGATAACAAATACTGTGGAAGTGAGTAAGTATGTCACACATGGCAGTATACTTGTATGCTGACCACTGTTGCAGGAGCAACACTGGAAGAGCTAGTTGGAAAGTCCATGTTTGGCATACAATGTAATTGTAGGCCCTCGACATGTGTAAATGTCAATATTAGATAAAAATGTGATACCAACATTACAAAACACATATATCTCAGCCATACTGACAGTCTACGTACATACATACACACACATGGGTATTAAGCCACATTGACATATGTAACCAATGTGGTAGATCACCAGTTTTGTGGTTTAAGTTGCCCAACTGAAAAGCATATGAATGAAACTGTGTGAAACTCACTAAATACTACATAATGCTGTCAAACATGTCATACATCAGTTAATAACATAGAATAAAATGCTACCTGGACAAGGCATCACAGTATACTCAGCATACCCATCTAACATTCACTGGCCACAGGAATGATGACAAAATCAAGACATAGAAGTACAGAATCCCCTACACGTTAGAGGCATACACATACATGTGGAACTGTAAAATATTGTGTTCCGGTCTGCAGCAGACAGCTACACGTAACAGCATTAGTGTGTCCTACATAAAGATGGCCCACTTTGCAATTCCTATGTGTCATTCCAGATGCACCATGATAACTTGTCTGACAAAAAGAAATAGCTGAAGGCTGACAAGTAATTGTTCAACTATCCCTGTTACATGTTAGAATCGCACCACATGTAAGCACAAAATTCAGATGCTAAAGTAAGTGAACATTTCAAAGGATGTGTCAATGTCATGTAGGGCTGCACTGTCAGTGGTTTCCCAGGGACATACATATGTGTGAGTGCCAACATGTTGGTACTGTCACAACTTACCTAGGGTTGACCAAATGGCTGAAAATCTGTTCAATAATCTGTCACTTTGCTTATGACATAATGTAGAGTGGTCAAGTACCTTTCAAAATACCTATCACAATAAGCTGCTGTCCAAACATGAATGTCAGCATGTAGAAGTGTCCAAAGTATTAGGGTATGCTCATCATCTTCAATTAAACAGAGAACTGGAATGGGCATCTATAAACCAATGGTCAAATGTATATGTGACACATCATGAAATACTGCAAGAAATATGTATGAGTTATAACACACATCCAAAGGAATGTCACTGTAACAATGAGCATAATCATTGACAGTAGTATTTTTTTCGACTTTCAGCTGACCAAGGATATGGTCTGCAGCCATGGCTCATGACCCAAAATGTTGCTCCCCAGACTGAGCAGGAATGACAGTACAACCAGGGACTGGTCAGGACCCGGAACACCGTGGAACATACTTTTGGTGTGCTCAAGTCCCGGTTCAACAGTCTAGACATGTCAGGGGGACATTGCTATTCTTGCCCCCTATGGTGTGAAAGATTATTTTGGTATGCGTCATTCTCCACAACATCTGTGTACATACAAATGTCCCATGGGACGTGGACCATGAGGAGCAGCAACCAATGGAGGAGGAGGAGGATGGAGGAGAGATCCAACACACAATGGCTGGTAGGCGGCGACGCAACGACATTGTGCAGAATTTCTTCATTGTGCAGAATTTCTTTTCTTAAATTACTTATTACTCAATTGACAAAATGTTAGAAAAGAACTTAAATGTGCAACATGAAAATAAATGTTTTAACTTATTCTTTGTGTTGGATAATATGTCACAGTCACTGTAAACATCAAGGGCCAGATGTAGGTAGAATAGATTTACCCATTCTTAATTACCGAAAATTACCGATTTTTACCGATTCGGTAATTAAGAATTTGTAAATCTGAGGGGTGGATATGTAGGTATTCCAGATGTGCTGGAATACCGAATCGGAACAATTCGGTACTTACCGATTCGGTAAATACCGAATCGATAATGCCCATTCATTCCTATGGGCTTTGAAGCCCATAGGAATGAATGGGCATTACCGATTCGGTATTTACCGAATCGGTAAATACCGATTTTCACAAGGGTGCAGGGGATGTCACTTTGACACCCTCTGGCCCCCCCAAAACAGGCTTGGGTGCCATGTGGCAGGCATACATGCCCTAAGGGCAGGTCTGCCTATCATATGGCATAGGTGTGCATGCACACATGTGCATGCACACCGGAATCGGTATTTTACCATCAAATTGGATTTGATGGTAAAATACCGATTCGGTAAGGCTTTTGGGACTCAGAAGAGTCCCACCTACATCTCAGATTTACCGAATCGGTAAAAATACCGATTCGGTATTTTACAGAATCTTTAAATTTACCGAATCGGTAAATTTACCGAATCTGTAAAAAATTGCCCCTACATACCGAAAACCCATTTACCGGTCGGTAACGGCCGAAATCGGCCGTTACCGGTCAGGTAAATGGCCTGAAACGGCCACCTACATCTGGCCCCAAGTCACTCACATCTCCTCAATTAGTAGTAGGCCTGAACATGCAAAAATCATGTCGTCAGACCCCCTAAGCAACACAGGGTCATGGCCCTCATTAATTAATCCAGAAATGCAATGTGATGCAGTGTACTGTGTTAATGAAACAGGTCCGGCATGCCACATATTCTCCTCCAAAATTATCATTCCTGTCCTCACACACTTGAGCAGTGCAGTGCTGCACAGCTAGCAGTCTTGCTGTGTTCTGCAGCAGAAAAGTGTGTTTCAGATGGCACTCAGTGAGTGCTGGAACACAAACCACCAATTATGTCCATACCTGGAACAAACCTCCTATTGTAGTGTGTCTCACCAATGTGGTAAAATGTAAAATGGCAGCACTTTGCAATAACTAATGTCGTTGCAGATACCATCACAGATAAGCAGTGACAGTAAGCATGGACAAAATCCCAGTGTCACGAGAACATGTAAAACTTTCATTTGTAAAGAACGCATACATGCATGTGTGGCCAACCACAAAACAGAGTGCATGTGACTCAGTTCCTGGCAACATTGTCCTATATACCACATCATTACACAGCAGACAAATCACGCATTTGCCATGCATTGCACAGCAGTGCCATGAGGATGAAAGGTTTGTAACAACACTACAAAGAGAGGACCTTGCACTGTGTGGCATTACACAGAGAAGTAAGACAATGGAGATGTTCTTCCAACCAATTAAACCAAAGACGGAAGGGACTAGGGGGGCTCCAATGTGGAAAGGTGTGTGAATGAATTGAGTAGATTGGAGGAAATGTGCAGTAAAAATAATTATAGGAGTCCAAAATGCCAATTTAATCGCTGGGCTGCTGTTATTATTAAAAACATAGATTCAGGCGAAAGTTGGATATAATGGTCCACTCTGGCAAGTCATAGGTAAGGAAATAATAGGTCAAATGTTGTATATATATCTGTGTGACTATTTTAGGGTATGGTACTAGACACTTGCACTGACCTCACCTATTTAAGTAGATTTGGATAATTGGTCCTGAAGAAATGGCCTGATCGCTTAGACAAAAAGAGGCATGAAACATGACCTATTATTTCCTTACCTATAACGTGCTAGAGTGGACCATTATATCCATCTCTCGTCTCAATCTATGTTTTTAATCATAACATAAGAGCCCAGAGATTAAATTGATATTTTGGGCTCCTATGTTTCCATGGGAGCATGGTCAACACTGATTTGTATATGGCTGAGTCTAAACTGGGGTGGCATGGTGAGCAAAAGAACAATGGGTTTTACCCAGATCTCTTGACTGGGGGTAAATGTTTGATTTGTTCCGTATTCCATCCACCATCTGTGTGTCTTTTGCTTTCTCACCTTAAGTGTGCCGGTGTTGCCCAGACATGAGTCCCAGGCTCACTGTGCCACTGGATTCAAGCTTGCCTGGCTGATGAGGGGTGATACTCCGAAACCAGTCCCATGATGCTTGTTTCCAGCCCACGGAGCACCTGGCTTGGCAGTTGAGGCTGGGCTGTTCCCATGAGCAGCAGGGTCAAGCAGATTTGCACATGGCTGGGTCTAAACTGGGGTGGCATGGTGAGCAAAAGAACATGGATTTAATACAGATCACTTGACTGGGGGTGAATTTTTGATTTATTCAGCATTACGTCCATCATCTGTGTTTCATTTGCTTTCTCGCCCTAAGTTCACCGGTGATGCCCAGATCTGAGTTCCGGGCTCACTGTGCCACTGGAATCAAGCTAGCCTGGCTGATATGGGGTGATACTGCAAAACCAGCCCCAGGATGC
The DNA here is from genome assembly GCF_964261635.1 of Lissotriton helveticus. NCBI lineage: Eukaryota > Metazoa > Chordata > Amphibia > Caudata > Salamandridae > Lissotriton > Lissotriton helveticus. The sequence goes on along the minus strand of NC_136067.1, from coordinate 304,729,210 downwards.
GTGTTTCCGGTCCAGGGAGGACCTGGCTTGGCAGTTTGGGCTGGTCTGTTCCCATGAGGAGCAGGGTCAAAACTGATTTGTATATGGCTGAGTCTAAACTGGGGTGGCACGGTCAGCAAAGAACAATGGATTTAACCCAGATCTCTTGACTGGGGGTGAATGTTTGATTTGTTTTGCATTCCGTCCATCATCTGTGTGTGTTTTGTTTTGAGACCTGCTCCAGGTATGTGAGTATGGATACCTCAGACATTCACCACCCACGCAGTTCAGGCCTGGAACCTGAATAGATGTGTCAAAAATGAATGTACTATTTAAGAATGTGTGTCAAAACTGTTGTGTAGAACTGAAATACTGGCATGATATAGTTTGTAAGATATTAAAATAAGCATATGTAACTGCACTATTTGCAACGCAATGTCCAATTTCATGTCTTCTAGGAGGACATCTCCCATTCACCCATGGTGAGGTGGACAGCTTTCTGGACGCATACCTGTCCCTGTAGCTCTATGTCAAACCAAAAATAACATAGTAGGAACATTTATGACAGTGTCAGTACGGTAACCATCAAAATCGAACCAATTTTAATAAGATTGAAGCTGCATTTGTTGTTGTGAGGTGCCCGAATTGTCTTCATCAATGGATTTGACCAATTACATGAACAAAAGACATGTATACATGTGTCTGTACACGTGTTTGTATATTATCATACGCACTTCCATAGCTTCAGTTTCTTATCCCACCCGAGGCATGGCTGTCGTAATCCAGCAGCAGGACTACTTGATCCTTCCTCAGAGTAGGACATGTCATCACTATTTGAAATCAAAAATCAAAATAAACTTTATTCGGTTCCTTTTGTTTGAAACCATAAAAGCGACAAGTGAAAATACATACATGTATAAATAACTCAGCAGAACGTATACAAAATAGGAATAATCCCACTATTAAAAACAACTGAAAATCAATTTAACGATGTACGTGCGAAATAAAAAAGGGTAGATGGTTAGTGGCACAAAATTCTTAGGAAACCCCTTTCACCAAGAATTGTGATTCAATGTCATTTGCGTATTGGGCAGATTAAATCGGGGGCCAGGATAGAAATCATGCAGGTCCCAGATGGAAATGTGGCCATCTCCCTCTTTGAGCAGAGAAGATCGCAAATAGGGGACAATGTTCACACTCTTGAATTCAATTAAAATCAAGTCGCCCAGGATGTCTTTGGGCGACGTGCCTAGCCACCCCACCCTCCTGACACTCAGGATTCCACCATCTAAACCAGATGGCAATGGTCTGTTTTGTTGTAGCCAGGAAATGGTTTTGTATAACAAGTCTTGATGAGTTTCCAATTTACTCTGCCTAGGTGCAGGGACCCCAGACAGAACAGCCACATAGGGGGCGGCTTCCGGAGGTAAATTAATCCGGAGCGCAGTCCTGGGAGCTCTATGGGGTACAGGTACAGAGTTAAAAGTAATATTCCGGCTTCTTGGATTGGGTATAGGCATAAGAGGTGCAAGAGTTTGAGCTTTCGTACTTGTCGTACATGTCATAAGCTCAAGTTTTTCATTTTAGCTGGGGAAAATGGGGTGGATGGGTGTAGCAGTTATTTCAGTAGGAGTATAGCTCCTTGATATTGATTTTTAGATAATGGTCAGCCTGTCTCCCAGGGCGTCGATTTTTGTGACCAGGGGTGTTAAGGCAGATACTAACAGTTGCTCTATCTGGGCCAGTAAGGTCAAATGAAGTGGTGATACAGAGTTAGGTATTGTATTCACGGACACAACCGGCGATATTGAGGGTGGATTGGGAGGAGATGATAAGGGGCTAGTGCACATTATATCGGCATTAGGTGAATTCCCAGTGTCATAGTCTTTTTCCGCATCAGGATCTCTACCCACTATAGGGGGGTAGACACATCCTGGGCGTAGTTCGTACCACACAAGGCATTCAACTCCTCCCAAATGGACATGTTGAGAGGAAAACAAGGAAAGAGAGTTCAAATATAAAGATTAATACAAGACAACCCGATACCTCCTCCTTCGTTGGAGCCAAATGGGGTGGCCCGTCCCGTCCTCTTCGTGCCTTTGAGGGCCACAGAGGGCCCGCCCTTTGCCCGGGCTTCGCCCGGCGTCCCGCGAAGTGAAGCAGAGCGCTGTTTGTAGGCGCCTCCTGGCGCTTGGGATGCGTGGTAATGCAGCGCCGCCGCTGAGGCAGCCGGGAGTTGCAGACCCGGGGCGGCGGCGCTGTTTCTGCAGTGAATGGACTCCTGGCGGTGGCGGCGGCAGATAGGACTTCCCTCGTCCCCCTGGACAGGTATGTGCGGCTCCCCCCTGCTCCGCCAAGCAGAGCGCTGTTTGTAGGCGCCTCCTGGCGATTGGGATGCGTGGTAATGCAGCGCCGCCGCTGAGGCAGCCGGGAGTTGCAGTCCCGGGGCGGCGGCGCTGTTTCTGCAGTGAATGGACTCCTGGCGGTGGCGGCGGCAGATAGGACTTCCCTCGTCCCCCTGGACAGGTATGTGCGGCTCCCCCTATTTGAAATGTTGTGACACAGGAACATTCACACTGATGGCCTGTAGGCTGTTGGGATGCAGGCATGCTGCTCTAGGCTACCATTGTGTTGTCTAGATCATTGCCTGACTTACTGACTGATGTGCAATGTGGATGTCCACATGGCAATGTTGTGGTCCTATTGCTTTTTAGATCTTAACTGGATGTCAGCCCTCTGATCTTTGTGCAGTGTGACATTTTGAAGGCTCATTGGGTAATTGAAATTGCTGTGAAGGCTATGGAGTGCCCGTTGGCCTCATTGTATGGATTCAGTCTAATTGGAATGCGGTGACCAGCTGGACAAACATACTAGTCTGCACATGGATTGACCTTTAAATGCAAAACCCACACCCTGTAAATCCCTTATGTCTTGTGTCTGCAAGGCATTCATACACTGCAAGGTAATTTGTATTGTTGCAGCACAGTGCAGACGTTAACGTGCAGGAATGCATATACTGGTTGACTGAGTGAGACTGGGTGTAAACAACGTGGTCAACCTGCATTGTGGTGCAGGGATGCCACAACGTTCTTGTTCAGATGACCACTCCAGCATTCATACAGACACTACTGAGATGCATTGTGTAGATTGTCTCAGATGTGTGCAGCTGACTGCAGTCTTGGTATTATGTGTGTACAGGAACATGTTTGATTGAGAATCAACATGAGTTGTCGATACAGGTGTGACCCATAGCAGTATGTTACACTGCAGTACATTTGTCTGTGGGCTAATTGTTGAAATGTACCACAATCGTGTTTTGCAGGAGATAAATGACAATACCCATCCATCTATTGGATAACTGACACTTGGTAGGTAAAGTCAGATAGGTGTTCTACCTTATATGGCTCCAGATGAGGTATGCAACACAGAGACACACTACCTGGACAGTATCACCTTAACCACTTTCCTGTTGCTTGTTGATTAGCAAGTTTGAACTCACTGCATTATGCAATCCCAAAACCTAAAGTTCTAATCGTTAGGCAAAGTGTCAAATTTGAAATCTGGACAGGTTGCCCAACTGTTATGAACTCTTCCTCTGGATGTTACAGTTCTTTTAACATTGTTTTTTACATTCATAGTTGGTAGGCAAAGATTAAGTTAGTGATTACAATAGGTTTTATCGTAGTTAGGTTTTAACGTTTAGATATTTTTATAAGTATTTGTATAGGAAATGGTTTTAGGATTTTATTGTTTTTAGTGGGTGGGCGTTGATGTATAGTGTATGTATAAAAATAAAAAATAGGAAAAACACTAAAAACACATATATTTGTTTAGCTTTAAAAGTGTACTTTGTATATGTGTAGGTATAGTTGCTGTTTGTATTGTGCCAATCTATTTGTGTTTAGGAGTGGGGGGGGTGATGTTTAACATGTCATTTGTGTTGAATGTTTAGGATAGTTTAAGATATTTTAACTTGGTGTAAGGTAGTGTTGCAGTTAGTTAGTGTAGGTTAAGGTAGTTTAGCCTTAGTTTAGATAGTGTAAGGTAGTGCCAAGGTTAGTTAGTGTAGGATAGGTAGTTATAGATATTTAGGATTACATTTTTTAGTATTGCATTTTTTTTAACTTTCACAATATCGTAATCATTTCAGACTTAAGAGCTGTCATCATTGATTGGGGTGAGTTGAGTATAGGATGCAGCTAATCCCTGCAGTCTCTGAAGATATATGCTACTTTGTGAGAGACATATGTACAAAAGATAGTCTGCTTCACAATTGAATCACTGTAAGTGGTTCTCTCTGTGTGAATTGGTACTCAGCCCAACACAGATAATCACCTACTGTAGCACTGTATCTGTAAGAGATGCAGCATGTATAGTAGTGATAGTTGTGTCACTGCAAATTGCACATTCCTGGCTGTGCATGGACATACACTGGTGTCTGCTACTACCGCACACAGCACTGCACCACTGTGCAAGTTTCTTTTTGTTGTTGGCTGCTTACAAGTCATGGATGTCTCCACACATGCCTGACGAACTTCCATCATCATTGAATGTTTTTTTTTAAGTTTGAAAAACCTTTATTTAGGGTGAAAAATGTATGAATCGCAGCATATTGCCTACATCCCCATTAGGGCCGGCATTGCGTTGCATCACGTGTGGAGATAAAATATCTGTAGTGTAGGAGAATACACAGCAAGCCGCCTACAACCACACCGGGTTGGCCGCTTTATTTAAAGTAGTGAGCAGTGAGGACAAGCAAATATCAGTAATCATATAAGAACAAACATTAACTGTAAAAGAAAAAGGAGGAATGTTTGTTTCCTCTAATGCACTGCACTTAAAGTAGGTATATCTGATGCGCTGGCGTACTCCTGTCCATAGGGTGTAGGGTGGTGTCCCGTGGTACCCTGTGTTCTCCAGTAAGTGATGTGTGTGGGGAAGGGTGGGGGTTATCTCTGTATCACATCATATGACTGCTAGGGTGTTTCAGAGTTTGTGTCCGTAGTGTGCTACAATAGATATATTTGTAATGGGGCCCAAATGTCCTTTGGACGGGATGAGGGGGGTTGGAGATCACCGTATGTATGTAGTTGCTCCTGGCAGTAGACAAGGTCTTGTATCCAGTCTTTGAATTTCGGCGCCCTCCCTCTTCCTCACCTACACGCAATCCGCCTCTTAGCGAGAATGAGCGCAAGGGAGGTGTATCCGCACCTTGGCCGCTAGGGGTTCAGTGTATCCTAGTAGTGCAGGGGGTCTTCAGGAATGTGTAACCCAGTCATGTGGGCCAGTGCCGTTTGTATCTCCAACCAAAAACATTGGGTGGGCGGGCAGTCCCAGGCTCTGTGTTTAAAATCAGCACCCTCTCCTCCGCAGCGGTCACATTTATAGTTATCTCAAAGTCGTAGGCGGTGTAGCCGCACTGGTGTATAATAGAGGCGATGTACATATTTATAGTGTACCTGCATAAACTGCTTTTGCCAGCCCAGGGAGAAACGCTGCCACATCTACCTGAGAGCCCCAGTCAAAACGCCGTCACTGCTGCCCTCGACGCTGCTCCAACCGCTGCCTGTCTCCTCCCCCCGCCGCAGCCTCCCACCATCAGCGCTGCCGCCGAGTGGGGGAGTGGGAAAACTACAAGTCCCAGCGGCCTCCGCGACCGGAAGTCGCGTTGAGGCGGAGCGCGCCAGGAGGCGAATAAAAGCGGACTTCACCTGCCGTGGTGTGTGTACCTGCATAAACTGCTTTTGCCAGCCCAGGGAGAAACGCTGCCACATCTACCTGAGAGCCCCAGTCAAAACGCCGTCACTGCTGCCCTCGACGCTGCTCTAACCGCTGCCTGTCTCCTCCCCCCGCCGCAGCCTCCCACCATCAGCGCTGCCGCCGAGTGGGGGAGTGGGAAAACTACAAGTCCCAGCGGCCTCCGCGACCGGAAGTCGCGTTGAGGCGGAGCGCGCCAGGAGGCGAATAAAAGCGGACTTCAACTCCCGCATCGCGGGAGCGCGCGGGCCGCGCCGGGCTAAGCCCGGGCAAAGGGCGGGCCCTCTGTGGCCCTCCGGGGACCGAGGAGGCCGGGACGGGGCCATCCCCCTGAGATCCTGCCTAGCTGTCATCTACCAAGGTAAACGCCAAATGCTATTTTCATCTTCTGCACCTGCAAGCTGTTATTTCCTCCATCAGCAATATTGCCTATCGCTTAAAATAACTTTGCGAAGATGAATAAATGCCGAAACACACCCGTGACCACAAGATCTGCAACTAGATTGAAAGACGTCACCAATAGCCCTCTTCCCACAATAACCGCCATAGACTTAATGCTACAAAAAACGATCAATGTCGTGGCGGATGCTATTCAGGACTCCGAAAGACGCCTATCACTTACCCCAGATCTATGTTTCCCGGACCTCTCTTTACACACCACTGGTAACATTAACATTCTGGACAATACTATAAACTCTGAGGAGTCCATCCTAACGTTGTCATTCACAGGGCTTCCTAGCCCTCAAACAAGAGACAACACACAAACAGCCTTGCCTATATCATCTATAGGCAACAGTAGGAACAACAGCCTTGCGCTAACTGGTGAAAACGGCAGTAGCACCCATCTGTCACCTATAGCCCACCTACACCCAGTAGCCCCCTCCCCGGGTGGTTTAACATCTACAACGACGAAACCTGTTACCAAAGTCAGTCGCTTGATAAAGAGCAAAACTAGGCCTATTGGCACACGAGGTAAATTTAAGTCATCCATAGCCAAAAAACAAAAATCTCACCTCAAGGCTAAACATCTTAGCTTAGCTAAAGACATCTGGTCTACCTTTAGACTGGCCAAACCTGCCCCAGAAACAGCGACCTTATGTCCCTTTATAAGTAGTCAAGACTCAGATCTGATCTTGAATAAAGAGACGACAGTACCCACAAATATGCCTACACACACCACAGTCAGGGCTGATCACACAATGATAAACACAAAATCACTTCTGAGTGACCTTGAAAGCCTAATTAAGTCCCTCCTGTTACCCATCAGTGAGAGAGTCCTTAATATTGAGAACGCCTTAGGGAAGTTTGAAAGGGCCCAAAATGATGCAACATCTACCTTGCTTAAAACACTGAAGGTATCACAACCAATTTCTACCTTCACACCAGCCAGTAATTCCCTCGCTTTGACTAGTAATAAAAACCTTAGGGCAAAAAAAGCCATAGCAACCCCTACCTCTGCTAGTAAGCGAAACCTGTCAACATGCCAGGAAAAGACTCCTCCAATTATCCCAGCGACAATTCAAGATAGAGGTACTAACATATCCCACCCAGTGGCTGCCATACCAAGTAGCTCTCAAACTTCACCTGACGCTGAGATAGAAGATTGTGAATGGGCCGCTGAAAGCTCCCCGATTAAAATAGTAACTACCCAGGCAGAACAAACGAGACCAACTAAAAACCTCAAACAGGGTATACCTATAAAACAATTAGGTGTTACCCTGACAAAATCGGCGGTAGCTAAAAGACCACTTCATGTTAACCTCCCGCCTGAATCTAGCCCATACACCATTGTAATGATTGGTGTACCTAAATTGGTGGGGGACAGGGTAGAATCTCATGGGGACCTAAAAAACAAGGTGAGCCATTGGCTCACAACTCATAGACCGATCCCTAAACATATTAATGGTCATATTGCACAGGTAAGAAGAGTAGATTGGGTGGGAAACAGATTTAAATCGACCGAGGGTGATTGTATCGTGGCAACCCTTGGGGACAGTCGTGCTGCTAGTTTCATAAGTAGCTGGAAAAGTGGTGTGACAAACAGCTTGATTCGTACCATGGCCTTAAGTTACTTTTACCCAAATAACCTTGGTCATTATCCTACACAAGTACAGCCAACCTATGGACAGGAGGGGTTGCTTGAGCCAATAGTTGATAACCAACCTGGGGCCCATACACTGCCTATTGGTCCACATACCCGAATAAACCTCACTGACTATAGGCATGAACACCCATGGCTGAGTAGGCCAAGCAGCCATCCCAGTAGATACCAGGAGAGAAGTGAGCTTTTTACTCGCCCTCAACAGCAGCTCTATTCATACCCCCATTACTTAGACACACAATATGGGGTACCCATTTCTAATAGATTTGATGCTCTTTACAACACCGATTATTTAGACGAGATCGATTGACAAATCGTATCTCCATCCTCCTACTCTATTTCTACTGAGCCCCCAACTAAGGTAGCTCCCCTTTATAGAGTATCAAGCATTAGTCTAGAGTGCATAAATGTTTCCTTTCCAGAGGCCAGTGAAGCGCCTATGGCAGCTCCCTTAGTACAATCCCACGAAAACACATTGATTGTGAATGGGTGTAGTCACTCATGTCCCTCAAACCAAACCCAACGCATAGTGCCCAGTGGAGTAAAGAACTCTTTAACCACCAGCAATGTAACGCAAGCACACTTAATAACGGATCATGGGGTTCAAGTAATCTCTCTTTCCACAGATAAGGCCCAGATAGCAGGCTTGGGCCTCATTGAACAACGTTCCATACATCTTTTATCCTGGAACATAGCCGGTCTAGCCGTTAAGGTTAATGATCCAGCGTGGTTAGCCTATGTAAAAAATTATACAATCTTATGCTTTCAAGAAACCTGGTTAGTAGATGAAAATGTACACATTGAGGGCTTTCAAAGCTTCTTCTTACCAGCAGCCCCATCAAATAGTGGAAGATCTAAAGGGGGCCTGGCAACTTATATAAGCCTTGCACTTAGCTGCCAGGTCTCAAACAGAGCATTGGACAATAAACATATTCAAATCTTAGTGCTCAGGAATGGTAAAAAGGCACTGACCCTTATTAATTTCTACAATGCTGTGTCATCAAATAAGGAGTGTAACATTCTTAATTTACAAAACTTTTTACAAGCAAAAGCGGATAGTCTACCTCGAAATATCATCATCGCCGGAGACTTTAACGCCTACCCCTGTGGCAACCCTGAAACGACACCTATTGGCCTCTTAGGCTGCAACAATAGGTCTGGCTTTCACTTCGATCATTCGCCTCGAGGCACTTGTATCAATAACTTAATTGATGGCAGGAATCTAACCGTCGCAATGACCACGCTGGAGGACTCACACATATTTAATGTCCCCACGTACAAAGGCCACGGTGAAGGCTCCTACATAGACCACATGTTTCTTTCAAGGGATCTAGTTGATTTAGCCACTGACTTTGAAATTCAAACAAGCATCTTCAGTGACCATAATCCTTTGTCGATCAGGATTGGAGGAGGCCTTTTTGAACATAGGAAGCCTCGACCTGATCATGGTGTCCTAAAACCCATCAATGGAAATCGTCGTCTGAAGTGGTCAAAGGTTAACAGTGACTCCTTGTACAGTTCAATCAACACTAGTTGTGGTAGTGACCTAGACCTTTGTGTTTCTCCATCCACTTTGCCCGAAGCGACTTTGATTGCCTTTGCCGCTGTTGTTGACAAAATTGGCCAATTGTTATCTGTACCAATAAAGGGTCATCATGAACACCAACCAGGGTGGTTTGATCAAGCTTGTTCAAAGGCCGGACGAGATTTAAAAAAAGCACTTAAGGCTACCCCAAGAGACCCTGTCCTTATAAAGTCACTGCGATCTAACTACAAGACAGTCCTGGCAGCCCGGAAAAAAGAAGTAAAAGTTGGTGTTTGGGAGAAGCTATGCGACCCTGCAATTCTGGACAATAGCTCCAAGTTTTGGAGTATTGTAAATAAACCTATGTTTGACGTCCCCATTAACTCTATGGCTGGGACTAACATACCTGAGGAAGAGTGGATGTCACACTACAGTACAATTTTCAAAAGTGATAAATCACAAGCAGACTTTGTTTTTAAATCCTCTGATGAAAATGTGTTGTGCTTCACAGTGGGGGAGGTAGTAAAGGGGATACAAGGATTAACCCGCAACAAAGCACCTGGCCCTGATGGTATACCACCCGATCTATTTAAATCAAACATCCTTTTATGGGCACCAGTTATTACTGCAGTTGTAAATGCCGGAATTTTGGCTGGTTGCCCAAAAGCTTGGGGGTCTTCGACCATCGTCCCTGTTTTCAAGAAGGGTGATCGTGGTAGTGTCACATGCTACAGACCCATATCCCTGATTAACTCAGTTACAAAGGTGGTGGGGGGTATCATCCTAAATAGATTAACAGCCTGGGCCAACGATAATAATATACTGTCACCAATACAATATGGGTTCAGACCAGGCCACTCTACGATAACCCAATGTCTGAATCTATATCTAATAAACAGCAAATACACCGTAGCAAGAAAAGGGACGATCCATATGGCCTTTATGGATTTATCGTCCACGTTTGACTGTGTAGACAGAGGCAGGCTTTGGGCGGTCCTGTTAAAAATGGGGGTGGAACAAAACCTGGTCAACCTTCTCGTTGACCTTCACTCGGACACAAGAGCAAACGTCCGCTACACCCATGACATGAAGGTAACAAGAGATTTTAGTATAACTCGAGGTGTCAGGCAAGGGTGCATCCTCGCACCTTTTCTTTTTAATCTTTATATTAACGAGTTGGAGGAGCACTTATTAAAAACTGGTACAGACTTTCCTTATATTGGCAAGAAGGGCATACCTGTCCTATTATATGCGGACGACGCCGTTTTAATATCCAGAACGGCGCTCGGACTTCAAATCTTGTTAGACTCTTTTAATAACTTCATGAACTCCCGTGGCCTGAGTATTAATAATTCGAAATCCTTTACAATGATGACAGGCGTATCTCCAAAAAAAATATACCCTCACTTTGTAAATGGGGACAAAATACCCACCACCAAGACTTTCTCGTACCTTGGGGTCCTTTTCGATCATAAACTTACCTGGGCACCAGCAATACAAAAGAAAAAGGGTGAGGTAGTGCGGGCCAATGCAGCAATACTGGACTTCTCAAGAAAAATGGGCAATAGTCCGGTGGCTGCTGTCTTGAAGTTATATCAAGCCAAAAGCACCGCAATCGCACGTTATGGAAGTGAAATATGGGGATCAGAATCACTAGGCGCCCTTGAAGTTACTGAGAATAACTTCCTAAAACAGGTCCTAAGGCTACCTAGGGGCACAGCCAACTTCCCAGTACATGAGGAACTTGGCATCCCATATCTAAGTGATAAGCTGGCCGTGAATCCTTTGCTATGCTGGCTGAATAGCTGGCTAAACACAGCCATACCTCTTACCAGAAACATTCTTCAAGAGGCACTAGAGTGGGATGGTAGACTCAAGATCCCATGGTTAAAATATGTAAGAATGTGGCTTTTTGAACTAGGCCGACCAGATTTATTTCTATCCCCCGAAACAATAACCAAAACTGATGTAACCTTTGTTAGGAACACCTTTATGCTGTCCAGGTGCATGGCACGGGAGGAAAACGAATACAAGAAAAGTAGTGTGAGACAGTATGTTTTAACCAAAACCTGTTTATACATGGAACCTTACCTGACTTGGCCCATGTCCGGTTATGACCGTTTCTTATTAACAAGGTTCCGATTTAATATGTTCCATCTTTTATTAGCTGTACCAAGTGGAGCACATAGAGGACAAGTGTTGCCAGCTTGCGGCTGCGACAATAAGTCTCCGCAAGATCTGGCACACTTTTTATTTTTTTGTCAGTTTTATACACTCCCCCGTAATCTGTTTTTAAAACCTTTACTTAAACATCTGAATTTCGTACAACTCAGACCTGCACTCTGTCACCTCCAAATGCTAAATAGTGAATGTACTATGTTTGTATGTAGTTTTTTAAAACTCGCAGTTAAACATAGAAAAAGCATGGAAGGGTAACTAATTTTGCTGCTGAACGTACTCCCATTTCCACTGTATTTTTATCCTTTTTAACTATATCATTGTGTTTATGCTTGTGAATGTCCTGTTGTAATACCACTCTTCCTATTTTTATCTTTACTGTATGGATTAACTTTTATGAAATGCTCTTTTATGATTGTTATATGTAAACAATCGAATAAAGATATTCTTACTCTTACTCTAGTGTATAATTTTAAATCTGCTGCTGGCGGATATATCTCCTGTGTGCTTGCAGCAGAATGTCCACTGTTCCTAGGTAAGGGGGTGACCCAATTCCTCCTACCATTTGAGCCGGGCCAAAGGGGGGTCATACTCTCTGTTGGATTGCACCGTGCGGTGCAACAGTGAGAGCACATGTGCGGGGACAGTTTGCTGCAGAAGTGCGTGCAGTCGGGGCATGATGAGGGGCTCTTGTAGGAATTCCGGTGTGATGGCCTTCACATTCTGGCGCAGTCTGATATAATTAAATCACTCTAGGGGAGTGGGATTTGATTTGCTAAAATATGTGTTGCTTGTGCTGAATTTTCCTCCTGTGTAGAGTTGTCCCCAGGTGTGTATGGACATTTTACGGATTAGCCTACGGCATCCACCTTCCTGTGTGACCGGGATATCTTGACGTCCGGGGAGGGGCAGGAGCGGGGAGTACATCAGTGTGCATTGTGTAGACTTAGCTAGGGGGTGCCAGGCACTGGTGGTGCATTGGACAGTAGAGGAGGCGAGGCGCCGTGGGACTGGGGGGGGCACTGAGATAAGCGATACAGGGGGTAGGAGCCATGTAACCATCCTCAAACACCAGGTGGGGCATGTAAGGGGGAGGCTTCATCCAGTATGCAGCAAAGTGGGCTTGTGCGCAGTTGAAGTATAGCTCCATGTCTGGTACGCCAAACCCACCTGCACAAAATGGGCAAGTGAGTGTGTCCCATTGTAGCCTGGCCTGCTTCCCTCCCCAGGTGAGTCGTATGATCTGAGTCTTAAGTGCCGAGAAGAAGTGATGACTGGGGGCATAGGGAATATTAACAAACAGATATAAAAGCTTGGGCAATATGATCATCTTTTTGATGGCAGCTCTGCCAGCCATTGACAGCGGCATTGCGATCCATCTTGTGATCTTGACAGTTATTGAATCTAGCAAGCACCTGTAATGGACTCTCATCAGCTCCTCGTGATTACGTGAGATGATTATACCCAGATATGTGAGCGTAGTGTCGCACCATTTAAGGGGATAGTCTGGTTTGAATTTTAGAGTGGAGTCGGTGAGGTGGTATATCTGGGATTTGCCCCAGTTAATGTTGACTCTGGAGAGCTGCCCGAAGAGAATGAAGAGACGGAGGATGGGGTTCAGACTTTCCACTGGATGTCATAAATAAAGGGTGAGATCATCGGCATATAAAGAGATGAGTATTTGTCTTTCTGGATAAATAATGGCCGTTTCTTGGTATTCTGAAAGCAAGGTGCGCAGGTCTGTTTGTAATGTTGGGGAGGGTGTGGACTGTATAGCCGATTCAGTTTGTTTAATGTCTGATTCTAGCTTCCGGAGTGTTTGCGGATATCTTTTAATTTTCTCCTGCTTTCGGCAATGCAAACGCACCATCTGGTGACCTTGAAGGCCTTCCATATTGTGGAGTATTGCGGGACTGAGTCACTGTTGCGGAGGAAGAAGTCTGATACTTCCTGCTCCAGTTCGTCTTTGAAGACGGGGTCTAATAGTGACTGTGGGTTGAGGCGCCTCCACAGCGCCCCGTCAGTGGGCAACGAAGTCTTCGGCAGCAGCAGAGGGAAGATTCCCTTCACCGCAGGCGTCGCTCCACGCCCTGGGGGTCTTTAGTCAAGAGTCAAGTCAGAGTGCTAGCGCCGCATCCGTCAACACGTCAGCGGCTCCAGCTGTCTATCTGGGCGCTGCAGCCGCCATGTTGTCAGATTCAGCAGCGGGGATCAAGGGTGAGCAGCTCGAGATCGGGGCCATTTTTCGAATCACAACTGGTCACACGAGGTGCTCCAAAGTAAGGGCTTGATAAGGGACCGTTCAGGGGTTTGATGATCAGAAGATGGACAGGATAATCGCCAGATAGGATCCCGGGCAGCAGGAGCCTCACACAGATGCGGCCATCTTGCTTGGCGCCCTCTAGCTCACCCCCATCATCATTGAATTTGACTACTTTTTAAGTGTGGCACTTCATGCATGTCACTTTGTTTGAGCACTTGCTATGTTTCAAGCACATGAGTCTCCCATGTCCTCTTCCCGTGGGAGGGTGTTGCTTTGTTCCTGGTTCTGTGGTCTTGCACCTATGCATCAATATCAATCAATCAATCACTCCGGTGGATTAAAGCATGATACTCACCTGTGAGGGTCGCAACACGCAGCGGGGTTGCAGCTTGGGTTCTGCTGAAGAGCCAGGTATTGAGGCTCCTCCTGAAAGTGTGCAGAGTGGGGGGGGGCGTCTAATGTTGAATGGGAGCTCATTCCAGGCTTTAGCTGTGATGTAGGAGAAGCCTCTTCCACTCACTCTGGTTCTGTGGAAGCGCAGGATTTCTGCTAGGGTGAGGTTGGCGGAGCGGAGTTTCCTTTTGGGTACGTTGAAGGAGACTCTTTCATTGAGGTATTCGGGTCTGCTGTTGTGGAGGGATTTGAGACCGTGGGTGAGTAGCTTGAAGGTTACTCTTTTCTTGACGGGGAGCCAGTGGAGGTCCTGCAGGTGCTAGGTGATGTGCTCATGCCGTGGGATGGCGAGGACGAGTCTGGCCACGGTGTCCTGGATGGTCTGTAGTTTGCATAGTAGGGATTTGTTGATTCCAGAGTAGAGGGCGTTTCCGCAGTCCACTTTGCTTGTTATGAGTGTGTGGGTGACGGTCTTCCTAGCCTCAGGGGGCATCCACTTGAAGGTCCTGCAGAGGATGTGGAGGGTGCACAGGTGGGGGTGACGGTGTTGATCTGTCGGGTCATGGTGAGGGATGTGTCGAGTATGATGCTGAGGTTTCGGGCACGGTCCATGGGGGTGGAGGGGTTGCCGAGGGCCACCAGGAGTTGTCCCACGTGAAGGGGGAAGGTCCGAGGACTAGGACTTCTGTCTTCTCTGAGTTGAGTTTCAGACAGATGCTGCTCATCCAACCTGCGACGTCTTTCATTGCGTCACAAAGCTGAATCTCGTGGTTTTGGGGTCCTTCATGAGGGAGAGGATGAGCGTGGTGTCGTCGGTGTAGGATACAATGCTGGGACCATGCTGTCTGACGATGGCAGTGAGGGGGGGGCATGTAGATGTTGAAGAGTCTGGGACTAAGAGAAGATTCTTGTGGTACTCCACAGTTGATCTCTGTGGGTTTAGAGAGAAAAGGTGGGAGTCAAATCCTTTGGGTTCTGCCAGCAAGGAAGGAGTGGAGCCAGTCAAGGGCGGTTCCCTGTATTCCAGCGTTGTGGAGCCTGGCAGCGAGGGTGCGCTGGTTGACTGTGTTGAAGACTGTGGAGAGGTCGAGTAGCATGAGGGCTGCAATGTGGCCTTGGTCAAGGAGTGTGCAGATATCGTCTGTGGCGACAAAGAGGGTGATGTGGTTGCTGCAGAATTCCGATTGGGAGGGGTCGAGGATAGAGTTCTCTTTGATGAAGTTAGTCAGCTGGGCGTTCATGATCTGCTCTGTGACTTTGGCTGCGAAGGGAAGGAGAGAGATGAGTCGTCTGGGAAAGAGCCGAATTCAAAAGTGGCATTGATGGTGCGCCGTAGCTTGGGCGCAATGGCGGTGGCGACTCTGTGGAAGATGTGTGAAGGGCATGTGTCCATGGGATCTCCTGAGTGGGTGCTATTCCTGGTAGTAGTGGTATCTTCAGTGGTGACCAGGGTCCAGGTGGTGATTGTGGGCCGGCTGTCTTTGTTGGAGGGAAGGGTGGTTTCTGGAGTCTGTTTGCTGAAGTTGTCATGGAGGGCTTTGATTTTCAGGTGGAAGTAGGAGCACAGCTTGTTGCAGAGGTCTTGGGAGGGAGCAATGTCTGTGGCTTCGCTGTGGGCCTTGGTGAATTGCTGAATAATGTTGAAGAGTTCCTTTGAGTTGCTGGAGCAGTTGGTGAGGATTTTGTTTGAAATGAAGGTCTTCTTTGTGGATCTTATGCGTTGGTGGTAGTCTGTCATAGCGTTCTTGTAGGTGGTCAGGTCTTCCGTGGTTTTGCTGTTTCTCCATTGTTTTTTTAGACTTCTGCAGGAGCGTCTGGCTTCTTGGAGACTGGCGGTGAACCAGGTGGCATTCAGGGTGCGTTGTCTGTCAGTGGTGCGGAGGGGTCAGTATGAACATATTTGCAATTTTTGGAGCAACATCATCTACAGTGATAGTGACCAAAGGATGTCCAGAGATTCCATATAGGATACATGTCTTGTGACATGTAGAGGTGGGGAGAATTCCACTGAGGAGGTCCAAATTTACATTAGGGAAGATAGGCCTCATCAACAGTCCACAGGTGGATTAGTTAAACAGGTGCACAAATAAAAAGGGACAGTACCAGGTGACAGAGGAGGTGCTAGATGACGAATACAAGACCACTAAGAAACTGACCAGGAGGTACAGACTAATTTTACTTGGCAGTTTGCCAATGGAAACTGTGAAAGTCCACATCGTTCTGCTCTGACGGGCCTCCTCTGCAGTTGTTGGTATTTGTGTGGGAGGCATATGAGGCACATAGACATAAGGAGCAGAAGATCTGGCTCCCCGGTCCCCACTAGCATTTGTCTGTGCTGGTAAGGAAGGCAGCACAGCACTGAAAACGGCCTGATTGCTTGTCAACAAGGCAACAACATCACTGTGGGAGGCACCCATATTTGCTATGTAGGATCCCAGCTTGCCTGCCATATATTGCAAGATGGTACAGATGGCCACCATCAGGGTGGCAACCTCACTGGTGTCTCATTTGTAGGGCTTGTTCTTGCATTTTCCTCATGATACAAGCAGTGTCAGACAGGGACTCATCCATTCTATGAAGCCAATGGTAGGTGCCATTATTAGCCTCAAAGGTGTCCTTATTAGGACTCAGCGACACAAAAGGGGACGATGGACGGAGCGTTTGAGCAAATCAAACACTCACCCCCAGTCAACTGATCTGGGGTGGCAGAGTGGGCTAAAGAACGGTGATGGATCAAACCCAGATCTTTTGACTGGGTGTGAGTGTTTGATTGGTTCAGATGCTTCGTCCATCACCACCCCCTTTTGTACCTTATTAGGACTCAGGCAACTACTGACCCCATCTAGGGTACCTTCTATGATCTCCATCCCCACCCACACCTTATCAACCAGCAGCTGCTGTACTCCAACTACACGTCGTTTCATCTTGGGGGTCCTCGGAGTCCACAACGGGGCTTGGGCTGGCAGATGGGGAATGTCCTCTGGAAAGTGGTTCCTCTGTCGACCCATCAACGCTGTCACATATTGACATGATCAAAGAAGGAGTTCCAATAGAGTCCAGGAGTTACTGGAAGGTGTCATCGTCCATGGGGGCCAGGATGTCATCACCAACAGGTTAGGCTTCCCGGACAGACTGCAGGACAGGAGGTGCTGTTTATCCCTCTGCAATGCATTTGGAATATGCTAATGATGATAAATGATAGATGTTGCCATGACTAATTTGGATGACATACAGACTTTATTTTCGTTCACTGTATGTGTTATATATTGATGTGTACAACATATGTTACTGAAAGTAAATGAGGCCAAGTAACACTGTAGCTGCCTTTCATATGATAATATCTTTACATTGTTCACACGCCCACTATGTTACAAGGGTGCCTTTTTATGTCATACCAAACATTGCAACACAGTTGCACAGCTTGCTGTCCTGCCCTGCCTGTGAGGGTAAGTGTAGGTAAGAGCCACATTTACTATGTTGGTTAGCTTTATTTTTTCATGATGCCTATACAGATTTGATGTTCACATATTGACACCACTACTGTTCATATTGCACCAAGTCACCAGGGTACCTTCAGTCCCTCTAGCCATAAGTTAGGCCACAACTCCTGAGAAGGTGATATAAGTTTGCTCAGCTATTAGATTTGGTCCTGCACTCTGCAGTATACCACACCATTCTGCCTTGTTGGGCTGTCTTGCAAGCACTTTGTGCATTCATGTGGCTAAGCGCTCATATTTGACACCTATCCACACAACTCTACACAACAAGCAACCTTGGTTAACCTATTTGTGTGTAATCATGTGATTTCATAACACACAGTCATCTCCATAGTTCAGAACAGTAGGCACTGTGAAGCATCTCTGAGTTGTATATACCCCTCAAACTTTGCAAATTGCTACCACTTACACTCACCCCATTTCTTCTTTACCAAAGTTGGTGATCTGTACAGTACCACACATCTCTTCACTCAGCCCCGCCCACTTGTGCCTGTACATGCCTCCTCTGGCAATCATCATTTAGACCAAGGGAGTCAAATACCTGTCATACACTGATGGCACCCGGATCATACATTGACTCTCATGTGACACCAACGCCACCAAAATATGTGGCGTTGGTGTCACATGAGAGTCATACAGTAAATATGGCGCAGCCATGGGGTGTAAGGATGTCGTACTGCAGCACCATCTTTTCTGATGCATCACTGCATTATTGCAGTACTTCACAAGCCTTAATGAAGATTGGGGAAAATATAGCTGCATATGAATCTTGGTAAATAACTGCTAGACCTCCTTCTCCAGTCTATCTAATCTGTGGAAAGCATAACCCCATGGAGTAGCTGTCATCATATCAGGGCCCAACATGATGTCCTCCCAAGTTTTGGTGATGAAAGCTAAGTGAAACTGATGGCTATCTATAAATTCTAATAATTCAAATGCATGTTTTACAAGGGAGCCAGCATTGATTAATGTGCATTTAACTTTGGGGTTCTCACTACTGGTGCTCAAGAATACCCTGTTTTTGCCTAAGGAAGATGGCAAACTGTTATTACATACCAAGTGTTTCAAACAATTAAGATTACACTAATGGGGGGTGCTAGAGGGTGCACAACAAGATAGCCACACATTAGTGTAGCTCTGCCCGTCTGAGCTACAATCCGGTCATTATCCGCCACAAAGTCATGATATACGCGTCCCTCCTGCACGGGGACTGTGAGATACCACTCTCCTGCCCTAGTGAGGAAAATCTGGTGGTGTTTGGCCATGCCGCTGAGCTGAAGTTCCCGGCTGATAAGTCTGAGCAAGCGAGGACTAGATGGCGCCTACAGTGCGGCCCTGAGTGAGCTTCCTGACATGCGGAAGATCGCAGGCAGAGCATGGTGCACGTCGCTGGTGCGGAGTGCCATCTTCCTGCATCTGCAGAGGGAGTAGCAGCCATCTGAGTGCTGTGGTTCGGAGTCGTGCTCCGCAGCGTGAGGAGAGGCCGCAGGGGCCCGCACCCCGACAGCCTGGAGGGGGCCTGTCACCAATCAAGACCTCCCGGTGCCAACTGTGGTTAGTGGGGCTTGACCTGACCAGGCTTGCAGCTACGGAAGTGGGTGTCGGCCCGGGAGTGAGGATCATGCTCTGTGAGCTGTGGGGAGCACTGGGGGGGGGAGAGAGGGATGGGCGGGATGACCGCTGGTGACCTTTGGGAGGCTGCCTGAATGAGCCTGGGTAGCATTGCCTGCTGGGGTCGTGTTCCACTATCAAGTTGTTGCCTTGAAGATTCGGGGGAGATTGGGCATCAGAGTGCGGCCTGCAATGTGGTTTCAGCTTCGGGAGTGTAACAGCGGCAGTGCAATTTGAATGCTGCAGTCCCGGTGGATGTTGCTTTGAGGTGGCGGAGCCCTGGGGCATTGACTACGTGGATTATTACTGACTGGGATATCGCTGCAGTTCCAAAATGGGATCCGGTGTGGTCCGCCTGCCTGCCTCCCTTAGAAACTAGCGTGCATATTGACATTGGTCCCTTGCTGGTAATACTGCTACTGGTACAGGCCCCCACTGTTTGTGATCGAATGGCTCTCCTCTGAACGGACATACACTGGGTGGGTACGAGGCAGACTCCTGGTATTCTGAGCTAAACCTCTGGCATTTGGCTGACGTGGTGGGGTGTACCGATGTACCTGAGCCGAACGGACACTTCTGGACGCAGAGCTAATGTGGCCTAGTGAGATCACCTCCTTCTTCAGTTCTTTATTAGACGACTGGGACCTGCCTTGCTGGGGCCTAACATGGCGACTACTGTCTATATCTGGGTACCGACTTTGTGAGTGTGCCCATATTCTCTGGCCGGCAAGCTCAGTCTTTGGTGTCACTTTGAAGCAAGCGTAGTCACCTGTTCCTTCCTTATTTTGATATCTGGGCGTCTCTTGCTACAGTGATTGAACATGAGGAGAACGGGCAAGTCACAGCCGCCTCTCACCTTTGAGGCGCAAAAATCCTCGAAGCCAACAGAAAAAGCAGCTTCAGAATATGAGCCGAATGCCCTTAGTGATGCACCCCCCACACTCGAGGCCATGTTGCTAGCCATGCAGCTCAGCCTGCAATCTATTGAGGGCACCATGGCAGCGGTAAACCACCACCTGGACCATATGTCTGAGCAGCTAGAGAAACAGAACACATCTATGGGCGAGGTGGAACAACGAGTGTCTGCAGCTGAGTGAAGTTGCGAGCAAAACATTGAACATGGAAAAGGTCAAGAATGAGGACTTGGAAGCGCAGTCCCGGCCCAATAATGTACAACTCACGGGGCTTTCGGAATCCACCAACGTTGGTAACATGGAGACCTTTATAGGAAATCTCATGAAAGACATTTTTGGCACAGAGCAGCTGTCCACCATAATTATTGTGGAGCACGCGCATTGCTCCCTCGTGGCACGCCTGGTCCCAGGGGCCCCTCCCCGCCCATTATAGCCAGGGTGTTGAACTACAGGGATCGTGATGCCATTCTTCGGATGGCAAAAGATAAAAGATCCATTGTCCACAAAGGTAATGCTCTGGCCTTCTTCCCTGACTTTACTGTTGCTGTGCAAGCTGCCCGGAGAGAATTTGGTAACGTTAAGAAATTTCTGCAATTGGAAGGAGTCCCATATGCGATGCCCTACCCCGCTCGGCTATGGATTGGCCCTGATGGGGAGTCCAAAATCTATTCTAATCCCAAGGCAGCCTTTGAACATGCAAAGAAACTGAAGCGGAGCCGGAGGGAGTCCAGTGCGACACGCAGCGAAGAGGAACAGTAGTGGGAAATCAATGGTCTTCAACTTGGACTATTATATATTGTCTTTTCTTGCTATGGTACATAATGAAATACAGGTGTTATTTTCTAACTGTGCCTCACTAAGAGCTGTACTAAAAAATGGCCTGCGCGTTGGAGGCAACTACCATAGCTAAAGTGGCCCAGTCCCTAGACCTGCTCAGCCACCTCCTGCCAGTTGGGAGGTTGGTTGCGCTCTGACGACCCCCTGCAATGGGTGTACCCCATAAATATGTTCCTTTTTGTTTCCTTTGTTTGGGGAAAGTAGTATCACATTCGGATGGCTGTATCATGTTGGGAAAGCTGAAGTGGGGGGAGCAGGGGGGTTAAGGGGTTTGGGTGCGGCATTGGCACTAATTATTTACGTGACACCAGCTATTGAGATGCATCACAAACAAGTAGATGCTGGATTTCAGGCACACGGTTTGCTTTTTCTATCAGGGAGTGTATTAAGGTATGAGCAGTATGAGCGGGAGGGTGAAGTGCTTGACCTGGAATGTGCGGGTCTGAATACCCACAAAAAAATACGCGCAGTGTTAGTATACTTGGACAGGATGGATGTGCAAGTTGCACTCATTCAAGAAGCACACCTTACTAAATCATCTGGATGCAATGTTTGTGAGCTGGAGTGCAACTTGCTTCTTCTTACTCTACCTACTCACAGGGTGTAATGATTCTGGTTAAAAAGGGAGTCCCATTTAAGGTGTTGCGGACTGAAACGGATGAGCAAGGACGGGTGGCGATAACTTATGGCCAATTGGGTAGCATGAGTGTATTATTGGTGAATGTATACGGTCCGAATGTGGATGATCCCTCCTTTTTTTCTGATGTGTGGCGCCGGGTTACTGGGTTTCCCTCAGCCAAGATTATTTGGGGGGGTGACTTTAACGTATGCTTAGATGGAGTGATTGACCGTAAGAGTAGTAGTACTGCCAGGCTTAAGCTAGCATCAGAGATGTTGCTGGGGGTTTTGGAGGCTGGTAATTTACACGATGTGTGGCATTTTCAGCATCCAGGGGAGCAGGAAAGCACCTTCTTATCCTCTGTCCACAAAACATGGTCTCGCTTAGATTACTGGATTGTATCTGCCACTGTGTGTACCTGGACATTGAAAGTTGGTCACATGGCTAGAACACTGTCTACTTGAATTGCAGGTCCCAACTTGTGAGCGACCACCCTTCATGTGGCACCTACAGCCCTCTTCATTAACTAACCCTGTGTTTAAACAAACTATTTGGGGAGGCGATCCAGACTTTTTTTAGGGAAAATAGTGGCTCTGTAGAAAGTGCGGGAGTCCTCTGGGAAGCATTTAAAGTAACGATTAAGGGCACATGTATAGGAGCGCAGCCTGGAGTGTTCCAGGATATTAGGCGTAGAATAAATAGGCTTGCACTAGAAATCTCTAAGTTGGAGCGTGAGTATGACCAGTCCCTCTCCTCCACCACATTGGCAGCGATACAGGATCTTGTTATTGAGCATAACAGCACCGTGGATCAAAAACTGTTACACAGATCGAGACGCTGCATAGCTCATTATTATGGGTAAAGGGGTCGCCCTGGTAGGTCTCTAGCCCAGAAACTTGTGGCACAGCGGAGTCAGGCTTATATTACTGAGATGCTGTATGAGGATGGCCTAGCTCATTATACAACACCCAAAATCAGCGATGTTATTGTTAAAGATTATACAGCGCTATATGAGAGGGGAACTACTGTGCCCCAAACGGAGATACTCACTTATTTTGACGATGTCGCGCTAGGGTGGTTGTCGCAAGGGCCCAGGGAATACATCACACAGCCCTTTGATGTTGAAGACATTAAACTAGCTATAATGTCTCTTCCCACGTGTAAAGCTGCTGGGCTAGACAGACTCCAGAGTGAGTTTTATAAAGCTTACACAGATGAGTTAGCCCCTTGGCTGCTGGAGATGTATGCAGAGCTTTACAATAATGGACAACTCCCGCCCACTCTAAAAGAGGCATTGCTGGTTACACTCTTGAAGCCAGACAAATCTGCTTATCACTGTGAATAATACAGACCTCTTTCTATAATTAATATAGACTCCAAGATACTAGTTAGGAGCATGCAGCCGCTTGTTCCTCTTCTGGTGCTGCTGGATCAGTGAGGTTTTGTGACAGCTAGGTCCACTACACAAAATCTGAGTACGGTTTTTTCCACACTGCACTACTTTGAACCCGGCTTTCAGGCTGTAGCTGTGTTACTGCACTCAGCAAAAGCCTTTGATTCCCTTCAGTGGGACTATATGTTTGCTGTTTTCACTAGAATTGGATTTCCTCCATTCTTTCTACAGTGGATATGGGTACTGTACACGGAACCTCTGGCACGTTTTCCAGTAGAGCGGGGCACGCGTCAGGGCTGCCCCCTGTCACCAATGCTCTTCACGCTCATGCTAGAGCCCCTGGCTTGTAAACTCCGGCAGTGTCATGCAGGGGCTGCCCTGCGCTTTCATCAGCGACCATTGGGGGTTTCCCTTTACGCAGATGATATGCTGTTGAGAGAGCGCAAACTGACTTAAATGTATGAGTACATCACACTTACCTGTAGTAAGCACAAATCATGAGGAGAAATGCCATGAGTGCTAATAGTATCTGCAATTATATTCTGAATGTATAGCTAATGTAGAGATTTAAGTAGAAGTGGAACTAATACAGAAATGTGTGACATTATATGATTTTATTAGATGTGTTTATTTTGAATTGCATGTCGTGAAGCTGCTAAAACATAAGATGGTATGCGGTTAAACGCAGAATGTGGTAGGCCTTAGGGCCAGAGCTGGAGGGAAAGGGAAGGTGGTTCTTTTCACGACACAGATTGTATTAAGGTTTTTGGTCATTGCATTAAATAGGCCATGATTTATAGAAATGTTTACTTAATAATAGAATAAGAGTATTAACATGTTTTAATTAAATGAAGAAGTTGAATGCTATAATCATAATGAGAAATATTGTAGGCCTGAAATGTTTTAGCATTGATTTACACGTACATGTCTGGGCTGAGAAATGTTGCAAGCCTTTTTCTTTTAGAAGTATATGAGAGTTGGGTTCTTGGCTACAGATATCTGTCTGCAAAGGAAGAGGGGGGATCCAATTATAAATGAATGAATAGAGGCCTGTTCAGTAGACGGCCCAGACATGGAGGAGGGTTCTGGAATGTTTGAGGGGTATCAGCGGGCCGGAGAAGAGTCTGAGAAGCAAGGTCAACTATAACGTATGAGGCCCAAGACAAAGCATCATGGAAAAAGCCAGAAGTTGCACCACGTGAGGGGCGTTCCGCAAGGGGCGTCTCAAATGTTGTTGACTGTTTTGTATTAGGGACAGCACCCCTGGGTGGAGTTAGAGCAGAGACCTGAGGACCCTTTAGAGAGCGGATGGGTAGGCAGAGAGGGGTCATGACTGGAGAACTATAGGTTTTCACCAAGAGACTTAGAGTGAGTGACTTCCCTTGGGGGTCATTCACTGCTGACACCTTTGTTAGGTTGGGATTTGGTTAAGTAGGGATACCATCTAGAGCAGGGTAGGGACAGCCTAACCTTTGCGTTTTCCTCCAACCTAAATGAAGGAGAGATATGCGTCAATGCTGATAGCTTTATTATTCTTAGAACTTGTGTTAGTGATTTCTGTTGCTCGTCTGAGGGCTTTTCGAGAGCACATGTATGTAATTGGACCTGTGTATCTCGTGAATCTCATTCTGAGATGCTTGTATTTGCAGCTTATCATTTCTTTACAATAAACTTTTGAAAGCTAGAAGTTGTTTGTGATCTTTGGGAGTAGAGTCCTTTCTTGGGTGAACTAACTTGGAAATAGGTGCACTTTCTTTCCTTACAGACAGGCAACAAAGGTTCAGTCGACCAGATCGAGGTTTGGATCACTAGATATAAGGTATTGATCAAAATCTCGCCCTTTCAGTTGGTAGCTATAGAGGATGGTTGCCTTCTTGAGGACGGTGACCTAGGCCAGGTTAGCTTACCCCAAGGCCCCTAGAGATCGATGATTGGAAGAACAGCCCGCTGGAGAAGATCCGGATGACGTGAGACAGAAAAAGCAGCAGTATCGGTCGAGAGTGAGTATAAAGGGTTATGCGTGTTAGATTGCGGTGTTTTGTATTGTATCTATGTTGTAATGTCTGGCGGAGTTGAATGTCTGTAGAGTGACTGTGGAACAGGTTGTGAGCGCGCGCAACCGGTGGAAATCTTAAGTTCAAGGAGAGCTTAAGTGGTTCGGGTGTATCGGACACCCAGAGTAATTGTCAACTAGTGTGAAGGGGGTCATGAGGTACCATTGATCACCCGAGAGACCGAGATAGGGGGAACGTAAGAGTGAGTGCGTGAGTAACGGACGCTGGTCGGAAGTTACTGTGTGTGTAAGCAACCTATCAGAGAGACGATAGACATCTCGTCAGTTGTGTTGACAATTACAGATAGACTGTGGACGTACAGTCGAGAGAAGTGACCGCTTGGTCGGAAGTAGTCATTTTTCGGTGTATGAATGGGACGCATGCATAACCGGGAGACGAGTTGAGAAAGGAGGGGTGCTGCTGCGAAGCGGAGAAAAGTGACGTCAGGTGGTGTCGCGCAGTGATTGGCCGACCGGAGAAAGACCGCGCTGTGATAGGCCAGCTAGCGAAGACGTCAGAACAGGGTCGCGACGTGATTGGCCGACAGGAGAAAGACCGCGCTGTGATAGGCCAAGCTAGCAAAGCCGCGACAGGATTGGTGGATTGTCATCAGGAAGTAAACAGAGTAGCGAGGCTGGATTTTGTGCGCATAATTATGAAGTGTTTTAAATGGCTGAAAGCAGTGTTTAAAAAAGAGAAGCGGGGATCGTATGAAGGGGAAGAAGCCCCGCCGGAGGGTACGCCAGCTCGTTACATGGCAGTAAATGTTGGGTTGCATACGATCCTTTGGATATCAGAGTGGAGTAAGATTACTGAAGGAAATGAGGAACTGACGTTCCCGAAGTACGGGACGTTCAGATTAGAGGTGTTACATCGATTAAAATCAGTCATGACCTCAATGAGACCCTTGCCTAGACCAACCCAGTTTGAAGCTCTTGATGCATGGCTTAGGGCAGCGCATGAAAAAAATATGAACAGACGACAAGAAAGGGTGAAACGATCGGTAAGGGCAGTACAGGATGCCAGGTGGGATGCGGATGCTAAAAGATGGAGAGTGCATAACATGGAAGTAAATAAACTGTACCCAGTGTTAGAGGCGCCAGTAAATAAAAGCCCCCTAGAAGAAGATGAGGAGAGCGAAACAGAGGATAGCCTGATAAACAGATTATTGACAGACAGGCCACCCCCGTATAATAGAGCAGGGGGAGAGGTCGAGAATACTGAAGGAGAAAAGGGGGGCAATGCAGGAGAGCATAGACCGCTTCCCAGTTCAGAGTGGGATCCTGAGCCAAAGAAAGAGCTGTCCCAGCCTAATCAGGTGCAACAGGTAGTCGGGAGGTTTGTGGTACAAAGAGCGCCGGAAACGGAAAGCGCCACATCCTACCCATTACCAGATGCACTACAGGTACCTGTTACCATAGGTCCTATAATATCGATATATGACCAAGAGAGAGCAAGAGGGGAAGAACGGGTACGGAAAGACAGAGAAAGAGCAGAGAAGGCAAGGAGGAACGATACCACTAATTCCCCAAGTCAGATGCCGATACCCAGAGAGTGGAGTACACCGATGCACACAGCAGGGGACCCAGGAGGAGATCCTGGGGGCCCTAGATGGCCAATGGATCTGAGGGGATCTGGACGAAAATCCTTTCAAGAGCTAAATGAGTACATGAAGCAGTGGGATGAGGCAGTGAAGGCTCAAAAGAGCATCAATGCTGCGGAAGCTGAAAGGGAAAGTCAGGACAGCAGAGCACGGACTCACTGCGGGGCTGGGGAGAGTAGCCCGGAGTGGGACTGTAGAGGGAGTAGGGGAGTCACCCATTGGGCCCGGAGTGGAGGTAGAACAGACCTGGAAAACGGGGGCCCCGGGAGTGAAGGGGTGGCGCGCCCAATACTCAGTGAAGGGGAGAGAAGAGCACAAGAGTACAGAAACAGCTTTAAGTGTCCACACTGTGTACCTGGCACCAGAGAACTGAATGGGAGTTGTGAGAGGTCGCACCATAGTCCCTGTGATGACGGCAATGAGCGCAGCCCAGGGAATATGGGGAACCAGGAAGGATCGTATCGGGTACTGAGCAATACGAGGCAAAGAGAGAGTAGCGAACAGAGGGAAAATAACAGAGAGGTGTGCGGTGAGAGGAGAGAAGAAGAAGAGAGTGGGCAGAGAGAGAGTGGGGGTAACAGGCCCGTGTTCCACCACCTTCCTAGATCGGATGGCCGAGCATGGGACCTGGAGAGATGGGAGCGAGGGAGACCACCCATTAACTCTCCCGAGCCCAAACGCAGAGCTCGAAGTTGGGATGGTAGGGAGACCAGTGAGCCCCCTTCGAAAGACATATTGCGAGCTGAGATAAAAGCCAAGAGACTCGATGTCTCCAGTTTAAGGTCAGACCTGGATGACATGGTAGATGGTACCCTGCCTTTAGAAAGAATGGAAATGTATGAACAGGATGAAATACTGTATATGGCAAAAGACATTACTCGAAAAGCGAGAGCAGTCCATGAGAAGTTAGTCGAACTAGCAGGCAAATATATGGTGGACTTGTCAAGAACCAAAGCATTACAGGGTAACCACAGGCTACATTACTCAGATCGAGACCTAGATGAGAGGAGAACGATTGGGCTGAAAACACACATAAGGGAACTGATTACTGGAATAAGGACATGGAGGGCACTAGATAAGTGGGAAGAGAGGTGGTCCAAGAAAGGGACCGGCAGGAGAAGCATGATTGGTATGACACCAGGACAGCAGGGAGTAGAAGCTTACCCTTTGCGTGAAGTTGCAAATGGGAATTATGTACATGTCCCTTGGAGTAGGGGAGATTTAGCTGCTTTTACCACCTCTTTCCCCAAATTACGTGAAAGCCCAGTGGAGTGGTACAAGCAAGTGGAGAGATTTGTAAAAATCTCAAAGGTCCTTTGGATAGATCTGAACACGCTGTTTGACATTGTAGTACCAGGCGATCTGTGGACAGCATGCAAGGTTAGCGCTGAGTGGCCCACAACGGAGCCAGAGAGAGATGCCAAGACTAATGGGCCGTCCGAGACTGTGATGGCAAAATACGAGAGAGTGATGACTTGGCTGAAAGAGAAAGTGCCAATGCAAGACATAGATTGGGTCAGAATAGACCGAACAAGACAGGAACCCAAAGAGACAGTCCACGAGTATTACGAGAGATTGCTGAAGGCGTTTAAACAGTATAGCGGCTTGGATGTAATGGATCCAAAAGACATAGGGCAATTTGTGTCCAAGTTCGTCCTGGGACTGAGACCGGATATTAGTTTAATGATTCAGCAACATTCGATTTGTTGGCAAACTAAACCCCTAGACGAAATACTGAGATATGCCAGGTACTGCTGTGATGAGATAGACTCTAAGGCTAAGAAACTAAAAGAAAAGTTGATGGTGGTACAGATGCAGGCAGCAGGGAAGGGGGGACAACAGCAACAGCAGCAAGGAACAGGTACAGGAGGAAAGAAGCAGTACAGTCAGAACAAGGGCAATGAGGAGAGTTCCACCTTTAGACCCAGAATAGATATAGCTGCCTTGAAGAAAACGACTAGGTGCCACCAGTGTAACGAGGTGGGGCATTGGAAACGCGAGTGCCCCTACAATGTAGAGATAGGAGAACAAGAGATAGAGGAGGAAGAGGTCCAGAGCGCGCCTACAAGAGGGGTAACGCCATACCAAGGAAAGGTGCTCAAAGGGGGGGGGGCTCCTCCCCGAGCCCAGTTCCCGCAACCTCCTCGAGTAGGGAGTATGGGTAAGACCTATAGACAAATGCCCCTGTTTGTGGAAGGGGAAGAGTGCTATTATGTGGACCCATTAACCGGACAGAGAGTGGAGAGAGAAGACTGCACCCTCGGGGCAGCCTTGGAGGTAGATCAGAGGGGACCCTATGTTGAAGCAGAAGTAGCAGGGTGCCCTACGACATTTCTGGTGGACACAGGAGCCACTAGATCCACGATCAGATCAGCTGCAGTTCCAGACCTGCCCATGTCTGGAGAGACCATACAGGTGGTAGGGGTCGCAAACAGGAGAATAACCAGCCAATTGACAGAACCGGTACAGGTGAAAATAGGGAAGTACAGCGATGAGCACCAGTTTGTGGTTTGCGATTCAAGTCCTGTGTGTCTGCTAGGAAGAGACCTGTTGTGTAAATTGAATTGTACTATATACTGTACACCTCAGGGAGTGGAGGTATTGACCAATGACGATGATGCAGATTTCAAAGTTGCAAACTCAAGAATATGCGTGGAACTGTACCCTACTTTAACAGTAGAGGAGCTCCCCTGGGACTTGAGAGAGACAGTGGCACCAGAAGTATGGGATTTCACTGGGGAAGAGATTGGATTGGTCAAAGGGGTGGACCCAGTGAAAATTGTAGTGAAACCGCATGCTGAGTTCCCAAGAACACCCCAATATAAATTGACTCCAGAAACGATTGCAGGCATAAAACCCGTGATCGAGTCCATGATTAAACAGGGAATACTGAAAGAAATCGTGGGTAGTCCATGCAACTCCCCGATTATGGGTCTGCAGAAACCAAATGGGAAATTTCGGATAGTACAGGACCTGCGAAAGATTAATAACATAGTCGTTTCATGTTGTCCAGTGGTACCGAATCCATCAGTGATACTGTTTCAGATTCCATTCCAAGCTGAGTGGTTCACTGTGATCGATCTTTGCCAGGCTTTCTTTTCGATCCCTCTGGACGAAGAAAGCCATTTTCTTTTCGCATTTAAGCTGGAAAATCGCGTCCTAACATGGTGTCGTATCCCTCAGGGGTATACAGAGAGCCCATCGATCTTTAACCAGCTTTTGAAGAGAAATCTTGAAAGTCTAGTGCTGCCCCAGAAGTCAGTTCTGGTCCAGTACATAGACGACCTCCTTGTGGCGTCAGAAACAGAAGAAGCTTGCAGGGAAGACTCCATTGCTTTGTTAAATCACCTAGCTGCCAATGGGCACAAGGTATCCCCGGGAAAATTGCAGTACTGCCTGACAGAAGTGCAGTATTTGGGACACAGAATTGAGAAAGGCAAACGAAAGGTGTCACCAGACAGGATAGAGGCGATCATGAAAATGAATGCGCCTAGGACTCAGAGAGAGGTCAGGATGTTCCTAGGGATGGTGGGTTATTGCCGACAGTGGATCGTGAACTTTTCACTGAAAGCAAAGCCCTTGCAAAAACTGACGCACAAGGAGGTGAGTGATCCGGTACCATGGGACAAAGACTGTTTGATGGCGTTCCTACAGCTGAGAGAGGACCTGTGTCGTGCTCCGGCATTGGGAATGCCTGATTACAATAAACAATTTTTTCTTTACTGTTGTGAGAGAGAAGGTTGCGCGTTGTCTGTGTTGGTCCAAATCCATGGGAATGCCCGTAGACCAGTTGCTTATTTCTCGGCTACTTTAGACCCAGTAGCCGCAGCGTTGCCCGGATGTCTCAAATCCGTTGCTGCAACGGGTGTCAGCATTGAGAGATGTGAAAATATTGTCATGGGGCACCCGTTAGAGGTGTGCGTGCCACATTCTGTTGAACTGTTGATGACCAGGACCAAAACACAGCATCTGACCAATAGCAGGCTCACGCGCTATGAGCAAGTTATTCTTGCTGCAGAGAATGTGACCCTCAAGAGATGCTCTGTTTTGAACCCTGCTACCTTGATGCCACTTCCAAATGATATTGAGGATGATGATGAATATACAGACCATGACTGTCTTGATGTGACTGAACTATGCACCAAACCCAGACCCGACATTGTGGATGAGCCACTGACTGACCCAGATGAAATTTTCTTTGTCGATGGCTCATGTGTAAGAGACGAAGTTGGGCAGTTGAGAGCAGCTTATGCTGTATGTACAATTACTGGAGTTGTGGAAGCTGGGTGCCTGGAAAGAGTACACTCCGCTCAGGTAGCCGAGATTATTGCCCTGACACGTGCTTGCTTGGCAAGCAAACAAATTCGAGTCACCATATACACCGACAGCCAATACGGGTTTGGGGTAGTTCATGATTACGGGCAGTTATGGTCTCAAAGAGGGTTCATGACTTCTTCAGGCTCTCCCATTCGCAATGGAGAGTTTGTGCGCCTGTTGTTAGAGGCATTGCAATGCCCAGCAAGTATCGCAGTTGTAAAGTGCACCGCACATACCAGAAATGAGGACTTTGTTTCGAAAGGCAATAGATATGCTGATGAAGTTGCGCGGTATTGCGCGGAACAAGGTTACTCTTTCACAGAGGTGGATGTGGGTGGAATAAATGTAAGAACTGAATTAGCCATGATACTGGAAACTGTTGATACTTGGGATGAACTGTCAACCATGCAAGAAAA
The DNA here is from genome assembly GCF_964261635.1 of Lissotriton helveticus. Taxonomy (NCBI): domain Eukaryota; kingdom Metazoa; phylum Chordata; class Amphibia; order Caudata; family Salamandridae; genus Lissotriton; species Lissotriton helveticus. The sequence continues at coordinate 304,697,753 of NC_136067.1, read as the reverse complement.
TGCTCCAGATTCTGAAAAAGAAACATGGGAAAAGGCAGGATGTGTAATGGGTGAGACCCATTTTTGGGTCTCAGCAGACGGCAGAGCAGTGTTGCCCAATGAGATGGTGAGTCCAATGGCTAGACTCATACATGGTCCCGTACACTTAGGGAGAGATGCTATGCTGAGAGTGTTTAGACAGACTTGGTACAATCCTAAGTTTAGAATAGCAGCAGAAGCAGTGTGCCAGCGTTGTGTGACCTGCCAGCAGCTGAACGTAGGGAAAAGAACACCAGTTGCACTAAGTCACATAGGAAGGTCTGGAGGTCCATTCAATCGAATGCAGATAGATTTCATTGAAATGCCAAGGTGCAACCGCCTCCGCTATGTCTTGGTGATAGTTTGTGTGTTCTCCAGATGGGTTGAGGCATACCCTACACGTAGGTGCGACACCCTCACAGTGGCCAAGTTACTGCTCAGGGAAATCATTCCTCGCTTCGGGGTGCCGGCCTTTTTGGAATCAGATAGGGGAACACATTTTAACAGCGAGCTTGTGAAGATGGTCTGTGTAGCGTTAAATATCGACCAAAAGTTACATTGCAGTTACCGACCAGAAGCCTCAGGAATTGTGGAGCAGATCAATGGCACGATCAAGTCCAGAATAGCAAAAGTTTGTTCCTCAACGACCCTGAGTTGGCCTGACGCCCTGCCATTGGTCCTCATGAGCCTTCGTAGTACCCCAGACAGAAGGACAGGGTTGTCACCACATGAGGTGTTAATGGGGAGAGCAATGAGGCTGCCATCTGTCCCAGCTACTGCACTGTTAAATATCACAGATGATATGATCCTGGACTATTGTAAGGGGCTGTCTGACGCCATGCGTTCTGTGTCCCTTCAGGTGCAGGCTGCCGAGGTTCCAGCGTGCCAGGGCCCTTGCCATGACCTGTATCCTGGGGACTGGGTCCTGGTGAAGAAACATGTGAGAAGAAGCTGCTTGGATATTCGTTGGCGTGGACCCTTCCAGGTCATCCTGATCACGAACACTGCTGTGAAGGTGGGAGGCCTGCCCAATTGGATCCACGCGTCACATACGCGAAGGGTTCCAGCACCTCTGGAAGGAACAGCTCCTCTCTCGGATAGACGTCCAGCAGAGGACCGAGAAGCCATAGAGGGGGCTAGCCAAGCTGTAGAGGTGCCAGCGGAAGCAGGGAACGAGTCTGACCCAGCTGAGGACGGTCAGTACAACAGCGAAACAGACGACGCTACAGAAGGAGAAAGCAGCTGGGAGTACGAGTCTGACCCTGACAGGTCTGAAAGAGAGCGAGAACAGACCAGAAGGAGAAGGAGTAGAAGGGCACGTGGAGAAGCTAATTGGCCGCAAAGAAGGAGCTCTAGCCTGAGGTCAACTCCAGAGGCAACCCTTCCTCCGATATCAGAAGACTCAGACCCAGAAGAAGGTGCTCAGGGCGCTGAAGCACCGGACCGAAGAAGGTCAAGAAGAGTGCGTGTGCCTAACAGAAGATACTCCACACCTGAGTGGACATATCTGGCGACAAATGTCTGTGAAACCGGAGACAGGGAGGATCCGAGCGGTGGTGGTGTCCAGTTCTGAGCCCATTATCACCGTGGAAATAAGACTGTTGGTACCCGGTGTCGAACAAGAAGGGTCACTAACATTCATGCTCCCTAGACCTCCCCGCCTCAGCAAGTTAAAACACATGTTCCTTTCAGAATTGCAATTCCCCGACTTTGGTACAACGATAACAGCACATGAAGAGCACAATCTTCGTTTGGAAATACTGAACTATGCTATTGAAGCTGCAACCACAAATCTGATAGTAGACTGTTAAAGAACTTTGTAAATAAAACAAGCAGAAAAAGAAGATTACCTAGCGCCCAGGAAGCAGAGAATTTTAGGGAACTTCCCTTGAGTTGATGGAGAAGGGCTAGGGTTGTCTTTTTTGAACTGTTAAAGAACTTTTTCGAAGAAGGTTGTCAGCCTCCAGTTGTGTGGATTCTAAAGACAAAAGGATTGAAAAGAGACTGTAAAGGAACGAGAGGAAAAGAACTTTTGCTAAGATAAGAGAGAGCTATATTGTCTGACGAAATGGAGGCCGGCACCCAGAACCGAAGAGCTAAATGTATAATAGGTACACTAATAGTAGGAGTGATAATATTAATAGCTTTAGTGGTAACAATTTCTTATGTAAAGGGACATGAGGAGGAGGTAAAGGTAACTGATGCGAATTCTGTAGTAACGCTTACACCTACTGTTGCTGGTGAGAAAAGGGAAAACACTCAAGAGAAAGCGTTATTGGCTGCAGAAGCCCGCAGGTTACATGTAGACGAGTCCCAAGGAGACTTTAGGTCAAATGCTTATGCTAAACTCTTGTATGAATACGTGGATGCCATGGAGGTTAAGGATTGTTATGTCTGCATGCAGTTGCCGGCATCTGTAGACGAGGGTATTAGATACCATCACCTCCCGCTGACATATGGCATTACATGTAGCTTATTGCTTAGTATATTTTATGAGAGAGATAGTTTTGAATACTATTTCTCTAATTATGATTCAGTGTTGCCAGAAGTCCCAAATTATAAGCAGATGAACAAATGGGACTACTGGAAGAGTGAAGACAGATTGGCCAAGTTCTTCATTCCTTGGATTACCTTAGATACTTCACATGCCCGTAGAAATAACCTGACATGCAAGGTGTCAGAAGTCGAGAAGAAGTTCATAGGGCAGGTGGATGATCGTTACAGGAGACAAAAGATTTTGAAAAAATCAGGACAGTGGAAAACAGATTGGACCGAGGAAGAGAAGGCACACAAGAGAAAGGGTAGTAGTGGTCCAATAGCTTTAGATAAAGCGAAGAGAGGAAAGCTATGTCTTCACCGAGCCAAAACGTATTATGAAAATGTATACGTGGGTGAAGTTGACTGTGAGCATGCTTTTAATTTAGAGTACTACACTAAGGATTTCCTAAAGGGAATGCAAGTGATTCCAAATGTGTATTTTGTATGTGGAAGAAATGCCTACGTGAGACTACCTGACAACTGGTATGGATCATGTTACTTGGCAATTGTCTTCCCCAAAATATATCATGCACAAGACTTAGTGATCATTGAGGGCAAGACATCTTCGAGGGGAAGGAGAGATGTAGGCGATGCAGAAATGGTTGGAGATGTCTTTGGAGCTATGTTCCCTCTTTTGGGAGTAATCCTTAATGATGTTAAAATTAGACGACTGGCAACAGTTGTCGACAGGTTGTCTGCCAGCACTGCTCAGTCCTTAATGCTGGTAGAAGGAGAGATGCAATCGATAAGGGCTATGGTTCTTCAAAACCGACTTGCTTTAGATGTCCTATTAGCAAAAGAGGGCGGAGTCTGTAAGGCTTTGAAGGTCCAGGAATGTTGCACTTACATTCCAGACAATTCGAAGCCTCTTGAGAAAGTTATTAAGAACATAACTAATATTCACAAAGAGATCGAAGACTTGAGTAGAGAAAATGTCTGGGAAAAGGTGGGCCACGGAATGAGTACAGTTGGAGGGTGGTTTTCCACCTTAGGCAAAAGCTTTGTATGGTATATTCTAAAGCCTATCATCATAATATTGATCTGTGGGATAATATTGTGGGGATTGGTGAGGGTATTCAAATGGTACAGAGCAAGAAGGTCAGAAAGGGCCCAAAGAGAGCAGCTGCAGAGATTGGCGGCCATACAAGATAATCAGTACAGGAGCCTGAGGGCTCTGGAAGCGCAGAGAATGCCAGCAATAACTGCAGTTTAAATGTTAGTGATGACCCCGAGAGGTCATCAAAGGGGGGAACTGAGAGAGCGCAAACTGACTTAAATGTATGAGTACATCACACTTACCTGTAGTAAGCACAAATCATGAGGAGAAATGCCATGAGTGCTAATAGTATCTGCAATTATATTCTGAATGTATAGCTAATGTAGAGATTTAAGTAGAAGTGGAACTAATACAGAAATGTGTGACATTATATGATTTTATTAGATGTGTTTATTTTGAATTGCATGTCGTGAAGCTGCTAAAACATAAGATGGTATGCGGTTAAACGCAGAATGTGGTAGGCCTTAGGGCCAGAGCTGGAGGGAAAGGGAAGGTGGTTCTTTTCACGACACAGATTGTATTAAGGTTTTTGGTCATTGCATTAAATAGGCCATGATTTATAGAAATGTTTACTTAATAATAGAATAAGAGTATTAACATGTTTTAATTAAATGAAGAAGTTGAATGCTATAATCATAATGAGAAATATTGTAGGCCTGAAATGTTTTAGCATTGATTTACACGTACATGTCTGGGCTGAGAAATGTTGCAAGCCTTTTTCTTTTAGAAGTATATGAGAGTTGGGTTCTTGGCTACAGATATCTGTCTGCAAAGGAAGAGGGGGGATCCAATTATAAATGAATGAATAGAGGCCTGTTCAGTAGACGGCCCAGACATGGAGGAGGGTTCTGGAATGTTTGAGGGGTATCAGCGGGCCGGAGAAGAGTCTGAGAAGCAAGGTCAACTATAACGTATGAGGCCCAAGACAAAGCATCATGGAAAAAGCCAGAAGTTGCACCACGTGAGGGGCGTTCCGCAAGGGGCGTCTCAAATGTTGTTGACTGTTTTGTATTAGGGACAGCACCCCTGGGTGGAGTTAGAGCAGAGACCTGAGGACCCTTTAGAGAGCGGATGGGTAGGCAGAGAGGGGTCATGACTGGAGAACTATAGGTTTTCACCAAGAGACTTAGAGTGAGTGACTTCCCTTGGGGGTCATTCACTGCTGACACCTTTGTTAGGTTGGGATTTGGTTAAGTAGGGATACCATCTAGAGCAGGGTAGGGACAGCCTAACCTTTGCGTTTTCCTCCAACCTAAATGAAGGAGAGATATGCGTCAATGCTGATAGCTTTATTATTCTTAGAACTTGTGTTAGTGATTTCTGTTGCTCGTCTGAGGGCTTTTCGAGAGCACATGTATGTAATTGGACCTGTGTATCTCGTGAATCTCATTCTGAGATGCTTGTATTTGCAGCTTATCATTTCTTTACAATAAACTTTTGAAAGCTAGAAGTTGTTTGTGATCTTTGGGAGTAGAGTCCTTTCTTGGGTGAACTAACTTGGAAATAGGTGCACTTTCTTTCCTTACAGACAGGCAACAAAGGTTCAGTCGACCAGATCGAGGTTTGGATCACTAGATATAAGGTATTGATCAAAATCTCGCCCTTTCACTGTTGTACGTAAGGGAGACTGCCACCTATCTCCCAGCACTACTTCAGGAATACATTAAATTTGAGAGATATTCGGGTCTGGGAATAAATTGGTTGAAATCCACTGCTGGAACCCTAGAAGTGGGGACTGAGTTCCCGCTGGCGTGGACTCAGGACCCGGTGAAGTACCTAGGGATATGGTTGCACAGGGATCTGGATCGAGGGATCACTGAGAATTATGGTCGGGTGCTCACAGGGATTATTGAGCAGACGGAGCGGTGGACATGTTGGCCTCTTTCGTTAGCAGATCGAATCGCAGTTATTAAAATGACTAGTTTACCCAAATTACTCTATCTCTTTGTCAATATCCCTATCAGATTAAATATCGCATTGTTTCGTGCTCTCCAATCTGCGCTACTCACTTTTGTATGGGGTGGTAAGAAACCCAGATGCAGATGCGATGTTTTGGTACAGCCCTTTGACCACGGCAGCTTAGAGGCACTGGATTTACGGCTTTATTATCTTTCAGCACAAGCGCATTTGCGCATTATTGACACTTTACACAGCGTTTTCATCCTCATACTGCGATAAAAGCGGATGCTGTACTCCCTTTGCCCCTCACGGCCACCAACCTCTCTGAGGGTATGGGTGGACCTAGAACTGAAATAAACCACGCTCTTTGTAAAGCACGGGCATGGAGGGCCCTAGCCAAGAGATCCCAGCTTCTCTATCTGTATGCCCCGTTGCTCCCTATCGCAGCGCAACCTGACATTTCAGCTGCGCAGGAGAAGCATGTGTTGTGGGAGCTGACTGCTGCAGGCATTACTACTATGGGAGACTTGTATACACAAGGACAGTTTCATACCTTGCAAAATGTACAGGGAGATCGACGTCGCAGCTTTATGCTGGGGTTCATACATGTCCAGGTGCGGCAGACAGTTAGGGATATATATCCAGCTTTTCCGGCAGAGCCCAGGACAATGCGAGCACTGCAGGCAGTGCTAGCTGTGGCAGAGACAAAAGGCCTAATTACCAGACTATACAATGCTTCGCAGAGGAAAAATGAGCTGGGAACTGCACTCACGATCGAGCAGTGGCAAGCCTGCTGTGCTATAACAGGGCGCCTCACATCAAACTGCAATCTCGGTACGATTAATTTTACGTTTTTACACCAATTGTACTACACCCCATTGCAATTATGTAAGTTTGGGCTGCGTGAGGGTGCTAGTTGTGCCCACTGCGGGCAGGCTGAGGCTGATTTTCTCCATTTGACATGGGCGTGTGCTGGTGTGTTTGCGTTCTGGACTAAGGTGGTGAAGGTGTTAGGGGATGTTCTAATGGAGCCTGTGTGTTGCACCCCGAATGTGTGCCTCCTAGGTTGTGTTGGGAGTCTAAAGCCCTGTAATAGGCGATTAGTTGCAGTCTCAACTCTCCTGGCAAAAAGGGCTGTGACATTGAATTGGGGTGCTAAATGTGTTCCCACTGTGAAGAAATGGATGCAAGATTGACTCTATTGCAGGGATCAGTTGGAGGCTTATGCTGAAGCAATACATGAGACCTCCCGACCTAAAAACCTTTGGGCTCCAATTACTGTATATCTGTTAAGCCACCCTGATCTGTGATGCAGTGATTACTTACAAGCTGTTCTGTACCTTGATGGGATAATGATTGTTGCCGCAACTGCCTTCATTGCCATTGCTTATTGTGTGTCACTATATTTCTCATATGCTGCTCATGTCTATTGTGCTGATGGATGCTATGTCATTGCCATGTCAGGTTGGGGGTGGGGGAGTGGGGGTGTTGGCTTTTTGGTACATTGCTTGATGCATCACTGTGTATTGTACTTTGTTTCTTCAAAATCTAATAAATAAATAATTAAGGAATTACAAAAAATTAAAAAGAAGATTACACTCGTGACATATAGTAGGGGTATCTCTGACTGCCGCAAGAGTTAGTAGGGCACAATTGGGTTGCTTACCTGAGTTAAAAGAAAGCAGTTCTTTCTGTGTGTAAACCAGTTGTTGTACAGGCTGGGGTTCGAAACTACCAGGGGGAAAGCCCCTGGCCACGTACATGCACATGCGAGCTTGCCTTAGGCATGCCTTTAGTGCACTAGTGAAGCAGATACGCTGTATAAGTGACTAAATATCCCATCTTGAAGGATGGACGTGTCTGTAGGGTGGCTTTGGTACGGCGCTTTGCAGCACGATAAGAAGCAAACAGTTTGGTTAAACAATAGTCTAAGTGAGATCCAACAATCCCCTTCTCTAGAAGCAGGCTCCGCTGCATCTAGAGAATATTGGTAAAGGCAAATTAAAAGGGTGAAAGGGAAAATCATAAACAGATTAAAACAGGGTCTGAGCCATGAACAATATGTTGGCCACACAAGGAGCCAGGCACCTCCTAAACAGCACTGGAGTGCATACAAGGAAATGAAATAGCGTGGGATTTACAAACTTAAATCACAGGCTCAATCACAAAATACTAAGAGTAAATTAGACAAATACCAGTAGGCCACAGCTTAGGGCACAAAAATTTAGTAGAGTGTCTAGAGCATTACATAACAAACATTGGCATAGTCAATAGGTCTCGCCTTTGGGACCTTATGTGTTTAGCCAGAACTTTTGGCTATTGTGTAGAGCATTGTGGCTGCTGTGCATCATGTTGAAAAATGATAATAAAAAGTGTTAAGCATTTTTGTTACCTTTATACAAACCAAGACGACATTATACAACTGAACAACCTGATTAAAAAAAGATTTTAACATAAAAAATGTCTTCTAGTTTTTTTTGTACTTGCACTGCTGGCAACTTCTTCCTGCCTGTTCTCATGCTTGATTGTTATAATTTTGTTTGTTATGGGGGAGCAGGACATAAATAACAGGGGTGTGGAGGTTGGAAAATAGTAATTTAAATAGAACACGAGCAGCAGACGGACACTAGGAGAGAATTAACAGATGCCAGATTTTAAGGGAAGACTGATGTGATGCTTAGGTGATGTTTAGGTGATGCTTAGTTGGTGTGCTGATGAAAAATGGTAGTGGTGAGTGATGTTTGGTGCTCAGGTGGTGCCACTATATGGTGTAAATTGGAGGTACGTTGTGGATTGTGGAGTTGGAATATGTTGTTTGGTGTTTAATTACGTGGTGTGTATTGGAAATGTGTGGAGGTGAATTGTGTGGCCTGGAACTGTAGTGTTGAGTGAAATTATGCTCAGTGAAAATGTGTCATGGTGTGGAGTGCATTTATGTTGATTGGTGGTATGTGGCATTGAGTGTATTTATGTGGAGTATATTTATGTTGCATTGAGTAGAGTGCAATTATGTGGTGTGTTATTATGTGGCACTGAGTGGTATTATGTGAAATGTATTTATGTTGCATTGATTAGAGTGTAATTATGTGATACTGAGTGGAATGTGGAGTGTATTTATGTTGCATTGAGTAGAGTGTAATTATGTGGCGTGTAACTATGTCGCACTGAGAGGTATTTTGTGCAGTGTATTTATGTTGCATTGAGCAGAGGGTAATTATGTGGCGTGTAATTATGTGGCACAGTGGTATTATGCAGAGTGTATTTATCTTACTTTGAATAGAGTCTAATTATGTGACATGTAATTATGTGGTACTGAGTGGTATTATGTTGAGTGTATTTATCTTGTATTGAGTAGAGTATAAATATGTGGCATGTAATTATGTGGCACTGAGTGGTATTATGTGGAGTGTAGTGTATTTATGTTGCATTGAGTATAGTGTAATTATGTGGCTTGTAATAATGTGGTACTGTATTTGTGGGGTGTATTTGTGTTGCATTGAGTAAAGTGTAATTATGTGACGTGTAACTATGTCTCACTGAGTGGTATTATGTGGAGTGTATTTATGTTGCATTGAGTAGAGTGTAATTATGTGGCGTGTTATTACGTGGCACTGAGTGGTATTATGTGGAGTGTACTTTTGTTGCATTGAGTATAGAGTAATTATGTGGCATGTAATTGTGTGGCACTGAGTGGTAATATGTTGAGTGTATGTTGCATTCAGTGGAGTGTAATTATGTGGCATGTAACTATGCGGCACTGAGTGGTATTATTTCGAGTATGTTGCATTGAGTGCAGTGTAATTATGTAGCCTATAAATATGTGGCACTGAGTGGTATTATGTGGAGTGTATTTATGTTGCATTGAGTAGAGTGTAATTATGTGGTGTGTAATTATGTGGTACTGAGTGGTATGTGGAGTGTATTTATGTTGCATTGAGTAGAGTGTAATTATGTGGCGGCATGTAACTATGTCGCACCGAGTGGTATTTTGTGGAGTGTATTTATGTTGCATTGAGTAGAGTGTAATTATGTGTCGTGTTATTACACGGCCCTGAGTGGTATTATGTAGAGTGTATTTATGTTGCATTGAGTAGAGTGTAATAATGTGACATGTAATTATGTGGCACTGAGTGGTATTATGTGGAGTGTATGTTGCATTCATTAGAGTGTATTTATGTGGTGTGTAATTATGTGGTACAGTGGTATCATGTGGAGTGTATTTATGTTGCATTGAATAGAGTGTAATTATGTGACGTGTAATATTTGTTTATAAAATAATAGAATTAAGTACACATATTTTATGTCACATGGTAAGCAAAATAATAGGTGTCTCATGGTTTAACATTAGTTGAAAATTGTAATGTAAAGAAATGGTCTAATGTTTGTGAATTCTGAAAGCAAAATCATGGATGAACCTTCCCAATAATTTGTCGTCTTTAAAACCGCTGTTGCGGTACAGTTATAACAAGCATTAAACATAGGTTTATGCATCTATGCTTAGATAGATCAATAAACCCTTAATGTATCCGTACCCTGTGACAAACTGTTTCTACTTGATCTAGTTGGTGATAATTGGTGTCTTGGAAGTGGGCGTAACTGACCCAGAGAAAATACCAATTTATTCCACTTGCATGTCCATGATATCTAATACAACTGTGTGTTCTGTAGGAGAGAACACACCTCAAATCGTGTCCTGTATATACGTGCAAGAATTATGGGTCCGTGAATGTCTCTGCATAAATACATTGGAGGGTAATAGTTAGTAAAAGGAGCATACCTAGAATGTATTTATTGTAGTAGGTGCGATTCTTTGTACCCCTTGAACTATATATCAATGCAAGAGTCAAGATTATTCAAAATACACATGTCGCTATTTTTTTCTTCATAACATTAGAAGAAATAGTATGTTGTCTGGAAGGAATAACAACAACATTAAATGACACATCAATCATAATTTGCAAAATGAAAAGTGATCACGTTCAAGATAAAACAATTGTTTGTCTAATTAGTATTTTAAAAAGAGCACACAATTCCATGGATAGGTTCAAATTTAACACACAAGATAAGTGCGTGTGCATGTTTGTTTACGGATTTTACTCAGCCTTTGTTTAAGTTGATATACAGAAGCATTCACACCGTGATAGTAGTTTATAACATATATAGCTTCTTTTTTTAACTGATTAAGCACTTTGGATTTGGGTGTTTTTGAGACATGTAGCTCCTCTTACATCTGTCTGAGAGAGGAGTCTGGACAGGTAGGCAGCATAGAAGCAAAGGTGTCATCAATGGTTGGCTCCCTGTCAAGTGTCCATCCGCACCATCCTATGCTGAACCTCCACTGCATTTTGCTTCTGAAAATAGTTCCTGCGGTGCAAACAGAGGCCTGAAACTGTGCTTAAGTCCTGACCTGTAGTGAAATACAGTTATCTGAACCAGCCTGTGCTTGCTGCATCTTAGCGCTTTGTTTTTTTTGCTAGAGGGAGGGCGGGAGGCAACATGGAGGGAGGGCAGAAATGAAGGGCGGATGGCAGGAGCAACACGGTCAACGGAGGGAGGGGGTGGCAGAGGAACACAGACAACAGGGGTTGGGGCGGGTACCGCAAAATGGGTGCGAGGGTTAACATGGACAACAGAGGGAGGGCACGAGAGGCAACGCAGACAACAGGAGAGGGAGAGTGGGAACATTGGGGCAAAGCATGTACAAAAGGCAACACTAAGCTGAAGGAGAGAGTGTACGAGAGACCACTTGGGCAATGGAGGGAAAGCATGTTGTCGGGCAATATGGAAAAACAATGGATGTGGGCAACACAACAGATGGCAGGTACTTGGCCGGAGGGTGGAACACAAGGGGAGAGACATCCACATGGGAGACATATAAAAAAGATGCACTCTGGTAGACTCCTGAAAAACAAAGAAAAGATAGCATCTGAAACAAGCACGTGCGGGCTAAAAGTAAAAAAAAGTGACGGCAAAAGTGAAAGCGTTTCACTTGCGGGAGCGAGCAGCGCCAGGAACGATAATTGCTACCATATGGCGCCGCTCGCTCATGCAAGTGAATCGCCAAATGTGAACGCGTTGCCATTGAAAGCAATGCAACACGTGCACGTTTTTGACTGCAATGCTGTGTTAATTATAAAAGGTATTTTTCCAATGCAGCGCATGCACGCTGCATAGGCGAGACCTAGGAATTGCTCTATAAGCAATAGGCACTTCATTTGTTTCCTCCCACTATAGAAGGAGATAGGTCATAAGCATATAACACTGTAGCGTTATTCTAGTCGAGAGTAACGTCCCCTAATGCACTCAGAAATCAATTTCTTTGAGTTATTGTTGTTTTTAAATAAAGTTTTATTGACATTTCTTTTGAAAATCATTTATGTTCTCTAGATGTTGTTTTCACATCTGTTTATACATTGTCATAATTTCTTTTTCACATAGCCCAATGCATTTTGGGCAATTAGCCCTTCATCGGGGGCATTTTCGTGCTGTTAAAGAAGAATATACACAACTATGAAATTATCGGTTATTTTATGCAATCAATTTGACGATTAGAGCACTTCAGATACGGAACCTTATATTCCTGTGAATACACACATTTTTACAAGAATTGTGGCATGGTTATCTGAATTAATACTGAATTAAATCCTAAAATAAAATCATACGTGGTAGTGGTGACCTGGTGATTTATAGGTACTTGAGTCCAAGTGTGTGAAAAGTTTTGTGCACACGCTTTTCGCGATAAGAAGAAAAAGTGTGTTAGGTAAATCTTAGGGCAAAAATTAAGATATATCATGCGCAACATGCAAAAGCGATTGAAGGCACATCATACCTTCGGAAAAAAGCAGGTGATATGTCGACGGTATATTAGAACAAAATTATTCGTGTCCTTCAATTTCCTTGAAGTAAAAAGAAAGGTATCAATACATATGTTCAATCATTGAGAACAAACGCACACAAGTGCTGAATGCAGTTATTGCAATTTAAACAACATTGCATACCTTACTATGGCCACGTAGTTATCGCAGTTCACAATACAGTGTCCAGTTTCCAAAATGAAAAAATGGTACGTAAATAGCAACCAGGCCCGGACTGGCCATAGCGGGCACCGGGCAATCTCCCGGTGCGCCGCACGGGTGGAGGCCGGTTTTGGCCCCCTGGGGGCCGTTTTTTGTTACAGGGCCATTTTTGCACCATAGCTGCAAAATTGGCCCTGTACCAAAATCGGCCGAAAACCGGCACCAGCAAAGTGCTCGCCCGCTTCCCCCCTCCTCCTGGGGGGGACGACCGAGCACTTTGCCAGGGCCGGTTGTGGTTCCCAGTCCGGCCCTGATAGCAACGTTAAGTCTTACAGCCGTTGTGTAACAACGATATCGTGGGTCATGCGGCATTAATCTCACCGTTTGGTTCAGAAACTTGACTTTGGTCAGCTGGGTTTTGCTTCCAGAGTTGACTCGGAAGTCTTTGTGGAACGCTCTTTCAAGTATCGTCGAGCGCGAAAATAAACCGGAATTAAAATATCTCGTTCCAAATTCATGGAAACCGAACAAATACAGCACGAGGGTGAAAACGGGTCAAAAAGGGAAAAAAATTCCCTGGTTGATTTAATGTACGTGTAAAATCAATTGTGAAAAAATGAAAAAATATAAATGTGAGAATAAACGTGTAAAGAGTGTGATACTGATGGGAAAAGTGTGTATTTAAAAACACTAGCCTCTGATCATGTCAAAGTAACAGTCAAGCATTTGAATACGGTAATCAATACTACAGCGTATAATTATCAAGTTGGTCAATCACTGGTACAATTATGAGAATGTACAGACTTGTATATCAATCATAAAAAACAGTTCAGATCCATTCGATCATTCAAACCCTTTGGATGAATGGTGTTCAGATAGGTTATCCAAAATATCTCTCTCTGCAGAAGGTATTGGGTATTGTCTCTCCCTGGTAAGTTTGATGCTTGTTCCAAAATGAGAAATCTTAGTTGACTCAGGATATGATTGTGGCTGTTGAAGTGAGATGCCAATGGGGATTTGGAGTTTTTGTTCTTATGTTACTTTTGTGTTCAATTAGTCTTGTTTTTATTTTTATTTCCGTTTTCCCCACATATGCCAAGCCACAGGGGCATTTAATCAAACAAATTACGTTACGACTGTCACATGTCGCTGTTACTCTTAATGTAATCGTGAATCCACGACTGGGGTGCTGGAACTCTTTTCCTTTTATGATAGCGTTACAATTACCGCAGTTGTGACAGGGAAATGTGCCCTTGTAAGATTCTGTTTTCTCGTTCCTCTTTCTGTTTAACAATTCTTTGATCGATTCATTGTTGACGTTTTTGATACTGCTTCTTCAAGGATTCCAGTCGGGTACTTGGTGAAAACTGTGAAAATCTAATAAATTGTTCCTGTCAGTACTTTTGGTGAATACGGTGGTTTCCAAAAGTACTGACAGGAACAATTTATTACATTTTCACAGTTTTCACCAATATTCATTGAAGAAACATTTACCATATTCTCAACTCTTAAGAATAAAAAGGATTTCATGTACAGAGGAAGCATTCAATGAAAGTGTCCAAGTCACCATTAATAAATTTGAGGAGCGAGGGTACCCAACTGGAATCCTTGAAGAAGCAGTATCAAAAACGTCAACAATGAATCGATCATCTTTGTTAAAGGTTCAAGCAAAACCTCCCGATGAAGAAAGAATGGTATTCATTTCAAAATATTCCACAGAAAGTTCAAAGATGAAACGTATTATACTAAAGTATTGGCCTTTATTGACACTTGAAGAAGATTTTAATGGCATATACCGCAATCCTCCCAGATTCGCATTTCAACGATCTAAAAACATCAAAGAATTGATAAACAGAAAGAGGAACGAGAAAACAGAATCTTACAAGGGCACCTTACCCTGTCACAACTGCGGTAATTGTAACGCTATCATAAAAGGAAAAGAGTTCCCGCACCCCAGTTGTGGATTCACGATTACATTAAGAGTAACAGCGACATGTGACAGGCGTAACGTAATTTATTTGATTAAGTGCCCCTGAGGCTTGGCATATGTGGGGAAAACAGAAAGAAAAAGAAAAACAAGACTAAATGAACACAAAAGTAACATAAGAACAAAAAACTCCAAATCCCCATTGGCATCTCACTTCAACAGCCACAATCATACCCCGAGTCAACTAACATTTCTCATTTTGGAACAAGCATCAACCTTACCAGGGAGAGACAATACTCAATACCTTCTGCGGAGAGAGATATTTTGGATAACCTATCAGAACACCATTCATCCAAAGGTTTTGAATGATCGAATGGATCTGAACTGTTTTTTATGATTGATATACAAGTCTGTACATTCCCATAATTGTACCAGTGATTGACCAACTTGATAATTATACGCTGTAGTATTGATTACCGTATTCAAATGCTTGACTGTTACTTTGACATGATCAGACGCGAGTATTTTTAAATACACACTTTTCCCATCAGTATCACACTCTTTATACGTTTATTCTCACATTTATATTTTTTAATTTTTTCACAATTGATTTTACACATACATTAAATCAACCAAGAATTTTTTTTCCCTTCTTGACCCGTTTTCACCCTCGTGCAGTATTTCTTCGGTTTCCATGAATTTGGAACAAGATATTTTACATCCGGTTTATATTCTCGCTCGACGATACTTGAAAGAGCGTTCCACAAAGACTTCCAAGTCAACTCCGGAAGCAACACCCAGCTGACCGAAGTTGCGTTTCTGAACCAAACGGTGAGATTAATGCCGCATGACCCACGATATCGTTGTTACACACCGGCTGTAAGACTTAACGTTGATATTTATGTACCGGTTTTTTCATTTTAGAAACCGGACACTGTATCGTGAACTGCGATAACTACGTGGTCATAGTAAGGCAAGAGATGTTGTTTAAATTGCAATAACTGCATTCAGCACTTGTGTGCGTTTGTTCTCAATGATTGAACATATGTATTAATACCTTTCTTTTTACTTAAAGGAAATTGAAGGACACAAATAATTTTGTTTTAATATACCGTCGACATATCACCTGCTTTTTTCCGAAGGTATGAAGTGCCTTCAATCGCTTTTGCATGTTGCGCATGATATATCTTAATTTTTGGCCTAAGATTTACCTAACACACTTTTTCTTCTTATCGCGAAAAGCATGTGCACAAAACATTTCACACACTTGGACTCAAGTACCCGTAAATCATCAGGTCACCGCTACCACGTATGATTTTTATTTTAGGATTTAATTCAGTATTAATGCAGATAACCATGCCACAATTCTTGTTAAAATGTGTGTATTCACAGGGTTATAAGGTTCCGTATCTGAAGTGCTCTAATTATCAAATTGATTGCATAAAATAACCGATGGTTTCATAGTTGTGTATATTCTTCTTTAACAGCACGAAAATGCATTGGGCTATGTGAAAAAGAAATGATGACAATGTATAAACAGATGTGAAAACAACATCTAGAGAACATGAATGATTTTCAAAAAAAAAATCAATAAAACTTTATTTAAAAACAACAATAACTCAAATATATTGTTTTCTGAGTGCATTTGGGGATGTTACTCTCGACTAGAATAACGCTACAGTGTCTAATTTTGACTTCTTCTACTCAGAAGGAAGCACCAACATACCTACCCAAAAAAAACAGAATACCTCTGTATTCATAAAGGAGTGCGACCGTTCTTCTTGTTTTCGACTCATAAGCATATAACAGCCAAGCTCCAATGAAGCAATGCAATAATCATAAAAACAAAAGAAAATGATGTATCTCATAGTCTGAAAGTGGCACAATGGGCAGTAGCTTCTGCTGCAGAGGCCTTCAGATTCCCATGGTTTTAGCTTCCAGTATCTTAGAGGTGTGTGAACATATAAAGATGTACTACTTGAGGGTCCTAGACCTTATGTGCCATGCCCAGTTTAAGAACCTTTGATAATGCAAAAACTATTGCTTCCTTGTATCATATTTGAGGAGACACAGCACCTCAACATAATGTCTAGCACCAAAGAAGCAACAACGTGGAATAATCCACTTAGACCGTTGTACGTTGTATCTGGGGCAATACAAAGTACTCATCTGTTTTCATTATCCCAGGATAAGAGGAACATTCGGCTGCAGCATCTTCGCTCCTGTTCCATTTGGCTAAAAGCATATTTAGACCCATACAGGGACCCACCCAGGGCAACCGCTCTATAAACTTCAGGGATCAGGAAACAGCTCTTTCTGATGTTTGTTTGAACTTTTTTTCAGGGTGGCTGCTGATCTATGCTACAGGGTGATTTTCCTGTTGTCCAGTTGGGGCTTCCAGGATATATTCACAGAAAGCTTGACTGCCAAGTAGTTGAAACTCTTCACCCTCTCAGTTGGCGACCTGCCCACCACCATTTTGTTTTTAAATGAGCGGTGGGGATTTAGAGCCATTAACTTAGATTTTTCTGCATTTGTTTCGAGTCCTCCCGCTCATGCAGAAATTGGCAAACCTATCTAGTAAGGCGATAGTCCCATGGGGGTGCGTGATGGAAGTAAGGTATCAATGGCAAAAAGCAGCACCGAAGTATTTAATTAGTTATTTATTTATTTTTTTGATTTGTAACACGCGTAGCTGCCTCAGCAACGAGGCGTCCCAGCGCTATCAGAAACCTCAAGAACCTGGGCCGGTCAGTAAACGACAACAGATTAGACTACTTACAAGAAAAGAGCCAGGTCTTTAAGGCTTTACGAAATGCCAGATGATTGGGCATTACTCTCATAGTGAGAGGGAGTGTATTCCAAAGTTTCGCGGCCAAATGACCGAAGAAGCGACCACCGGCCCTCACTCTCCAGATGCGTGGGACACGGACCAATGCAAGGTCAGCAGATCGAAGCAGGCGACCCGCCTCGTAGCACTCCAGCAAGTGGAATAGCCCTGGAGGGGCCTGTCGTGACAACATCTTGTGAGAGTAACAAAGTGCCTTAAACTCAATACGTCGATCAACTGGCAGCCAATGGAGCCTAGGAAGCACATGGGCAACTGAGTGAGATCTAGGCAGTGCAACCAAAAGCCGAGCCGCCGCATTCTGAGCCCTCTGAAGGCGTTTGATGCTCGCTTTGTTGGCGCCCAGGTAAAGACAGTTGGCGTAGTCCAATCTGGACACGATAGACGCCTGGATGATAGTCTGGCGCACCTTAGGGGGATAGAAACCGAGCAGTGGCCTGAGACCTCACAATAGTCCAAAGCAAGTCCCCACAACGGCCTTGTTTATCAAAGGTCAGGTTGCTGGCGAACCACACGCCCAGGTTTTTTACCGCCTCTTTGGGGCGGGAGGTGGACTTAAGGCAATCCAGCCAGCACTGGTCAGACCACAGCTCACGATCCCTGCCGAAGAGGAGAATCTCCGACTTTCTGGGTTCAACTGTAAGCAATTAGCCGCATCCAGTCCGATATAGCCGAGAGGTCGTCCTTAAACTTACCCAAATTGGTGTCGCACTTCTTCGAGAAAGCAAACACCAATTGGGTATCGGCGGTGTAGGATACCAGGGACAGCCCCCTGCTCTTAGCCACCTCTGCCAAGGGTCTGACATACAGATTGAACAAAAGAGGACTCAGAACGGAGCCCTGAGGGACTCCCAGACGTAGAACAGCCTCCCGAGAGTGGTATGGAGGAACAAGGACCTGAAAGGACCTGTCTTCAAGAAAGGACCGAAACCAGGCCAAGGTCACATCTCTCAGTCCCACTTCCTTGAGGCGTATCAGAAGGATATTATGGGAAACCGTATCGAAGGCGGCACTTAGGTCCAGAAGGACCAGTGCCGCAGAGACCCCCACATCCAGACTGCCTCGGATGTTCTCTAACACAGTGAGTAGAGCAGACTCTGTACTGTGCTGCGGCCGAAAACCATGCTGAGTAGTATCAAGAATAGCATTCTGCTCAAGGAACTTGGCCAGGATAGAGTTCACATGAGATTCCACCAACTTGGCCAGAAATGGGAGCTGGGAAATCGGTCAATATTTCCCAGGGTCACTCTGGACCAGTGAAGGCTTTTTTGGTAATGGAACCACTTTAGCATGCTTCCATGCCAGAGGAACGGAAGCGGAGCTCAAGGACAAATTGGCCAGATCGAGACATACCATGGAAATTGAGGAGTGTAGCTGGCGGAGGAGGGCAGGTGGCAAAGGGTCCACCGGGGCGCCAGATCTGATTTTAGAACACAAAGCCTCGTATCCTGACAGGGTCAGAGGAGGGAAAGAGGACAGGCTGACTACCCCTGGGTTGACAGATGTGTCGGACACCCCTCCTTCCAAAGGGGAGGACGTCGTAGGTAGATCCCCGTAGATCTGATCAACTTTATTCAGAAAGTACTGTGCAAGCTCATCGCAATGTTGGTTAGAGCTGATGGAAGAAGCCCTCTTGAGCCCCGCACTCTTCATACCGTTAAGCAGAGAAAAAATAGTCTTGGCAGGGTTTGAACTGGTTAAAATTGTATTGGCCACTTAATAAGCACAGTCTTTGCGTATGCCTTTGTGGTACTGTTTGATGGCTGCCCAATACTCTATCTTTGCAGACGACTCATATGAGCGTCGCCACGCTCGCTCTAGCTGCTTGCAGCACTTTTTCGCCAGCGTGAGTGATTCAGTAAACCAGGGATTCGCAGGTCCTCCCCCCTTGCCTCCTCGTTTGGCTGGACTACAACTGTCCAGGCCTGCTGTCAGCCATTCCTGAAGACACAAATTGTCCGCCTCCACATCACGTGGGAGCTGAAGCTGATGCTCCATTAACCAACTTGAGAAAAGGTCCAGATCCAATTTGTGCCAAGGACGTTTAAGCACTCGGACTGGGCGGGGCTCTTCTAATTTGCCCTTTGATTGCTGAGCAAATGGAACCAGGAAGTGATCGGTCCAGACCTGCGGGACCGGAGAGAAGACAGTTAAAGAACCTAAGTTGGAAAAGATAGGGTCCAACAGGTGGCCCGCCACATGGATGCCCTCAGTAACGTGCTGCATTAGCTGGAAGGCTTCGAAGTCAGCCAAAAAACAAGCAACCTTGGCATTTCCCCCATTCTCTAAATGGAGATTGAGATCCCCCAGGATGATAAAATTCGCCGACTTACTAGCCAGTGGCCCAACCACACTTATTAGGTTGTCCCTGAACAAGCTGGACGGTCCTGGAGGCCTTTAGATTAGCAGGCAGGATATAGTGAGATTGTGATTCAGATGGATTTTTAATAAGGCGCTTTCACAGCCCGCGATGATTTCCTTACACAGGCTGAGAGAATACGCTTCTTTGGCAATTACTGCTATACCTCCCCCTCTACCCCCCTCTCTGTTCATTGTCGCTAGTGCATACCCCTGTGGCAGCGCTAACCAGGACTCCGCCACCGAGTCTTGTGTAAGCCACATCTCTGTGAGAAAGAGGGCGTCGGGGGACTCGTCGTCTAGGAGATCGAACACCTGAGCATGGTGTTTTGCCAACGAGCGGCAATTCAGGCTCACAAACCTATATGCCAAGTGGCCAGCAGGACGGAAGGCCCTCTCTGAAGAGAGCAGCTGAAAAGGACAGAGTTAACAATGGAAGGAGGGCTCGTTAAAAGCCCAGGGAGAGGAGGGACAATTGGAACTCAGGGAGACGAGCTCTTCCCGTGAATACCTGATCAATTTTGCAGAAGCTGAAGCAGCGGAGCACCCACTTTGCGCGTCCGCTGCGTGGGCGCAGCTGTGCCTGCATTAATAGGCTCGGGGCCAGAACAACTGCCCCGCTGACCTCACACTCTCCCCAAGATGGCAGACCTCGCAGCCAACCCAGGAGAGCTGCAAGAAGGGCCTGACCTGCCGCCCGTGTCACAAGAGTGCCTCCCGCTGC
Organism: Lissotriton helveticus; assembly: GCF_964261635.1. Taxonomy (NCBI): domain Eukaryota; kingdom Metazoa; phylum Chordata; class Amphibia; order Caudata; family Salamandridae; genus Lissotriton; species Lissotriton helveticus. The sequence continues at coordinate 304,677,368 of NC_136067.1, read as the reverse complement.
TCCCCGCAATTTCCCCAGGCACAGGTAAACAGTTTTAAAATAGAGCAGAAAGCTAAAATCGGCAGCCATAAAATTATAAGCAACAGTAGTGCAACGCAGTGACTACACTCCCGGCTCAAGCCGTAGGAGTCTGATTACCTTTGCGGACGCAGCTGTGTCTGCATTAATAGGCTCGGGGCCAGAACAACTGCCCCGCTGACCTCACACTCCCCCCAAGATGGCGGACCTCGCAGCCAACCCAGGAGAGCTGCAAGAAGGGCCTGACCTGCCGCCCGTGTCACAAGAGTGCCTCCCGCTGTTCCCCGCAATTTCCCCAGGCACAGGTAAACAGTTTTAAAATAGAGCAGAAAGATAAAATCGGCAGCGATAAAATTATAAGCAACAGTAGTGCAACGCAGTGATTACACAATGTGGAGGCCAGTATGCATGCCTGTCTAACTCTCATTTTATGGGGATCATGCTGGTCAATTCCCCTTAATTGTTCCATCTAACTTGAGCATGAGTATCAGTATGCAATCTAAACAGGATATGTAGAAATTCTTCCAGGATAGCGTATTGTCTGAGCAATTCCCAAAGGTGTTCCCCATGTACTAAGTCAAATGCTGCCCTCAAATTGATGAAGGCCACATACAGATGATCTTTCCATATGGTAATATATTTCCAAGAAATGACTGAGAACTGGAACACCTGGTCAATAGTGCTTATATTCTCACAAAACCCAACCTGAAAATCCGACAAGATCTGGTGATCTTCCATCCAACACTGGAGTCAGGAGTGAAGTTGCCTAGAGAGATTGTCTGTGTGTTCTCAATAAGGCTGATTGGTCTGTAACTCCCCAGGTTATTGTTTTTGCCTTCATTTTGTAGATGGGGACAATAATGGCACCATGCCAGATTTCAGGAAAAGCATATCTGCCAGTTATAGCAGGTCTGAGGGTGTTTAGGTAGGAAATCCATACAGCTGGCTCGGAGAGGAAAAAGTGGCCTGGTGGGATATCAGAGCCTGGGGCTTTACCCCGTGGCATCAGTTGGATAGCTAGCTCAGTTTCTTTAAGTTAGAATGTGCATATGAGGAGTTTGAATTTATTAGATCAGGTTCACTGTGTGTTTAAATTGTGCTTGTTGTCACCAAGTGAGGTCAGCAATCAGATATTCTTTTCTTTCAAGAGAGGGGTGAAATCAGCTACTCAGCTGGAACAAATATGTCAGGTTGAGGTATACTTGTCTGGCTACCAAAGGTGATGATCCTCCAGAATACTTGTGTCTCCTTCCTTTTCAGAGTGTCTGTTAGTACAACCCACTGAGCGTCATTCCAGTTTTTCCTACATACCCCCAGGATTAGTTTGTAGGCATGATTCAAACCCAGTTTCGCCTCTGCATTAATTTGTGAACCATGGGCAGGATATATTGCGGTTTGAAGTCTTCCAAGTGCTGTTCCTAAAAACGGGTTTTAAAGTGTCAAAAAAATCTGAATGTGTTGCAACAAATTTGCAAATTTGACAATGCCAAGGTTAGTTTGGACAAATGGTTCAAAGAAATCCACAAAGGCTTGATAAATTTTGCCCAGAGCTTGGTCATTATTGATTATGTTGGCCCACGTAACATTTCTAAAGGTGTTTGTGATTGTCAGGGGTGCTGCGTAGATGTTAGTATTGTGCTGAAATGGTAAAGAAAAGATGTAGTAGAAAGATCTTGTACAAAAGCACACTTTCGCTGTCTGGGCAGAATATTAACCTCCCTATTGCCCAGGAGGTGCCACAATCTTAGGTCCACGAATATGTAGTCTATATGACTAGTAGACCTACCCCTTTTAAAGGTTGATTTGGCAGGGTGGTCTTATTTAGTGCGCCCATTGGTTGCTCTCATGCTGAATTCCAAAGGCAAGTGAAGAGTTAATTAGCTGCTTTAGACAATTTTTTCACCAGTTTGGTCAGAAGCTCAGGTATTTACCATTCCACATCTTCTGTTGCCAGCCAAGATGATAAGGGCTCAAAGAGTTAAAAGTTGGTAGTACAGTCCCCGGCTATAATCACCGGCCAGGCATGCTGTATTGGCTCTAGGGGAGTTTGTAGAGCATGTAAGGTTTGTAATTCTAGGCTGTCTGGTACTGTGCGGATGTATGTATTTGTCATTACAATATGTCTGTGTGCAGTAATAGGAAGATTCTCTTGAGTCAGTTTGATACCCAGAATTTCCCTATACACAGAGTCTAACACTGTGAACGTACAGGGAATTGTTGACTTTACCCAAATAAGTAAACCCCCTGAGGCTCACCTGAGCTAACAGGGGTGGCATTATTATAGAATATTAAATACCCTGATATATACACTGATTGTTTCGCTCATGTTTCCTGAAAAAGACACTGTGAATTTTATCAATAAATTCTCCCCATTCTTTTTTTTTTTGTGTTCAAAATATTTTATTGAAAATAATTTCATACAGAAAGGAATAATAATTCGAAAAATGTAGTACAGTACAAATAATACAATGATTTCTTAATCATTTCTATCAATATGAGGATAAACGTGTTCATAGAAAAACTAAAAAAGGAAGAGAAAGGGGAGGGAAACATTAAAGGGCCGATTCCGATTCGGTAAAATCCCCTACGATTCGCTGTACGGAGCGTTTTTCCCGTACGAATCGTACAGCCTCAACATCCCCGTACGTACGATCAAATACAATCCAAACCCAAAGCAGATCTCCATACGAATCGTACCAAACACCGTACGACAAAAAAATACATACGATTTGTATCTGGTTCACGCAGTACGCTATGTCCGTACGTAAACAAGCAGCAGTTTCCGGCCCAGCAAGTACGATTCGTGTCGGCAACACTCTGTACGACCCTTTTTCTACGGGAGCAGAAAACATCCGTAAAAGCAGAGTCTGGCCCGAAATGCACCCCCGGTACGCGACATACATGCCATGAACCCCATCGTCCGTGTCATCCAGTCCTGTACGCCTACGACCTGGTCACAGAAACCGACGACGGCGCAGACGGTGAGTACAACGTAGCTCAACAACGGAAGTGTACTTGTACAGTGCTTCTGGCACGCTCGCCTATACCACCATTGCAATTGTGATACGAGCCGCACACACGCCATGAATGTTGGGGTACGGTGCGTTTCACGTGCTCACGTATGGCACCATTGCAATAGTGATACGAGCCGCACACATGCCATGAATGTTGGGGTACGGTGCGTGACATCTGAGGGGTGGGTGGAAATGACTCCCAGCAGTGTCCAGACATATGATGGGTGGGTGTATATCACTCCCACCAAAGGCCAACAGTATGGGAGTGGGTGTATATGACTCCCAGCAGTGTCCAGACATATGAGGGGTGGATGTATATGACTCCCAGCAGTGTCTAGACATATGAGGGGTGGTTGTATATGACTCCCAGCAGTGTCCAGACATATGAGGGGTGGGTGTATATGACTCCCAGCATAGGCCAACAGTATGGGGGTGGGTGGATATGACTCCCAGCAGTGTCCAGACCTATGAGGGGTGGGTGTATATGAGTCCCAGCATAGGCCAACAGTATGTGGGTGGGTGGATATGACTCCAAGCAGTGTCCAGACATATGAGGGGTGTGTTTTGACTCCCAGCATAGGCCAACAGTATGGGGGTGGGTGTATATGACTCCCAGCAGTGTCCAGACATATGAGGGATGGGTGTATATGACTCCCAAGATAGGCCAACAGTATGGGGGTGGGTGGATATGCCTCCGAGCAGTGGCCAGACATATGAGGGGTGTGTGTATATGACTCCCAGCGGTGTCTTGACATATGAGGGGTGGGTGTATATGACCCCCAGCAGTGTCCAGACGTTTGAGGGGTGGGTGTATATGACTCCCAGCATAGGCCAACAGTATGGGGGTGGATGGATATGACTCCCAGCAGTGTCCAGACATATGAGGGGTGGGTGTATATGACTCTCAGCATAGGCCAACAATATGGGGGTCGGTGTGTATGACTCCCAGCAGTGTCCAGACATATGAGGGGTGGGTGTATATGACTACCAGCAGTGTCCAGACATATGAGGGGTGGATGGATATGACTCCCAGCATAGGCCAACAGTTTGGGGGTGGGTGTATATGACTCCTAGCAGTGTCTAGACATATGAGGGGTGGGTGTATATGACTCCCAGCAGTGTCCTGACATATGAGGGGTGGGTGCAGAGGACTCCCAGCAGTGCTCAGATATAGGGGGGTACATCATCATCTGCATACCACAACTACATGGGGGTATGTGCACATCCCTAACTTGTGACTTTCATGATAGTGGCATAGCAACACATCACTTACAGCAGTGTCCCACTCCATGGAGGATGGATTTCTCTCACACACTGCGTGACACACCACATGTGGGTGTGATGTCAAATTCCACATGCATACCCATCCATTGAGGTTGCTGGCTAAATACACACCCTACCATCATGACACAATAGTGCATAGTGATGTACCAGCCCACCAAACAAAGAGAGCGAAAGGGAACACACACTGTCACGTACATCCCTGGGCTGATATGAATGTCCAGGTGGTGGTCAGCCCACCAAGATGTAGTCTCTCATCGAAGGATTAGGGTTGAAAAGCCTTAGGTACAATGCTCAAAATTGTGACTCATGTGCCCAAATACCCTACAGAACAATTCCCAACATAGGGGTAGGCTGTGATAACACACATGCATAGTGGCAAAAAGGGTGAATGTGTCCATGAAGGCTTGTGTACATACTCAAAACACAAGTACAGTGAGTAGCATGGATGGCACAGACAAATGAGCAGTATACATCTGTGAGCAGGCATGGCCATTGCTGAAGGGAACCGTCACCAAAAAAGGAAATGTGCACACATGTCAGCACAACAATTGTGTAACTGTCTGCAGTGAAGATCTCAGGTGTCACAGAGGAAGAAACACTCCTTGGGACAATGTCTCTAGCCAAACGGAACCCACACAACCAATGATTAATTGCAGAGACATTGTGATGGCACACAGATACCATGGTTCACCTCATGACCATCAACAAAAAACATCTTTCAGAACCCAAAAACATTACCATGACACCAACTCCAGGGCCCTCATCACCAACATCAATTACCTGAAATGCAATAGTGTAGAATGCAAAATAAAATGCTTTATTCAGCTTCAAATGAGAAGTTAAAAAATGAGTCCAAGCTCTAATAAGATCAATTTCCAGTCCATAACAAAGTTCTGTAGGGGGACGTTGGGGAGGTTGTCTACCCCAAACTTGCCTGCACAGGAATGAACTAATAGGCTGTTGAGCCTTGGGGGGCATCATCGGGTTTAGGACCAGGTACCGCAGGGACAGTAGTGGAAAGGGTAGGTGTGGTGGGTGCAGGGTGGGACGTATTGTCCTCAGTGGCTTGTGCAGCACCAAAGGTGGAAGGATACTCAGCGCTGCACATGGCTGTCAGTTCATTAAGACCATCCCCTGCACCCGGGGACACTATGGGAGTGGAGGTAGAGGGATGTGCGGGTTGCCGACTGTGACTTTGGCTGCGTGTCTGTGGTCTGACCCCAGTCCCTGTGGGTGTGCCTGACGCCCTCTGAGTTTGCGTGCCAGGAGTTGTGCGCTTCAACTTTTGTTGGGGTGTGCTTCTTGTGTCCGTTGGTGTGCGTGATTGTGCCTTCCTGCGTGTGCCTTGGATAGGTATGGGAGAGGGGGGTGTGGATGGGTCCGAAGGAGGGGGGGGACGGACCGCTGCAGGAGGGAACTGCTGCCATCAGTGAGGAGTTCATGGACGTGAGAATCCGACGTTGGTCAGACATCGTATCTGACATGCCCTCCATGAACAACAACAACTGGGTCAGTATTTGAATCTGGCCATGGAGGACTGTCAGCATTGATGTCTGACCAACCTAAATCTGGCGGAGTAGGTCCACAGACTCCGCACTGAGGGCAGCAGGAGAGACAGGGGCAGGGGGTGCGGTGCCTGGGCCGAAGGAGACATGGGGTGCTGCACGGACAGAAGGGACCGGAGCAACCGGGAGGGTGGAGATGGGTCTGGAGGGAGCGCGGACAGACACAGTGCTGCTGTCAGGTGTTGCGGCGTATTCCCTCTCCTCCTGGGAGTCAGAAGCGGACCCAACTGCTTGGTAGGAAGTGTCGCCTTCCAAAAGGTCCACAGGTTAACTCCCCTCCCCCTCCGTGCCACTGGCTCCCTCCGACTCCACAGTGATGGTGGCACTGTGGCTGGGTCCCTCCTTTTGGTCTGTGCATGTGCCTCCTTCTGTCTCTGTTGATGATGCTGTGGGAAAGTAGAAGAAACAGAAATGCATCAGTCACCTGTACACATCTGACACATTAGCACAAAATCAGTAGGTCAAACTGCAAATCATGGCATGCATCATGAGTAACAGCCATATAGCCCTGCATATATTTGAGACTTGTACTGCCCAGTTGGTATAGACACAATGCTACTTCGACACAAGGATCCAAAGAACACACCAGGCCACAACTTTAATGAGAATTACACAGAGAGGCTACTGTTTGTTTACAGGAGAGCAGATCAATACAATGAAGTGATGCCACCTCAAATACACAAAATAATTAAGAGTAGTGGTGCCCCTCTGGGAAAACTAACCCACCTCACTCCCCAACGTGATACAACACTCAGAGCCCTGTAAGTACATTGTTGAAAAAATCAATGTAAATAAATGTTTGCATCTTGGGACTCACCACACTTTACACAATCGATATGTATTGAATGTGGTAATTCGCCATCTTGTGAAGACAACACTTATGTGCCTGCATGACATATGTCTCACAATGAAATGCACACTAAAAAGATTTACACATTCTTTGAAACAGCTGGCACCCTTTAAGATAAAACACTGTTAGAAACAAATGGCATTGCAAATTTGCCATATACATGGTCCATCGGAGGTCTGGATGTATTGACACTCTTTAGTTTGTACAATTGACAACAAAGGCGTTTCAAGACCTCACGACCACTGTGGCACACCATTAATCACTAAGACTGCCCTCTTTCAAAAGCTGCCTGCTTCTTTCAAAAAATTGGAAATGTCGTTTTGTGTGAACTACCTTGTGAGACAACTATCATGCAGGCACATAAGTGTCCTTTACACAATTCATCATATTAACACATTCAAAACATGAACAAGTTTTAACAAGTCTTGTGAGTGCCAAGGTACAATCAGTTATGTGACACTACTTGAAATGTGACAGTCCTCACATGGGCATCCATTCCCTGATGACACAGTTGCTTGCACATAAGACCTGCTGGCTGTCATGTGAAGTGGCACACATGCTTCAGCTAATGAGCCTGCAATTTTGATGACCAAAATCATTGCTGCATTGTGGACACACCGTTATCCCCAGGCAAAATGTCAACACAGATGTGTGCACACTAAGACAAAACAGCGTTGCATCTGAACTACATACATGTGGCAAAAATGTATGAGGCAGAATCATGTCTGGAACAAAATGACATCGGCTGCCAAGCCCTAAATTAAATCACTGGCCAACATCACAGGGGCAGTGCATGGTGAAACATTGATCAGCCAAGTCACACCCACAGGTCAGACCTGGCAAGGCTAAATCAGGCAGGCCCGTGTAGACCTCTCCTGCACAACACCCTCATACCTCAGTCAATGTGACTGATACAGCTCAAGAAGTGAGACCTCAGAATCAGGGTAACAAAAACTGTGCAGCAACAATTCCAAAAGTAACCCAAGCTCACCTAGTGGGGCTGGGAATACATATTACTCACAAACAACCAACAACAGATTGTTGTGAATAGGCACACAGGCACTGCCCAGTGTGAGTATGCACAAGCCAAATCTTGTATCCATGTCCAGTGGACACATGTAGCAGACACAGGAAAAATACAAACTATGCCAGGGAATAATACCATAGAGGCAGACCCATGCTGAACCCACATACAATGGGCACAGTGTTGGAAAACACACATGATTAGAAGGCCAGTGTGTCTCAGGGGACTGTAGTGGGCACACTGATCCATGGGTCTGGAATGAGCTGACTGTATCATGATTAACTGTCATGGCACTATGCATATGTCACACTTATGTACATCATGTCTGGGAACACAACATGGGTCATGCATGCTGCAAGGGTGTGCAGTTGTAACCTCACACTCCTATGTTGAGACGCATCATCAGCGCAAATGAATATGAAGCCCAAACACATAGCACAGGTCATGGCACAGGCAAGGTCCCAACACATGTCACAGACCACCCTCCCACATGATGCGGAAATCAATGTGCAGTCTTATTTTCTTACACCCTAGATGAGCATGTGCAAATGTGATTACACACAGATCAGGGGACACATGTTAAGGAGGGGAATGGATGAAAATGAGCACCAGGTGACTATGGAGAATCGAAAAGACACTGCACATATAATCTGTCTGACCAGACACCCCAACTCTGGGAGTGTAGCCAGACTTCAGAGCACTTCAAAAAGCAGGTGACACACAACACAACAAACAGCCATGTACCTACCCCCTCCTTGCTGCTGTCCCTCCTTTAACTGCCTATCGAGGTCTGGAAACACGACTGCCAGGACCCGGAGCATGTGGGGGTTGAGCTGACGGCTTCCACCATGCCGGCAAGAGGGCTTCATCTTCAGCTGGACCCGGGCGATACACCGGGTCCAACACCGGATGTCTTGCTATCTCTTCTGGATGTTGCGCAGCCACCGGCGATGGCCCTCCGCAGACCTGACAGGCCCTCACAATCTCCAACCATCTTTCCCCCTTCTCGTAGGCAGTTACCTGTCAGGAAGACAAAGTGAAACAACATCACTACACCTTCTCCATGTCCCAGACACACACACTTGCACACCATTGATAATGTGAACAGGGCATAGGATGGTGACAGGACTTGCACAATTGTCCATGTGAATTAGGCCTGTGGGCAAGCCCTAATGCACTACATGGCATTGAAAGGCAACAGATGCCGTAACTGGTGCAACAGACTCACAGATCATGGCACACACTGGGCAACACATGCAACTGCAGGGTTTGGGACAGCACATGCCAAGCAGTCACATATCCCACTCCACTTAAGAACCCTCAGCAGACCGGACAGACACACCCTGGCACAGATCACTCGCCTGTCACTGACAACAGCGGATACAACCCTCACTTTGCACATGTGCCACTTAATATGGGGTGTCACAGGTGTCATGCTAGCTTTGCAAGTCAGGCACACAGCACTGCTTACTTGTCACATCAGATGGCAGAGCTGCTGCATACACCATGCAGCAGTGATGCAACACATCACATACACACTCATCAAGATGACAAGGAACATTCCCACACTTCAATGTCCATGAGGTTAAACACATCATTTGGACAATCTCACCACAGGTCCCTTCAAGTCATAAGCATCTGTGAGTACAGTCACCTGTCACTCCTGGGGGAACACTGTTCCACCTCAGGACATTTGAGAATAAAGCCACCAAGGTCTGGCATGGCTGAAAGTGTCATTCACTATGCAGTGAAGGTCACAGTAAGCACAATGCAAGTGAGGAGTGAACACATATGAACAACATCATGCTCTGCATGAGGGACACCACCATGTACACCCCGGGGACTCACTCACAACCACATTGCATGTCTGCCCCAACAATACACAGTGCCTGTTGTGACACTCACACAGCAGGTGCACACTCAAAGGTAGTGCAGTCAGCACTCACCTGCTCCTCTGGTCTCCCATACAGCTTGCTGTACTGTGGTAGAAGGGCATCCAGCAGGACCTGGTTTTCCTCCTCACTGAAGGCTGGAGCCCTCTCCATAGTACGAGCCATGAAATGCCAGAGGATGCAGAGACAGCAGCAGTGTGGTCCACTCCAATGTTGTGCAGGCAAGTGCTCTCTCAGGGCTTCATGCAGCCTTAAATCAGTGCTGCTGATGGGCTTTCGGTTCGAGGAGTACAGAGTGATAGGTCAGATTCATTCGCATCCTACGTTTCATTCAATCCCTTTAAACATACAGCTCTGACACACATTTGCATCGTTAAAAATTTGAGCTTCAGCTCCACAATCATTTTGCAACATTGCATATTTTTGCCCAACTGACTTTTGCAGGGCACCTGTAGCACACACTCAAATCTCAGTAACCATGACAACCAGGATGCATTCAGGGCCTACTACTCGTCCCCTAACTTTTTTTGATATCCAAACACGTGTACAGTGCGTTTCACGCGCTTGTGTATGGCACAATTACAATAGTGAGACGATGCGCACACACGCACGGAAAGTAGGGGTACGGTTCAAACAAGGATGTCTATCAAGTTCTTGTCATTGCATACTTTCATGTGCAGGCCCTAGGTGTGGCAGGCAGTGATATAGCACAGGGCATCTGATCTTGTTGCACAATCGATGTGTTGACACATGTCATGTGTGATGGGGCACTATGTGGTACACATCACCTTTACACTTGTCCCATATGTATCATTATGCACCTGTTGTCATGCACATCAACACTGGGATGGCACAGTCATCACTACGGGCACCTGTCTCATGATGCCAGGGACCGGGGCACTTTGTCACTTGACATTTCACGCTCAGCATGACCCGATGTGACAATGTCATGTGTGTGTCATGTTAAACATTGAGCTTGCTGTTTGTGTTCCGTAAACTGCATCTGCTGTTGGTGCATCTAACATGGGTCTGTGTTGAGATGGGAATGGTTTCACATCTACGCACACCATGCCACATGTTCATTCCAACGGCTTTTGGGTCAGATGTCATCATACATCATTTATCCCCACGCATACATGTCTGCATTGTGCAATGGCTGTGTTGTTTTGTTGTCTCATGCACACCTTAATCGCAATGTGTTTGATATGTACATTTGACATTCCATGTGACCTCCGCGTGTGCCTTGCAGTCAGCAGTCTAGATGGGATGACAACCTTCCACTGCAGGTTTGGTGACGTGTGTCACTCCAGTGATATCTCGGGCTGTTCATTCAGACCAGCCCAGCAGCTCATTTAAGGGCATGTCATTTTTATTTGTCAATCAATAGGTGTATCTGGGTTCTCGTAGGAGGGTCAGCAAGCTGGCATATGTGTCCTGGATGTATTGCACATGCCAGACTCCATAGTGACCTGATGTGTAGAAGCAGTTTTGCATGTGCTACGTACATTGATATCGATGTTGGCTGACAGTTGTTCTCCATTCTTCCAAAATATGTCCTGCAGGGCACCGCCTCTACCAATGCCATTTCCAGACTTGGCTACCATGAGGGAACGTGCCTGCATCCGACGTTACAGATTCACTCGACAGTTGATTCAGGACTTGACGAACAGGCTGGAACCGCATCTCTAACGGCAACACAGGTATCCTACTGCGCTGACCCCCAAGCTAAAGGTGATGGCAGCCCTCCATTGTTTAGCTACAGGTACGTTTCAATTAACCATAGCTGATGTCGGTGAGATGTCCCAAATAATGTTCAGCCGTGTCCTGCGTGATGTTTTAGCAGCCATGTTGGAGCACATTGATGAATTCATCAAATGTACTGCTCCTGAAGAGTTGATGGATGTCACGGGTGAATTCTATGCCGTGGGAGGGATGCCACATGTCATTGGGTCATTGGGTCCATGTGGCTTTGGTGCCACCACAGGCTCAGGAGCAGGCTTACCGCAACAGGAAACATTATCATTCAATAAATGCCCTCGTGGTGTGTCTTGCTAACATGCTGATTTCCCATGTTTGTGCACGTTTTCCAGGATCTGCACACGATGCATTCATCATGAGGCGTAGCAGGGTGCCACGAATGATACTGCAGCTGCGCAACGATCGGGCATGTCTTGTTGGTGGGTAAACTCTGTTTGTCCTGTGTGTTTCAGTATCTTTTGCTCTGACGGCATCTCCTGAACCACTTACTTACATGATGTATCTTTGTAGGTGACTCAGGATGGTACACAGACAAAATATCGAAAATAAAATATCGGAAAGACAAAATATCGAAGTTTAAATATCGAGATACAAAAATATCGAAGGTAAGTAATATCGACAGTCTAAATATCGATATTGGCATGATATCAGTAATATCGAAGTTGTAAATATCGATGTTAATAATATCGAAATTAATAACTTTGATGTTACTAATATCAAGTTTTAAATAAATTTAGTGTATATTATATTGTATTTATTATGTTTTATTATTTATTTTTAATGTTATTTTATTAAATATTGTCTTTTACTACTGTAGCGGGTTGTGGGTTTATAGGGGAATAGGGTGGGAAGTAATTTAATTATGTTAAATTAATTATTAATTAGTAGGAATTATTAATTAATTAATTGAGAATTAATTTTTAATTATTTTTAATTAATTTATTAATAGATAAATATGTTCTGTAGCGGGTTATGGGTTTATAGGGGAATAGGGTGGGAAGTAATTTAATAATAATTAATTAATTGATATATGTTTGTACATATTTTAATTAATAATTAATTGGTCATTAATTTCTATTAATTAGTTAATTAATTATTATAATTTTTACATATTTATAATTATTAATTAGTTGGTAATTAATTATTATTAATTATTTAATTACATTAATTATAGTAATTTTTTTATATATAATTTATTGTTATTCTTAATTAATTAATTGTGCAAAATAATATTAATTATTAAATTAAATTAATTACAGCAAATGTGCTAATATATTTACTTTATTGTTATTGTTAATTAATAATTAATTGGTAATTAAATAATATTAATTAATTTTGGGTACAGGGGTATTTTTAGGGTTCAGGGTCAGTTTTCAGTTCATGGGTACAGGGGTATTTTTAGGGTTCAGGGTCAGTTTTCAGTTCATGGGTAAAGGGGTATTTTTAGGGTTCAGGGTCAGTTTTCAGTTCATGGGTAAAGGGGTATTTTTAGGGTTCAGGGTCAGTTTTCAGTTTTTGGGTAAAGGGGTATTTTTAGGGTTCAGGGTCAGTTTTCAGTTTTTGGGTAAAGGGGTATTTTTAGGGTTCTGGGTCAGTTTTCAGTTCATGGGTAAAGGGGTATTTTTAGGGTTCAGGGTCAGTTTTCAGTTTTTGGGTAAAGGTGTATTTTTAGGGTTTAGGGTCAGTTTTCAGTTTTTGGGTAAAGGGGTATTTTTAGGGTTCAGGGTCAGTTTTCAGTTCATGGGTAAAGGGGTATTTTTAGGGTTCAGGGTCAGTTTTCAGTTTTTGGGTAAAGGTGTATTTTTAGGGTTTAGGGTCAGTTTTCAGTTTTTAGGTAAAGGGGTATTTTTAGGGTTCAGGGTCAGTTTTCAGTTTTTGGGTAAAGGGGTATTTTTAGGGTTATGGGTCAGTTTTCAGTTCATGGGTAAAGGGGTATTTTTAGGGTTCAGGGTCAGTTTTCAGTTTTTGGGTAAAGGGGTATTTTTAGGGTTCTGGGTCAGTTTTCAGTTCATGGGTAAAGGGGTATTTTTAGGGTTCAGGGTCAGTTTTCAGTTCATGGGTGAAGGGGTATTTTTAGGGTTCAGGGTCAGTTTTGGGTTTTTGGGTAAAGGGGTATTTTTAGGGTTCAGGGTCAGTTTTGGGTTTTTGGGGTACAGTCGTACAGGGTAAAAATAAAATTAATTTAAATTAAATCACTTAAATGAAATTAAAAAATATAAAATTACATTACATTATTAAGTTTTTAATTTATTTTAAATGTATATGTATTAGTTTTAAATTTTTAATTATGTTTTAATATTTTTATTTAATATTTGTAACATTATATGTATTTTATAATTATTTTTACATTATTATTAATACATTTAAAAAAACAATATTTTTAAATACGATATTTTTGTACTACGATATTATTTTTTCGATATTTTTGTACTTACCTTGTTAGGGATAGGATTCCTATATTTTTGACTTCGATATTTTTGTCCCGATATTTTTGTATTTCGATATTTTTGATTTCGATATTTTGTCAGACATTCCTCAGGATATCCCAACATGCCATGGCTAAGGACACCTCTACGCAACTCAAGGACAGCAGCAGATCAGCGGTACAATAATGCACACGGGTAGACCAGGTGAGTGATTGAGCGGACGTTTGGCCTCCTGAAGAGCCAATTCCGGTGCCTCGATAAGACCGGCGGATCCCTCCCATATGCCCCGGCCAAGGTCTGTAATATCCTCATCGTGTGCTGCATGCTACACAACATGGCAGTTGAGAAGGCAGTACCACTCATCCTGGATCCTTAGGAGCAGGAACATCCACCCGTTGAGGATGAAGGGCTTGGTCACGATGCAAGTGATGAGGAGGAGGAGGTGGAGGATATCCGGAGTCAGCTCATACGCAACTTCTTCTCATAATTGTGAGTCACTGGGAATGGGTGTGCAAGCTTGTAGCATTGAGTGGCATGTGTTAAAATGTGTGTGTCCATCTGACTGTATGCAAATTAACTTTGATGTGTGTTCTGATGTGTCACGCAAGTGCTGATGTCATGCCACACAGAAATGAGCAATGACTTAGCTTGAAATTTACATGTGTACTACATTGTTACTGTTTTGTACATGCCCATGTCTTTAGCAAAGATTTTTAATGGTGAGCCCTTGTGTGTCTGTCATTCCCAGGTTGCTGTGCCTGTTGTCTGTTTGTGTCATCTTAGTCCTCCTGCCATTCCTTATGATGATTGCAAAGTGGGCCGAATCAGCATTCCATGCACGGACATGTGTAAATGTCAGTTTGGGTAAGAGGTCCAAACAGGCTGTTTGGGGTTGGTATGGTTTGGGAATGTGTGGGAACTGTTTCTGTGCATGTTGTAGAACCATCCATACATGTCTCATCACCATGGATCAAATTACATGTTGCACCACTCCCATGACAGGACAGTCACCCTTCTTGACAGTCATCTGTTGTGGAGTTTTGACTCTGGTGAAGGCATCAATGTGTGCAAACCTTGACCCTGACACTTTGCGGATACCACGGGTTGACATTGAGTGGGACATCACAACCACAGGCTCTATGGGGAATTGCAGCCTCACTGTGTGCAGCATGATGTGTTTGGCTCATCCACTTAATCTTGTGTGCCAGTACAGTTTGATTTCCAATCAACCATGTTGTGAAGGTGTGGGCCAGCGTATGTCCCGCATGTTCTCTTCAATGTCCTGTGAGTCTGTTCGTATGGATGCATTGCCCCTTGTGCCAGTATGTCATATCACTGTCAAGTCGCTTCCTCAGGGCCGGTGGAGAACACTGCTTTGCAAGCCTTCTTGGTAAGTTGATGTTAACTTTCTATTCCCATGATGCCAGGAATGTTGCGCTGATGACATCACAATGTTGTGCTATAGCAAATGTAAACGCTTCCGCGGCACCAGTCGGGTGACGTTAACCCCAGGATTCTCTTGTGGCGTGCTGCATATTCTGGTCACGGTAGGGGTGGTTTTGTGCCATTGCTCCTGATTACTCTCTGTTGAGTTCCGGCCCAGCAGCTTGTTGTGTTAGGCATTTCAAAGCCCAGTTGGACGAGCCAATGACTGGCTCTTGCAGGGCTTCCTTGTGTTTACCTAATTCCCTCCCTCGTTGGATGAGCTTCTTAATGCTCTTGCGGGTGATGTGTAATTTCCCTTCTTGACCCTCACTGATTCCCAGGAGTAACTACGGTTTGTTGACTTTGTGTGAGTAGCACTGCAGCGCATTGGAATTTCTGTTTATTGGAGCCTTATTCATACACTGTGATTTCCTTGATAACCGCATGGCTCTAATTGCATTGATGCAGCCTGCAGAGCATTATACCCCCTTCATTTTGCTTCAAAACTCTGCTACCTTTTATGTGTCTATGTTCAATCCTCAGATCTAGTATCATTTTCATTACTGTGATCCCAACTACGATACAGTGGCTGTTGTTTTCCTTTACAGGTGTAACTGTTACAGTAAAGGTCGTGAGGTATTCTCTGATTTAGTGACAAGAAATGTTGTATCCTTATGCTTGTTTACCTTTGTTTCAGATCTCCCTCCCTGCTGTTCCCTTCCTTTCCTTCCCTCGCCTGATCACCCTTTTGAGTCAGTCATTTCTACTCAGACCAAGTGGCTATCGAGAGATGGACCACTTTGAGCATCGCACGTTTCTGAGGATTCAAGGAACCGACAGTCCCAGGCAGTCGTGTGCAGATTGTTTCACCAGCATTACAGGTAAACTCATTGCATGAATGTTATTTTCCTCGGAGCAATGGCACTGGCCATGGACATTGGCTAAAGCAGCATGGCCTCAACACAAACTTGATCCATTTGTGTAGAAAATGTGTTCCCCACAGTAAATTGTGCCTCATTACTGTCACCGCAGATCTCTTGCCAGTTTGCATGCGTCATCTATAGCATAATTTACAAAGATTGCGCACATGAGAGAATGTGTACTGTGGCAACATGCATGCAGTTTATCATGGATAATGATCCATATTGTGCATGAAGTACATGGTTGTGTATGTATTGTTGCAGCTTGCTACCCACAAAGGGCAGGCAACACCTGCTGATGCTGTGTGTCCTGTGAGCAGCTTGGCCTTTTGGTGCCTGATCCTGTGCCCGTCATATTTGGTGATTGTTCTTCCAGTGACCCATGAGTAACCAGACACTCCTTCCTTTCCATACACCTGTTACATTGTGCCTTTCAAACCACCTTGTCTTTGTGTGCTAGTTTTAGCATGATGTCTCACCCCTTCCGCCGTCATGTGTTCACTCATTCCTGCTGCTGCCTCCCCTGCGGCACCGCAACACCGAGTGCCCTGATTTTGCAACACACACACCTCCCAGATGCTCCTCCCTCCCTCCACCCATTCTTAATGCAGGCAGTAGCTTGTCAGCACCACTGTTGCGCCACCTCCATGCCAAAGGCAGAACTGTCAGCGCCTGCAACGTGCGCAGTGCAAGACCCGCTGGTCCTTCCATGACGCAGGTAACACAACAGACTCATGCTCCAGCCACCCTCCAAACAGTGAACACCAGACAATCATCCACCTGCTATCAGGCAACACCTAAGCACACCCATGACAGCTTCTCAGGCTGTGTGTGCAACTCCTACTGCCAACACCGCGCTGCCCCGCATAACAGACCATATCTGTACAACCAGGTCATGTGCCTCCTGCTGCACACCAGCTACATCCACCAGCACGCCATTGGACTCTGTTACCTCATCAACACAACAGCCCCACACATCGCCTTCATTACAGTAACCTGGTTGAACGCATCCTCAGCACACTACTTCAACATTGCCATCACAGACGAATACGAGATCACCCGCAGGGATCGCACCAACAATCCAGGAGGATGAATTGCAATTCTTTCTGAAGTACACCCTCAGAGTCACATACAACACCAAGGACACACTCAGCATTGTCTAAGATCTGCACTTCAGGTTTCACACCAACACCCTGACCACCCGCAGTCTAACTATCATCTACAGATCTCTAGGCCTACACCCACAATTCTGCTAAGCCATCGACAATTATATTAATAGTCATTTATTGAGCGCACATCTAACCCAACGGGGTGTCCCAGTGCTGTAGTGGGCAGAAAATGAGGCAGCATACGGAGGAACAACTAATCAAGCAGGCTAAATAGCCAGGTGTTAAGGGCTTTGCAAGACTCACATTCAGACAGATCATACGCAGCGCAAGAGGTAGCTTAGTCCAACATTGGGTGGTTCCTACCTGAAAGGTTTCGCCTCCTGATCTAGGTTTCTCAAACCAAGGACCAATGAGAAAGTGCTTGTCATTGGAATGTAGAGATCGTTATTGACAATAGGGACAGAGGCTCCTCCTAAGGAAGACGGGACCACGGCCTTGTCCTGCCCTGAAGGCGAGTGTCAGCGCATTGAAATCAATTTGTGTAGCCATGAGCAGCCAATGGAGATAAGATACGGGGAGATATGTTGTCAAAGTGGGACTCCACATACTAGGCGGGCAGCAGCGTTTTGGACCGTCTGCAGTATACGGAGCAAGCCTAATGTGAGACCCACGTATGAGCCTTTCGCGTAGTCTAAATGGGAGGTGATCAGTGCGTGAACCACCATTTTCCGGGTTACATTGTGCAGATAGTTAATAAATCTCTTAATGATTTAGAACTTGCCAAACCAAGCGGCACACGCCTCTTGTACCTGTGTGGCAAGGGATAGCTGATTGTTGCATCTAACTCCCAGATTCCTCACCAAGTCCTAAGGTGCCGGAGCAATGGCCAGTTCCTCTGGCCACCATAGATTGGAAGAGAGGGGAGAAGGTGGGTTAATAAAATAGGACCTAGGTGTTATCTGGATTAAGTTTCAAGAAATTGTGGTCCATCCAGGCCGCAAAAATGTAGAGACAATTTTTGAGTGGGTCAAAATTTGCCGCACACACAGCATTTATGTTGAATAGAAGCAGAAGATCTTCAGCATATAATATGATTTTGACTTCAGACATGGCAATCGTATCAGCCAGCGGGGTTAAGTAAATATTAAAAGTCATAGGGCTCAGAGCAGAGCCCTGCGGCACGCCCCACTTCAGTGGTTTGACTGGGGAGATGAATGGATATGTCCGGACCTGCTGTGTGCGGTCAGATAGTAAGGTCGATATTCAGTTCAGAAAAACACAAGATAAAAGGTCAAGGCACCCTAGACCTGCACTGAGTTTACTAATGTTCTAGGTAATATAGGCAGAACAGTGGTAGTGTGCGAACTGGGAACCTGCCCACGCTAGCTCCCTTGATATTTTGGAAAACAAAATGAATACCACAAACAAAGATGCTCAGCACATACCAATATATTTTTTAAGTAAAAAAGAGTAATATAGTACCATTTTTGAGAATGCAGTCTAGTACCAATCACAGTCATAATAAAATACGCTCCCAAAACCCAATAAATTTGCTGAAGACTTCGTTTTATCCAAAAACTTTTCTTCTTTCTTTATTTTGATAGATGATATTTTCATTTAATTATTAAAAACAAGATATATGATCATAGCCGACGCGGCGCGTTTCGTCTCCACGAGACTTCTTCAAGGCTATAAAAATATTCAATGATAAGACTAATGTTATATAATATTTATACAAAAAATAGTTCATATGACATTTAAATAGCATATTAATTCCAACAGTCTAAAGATCTAAAATAAACAGAAAAATTGTAATGTCTATAGAAGTTTGTTTATGTCAACAAAGCAGTGTGGGCTATGGGATAATAGGAGCATATTAAGGAGACCTATAAGCAATAGGCATTATTTTGTATTCAAACAATCATCTATTCAGTTCAACAAGAATCAGCTTAAGGTGTTGAGATCACGGGGATTTTGCTTTAAATAATTTCTCATAAACAAGATAATCAGCAAATCATTTCAAGAAAACAGAGAAAAAGTGCAATAACCAAAGGAGTCACCTCTAATGTGACTCTTTAGGATAACCTTTTCTGAGTAAGTTAAAATACATACAGAAAATCAGAGTCTCACAATAATTTCAATGCATGGCATTATCATCTTATTTCCTCAAAACATGAAATAATATCTATTGTGAAACAGAAAATAGTATAGCATTATTGAATCTGGCATTTGAAAAGTTTCAGCATACTACAACTCTTTCTATATTAAAATTCGCTTTTTTATCGATACTACTCATTTTGATCAGAAGCAATTAGAGAATTCCTATATTCCAATATTGGACATCAAAATATGTCAATTGAGTTATGTCGCAATCTGGTCATTATCTAATATTCACACTCGCACATATTATCTAATATTCACACTCGCACTGAGCCCCCCACGCCTATGGTCTTATGGCGGTTCTGAAGAATGGGATGGTCGACGGTGTCAAATGCTGTAGACAAGTCTAACAGCACCAACACCGCCTTGGAACCTCCATCGACCACCCAGCGTATAGA
This sequence comes from Lissotriton helveticus, assembly GCF_964261635.1. Classification (NCBI taxonomy): domain Eukaryota; kingdom Metazoa; phylum Chordata; class Amphibia; order Caudata; family Salamandridae; genus Lissotriton; species Lissotriton helveticus. The sequence continues at coordinate 304,657,525 of NC_136067.1, read as the reverse complement.
GTCTGCCATTTCAATGAGGGCCAACTCCGTACTATCGCCGGGATGGAAGCTGGATTGTGAGTCGTGAAGGAGGCTATTATCTTCAACAAAGGCCATCAATTACTGCCAGAATACATTCACTGAAATCTTGGCCGGAGCTGGTAAAAGAGAGTTAGGTCTATGATTGCAAGGAGATTCAGGATCTGCGTTGGCTTTCCTTAAGATGGGCAGGAGGAACGTGTGTTTCCACGCATCCGGAATAGAGCACAATCTGAGGGTAAGGTTCCAGATGGAGTTTAAATGGTGATTGTGAACCTTAGCAAGGATGTTGTTTTGCTTGGCGGGCAAGGGGTCAGTAGGGGAACCGGATTTACACATCTGCAATTCGAGCAGAGAGGCTTCCTATGAAATTGTGGCAAAATCTGAGACCACAGAGCTGGGAAACAGCTTTACTGATTGGTCCTCAGACATTGGACAACTACATCAGCATGCAGGCAGGCTCACCTACACAGACTACATGGGTCAGGGGGACAGCAACTCCTGGCTGGAGGACAACCACACCACCATCCTGCATTGGTACATCAACATTTGCATCCAGTTGTCCAGAAAACAACACACTGCACCACACTCCGCTACAGATCCACCAAAAAAGCTTGACCTGAGTCAACACAAACAAGCTGTGTGGCACCCTCACACAGGACACTCCAATCAACGACACCGCCACACCCTGCAACAGCACACACTGGATCAGCGACTGATCCAACACTCTTGCCACATTGGCAGACTTTCCTGTGAAGCACAACAGCAGTTAAGCCACCAGGGAGAAGGCAGACCTACTGGACTCATACAGGTCTAGCCAGACTCATGTGCAAACCTTGTAAAACAAACAACCATCAGTTACCTTTCAGCCCTTAAATCCACAACACACAGACATCACCATATCATGAGCACGGACAAGAGGACAACCTTCAGATATGGCCTAGGCACCAACACACACAACATGAATGACATCATCGGCATTGTGAGTGAACTATCTAACCCCAGCTCTCCATCCAAAAGACATCCCACCCTTGCAAGGTGAAGGGGATCCCTTGCAACTTACTACCACTCCAAGCTCATGGACGTACACGAAAGCCTCGCCACACAGAGGCAGACAGAGCTATTTTCCACAGGACATGCCCCCCCCTCAGGTCCTGGACTCCCGTCAGCAGCAAACACACCACCCGGCTCATGTACACCATCCACTCCAGCTCTCCATCAGGAGCCTTCCCACACAACATCTCAATCACAGCATACATCATCCTTGAAGCCCACATCCGGCACGTCATGAATGTCTCCTTTGAGTATGCCACTTTCCATGGGAGCTGGAGGCATGCAGAAACCCAGGCCCTTCTTTGACAACGGGCGTCAGTACCACAGGATGTCCTGGAACATCACCCTGCTTGCCTACCTGGCAAATGTCATCAAGAAGACAGTCAAGGAGCAACTGACCATCTCCCTCCAAGCAAACATCTTCAGGCAACCTGACCCAGACCATCTTCCACAGTAATCACCCCACTGCAACAGCCCTCATTGCCACCACCAATGACATCTTGGACCCTGCTCAACAATGGTGAGACCACCACCCTCACCCCATTGACTGCTCAACGGCATTTAACACCATGTGCTACCACACTGTCAGATCACACATCTCCAACACTGGGATCCACAGGAAGACCCAGGATGAAATCACCAAGTACCTCCCCAGCAAGGCCCAGGGAGTCCGCATCCCCCCTTCGTCACGTAGTACACTGGGGTCATCGGGTCCGTGCCCCAGGCCTAATCTCTCAGTGTGACAGTCTACAATGTCTCCATGACCCCCCTCTTCAACATCACATGCGCACACGACCTCATCATCATGTCCTATGCCATTGACACCCAGCTGCTCCTCACCCTCACCAAAGACCCAGCCACTCCCAGATCCAACATTCAAGAAGGCATGAGGCGCGTTGACAAATGGATGAACATCAGCCACGTGAGGCTGGACTTGGACAAGACTGAGATCATCATCTGAGGAATGTCCCCTTACGGCTGGGACAACTCCTTGTGTCACACCGCCCTGGGCAGCGCACAAGCACACAGTGGCCAGGCACGCAAGCAGGTGCTCATCGTACACTCCTCGCTCACAATGGCCATGCAAGTCAACACCATCACTACCTCATGCTGCAAGTCCCTCAGCATGCTGCAATAGATCCACTCCTAGTCAGGACAGACAGTCACCCAGGTCCACGACACCAGCCAGCTAAACTACGGCAACACCCTCTGCGCAGGAACAAGAGCCAGACTCCAGGAGGACTTTTGCACTTCCAGGGTGCATGCGCACACCTCATCCTCAACATCCCCTGCCACAGCCACATGACCGTCTACCTGAGATACCTACAATAGTCTCACTGTCAACTGCAGGATCACCTTCATACTCCTCAGCCACACTCGGTAGGCACTCCACAACCCCAGCCCCAAAGGCGAACATGGACGTCTCCCATCCAAAACCCCGTTGCCCCAACTCCGTCCAGCCACCCTTGCCCTGGGCACCATTCATCACATCCACAGTACAACTGCATGCAGGAGATAGTTCTCCCACATCACCAAACAGACCTGGTACTCACTCCCTGGGCACCTCCACATGACCCATGATCTCTACACCTTCATGAAACTCTTCCAAAACTGTCTGTCAGAGCCGTATGGCAAGCCGCACCCCTCAGCAGATTTAAACCATCACGGGTGACTTTGCGCTCCATGTATGTATTTGATGATACATTGTGACCTATGTGTGTCCTCAACCGGACTCAGATCCCAGTGTATTGATGGCTTGAGTTTGTTCCACACTCTGGCATACTTTGACATATCCCCACATGTATGTTGTTGACTCATGTAAAAAGACTGCAACATCAAATTCTATTGTTTTTGTTTTGTTTATTTATCGATCTTGTGCGAGAAACTTGAGTAAGTGCTAGGTGCTGTACAAAAATGCTGGGAATCCAAAGTTCACAGAGGGAGATGTGATGCCTTGCAGTTTTAGTCAACAGAGTCCAGACCACAGTGCTTGGCATCATTGTTCAGACTGTAACCAGCAAGTCCATGTGGGAGACTAGGACAGTCAATAAGGTGATGCTGTTGCAAACAAAGGCAAGATGCCAGACCAGGTGACCTGGGAGATGCGCATGGCCCACTGCCTTTTCCATGGGCGACCCACCTTCCTTGGGGGACCCTCATATGCAGGCCTTGACGATGCGTGGGATGCTCCGTCGGACGATTCCTCCTCCTTCACCCTCCCTGTGCCTATTGGCGGTCTTCGCCTCGATGTGTCTTGCCTGGTGACACAGGGAGGGTGCTGCATGTTGTCAGCGATCTGACGGAGTGAATGGCTTATGTCCCTCTGTACGCCAAGAGCTCATCCACTCTTGCCTCCATCTGTCCTTGGTGTTCTTGTTGACTGGCGTGTTGCTCGGCCTGCAGGTTTTTGATTTCTGTGAGGGCCCCCACTACCTGGCTGAACTCCCTGGTGTCTCGCCGGAATGCCTCCATGATGTTTCATAGTTCAGACATACCGGGCCCTGCAGCTGGCTTGTCAGGTTCTCACCTCTGCCTGGTGCCACTCCCACCACCCCTGCCCACACAAGCCTGGCCTGCCATTGTGGGCACATCGGGTCGACTGGACCCCTGAGGGATGGCAGTGCTGGTGTTGTCTGCCACCACATGGGTGCCCGGCGAACCTTGTCCCTCATTGTCAGACTGGCTCAGTTGTGAAGTGTGGGCAGGGTTCCGAGATGTCTGCTGGGATGTGGCAGGAATGGGTGTGGTGGTTGGGGCAGTTGTCCCTGATCCAGCTGCGGCACGGGTTTGGGCTCCAGAGGTGCCAGGTTGGTCGGGTCATCCATGGAGTGGTGAGAGGCGTTGCTGTTGGTGGGATCAGGGTCCTGCGTAGCCTGGGACTGTGATTCATCTCCCCCTCATTAGGGGTAGATTCAGCACGTTGCCCTGTGGGTGTGAGAGACAGACAATGTTAATGCCATTTAATGCAACATCCAATTTTCATATACATTGTCGTTGGCACTGTTCCACCTGGTAGTTGTTTATGCTTTGGATTGTTCTCAATGTTCACTTGTGGATGTGTATGTTGTGGGGTCAGATTGATCTGTGCTCAGGAGTCATTGACATGTGAGTGACTATTTACAATGACTGGCACAGCCATGCATGTCAGCAGGGATTTTCCAGTCATTGTGCACCACAACTATGCCAGCATGGATGCAACACATTTACACTGGTGATCACCATGGTGGAAAAACGGCACAGCTGCATCACGCATCTGTGCCATAGAAGTGGCACATTGCTGGAGTTGTGTCTCTGGCGCAACGCAGATCCAGCAATGCTCTGTGTGGCCCTATCTGCACAATGCTGCATCAATCCTTACGCATGCTTCAAGCATGCACAGGGTTTTGATGCAGCATGTGCATAAAAGTGACTGAGTGAAATCTTTAAGATTTCACTCAGCCACTTTTGGGAGGTGTTGCTGTGCCGTGACGGCCCCCCCCCCCACTCCCGGACCATTACACCTACTTCTGGCGCAGGGCTTTAGAACGTGGCACATCTCCCAGATGCATCACCTTGTAAATACCCAGCACCATGGCACAACTTTTGTGCGTCCGCTGCGTCACAAAGGTGAAGCAACGACATTGTGAAAGAAACGCAAGGGACTTGTGAATCAGCACCGTGCATTTTTTTGCTTGGATGCTTCATCAGATCTTTATTTGTTTTGTTGTGTTACATGACGATTGTGACAGTGGGGCACTCCATAGCCTGTCACAGGAGGCTATGTTTATGTAAGGGGTGTGTGTGACAATCCGTGCTGGTAGTTGGAGTCTGATTTGGAACTGGGTGTCCCTCGTGGTGTGGCTGTTCCCCCATGGAGCATGCTGCCATGACAGTGGTTGTGAGTTCCTGTCCAAGATATCTGACCTTGTTGTCCTGGTGTTAGTGTTTGCACTGGTCACAGGAGGGCCTTTTGCTGCCTACACCAGGGCCCAGTGTCAGCTATCTTGTCAGTACTTTCCCAGTCCCTGTGCATTGAGCATAGTGCATGGGTGTGTACCTGGGCCATATGGGATGAGTGCAATTGGCCGTGGGCATACACAGAAATGTTGATAGGGGTGGCCAAATTTTTAGCTTCATCACTATCCTGCTTGCACCCTCCTCCCCTCCCCCTTGCACCCTTCTCACCCTCTGCCTTGCACCCTTCTCACCCTCTCCCTTGCACCCTCCTCCCCTCTCCCTTGCACCCTTCTGGCCCTCCCCTTGCACCCTTCTAGCCCTCCCCCTTGCAGCCTTCTGGCCCTCCCCCTTGCACCCTCATCCCCTCTGCCTTGCACCCTTCCCACCCTCTGCTTTGCACCCTGATTGAAATGATGAAATGATGAACCCCCTTGCACCCTTCCCACACAATGGAGGGTGCTGCCACCTGGAACAATACCACCATTTCAAAAGCATGATGGACTAGGGCCAGCCCTGACTGGGCCCACACCAGACACACTGGCGATCCAGGGGGGCCAAGAGTCACCCTTGTCCCCTCCTGCGGACACCCATGCAATTGAGTCTGATTTGGAGTCCTACGATGCATTTTGTGACACCCACCCTCCCAGCATACCAGATGTCCATTCTTGGGTCTGTGCTCCATGTAGCATGCGACATAGCATGACCTTGGTTTGTCAATGGAGCATACACATGTTAGTGGCATTAGCGTTGTTTTTGCCTGTAGTTGTGGGCGACGGGCGCTTGGGGTTGTTGTGGGCATTTTTTTCACTTGATGTGTGGATGCCAATACCCCCATGTTACATGAGTTGTTTGTATACTCACCAGGCTCCACGACTCCTTCAATTCCATGTACTCCCACCGGTGGTAGCAGGGCCATGACCTTCTCCTCCCAGGGATGGTACTGTACTGGTCTGCGGGGACCACCACCTCCAGTGACCTGGCTCTGGGCGTAGTCCACATCCATCTTCCGCTTCACCATCCTCCGCAGATCGTACCACCTGGCCTGGCAATCCTTCCTGGTGCGCCTGATGGGTACAACAGCATTGACCCTATTGATGATCCTCTCCCACAGGCGTGTTTTCTCAGCTATGCTGGTCCGTCTGACCAATGCGCCAAACAGCTGTGGATCGACTCTGATGAATTGATCTACAAGGATCTCAATCTCCTCCTTTGTGAACTTTGGATTCTTCTGTGCAGACATGGTGTGGGGTGAATGTGATTGGGGGGTGACGGTGTGTATGGATGTGGGTGTGTGGGTCTGAATGTGAAGGGGGTGTGGGTCTGAAAGTGATTGGGGGTATGTGTGAAGGTGGATGTGTGCTGCTGTTGGTGTGTTGACAGTCTCTGTAGCTAAATGGGTATGTTGCAAAGGATGATGGTTTGTGTGTGTGGGCCCTTTTTATTGGTCCATTTGTGGGTGGGGCTTATTTTGAATTTTTGGTGGGTGTGTTATAAGGGGTGGGTCTGAGTTAGGCCCTCTGTTTGCCTGTTTGGATCTGACCAGGACATTCATTTCCAATGGTTTGTACACAGGAGACATGTTTTGTGGTGTTGTGCGATTTGTTTGCACCCTCCTTGTGCTGGCTTTAGGGGTTCGCGTGCGCTTCATTCAGGGGGGTTCGTTTCATATTTGATTGTGTAGCTCGCTCATACCCGACGTTTTTACGGGGTTCGCGTGCGCTTCATTCAGGGGTGTTTGGTTTTGTATTTGATTTAGTGGCACGCTCATACGTGACGTTTTTACGGGGTCCTCCTGCGCTACGTTCTGTGGGGTTCGTTTCGGATTTGATTGTGTAGCTCGCTCATACGCGACGTTTTTACGGGGTTCGCGTGCGCTTCGTTCGGGGGTTCGTTTCGTATTTGATTTAGTGGCTCGCTCATACGCGACGTATTTACGGGGTTTGCGTGCGCTTCGTTAAGGGGGGGTTCGTTTCATATTTGATTGTGTGGCTCGCTCATACGCGATGTTTTCCGTACAAATCGCAGTTCATATGCGACGACGTTTTCCCGTACGAGTCGCGTTCTCGGTCCCCAGTCTGGATCGTACTTGTCGGGTCGCACAGCATGTTTACGAATTGAACGTATTTTTTAACTTCGGATCGTAGTACGTGATTCGGACGGATTTGTATGATTCGTACAGAAACGGCTACGAATACAGTTTTTTTTCCCGAATCGGAATCGGCCCCTAAATAGCAAATTAGCATAAATTTATAAATAGAGCTACTTATCAATTAATACTATAAAAGAACAGTAAAAGGGAAACAAGCAATAAATATACCATTTATTTGATAAATAAATATCAACAGGAATCCAAAATGAGTGATAAGAAATAGAATTATGATAAACCCAGACAAAGATAACTGTGCTTCTCTTGTTGTAAAAGTAACCCATGACCACCAAGCATGAACTGATAAATTTGAAACATCTTTCCAACAGAAGATAATGGATTTTAACGCAGCTGAGATTAAGAAATTAAAAAGTTTACATTCAAGATCACTTAAATCCTGCGATAAAGTAACAGATTTACATATTAACATTTTATATGATACGTCTCTGTCCAGAATTTGGAGAATATAAGGACAAGTAAAAAGCATATGCTGTAATGAGCCAGGGTGTGAATTACAATGCCAACATAAGCAATTAAGTAAAATATAAGAATTTGTGTGGAAAAGTGAGACAGGTAGCCATCCAGATATATTACTAAGCCATATATTTTCCCATGTATCAGTAGATAGGGAAAGTGATAGTTCATTATTCCAGAACAATGCAATCATATTTATATTACTACCTAGACTATTGGACAATTTTTTATATTAAATAGAAACACCATGAGCACTCGTTGATATAGTTTGTATATAAATGGATAAATCAGCTTGAATATTAGATGGAATAGCTTGCGGAAAAGAATCTATAATTGAATTACTTAAATATTCATATTTTATAAGTTCAGTATTAGCTAAACTAAACTTTGTTTGTAAATTCTCAAGGGGTATAGAAGTGTCATTAGAATAAACATCTTTAAGATAAAAAATACCAGCTTTAATCCATGAAAACCAAAAACTAATATTCCTATTCAATTTAATAACATTGCTATTCCATAAAGATATTTCATCAGAACTACACATGGGATATTGAAAAATTGAATCCATATCATTGAATATCATTTTAGTGGATTTGAGGATAATACATTTATGAAAAAATTATGATTTGTTAGACATTGTTAACAAAGTGGGTAATGGAAAGGGTTTCGCAATGGATTTTTTAATGTGAAGCCAAGTTGGTGGATTATGTAAAAAGGAATGATTAAAACATATGGCACTTTGTTTTCAAATAAACGCTTTATGATAAAGAAGAAAATCGGGGATTCCAAATGCAGCATTACACTTAGACATTTTAATTTTTTTATAACTAATATGGTGTGCTTTATTATTCCAAAGAAATTTCGAAAGAAGTTTTTTCAACATCTTTATAACATTTTAATGGAAATTGAGTTGGGATCATGGCAAGGGTGTAAAAGATTTTAGGAGCAATATTCATTTTAATAGATTCCATTCTACCCCACCATGAAAGATGCAATGAAGACCATTTAGACGTTTTATCTTTAATATAATCTAAAACAAAATTACTGTTTAAAGTTATTGTTGATTTTATAATACCCAGATATTTAAATTCATTCTTTTGCCAAAGAATTTCATTCATGGAAATCATATCAGGAGTACAATAAACATGTAAAGGAAAAAATTCAGTTTTATTAGTATTTAATTTGTACCCAGACACCATAGAGTATTTTGTTATTATTTACATTAAGGCAGGAAATGAGGATTATGGATCACTGATAAATAAAAGTACATCATCGGCATACGCTAAAGTTTTAATAACATCCTTAACATTAATTCCTTTGATAGTACCACATTTTCTTATAGTGGTAAGAAAGGGCTCAATACCACTTAAAAACAATAGTGGGGAAAGGGGACACCCCTAACGTATATCTCTAAAAAGGGAGAATTGATTTGAAACTTGGCCATTAATAAATAAACGAGCAGAAGGGGCAAAATATAAAGCTGTAACGTTGTGGATAAAAGTGTCACCAAAATTAAAAGATGATAAAGTATGAAATAAAAATTGCCAATGAAGTTTATCAAAGGCTTTTTCAGCATCCAACTCCATGACTCCTGAAGGACTAGTCAACGTATGCCCTTGTTCAATGACATGTAACAAAGTTCTCGTATTATTAGCTGAATATCTATTTTTCATTAACCCAGATTAGTCTGGATGTATGATAGCGTCTAATACAGGGGAGAGGCGTGTAGTCAATATTTTAGCATATAATTTACAATCTTGGTTAATTAAAGAAATATGGTGATAATTAGAAACAAGAGTGTGGTCCTTGGAACAATAATTAAAGCCTCAGTAAAAGAACCAGACGTAATTCCCGATGAAGCAAACAATGTAAAATTTGAAGTAATAAAGGCGAGAGTTGGGATTGAAATTCTTTATAAAACTCTGCCGGTAGACCATCAGGACCTGGAGATTTATTTTGTTTGAGAGATTTTATAGCAGATAAAATGTCATCCTTAGTAATGGGTAATTAAGGTCCAAGTTTATCTGATGGAGAAATCTTAGGTAGATCACATAAAGATAGGAAAGCATCTACCAAAGAATCATCATTAAAATCAGGTTTATTATATAACTTAGAGTAAAAATCTAAAAATTCATTAACAATATCTTAATGAGATAAAGCAATTTTACCATTGGGGCCATGAATAGAAGTGATTTGAGTTTTTTATTTTTTAATACAGAGATAATTTGCTAAAAGTTTTCCAGATTTGTTTGCATTGAAACTAAATTTAGCTTTGGCCTTAGAAATCTGAATGCTAGCTCTTTTACTCAGAATTGCATTAAAATCATAGCAGAGATTTTGTAACTTATCCCTGTAGTGTGGATCATTAGACGTAATAAAAAGTCGTTCATATTTCGTATTTGTTATTCTAAATGTTTAATATTTGCATTAAAGGTCTTATTTTAGAGGGCCATAATAGAAATAGTAGCTCCTCTCATGTAAGTTTTAAAAGCATCCCATCTATTAACCATAGAAGTAGAGCCTTCAGGAATTAGTTGAAAATAATCATTAATGGGGGATAAAAGTTTTGGCTTATTGTGTTCATTGAGACCTATACTATTATTCATTCTCCATCTATATTGTTTATTAAGGGTTGAATTTAGATTTAAAGTACAAGAAATCATAGCATTATCAGAGACATCAATATTTCCAATAATAGGGGTATTGACAGAATTAATAAGTTGTCATGTGACTAATATATCATCAATTCTAGACTGGGAATTGTGTGGGTTTGAAAAGAAAGTAACATTTCTTTCTGTAGGGAAATGGAGACGCCAGATATCAACTAATTTAGTATTTTGAAGAATTATTTTAAAAGCAAAATAAACCTAAGGGGGATGCAATTTCGTACGAGATAATCTATGTAATAAAGCATCAGAGATAACATTAAAATCACCAGCAACAATTAAAGGGGCATTCCCAATTTTTAACACCGCCGTTGCAAGATTATTCCAAAAAATAGGATCATCCACAGTAGGCCCATAAACATTTAATAAAAATATAATAGAGTTGTGAACTTTAACTTTAACAATTAAATATCTCCCATCAGTATCTGTAAATTTACTCAAAATTTGGCTATGAGATTTCTCTGGAAATAGTATAGCTACATCATTTTTCTTACCATAAGCAGGAGAAGAAACAAAAGTGTCAACCCATTTTCTCTTCATATAATCTAAGATTTTATCATCAACATGAGTTTCTTGTAAAAAACAAAAATCAGCTTTGGAACTGCCTAAATAATCTAAAATGTTAGTACGCTTAACTGGATGGCGCAAACCTTTTCACATTTAATGAAATTACGTTAATATTAGCCATAATACAAAAAGAAGAGAGAAAAAAGTTAAGAAGAGGGTAGTATGAAAAAGCATATATGAAAAGAAGTGAGTAGCTCCAGAGAATATAAAAGGTAGAGGAGAAGATAGAACATAGAAAAAAAGACAAACATAATACACAAATATGAACAGTGAAACGCACAAACGCTCTACAGGCATGGCCGGGACCATTGGAGTCCAAAAATTGATTAAACACTTATAAATTTTGCAGCAAAAACCGTACCGGAAAAAAGTCACGTAGTAGGGTCATGAACGATGTATTTGTTGATCAAGAAAATGTCTCAAATCTTCCGGTCGGTGAAAGGATTTTAAGAAGTTGTCTTTCCATATGCACATCGTAGATGGATCAAAAAGGCCGTATTTGAATCCAAGACTTCTAAGCTGTGGGCGAAGGTCAGTAAATTCCTTACATATTGCAATAGTTTCTTTAGCAAAGTCTTGATGAATGTAGATTTTATTGTCATTGACCATCAGAGAGGGAATTTCTCTTGCTGCTTTTCTAATCAGAACAAGATGATGGTGACAAAAAACTTTAAATATCATTTGTCTAGGTTTGGTATGCTGGGGGTTGCGATGAGAAGGGATTCTGTAAGCTTTGTCAACTTCAAATATTTCTGGAAATTTGATATTTAAAAGACCAGGAATCAGATTTTCCAAATATAATCGACAATTAGATCCCTCAACTTCTTCTGGTAAATTAAATATGCGAAGGTTGTATTGCCTATTACAATTTACTATATCCAAAAGATGTGAGCACATAGGCGATATTTTCACCACCAGTGGAGTAAAAGCATCCACTTTGGCTTTATTATCTTGTATCTTGATTGAATTATCTGAAATGTTCATAGACAAACATGCCATTTCTTTCCGCACATTTTTAACTTCTGTAGCAATAGTCTCAGTATTAGCACGTAGTGATTGAATTTCTTCTAAAATTAATGACAGTGAAGGTTCAGATGACTCTACCACTTTTGATTTTATAGGAGGAGGTGAAACCTGCTGCCTCCTTTTATTGTTAACAGGATTTTTTGTTTTCCATTTTTTAGGTAAAAAATTAGCTGAATTTGAATTCAAAGGAGCAATATCAGAGGAAATAATGGAAAAGATAGTAAGCAATCCTCAATAAGACTGGTGCAGCAGCTAAACAGGACTGTGGGTGTGGCTAGGCCCAAGCCAGGCCCTTTCCTGAAGAATACTCCGCCCCCCTGAGAGACAGTCAAGGCAGTTCCTTTGTGTGGAGCTGGGAGCAGGAACCAAGGTGCTCAAAATACCATTTTCGTCGAGCAACAGATCATGAAACCTCCTCCACAGGTAAATGTCACCTTAATTAGTGCAGCAAACTCATTTGAGGCAATATTTTGACCAAAAATCATCATTTTTGATAAAAACCGGGCTGTAATACGAAGGAGCTCAGTCAGTGGCGGCAATTTTGAATCGCGCCTACGCGCGTCTCTAAAATTCTCCCCATTATAAGCCAGTGAGTTTTGTATCAATGCCAGCCAAATTCCACGCAGCAATTGAACTTGTCCATCCAATACGTTATCTGAGGGGGTGCAAGGTTTACAAGTGTGTAGCGCAGCTAAGGGGAGACTCTGCGAGTTGGCCTTTATGGTCCCATGTTCTCTAAGGTGGTTTTCCGACCTTCCCCTGGTCTGGGCCTGCTGTAATAAATCCATATCTGAGTCTCCCAGGGAGCTCAGTCTTTCTGCATGGTTACTTTGCACTTCAGCCGACCTCAAGTTGGAAGTCCTAGGGCCAGATGTAGGAGCCATTTACCGACCGGTAAATGGGTTTTTGGGATGTAGGGGCACATTTTTACAGAATCGGTAAATTTACCGATTCGGTAAATTTACCGATTCTGTAAAATACCGAATCAGTATTTTTACCGATTCGGTAAATCTCAGATGTAGGTGGGACTCTTCTGAGTCCCAAAGGCCCTACAAATTCGGTATTTTACCACCCAATCCAATTGGGTGTTAAAATACCGAATTCAGGTGTGCATGCAGATGTGTGCATACACACCTATGCCATGTGACAGACAGACATGCCCTTAGGGCATGTCTGTGTGCCACATGGCGCACATGTCAATTTTTGGGGTGCCAGAGGGTGTCAAAGTGACACCCCCTGCACCCTTGCAGAATTCGGTATTTACCGATTCGGTAATTAACGAATCGGTATTTCCATTGATTCCTATGGGCTTCACAGCCCATAGGAATCAATAGGAAATACCGATTCGGTATTTACCGAATCGGTAAATACCGAATATTACCGAATCGGTAATTCCACATCTGGAATTACCTACATCTCCCCCCCTCTATTTTACCACTTCTTAAATACTGAATCGGTAAAATTCGGTATTTAAGAAGTGGTAAAATAGATTTACCTACATCTAGCCCCTAGTGCCTTCTGGCAGGAATTCGGCAGGTAGGTGGAATTTTAAACAGATACGTGAGCCATAGGACATTAGTAAATAGTACAGTAAAGGGCTCTGGAATACACATGAACTGATGTAAATCTGTTATGACTCATTGGGCTACAGGCTCATTGATTATATCTGTATGAAACCAGCATGTTATAGGTTTGATACTCATTATGGCTGACTAAGCCTTTAATTGTCCAAGATTGACCCAAGGAGTGCTACTGAGCAGTGATAATATGCAAAATATTTAACCACCATGGTTACTTTATAAGGATATTGCAAATCACAGAGGAATTGATGTATCATACAAAATAATAAGACTGAATACAGAGTGCATTTATGATACAATGGAACTCCAAGATGTGTTGCAACATCCCTTTTTATGTACAGTTTGCAGTATACTATTCCATAATTTAAGCATCATTCACAGAGTTCTCAGGCTGTTGAAGGTAAGGTGTGAGTATCTCATTTAGGCTCTCTTTACAATTTGTACACATGTAGGTGTTGGGACATCTGTATACTGGAATCTGACAAATATTCCAGAATATAAATCTCCCCCTTAGGACTGTTTTTCTCCAGAATGGGGAATAACTACGTGAACCCTGAAATGTCCATGTCCTTTTCTGCTAGTTGTCCCCATTTGCAGGGACAAATTTGCAAATGTTTACCAGCTGAAAGACATTTACCACCTGCTTGGTATAGGTAATAAAAGTTAGTGGCTGGGCCGATGCAGGTTGACGGGTCAGGGACTGTAGCTGGAAGGCTATTGCAGGGAGAGAATCTCAAGGGGGCTGAGGAACACCACAACCTAAGCGCAGCACTGCATGTAGACAACAAATGTTGTCTCAATACGTTCAATCAAAGTAATCAAAAAAAGAATCAGTTGCTCAACGGCATTTCAATTTATCATATCATTGTATTTTCTGCTTTCCCATAAGCAGTACTTCATCATCAGTTACCATCATACAAACTAAAACAATTGTGCATTTGATTATATTACATTGTACAAAATTCAACAGTAATTGAATGCACTCCTTTGAACACTTGTTGTGGGGGGTAGAAGACTCGGTTTGGGGGGAGAATCACCCCTACCTGCTCACTGCTGCCCACAGGACATTTGAGAATCCTTGATGCTTCTCCCCCGCCGCCGCAGAACTACAGGATAGTGGCTGCCGTGGAGTGGGGAAACTATATCCCCCAGACTCCTCTGCTGCTACTTCCGCCCCCGGAGGGGATAGAAAAAGAAGGACAGCCCTGGTGAAGTGGGCGCTCCTTTGAACACTTGTTGTGGGGGGTAGAAGACTCGTTTTGGGGGAGAATCACCCCTACCTGCTCACTGCTGCCCACAGGACATTTGGGAATCCTTGATGCTTCTGCCCCGCCGCCGCAGAACTACAGGATAGTGGCTGCCGTGGGGTGGGGAAACTACATCCCCCAGACTCCTCTGCTGCTACTTCCGCCCCCAGAGGGGATAGAAAAAGAAGTACAGCCCTGGTGGAGTGGGCGCTCCTTTGAACACTTGTTGTGGGGGGTAGAAGACTCGTTTTGGGGGGAGAATCACCCCTACCTGCTCACTGCTGCCCACAGGACATTTGGGAATCCTTGATGCTTCTCCCCCGCCGCCGCAGAACTACAGGATAGTGGCTGCCGTGGGGTGGGGAAACTACATCCCCCAGACTCCTCTGCTGCTACTTCCGCCCCCGGAGGGGATAGAAAAAGAAGGACAGCCCTGGTGGAGTGGGCGCTCCTTTGAACACTTGTTGTGGGGGGTAGAAGACTCGTTTTGGGGGGAGAATCACCCCTACCTGCTCACTGCTGCCCACAGGACATTTGGGAATCCTTGATGCTTCTCCCCCGCCGCCGCAGAACTACAGGATAGTGGCTGCTGTGGGGTGGGGAAACTACATCCCCCAGACTCCTCTGCTGCTACTTCCGCCCCCGGAGGGGATAGAAAAAGAAGGACAGCCCTGGTGGAGTGGGCGCTCCTTTGAACACTTGTTGTGGGGGGTAGAAGACTCGTTTTGGGGGGAGAATCACCCCTACCTGCTCACTGCTGCCCACAGGACATTTGGGAATCCTTGATGCTTCTCCCCCGCCGCCGCAGAACTACAGGATAGTGGCTGCCGTGGGGTGGGGAAACTACATCCCCCAGACTCCTCTGCTGCTACTTCCGCCCCCGGAGGGGATAGAAAAAGAAGGACAGCCCTCGCGTAGCGGGCTCGCGCGCGGGCTAATCCCGGGCAAAGGGCGGGCCCTCTGTGGCCCTCAGAGGCACGAGGAGAACGGGACGGGGCCACTTCCCCTGACTCCATTTCACTGCTAAGGTAATAACTTTATGTCCTTTTTGGCATTTTGGCAAGGGATTACAAACTGAACTTTAGCTGAGAACATTCTAATATCCTCAGACTTTCTTGAGACCTTGTCATAACCTTGTGATAGCCTAACAATCGCAAACCCCATCATGACACACAAGGGGGTGACCAATAGATCTATCAGCCATAGAGGCTTGCATCCAGGGACACAAGTTCCAAGCAGGCCATCTCCGTCCACCGTCAATTTGATTGAAACTGTCAAGACTAGTACATCTATTAACCAATCGCTTGACCCAACCAATGGCATAACGCAACCCCTCTCGCTCCTGGATGAACTAAATTCCCTCTGCAAAACAAGGTATGCCACCGTGGAACCCAGAAATGAAATTAAAAGTTCCTCCCCTTGCCTCGTTGATCAAACCAGTATGTCTACCCCAATTGCCAGCCCCCGGGCCCAACCCAAAAATGTTAATGCACCAAACACAGTCTCTTCGCAGTCCTTGTCTAGTAAAAGGAAGTGGGATGGGGATAAGCACATAGGGAATAAATCAAAACAGCAAAAATTATGTTTTAACCCCCCACTGACTGCAACTAACCCCCTCCAAAAATCGGAAGAAAAAATAGACCAATGGATAACCTCTCTCAATTCGAACTTTCTGGCTCAGATTGAACAAATGGTCGGCTCACTCATCTCTCCACTGATTACTAAAATTACCACCCTAGAGGATAGGCTGTTGGGAATGGAGAAATTTTTAAAGGCCAGCCAAACCCGCACTGAAATTTCTTTAACATCAATTTGTCCGAGCTCACTTGGTACCAAAAGTAACATTCAAACTTGTCCCCTAGTCCCTATCCCTTCACTCCCCGATGTACCTAAAGCTAATCACAAACCGGGTCCTTTACAATATACTGTTTCAAAAGTAGAGCCAAATAAGAATACTACTCACATACAGCTACCCCCGGAGGCTGCACCCTTTGTGTGTGTTCTTGCAGGAGTTCCCGAAATCAAACATGGAAAAACTGAGCGGGAACAAGACTTACTTAACAAAGTCATATATTGGCTAACTAAAAACAGGCCTTTGCCCCTTGGTCTAGATGGTACTATCAAGTCAGTTAGAAGGGTGGGCTGGCTAGGCCCCCTACAGAAAGATATTGACTGGGACCTCGTTCTAATAAAATTTAAAAGCAGCTCAGTCGTTCCTTACCTGCAAACTTTGTACCCTCGTGAAGGTGTTGGCCCTATATCCATCTGGGACCTACAAGACTTCTACCAAGGCAGGGCATATACGCCTAGACTAAAATTAAGGGCAGAGTCAGTTTACCCGAAGGGCAGAAATACGCGTACACTGTGTGGCCATGACTTCTCCACCTTGAACTATCCGGTCACAATGTTCATTGGCCATGGGTATGGAAAAACATGAATTCTACTATGAAACAAAGGAACTTATTTATGCAACATGGACTAATGTTTTATCTTCCTTCTATTTTGTGTATTTGTATGTAATTCTTGTCATGAGTGTTTTTAAATGTATGCTTTTATGATTTTAAACAAAAAATCGAATAAAGCTAAAGAACTGAACTGAACTGAATGCGCAATTTCATAATCCAAAACATATATTACAATCAGTGAATATTTAAAAAGAAAACTCCAATATCTGTAAAAAAATCCCTATGCATTTCGTGTTCCAAAACTGAACCCTTCCTCAGGGGATAACTGTGGGCGATTCGTTGAAGCTGATGGTATCCACATGTATCAACCACAGGAGACCTACAGCACAATTAATATAATTTTGATACTCAAAATTAAGATTTCTCATATCACAATATCAGTGTACATAAGTGCCTGAGTGTAGGATTTGCACTCTTCATGCGTTGAGAACAAAAGAAGAAAAGAAAAAAGGAGAACTAAAAGTAAAGCAAAGCAAGGTTCATATTAAAGAACGTGCAGACATACCCCCTGAATGCTGTGTTCTTTCAAAGGTTTTATAAAATTAAATACTTGAAAGACCACAATGTGTTGGGCGATAGTGACACCGGAAATTATAGCCAGAAGTCCCTCACTACTACTCCTTCAGTCATGTGCATTGGCATGCATTGGTGAAAATAACAGAGTTCTTACCCGTCGATATATCAGCACGCCATTATAGTGTGTAATTAAAACGAACTAGAAGCACATCTGTCTCCCTAAGTAATAAATGGTCAATTATTATACGCCATGACTCAAGTGTATCATCCTGATGATTACCAACCAAACTATGTCATATGCGTGAACAATAACCTCACCATAAGCTCCTCTTTATATGCGAAGAACGCCGATCGAAGCACTAGATGTCGAAACCGCCCAATAATTTTACAAATTCCTGTAGGAGTAATACAAAGAATGCTATAGTCCTATACTCTGGTGTAGAAACGAGGCATTTAATATAAATGTGCCTGCGATGCACTTACCAATGAAAACGTGCAGTCCAAGCCGGTGTCCAGTTGCTGCTTACGTAATTCAGACCAACCAAAGGTTCAAATGTCTAAAAAAGAGATGCGAAGTGCTATAGTGCTCGACTGATCATGATGAAAGCGTGAACAAAAACCTCACCATAAGCTCCTCTTTTTATGCGTAGAACGCCGATCAAAGCACCAGATGTCGAAACTGCCCAATAATTTTACAAATTCCTGTGGGAGTAATACAAAGAACGCTATAATCCCTATGCCCTTTTCTGAATCATCCTGGTGTAGAAACAAGGCATTTAATATAAATGTGCTTGCGATGCACTTACCGATAGAAACGTGCGGTCCAAGCCGGCGTCCAGTTGCTGCTTACGTAATTCAGACTAAACAAACGTTCAAATGTCTAACAAAGAGATGCGAAGTGCTATAGTACTCAACTGATCATGATAAAACGTGGCGCTTCATGTAAAAAAGAAATATGCATAATGGGCTTACCGGTAGAATCAAGAGTACAGAACGCCACCCAATTGCCGTCTCTACATCCAATTAACAGTCGTCTTTTTTAGCGGAAGGTCAGGCGTCAAAAGCACCAGCAGACAAAATTCCAACAGTCCAAGAAGTCGCACCCGAAGGGGAAAAGCCAAAAAAAGTCCCAGAGTCGGGCAGACCCCAGAGGAACCTGAAGAAATAGAATCCTTGGTTATGAACATTTCTAAAAGATCCCTTAACAAAGATAAAATAAAGGTTCTAAATAAGGGAATTTCCTTTGTCCCAACATATTCATCTAATGAATTAGAAATGGAAATTGCGCTATTCAAATTTATGCGAAAAATATGTTTGAAGTCGTTCTTTTCCACAGTACCCACGAGTGATGCATAGCACTCTGAAACAAGACGTTTTCGTCCCAAGAGCAAATTTTTGGCGCCCATTACACATAAATCACTTGACATTTTTGAACATCTCATCAAGAAAGACTTAAAACAATTGGGTATAAGAAGACATCACGTTCAAACATGACACCTAAGGAATTACAGGTTTTGAACGCTCTCAAGCAGGACATGACAATTATTTGCAACCCGCTGACAAAGGGGGAACCTTGGTTGTTCTCGATAGAGACTCCTACAACATGAATGTGGATCAACATTTTCTAGATCAAAATACCTACATTCCATTGGATCAAGATCCTACCCAAGAGCTAATGACCTTGTTAACCAACATTGTCACAAAAGCGGTTGATGATGGAACCATTGATCAAAATACTGGCAAATTTTTAATCAATGAAACACCAAGCATTCCGCATATCTATATACTTCCCAAAATGCATAAAAATTACTTGAAACCACCATTTCGACCAATTGTAGCTGGATGTAATTCAATTCGTGAAGCAGTGGGATACTATTGGGATTACTTCTTACAACCTCTAGTCCAAGAGTGGTCTACATACATCAAGAACACGACAGACTGCCTATTGAAATTGGAAGCAGTTCAGCAAATATTTGATGAAGATGTGCTATTGTGCACTATAGATGTAGCAGCCTTGTATACATCAATAGCCCATAACGAAGGGCTTGAGGCTGTCGAATGGAGGTTACTTGATTCTCCTTTAACTCCTGAACAAGCTATTTTTTTACTTGAACTATTGCATTTCTCTTTGTACCACAGTTATTTTTGTTGGCAATATAAATTTTATTTACAGAAGACCGGAACATCGATGGGCTTTCCCGGAGACCCTTCCTATGCAAATACATTCATGGCTTATTTTGAACATAACTACATTCTAACTGATCCACAATGGCAACAACACACAGCAGTGTTTCTAAGGTATATAGATGACATATTAGTCATATGGAAAGGTCCCAAATCAATCCTGGAAGATTGCATTGTGAAACTGAATAGACGCAACCCAAGAATTCAATTCACATATGACGTACAAAGTGAAAGAATCCATTCTCTAGATATAGAAATAATTAAGACACCAACGGGCTTGGCAACATCAGTGTACAGGAAGCCCACCGATGTGAACAATGCTATGCTCTTCACAAGGGCACATCCATCATTGCTGAAACAATATCTCCTGGTTTCACAATTCACAAGAATCAAAAGGATTACATCGGATGCCACCACTTGCACTCACCAAATTCAAGACCAGATGACGAGATATAAGACAAGAGGATATCCGTCTGAGATACTCATAAAGGTCGAACAGTAAATTGCTTCAATACCAAGGGAGGAACTGTTGTAACCTAGCAAAAAACGAGAGCAACAATGAGAAGTCTTTGTACTGAAGTATTCCACTTATGCTTCTCAGATCAAAGCGATAATAAGAAAACGTTGGGAGATAATAGATCATGAACCTGACGTTGCTAACATCTTCAGAGGTTTTCCATTATTTGCCCATACTCGCTCCAGGAACTTTTGAAATCCAAAAAGACAGTTTCTACAGTGACTCATAAAGGCATGAGAAAATGCCACAATTGTGGCCAGTGCAGCAATGTAAGTTTGGGCACCATGTTTGCGCATCCGCACACAGGCAAACAGTTTAAACTACAATACACAGCAGATTGCAACGCAGAAAAAGTTATCTATGCAATCAAATGTCCCTGCGGTTTGGTGTATGTAGGGAGGAGGAGCCGTAAGATTAAAACACGGATAGTTGAGCGCAAAAGTAGAATCCGTAATCAGAATACAACATCTCCCCTTGCCTCACATTGGTTGCAGGTACCCCATACAATTCCACAATTACGCTTCACAATTTTAGACCAGATCACCACATGCTCTGGCATAGACATCAACACTGCACTAGCCCGTAGGGAAACCTACTGGATAAAAACATTAGGAACGGTGACTCCAGGCGGGCTAAAAGATCATTATGAAATGTTATGTCTCCTTTGACATGTACTGTCACTTGACCAGATTGGGTTTTGTACAGGATTTGCACTCTGATTTTATTATCATTTTCCTGTTATGATTATATTCGGCACATTGATTTCTCACTTTCATTTACATTGAGGATGCTTCCTCACCTTCACTGCACAAGTTTGTTACATTCAGTTGTACCCATTCGGACATATCATATAGGCCGCACTTGATGCGCCTTAAATCGCAGAGAGTTGGACACTCATGCTCAGGAGCCTCCATAAGAGGGACTACATGGTTAATTGGTAAATATTTTGAAATAAGTGATTAATATCACATAGAATCTTGCAGATGATAATATGGGGGTGTGTAGCACATTGAGAAACGATTCTGGTTCACACAGGTTATTATGAGGCTGTTGTCGAATCTGCGATTAAGAAAGTTTTTTCAACATTCTAGTCTCAAATTTACAATGAGCTGACACTCGCAGTATTACATTTTTAGAATGGCCTCGTTTTGGTAATGACCAAGGTCGTAGTTTTAAGATAATTTTTTGGACCGACTTGTGAAAATAGTGAATTTAGTTACGTTGTACATTTCACAATGAGATGCACATTACTCAGCACGTCGGTAAATTTTACATGGTCCCTTTTAATACGCACAGCATGCTGGGTGAGTTGACAAACTTTGGCGTAGACGCGAGTTAGTGTAAACCGCAATTGGGTGCCGTTCTGTACTCTTGATTCTACCGGTAAGCCCATTATGCATATTTCTTTTTTACATGAAGCGCCACGTTTTATCATGATCAGTTGAGCACTATAGCAATTCGCATCTCTTTTTTAGACATTTGAACCTTTGGTTGGTCTGAATTACGTAAGCAGCAACTGGACGCCGGCTTGGACCACACGTTTCTATCAGTAAGTGCATCGCAAACACATTTATATTAAATGCCTCGTTTCTACACCAGAGCATAGGACTATAGCGTTCTTTGTATTACTCCCACAGGAATTTGTAAAATTATTGGGCAGTTTCGACATCTGGTGCTTTGATCGGCGTTCTACGCATAAAAAGAGAAGCTTATGGTGAGGTTTTTGTTCACGCAAATGACATAGTTTGGTTGGTAATCATCAGGATGATACACTAGAGTCATGGCGTATAATAATTGACTATTTGTTCCTTAAGGGGACAGATGTGCTTCTAGCTCATTTTAATTACACACTATTATGATGTGCTGATATATCGACGGGAAAGAACTCTGTTATTTTCACCTATGCATGCCAATGCACATGACTGAAGGAGTAGTAGTGAGGGACTTCTGGCTATAATTTCGGGTGTCACTATCGCCAAACACATTGTGGTGTTTCGAGTATTTAATTTTATAAAACCTTTGAAAGAACACAGCATTCAGGGGGTATGTCTGCACGTTCTTTAATATGAACCTTGCTTTACTTTACTTTTAGTTCTCCTTTTTTCTTTTCTTCTTTTGTTCTCAACGCATGAAGAGTGCAAATCCTACACCATCAGCTTCAACGAATCGCCCACAATTATCCCCTGAGGAAGAGTTCAGTTTTGGAACCCATAATGCATAGGGATTTTTTTTACAGATAATTGAAATGCCGTCGAGCAACTGATTCTTTTTTTGATTACTTTGATTGAACGTATTGAGACAACATTTGTTGTCTACATGCAGTGCTCCACTTAGGTTGTGGTGTTCCTCAGCCCCCTTGAGACTGTTTCACAGACAGAGAGATTATTGGGTCATATCTCTCTTTTATAGCGGTAGCACGCACATGAGATTAAAATTGATTTACCTTTCGATTAGATTAGAGTCTAAGACAGTAAAGATTAGGTGTGCAGGAACACTTCTGAATTTCATAGTTTATTGCAGGGATAGGACAGGCTGTGGTGTGGTATTGTTTGCTCCTCCCCTATTGCTGAAAGGGGCAGAAGGGGTCATATCTGCCTCTACCCGCAGTCCCTTTTGTTCTTCAGCTGAACTTTTACCATTATTATTGTTGTTGTTGTTATAGTATTATTATTATTAATAGTAATAATTATTATTAAATAATAGCAATATTGCTTCTTATTAGTATTGGTATTATTATTATTACTAAAAGTAGTAGTAGTATTTTCTACATTGTAGTGTTATCCAGGTGAACTGGAGTTGTTTTCAAGTGATTTTCCACTGTCAGGGGAGCAGACAGACAGTTTTAGAAAGGACATTCCCAGCCCAGCGAGTCATCGCTTGACTTATACGGCTATTTAGCCTTCCCTCTGCATCTCCTTTGTTCCTCTTCTGAGCTGTGGACAGACAGCATTGTGCATGTTAAGGACAGTAAGAAGGCTCATTCTCCACAATCTATCTATGTAACTAAGTTTCACACATCTGTAATGTAATGAAACACAAATAACTGCATATACGTGTTGTGAATTAGCACTGTTTATATTGTTTGTTTCAGTGGAAAATAAAATGATAGGGCCCTTTAAGGTTTACCACAAGCCTGTAAATGAATTAACAAAATACAACAACTATACCTTAGTATCAACAAGGGTATCTATTACAAGCTAAAAGAGACTTACATTTCACCCTCCCCAGAAACACACTTACTTCAGCCTCCTAATATTTCCTGATCTGCCTCCTGTAAATCGCTATTCCTAACAAGAGCATTTTGGAAATGTAGCTGGAATGATAATTGTCTTCCAGGAAAGATATCTAAAAACAAGAAGGATCTCTAATGGAACAACATCAAGGGAGCCCTCGATTTAACACTTCAATCAAAACTGAAGTCCTTGATATGTCTTACACACCTGATACTAAGTACTTTGGGCCCCCTTATTCTATATTTAGGGCGGGAACCATTCTAGTATTTATCTAGGAACACCCCCAGTATGTGTTATGTTTCAAAAGACAAAGCATGTGCCTAGGGATAAACCAAAAGTGAAACAAAGTGGAAATGAAAATATATATAAAGTTAAAAAATATAGGAAGTGCCTCATGTAAGCAACCACCAGGAAGCAATTGGTAGATTCTTATCAATTTGCTCACTGTGCCATCATTGGCAGCTTTCCTCTCTGTACGGAGGAGCCAACACCCGAACAAGTTCAGAAGAATGTTGTATGTCTGTGTTTCCTATATAACCCCATTATGCGTGACCCACATCTCAAAATCCCCCCTTGGGTTCCCATAAAGGAAGGAGTAACTTCTTCCTCACCAGAAAAGAAGTGTGTGTGGCAATTCACAAATGTCTTTAATTATGTATGCCCACACTCATGATTCGAAACAGCATATCATATTTAGACCATTTTAAACAAAAAAAATGTAAATCCGTATTTGTAAAGCACAAACTACTCACCCTTACCCAGAGTAACATGGTGCTGAGCTGCCTGCCAGAGCTGGGAATCGAACTGTGAGCCCTCTGCTCCGACGTCAGCTGCCCTGGCTGCTGCACCACACCTCTCCACCACAGAACAGCCTACATGTTTCATTGCCACTTTTTACTTACTGACAATTTCTTCATGGCATGAGGACCAGCAGCTAGATTCATGAAAGGGACGTTTGGCGAGTCTTTAATAGCGATTCATAAGGAATCGCTATTAAGGACTTGCAAAACGGGATTCATGTAGGAATTGCTAAATAAATTGCGATTCCTACACATTCCTTATTTGCGATTAGCAATTTGCTAATCGCAAATAAGGATGCAATTTCAAGGGTGCCAGGGGTGTCCAAAGGACACCCTGTAGCACCCCTGAAATGAAAATAATTTACACAGGTGTTGCGCACACACATGTCCAAAGGACATGTGTTTGTGTAACATGCAAAAGAAAAAAATGCACTAAAGTGCTTTAATCTATTTTTGCGCTATTTACCACGAAGTCAGACTTCGTGGTAAATAGCGGCCAAATATTGCGAATTCGCAATTTGAAATTGGTTGATGAATTGCATTTAAGGAATCTCAAATAGAGATTCCCTAAATGCAATTCCTCGCACAATAGCGAATTCTATAATAGCGATTATTGCATTTGGGATGATGAATCCCAAATGCAATAATTGCGCTCGCAGAGGGCCAGATTCTCTGAATCTGGCCCTTTGCGTGCCGATTTTCGTTTCATGAATCTGACCGCATATTTCACCCACATGTGTGACAGATCAAATGGCTGTTTGGTTAATGCCTACCAGTAGGCTACAGGAGATGAACAGGATAACGTTTTTTAGAAATGCTTGGTTGCTGCCAGTGTTGGTGCCTCTGTGCGCAGAAAACCCTCCCAGATTCACGGAAAGATGTGCCTGTTGTCATAGTCCTCCAGCTCTGTCACATGGTAAATGTGTACAATCATCCTGCCATCGGCAGATTGTGCAAACATTTCTGCAGTAGAATCATTCAAATATTATTTATTTATTTATCTATTTACCTATTAATTTATTCACTTCTCAGCAACAGAGCATTTCAGCAAGAAATGCTCTACAGAGTATTAGCATCACTGAGCAAAAGACATTAAATATTTCTGCTAGCTGTATAGAGAACAGGATAGGTGGTAAGGAAGAGTGTTAACACAATTAATAAGTACATTTACTATGCATACATATATACAGCGAGAGAGTTAGTATGGACTTACATTAGTTTAATGAATTATTGTAGGAAGAAATGCTAGAAATAGCAGTTTTGAATAATTGAGTAAAGAGTTAATGCTCTATTACTTACCGTTAATCTTCATTACTCCGGGTCCCATTGTCCTCATCCCATTCATTACAAAGTGGAGATCCAAGGGAGGAAGAAGCGAGCCAGGACACCAGAACCAGGAAAGAACCAGGAAATGCCCAGCCAAACACTCCCTAGAGCAGGCCGAAAAGCAACAGCACAGCCAGAAAACCCAGGAGCCACAGCCCGAGGCCACTCTGAACCAGCAAGAAGCCAGCAGACCCGGAGCCACAGGACCCCACACAGTGCCTCAAAACAGGAGAAACAAGCCCGGGAACATAACCGCCAGCAGGAGAAGGCCACGAAGGACCCACCAGGACGCGTCCACAACTGCAGAGCACCCCGCCAGGACACAAAAGAGAGCCCAGGCAAGGAATAAGAGCCCAAAAAGGAGCCCAACACGCAGGAGCGGAAAAGCCCCAGCAGACACCCAGCCAGGCACCCACCATGGGAACCAGACAAGACCAGAACAACGCAGGTGGCAAACACACCCGAGTGCAAACGGACCAAGAAGCCAACAGCACCCGGCAGCCCCAGGAGGCCAGGCAGGCACCAACCCGGGCCAACCAAGCACAACCACCGAGAGCAGATGAAAGCAGACACAGACATGGGAGCACGTCCACAGGTCACCAACCCGGAGAACAGGTGGCACAACAGGACAAGGCAGCAGCAAAAGACAGCCATGCCCAGAGAGCAGCGGCACGAACCCCAGGGACCACAGACGAACCGCCACCGGAAACACAATCGGGGGGGGCACCAAGGGAAAGAAGAGCAGGCGCCCAACTACACCAGCCAGAAAAACCTCCACCAGGCACCCCCAGGAGGCCCCAGCCAGGAACAAACCAGGCAGAAACCATTACAGAACCAGCAGGGGCGGCCAGGAAACACCAGAAGCAAGCCAAAGGCAAGCACAGGGAGAGCCAGGGCAGAAGCAGACAGACCCCAGAAGCAACCCAAGCACACAGAAGGCCCCGGGACAAACACCCGAAGCCCCAGTGCCGGAGCAAAGGTAAGCCTACAGCACCAGGTATTCCCAGGCGGTCTCCCATCCAGGCACGAACCAGGCCCGACCCAACTCAACCCCAGAGATCAGACGAGATCAGGTGCTTTCAGGGCGGAACAGAACAGAACAGCCGCACCCAAGGCAGCACAAGCCACCCATGCGCAGGCAGAGGGGGCAGAGCAACCGGCACTACACCTGGAAGCAGCAAGAGGAACTAGGCGCAGCCCAAGGGATGGGAGGAACAGGGCCAGGAACCCGATGCCCCAAATGCCAACCAAGCACGCAGAAGCCAGAAAGCGGAGGCGAATAACCAGGACACACAAGCGGAGCAGAGGCCACAATACAGCAGCGATCCCGCAGCAGAGGCAAGGCCACCAGAAAAAAAGGGCGGACGCAGCACACCCAAGGCCAGGCCACAACACCGCGACACCCCGAGAAGCAGGGATGCAGAGGGGCAGCAAAGAAAAGCAGAGAAAACCACGGCAGGCCAACTGGAACCCTGTGGAGCCAACAGGATCCCCCCCTCCTGCAGTGGCCCAAGGAGCAGGAACACCGACCCACCACCAGTCGGGGGCAGGGAGCCTCGGAGGAGCCAGAAGTAGAAGGGGGAACAGAATCGCACCCCCAACAGGCCGCCGCCAAAGAAGTGAAAGGCGACTCCGACACACGAGCAGCAGAAGGCAAGGCGTAAGCAAGCAGGCAGGGAGACCCCAACAACACAGGAACCCCAGGATAAAGCACAGGCAGTGCCAGTCTAAAAAGGAACCAGCCACCACAGAGGCGACAGGAACCCACGCCAACCCGAGGCAAGCCATCAAACAGAAAGAGCGAAAGCCAATAGCACAGAGAATCGTCAAACAACTCATCAGAGAGGAGAACCCCCCAACAGTGTCCAAAAAGATAAACTCAGAAGCACGAGCGGCCAGGAGCAGGGGCACCACCCGAAGAAGTGATCCAAAGGGAGAAGACCCGCGGTACGTCCTACCCCAGAGTACAGATGAGAGCAGGGGCGGGAAGGCGGCAAGACTGCAGGCCAGGAACAGAAACCAGGGTACCTGTGGGGTGTTTGTTGCACCTAATAAATTTGATATACATACATGCATACATACAAACCCCAACCACGCAGACCAAGGAAGAGGAGCAACCACAGCGCCCGACCGTCAATCACCAGCTAGACACCCATGCATCGTAGGTGGGGGGCGGTGGTCAGAGAGCCCCAGAGAGCACCAGTGTTTCGGAGCAACCACAGGCACACAGAAGCACCCGCCACAAAGCACATACAGGAAGCAAGCAGCGTGGGCTCCTGTGGCAGTAGCAGGACACCCCAAAAAAGGTGAGGACAGAAGAGGGGATGTAGCACAGCACAGCGCCGAACGCATGCTCCCCAAGTAGGAGGCCCCGGGTACAAACCCCAGCATCCCCAGGAGTTACTGATGCTTGAAACACGGCATATTCCAGAAGGCTAGCCTGCCACCACTCCAGGACTTGCACCAGCAGGCAAACAGAGGCTCCTAGAAGAAAAAGGAGCAGGGGGCCAACAGCACAACAAGACCCCCATCGTCACTGGGAAAAAACATCACATGCGCACCCAAGAAGACTGTAAGCGAACACGCTCCCCGAGCGCTCGTCACCACAGCAGCATGCCAGAAATGCAAGGCATCCTAGGGCCTCACACCCCTCAATTCCAATCCCGCAGAGCATGTATGGTCCAGTACACACACAAACGCTGTACTGGACACATGCAAGAAGGAAATAAAAACCCCGCTAGCAGGACTCACCCGGAGTGGGGGCCAACCCCAGGAACAAGGCCCCCACACCATAAGCATCACATCCAGGAGACCGGCAGGAGCCCATCCAGCACGGCACATCTCACCCGGCCAAGCACGGGAAGACGAGACTGCGACCCGGAAGAAATGGGGAACTCCAGCCCCAGCCACAAAGGACTGGGAGGTTCATGCAGTGCAAACACACCACCGGCTCGAACAGAGACTGACGCCCAGCAAGCCTGGCAGGCCAGGAGACTGTCCAGGGAACCCCGCGCCCACACAGCCAGGCAGACGGGCGGGGGGAGAAGAGAAGCACCGCCACTCCAGCCCAGCAGGAGCAGCACCAGCACAGTCAAGTCCATTCTGTCGACAGACAGAAAAAAGAACAGGAGGGATGCTGGGTAAGTACTGCTGATGTACTCCCGGTAGGAGGGGCAGTATTAGGGTCCAAGCATTCCTCTTGTTTTTTTTTCTGAAGGGAGATAGTCATCTCCACTTTGTAATGAATGGGACGAGGACATAAGGGACCTGAGGTAATAGACAGTTCAGTCTGAAGAGAGTTATGAGGTAGTAAGCCCAATAAGGCAAAGAATTGTTATTGAGGTTTAGGTGTGCCCTTACCAGGAGAAACTAGCAGAAGGGAGGGGAGAGTAGTAGAGGGAAGGGGAGGAGAGGGGTGTAGAGGAGAGGGAGGCAGATACCAGTGCAGCAGGTAAATAGACTATGTCAATTGTGGAAGAATTTAATGAAAATGGGTGAACTACCATTCAGAAATGGATGGCTGTGCGGCTCTACGAGATTCGTGTTTGTGGACAACAAGTAAAGGTAGGGAATGCATGAAATACTTGGGTATTATTTATAGAGAACCAATGTGAAAAACCCCAAAAAATGCTAATATTGCCAAGGAGTTCATTATTGAGAGGTGTATTAGACATGGAAGAAGCAGACCTCTGAGACATCTACCTGTTGAGGCGTGGTAATGTAGAGCATGGAGCACTTTGAGACTGCTTAGGAACCATCTGAAAGGTACAGTGAGAACCAGTTGCCTGTTGAGTCTGTAATTATGAGATCAGTATCGGTGCATAATAGAGCGGCATGATTGACAGTATCAAACTCTGCAGATATCACAGACCATAACAATTGAAGAGAGATGACTTTGCTGGGCAAAGGTAATAAAGCTGGACACGTGAGAGCGGGCAATACTGTAGTAAGATATTGACACTCAGAACTGCCACATGATCAGCCAATTTCCTCCAAAAGGATGGAACAGATTTATAAGCAAGTGCAGTATTTTAGAACTTTTTCTCACATAGCAGAGCTTATTGTTCACAATCTGTCCTTTTAACAAGAAGACACACTTTCTATTTTGCCGTTTTCCCTTTAATGGACTTGATTGTCTAAATAAAGTCTTTTTAAGTCAACAGGAAGATACACTGCTCAGACATAGCTGAACAAACTTTTCTTTCATTCTGAGGTTCACCCTGGCTTTCATGTAAAGTACACATTGAAAAGAGACTGCTTAAATGTAATAGTTTAGCAGATAGGAAAATTAAATTCCTACATAGTGTAGATAAAGATGTTGACATCTCTACCTTTGGTGGGCTTCAACTATGTCAGTGCTTGACCAAAGTAATATGACTCACTAATGGAGGCTGCAGATGTTCACCATGTACATATCTGAGTAACTGTGTCATCTTCACTTTTTTCCCCCAAACTAATTGCTCAAGAGTATTTATTTCTGGAAGCCCATCTTGTCAATGATACAGTTATTCGTACAAAACATTGAACATTGGAACCGGTGAGAGCTATGATCGTGGCAGCCTGAGTGAATCACTGACAGAATATCGAAGGTCAGAATATCGACCTACAATAATATCAAAGCAAGAATGTCGAAGTCAAGAATATTAACATCCTATCTACATCATGGTAAGTACAAAAATATCGAGAAAAAAATATATTGATGTCCAAAATATCGTTGTTAAAAATATCGTTTTAATTTAAGTTATAAAAAAGTAAATAATACATAAAATTAAAATAAACATAGTTAATAATATTTCCAAATGTTTAAAAATTTTAAGTAATATATATATAATGTAAAAATGAATTAAACATATGCATATGATATACAATATATATACTCACTTATTAAGATTTTTTAATAATTATTTTAATAACTTATAAATTGTTAAAATATATCTTATACATTATAAATACATCTATACATATAAAACAATAATATAAATAAAAATTAAATAAATATATATAACACATTTTAAAAATATATTTTTTATATTTTTTAAATTAATTATATACTACAGTGACTAAAATAATACAACAAATATTTGATAGCAGAGGGAATATAATTACTATTCCAACTCCAAACAATGGAACAGTAGGGAAAGTGTTGGATAGCGTTGGGGTAAAAATTACTATTCCCACTCCAGTGAGTGCAACAGTAGGGAAAGTGTTGGATAGCGTAGGGGTTAAAATGACTATTCCCACTCCAGTGAGTGCAACAGTAGGGAAAGTGTTGGACAGCCTAGGGGTAAAAATTACTATTCCCACTCCAGTGAGTGCAACAGTAAGGAAAGTGTTGGACAGGGTAGGGGTAAAAATTACCAATCCAACTCCACTGAGTGTAACAGTGTGGGAAATGTAGGAAAGCAAAGGGGTTAAATTAACATACTTATTAATTAACTATTTTTTTGTCAAATAATTATCAAATTAATAATTAAATAGCAAAAAAATAATAATAATGACAAATAAAATTAAATTAATATTTACTTAAATACCATTACAATTACTTGCCACCGTATTCCCCCATAAACACACAACCCACTACACATAAAAAAGAACACAATTAATGTAATTATCAATTAATCAATCAATAAAATTAATTACCAATTAATAATTCATTTACAATCAATTAATTTACAATAGAAAATAATAACAAATATTATATTTAATATAATGATAAATTAATCAAGTAGTAAAAAGTCATTACCAATTAATAATTAATTAACAATACGTTAATATTCAGTAACAATAAATTAAAACCTATTAATTAATGAATTATAATGAAATTACTTCTCACCCTATTCCCCTATAAACCCACAACCCATCACACATAAAGAAATAACATTATTAATGTAAGTATCAATTAATCAAAATTATTTACCAATTAATAAATAACAATAAATTAATAAACAATAACTATAAGTAAAACATAATAAATTAATTATAATTAATATAATGGTAAATGCATTAATTAATAAACAATTATTAGCAATGAATAATTAATTACAAATACATTAATTATCAATAACAATAAATAAAACCATATTAATTCAATATTTATGATTAAATTACTTCCCACCCTATTCTCCTATAAACCCACAACCCACTCTGATACTTAAACACTAATCTTACATAAAAAAATTACTAATTTCCAAACATTTAATACATATATTTAAAAATAATAAAAATATATTACAACATTTTTTAAACATACATATAAATGCATACTAAAATACATAACACTAATATAAATATCGACATTATTAACAACAATATTTTTGCTAATGATAATACTTACTTTGATACTACTTACTTCGAGTTATAAAAAATCAATATTACTTACCTCAAGGTCGATATTCTGGTCAACGATATTCTTGACATCGATAATCTGGTCATCGATATTCTTGACATCGATAATCTGTCCCAACAAAATCAAAAAATCAATAATTTGACTGCACACAGGCCTGTGTAATGCAATTTTATTTACACAGTCCTCCATCAGAAATTGTGGAGAGGCAGGTACCCAGGTTAAACCTTATATTGAAAAGGTATGTTTCCAAGTCATTTCCGGTTTGTTGTACAATATATTTCTGTTATGGCAACCTATGAGAACTTACATGTTCTCTCCTTCAAGAAGGGTGTTTCCCTGAGATGCCCTGATGAAGTTGTCCGTGACAACGAAACGCGTTGGCTGAAATTCCCTGGTTTTCTGTGAACCGTTTATATTTCATTAATAAAGAAACTTTGGAAATTCTCAGAACAAATCCCTGGACATTTCTTGTATTCCTGCACACACCATTCAAGCATTGCTTATGATCTGGAAAACAGTGGCACCATAGGGCGGTTGGTGTCTGGGTCTGTAACGCTGGTCTTTTTATAAAATAGGAAACTGGTATAGAGGTGCATGAAGGGTAGTCCCCCGTCCGGTGTGTTTCTCTTGAAGTTTGCACATCATCTGCAATGAAAATTCAGTATACAATTTTTCACTGTGCATGGGTCTTTGACCTGAGCAGGAAGCTCTGGCAAGTCATACCATATTGTAGCAGAAAAATACTATTTAGGTGACAAAAACTGTAAAGATCGGTCAAAGAGTCGCCGTAGGCTTAGCATGAACATTAAAACTGACCTTGGTCTGATGCCATTACTAGGGCCCACTATCAATGACAGACTACAGAGGAAAGGTTATTATGGAAGGAACTCCAAAGGGTTGACCCTATATAACGGATGGGTGGGCAAATCATCATTATGTTCAGACATTTCCGAAATCAACAGAAACTGTATTCCTCTACAACTATCACTGGGCAGAATTCAATACAATTACCAGTGTGCTTTTTAAGACATATTTATAGAGCAGAAGGAGGTTGATATCATCTGTCAAATTTCCTGGCACAAGTCCTATCAATTCCAATCTATCTGTTACAGTGAGCAGACTGTTGTTTTTCCTCCTCTGATCTCACTCCCACCTGCTCTTTCTAGATGTGTGTGGGTTGCTGGCACTGTTCCCATGTGACATTTTTTGCTATGTGTTTTTGTTCCTGCAGAACTGGTATTTGTTACGCAGGAGGCCTGTATCACAAGTCACTTAACAAGTGCTCTATGTAAAATATGCATTTTACTTGCCCTAAGAATACTAAACACTGCTCTGTGGTTAGGATTGACGTAAGAAGATGCTCTTTTTTTAACATGGGTGACTTCTGTCCCATGACCAGGCTATGACAGTAATAATGGTTGGTGGTATTAAAGTAGAGGAGTACAGGCGATTTTGTTTGCACCTCTTCAAAGAGTCGAAGCGCAGGTCCCCCTTATGAATCTACTAGTATAAGTACTTGTGATTGTAAACAAAGTGTGCATGAGAATGCTTAGGTAATTATGAGGTGCAGTACCCAGGTCAGTTGAGGTTCTGTTTGTATCGCCAAAAGTAATTGGATTATTTCTCCATAGGATTAATGGTAACCCACTTCATTTCCCTTGCACTGCTCCTAAGATCCCTTTATCCTTGAGAAGTCTTTGCAAATACTACTGCACCATCTTAGTTTTACCATCATATGGGAGGAAAGACCTTTTGCTGCACTGAGATAAAAAAAAATCAAACTGGCCAGAGCAACTCATAAATATTGTTAGTTTTTGCAAGCCTGACACAGTGAGCGGTACAGAACTCAATATTCCCCATACACCACGCTTTTTCATGGCCCTGTACTCTTTCTGCACCATCTATTAATTTATATTTTGGTCACTAGATTGGACCAGAAGCTGGATCTGCTTTGTTTTCTATTGTATTTGAAAGCATTGTTTTGTACTTTTAAGTCGGTCTTCATTCTCTGTAAGGATCCGCTTCAGTTTGCTGACCTCGGGCCGGCTGAAACCTCTGACATCCCTAGTAGCCACGAAGCAAGCACAAGCTGAAGTCCCCTCATAGAAGTATTGGGGCTACCTGTTCACCTCCACATCCTGTGCTGTTTGTGCTGAGAAGCGTGGACTGAATGAAATTCACAACATGGGAGTGACACTTTCACCTCAAGGTCGTTGCCCTAGAGCTAATGCCCATTTAAAAGAAAATGCACTCTGCTTTAACTTGTTCCCCTTAAATGTTTGGGGCTAACGTTGAATTCGACTGGAAGGTTGGTTAGGGCCCATTGTCCCCAATGGTCAAGGGTCCATCCAGACCTATAACTTGAAGACTGAAATGAAACTCTGCTGCTGAGCAATTCAGGAAGTAGACTACACGGTGTAGAGAAAGAGTCTGATTGTTCAGCCAGTTCAATGTAACTAACCCACCATTTGATGAACTTCTTTAGTGATCTTGTACTTATGAGGCGTGTGTGCCTGCACCCTACATTTGCCACATATCCTCAAAAACTGATGATGGTTTAAGGCACATATGCTACACCCTGAAGTTGTAACACTTATATGAATGTGCAGACTTTTCATGACAAATCGCAAACTGTGTGAGGCGCTGTGCACCGTTCCCCAAAATTTGTCACTGTCCTCCTTCTTCTTCAATTTCCTTGGATCCTTGGAAAGCTAGCTCCATCAGCTGCCTCATATGTCAACTCACATAAATGCTTGTCCCCTGCATGGCCCAGACTACCGATTTGGCTTCCACTGTGACTAGTGGCCTTCAAGAACCACCGCTCAACAGCGCGGTCGCCTTTGCATGGCACTAGTGTCAACAAAAGAAACAATGCAAATATTGTCAGAAATCAACCGAACACATCCCTTGGCTACAAATTAGAGTTTAGTCTCATTGTGTAACTCCTGATTGAGCTGAGGACACAGTCTAGATACAGAGTAACTTGAGATTTTCAGTTTACACCCAAATGAGATCAAATATATTAAGGTTACTTGGAATATTTTTATAATACAATACAAGTCATATCGTTTACCCAAAGAATAATCTTGCTTATTATATTTTTTACGAGATGCATGTTTAATCTCATCTGGATGTTCCGCCCCACATCAAACTTCAAGACTAAGGGCATGATTTAGACCTCGGCGGACAGGTTACTCCGCCGCAACAGTACAGCCGACTCAAATTCCACCCAACCCAGAGGAGCCTACGGTCTGCCCAGCTCCCCTACGCTGTAGTCCCCCGCACCAGAAAGACCAGATCGGGAGGCCGCTCTTTCTCCTTCCTCACGGCCCGAGCCTGGTACGCCCTGCGGCTCCTCCTCATACAGACAAAATCGCTCCCCATCTTTGCAAGAAACCTCAAAACCTGGCTCTTCGACAGACCCCACCCTTGATGGACTGGAGCCTGCTAAACCTCCCACCCTCCTCCCAGCGCCTTGAGACCTTTACGGGTGAGTAGTCACGCTTAATAAACACCTGATTGGTTGATTGATTGATAACCTGTACACCGAAATATAAATGCAATAGGATATAATGGGGTTTATATTTCGGCAGACGGGATATCCGTGACCATTGCGACGGAGTAAACTATCCACGAGATCTAAACCAGGCCTTAAGTCTTGGTTATTCAACCTCGCTGTCAACCTAGATATTCTTTTTTGTCCGGTGGCAAAGGAGTGAGCGAGAGATAATCTCTTCAGTTCCATTTGCCAGTAATGTGCCACAGCTGATAGATGGAGACCTTGTGCTGCTTTTGTTCATGACAATGTGGCCAATATCCAGCAGGACATTTCTTTAGTGATGCCTTTGACAGGGAGGTGCCAAGCATGGATGTCATTTAGGGGTCGCCAGGGGTCGCAGCTGGGACCCCTGGCATGCCCCTTGCTGCCCGTGGCACTGCTTTTGCGACCGCTGGCCTTGTGTTTGCTGTGGCAAAATCAGTGTCTGGAACACAGGGGCAATTCTTCCAAACGGACACTAGCATTGTTTCTGCCAAATGTGTTATTATACAAACAGTGCCTAATATTATTCACTATTAGTGTGATAAACATGGAGTACATTAGCTGGAATATGACCGTAGCTTCCAGATAGGGTCATATTCCAGCTATTGTACTCCATGGTTATCACACTAATAGTGAATAATATTAGTCACTATTTCTATAATAACAAATTTGGCAGAAACTATGCAAGTGTCCGTGACCCCATCTGGAAGCTACGGTAAGTAAAAAATGCTGTTAAATATTTTTTGTATGAATGCTTGCGGGTGAGAGTGTGCTTATGTGGGTGAATGTGTTAGTATGTGTAAGCATGTGTGGGTGAGTCAAAGTAAAGGTCAAATGGTGTGCGATGTCACTTCCGCTACCCAGGCATTTTGGTGAATTGAAGTCTATGATGCCACGACCATTGGAATAGGATACAGAGAAGGCCAGCAGGATGACTCCATAAGCTGAACTCTTTCTGCTGACCCCTACTGTGATCTCCAGGTTACCAGTGTGAATTCAGACAAGGCCAGTTCAGACTTTCATCCTGCCAAGCTTTGTATGCTCCCCACTGCCAGAAAGGAAAAATCGGTTAATAAGGCTTGGCTGCTACAGCCAAAGCCTTTTGTTCTGGACAGAAAAGGAACCAGCTACAATTGTGTCCGATGTTCCAATAGCCACAAAACCAGGTGAAGGAACTCCGGCCCACTCGGAACAAGCCAGACCAGAAGTCCCTATGGGAATTCTGCTCTGCTTGACTCATAATCAGGGCCTAGGTTTGAAGTGCACAGCCCACCCCGGAAGTATCAATGAATGGCCATTCAAAAACTGGACGATGTAGAGACAGGCCTAGTTAAGCCCCCTGCCACCTGCTTCAAAATCAACAGAACTCCAGGTCAATAGGAAGCCAGTATGCGAGATCAAGGGTCACGTGACAGGGATACATTCATTTTTGTGAGGGGTGATACTATTCATGTTTATAACAGAGTCCATTTTCTAAACACGGTGCAGTTTTAGCGACGGTAACAATGAGTTCTCTCTTGGCGGGTGAAATACGCAATTGTGTGGTACCATTCCTTGCTGGTGGTGGGGACGGATCTTTCAATGGTGTCTAAAGGTAAAAACCCTTCATGTTTTAGCGTGGGTGTGGGCTTATGAGGGTGAGTGAAGGGCTAAAGTTCAAACCTCGGGGATGCACTTGCGTTTAAATAAATACGAATGTTTTATATTTCCATTAGTTTTACAATACCGCTCCTCGCACGTTCATGTCTGAAAATAGTTAAAATGAGACAACGGGTCCTATGGTGTTAAACGATAGCCTTTTGCCTTTTAAAAGAAAACATTATTTCTACACGTCAGTAAGGCGTGTTTTTAAAAGGAAGCTACTTCATTCACAATAGCTGATTGTAACTTTGTTTGAACAGCTCCAGTTGGTTGAGTAAATGAAAGGATGGTATGTGCAATCGCGTCAACATAATATGTGTGTGGGGTTATTTAAGTGAGCTCTTCTGACACACCAGTGAAAGATGGATTTAGAACTCGGACATACTGTAGTGCTTTCGACGTGATGATGTGTGAGGCTTTTCTTTTTATCAAAAGGCCTCAGATGAGTCTTGTATATACAAGCCCCAGCCACTGTTCAGCCGGAAGGTAACAAAGAACAGCTTCAACCGCATTTCTTGTGAATCAATTGTGCACCATAGGGAGACAGCCCAGGTAAAAAAAAAATACGATGTGTTCGACTCGAAGTCTCGCTGTCTTGTCTCAGCGCTAGCAAATATTAAACTGTGCACCTCGTTTATGACTTTTTTTGCGTATTTCCAGTGTTCTAAATGGGCAGGTACTCACCTGTGCTGAGTACCTGCACTTCTTTAATTTGAAAGGGAGATTCCTTGCTCTTCTAAGTAGTAACCATTCACGCTGGATAGTGAGTAACAGTCCTTTTTAATTTACATTTAAAGCACTGATTATTATTAATTAATAATATTATTAATAATAATAAAAATAATAATCGCTTTATTGATTGATTAATTAAAACCTTTGCAACAAATAAAACTTGTTCGAAAAAGAAAAACGACTTCGCCAAGATGCCCACGGGCCTTCGCTGCGCTTAATAAGTGTTTAAATAAATAAATTAAATAATGCTAAAAATTGCTAATGTACAGTAATTCCATAAAATTGCAAGGGAGTAAAAGCTAGTGTACGAGACAGCCAGTGAAGGGGATCAGATGGCGCAGAGTACAACATTTGTCGGAGTGCTAATCAGTGGGGGCACCTGTGTAGTCCCAATTCCTTTAAAGTTAATATTAAAAACTTGGATCTTGAAGATGTTTTGGAATGTTACTGGGCGGCAGAGAGCCTGTTTTTGACGGTAACGGAATATAGTTCGTCATGACGCTTGCTTTCCTGGATCGTTGAGCCCCGTGGTAAAAATGTATATAAAAGTTTATGTCGCTGTGCTGGCTGTCGGCCTGAGGTGGCTGCCTGAGAGCATAGGAACCATGGCAATAGACAGAGTTGCCAGAAGAAATCCTAATGATCAATGTTGTTGTACTTCCGGGCTTAACTGTGCATTTGCTGCACTCATGTACTGGACAAGGCTACAGGCCAGCCAGATGTTGCTGCCCTCAAAACAGGCCTTTACCGCCTCCCTGCATGATCGTACCTGGCTTGTGATCAGGAGCGGCTATAATAGCTGTCTTCGTTCTGCTCCCAAGCCATTGCAGATGCATAGTAGGTGTAATACATCTTCATTGAGGTATCCACACAATCTACAACGGTTTGAAGTGTCTGTGCGTTTCCACGGTGGGAGGTGACGCTTTGCGTGTAGAATTCCCAGCCTAAGAAGCAAGAACCTTTCTTTTGTGATTCTCGAAAAACCTGTTCCTAGGTATGATTGGGGCTTTGCCGGCAAGTAACTCTGAATTACGAACCAGCCGTGGGCCCTCCTACTGAGGGCAGCTTTGTCTTCTACAAGGGATGCAATCTTCACTGATTTGTTTACCAGGTCCTTGAAACATTTTTGGGATGTGCTAGATTCCCTTAGGTCCTGTAGAGCTAGCAGCCCGATTGCTGATTGAAGGTAACTCATGGCTGGGCTGTCGTTTTTCCTTGTGATTTCCTTCCACAGGTATGAGTTCAATGTGCCCGGAATCTCTTTATTTTAAATCAGTACTTGGCGTAGGCACCCTTCCGTGAGATTTGCTGCTTTTGAAGCCCGAACTCTATCCTTATTTGGGCTGGCGAAGTGAATTGCGGAAGATTGAATATTATTCTTAACGCCTTGGCGACCACATTGTCCAAGGTAACCTCGTCTCTTTTGCTTGATGTTTTTTAATGCAACTGCCAGTGCGATCCCTCTACCTTTAATGGTTGCTTTCTGTTTGGTGAACGAGCCGTTTCTATCAAATATTACTCCCAAATACTTGTACTACTCTGCTGTCTCCAGCAGCTGGTCCCCCATTGTCCATCGTGGATGGCGTTTGTTGGTCCGTTGGTTTAATACCATAACTTTGGATTTTTCAAGATTTATACTCAGCCCGTTCTTGTCAGCGAAGTTACTTGTGGTATTTATCAAATGCTGGAGGCCGACTGGAGTACGGCTGATTAGTAGCAGGTCGTCTGCGTACAGGAGGTTCGATAGGGTTAAGCCCCCCAGATTCGGTGCATGATGGTTGCACTTATCCAACTCGGTGGTGAGGTCTGACACGAAAAGGTTGAACAGGGTTGGGGCCAGTACGCAACCCTGCTTCAGCCCTTTGGTAGTTGGTATTCTCCTAGACAAGGTGTCTCCCGCTCCAACTTTAATTTGTATCCATGTTTCAGGGTGAAGCAAAATTAGCTGGTTCAGTATTCCCCACTCAGTAGGTATTCCCCACCTTGCAAGTTTGGCCCAAAGTATCCCCCTGTCAACGCTATCGAAAGCAGCTTTGTAATCAATAAAACAGACAGATAGCGGCTTGTTGGTGTTTTTGGTGGCGTCTATCAAGAGAGAAAGAGTAAGAATGTTTGTTGTGGTCCCCAGGCCTTCCTGAAAGCCAGTTTGGTTGATGGGAAATAGGGCTTTTTCCTGAGCCCAGACCGTGAGTTCATTTAGTAAGAGCCCTGCGTAGAATTTGGCTTCAATATCTATTAGTGCAATGAGCCTATAGTTTTTTGGCTCAGTCATGCCGCCCTTTTTGTGGATCGGTGAGATGATTGACCTTTTCCAGGAGTAGGGAATTCTCACAAGTTCCAAGATGTTGTTATAGAGGGGTAATAGTGCTTCAACTAAGTAGTTCGGGACCTGCTTATATATAATTGGCGGTAGGCTGTTGGGCCCAGGAACACCATCTTTCCGACTTTTCAGGATTCTGTTTTCGAGCTGTTTGGTTGAAAAGAAGATGGGAAGTTCCATTCCTTCGAATCTGGAAAGATGTTGGTCGCTTTGGCACACCAATGAGTCTTCCACGATTTCGCCGACTTCCGTATTAAAGTGGCTCTGTAGGTGCTTTGCCCAAATATCCTCCGTTATATGTGAGTTAATTCCTGGAGCTGATGGGTTCTCTAAGATTCTGACAGTCTGCCAAAACCTGGCGCTTTTGTTGTTTTTTTGCGTCATATGTCAGTTTTGCCCATGTTGATTCGGCACTTTCTTTTTTAGTGAGCCAGATGATTTATTTTCTGCGTGCCTTAAGCCTCCTTAATTCGGACTGGATGTTATCAACTAGGCCGTGTATACGGAGACTGCGCAGTACCATGTTGATATTGGTTTTTAACTGCCTTAGTTTGGCGTTCTGATGTCTTGAGAAGTAAATTCTTTCGCTACTTGCCGGCTTACATGATGCGCCCCCGTATTTCTTTGATCTTTCTATTCCTTTTGTTGGCTTATTTTTGGATTTAATTGGGTCGAAGCTTTCTTTTTTTTTTAAACCAATTCTTTATTAAGGTGTTTTCAGTTTTCTCAAACCCACCCCTCCTCCCCCCACCCACCCCGACACAGGCATTTTCAAACAATACATACAAAGCCAGGTGTAAACAAAGTGGTAAATAAATTCAGCATTAAATCAATTGTATTTATAACGATATGCTTGAAAATTTGCTTACTCGCTTCTTTCTATCCACCGACTAAGGGGATCCCATATTTCTAATCCTTTCTTTTTCTTATTCCTTCCCTTACTCTTATAGATGGCTATCTCTAATCTATATGTTGCTAATAATCGTGCCCTCCATTGCTGGAATGTAGGAGGGTGTGTGTCCAGCCAGACCTGGTCCAGCTTCTGGTGGAGAAGCGTGGCTCAGTGGTTAGAGGCGGCAGACCCGAAAGCTGAGATCAGCCGTGGACCAGGGTTCAATTCCCCGCCTCGGCGGGTCTCGGGCTCAAAAATTCCACAGACTCAACAATTCTCGCTCCGGTGCCTACTCGACTCACGGGGTCACACTCTGCGGCTCTGGGCAATAGCTTGCTTAATCTCCACTACGGCCCCTCGCAGCGGGATGCCTGGCTTTCACCTTGTGGATACCCTGCCGGGGTATCTTACAGGGGAATACCAGGACGGGTTCCCTAAGCAAGCGCCTTGATACCTTCTGGTGATACGTGTGCTATATAAGTCGCAATGCAGACCGATGCCAGGCAAATTCTAAGCACTGCCATTGAAACAAACAGAAGTCCTTTCGAGTTTTCGGGTTGAATATCCCTATCTACCCCTAATATAATTTCAGCAGTTGAGATTTCTAATCTTCTCTCAAATACTTCTGATACAAAAACAGTGATTTCCCGTCTAAAGGGGTTAAGTGCTTTGCATGTAGCGAACATGTGTATTAGGTCTGCTTCGGGCAGCGCGCATCGTGGGCATTGCGTTCCTTTACCCGTACTCCATTTTGCTATCCTCTTGGGGGTGTAGTACAATTGAAAAGAAGTTTTATAGTACTGGGCTTGTAATTTGGTCATTAATAACAACAAAAGAGTGTTCAAGCTCGTCGGGAAGGACGGGTTTCAGAGCACAAAGAAAGGAGGAACACTCTCTTGGTGTTTATAAAAAGCCCTCACTCACCGACCTAGTCGGTGACATGCTTCATCATCGGGCCCCACTGGGAGTGTCCGAATGCCACCCCTGTGGGCTTCAACGCCAGAATTACTGCAGACGGCGTAATGTGAAGTCGTGAGTGGCTAAGTGGTTGTGTAAGTGACTAGAAAAAGTGTAGGTGGTGAGATTAAAAATGCCTTAATTGTATCAAAAAATATCTTTATTGCCTGATCAATAAGACATATTAAAATATGTGTGGGAAAACTCAGCCAGATAAATTAGGTGGCTTGTTTCCTCTAGATTTATGTGCTGGTCAACATGTTTCTGCCAATGTCGGTGTTAATTTACCTGGCATTCGTCAGGACCTATAGTGTAATAAACCCCGGCGGTATGGACGCGCTAAGGCCCACCCTACCAAGGGACGTGAAAGTAAAAAATATATAAAAATACTGTCAAAAAGAAGTGCAACCAAATGGTAGATACTCGCAGTTTTGGAGACCACACCATTTGGTTGCACTTCTTTTTGACAGTATTTCATACGTCCATACCGCCGGGGTTTATTACACCATAGGTCCTGACGAATGCCAGGTAAATTAACACCGACATTGGCAGAAACATGTAGAAGTGCCCTGCTATATTTGATAACTCTGGCCCACCAGTAACTTTTAAAGTTAGGTAGGGCAAGACCTCCTCGTTCTTTCGGTAAAGTGATGTATCTATGGGCTCTTCGTGACCTACTATACCCCCACAGAAAACGAGAAAAAATATTATCAATTTCTTTAAAAATTAATTGGTCAAAGTTTAAACAAATAGTTCTAAAAAAATATAAAAAATTGGGAAAAAATTGCATTTTGATTAAATTACATCTTCCTATGATGGTTAGGAGTAAGTTATGAAGTCTGCTAAGGCTCTTTTCTGTTTGTTTCATCAGTGGGTTTAAGTTTAGTTTAACCAGGTCATTTAGATTAGAGGTGATGTTAACTCCTAGGTATAGTGCATTGTCCACTATCCGAGAGTCATTGTCGTTGCATTTGTTGTTGATTATAATCTGGGCTTTATTTTGATTCAATTTGTAATCAGATATTTCCCAAAGTTACTTGCTTCTACTTCCATTGAGCTAACTGCTTCATCCGGGTTGGTTGTAACTATTGCTATGTCATCCGCGTATGCCAAGGTCTTAGTTTCTCCTTTCGGAGTCCTTGTTGGTGTTATAGCTAAGGTGGTTTCTAGCCTACGAATGAAAGGGTCTATAAATATGGCCAATAATAGAGGGGAACAAGGGCAACCCTGCCTTGTCCCTCTGGTCACTTTTATGTTGTTTGATAGTTCCCCTTTTATCATAACCACAGCTTCCGGGTTGACATACAACTTTCGCACCGCGTTGATGTACCGATCCCCGCTCCCGCTCCTCGACATAGCAGTCCATAAATATTGCCAGGAGACCCTATCGAAAGCCTTTTCCGCATCTAACAATATAAGCGCCATAGGGTCTCCTGTCACTTCTGCTATGTCGAAGAGTGTGATCACCCTCTGTATATGATCGGTAGTAGATCGACCCGGTATGGATCCGTGTTGTCTGACTGAGATGATTTTATGGCTTATTGGCGCGAGTCTACTAGCTAGTAATTTAGAATACATTTTGGAATCACTATTTATTAATGTGATTGGGCGGTAAGCCCCTAACTCTGTGGGATCTTTGTTCTTTTTGAGGAATACAATGATTTTAGCCCGAGCCCAGGATTCGGGTGACCGCCCACCTTGGAAAACATGAGTCTTTAGTTTTGGTAAGATCTCTTTTAGTTGCTTGTGGAATCTAGAGTAAAATTCCGTAGGGATCCCGTCTAAACCGGCCGCTTTTCCAGGTGAGAGGCTGTTAATTGAGAGAAGGATTTCTACCCTTAGCGGTATCTCTGCCAGGATATATTGGTCTGTTTGGGGAAGCTCTATCTCCAAGACTGTGTCCAGGTATTCCTCAATTTCAGATAGATTTTTGTTTGTCTCGGAATGTAAATCCTCATAGTAGCTCTGGAACGCGTCCCTAATCTCTTTGGGGTCTTGTGTAAGGCCATTTAAGGTATCCCTAATTTCCTTGATTATGTTTTCTGAGCTTTGTTGTCTTGTTCGGACAGCTAGATGGTGTCCTACCTGCTCGTTTAATTCGTATATTTTCTCTCTATTCAAGGTGGCTTTTTCTATTGCTTTTCCCGTAAAGATCTCTGTTATTTTATTCCTTGCGATGGCTACTTCTTTTACTGCACCCTCAATATCTGTGCCCCCCTGAACTGCTCTTATAAGGTAATCCTCCTTTGATGACAAATTCTCCTGTAAAATTTTGAGGTTTTGTTTCGCCTCTTTGTTGCTTTTGATTGAGAATCTAAGGGTTTTACCCCTGATTCCCGCCTTTAGTGCGTCCCAAACCATTTCCAACAGAGCACTACCCAGGTTATAGCCGAGAAATTCTGGGATCCAACTTTCAATGTGCTGACAGTATGTTTCATTTAATAATAGTGCCCTTTCGAAT
Organism: Lissotriton helveticus; assembly: GCF_964261635.1. NCBI lineage: Eukaryota > Metazoa > Chordata > Amphibia > Caudata > Salamandridae > Lissotriton > Lissotriton helveticus. The sequence continues at coordinate 304,612,881 of NC_136067.1, read as the reverse complement.
GTCCAACTACTGCAGTTGTGTAGCAGCTTACCTGTATCAATGTTTACTATTAGGGGATTGTGATCTGATAAAACCCTGGGTAATCGATCTATTGAACAATTGGTTATAATGGTATGGAAGGCAAATATATACCGTGAAATGATTTGCGACAGTGGTCCGTAGAGGCAAGATGGCGTCAGTGTGATCGGCCGCTAACAACTGCTCCGTGGACCCTGTCCATGTATGCGCCTGTAATCGCCTGACATATCGCCCGATGTTCCCTGTCCGAGTGTTCGAGTGAACGATGATGGAGATACAAAGATGTTCAGTTCTCTACTAAGTAGTGACTTCCTAAGGGGTTTACCATTTGACCGCTCTTTTTACCCTCTTGGTGAACTTATTCCGATGAACTAACGTGTTTGGCTAAGCGCAGAGTGATTTCGCTTATTAGTTGCAAGTTACAGAAGCCACGAACCACGAGCAGTCTCAAGGCCGCGGTTAACCCATCTTTCTCTCCAGGTCTCTAGGCCTCCGATGTCTCCGATGTTGATGTCTGACGCCCCGATACTTTGAAGTACGATATACGCTCCTTAAGTCTCTGACGACCAGGATCAGGCTGAGAGGCTGAGAAGCACATTGAGCTCAGCTGAATGGTTGTGCCTAGCTCGACTCGCAATCCACTGCATGTTGAATGTTCTCCCGCTCTTCTTCCAACGACCGGGCAGCTTCTGCTGCCTCTACTGCCTTTGTTGCTGTGGCTGCCGTGAACAGCGTCTTCGATGGCCTCCTCCATTGGATAAGTAGTTGCCGTTCCGTGAGCATCAAGTATAAACTCTTGAGGTAGATGGTCACTATAATCTGGCGTTCCAATCCTAAACCCTTTTATTAGACTGAAGAGCGATAGAGAAGTGAAAGTGAATCTATTGCAGTATTTGAGAGGGCAGTATGGAAAGTGGCAGCTTGTGGGTGATCTCCCGCAAAACGGCCGTTTAATGCTACCAAAGACAGGTTCATCAACTCGATCAGAAGATCCCTCGAGATTTTAGATAGCTTGCCCCATCTACAATCGTCCTGGCGTGGAATACCCCATGCTGCGTGACGATTTGCTGCTGGACAGTCCAGATCGACACCCCCTGTGAGGGACATGTTGAAGTCCCCTGAGACGATGTAATTTGAAGATGGTTCTTCTGTGACAAGTTTTGTTCGTTCGGCTACCAAAAAATTTGCGCCGATTTTGTTGTTGTGGGGGTGTATGTAGGTATTGACGAGTATTAGTGTTGTTTATTTCTGAGGCCTGATATTTCTGTCTGTATTGTTTTTATTCCGTTTGTTGTGGTGTTTTTGCTTGTTAGCTCATTCACAGATGTTATAGATTTAATTGAAGCATAGGTTGTGAGACCGCCTTTCAAGTGCCCACATTTTGAGCTTCTGGTGCAAGGGAGATGGTATGATTTGAATCCTTGCAAAAATGGAAAGGATCTTCCAACCATGTTTCTTGTAGGAGGATTATGTCAAATTGTTGGAGATACATCAGTAATCCTTTGCCAGAAGTTTTCGCACCGAAGCCATTTAAGTTCCAGGAGCAGAATTTTAGTTTCGAAGTGCTTATTACTTTTTCTGCTCTCTGCCATTGAGCCTCAGGTCTGCAGTTTATAGTTTTTGCAATCCATAACCAGTCATTTGATAATTCCTTTCCTCTTTCGTCCCGTCCCTTCGGGGCGGTTGCTGTGCTGTATTATGTGGCCTCAATGGAGGAGCTACGTGCACCTTTAATCACGGAATTGCAGGGTCCGGAATTGGCATTATTTTTTGTCTTGTCGACATTAGGATCTTGATGCTGTCGGAGAAGTGGTTCTGGATATCCCACTTCGCGGTGAGCATGTAATCGAATCCCCCAGACTTGTAGTTGGGGCTCCTCTTTAAGAATTTTCTCAGTTTTTTCCTGATTTGCCCTGGTTGTTTTTGTTGCTTCCTGGTCCGAAAGATATTTAAATGTTTCGAATTCAACAGATACTAGGTCTTGTGAACCAATCCTGCAAAATTACTAATGGCAGTTAGTATTCGAAGAATGTTGCCTCTGTTGAGGATATCGCCCGTCCTTTAGATTTGTATTCTGGGATGAACAGAATTGACTGGCTGGAGTCCTGTCGGAGGCTATTTGGAGGAGTAGCACGATGTGGGACCGTTTCCCTTCCCACTGAGGAACGGGGTGACTGTTTTGCAGATCCCACTCTATCTACTGATTCAGAGCTTAGCCCTTTCTTCCACCACCCTGTGTTAAGGGAGGTAGGGCCGACTGGGCCCCTCTTTTTGGCTTTTTCCATTTTTAATTTGGAATTTACTGTTCCTGATAACTTGGGGGAAGTCTTTACGGCTGCGTTTGTTGCTGGGGTGGTTCCCCCTATAATTGGTGACGCCGAGTTGTTTTCTAACCATTCTACTATGTTGATGCTCTCGGAGAGTTTCGGTTCCTTTAAGTCTGTATTTCCTGTGTTTTCTAGCGCTGTTGAGCGTGATGCTGCGGGGGAGCTATCCCTGGACTGTGGAGTTGATGGCTCTCTCCGTGCTCTTTGTTCTGACTGATGTTTACTCAGAGCTTTTGTTGATACTTGAAAGAAAGTGTTGATGGCAGGGTTTTTATTCCTCCCTTTCCTCCTCTGTTTTCGTCGTTGTTTGGAAGATTGGTTTTTATTCAGTAAAACTTCCCCTTCAGCTTGTTGGCTTGAGTGCTTATTGCAAGTGCTAGATCTCTGCTCCACCCATAGTTGTTCTAGAACGTCCGTGTTGCTTGTGGAGGCAAAGCTTGAGTGAGTGCACACGCTGTCCCTGCCGTGGATTCCTAAATCGTCTTGTAGTGCCTGGTTGATGGCCGCATCTTCTCCAGATAATGGTTCGGTTCTGGCCTCAGCTGAGGTAGAAACCAGGATGTTTCTTTTCTTGTCTGTTATGGGCTGCTCTTTGTGGTCCAGGGCGGACAGTTCCCTATTGTTTTTGAAGTTTCCTTTTTGTTTAGTATTGTTGGAATTTGGTTTGCCTGTGTTCATTGAGACGATTGTATTGATATTTTTTAAATCCGTTAGAAGGTCGCCCATCACCGTAGGCAGTGTTGCAAGTTTATCGATGATTAAATGACAAGTGCAGCTTGGAGGGATTATCGTTGTTTCGGATTGAACTTTTGTGAGAAGGTTGTTCAACTCCGATAGCTTCCTATCAATGCTTGTAACGTGCCGGGCTAGACAGTTAAGAAAAGTTAACTGTATATCCATCTTGCCTGAGTGGTATTCCATGGCCTTTGTTGTGAGTTGCATTGTGTTAAGCAAAGATGCCCAAATTGTGTTCTCTGCGATTTGCATTTCCTTTTTCGGCTTCCTTATTGCTCTCCTTAGTTCTTGACCAGCTATTTCACCTTTGATCTCAGAGGAATATGTGGTGACCAGATTTTCCCATTCTTCGTTTGAAAGTGCGGGTGCGTTGCCAAGGGCGCAAGCTGGAACTTCATCACCACAGACCTCCCCTGAACTGCTGGTGGGTGTGGTAGTCGCCGGGTCCGAAGGTAGACTGCTGAGAGCTGGAGTTACCGATTCCAGCTTGGAAATGGAATCCTTACCGGTGTTGCCATTACAGCTGATGGATCCTGGAGCCTTTTCCTGAGCCCCGTTCTCCTGGGGAGTCTTAATGGGGCTTTTGTTTCCGTTTCCGTGAATGTGTTGGCTGGCTCCAAGGTTTAATTGCAGATGCCTGGCTTCTGCTGGATTGATTAGAGAGTTATCTGAGATGGTAATTCTAGTTGAAATGGTCTCAGGATTGGCTTGGTGAGCTTGTGATCCTATGGGGGCTGTGGCTATATGAGATAGTGAGCGCTGGCGAGACCATATTATGATGTCTGGCTCTAATGGAATTGTTGAGGGTGTTTTGTGGGCGGCCCAGGGGAAGACGTTGGGGGTGATAATTTCTTTGATCCGATTCCCGGAGTTATTGTTGGTGCTTTTGACATTTTTCAAAGCATCACATTCTATCGCTTGACCCCGCTCTTGATCTCCTTTGGCTTTTTTTCCGTACTAGGTGTTTATTCCAAATTGTACCTCACCCCTAATTTCCGATGAAGTTGTGATTTCTGAAGTTTGGTCATTCGTTTGTGGGACTTTCTCCATTTCTGTTTCTGGATGCAGTGGGGAAGGGAGGCCCATCTGTTTGCTAATGCTGAGGTTTAACACCGCTCCAGCGTCTTTTACAAAGGAGAATTTAGAATATATGTTGGGTTGGAAATAATTATTTTCTTGGATTTCTTGGTTTGATGATGCGCTCAATACATCCCCTATGTCCACCAGTATGTCTGAAGCCTTGTGGGTTTTAAACGTTTCTACACCCTGCGTTGTTGATGTTGCGGCTTGAGTTTTAATTGGCGCTTTTAAAATCACACTTTTCCTTTTCCTGCTGTTGATCACTTTTGTGATGGATTACCTTTCTTTGCCTGATCTCATACTTGACCTTCGTCTTGTTAAGTTTAGTAGTTGAAATTGAATATGTACTATGTACTAGTATATTTTTGAATTTCAATCTGTTTATATTTTTGTTTTGTGAACTTACCGATGTTACTGTTTGGTCTGTTATGATGGTTGTGGGTTTGATTGGGTTTGACTCCACAGGTTTTTTGGTATGGTTTTGTTTGTTGTTGATTGGGGTGGGATGTTGAAGCTGTCTTGTAGCAGAAAGCCTCCACAGGTTAATACAGGGTAATGCAGGGGTTAATACAGTGGTAGTTTTGTACCGTTGTTGTGTGGCGTTTAACCGCTGACCGACGCTGATTGATATGAGGGTGGCGGGACTTCTTTGCTTCTTTTTGCCTCTGTCTTGGCGAATGGATGTTTAAATGAAGAGGATAATCTCTAAGCGTTGGACGCTGATTTCCTGTTTGGTTTTGGCTTTTTTTTTTCCTCAACAGTATGGCCTGTGGGGCCCGTAGTCAGGTTGCTGTGCTGTTCTGGGGGCCTGGACAGAGTTGGAGATGGGGGGTGAGGGAGAGAGTCTGTCTTCAATGCTCCCCCCTTCTCCTCCCCTCACCCCCGAAATCGCTATCCTCACTTTTGCTTGGGGCGTGGGGCATGGGGGGCTTGGGGGGGCAGCCGACCCTCGGGAGGTCCCCCCCCGGGCTGTTTGGGAGGGGCGGGTGGGGGCCATTTTGGAGCAGGCTATTGTTTGGGCTGGTTTTGGGCTTCTTTTTAGTTTCGGAGGAGCCCAGCCTATAAGGGTCTTGGGCTCCTCCTCCCGGCCACCATTTTAGGCTTAGGTGACCTGGTGGCCGGGTGTTAGTATAGTGAGATTTTGTTTGGTGCGTCATAGTCAGGTTTTATTCCTAGTCTATATTTTTCAGATGGCAGCCGAGGATTATCGTGTCCTGGAAGCGATCCGCCTCCTTAGCGAGGCGGGCCGCCTGGATTTAGTAATTGGGGAGCGGCAGGTCGAGCAGCCGCGGCCCCAGCGTCGTGCGTCGGCGGGAGTGTCAGCCGTGGTGGCGGCGTGTGTATCGCCGAAGCGTCGTCGTAATGAGGCGGTAAGTGAGCGGGGCCGCTCTCGTTCTCGCAGAGCGGCCCCGGCGGTGAAGGCGCAGCGGGGGAGGGGTTCGGGGCTCTCGGAGCCCGTTGGTTCAGGGGTGTGCTTAGCAGGTGGGCCGGCGGGTGGTGAACCCATGCGGGCTGCGCCGGTTGAAGTACCGGTGTCGGCTTTTCGGGAGCGAGCCGCTTCAGCTCCTTCACAGCAAGGTCGTCGGGCCTCTGTGCAGCGTGGGGGTACACGGCGCTCTGCCTCAACCTCTGCAGTGGCGGTTGGTGACGTCGCTGTGGGGGGAGGGGTGGAGGCCTTTTCGGAGCGCGAGGCGCTGTCTAATATGCCGATACGGAGCGGGCATGTTGTAAAGGGGCATGACGCAGTGGTTTCTTTGCAGGATGTTCATACACAGGCTGTTTTGCAAGCGCCGGGGGAGGCAAGGGGAGGGTTTATAATAACTCCTTCTCGGTCCCATAGAGTTTCTATCACAGCTGCACAGGAGGTTGGTTCTTATTCAGAGGGAGTTGGTGTGGCAGGTTCAACTAGGGTGCCTTTTAGCCCCTTATTGTTTTCTCCTCCGTTATCTGTTGGGGGGGAAGTTTTTTTCAGTGTGCAGTGGTTCTGTGGGGGAGGGAGAGTGGGCGCAGACCGGGGGGCATGATGGTTCCCCCCTTTTGCAATCAGGTGTAGGTGGTGAGGAGTTTGTTTTTTCTCAGGTTCCTTCCTTTTCTGGTGCAGCAGACAAGGGGATGGTGGGGTCTTCTACAGTGGTGGGTAATGTGGGTGGGGCTCACTCGGGGGTTAGGGTTCGGTCTTGGGGGGGTCTGGATATTTTTCCCTCTTGGGCTGAAGGGCTGCGTGATGCAGCACAGTTTGAAACAGGTGAGACTCAGGGTGAGGAGGGTGCGAGGTCTGGTGTTGTGCATTTTCCGGGTTTACAGGTTGGTGGACAGAAAAGGGCGTCGGGTTTTTTTGAGGGGGCGCACCAGGAAGGCGTGGCCCTGGGTTCTCAGGTACAGGGTCCAGCGTCGGTTATGGTTCAAGCAATGTTTGAATGCAGCAGTGATGAGGAAGTTTGTGCCCCTTCTCCCCCTCCGCTTCGTTTGAGCACTGTCCTTAAGGGTAAACGGCCTGTGCTGGTTGCTTTTCAGGAGGGCGGACAGAGTTTTGGTAGGGCGGCGGTGGACGTGTTCCCAGCTGCTGGTTATTTATGTGGTAAGAACCCCGGCACATCAGTCCGGCCTTTTTCTTTTCAGGATAGGGAGCGGTCTGGAGCATCGGACTTGGTAGGGCGGAAGGCAGCCCATTTGCGCCAAGGTGAAAAGAGGGTGGAGCCTTGCGCGGCACGTCCCGTCACAACGAGGGATCCCGTCGTGGCCAGTGAAAGCAGGTTCGGTGCGACCTCAGTGGCCCCAACGAGGGATGTCGGCGCAGCCGGTGTAAGTAGGTCAAGCGCGATCTCCCTGGCTCCACCGAGGGATTACAGCGCAGTTTCCAAGAGCAGGTCCGGCGCGACTTCTCTTGCTCCGCAAGGTCTTCAAAATTTGTTGACGGAGAAAGGTGTTGTGAGTGGTAATAGTGGTGGGGCGTACCGGCGAGTACAGTCGGCTTCCCCGCCTCGCTCACATTTCAGGGTTGGTAAGGCCCGTGATCGTTCGCAGACCCTTGTAAGGGTCCGGAAGGTGCCTGCCCCTCCCCAGTTGGATGAATCGTTAATTCTTGACTATGATGAGGATAGCCCTGAGGAGGGTAAGGTGCGTGATACTGTGTCTGGGGGGGGACATTTTCATGTCTCTCTTAGTTCTTCACAGGCACCGGTGGTGCGTGCTAGAGCGGAGTTGTCCAGACCACGAGCGCTCGGCCCCTCAGTGAGGGCTCCTCAGACGGCGGATGACGTTTCACATGTGGAGTGGAGAGCGGAGCCGAGTCAGCCTCCTTTGTTACGTCCAGGTGAGAATGTGGAGCCTCAGGCTAAAATGGTGTCTGTGGGGTCTGGGGAGGATTTAGTCTCTACGGGGTCTGAGGGTAGGTTACACAAGGGTCGCTATGTTAAGGATCAGAGTGTGGGTACTGATGGGGTTGCCAAGGTTGTGGCTGCTAAGGTTGACAGTGGGACTTCTACAGTCGGAGTTGACACGGGTAAGGTTTTGCATAGTAAAGAGTTGAAAATCAAGAAGTTGCCCTATATGGGCGTCACTAAGCCATTGGGAGCTCATTTAATGTTGAGCACTAAAGAAAAAATATGGAATGGTGAGTTTGTGGAACTCTTAAAGTTATTACATAGGGAAGTGCGTGCTAAAGAGGGTTCCAAGGAGGAGGAATACGAATTGGCTAAGCGCCCTAAAGTCCCATTGACCATCGAAAATTGGACAGCGGCCTTTTTGATATATGCCAGTGTATACTGTGAGAAGTTCCCTGAGCGCTGCGTTTCACTGTTTAAATACATGGATGTGATTCGTAAAGCTCAACTCATGAGAAATGACTTTGCATGGGCGCAATATGATGAAGAGTTTAGGGAGCGTATGGCTTGGGATCCTGAGGCGAAATGGGGGGAATTAGACACAGACCTTTGGCAACACACTATGGGTGCGTCCACTAGTGGTAAAACAATCTTTACGGCCAGTGGTTTGCCTTTACTTTACCGCCCCTTTCAGGCGCGACCCACCCGGGGAGGGGTGGGGACGGGTACATCAGCACAGGCTAATGTTGGGACCTGCTGGGATTTCAATCGAGGGACATGCACGAGAGAGTTTTGTAAGTTCCGACATGAATGTTCGCAGTGTGGGAAAAAGAGCCACCCTTTGTCAAGATGTTGGGGACTTAGACCTCCGGGTGGGCAACAGTGGTCACAGCAGGGTTCAACACATCATGCCACGCCACAGACACCTCAGGCTCCCAGGGGAGGGAGATCTTCATCAGGTGTTGGGCCCAAAGGCTCATACACCGGTTAATGTGATACATTTGTCTGAAGCGCTACAAGGTTATGGGTCAGCTGAGTTGCGAGAGTTTTTGGTGTCTGGTTTCAGAGATGGTTTTCATCTAGGTTATGTGGGGCCTCGTTTGAGGCAGTGGTCGAAGAATCTTAAGTCAGCGGGTGAACATAAGGATATAGTCCAGGAGAAGTTGAACAAAGAAGTGTGTGAAGGCAGAATGGCAGGTCCTTTTGATGATTGGCCTTTGGACAACTTAATAATTTCACCCATTGGAGTGGTTCCCAAAAAAGAACCGGGGCAGTTTAGGCTCATCCAACACTTGTCGTGGCCAGAGGGTGGTTCAGTGAATGACTTTATTGATGACGAAGCGGCTTCTGTATCCTATTCTTCTGTTGATGTGGCCATGTCATTGGTAGTGGCTGCGGGCCCTTCTGCTTTAATGGCAAAATGCAATATTAAATCCGCATTTAGACTGCTTCCAGTCCATCCTGAAGATTGGCCGCTTCTGGGTATCCATTTCCTTGGGAAGTGGTACGTGGACAAAGCATTGCCAATGGGCTGCTCCATGTCATGTGCGTTGTTTGAAACGTTCAGTACGTTTTTACAATGGTTCTTCACACAGGAATCTGGACACACTTTGGTCACACACTATCTGGACGATTTCTTTTTTGTGGGTGCTGCTGATTCTTTAGACTGCCAGAATGCTTTGGTTACGTTCCAGACACTTATGGTTCATTTGGGTGTTCCTTTGGCTCCGGAGAAGACCATGGGTCCTTGCGCGACCATGTCTTTTTTGGGCATAGAAATTGACTCTCAGTCCATGCAGGCCCGTTTACCCCTTGATAAGAAACGGAACATGTTGGAGTTGGTGGAGAAAATGTTACCTAGAGAGAAAGTCATGGTGCGGGAGGTTCAAGTCTTAATGGGTCACCTTAATTTTGCATGTCGGGTGGTCAGGGCGGGCAGGACTTTCTGTAGGCGTCTAGGCAGGGCTCTGTCTGGTCGTTACTTGCCACATCACCGGGTTCGTCTGTCAGCGGGTGTCAAAGAGGATTTGCGTATGTGGGTCACCTTTCTGCATTCCTTCAATGGTGTTCCTCTATACAGGGAGGTTGATTGGATCTGGGATGTGCAGATCTTTTCTGATGCGGCTGGTAGTGAGGGTTTTGGCTTGTATTGGCAAGGAAAATGGTGTGCTCACCAGTGGCCCGAGGCTTGGAAGAATGGTGGCCGGAGCATTGCCTTTTTGGAACTGTTTCCGGTTGTGGTGGCAGTTACGTTGTGGGGCCGGGATTTGGCTCACAAGAAGGTTCTTTTCAGGATTGATAATCTGGCTGTGGTGCAGGTGATCAATAGACAATCTGCGAGGGATGTGCAAGTTCTGAAATTGCTCAGGGTCTTTGTGTTGGGATGCCTTAGATTTGATATTTGCTTTAGGGCCCTGCACATTCCTGGTGTGGACAATGACATTGCGGATGCTTTGTCTCGTTCACAGTGGGAGAGATTCCGTGGGCTAGCTTTGGAGGCAGACGAGACGCCGACTCCCATGCCGGAGCATCTGTGGATGGTAGGCAACACAGGGTCTTTCAGCTGGTGGTAGGGTCATTGGCAACTTCTACAAGAACAGCTTATGAGTTAGCGTGGAAAGAATTTTTGGCTTCTGGAGCTATCAAGAGAGAACTGCAGTGGCAAAGGTCAGAGGATGTGGTTCAGTTTATTTTGTGTTTAATGGATAAGGGTTTATCCATAGTTACTATTGCTGGCAAGTTGGCGGGAGTTTCATTCATGGGTAAGTTGTTCTGGGGTTACTCTCCGTCTGCGGGGGAATTGGGTAGGAGAATGTTGGAAGGGTGGGCTCGGGAGCGGGGTGGTGTTCAGGCGGTGAGGTCTCCTTTGTCATGGCAGAGGTTGGCAAGTGTAGTGTCGATTTTGCCGGAAGTTTGTAGGGATAGGTATGAAGCTTGCCTGTTTGCCACCTTGATGGTTTGGATGTTTTTTGGCGCCTTTAGGGTGTCTGAGTTGTTGGGTAATCGGTTTAACAAAGGAGTTTTGTGGGGTGATGTTCGTTTGTCGGGTAGAGGAGTTCATATCTGGCTTTCACATTCAAAGACGGATCAGAGGCAACAAGGCAAGGGTATTTGGTTGGAAGCTGTTTCTTCATTGGAGACTTGCCCTTTGCGCTGGGCGCGACGCTGGTGGGAGCTTTCGGGTGGGGTTTTGGAGCATAATGTTTTTCAACACCTGGATGGTTCTGTGGTCACTACATATCAACTGCGCATGGTGTTGCGGAAAGCGCTGCGTCAGCTTGGCTTGGATGAGTCTCGTTATGACACACATTCTTTTCGAATTGGAGCTGCGACAGAGGCTTTTAACAGGGGTTGGTCAAGGGAGGACATAATACATTTGGGGCGCTGGACTTCAAACTGCTTTCAGCGCTATGTCCGACGTGAGGTTGGGGATGCGCCCGCGTCTTCTTCTGTTTTGCCTTTCTGATACTTCTTTTTCTTACAGGTTCTGTGGCTGGTCCTCGTTCCGCTTTCCTGACGATATGGATTGTGGGACACTCCTTCGTTAAAAGAGCTCAACTTCAAGCTCGTTTGAGTTACTTTGGTGCTATGCTTGGCTTCAATGAACGTTTATTTAATGTGGTTTGGAAGGGTAGGGGGGGTATGTTGTGGAAGGATCTTATCTCAGCTCTTAACTCGTGGTTGGTGGGTGGGGTTTGTCCTGATATTTTGGTTTTACATCTTGGAGAGAATGACCTGTGTTCGGTTAAAGGTGTTGTTCTTCTTAGGACCATGAAAAAGGATCTTTCTTTGTTACATCAACAATGGGGTGGGTGTCACGTCCTGTGGACAGAATTGATCCCGAGGAGGTGTTGGCGAAATGCGGTTAAACCTAAAGCTATTGACAAGTCTCGCAGGAAGGTTAATCTTGAGGTGTCTCGGTTTTGTCGAGATTTGGGGTTTGGTCGGATTGCTCATAGTGACATCCGTTATGATGCTGTAGCTTTTTTCCACAGTGACGGGGTTCATTTGTCCCGGATGGGGATGGACTTGTATCTTTTGGAACTGCGGGAGGTTCTGTCCTGCTGTTTGAAGGTCCAAAGTGTCTTGGGTTAGTGTAGTTTTACCCCTCTTTCTCCCAGGTCTTAAGCGCGGTTTTGGGGGGGCAGAAAGGTGGGCTTCGGTGTTCCTCCCCCACTGCTTTCTGGGTGGCGGATTAATTTGATTTGCCACTTTTGGGCATGAGGGGAGTTGATATTTTGGAATTTGGATTTTGTCAGGGGAAGTTGTGCAGGTGGAATTCGGGTTTGGAGGCATAGGCTGGGGGATCTGGTCGGGCTTTGGCTGTAAGTGGGGTTTTGAGATATGGTTTGGGGCCTGTTGAAGTTATAATGTTGTAATGGGGCTGTTGTATGGTTTTAATATGTGATGGGGTATGTACGGGTGGGGGCGGATTTGACGGAGGGTGAGGGGCGGGGGTGGGTGTTTTGGAGGTTGAAAAAACAATACAATCAATTGGTAAAGGTTTAGATTGTTAGGCTTTTGCCGAGGTTACGTTGTGTAAATGTGCACCTGTTTCATTAAAGCGGCCTTTTTCACACTCTACTTGGTCTCTTGGTCTGCTCACCCCCCCCACCCCTCCCTCCCAAGGGGGGCTTGGGGGGGCAGCCGACCCTCGGGAGGTCCCCCCCCCGGGCTGTTTGGGAGGGGCGGGTGGGGGCCATTTTGGAGCAGGCTATTGTTTGGGCTGGTTTTGGGCTTCTTTTTAGTTTCGGAGGAGCCCAGCCTATAAGGGTCTTGGGCTCCTCCTCCCGGCCACCATTTTAGGCTTAGGTGACCTGGTGGCCGGGTGTTAGTATAGTGAGATTTTGTCCCTCCCTCCCTCCCTTATGTTTTTGTCCCCCCTTCTTCCATTTTATGGGTGTTTTTTCTGGGTTTTTGTTATTTTGTTCTGGTTCTTTATTCGGGCGCAGCTGTTTGTCACAGGTGGACATGGGGTTTGTCTATTATTGTTATTTCTTTGTCGCTTGGAACAGGCGCGGTGCGGATTAATTTGATTTGCCACTTTTGGGCATGAGGGGAGTTGATATTTTGGAATTTGGATTTTGTCAGGGGAAGTTGTGCAGGTGGAATTCGGGTTTGGAGGCATAGGCTGGGGGATCTGGTCGGGCTTTGGCTGTAAGTGGGGTTTTGAGATATGGTTTTGGGGCCTGTTGAAGTTATAATGTTGTAATGGGGCTGTTGTATGGTTTTAATATGTGATGGGGTATGTACGGGTGGGGGCGGATTTGACGGAGGGTGAGGGGCGGGGGTGGGTGTTTTGGGGGTTGAAAAAACAATACAATCAATTGGTAAAGGTTTAGATTGTTAGGCTTTTGCCGAGGTTACGTTGTGTAAATGTGCACCTGTTTCCTTAAAGCGGCCTTTTTCACACTCTACTTGGTCTCTTGGTCTGCTCACCCCCCCCACCCCTCCCTCCCAAGGGGGGCTTGGGGGGGGCAGCCGACCCTCGGGAGGTCCCCCCCCCGGGCTGTTTGGGAGGGGCGGGTGGGGGCCATTTTGGAGCAGGCTATTGTTTGGGCTGGTTTTGGGCTTCTTTTTAGTTTCGGAGGAGCCCAGCCTATAAGGGTCTTGGGCTCCTCCTCCCGGCCACCATTTTAGGCTTAGGTGACCTGGTGGCCGGGTGTTAGTATAGTGAGATTTTGTCCCTCCCTCCCTCCCTTATGTTTTTGTCCCCCCTTCTTCCATTTTATGGGTGTTTTTTCTGGGTTTTTGTTATTTTGTTCTGGTTCTTTATTCGGGCGCAGCTGTTTGTCACAGGTGGACATGGGGTTTGTCTATTATTGTTATTTCTTTGTCGCTTGGAACAGGCGCGGTGCGGATTAATTTGATTTGCCACTTTTGGGCATGAGGGGAGTTGATATTTTGGAATTTGGATTTTGTCAGGGGAAGTTGTGCAGGTGGAATTCGGGTTTGGAGGCATAGGCTGGGGGATCTGGTCGGGCTTTGGCTGTAAGTGGGGTTTTGAGATATGGTTTTGGGGCCTGTTGAAGTTATAATGTTGTAATGGGGCTGTTGTATGGTTTTAATATGTGATGGGGTATGTACGGGTGGGGGCGGGTTTGACGGAGGGTGAGGGGCGGGGGTGGGTGTTTTGGGGGTTGGAAAAACAATGCAATCAATTGGTAAAGGTTTAGATTGTTAGGCTTTTGCCGAGGTTACGTTGTGTAAATGTCCACCTGTTTCATTAAAGCGGCCTTTATCACACTCTACTTGGTCTCTTGGTCTGCTCACCCCCCTCACCCCTCCCTCCCAATGAGCACGGAGCTCGGCCCCCCTTAGCAGCTCTCACCTGTGGGCGGGTGCACTTACGGCCGATGGGCTCCAGAGGGCTGCATGGCTCCGCTTTGACCCCGAGGCTAAGCTCGGCTCCCGCCTAGGTGACAGCGGGTTTTTCGGCGATTATCGCCGCAGCGGGGGCTCAGACTCCGGGCTCCAGAGCAGGAGTAATGGACCAGCAATCGACCGGCAATCTGCTCCGTTTGTTGCACACGCCAAACCTGCTGCAGCCGCTCCGCTCTGCTCAGTTCACTGATTATTGCATGTTTTGCTTTTTAAAACGGAATAAGCAAAAACTTTGTTTCATTACTTGAATATAACATAACTTGTGGGACAGAATAGGTGCAAAGAGAATAAAAAGTACACCACCGCAAAGAAATTTTCCGTAGACATACAGAAGTGAGGTCATTCGTTGCTACCTTATGTGCCAGAATGGGTGAAAAGAGAGTAAATACTTACCAAAGGGGAGACCAGAACTCTGTGATAGGATTTAAAATGAAAAGTTGATTGTGTGAACTGTGGAAACAGAAATGAAGACCACAGCTGGGGCACTGCACAGAAACTTTCCCTAGACAGACAGGAGCGAGGTCTTTCATTGCTGCCCTACCTGCCAGTCAGCATAACGGGTAGTAAGCAATTTGATAATTTAAGGTTGCTTGCCATTTACTCATCTTGAAGTTCAATCAAATTTATGTATGAGTGGTCAGGAATATCAATGAATACTACCTGGGTTACAAGCTACCTCACTGGTAGAACTTAGTAGAAGTCTGCACATTTTGTTTTTGCACAGCAACGTTTTGAGAATATTGCTATGTACACACATTACAACGTTTACAGTATTTTGCATTTTAAGTCCACCTTTAACCATATTTATTTTTTCTGAGCATTGCAAGCTAATTTTCTCTGCATTACAACGTAAGTTGCCTCAAGAGTAATAATTTTCAAGCAAATGTTGAAAGGGAAATAACTTTCCAACTTCTTGAATTTATTTTTGTCTTGAAAGTGTATGACGTGTGGGAAAAGTCTGCAAAAAGTCAGCTTACCAGTATACCATCCTAACAATGTTTTTCTAAAACCAAAATTTGAAGTTTTTCCCATAACTGTTTTTTCACTTCTATGAAAAGTGCAATGTTTTTTCCAGTATTTAAAGACATTTTGTACATGCAGTTCGGCAATTTCACACACGTCCAATGGGACATAGGAGAGGCAAGTTACGATAGATAGGCTAGAAGTTGCAACACATGTGACACATATAATTATGTTTACTATTTATTTCCTTAATTGCCATACTGTGATTTAATTAATATTAGACTGATCTTTTAAATGTGACTAGTGAGTAAATAATCTTAGCAGGTACTTGTTTATGTTTTGTTTTATTAACCAATTAAGCCTTGCGTTTAATTTCATTTACTTCAATTAAGTGAAACGGGAAACAGCATTCACCACGCAGTCAGTCAGCAGTCAGTAGTCTAGTTGCAGAGACATAATGGGCGGGGAGAGGAACAGGAAGAATAGGCAGAGGAAGGCCCGGGATGCAGTTTGGTAAGTTGGGCTAAGGGATGAGAGGGTAGCTTTCAGGTGTGGGGTAGTTTTCAATGGGGGCAGTTTTAGGGCTCAGGGCGGGGGCTGGAGTAGTTTTCTTTTTTGGCTGAGGGCTATTTTAGGGTGGGAGGCTGGGGTTGGCATAGTTTTTTGGGATGGGGCTGTTTTAGGGCTCAGGGCAGTGGGCTGGGGTGGGGTAGTTTTCTGGGCCGGGGGCTGTTTTAGGGCTAGGGTGGGGGTCTGGGTCATTTTAGATGTCAGGCCTGGGGCGTGGTGCATTGCAGGGTTGGGGGCCAGTTTTAGGGCTCAGGACAGGGGTTCAAGGTAGTGTTTAGTGCTGAGGGAGAATTGCAGTGCTTGGAGCTATTTTTTTGGGCTCAGGGTAGGGAGGCTGAAGTGTGATATTTGCCATGCATGCCTTTACTAATCATTCCTTTACATTGAAATTCGTTGTAAAGGTATGCACAGTAAAGGCATGCATGGTAAAGACGTGGTCGTGGTTGAGACAACGTTGTTTAGGCATGCATTGTTGAGGTATGCGTTGTTCTATCATACAACCAAGTGAAACATGTCTGGGTCTTTAATGGACCATTGCACAGTAACACCAACTATGCAAACAGAATAGAAATCCAAGACACCATTTAAAACCTGCTTATAAATATAATGGCAAATATGAAAATATTAATTGACAAGATATTTTTTTAATTTATTAGGAAAAGGAATGAGTATTAAGGACTGTGGAAGGGAGTTACACTCTGGAGGCTATGACAAAAAAAGCCTGATATGAAATACAAGATTATTTGATGTGTGGAGGGTCAAGACGCACCAAATGCATGCTGAGATCTGCACATAGGCCACCAGAGGTTTGTAACTCGGTGGCCAGAAAAGATAGTAATGGAAAATGGAGGCCTTGAAGTATTCAGAGGCAATCTTCTGTGGTATATAAATAAATAATACCGGATCTAGGTTTGACTAGGCATAGCAATAACAGATAGCTCAATAAATAAGAGTCAAGATTCGAGGTAGTAGGAGTTTGCAGGTTTAATACAGCATAAAGGACAGGAACAGGACAACCTGCACGGGAACAGGATGGCAGCTGCCTGGGGCAGGATCTGGGATGAGCGCGCTCTGGGGAAAGGACTGGCGTGACATTTAATAACAATACACAAGCATATATAGTAAAACAGTTGCATTACAGTACATATGATAGGCGGAGCAGTGGGTGTGGTCAATAGCAGTCGTGAAAGATAAGGGTGAAAATGGGTGTAACAGGGGCGTATACATAGACATGTGATGTAAACGTAACAGAATATGTCATAAATGGGGTGGAAACATGGAGGGGGCTACCTGAGGAGCCGGGACCTCTAACCTAGTGGTGCGCGCAAACTGGCAATGACGTGTTACTAGGAGAAGCTGGGGGCTATGAACTCTGTGCTAGGAGCAGAGACTGAAGTCTGGAGAGTCAGGGCGACATGTACCTAAACAGTATCTAGTATCTGATGTTTAGAGAACATGTTGATATAAACTAAGAGTCAGGAGGGGAGAGGCTAACAGACTCTAAGACTGGTGCATGCATTATTCTACAGGTAGTGCGTGATGAAGAATATTAAATGACCATTAAATGCAGTATTTCTCTTACATGGAGACGTAAAGGCTAGACAATGACGGAAACTATTGATGCGATTCAGTAGCTTAGGAATGCAGAGAAGGAGGGCTTCATAGAATCATAACATACTCTTGGCAGACTCGTAGGCAGAGCCAGGCTGAGCCGGGCACTGTGAGGCAGGAAGTAAGTGAAGGGTCGAGGATACAGGTGGGGGCTGTATCGCTCCTCAGCGAGGCTCAGGAGACAGGAGCTGAATCTGGTGTCCGGGCCCTTTTGAGGCCTAGAAACGGGGACTTTTACAATGAAATAACGTGCACACTGAGAAACGTGGCAACGTAACTTTACATAGGCCTGATACTCGTAGCTTTCACGAGAACTGGAAACTGGCATACTAATGATGGACACAACTGTAATTGCGTCTTTAATCAAACATGGGGGATACATATGCATATTTAATCATGCACACATAACATAAGATGGAGGACTCGTAGGGACACAGAACATGGCAAAATTTACTTTTCCACATTCCCTCCTTGTCACTACGTTTCCATCAGGAAACATCAATATTCATGATACCATCTATCATTTCATACAGTATCATTTGCTCGTCTCGAGTTTTCTTGGAACTGGATTTAGGACGGGACTTGGGACTAGGAACACATGATGTAGCACAAATGCCGCAAATCGCAGGGCCACATTGTAAACAGAGGCAGCAACTGAATATGATCGCTACTGTAATACCCAGAAATGACAATACTTTCCATCCCCAGGCGGAAATTATATTCCAGAACCAACCGGACCATGTCCAGGTGCCTGGATCTTGGTGTAACATATGGGCAATTTTATGGAGTCTGGTAATAGCTGAATAAACAGACGGCGCATTATTAGGAATGAAAATGCAGCAACTAGATCCGATGACTCTACAGGCCCCGCCCCTATCGGCCAGTATGACGTCAAGGACGAGACGATTCTGGAGCACGACAATTCTCATAAAGGATTGTTCTTCGGTTAAGTTACCTAGAGCAGAAGTAGTCTCAATCACTACTGCTTCAAGTGTTCTGGTTAATCTACGTATCAGTTTACTATTTACAACAGTACCTAAGTAGGGGAAGACACCTTTATTGATATCTATGTATTGTTCTAGAGCAGTTTCAGTATAATCGACAATCGGGAAATTTCTCTTGTGTCTAGTATGTACTAGGTGGGAATTCCTATAATAGTCAGGTGGGGCTAGGAAAACTGGTGGTAGTAGGAAGGCAATGTAACATGTTCCCTCCCAATCAAGGGGCAGACGAACATATGCGGTCTGACCACAAACAAAATAAGAATGACGTGAAGCTTTGAAAATAGATTTCCTACTGTCACTATACTTGACAATAGTAGTACAATCACTATGGCCTACATGTACGGAACCATTATTTCGGACACATAATTCACCTTTGACTGGTAGTACTGAAATAGCAGGTAAGTCTGGAGTAGAATCAGACTGAACATTCAGGACCATGAAATTCGAAGAATAATTACCTAGATTATAAACTTCATTCTCTAGATCTAACCCTGTTCTGTGGGGAAGACCTTGCTTGTCTGGGAAACATGTACTGTTCAGAAAAGACATATCTGTTGAGGATGACGTTAACGTGGACCATGCTCCACACGAACCATTATGTGAAAATGGATAAGGAAAGAGTGGCAGAACTCCCTTCGGTGTCTGGAAAGGGGGGAGTCGACCACACACCCAACAATTTGTGGCATTGCTGGTCTGGTGTGAGTAATGTAACATGCGGATAAAGGAATTGTTACGCATAGCGAGGCGGTAAGAGAGTTCATGAGGAGGCAGATCACTAAACGTGTGCTCTACTGTAGCATTAGCAGACTTATTTACATGAGAAACTGAAAAACACAAATAAAATGCATAACTGGTGCAGGAAATCATAATGCTGAAATATAGCAGAAAACATAAAATAATAGTGCAACTTCTAGAGTTCTCACTAACTCTCTCTCTGTGGGGGTCTATTATATACATGTCAGAAACCGGTCTAGCCGTTTCACCTAGGGGAGGACTTAGACAATCAAACTGGCTGACTTATTTTACTAGACCTTAGTTTAAGCTTATACTCCTGTTGCGGAGTTTTCTCTAACAGGGAAGGGTTCGTAGCAATGTCTTTTGCGGGACAGTCCTTAAGAATAGTACTTTGGCAGTCTTTAAGATCCTCGGAAATGTTCTTTGAAACAGGCTTCAATCCATAAAACTTTTTGATATGCGAAAGATGCACCCAGCCTTTGCGTCCCTCCAACTTTACGGCTGTACGGGTGGCCAGGAGGACCTGTCGGGGCTCCTTCCAGCGAGGCTCCAGCGGACTTGAACGATCAAAATTTCTCACTAAGACCATGGATCCGGGAACGATTTCATGCGGTGCCACCTCGGTATTGTCTGGAAATGCGGCGGCAACCTGTGAACGACAAGAGTTGAGGGCAGACATCAAGGAAGCTAGGTAATCTGTCAGCATATTACTTGAAACATCGGTAATACTTCGAGGTCTAGGTGTACCCCACATGTTAGGGGGGCGGCCGAATACGACCTCATAGGGGGACAGACCTGATCTGGAATGTGCGACCATGCGCATATAAAATAAGGCAACTGGCAGAGCTACTAGCCAGTCCACACCTTTCTCTTTACATACTTTGGCGATGCGGATTTTCAGGGTCTGATTATGTCTCTCTACGAGACCGGCTGCTTCTGGATGGCGTACACAATGGAACTTCCACTGGTACCCTAACAACAGGGAAATATGTTTCATCAACTCAGATGAGAATGGCTGGCCGTTGTCAGAATATACGACTCTAGGGAGTCCGTAGCGGGGGAAGAATTCACGAACCAACTGCTTGGCAATGGTCGCGGCTGTGTAATCTGGGACTGGATATGCCTCTGTCCACCTGGACAAAGTGCATACCACTACAAGGACATACTTGAAACCTCGACATCGCTCCATCTGAATATAATCCATCTGGAGGACTTCAAAAGGGTGGTCAGGGGGCTGGAATCCACCTTGTTCCACCGGAACACTTTTACCTGGATTAAACTGACAACATATCATACAGGTACGGACTTTCTGCTTGGCTGCAGCTCGTAAATGCTTGTTGAACCAAATGTTCTGGATACTGTCTAACATAGCTTTTTCTCCTAAATGTGCTGGACTATGTGCGGTATTGATAATGACTTGGACCATGGAATCGGGGAGAAACCATGTGGCTTTACCCTTCGTTACCCATCCCTGATCTGTCTGGACCCCTCCTTGTTCGGACCATTTCTTGATTTCATCGGGAGTAGCATGTAACTGGATATCTATGACATCTTGAGTGGGGTCCTTAACTGTCATACAGGTAGTTGGATCTGGAGTGTGTGTCGGTGTCTTATTAACTGGAATGTCTGGTGTCTGTGCTGTAAGCTTGGCTGTGCGATCTGCTAGATCATTACCTTGAGAAATAGTGTCAGTAACTTTCGTATGTGCTTTGCATTTCATGATAGCAATGGATGTCGGTAAGTGTATGGCATCTAACAGAGCTTGAATAAGGAGACCATGCTGAATCTTGGTTCCATGAGAAGTCATGAAACCTCTTTCCTGCCAGAGCACTCCGAAGTCGTGTACGACTCCAAATGCGTAACGTGAATCTGTGTAAACATTAACTTTCAGGTTCTTGGCGTGTATGCAGGCTTGAGTCAGAGCAACTAGCTCTGCTGCTTGAGCAGACAGGGTGTCAATACGGTGTGTTTTAATAACTTCAGTGTCAGTAGTCACTGCATACGCGGCTACTAGTTCTCCTGTACTTGTTCTCATGCATGAACCATCCACATAAAGTGTCAGGTCGGGATCTGGTAATGGAATATCTGTCAGATCTTGTCTTGGCTTAGTCATAATATTAACTACTTCCACACAGTCGTGTGTGGCAGGATTTGAATGTACTGACGGTAACAGTGTGGCAGGATTTAGAACGTTGCAGCGTCTGATTTCTATGTGTGGCTGGAACAGTGTCAATTCATAACCTGTTAAACGTGCAATTGTCAAGTGCTGAGTCTGTGTTCGGTTTAAAAGAACTTCCACGGAGTGTGGGACTTGTACTGTCAAGGAATGTCCTAAGACTATGGAATCACTTTGTCTGATAGCTAGTGCTGTGGCTGCAACTGACTTGAGGCACGCAGGCAGAGCCCGGGCTACAGGATCTAATGTGCTCGAAAAATAAGCACAAGGCTTGTATTGTCCTGCTTGATCTTGTGTGAGAACAGATAATGCTGTACCTTCGCGTTCAGTGACAAAAAGTGTAAAAGGCTTACTGTAGTTCGGTGTAGCTAGAACTGGAGCTTGGCATAGAGCTTTCTTTAACTCATTGAAACTAAGTGTATGTTCAGATGTCCAAGGGAGGACAGTCGATACGGCTGCCTCCTGTGTCGTTAACTGTATCAGTGGTTTAGCTAGAAATGCATACTGAGGAATCCATTGTCTGCAATAAGAAGTAAGGCCAATAAAAGCACGTACCTCCTTCTGGGTCTTGGGCTGAGGAAGACTCGCTATTAACTGGATACGATCGGGTGTCAACTGCCTACCCCTCTTGGACAGTAAGTGGCCTAAATAGATCACTTGCTGGACACAGAATTGAAGCTTAGAAGGGGACACCTTGTGCCCCATCTCAGCAAGGAAATACAAGACTGTAAGGGATGCTCGCTCGCAGGCACGTTCAGAACGGGCTGTGATCAGTAGATCATCGACATATTGGAGCAGGGCAGTGTCAGTTGGCATGTGAATGTTGTCTAGTTGTCTCTTGAGTGCTTGACTGTAAATACTAGGACTTTCTGTGAAACCTTGAGGAGCGCGTGTGAACATATAGCTCCTACCATTTAAACAAAATCCGAAAAGAAACTGGCTGTCTGGATGAATGGGGACACTGAAGAATGCGTTCTTGAGGTCTATGACTGTAAAAAATGAGGCTTCAGAATCAATGGCTGTCAATAGGGAAGAGATATCTGGGACAACTGGGTACTGGGGAATAATACATTTATTAAGCTCTCGGAGGTCAATCACTAATCGATATACAGGGGGTGCATTTGGATCAGTTCGTTTCATGACTGGAATGATCGGAGAATTACATACATTGGAGTCAGTTTCTACAACTACTCCATGAGCCATGAGCTCGTCAATAATTTTGGATAAGGCTGCTACAGCCTCAGGTGGCAATCTGTACTGCCTGATTCGTGGTAACACTACACCTGGCTTGAGAGTCACACGATGGGGTGTGATTTGCATATAGCCAACATCAGTTGGGCCTTGCGCCCATAGATCCTGCGGAACATTGGACAATCTCGGATCAAAATCTCGTAATACATAGTGACCCTTGAAGTCACGTAGGAACAATCGTATTCCCTCGGGGGAGCAGCATATGACTGCACCTAATTCTTTCAGTGTCTTAATGCCTAACAGATTTTCTGGACATGACTTCGTAAGTAACAGATCAGTAGTGCGGGACAATGGACCTACTTCTAGAGTAACTGGCTGAGATATCTCATTTACAGTAGGCTTTCCTGAAAATCCAAGGGAAACATTTCTAGAGCCTGAGAGCGGAGCCCCTGGAACTTCGGCGTGGCTGATGGTGGTCCTACTTGCCCCTGTATCAATCAGAAACTTTCTGTCTTTCCCTAATACTTGACTATGAACATAGGGACCCTCTTGATCTACAGGTATCTCAATGAGAGGCAAGCCTACCTCCCTCTCTAGGCTGTTTCATGAATATGGCTGATACTCTGGATACTCGGACTGCGCATACTGGTACATCTGCTGTGTAACATGCTGTGTTGCAGCAATAGGCTGCGGTACTGGAACTGTCTGTTGTGCATTCTGTGGCTGAGAAGTCTGTGAAACTTGTTCTTGTCTAGGCGGACGTGGTCTTTCTTTAGTCTTACCAGTAGCTATATTGTGTTTCAGAACTGCACACTCGTTTATGAAATGACCTGGCTGTTTACAATAATTGCATGTCCCTTTAACGGGAGCTGTAGGATGACTGACTTGATTCGGACCCCTCTTCTGACTGTCTTGAGGAATAGATTGTGCAACTAGTACTTTCATTTTCGTGTCTTTCATACGTTTTCTTTCATGATCTTGCTCTTCTCTGATTCTATTCTGGTGGTATTGGAGCATCTGTAACATCTGGGACGGGGTATTAGCTTGCCAGGTACTTTCGACTTTCAAAACTCGATTCTTAACTTGTGGACTTGAATTCTCGACTAATTTAGTAACAAAAAGATGAGGGTATGACTCGCTACTCGTCTTCAAACCACTGTTGATGCTAAAACATTTCTCAAATCTGGAATAAAAATCACTAGTGTCTTCGTCTTGTTTCTGTTTACAGGCTGAGATTGCATCCCAGTCTTCCTTTTTAGTGGCTAATAATCTTGGCAAAACTTGTATTAACAGTTCTGGTAATTCTTTACATTTCTCTCCTAGACCGGTACCTGGTACTCGTATCTTATCTTCAGCTTCTAGAACTGCCCAATCGATCTTTTTCTCTCCCACCTCCCAATCTTTTTCCTTGAGTTTTTCATATACCCCTGCGGGCAACAGGACCTTTAACATTTTAATAATATCTGGATACGTGTATTCTCCCATACGGAGCATGTCCTTTAATTCTCGGTGGAACCCTGCTGGATCTTTATCATGACAGGGAATTAACTTTTTCATCTCTAAGAGTTCCATCTTTGTAATCGGAGTGTAAACAAACACTCGTTGCATTTCACCATCTGTTGTCCTAACTGGGTGTACTTCTTGTAACGGATTCTGTCTGTCTATGTAAAACGGTTTACTTTCTGGAGGTGAGACATGAACAAAATGCGGGTTCAAAAACATACTATATTTGTGGCGCTGTTCTAGAGTGACACTAATTAAATCGGTACCTAAACCTTTCCATCTATACTGGAGTAACTCGTTCAGGACATCGTGTAACGGACCTGGATCAGAATGTTGACCCTCATACAATGTAATGAGGTGCTGGATCATATACATACCCACCAGTCGCTGCTCGGCTGGGGGCAATTTCAGGAACATTTGTGCCACTATTTCGTCTGGAAAAGTGGTAGAATCAGTAATCCATCGGACTGCTGATCGGGCTAGTTCTTGTTCATGCATAGTACTTAACTCACTGTAACCGATTCGTGATTTCAGAATGTGATCGGTAGCTTGAAATACTTGTTCCAGAGAACCTTGTTCTGGTGCTGGATGATGTAAAACTGACTTGTGTTCTAGGCGCAAATGTCGATCTAGAAATCTAGATTTTCCTACGTACGCTATTCTAGTGGGATTCTCGTCCTCTACCTCTTCAGTAGTGTCATTTTCTTTCTCGCTTACTTGTGCTGCTTTACGTTGTTCGTGTAACTTTAGTATTTCCTTACGAATTTTCTTGTACATACTCTCTATACTACTGATAGTCTTGTGTTTACCCTCGGCTATATTATCACTCCACCTTGTCAGGATTTTCATTTCGGCCTGATCTTTAGTCGGGTAATCTTGTTCTCTTATTAGACAATTAATCAGAAACTTTAATATCATGAGCTGGATCTCAGCTTTCCTTTGAGACATGGCTTCGCCAATACTTTCTGGATCATCCCCTGTACGGATGAAACGATATATTCTGTCTAGATCTCCTTTCATATCTGGTAGGGTGTCTAAATACCCGGTCACCCGTCTTACACGGATGGAATATATTACTGTACTATCATCACCTGCAACTGGATCATAGCGGCATTCAGTGAGAGCTCGTCGGATTTCTGCAACGGACTTAAATTTGGGCGTACGCTGTAACGCACATTCATGTAACTCGGCCAACGTTCTACGTTGGTGCGGTGGCGGGGTACCAGGAGGACCTCCTCCTGGTGCCCCTAAACTGGAATCGTCGACCGATACTCTTCGTACCAGCGCGGCGGGAAATTGTAATGTAGGCTGGACCGGGGGTACCGTAGCAGGTACTGCAAGAGGTGCCCCGGTGTCTGGGGGAGCAGGAATTGCCTGATTTACAGGGACTGGCGGAACAGGATTTGCATATTCCGGGACTGTGTCGTCCAAATAGGACGAGATGAAAATATCAGCTGCGGTCGGTTTGTGACGTAGCTTGGTCGGAACCAATGGTGGCGGAAAATTACTGGATGCCTCCGGGGTCGCTTTTGGCAAGCCCTCGGCAAGAAGAGGATACATACCCTTAATAAGGGCATGCCTCTGTCTGTCTGACTGTTCTGTTTTAACTCGTTCACCTATCTCGATTAGTTCCCTTTCCTGGGCTCGTTCCAAGGATTCTCTACTTAGTTCTGACTTTCTGATTTCTTTTTCGGTTCTTTTATGAGATTCTTTGCGCCATAACTCGATGGCATCCTTCTGTGACTGTCTGGCTTTCTTTTTCCATAATGCTTCTTCTACTCTCATGATGCACTCGGCATCCCACGTGCCTGATACAGGCCATCTATACTTTTCTTCTAACTGTTTGGTATACTCTACCCATAAA
Organism: Lissotriton helveticus; assembly: GCF_964261635.1. Lineage (NCBI taxonomy): Eukaryota > Metazoa > Chordata > Amphibia > Caudata > Salamandridae > Lissotriton > Lissotriton helveticus. The sequence continues at coordinate 304,587,397 of NC_136067.1, read as the reverse complement.
TCTAGATATAATATGGCACTTATGCCATGCTTCTGATACATAAAATGACCTGGACTGTCCCTAGGCGGGACAGGAACTGCTGCTTCTAGCAGACCTTTTCTAGTTTTTAACTGACGTAATTTCGAGAATAAGGGCATGACTGAACTGTAATCTAGACACAATACAATACACAATGAACACGATAATTACTCCACATTCATACCACGACATTAAAATACATGAAGAATATTTAAAATAACAGTTCGAACAGAATACTACCTGGAATACTGAAAACAGAATACATGAATTTTCTCGAGAACAGAACTGACTAGAACAGAAACTAGATGCACTGCTGAAACAGTACGAAACTTACCGGTCTCATAAAGAGACACGTCAGGACCCGCATCCACCGAAGTGGACACTTCGTTTTGGGTCTGTGTACCACCAACCCACAGACCAGAGTCAATTAGATTGACCCTGTCTAGATACTACCCCAGCAATGGTACTCACCGGGCAGCAGGAACGGAAGGCCTCGGACTGGACTCGACTGCTTCGACGCCGGACGGACGAACTTCGAACTTCTGTTACGGGTGGGCCTCCGGATACCTCGGACCTTGGACTCTCGGCTTGGGCTCTGGTCGGGACTCGCCGCGTTCCTCCACCGCCTCGTCTGGATGCTGGACCGCCACCTCCGTCTCCTCCGTGGGCCTGAGGGATACTTGAAGCAGAAATATCTGCACGTGCACGGTATGGTTCCGTCACGGCTGCAGAGGGTCAGGGGGCCGGCGTGGCTTCACCGGCGCGTGGGGAAAGGGCAAGTCCCTGTTCGGGCGCCATTATGTGGTATATAAATAAATAATACCGGATCTAGGTTTGACTAGGCATAGCAATAACAGATAGCTCAATAAATAAGAGTCAAGATTCGAGGTAGTAGGAGTTTGCAGGTTTAATACAGCATAAAGGACAGGAACAGGACAACCTGCACGGGAACAGGATGGCAGCTGCCTGGGGCAGGATCTGGGATGAGCGCGCTCTGGGGAAAGGACTGGCGTGACATTTAATAACAATACACAAGCATATATAGTAAAACAGTTGCATTACAGTACATATGATAGGCGGAGCAGTGGGTGTGGTCAATAGCAGTCGCGAAAGATAAGGGTGAAAATGGGTGTAACAGGGGCGTATACATAGACATGTGATGTAAACGTAACAGAATATGTCATAAATGGGGTGGAAACATGGAGGGGGCTACCTGAGGAGCCGGGACCTCTAACCTAGTGGTGCGCGCAAACTGGCAATGACGTGTTACTAGGAGAAGCTGGGGGCTATGAACTCTGTGCTAGGAGCAGAGACTGAAGTCTGGAGAGTCAGGGCGACATGTACCTAAACAGTATCTAGTATCTGATGTTTAGAGAACATGTTGATATAAACTAAGAGTCAGGAGGGGAGAGGCTAACAGACTCTAAGACTGGTGCATGCATTATTCTACAGGTAGTGCGTGATGAAGAATATTAAATGACCATTAAATGCAGTATTTCTCTTACATGGAGACGTAAAGGCTAGACAATGACGGAAACTATTGATGCGATTCAGTAGCTTAGGAATGCAGAGAAGGAGGGCTTCATAGAATCATAACATACTCTTGGCAGACTCGTAGGCAGAGCCAGGCTGAGCCGGGCACTGTGAGGCAGGAAGTAAGTGAAGGGTCGAGGATACAGGTGGGGGCTGTATCGCTCCTCAGCGAGGCTCAGGAGACAGGAGCTGAATCTGGTGTCCGGGCCCTTTTGAGGCCTAGAAACGGGGACTTTTACAATGAAATAACGTGCACACTGAGAAACGTGGCAACGTAACTTTACATAGGCCTGATACTCGTAGCTTTCACGAGAACTGGAAACTGGCATACTAATGATGGACACAACTGTAATTGCGTCTTTAATCAAACATGGGGGATACATATGCATATTTAATCATGCACACATAACATAAGATGGAGGACTCGTAGGGACACAGAACATGGCAAAATTTACTTTTCCACACTTCAATAGACTAGGAGCTTCACCGGCTGAGCTAACCTTTGTTCAGATATGGCAAACCAAATAAAACACCCCCCCCAAAGTCCCTCTGCTGGTGATTCTCACATAACTGTCTGGCAACAGACAGTTCAGGGAGGACCTGGCCTGGCAGTTCGGGCTGGACTGTTCCCAATGAGCGCAGGGTCAAGACTGATTTGCATATGTCTGGGTCCAAGCTGGAATGGCATGGTGAGCAAAACAACAATGGATTTAGGCCCTGATCTCTGTACTGGGGTGAATATATGACATTATTCTGCATTCTGTCCATCAATTGTTCTTTTTGCATTTGTCACCCTAAGTGGGACGAGTATGCCCAGACGTGGGTCCTGTGCTCTCCATGCCACTGGAGTCAAGCTATCCTGGCTGATGAGGGCTTAAAGCCCAAAACAGGTCGTAGGATGCTTGTTTCCATTTCAGGGAGGACCTGGCTAGGCAGTTCAGGCTGGGCTGGGTCCAAACTGGAATGGCATGGTGAGCAAAAAAACTGGGGTGAATGTATGACATTGTTCTGTATTCTGTCCATCAATTATTCTTTTTGCATAATGCAAGTAACAACAGCGGTAGGGCCAGATTTCGCGGGATGATGCCGAAGGAAATTTAATTATTTATTTCATTTTCCTTCGGCATTGTCCCTCGAAATCCCCCCTTACCCGGTCCCACCCCCCACCGCTGTTACCTGCACGGACCACGGCTGATGATACAGAAATACATATCAGTGCAATTGTAAATACCACAATCACCTCTTGATTACTGAGTGAGACGAGGAGGAGTAGAACTAAGATGAATAAAAGTCACAGATAATTAATGAGAGCATTACATCATATATGGTAATTACCCAGAGCTATTTACCCAGAGTGCAGGGGGCGTCAGTCTCTCGAAGGACTTTATCGCACAAAATCCTTCCTTGGAACTTTATTCATGCATTGAGTTTTCTCTAAGCTCACCACAAGTTCAAGGTGTACAGAAGCTGCAAGCTATGTGCAGGTGTCGCCCTTAAGTTAACACCTCCGTCACGGGCTGACACCACCTGTGTCAGCACAGCTTCTCCAGGGCTTTGTTAATCTTAGGGTTTCATCTCGTCAGCCGTGAGCCAGTCACTGAAGGGGCCCTGCACACCAGACAGAGACAGATTACATCAAATGCATGCCTTCCCCGAAGCTGCAGTCCGACCGCAGTGGCACAGAGGGAGCTAAAGCAGGGTCAGGGCACGACACTGGCAATGCAGAAGGAAGGCATAACATGAGCCTGTGGGATCAAACCAGAACTTCCTCGGTTCAAGCAGCAAAGCAAACAGAAAACCTCCAATCGCAAGTGCCTGCTTTAATGTGAAGGGAAGTTTTAAACCAAACATTGCAGGTAAAATATTAAATATGAATATGGGTAACTCCAATGCAGGCCTTTCTCAGCTAAAGCTAACAATCATAAATTAAAGTCAACAAAATGCCTCGACCTCACATACAAAATATACAACCTTTTACAGTAATAAAAAGCTACCAAAGCCCCACTGAGCTTCTCCTGAGCAAGCATTGGCCATGCTTAAGTAGCATTAGTGATACTGAAATTGTTAAAGTATGAAATGGTCTCAAAAGATCTATTTGTTGTCCTTCACACAAATAACAGTAGGTAGTCTAGACTTCATTCCAGTTGTAGTTGCCGCGTAAAAAGATTAAAACATCCGTTTGCACTTTGACCATTTATTCATCTTTTGCAGTACTGATATAGATGTATTTTCCACGAACATAAAAATATACCTGCTCAGAGTAACTCATATTCTATAAAAAAGCCTCAAAAACATGTGCAATTATAGAGTGCACTTCTAGAATTATTAGGTTTGATTTTGGAATATGGGGTTTTAGGGATATGATGTGTTTCAGTTCTTGTTTCTCTCTTTTCCTTACCGTTTTGTATTTAAAACATAGATAAGGTCAGAAAGCCCCCTTTTGAAACACTAAGTTAGATGGTCCTAGCCAAGTGAATAGGGCTGTGTACATTTTCTGATGAACAGACAGCAACATTTACACGGTGGAATTCATCAATTCTTAAAGAACCAACACCTACTAGAAGTCTAGGCGGGGGCGATGAAGAGGCTACAAGGGTTTATGATTCCAGCAGGAATTGTGGACCATGTATTGGAGTGACATTTTTGGTCCACCTGTAGAGATTTGGGATACAGTCAGGTGGCGTATCAAGCAATGCATTTTTCAAGGATTCATGTAATATAATGTTATACTAAATATCTTAATTGCCTATTTAAATCAACCTTGTATTATTTAGGGGGATCGTAGACATCCTTTGGATGAGCAAGTCATCGGCATCTATACAGGTAGGACTAAGGACGGACCTAGGTGAGCAGTTCTAACGGAGCCAATGAAGGATTGATGGATCTGACACTGTGTTTACCACTGTTTCTGATTCAATGTTAAAAATTTGTTGTGTGGATGTGGTTTACCGGATTGATGGCAATATTACCAGTGATAGAAGCTAAGGCTAATCAGGAAGTTGTATCACAACCGCACAAGCGTCAGCATTGAGACACTGCCAGACATATTTACAAGAGTTTATCGCCAAAGGACCGTCACTTTTTATGACATTCCTGTGGCAATAAATCCTTTGCCTTATTTATAAGGCGAAGGTAAGCAACTTAACATGGCTTAAAGCCGCCTTGTGAATAAGGCCCCCTTTCACAGAGCACTTAGCGTGAAAGTGGCGGGAAACAGGGGTTGTGGTGGGCATTCTGCCACAACACCATTGCTTTTTGATGCTTACTATGGTGCAAGGGTACCTGCATTGGCAATCGGCAGCTGAATTTAGCCCAAGTGCTAGGGAAAATGCAGGGGTGTGCCGCATCATTGTAAACATGGCGTATCCTTGCATTTTCAGAATGGTGGAGCGTGGCATTAGCAATTTTGCCTTAATGCGCGCTCCACCATTCTCATGTAAATATGTCCATGCGTTTGTTCGAGGCTTTTCAGCTCAATTCAGCAGCATCATTGTGATCACTACGGCCTGTATGAAAGCTGGTAATGGTGCAGGCATCCTACATCAATTCCAGTAAAGCATCATAATGCATGTTTACCGTTCCATGTATGCCAATAATTTACTCCTAAAGTGATTGTCATCCAACCCAATACATGCCCAGCAATGCTAGCAAGACCAGGTGACGAAAAACGTCTTCACTGTTCTCTATATGCTTTATTTCTTGATGGGCGCTCTATCTTCTATGTAACTTTCTGTCTTCCATTCTTATGACATCTTTAGTGAGGTTAATTTTGTTTCCATAAGTATATGTTCTATTTATTTAGAAGCTGAGTAACACGTGAAGTGCCCAGATACCACTTGGTAATGGTGTGCTATATGGGCCATAGGACTTGGCATACTAAAAACTCTCAGGAAAGTAAGATCTTTACTTCCCAGAGATAAATGTTCCCAAAAACATTGGTGCCTGTATACTGTCACATGTAGATTATTGTAATAGCATCTATTTGGTCCTGCCTCAACCTGCCCTAGTAAAACTCAAGCACCATCAGAACATGGCTGTAAGAAGTGTCTGGTGCTTAAACAAATTCGGACATGTCTCATGAGCTAGAGAAAAATGAGCTGACTCCCTATTAAAGCAGTTGAGATAAATATTTCTTGCCTTGCCTTTCAATGAGACTGGAGCATCTTTCGCTCAGAAATGATTGTTTCATATTGCCCAGTTAGAACACCGCAACCAAGCGCTGCTCTACTGACCAAGGTTTCCAATATTTCTAAAGCTCAGGCTTGTGGAAGGTCCTTTTGTCTTTTTGGCACAAAGATCTGAAACTGTCTTCCATCGAATATCTGTGTAATTCAAAATGACTTTAGATTTAAAAAAGCACTCTGGTCCTATCTCTCACTGAATTCTTAGTTTGAGCCGCTTTTTTACAGTTTTGGGAGGAGCTTGCATGAGGCCAGCCGCGGGCCGTGCAGGTAAGAGTGATGGTGCGATGGGGTCGGGACAGGGGGGGGGGCATTTGGACAGACGAGGAGCTTGCATGAGGCATTGGTATGTATTTGTGATTTTGTTTTGGTTAGTTCCTTTTTGTGCTGAGTGCTATTCATTACATTAATTACTCATCTTGTCTGGCCTAGTGTCAAGATGCCTCAGTGAATCAGTGCATAATCATAATAATAACGATAGAGAAGACACTTTTGGGGGCATATTTACAAGCCCATATCACCACCACAATGTCACTTCCAATGATGTTGTGATGGCTATAAGGTCCTCACCTTATTCACAAGGCAGCGTTAAACCACTTAACATGGCGTAACACTGCCTTGTAAACAAGGCAGCCTTTAACACTGTACTTTGAGTGAAAGGGAGGTCAATAGGTGTTGCGGTGGGCGTTTCACCTCAACACCCATTGATTTTGACGCTGTCCCTTATTTACAAGGGTGGTGTAAATAAGAGGCAGTGCCAAAATGAAGACCAGGGAAAACCTGGTCTTAAACAGGCGAAATGAGGGGAGATGCTTTATTTCTCCTAGTTTTTTGCTGTTTCCATGTGTGCTGCCTTGTGAAGCACACATTGAACCAGCAAGTTGCCTATGATTTTTATGTGCAGGAATTGTGACTTCAAGAGCTAGTTGGCTGGCCTCCTGATCAGAGACTCAGGGACAGAAAAGGCTCCAACCATGTTGACCCAACACCTGGACCCAGCCTGAGTGAGTCCTGGTCCTCCAAGGCCTGGACCCTTGGAATTACTGTTAAAGGTGTCAAGATAGCTAACATCCAAACATTGGGACTTAAAAGCACTCTGAGAACTGACAGGAGACGGTGACCTACCTTCTTGTCGAACTGGCCAAGATACATTGCCGGTTGGCTGGACTTTTCAGGCAGGTCCTGCTGTGTTCTTCTCTGTAGCAGCAAATCCTGTTCAGCAGAAAGGGTATTCAGCCTTGTGGAGTCTTTGTTGGCTACAGCTTGCAGCCCCATCCTGCTGGAGGTTTTTAACTTCCACAAAATAGACTACGTCAGGACTTGGAAATCTTCACCATGAATTCATCGAGTGGCTTCCCGACAATCACACCTCCTCCTTGGACACCGCCTGCAGCCATGACCCACGGAACTGTGCCGTTTCCTTATTACCGATTTCTAAATTACCGACTCATAATTTACCGAATCGGTAAATAAGAACGGTAAAAACGAGAAAAGAGATGTAGGTAAAATCAGTAATACTGAATTTCGTAAAATTAGGTATTTAGGAGTTGGTAATTAACACTGACTGAAAGCAGGTGGTAATCAGCTGCAGTGCATATGAGCAGTCCCAAAATGCAACAGTGTGATCACTATGGCGGCTTTCTATGTGATTGCAAGGCAGCTACGGCTACAGGAGTGAGGATCTGGAGACGGGAGGAGCGCAGTTACAGTCAGCGCAACACACTCTTCCAACTGACTGAGGCTGAGATCCATGAAACGTACAGGCTACATCCCCACACCTTCCTGGACTTGATAAGGGACCTGCACCCACATCCTGGAGCACCCAACACCAAGGGCGCACACCATACCACCGCATGTGCAGGTGCTCTGTAGCCTACACCTACTTGCATCTGGCAGTTACCAGGGGGTGATAGCTGCGGTAGGCGGGGGATCTCAGAATTGCCTGTCCTGTTTCTTTAGGAAGTTCCTGGATGCCATGATGCAGAGAATGCATCACTACATTAGCTTCCCAAACACACATGCGGACTTGCTGAAAACCAAAACAGACTTTTACCAAATGGCACAGTTCCTGCACGTCATAGGGTGTATTGATGGCACACACATTCCAATCTGCCCACCTGCAGCCACTGAGTATATCTACAGGAACGGAAAGTCCACCCACTCCCTAATTGTACAGGTAATCTGCGATGCTGCCAGTCATAATCACCGACATCGTGGCCAAATTTCCTGGGAGCACCCACGACTCACACATCTTCCAGAACAGTGGTATCTACACACGCCTGGCTGCGGGAGAATTTGGAGAAGGATACCTGCTAGGTAAATCACTGTGACACACCCTGATAGATACTGCAGATTAATGTGTTTTGGTGTATGTGATTAATGGCACTATCTTTCTCACCTAGCCGATAACGAATATGCCGTGCGATCATTTATCCTTACACCCTACCTAAACCCATCAACCCCGAGTGAGAGACAGTACGATGTGGCACACAAATCAACATGTAATGTTGTGGAGCGCACGTTTCGACTATTTAAAAGCAAGTTCCGCTGCCTCCACAAAAGCGGAGGCACCCCTCAGTACACACCCATCTTCTGCTGCAAAATCATTGGAACTTGTGCTATGCTTCACAACCTTGCCACTAAGAAAGGAACAGAAGTTGAATTGACTGACTCTGAGGACGATGATGATGAATTTGCACAGCCAGAGCCCAACGCAGCAGGAGTGGCGCCAGCACCAGATGGGAGACAAAGACGTGCAGAGATCACACACAACTATTTTTAAGTAAGTAAGGAGACACAGCCAGTTGTTATGTGTTAATGATGTAGTTTTAATAATAGGGCACTACGCCACTACACAAAGGGCTCAACCAGCCAGTTCAAATTGTGACAATCCCAAGAGGATGTCATGGGTTACTTCACCCAAATAATTGCAAAAAGTGTGGGCTGCATCAGCGTCTGCGGCCACGCACAACTCTGCTGGATGTCATCAGCTGACTGTCTTCACTCGCTGTAGATCCAGTGCCAGCCCCATGCCTTCTGCTGCTCCTCCAGGTGTCTGTGACAGGAGGGGTAATGCTGCTACAACTGATTGTTTCCTCGCTGTCCCCCACATCCACAGCATCAGTAGTGGCAGACTGAGTTGTCAGCAGCACTTCTATTGCAGTAATGACCTTGATCACTCCCCTAGAGACGTCATGGCTGCAGTGTGCCAGCCCCTCCTGCATGGCCACGGAGCACCTGCAGAGCATTGAAGTAGTAGTTGCTAGGCGGTTCACTGCCTTTGTATGTTGTTCCATTTTTTGCCTCTCCCTGCGCCGTGCTACCCTGTCCTCATCGAGCTTGCTGCACAGCAGCATCACGGACTGGGACATGTCCCGCATGCCCTCATCCATCCCCTTTATGCCCTCAGCCAGTGTGGGGGACATAGTGGTGATGCCCTTCTCAATGTTCCCCATGCTGTTGTTGTGGTGCTTCACTTGCCGCTGTCCTGACTGAATTGCTTTAACTTGTAGGCGCTGCACCTTCACCATGTTTGCCTCCAGCCCTGCAAAGACACCATGATCCTCACCCTGTGAAGGTGGACTGCTTTCCCGGGCCCTGCGGTGTCTGGCACCTGTGTGTACCCCCTCAGAGGTGGACTTCAAACCAGCATTACTCCCATCCACTGGCACAGTTGATGTTTCCTCCCCTTGTGTCTTCTGAGGATGACTCCATTTCCTGGAGCATTGCAACAGCATGCCTCCTTGGTCTTACCACTGCAGGTGGTGTTGCTGCTGGTGAGGCTAGCAGTAGTGGTGACGTTGGCAGTGGTGGTGAGGCTAGCAGTTGTGGTGACGCTGGCAGTGGTGGTGACGCTGGCAGTGGTGGCGAGGCTGGCAGTGGTGGTGATGCCGGTGGTGGTGGTGTGGTGTGCCCAGCACTTGCACTGGCCTCCTCTGCTCTTTCCTTCCGGGCTGCCCTTCCTGCCTTGTTCTGATCAGCCCTGCGCGATGTCTCGCCTGTGGACAGAAATTGTACATTAGCTCAGTAGTCCAGCAGCCCTGCATAGCCATAATAAATGTACATTTCTGGCACACTATTTCAATGTCCTCTGCTTGCTTATCCCTGATGTGTGTCTCACGCCTTGTTGTTCAGTGTGATTACTGTCTGATAGGGGTTTCACTGACTACATCTCCCAAAATGCATTGCTGGTCTTTACAAAAACCTGTACTGGAGTGGGATTCACACAGCCTAATTGGGGATTAGGGATAGGGAAGGGGGGGGTGAACAATGCTGTGCATGCTTCTTACCTTGTTTGGTAGCAGCTCTGGCCGAGCTGTCTGCATCCCCGATTCCACAGACACTTTCTGGCTCGATTTTGGACTCCACAAGCTGCTCAAGTTCAGTCAGGGCAGGTGCCCTGTTCCTTCCTCCTCCTGTCTGGCTGGTTTGATTTTTGATGTCTGCCATCTTCTTTTTGGTGATGCTCCTGAGGACATAAGACCTTTTCTTGAGCACTTTGATGTCCCGGAGGGTCACTCCTATGGCATTCACCTGTGCCTGAATTCCCAGCCAGATCTTCAATTTTTCTGAATCAGCCACTTGCAAGGACTGCTTCCCAAACAACTTGGTATGCTGTTTTACCACCTCCTCTACCAGCACCTGCAGCTCCCTTGCACTGAATTTCAGCTTCCTCTTCCTTTCAACTCCCTCTCTTTCTGTGTCCTGGCTAGCCATTGTGCAAGTTCTGCAGCAAAGTTCAACCAGTGGCTCAGTTGCTCTCCTCTGCACTCCCAGCCTCTCCAGAAGGTTCTGATTGAGTGCACCTGCATGGGTGTGGCCACTTCCTGATTGGGAGGGGTGGTGGATGCACAGGATTGGCTGATTCCTCAATTGCTGGTGTTTTGAATTTCCGATTCGGTATTTACCGATTCCGTATTTTCCAAATCGGTAATATTTACTGATTCAGTATTTTCCGATTCGGTAATATTTACCGATTCGGTATTTCCTGATCAATATTGAGAATTCGGAAAACGTTTTCTGATTTTTACTGAATCGGTAATAATTACCGATGTTTTACGTACGTAGGAAATACCGATTTCTAAATACCGAATCAGTGAAATTCGGTATTTAGGAATCAGTATTTCCAAATTACCTACATATGGCCCTATATTAATGTTTGTGTGCTGCATAAATAATTTACACATTACCTCCAAGTTAAGACTTACTGCTTTTGTACCAAGCTACAGAAAGGTTAATCACAGGTTAATTTAGTGACTTTTGTGGTTGATCATGACAGTGATTTTGGCTGTTGCTTTGCAGCGTTAGGACCCCACTCAACCAAAGACCCAATTTCTCACACCTCAAATGTCCTTCACCTTGTCAAGGGTTTGCAATCCCAATTTACCTACTGGTCCCTCATCAGTCCACTCATACCACCCTGCAGTGAACAGTGGTTTCATTTTGTAACAGCGATGATACATTGTTAGGGCGTATCATTGCATGCGGCATGCTTAATCATCACGCTGTATTCAGTATCACTTCTCCTCCATTTTGTTTTATGCTTGCTGCGTCAGGATGTTTTAATTTTGTGTTCCCAATTACTTCATTTGCCTTTTTTGTTAGGATTGGTTTAATTTACAACTTCTGTGTTGCTAACTAGAAAATATTATTGGAAGTGACAAGTGCCTATTCAAATATCTCATCCTTTTTAGGTCAAGCCTATGCAGTGCATGCGCTGTGTCTTCAAGCAATACTGTATCTACACTTTGGGATTACAACCCAACCATTTCCTTTTTATTTGTTATTTTGATTGTCCTTTACACATGCTTGCTTGCTACTTGTAATCCTCCCTTCTTGTCCATCCTTTTTGTCTTTTGTGTACTCAAACAGAGCACCACCCATCTACAGGTCTCCTTGCTCTTTTCCGTTAATGGGCTAGTTTTGGGAATGTCTTTCTTTATTTGTTTCCGGCTGGCTCTTTGGTGTGTGTTCAGATTCAGCTCCTGTCGCTCCTTGCATTTCACTTAATTTCACCGTGCAATGCACACCCCCCACCACCACCTCCCACGGCTTTTTTTTCTGTCGAGTTCACCTAATCTCTCCGTGCTGTGCTGTACTCTCACCACCACATCCTGCTTGTATTTTCATTGCTTATGACAATATCTTTTACTGTAGTTTTCTTTGTTCCAAAAACATGCAGTGTTGCTCAGCACCAATGCTTCCCCAACTCTCCAGAAATCCCTAAATACTTATATTCTGAAGTACTGCTGCTTCAATTCCTTATTAGGTTGCAGGAGCTACTCTTTGTCTTGAAACTGAGTTATGATAAAGCTACACTCACTTCCCCACCCCCTTCTTGTTCGGCTCCACCTGCCTTAGCATTACTCCCCTACTCCAGGTTCCCCAGGTCCAAAGTCATCACCCTTTTTGCTGTGATACCTTCAGGGTACAAGAAGGGAGGAAGGCTTGCAGAAGTCACATGAAATCTCGAGGTTCCAGCAAGACCTCGAGCTGAGCGAGAGTCAGTCTTCAAGCTCAAGTCTGGCTCGAGCTTTCAGTGGCGGAACTACCTTTATTCTGATCGATACAACATGCAGCAATCACTAAAAAACATGTAGGCAAACTAGTCCATGCCTGAGATTATGCATTCTTTGTTAACAAGTATGGTTAGTAACAGTGGCAACATAGGGACCTTAATGGGTAACTCATGTCGTACGCTGACTACCTTATATAGTTTAAAGTTCTATTTTGTAAATCATTTTCACTGTTGAATAGATGAGGCTTGTTTTTAGATAGTTTCCTTAAGTAATAGAGCTTGTTTTATCTTGGGATCTGGCAGCTCCGAAGATGGCGCAGTCCGTGTATGAAGCATTTGAAGGGAAATGGCATGGGGCAGTGACCGCCAGTGCTGCCATCCTTTGTGTACACAGTACCAGCAAGTTATATATGAGTGCAATCCAAAGTAGTGCACCCATGTGTAATCTAATAATGGTTAGGGCCTGATTACAAGTTTGGTGGTGCAGGAGCAGGACCACCCCACTCCCGCACCGCCAAACCCATGGTTGAACCACCAGCCAGATTAAGAGTTTTTTCCTGGTCTGAGAAATGAAGGGTGTACCTTAACTCTTCATAAATGAAGGTAATGCAGTAGCGCAGCAAGGTGGTGGCAGTGGGAGGATGAGTATTGGAGGCGACGGCCTCCCCCAGCACTTGCCTGCATTCTCGGGGCAGCAATCACCAGCACTAAAACTTCCTGCCCTTGCCTCCCCTCCGGTCTGCCGAGCGTCCGGCACAGCGGCAATCCGTATATTTGCCCGCACCCCCATATTTGCCAGCCCCCCCCCCCCCCGGTCTTCAATGAGGCCGCCGCAGGCGCCAATGCAAGCAACAGTTAATCCTCAATTCATCTCTCTTCAGTTAGACAAAAGTTTAGCTTTATAACCAGGCTTGAAGTCTGAAACTGATGGATTAAATGGTATTACTAAAGAAATACTTATTATTGTGAAATGCGTTCTATTAACTGAGAAATGAAGGATGTAGCTCAATTCTTCATGAACGGAGGTATCGGCTGTTCCTCAATTCGTCTCCCCTCGTGTTGACCATTTTTTAATGGATTACACAGGTGTATTTCGAAAGAGATTTGAACAGCAGCTGCCGTTTTATTTTTTTAAATAATTTAAATCGATTTACAGATTGGCTCGATAACGTGCCAGCCTTAAACCAAAGCAGACCACTGCGCTTAATACGTTTACGAAAACAGCAACTGCTGTTCAAATCTCTTCACATGGAAGTACTGTTACATGAGTCTACTGTTCTAGACAAATGTCACTCGATAATAGATTAGAAATAAAGGTATATTTCAGATAATTTCAATAAAACAATATTTCAACCCAGAGTGCCCGAAAATGAAGTTAATTGAAGTTTGCATTTTGATCAGCAATACAGCAAAATGTGCATAGGTTCGAAAGTGTCAGGCAATAGCATGGAAAAACATGTATCAGGGAGTATGTCACAACAGACAGTAGCTCTAATTAGAACATAAGCTGATACTGATATTAAATTTCCAGCATTTGATGGCATGAATACGTGTTGGAATAAAAGAGCATATAATATTTCCAAAAAGGGATATACCACTTGACATTTTTATGCAAAAAAATAAAAGAAAGTGCTTGTATATTAATAATATTTCATATCTTTTTATACAGTATACGCCAAAATCAGTGACCAGTGTCCTGGTTTCAAGCAGTGTAACTGGGCTCAAGAAGCAGGACAGGCCTCTGAGGGTTCAAGGCAGCCGTCAGGCAGCAGAGTAGTCATCCCTGGTGATGAAAAGCTGTCCTCTGAAATACAAAGCAGGCCACAACAGCAGGCAGTCGGCGTAGAGTCCTTCCAGAAAGTGAACTGAAGAGTGGGTCTGAGGGTCCTATCTATACCTGTGCATTCATTGAAGTAGGGAGAGTGTTCTAGAGATTAACTCTGAAGTGCTTGGAATGTCCTGCCTCCACTGCCGTGGCTACAGTCTGGTGTGAAGTCGTTTGTGTGAGGGCAGGGTGCAGCCTAATTATTTGCAAAGGGGGCTGTGCCCGACTCCACCCCCCTTCCTGCCAGTGATGGCCCATCCAGGCACACTTACTCCCTCTATTGTGTGGCTGTCTAGCAGGAATATACAAAGTCCAACTACACCCAGTCATGTGACCTAGGAACAGGCTACAAATACCAATAGGGCAGGAAAATGCCAACTTTCTAAAAATAGAAGTTTAATCCAGAGGGTGGGTACGCACACCTACATTTATATGTAAAGAGTCTGATAATTCTTCAAATTTAGAAGTTTAGCGTGCTCTCTAGTTGTAAGGGTGCGTGCCCTGCTCCCTAACTGTATCAACTGGTTAAATATGAGCCCGAGGGAAACCCCGAGCTACTAAAGGCACAACTCTTGGGCCGTGGGCCTTTCAACTGTAATCAAAAGTTCATCATATCTATATGTTGATGTTTACAAGATTTTTATTCTCTTGGTTTTAAACGTTTGAAAAACAAAACAAGGAACAGTGCATTCTATGCGCTACAATTTTTCGAAAAATGGCATTTTCAAAACTGTAATCTTACTTTACCATTAAAGAGGGTTTTAAATTACAATTTCTCAGACACCAAACAGGAAATCCCTACCTGTTGGCAATCAATCGTTAGTACTTATTAAATGTAATGAGACAATATAATGTTACCTTTGGTAGAGGTAGGCATCACAGTAGTGAGAAACAAATTTGTAACTTTTTCACTACCAGGACATGTAAAACTTAAAAGTACATGTCCAACCTTTTTATTAGAATGCACCCACCCTATGGGATACTGAGGTCCTACTTTAGGGGTGACTTCTATGATAAAAGGGAAGTTTAAGGCTTGGCAAGGGGTTTATTTTGCCAAGTCAAATTGCCAGTTTAAAACTGTATTCAGGCTGCTATGGCATACCTGGAACATGTATTCGGTGGAGCGGGTGCTCTGCTAACTACCAAGGGGAAATCTTACCTGGCAACGCTGATTCCGCCAGAACTTGCGACTCTCTGCCCGAGTGTTGGTCTCCCTCTCGCCGCCGCTGTAGTCCATCTCGCGGCCGCCGAGAGGAGGGAGACTACACCTCCCAGCCTGCCCTGCGACCCGGAAGCCATCACCGGGGTCACCGCGCCCGGAGGCGCTTCAAATTGACGGCGCCCTCCGCGTCGCGGGACGCGAGCGGGATGCCCGGACTAAGCCCAGACAAAGGGCGGACAGTCTAAGACAGTCTAAGACTGGCCATGACTGGACTGGACCAAGACCTTTGACTTATTCTAACTGTGAGGTACTTACTCGTGGCCGAAGTCTTTAAGGCTTTATTATTGTTTGTTTGCTGTGAAGGCAAAATAACTTTGTGATTGCAAGTGGGTCATTAGATTAGTATACATTCTACACGCTGTACGTAGCTTTTTGATTATGTCTAAGCAAAAACCACTTATCGCCCCCTCCAACACCATGGACAACTATTTAGTCCAGGTAGTGGCAAAAATAAACAATGAGCGAAGGTCCTCCTTGGGTCTTAGTGCCTCTCCAATATTGACCCAATTGGAGTCCACAATGGGGGATTTGCTGGATATGGATCCAACAAATGCTATTGTAACATTGTCCCATACAAATACGGATAGCCCTCTGCTAAATGTTTCAATACATTCCAACATAGACATAATAGTAGAGGATGATTTAGTTGACTCACATCAAGACTTAGTTATAGTAGAGGAAGATTCTCCCCAACCAGTACCTGTCCCCGCGCCGAGAGCAGTAAAAGGGGCCACTAGGCTCCAACCCAAACGAGGGCGACTGCGCTCAAGTAAAAAAAGGCCAGCATCCCCCCCGAGTAAAAATACCACAGAAGATAAAGGGGGCGATGAAAATGGCAGTACGGGGTGGGATGAGGCCAATATTAAAAAACTTATGGGTATGTTGGACTCAAAACTAAGTCGCATAATCAAACCACTGCTATCAAAGATTGATCATCTCACAGACAAAGTCAATAAATTGGAGAGCCTATTGGAAATTACTAATGATAATGTGGGGGACATACCAAACCAGGTGGCAAACAAGATTGAGCAAAAACAAATTATGGGAAAAACATCAGGGGAAGGAGGAGAGATAGCGGCTCCGACCTATCCACTCCTACCACAAGTAGAAGCAGGTGTAAGCATTCCTTTAGCTGATGATCCTAGGGCAGGGCTACCACTGACTGCTGGACCAGTTTGGGGTTTAGAAGCAGGACCAGTGGAATTAATTGTGGAAGCCTCCCCTCTAATACTGGTTTTAGCTAATGTTCCAACCTTGAAAGAAGGCCAGAATGAATCTCCCCAATCTCTATCACATAAAGCACTGCTATGGCTGAGTAACAACACGCACATTTATCTCTGGGGCAAACAAAAGCTGTCAGAAGACCTGTCAACAGCAAGAAGAGTAAAGTGGATAGGAAGTAGTCCTAAAAGGTTTGAGGGCGACTGTGTGATATTGAATTTCAAATCTCCTGAAGTCTTACCTGAATTACTACCTAACCTATTCCCCCCGCAACGTAGAACAGCAGAAATAATCCCTCTTACGCTGGACTTCTTTTACAGCAGAAGAGGATTGGTAGCAAAATCAAGTGTGCTAAGGACCAAGTGGTCAGTGGTGGGTAGTAGAAAGATAAGGGGGGGCCAAACATGTGATTGGGGGCTAACCACGGAAAATAGATATTCTGCCCTGTCCAATTTAAATGAGTGTGATTGACTCATAGGGCCAACGAATAAGCCAGGAAACTCACAGGAGAGGTCAACATTTTTATCTACTATAAATATGGTCCGTAAACTGACTAATACCCAGGCAGGAAGATGTAGGGAATCAATAGATTCTAATGTAAAGAGGGATAGAAATAACATCCTTAAGCATGAAAAGATCAGTGGCCGAGTGTCTAAACAGGAGTTATTTGCTCCTCTAGATATTCCCGCGGCAACCCCAGAAGCTAGTCTACCCCTAACATCTGAAAAAATAGTAAACGGCAGGAGACCGCGTCTGACAGGACTAAACCAGGATAAATTTACCCTACTTTTATGTCATGGAACGTCGCGGGTGTGGCAAATAAAATGGCAACCCCAGAATGGTGCGAGTTCATCAATGCTTTTGACATCATTATGTTACAAGAAACGTGGTTACTGAATCCAGTATTCCGACAGGGGTATATAACATTTTGTGTCCCTGCAATAAAAAACCGAATTGGCCGACCCTCGGGAGGCCTATTAATATGGATACGTCAGTCGTTGAACTGCACAATAAAACAAAGATTTCTACCAACTAATGATATCTTAGGACTTGACATTAGATGGGAAAATGGTCAGGAGCTTGCCCTTTTTAACATATATGCCAGGGGGGTTGGTCGTGGGAAATCTTCTGATGTGGTGTCTGCCTTAGAACGGGAATTAGAGCTGCTACCCCTGAAACCACATATTATAGTAGGCGGAGACATTAACTCTACCTTTGAGCCCTTGGGGGAGGAGGATAGGGAATTATGTCAGGAAGAAGATAGTAAATGGGAAATTCCCCAGCTAGAGGTGCCTACAATTAAAAGCTGGAGTACTGTAGCCATCCAAGTGAAGAGCCTTTGTCTGGCAAGAGGTCTAAGAGCGGCTAATGGGCGTACGCCCTCTGATCGAAATGGGAATAACACATTTGACAACGGTCGGGCTGCTGGTAGAATAGACAATTTTTTATTAGACATAAGGGAATGGAGTCAATTGATAGATATGGTCGTGGAACCAAGAATGGAAAGCGATCACAATCCCTTGTGCATGACCCTTTACTCACACCAGGGGAGTATGGTGCAAAGTAGCAGGGACAAACTGGTGACCAAGGATTTAGTATGCTCAAATAACCAGCGAAACTTGAAATGGGGAAGGCTCATAGAAGATGTAGGGAAGCTGGATGACCTGAAGAGAACAGTGGTTAGCGAAATAAATAGCATTAAACCCCACACTGGGAACCCTGATTTCCAGGCCTACATGGTAGAGGCCCATAAAAAAAATTTCAGCAAATTACAAAGCTTCTTTTTCAAAACGGTAGACCGAAGCATGAGTAAAAAATACACATCACAACAGGGCTGGTATGATAAGAGCTGCAGACTGGCAAGACAGAATTTGAGCAGCGAATTAAGAAAGGGAAAGGCTGATGCAGTCAGGAAAGCGAGGGACCTATATAGACTGGATATATGACGTTATAACGCATACTTTTACAACGCCTACCTTTACCACGCAATTTTTACAACGCAGGATCCATTACAACGAAGTACCATTACAACGCATGTATTTACAACGAATATACTTTTACAACGCATACCATTACAACGTAAGTATTGGTAAGTATATAATTTTTTTTTAAATGTAAATTAATTAAAATTATTATAATTTAATTTAAATTAATTTAATTTAATTTAATTTAATTAATTTAATTTAATGTAATTTAATTTAATTATTTAATTTGATGGAATTTAATTTTAATTTTTCTTAATTGTTATCCTGTACCCCTGTACCCCAAAAACCCAAAACTGACCCTAAACCCTAAAAATACCCCTTTACCCAAAAACCCAAAACTGACCCTGAACCCTAAAAATACCCCTTTACCCAAAAACTAAAAACTGACCCTGAACCCTAAAAATACCCCTTTACCCAAAAACCCAAAACTGACCCTGAACCCTAAAAATACCCCTTTACCCAAAAACTCAAAACTGACCCTGAACCCTAAAAATACCCCAATACCCAAAAACCCAAAACTGACCCTGAACCCTAAAAATACCCCTTTACCCAAAAACTAAAAAACTGACCCTGAACCCTAAAAATACCCCTTTACCCAAAAACTAAAAACTGACCCTGAACCCTAAAAATACCCTTTTACCCAAAAACCCAAAACTGACCCTGAACTCTAAAAATACCCCTTTACCCAAAAACCCAAAACTGACCCTGAACCCTAAAAATAACCATTTACCCAAAAACCCAAAACTGACCCTGAACCCTAAAAATACCCCTTTACCCAAAAACTCAAAACTGACCCTGAACCCTAAAAATACCCATTTACCCAAAAACCCAAAACTGACCCTGAACCCTAAAAATACCCCTTTACCCAAAAACCCAAAACTGACCCTGAACCCTAAAAATACCCCTTTACCCAAAAACCCAAAACTGACCCTGAACCCTAAAAATACCCCTTTACCCAAAAACCCAAACCTTGCCCTGAACCCTAAAAATACCCCTTTACCCAAAAAACAAAACCTATAATATTTTTAATAAAATTATATACTTACCAATACTTACGTTGTAATAGTATGCGTTGTAAAGGTATCTGCGTTGTAAATACATGCGTTGTAATGGTACTTCGTTGTAATGGATCCTGCGTTGTAAAAATTGCGTGGTAAAGGTAGGTCGTTGTAAAAGTTGCGTGGTAATGGTTGTATACCATATAGACTATCCCAAAAACAAGCTAAGAGACGATGGGACGAAGAACACTGGCGTGAGCTGAAGCATGCGTGTGCAGCTAAAGATTCTAAGCTGTTTTGGTCCACGGTAAAATGGGATAGGGGAGGGGCAGCTCCTCAAACCCAAAATCATGTAGAAAAAAACAAATGGATCGAGTTTTTCGAGCCACAGTATGCCCGCAGTAAAACACAAGCCATTGAGACTCCCCCCCCAACTGTTTTTTATACACAAAAAGTATTTAATGAAAATGATGTCAGTATTGCTTTGGATTGTATAACGGGGGGAAGAGCACTGGGAATGGACTGTATTCCGGCAGATGTTTTTTTAACAGATAGAAAATCATGGTGTTTGTATTTTTCATGGTTGGCGAATGCAGTGGCTATGGGAGGAGAAGTCCCCCCACCTGGAAGGGAGCTGAAATTATCCCCGTCTTTAAAAAAGGCGACAAATCCCTTCCAAAAAATTATGGGCCGACTAGTGCAGAATAAACTCCAGTCATGGATTGAGGAAAATAACATCCTGTCGCCATACCAAGCGGGGTTTCGCCCCCTGACTAGTTCAATAGACTAGGTATTCTACTTCATCGCTATCTACTGGAGAAATGTAACCTTGAAAAACGGCACTTTGTATGCCGTATTCGTGGACTTAAAAGCAGCCTTTGACCTAGTGCCACGAGAAAAGCTGTGGAAAACTCTGGCTGAGGCAGGTTTATGTCCGGAACTGCTCACTCTTCTTGTGCGCCTGCACGAAAATAATTACGCCAAAATCCGGTGGGGAGCACAAGGAGAAGTGACTGAGTCATTTCCAGTAGAATGAGGGGTGCGGCAAGGGTGCGTCCTGGCCCCTACTTTATTTTCCATTTATATTAATGGTATTGTGGAATACTTGAAAAAATCGCCTAGCGATGCCCCAATCATAGCTGGCTCACATGTCCCCGTCCTTATGTTTGCGGATGATATGCTTATACTTTCCCGCACACCGAGTGGCCTCCAAAAGGCTGTTAATGCATTTGGTGATTACTGTGATAGTCGGGGCCTTGAGCTGAACACAACTAAGACAAAATTTATGTGTTTGAACCGACAGTCTACATTTAAAGGTGTAATCAAGTATAAGGGTACTCCTCTTGAGGAAGTGAAAGCTTTTTCCTATTTAGGAATAATACTTCAGAACAATATGAAATGGAAATCGCACATTAATACCACAATACTAAAGTTTAGTCAGTTATCAGGTGCGGTGGCCATGAAACACAAAGCCTCCTTGACAAAGCCTATAAATTGCGCTCTTGAAATTTATAATATGAAGGTCTTGAGCGCATGTTTGTATGGCTCTGAACTTTGGGGCTTATCAAACCTGGTGGACTTGGTTGTAGCGGAAAATACGTTTTTGCGAGGGTTAATAATGGTACCGCAAAGTACACTTATAATTCCATTGAAGTTGGACATGGGTAGGAAAAAGCATTGAGGATATTGCCCGATTACGGCCATTGTTGTATTGGAGGCGACTGATGGTGACCCCTGAGCTGGCTCACTACGCCGATGCATTGCTAGATGTTGTTAAGTTTGACCGGTTCCACTGTATTGTTTGGCTGAAAGATCTGCGGGGCTTACTGGTAAAACTAAATTTGGACCATCTTTGGGGCAAAAGAGATGTGGGTTGTTTTCCGACAAAAGCAAAATTGAAAGAAATATACTGGGAGATGGTGTATTCCACAATTTATTGCACTGGGAAAATAGCTAAACTGTCAGCTCGGTTTCTGGATATTAAAATGACACCAGCATGTGAAACCTATAGGGACATAATTGAAAGCCCACGTGACAGGAAGCTATATTTCCAATTCCGAGTAGGAACATTGCCAGTAAATGCTTTTAAGAAACATTGGAACCCACCGCGGGATGAGCACTGCTACTTCTGTAAAGATCAAACAGAGCATATATCCCACTTGTTGTTTTGTTGCCCCTTATATGCCAACCCACGCCGGAAATGGCTACGCCCAGTTTGTCTAAACATTGGCACTCGCAGCCAATCGACCGCACTTAGAATACTAGAATCAGATTGTTCCCCGCTCTTTGCAACTGCTGTAGCAAAATTTCTTGGTTGGGCATGGGTAATTCGCACTCGCTTTTTGGTAGCTAATGAGATAAACTGAAATTGTTTTAATAGAATTTTATGAAATAAGCAAGTATTTTATCTGTATAGCGGTTTCGACTGTCAAATGTTTAATAATGTATTTTAATATAACTTTTTAGATGTAGTATTTATTTGTATAGTGATTAGGGGGGAAATGCTTTTATGACAAATGTCGAATAAAGCTTTGAAATTGAATTGCATTTAATTTACAGGATCTGGATATATGGTATACCACTTTACTAGGAAATTATACATAAACTAAATATTCCTATCAGGTGAAAGCCAAGTTGACCATGTTTAAGGGAGTGAGCACATGCACCTTAGTACTGGCTAGCAGTGGTAAAGTGCTCAGAGCCCTAAGGCCAACAAAAACGAATTCAGAAAAAAAGAGGTTGAAGACTGAAAAGTTGGAGGTGACCCTGCAGAGAAGGCTAAGTCTAAGAAAAAGGATATCAGGATTGAGTTCTTTTGTATTGAAATCATGGTATTATGTGAATATCAATGCTATCGAACAAAGCCACCTTAAGAATCCCTTATGGCGTGGTGAATTAAGTACACAGACAATAAACTAGGCTTATGTACGGATAGAATCGGACAAACAATAATATGAACCAAGGAAATACCGTGTGACTTATATGTCTGCAATTTATGTTGGTTTGTCTTAACAGCAATGACCTGCCCTAAAACCATATGATTAAACCAGATATATGGCAAAACATTCAACCTATATAAAGATCTAGGATGATTATCAATGTCTATAAAGTAGTATATTCTGCCATAGTGCGCCCATTTGTTATTTGTTTTTAGTCAGCATGTCATGTCTTGTTGTATTATAATGATTATCAGTTTTTTAAAGTTTGCTGAGGTCATCTGACTCAATCAGTTTGTTTCTCTCACATGAAGGTCAAAAGTAAGTGGCGGTATGCTCTCATCATGCCCTGGTCACAAAAGTAAACAAAAGCAAGATGAATTGAGAACAATGAATGAACAGGAGTACACATGCATGAACACAAGTTTGCTGTGTTGCAGTAACAGAGCTACCACTGCACACTTGGAAAACATGTTTATAACTGTGATTTTGCAGTGAAGTTGGGGTGCTGTCTTCAACTTAGTAAATTTGCCTGACCATTCTGCAGATGTCAAGTTGAACTAAGTAGGTTGCATAATGAATTTGCATTCATTAGTGTGGTGCATGGTAGGAATGTAAAATAGGAAGATACTAAACTAAGGGGCATATTTACAATAAACTAGCAAAGCGCGGTGTAGCTCCAAAATTGCTAATGCTATGCTCCTTCAGATTAAAAATGCAGGGATGCACAAGAATATGTCGTTCCACTGTGCTGGCGTTAAATCTAGGTGCCTAGCGAAATGCAGGCACCCTTGGACCATAGTGCAAGGGTGTCTGCACAGAGTGCAAGGGTGTCCTGCACATAAAACAATCCACAATGGTGATTTGTAACTTCTATATGTGCTGCTTTGTGCAGCGCACAAAGAAGTTGCAACTCATCATTATTAAATCATTGTTTATGTGCAGGAAGGGAAACCTTCCTGCACAGTAACAATCACTTATGGAGTTTTGCTGTTTCTATGTGTGCTGCATAATGCTTAATGCAAAACTAGGAGAAATTAACAATTTCTCCTCGTTTCTCCAGGTTAAGACCAGGTTTTCTATGGTCTTATTTTTGGGTGCTGCACCATACTTACAAAAGACATACTATTGATACCTGGCGCACTTAGGGCGAGAAAGTTAAAGACACACAATTGATGGATGGAATGCAGAACAAATCAAAACATCACCCCCAGTCAAGAGATATGGGTTAAATCCATCATTCCTTTGCTCACCATGCCAGCCCTGTTTAGACCTGGCCATATGTAAATCAGCCTTGACCCTGTGCCTCATGGGAACAGTCCAGCCTTAACTGCCAAGCCAGGTCCTCCCTGGCCTGGAAACAAGCATCCTACGACCGGTTTTGGGGTTTCACCCCTCAGCAGCCAGGATAGCTTGAATCCAGTGGCACAGTGAGCCCGGGAACCACGTCTGGGCATACACGGAGCACTTAGGGTGAGAAAGCAAAAGACACACAATTGATGGATGGAATACACCCTTGTAAATAGGGAGCATCAAAAGCAAAGGGTATTGTGGTGGAATGCCCACTGCAACACCCATTGTCCACCCCTTTCACGCTAAGTGCTGAGTGAAAGGGGGCCTTATTTACAAGGTGGCGTTAAGCCACATTAAGTGGCTTAACGACACCTTGTAAATTAGGAGAAGTGTTTGTCGCCACCAGAACTTCATAAAATGTGACCTTCTGGTGGCAATAAGCCCTTGTAAATATGAACCTAAATTCTGCCCTGACAAAGGCTGATGACCTGTATGTACATGGATGGAGGCCAAAACATGCAGGCTAGGTGAAAGTGAATGGATGATTCATTATAATTCATCTAACATCCGTGTTATAATATTTTAATAATATAAACATTACCCCACGATTAGAAGGAAAAAACCTGAGGTGTATAACAACCTCTAAATCTTCGTCTCCCAGGGCTTTTAGGCTGAAACTAAGACAAGGAGGGAAACATTTCGTGCCCTACATCTTGTTCTAAAGAAATAGGACATTATAATGTTATATCGAGCAGTTATGTTGATAACCATTGATGGTTAAACCATGGAGTAAGATGATACTGAGTAATTGGAATGCTTTTTAGATGACATGGACTCCTCCATGATGGACACATTGCAGGTAGATCACACTTCACAACACTTTAACCCTATACCAGAGACATCATTTTACTTTGATGGGAGAGAACGCACTGCTGAGGTTACACATCAGTGGGCATCAGGGGCAAAACTAAACCACATAAACACATGGTACCTAGAGATAAATTCCACTCACCCCTCAAGAACTCAGCTCGAAAATGGCACACCTGCTGCCAGTGACAAGGACTGAATCGCCTCAGTTAAAGTTTTGGCGTACGGCTAAGACCTTAGCAGTTCCTATCAAGCCTCTCTAGGGGTTGTGTTTAGTTTAGACTCTACCTGTTCCTATCAGCAGAGAAATGCATATTTAGGGTTATTACACAGTCGGAGATGTAGTACAGGAATATGAATAATGCATCATGAGTATTAAGATTGGTAACATATATGCCAGCTGGGTATAAACTATTGCACTTCATACTTCATCAAAAGGAAGTGTAGCCAGGAAAATGTGTTGAGGATTTATTTTGCATTCCTTCATTTGTATCAGTCCCTTAACATCAATATAACAGCTCTCATCAATAAGTGTTCTTCTGCCTAGAAGCATTATTGTGAGACCCACACTCAACCAGGAAAAACCGAATCAAAACAACATCTGTAATGTTACCATGACCCCCATATTATCCAGATTTACTGATCTCAGTATCACTTCACTCATTGTAAGTGGCCGGCCTGACCAAATTCATTAAGAGGAAACATGTTTTGAGTTTTCTTAATGCCCAATACCCTGGCATAATACTATTATACAAGGAACATACCTCTACCCTTCAGAGAGTGATAAACACAAACAAGACTGGCTGGGCAGAGTCTGTCTTGCATGTTTACAGCCACAGGGTATCCAACTTCACTCTACTAGTTCCTCTTAATGGGAAGGAGGGGTTGGTATTCTGATCAGGAAGGGTCTGCCCACCTGCGTCCTTAACACTTGGTCCGATCCCAATGTGTAATTTATCAAGATTCATGATCAAGATCAATATCTAGGATCAGTCAATAGTTGTAGGATAAATATATTTTCCTGTAGAGAAAAAAATTACTTTTTATTTAGATATTTAAAAAATGCTGCTCTTTCTATTAAGTGCTAGGTCCCTGGAGTTTGATGCACCAGACAGATAGGGATTATACTTTTAATTACTCTGCGCACAGACCATGCACCCACAGTGATTACTTTCTTGCAAAATCCCCAATGCTATGATGCATCTCATACTTGACGATAATACCTAATAGTGTCTTTGATCACAATGCTGTCCACATACAGTTAGATCTGAGCACATAAAGGCACCTGTGAGAAATCAATGGTGCATGAATGCATTCCTTTACAAACTCCCTAGAGATATGTACTTCCTATGTGTGATGCTGACTTTATACTTAGAGGAAAATGAGGGCTCAGTAATATCATCAGATCTGTTATGGGCTGCTATGAAGGCATACTTGAGGGGCCAAACCATGAGAGACACAGCAATTAGGCAAAACAGCATACATAGTAAAGCAAGGTCTAGAACTTGAACTTGTGCACCAGATGAAATAGTATGCAATCTCTCTCACTTGTGATATACAACATAGACTAATTAAGGTGAAATCTGACCTAAATACACTATATATCTCTAAAGCAAAACACAACTTTTTTTTATCAAACAACGGCATTAAGAAAAGGGGAAAAAGGGGAAACTGATGGCCTTACAATTTAAACAGCAAGACGCAAAGTATCATCAGGAATTTGGGATAGTACTAACAATGTAACTGCTTACTCTTTAGAAATAGTAGAGGCTTTAAAGTGATTTTATGAAGACTTTTATTCCTCAGGTTCAACAGACAACATGCAAGAGAAGGAGACATTTATGGCACTACTAAGGTCTCCAAAACTTTCGCCAGTTTAAGCCCAGATGCTCGAGGTGGATATCACAGAAGAGGAGATCTTATCAAGGTGATGTACAAGTTACCTTCAAGCAAAGCCCCAGTTATAATTGTGTTCTCACCCAAATTCTATCAAATGAATCAACAAATGATAGTCTCA
Source organism: Lissotriton helveticus (assembly GCF_964261635.1). Lineage (NCBI taxonomy): Eukaryota > Metazoa > Chordata > Amphibia > Caudata > Salamandridae > Lissotriton > Lissotriton helveticus. The sequence continues at coordinate 304,560,784 of NC_136067.1, read as the reverse complement.
TGCGTAGGTTGCCTTTTGAGAAAACACTATTGTCAGTATTTCCCTAATACTGAAACCATACAAAGACCCTTTCAACCGTGTAAGCTATGGTATCTCTTGTTGATAACTGTTTACCTAAAATACTTGCGAAAATATTGGACAACAGACTTAAACTAGTGATACCACATTTGATAGACCCGGTTAAGTTGAGTTTTTACCACGTCGCTCTTCAGCTGCTAATATAAGAATGGTATAACATATACTAAGTGCAAACTGGATCTGAAAAAGGTACTTGATAGGGTGGAATCGGCTGTTGATTCAGAGTGATGAAACAGATTGGCATAGTTAAAAATGTCCTGAATAATATCAAATCCCTAGAGGGACAGTGATTTTTAATAGATGCACTTCCTCAGCCATAAGCATATCACAGTGCGCAAGACAAGGGTGTCTGCTTTCTCCCATGCTCTTCATAATGGCCTTAAAGCCCCTGGTGATAAATATCTGCCAAATATGTAGTGTCTGGTCTATATAGTATCTTAACAGACCCATTTTTCTACATTACAGTTGTTAATGCGTTAAAGGAAAAGTGGTTAAATATATTACATGTACACAACTCAGGGAAATGTGGACTGAGTTATTAAACACTCATGACAAATGTCTCATGGAAGCTGGACTAAAATGTAGCTTCTATCAAATTCTCGAAAAGGTGCACTGGTACCGGATCAGTCTACATATGCCATACTGCAGGTTGCTGGAGATGTAGTCAGCCCAAATGCTATATTGTGCAAGTGTTGTGGGAATATGGATGAATGCAACATTATTGTTCAAATATCTTTGATCAATGGAGCCCTAGAGTCGGAGGACCTTCTGCAGGAGCAGACAATGTTGCTTCATGAGACAGCCATGCTTCAGGAAATTACCCATTGTCACCAGTGTTGGTTTGCAACAGCTCTGGCAATAGCTAAGCTTGAACTACTATGTTTGCAGAAGACAAACAGAGTCATGAAATACGAAACATAGCTATAGGTCATGTGTAACATGGCACATATGAGAGAATTCTTTATCAATTAAATTATGGAATAAAGAAGTTCGAAGAAATCTGCAGACCCTTTATTGCTAGTTGGATGTGGACTGGGGATTGATGGATATGTGGACCATAGTGAGAATTGTATTTGGGGGCTTGAAACATCCAGAACGATCATTGTTGAAATGGTGGGGTGAATGATTTGTTAATAATTGGGTTGGTATGGTTCTCCCCTCATCTGCCTTACCTTTCTTTCCCTTTAACGTTCTTCCTTTTATTTTGCCTTATGTCCCAGTTTACTGTTTTTCCTTGTCTCCTGCTGGTATACAAGTTTCATTGTTGGCTGTTTCAATACTTATGAATCAATGTGTCTACTAACTTTGTTTCGAGGTTGGCCCAATTGGCAGAAGTACACAATTAAAACATGGTTTATATTATTGATTTCATTGGTATACTGCAGACTGGTGCTTGTTTCTGAATGCTTTGTAGATGCTATGTTCTCAAAGGCCAATAAACAACTGATATACACAGATGTAGGTTGTTCAGAGACGTGATAGACTGGACTACCAAGAAACCGGTGGGGAGAAACACTTGCTTGTTTGGTTGTGGAAACACAGTTATCCTTTGCTGGGTCTTCAGGCCACTCAAACATAGGAAGAACTCACTTCAGATTGTAACAGTGAGCTTGTTGATCACCACTTGCACCACTGATAGTTTAATCACAACTTCTTCTAATTCCGTGCTATCGCATGCACTTCCCCTCCTGGTGGTTTCCTTCTTTGCAACAGGCTGTCACAGGAGCTTCCTTATAAATTCAGTTTTTTGTAGAGACTTTCATCATCTCAGGTCACCTTTTGCAACACCCTCTGTACCGGTCTGGGGGAAATCAAAGTACCCTGTGCAAGCACACACAAGGGGAGAAATTCTCTTTCGTGCGCCATCTTAGAAGAGACTGATTCCCTTTTTTAATAACTTCATGTGTTTCTTCTGCACGTTTTATTTTGTTAATATTACATTTTCAGTAGCATCTCCTTCAGAGGGGAGCCTGAGAGGGTCTGTGGGGTTGCTGGACTCCAGTTTTGTACTTTTAGTTTGCCCCTCCTCCCAATTTTAAGATTTACTCTCACAGTGCTAATTCGGACTCGCCCTCTCATATGGAGGGTGGATGTATGACGGTACCACGCGTTCTTTTACAACGCGTACCGTTACAACGCTACTTTTGCCACGCAAGTCGTTACCACGACTTGCGTGGAGGGGCGCTGGATAGTAAATTTTTTATTTACTATTCCAACTCCAGTCCCCGTGGACTCTAGGGAAGGAGTTGGATAGTAAATTAAACAATTTACTATCCTGGAGCGCCCCCCAGCGCAAGTCGTGGTAACGACTTGCGTGGTAAAAGTAGTGTGGTAACGGTACCGCGTTGTAAAAAATGCGTGGTAACCGTTGCATACCATGGAGGGTCATTCAAGGAAGCAAATTGCACGTCCATGCCTTGTGCACCAAAGGCAAGCACGTCTGTGCTTGTCCACGGATGGAACGCGCGAAGTGCCTGGACCCCCGGTCCAGAGATTATCAAGCGTAGCTAATATATAGGTAAGGAACTTTTAGATTTACATTTAAACAGTTCTCATACTAATTGTAGCCAATACAATCATGTGGGACAATCCTGCCTGCAAAGTCTATACAGTTGCAGTTGTGGTTTTTACTTGCTAGAGGCTCAGGACCCCAAGTCAGGCCGGACCTCTGAGTAGGGCCTGTTGATTTATGGCCGGTGGCTATATCGACATCTGATATTCGCGGTGTCCTAATAAATGTTCAATCTTTGGCCAAATGTAAATATGAATTGGCAGATTTTATTATGAATCAAAAACTGGATCTGTTGTTTCTTACTGAGACTTGGACAGATTCTGCCTTAGATCCTGATTTTGTTATCTCGGTTCCCCCTCGTTTTGAGGCATATGGGCTAGATAGACCCCTTAAAAGAGGTGAAAGGCTAGCCATAATTTATCAAGAAATGTTTGCAGCCAAATCTTCTCCTGTTTTTAAATTGGAATGTAAAGCACTTTACTTTTCACTGGAACTTAATCCCCCAAAATCTTTTAATGGCATTCTTTTATATCATCCTCCAGCGTCCAGGAGCATGTTTATTAACAACATCCATTTACTTATAGAATTAGGACATTGCTCAAACGATCTCACCATCTTGGGTGATTTTAATTTTCGTCTAGAAGATGGCACTGATAAAGAGGAAGTAACCCTACTTGATATTTCGGGTACTGTAAGATTATCACAATGTGTTAACAAAGCTATTCATATGGCAGGGTATACCTTGGATGAATATATGACATTACAACGCAAACAATTACAATGCATGTCTTTACAATGCCATTTTTACATCGCAGCTACATTTACAGTGCATGATTTTACAACGCATGCCATTACAACGTATTTTTAGAAACTACCTTTACAATTCATTCCATTACAACGCATACCATTATAATGCATACCATTACAACGCATAATACCTTATATGCATTGTAATGGCATGCGTTGTAATGGTATGCGTTGTAATGGCATGCGTTGTAGTGACATGTGTTGTAATGCCGGCATTGTAATGGCATGCGATGTAAATGCAGTCGCGTTGTAATTACTGCGTTCTAAAGGTAGTGCATTGTAATGACTGTGTTGTTATGGTTGTTTCCCACATTGGATGGACTGTTTATATCTAATTCCGCAATCATAGTGAAAGATGTAATACCGCTACCTTGGTCAGATCATTCAGCCAGTTCTAAATTGAGATAGTACTTGGCCTGTAGGTTACAGGGCGTGGAACAGAATTGACACTGACCACTAATTGCAACACTTGAACTACTCACAGCCACAGCAGTCTCCCTGCCATCGTAATCAGGCCCAACAAGTTTTCCAATTTCTCTCCTGTTACTAGTGAACAGGTAGAAAAATTGATTTTAGCGGCAACATCGGGTTCCCCATTGGACCTTTGTCCTCCATCCACTTTTAAAACTATTGCCAGGATTATAGGTACTAATCTTGCCAATATTTTTAATAGTGTTTATTTCTGGAGTTTATACCACTCAGTGCAAAAATGCCTCCATTTTGCCACGCCTAAAAAACGGATCTTGATGTATCTATTACAACCAATTACTGCCCGATATATCGCTTGCGTCTGTCTGCAAAATTAGTGGAGAAATCCATGAACCAACAGCTGGCACAACATATTCATGATAATGGTTTGCTCGATCCCAATCAATTCGATTCTGCTCAGATCACAGCACTGAGACTATAATTAGGACTGTTATCAGGTAGTTCCTGCCTTTCTTTGTAGTGTTCCAATACTGGCCAAGCCACAGTCTTTCGCCTCTAGTGTCAGCAGACAGGAATGAGGGGTGGTGGTGGAAGCTCCACGTAAAGGTGATCCAGGAAAAGTGACAAAAGAGACAAAAGCTTGCTCACTTATCTACCTCTTTACTGCTAGTGTGAAGTATGGACGAGGAGTGGTTCTAGGGATGTCCTTACTCTCCAAATGGAAGATCTATCGACTTCCTCCACAGCCTGGTGCCTGTTCCATTTCAAAATACCTCAGGAATGCTGTGGGAGAGTTGAGTGTGCAAACACAGAGGGATTTCAACATGTACAAACACAGCACAAGAATGTGATGCTCATCCTACTACACATATGCAGTGAAGCATTCGTATGGCATCAATGTCCAGGTGGCTGTGATGAAAAACTCTGTTGCAAGGGACTGGCAGTCATATTTACCCAGGAGAGGTATGTAGGCAGTAAACAGGCTGTCTGACAGGCATAATGAGTCACTGTCACAACTGTCAGTCTTCCACAGCCTGGTGAGTTGAAGGCAGTAGTGGTGGTCACACTAAGGTAACGGAGGAGCATGACCTGTGCCCATCCAAACCACAAAATCAAGCTCTACATTTAAAATAATTTCCATGCAGGCTCTTGCCCTACACACATAATTGTCTTGTGTACTAAGGCCAACATCTAGCAAAACCTAGGAATCTCTAGGAAGTCTCAATAGAGAACTCAGCACAGGTGTGCATGCTCTCTGGATCCATGCAAGGGACCTTTTCCGACCCATCAATTTCCAATGGCTATAATGTGGACCAAACAAAAATAGGAATAGCCCTTACAACAAACAATGACTTAGAGGACTATCCTTCTGCAACTCTCCCTCTATCTATATGTGTGGATGATTTATGCTTTGCAAGACAGCTAAAGGCGTATCTCACCAGGCCTCAACATTTAAAGGGATTGGGAAAGTAAAGCCAAGGAGGTAGATTACATTTTAGAAACTGGCATACATAAGGGAAAGCATGCTACAATACTATAGCTTGATTATCCATCTTATCAGTTCTTGAACTAATGGGTGTTACAACCAAATTATCCTTTTGACCGAATTATCCTTTGTATGACAGTCATGTCACAGAGTAGCAGGAGTAAATGTTACATAAACTTATTGTCTGCTAATGTGAGCAGCAAATATTTTCGCTTAGTCGACTTGGCGCCATATATTATTTGCTTAACAAAACTTCTATTTACTTAAAATACCTTTTCTACACATGCTCAGCCAGGCGATATAACTTCCGCTTGTCCGGATTATAGCTTATCTCTGGTACTTGCGGCGTGGGCAGAAAGTTTCAAACCAGGCTTGTGTTTGTGAAACCTAAAGATAATATAACAGGTCTTCCTTCATTCATAGTATGGAACAGGGTCTGCCTGGACTGCCCTGCCTAGGAAAGGATCAGGAAAAAGTCATTAGAGGGTATGATTATGTGGTTATTTGGATTAGCTTAACTTTCGCCTTGTTTTAGGTTCTGACTTGTGGGATTTGTAGTAGATGATAAGAATAGTAAATATTGACAGTTTATGCAAGTGATACATAAATAACACACTCTATATCTACATAGATGCCTCCTAGATAGCCATCTGCTGTGTCTGTAAACCCTCTGATCAAGTGGACTTTGAGAGTCATTCTAGAATCAGGAATGTATCAGGTCATAGCTGGAAAAATATTTTAGAACTGCCTTATCTTTTTATCTGTGGAGAATCCGCACTCATAAAGATAATACTTGTAAATCCCTTTGTGCATAGCAATCATGAATTTACACAAAAGTTGCCCACAATTTTTTTGCCTTTGCTGTTTTGGCGGTGTCTTTCTATTGAATATTGAATATTTCCTTTTGAGCTAAATAATTATAATGTAAAATATAATTGTTGTAGAAGGAGCAGGACTGCATATACATCAGTGTGCCCCCCTTCCACCTTAGTCCTGGCATTATCTTTAATGTAATGGGTGTTTGCAGGGCACTTGCTTCCCACACCCTGGCCTTGGTTGTAAGTTAGACTTCCAAAATGGCCCTCTACTGTGGGTAAGTGAACTCTGACTCATCTTGGGATTGCTGCCATTGCAACCATATTTCCATTTATCAACTGAGCAGCAATAGGCTAATTTTCCTTTTTTTTTAATAATTATTTTTATTGATATTTACACATTACAGAATACCAATTTCAATTTATTTATTTATGATTTTGGAACTCACATGAGATCCACATAAATACAGAATACCACTTGACATGTAACATATATCAAGTTTCGTGGGCGTTCGCGTTTGGGCATGCTCCTTGCAGCGATGGCAGTGTTCGATTGTTCTGATGTAGACGAGCTGTTGTTTTTCCGGTCTACGCTTGCCTGCCCTACAGGCTTGCGCACATATAACATTGAACAATAAGGGTAGGTTGCGAGTGTCTAGTTGATACATATAACATAACACATAACAGATATATGCTTGGTGGTTATTTTTGGTGACAGACTGCTGGCCCTTTGTGGGGGTGTTTTCTGCTGGTGTAGCGTCTTTCCATTGTTTATGGGTGTTTGTATGGGATTAGGAATTTGTCTAGTGTTGACCACATCTCTCTGTTGGGATTTCTCCAAGGAGTGTGTCTTAGTGCTGTATTGTCAGCCCCTCTGAGATACGTCACCCAGTTCAGCCACCCCTTGAATGTGGCTTTGGTGGTGTCTTTCCATTTGGCTTGTACTGTTTTAACTGCTGTCATCAGGAGGAACTCTATGAGGTTTCTGTTGTGTTGTGTGGCTATGTCTGCTGTGATGTGTGCTGTGGTAATAGTGGCAAATTCCCGTTCGGCTTCATTAACAAGGCCCTAGGGCCTTGTTAATGAAGCCGAACACCTTCTTCAAGAATTTGCTGACCTTACTGCAGTGGAAGATGAGGTGTGCGAGGATCCCTTTTTCTGAGCTACAGTTCCAGCAGCAGTCGCTGTCTATCAGGCCTAAAGATGCTAGGCGCGCTGGTGTCCAGTATGCCTGATGTAGTAGCCAGAAGTTCGTCTGTGCTAGTACTGGGGATATCATACTTTTTGATGGGGCCGCCCAGAACTTTTGTAGAACTTGCTCGGTGAGTCTGGAGCCTAGCTGAGTTTCCCAAAAACTGGTGTTCTTGGCATTAAGTTTGGAGGAGGCAGGGCGGAGGAGTTTGTACAAATGCGAGACCTGGTGTCCTGTCTTGTTTATGTTTTCCATATAATGAAAGATTGAGGGTTTATGTTTGATTATTTTTGATTTTGTTAAGGCTGGAAGAAATGTTTCTTGCAGCAGCAAGAAGAATACTACTACTCCAAATCTGAGCTGCAATTTCCAATATAGCCATTTTGTTCCTATGCATACCAGTAAAACCAAAATAATAAGGTTTGATACGGAAGTGTTTCAATTTCTGTTATCTGCCTTGTCTAGAGTTCATTAGTAGATTGGTGTGTTTATAAAGACTTAAGTATATGTATTCCACTTTCAAATATTCTTTCATTAATTTGGAATCATCTTAATCTATGGCAAATTTTCATTATCTGTTGTAGCAGGTTTCAACCTGGAATCAATATAATTGTGTCTCCTTCGTGGAATCCATATATCTCTACAAATGGAGTTAAGTCCTAATGCACTTGCGAAATATTCCTCATTTTCAGAAATACAATTTACCTTACTTCTTCATTGATGACTCGAAATGTATTCTCTAGCCATTTTGTGAGCCACACCCAATGGAAAAAAAATCTCTTTTGCAGTATAAAGTAAGTTTTGAATTTATAGGCAATGCTTCTTTGTAAAATGCATAACGATCTGTCATATAAATTCAAATTCATCACAGCGGGGTTAGGTTTGGGTTTAAACACCAGCACTTGTTGTCAATCATTTTTTAACTTTCGTATTTGAGTTGAAACACTTTCTTTTTCTGAAGCTTGACATAGGCAATTAACTTGCTATAAGAGGTCTCAGAAATATGTTGCTTGCCAAATTTACCATGATTTAGAATTCAATTGCGGTAAAAACTTTCAGCATAGCTATAATCCACAAATCCGAGATACTGATTTTTCTTTAATTTAGTATCGTGGCCACACCTGAAATTGGCAAGCTTCCACCCAAACTATAATTCCTTAGAATATACAACATGACTTTTGAAAGGTTAACAAAATAAATGCATAATAATTACATTAATGTATGATAGTGTATCACCTCGGGACATGACATAAATATTACTAAAATGTAATAACTGTACCGTCATACCTAGGTGTATAATAGAGTTTAAGGGAAAAACAATCCATTTCCTGGATGTACTGTTATGTCTTGATTTTGAGCATACCGATGAATATTTATTGTAATTTCTATGGTCTCCAATGAATGTTGTTTTCCTGGGATGATCTTAAGTGTTAAAGGCTCGAAGGTACCAAGCAGTGGGCCTGATGAAATGTTACTAAAAAAATTCCATTCCATGGCACTACCTTCCTATGAAATAATTTTTTAATTGATAGTTGCTTTTTGGCAAATTTAGATATAATTTAGTGAAGTAATCATGATTCACGATGAATGGGCTGCCCTTCATGTTTATCAAGGGATGTACTGTAAATGACGTACTGCAAGCATTTGGATAGATAGCTAATGTTGAGAAGATTGCTATGTAAATCTTAGGTGCAAGAGTTGTAATGTGACTTTTGGGTAGCACTAATTGTATGGCTAATTTACACTTGTTTCAGTTAGCACGAGGGGGCCACAGTCCGTTTGCGCTGACAGCTGTTCATAATTGCAGAATAATCGCACGTGCTTATTTTATGTGAATTAGACTTTCTTATTCTCACTGACTCTGTACGCTTGTGTGTTTTTTCCATTCCAGGAAGTTCATTGAAAATAAAGCCTTAACCTTGGTGTCTGTGCAAGTATGAAAAGTAATATTTGTGTTCTCTCAAAGAAGAACTGCTCAGGATTCTCTTAAAAAAAAAAAATCCTAGACCTGCCCATGTCTTTTAATGTTATTCTTTAACAGAACAAGCCATTATATTGCTGTGTTACATAAATTGTCAATTTGTTTCTTGAAATAGTTATTTGTTTTTATGTGTTTGTAACATTGCTATTCCAACCCTTTTATGTCACCTCATACAATGAAAAATGTGTATGACTTCTGTGTACTGAAACATTATAAAAGCTGCTTTATTTTGAGGATGTAGGCTAACTAAGCATACTCTGGATTAGAAAATGTATTGATTTATACTTAGAGAGAATTGCACTTTCTAAGAAAGCAGCCTTTATGTCAGACTGTTTATTTAAACCTGGGAGCTATATTGGGGGGACGGCAAAGGTTTCAGTGCATTATAGGGAAAGCAATAGGAGTTGATAGGGACGTGGGGGCAGACGATGCTGAGCAGTACATTATTTCAGTTTTAGATGAGTTGCCAGTCAGTGGTATTGGTTATCCTTTTTGACAAACTGTGTGGATAGCAGATTTGCACAGAGGTAATCCTGGCTGGGCCCGTTTTAAAAAAATTGTAATTTGCTTTGCCAACTGTAATTTTCTATACATTCGTAATTTTAATGAATGTTGGCCTGCTGACTGCCTTGTGGGAAAGCTTACGTTCAATATAGTAAGCATGAATTGTCCATGGTGAGAAGCTGATGATAAAACTATATATCGGCTTGATTGGTTGATTGTGAAAAGTATTGACCGTGATACAGGCTGTAGATAGGTATGAAATTTCATGAAATCTCACTGGCCACCGTACTAGGCAAGGGTTTTGATGCTGGTCACCCATTCTGACAAACCTTGTAGTACAATATTTTGTTAGTGATAATTCTTGATAGGCCCTTTGGAGAGAGGTTGTATATTGTTTTGACAAAGTATATGTTGCTAATTTCACAACTCTATGCATGATGGTTGCCAGTTTATGCGCACTTCAGTAGGCCTGGGTTGGTTGTGGTATTAAGCCAAGGTGAAAAGCTAATGATGAAGGTGATATGCCTTATTGGTAATTGGGAAACAATAGGCATGACTTACGTACTGTGAAAGCATGTGGTAAAGGTTATATGCTTTTATGAGTGGAAAGGTATTATATTGTGCTAAAGCTGGTAGCCAAGTATTTTATTATATAGATTTTCAAAGACTGCAGTCGTAGGCAACGGATTTGGTACTGGTGACCCCCAATGAACATACTGTGGGGGACGGAAGATTTGCACTAAGATACTTTTTATTAGACTCTTATTAGACACATTTTTTTATTATTTTGACAACTGGAAGTTTAGAAACATTTGTAATTTTATTACAGTTTACCTAATATGTTGTCTTGTGGAAAAACGAATGCAAAATATAGTAAGTATTGTGGTTCTCCACAGATGTGTGCTCCAACTCTCAACCACCTCTGATCCTGGGATTTATTGGCTGCTCCTTCCACCCCTTGCTCAGGGCTTTGCCTATCAACATGTTGTCTGTTTTTCCTACATGACAGGATTCATGCTGCTCAGGGTTGTGGCTGCCACATGTGTGCACAATTGTGACCCCACTTCCCCAGCACCAGCACAACCAATCCTATCACTGTGTGAGCATTCCAAAAGCTGTGACAGTATGCCCCATCTGAGTGCCAGGCTACAGCAGGATTAGAGGATCCATTACATGATTTAAGGGTCTGATTGTTTGGGGACCTACTGCAGGTTTCAAGCATCCTCAAAATTGATAATCTACTAATGGGATTCAAGGATCCTGCAGTCTATGAAAAGCACATGCTGGCTCTGGACATATGCTTGTCTTTCCTACCATTGATGAGAAGGAAAAGCCTCTGTTCTTCGTCTATATTCCTGGCTCTTTAGCTGAGACAATTTTCAAGATGGATGCTGAGTTCATCTTCTCGAAGGTGTTTTGCTTGAGGTGCATCTTGCCATTTGTTCTGCAGCATCACTTCAAAGAATTCTCTTGCATACCTTGAATTCTTTGAAGAATTTCCTTGCATCTTTGGATCTCTTCAACTTTTTCTAGCTCTGCTTCAGATGCCTCAAGTTAGTAATTAGCCAGTGGCATGTTTTCTAAATTTTCCTATAAATGCAGAGGCCAGATTTCTAGACTAACTAGCACCAAGGACTCAGTTATTGTGTCAACTCAATCAGAAAACCAGTTGTACTACAACCGCCCACACCCCACTGAGCAATATTTGAGCAAGATGTGGGGCAGATAACAATCAATTCCATGAGACAGTACAAGGACAGGTCATTGAACCTTAAACCCCTTTTCATTAAATAATTATACACTCAAGAAAACTAAAATGCAAGGGATAGATTTTGAAGATGTACTTTATACTGAAAACCCAAGTCTAGTGTGCACAATATGAATTGTAACCACAATGGGCCCGATTCACAAAGGTAAACTTACCTTTGCGAATACCCAAAAGTACTATAGTTAGACTTTTGGTCTAAGTTTACCTTTGCGAATACGGAAAAGTAGTAACCTTACACAAAAGGGTAAGTTTATCTTTGTGGATCGGGTTCAATGAAGTTAAATAAAATGGCAGCAGCAACTTTTACTAATAGAAAGAATAAAAGGAACCACTCTGACATGATTGCTGTTATAATTTTATAGCAAACAAAGCCTCATTCATTTTGCTACTTTTAAGGACTAATCTAATCCTAACACAGCCGAAAATAATACCTATTTGACGATTCAGAGATAGGACACACCCATATGCTTGTTTGAACAATAGAGCTTATGTTCAGTGGAATAGCAAGAACTGCTATTCATGTCTCACGAGGCCAGATGCACTGATCTAGCAAAGGCTAGATGCTTCCCATCCATGCAGACTTAAATTAGAACCGGAAGTATGATTCTGCGCAATCTGTCTCAGTGTAGCCTGGAGTAAGACATTTCCTCTCATCTTCACTCTTTGTGCTCAGTTTTTATAGCCTTTATTCATTGTTGCTAAAGCTTAGTATAAACAGTTAACAGAAAGTGGCATGGTGCCTTTTTCACTTATTTTCATTGTGTGAAACTATGTCATTTTGAATAACAACTTTATACAAAGTACACAATTGTCAACTGTCTAAAACTCCTAGACATAAAACACTGAAAAATAAAGCAGTCACCATTTAGATTAAATACTGCAAGTATACTCATGTGTCACATTGTAAAATATATATATAGGATAAAGAACCCTGCCATACAGTATAAGGATATTGCAAGTAACCAAGGAGTCCCATTAACATATAGAGCAACTGGACCAAAGACAGAGCTCCTTTATAAAGTTATGCAACTCCCAGGTGACTTGCAATATCATTATCATGTATGGCAGGGGAGACTTTATTCCTTACAATACATGGTCACACCATCACCTTTTCCCACAAACCACTGAATTTTTTGTTGTGTAGCTCTTTCATATGAAAGAGAGAGCATGTTACATTAAGAATAAAAATATAATCTCTAGTACAAAAGTAAACACATCAAAAAAGCTGTTAGACCTTTGTTGCAAAAAGATATTAGAATCAATATGATAAAGTCAGTTTTTCGTTTAAAAAAAGTGCAGTTGCCTTGAATATGTAGAAACATGCAGAGTCTAACCTTTTTATAATTACCCATGAAGCGCAAAAAATAAACATTTTGCCATAAATATTTCCTTTCTGCTTGTCATTGTACTGCTAGAACGACAGAGCAGAAGAAAGAAAAGTCACATTTTGTTTTCACTCTTTAAGCAGCAAAATCAGTAGGTGTTGCCCACCCCTTTCATGCTAAGTATAGCGTGAAAGGGGGCCCTTATATACAAGGCAGCGTTAAACCACGTTAAGTGGCTTAATGCTGTGTTGTAAATAAGGTGAAGCCCATATCGCCACAGGAACGTCAACAAAAGTGACATTTCTGTGGCGATAGGGGCTTTTAAATATGCTCCAAAGTCTCTATCCCTGCTCCTGTATCTGACTCACTGGAAGTGGGCCAGATATTTGCAACATGGATTTCAAAGCATCTCCTGTCTGCATATAGCAGAACCGCCACATCGACACGGTTGCATGAGTAAAATTGGTGCATTGCATCGGAACCAGTGCTTTGCCTCTAGAGATCGTCACACTGGACTGCGTATTGACGCAGCTTCTACTTAGTGAGATCGACACATCCACTTAACAGCATGGCAGAATCCGGCACATCGCTCTACACCTCTCGACTCCGGCACCCGTTTTCGGAACTGATGCATCACCTTCACTACGTGGAGAAGATCAACGCATCTCATTCCTTGCGACCAGGAAAGGTACTTTGTTCACCAGAGCCTGCATGAATCCTGTAGCCAGCCTGCACGTCCATGAGGTCTGACCCGGAAGTTGACTTTGGCTCGCTCTAGCATGACCTTAAGTAATCTTTTTAGTGCTACTTGCTACTAAGCGTTTTAATGCATTTATTTCTTTAAAATTCAATATCTGAACTTCTATCCATTGAATTTTTGTCATTTTGATCTTGTTTTTTTCAGAATATAATATTTGATTTTTGTAAACATGTTATATTTTAGTGTTTATCTAGCTTACCCTGTCTAGAGCGGTGGTTCCTGCCTGACCTGGGTGCATACCTCATAGAACCAGGAATCCCATTTCTAAAAAAGTCATTAGGGATTTAAGGGTGGATTGTTACTACACCATGTTAAAGCCTGCAAACAGGTATCTTGCTATTTAGAATCTTGCAAATAACCTATGAAGGTCGTCCCTCTTCTGTCACTTATGCCATTGATCTGTATGTCAGTTATATTCTACTTCCAGCCATGGCAGTATACAAAATGGGGTAATGGGTGAGTGATAGCATTTGTCTGCTAATCTGCATATCTGCCTGAAACTGAATGTGTTTCCGTGCTGGGGCAGGTGAGTCAATTATTTAGTTTTCCTATTTCTCCTTTCAAAGGTCCCCTTTTATTTTTACCTTCTCCTCTTTTTATTTTGATGTTTTTAAACCAAGCTGCAGTTCCTCAGACATTACTGATGACCCACTTGCTTGCCACCCATATAATTTGCGGTGCAGTGCACCCAGTAATACAGTTGCCTTTAAACCAGGTGGCCATCTTAGAAAAGTGTTGTCCCTAGTTTGCCATTGCTTTACCATTCCAAGATGGGCAACACTTTGGTTCTAAATGTGCCAACTATGCTGGAACTTTAAAACAATGATACAGCGTGTCAACATGATTGCCCTCACTTTGTCAGCCAACCTGTACGTTTTGTGCTTAAGAGGATCAATGTCATGAGTGCACCAATGGGTGACTCCTGGGGCGACTGTGAACAGAGATGCAAATTGTCCCAGGTACTGCTGTCAGTCTCTCTGCTAAAAAACATGGCAAGAGGATATACCACTTACGCCTCATGGGTTCTGAGAGACCCATAATCATGTCTTGGAGGATATGGTTGAACCTTCCAACCAACCACTTTGGGTGTGGTAAGGAATGGAGAACTTGTAGGTTACTCAACATGCCTTCCACATGACCTTCATGTACAAGGACATGAAGTTGGTACCAAGGTCAGATACCACCTTCTTGGGGAATCCCACACGGGTAAAGATCTCCATCAGTGCCCTGGCTACGGTGGGTGCAGTTACCGTCCTCAGAGAGATAGCTTCCGGGAAACGGGTGGCATGGTCCACAAAGACCAAGACAACCCTGTTGCCCATGGCAGTCTTGAGTTCCAGAGGCCCCATGTCAATGCCCACCCACTCAAAAGGGATGCTCACAACATGAAAAGGTTGCAGGGGAGCCTTACATCCCCCCCGTCTTGCCACTCATTTGGCAGGTAGGACAGGACCTGCAGAATGCATCTGAGTTCTTCCTCATTTGAAGCCAATAGAAGTGGGTGATTAGCCTGTCAAAAGCCTTTCTTGCCCCAAATGACCTGCTAGCGACATGCCATGAGCCAGACCGAGTAGGAAGGCTCTGAAGTGCCGGGGTACCACCAGCACATGGGCTGCCTCAGGCTCAGCAACCGTAGGCTGGATATACTGGAGATCATTCTTCCAATAGATCGGGGTGAGTTTCAGAGGGTTCACCAGCTGCCTGGGCCTAGGCCTGCCTCCAGCGCAGACCTCCTCCTTCGAGGGACCTCCAATAGTCATCTCAGCAGGTTCCCCTGTTTGGCCATGTCTTCCCCTGTAGGTCCCGGGGTATTCCCCTCTATGTAATGCCTCCTCAGGGACCAGGTGTGGTCTGAGCTCCACCTCCTTCCAGGTGGTGTGCTCCAGGTAAATTCACTGCCGACCAGCCACGCCAGATGAGCGCCTGCCTTCTGTGCTGTACATTATCTCTGACGCTGCCCTACTTTGCGAGCAGTACTAGGACGGAAATGCGACCAGTAAATTGACGCTATCAACAATCGTGTGTGCCGCCAGCCTCGCCTCCATTTCAGGCACCTTCACTGTACCTATCGACAACCCCGTCCTGATGACGATCCTAAATCAAGGGGATCGAAACGCCGTCGACCACGCAGCTTGAACCATACGACGCATATCACACTTAAAGCTTTTTTGTGAAAACTATTGTCCAAGTGATTGTAACTTGTTCTGTAACTGAAGCTTTAAATGATGTACATAATTTCATATATGCGCCACTTATGCTGTTTTTAAAGCACTTGCACTTCTCATTTCACTTCTATATGTATATAGCACCTTGCACCAAGTGCCACTGGGTTGTCACAAGATCTAATCTTTACAGTGCTGTCTTTAACTGTAAATGCATTACCCCTTGTCCTTGGTGAATAATACCACCTTTTTTCAAATCCTCTGACTCCTTGTGCTCTGTTCTTAGTAATGCCTGTGGCATACCCCTATTGAAACAGTCTTTCAAATAATACCTGTTGGGACTTGTTCTTGTTCACATAACGCACCCTCCCCAACGTGGTTTATGGGTTACCTCCTGTACTTCCTATAACCAGGTAAATTCAAAGCATACAATCCACAGGCATGGAGGAACCTGGAAGGCCCCCACTCAAAGAGAACCTGAGCCACCAAACATTGGTGCTCACTATTGTATACAGCAACTACTTAGTGGACCACATTAAGGCCTACCTGTTCGTAGGACATCAGCTGACAAAAGTCAGTTGTCATGCTGGCTCCTGCATCTCTCAGAGCCTCCACCCTCCTACTATTGATGGTCACCCATTGCCTGTACTTCCTAGTATTGTCAGGCAGGAGGGATTATGGACCATCTCGCTGTCATCAAGGGAAACCAGGGTCGACTCAGCTGACCTCAATTACTAACTGGTACCAACTCCTTCCCACGTGCTACACTAGCTATCACCAGTGACTGCCCACCGGTGGAGAACTGTGCATGCTTGGGACACTTGGGATCCCCCTTGATGTGCCCTTCCTGATTAAACACAAAACACTTCAGGGTTCTCTTCCCTGCAGGCTTTCCTGAAGGGAACCAACCCTTCATCTCAACAGGGGGTTCTGAATCCTTACCATGGTAACTAGTTAAGGACCCTTTGTAGAACTCCTTACTTTTATTTTTGCCCCCCCCCCTTCTTCTGATGGGGACCATGCCCACAATTGGTGGAGTCTCCCACATAACACCTCTTTTGGACCCTTGTGCTGAGCCAGAGGTCTTCCCTTCTTAGCAAGCCTCCTGGAGTAAGAAAGCTTACTATCAATCAAGTGCTGGCGCAGCTATGGAAAACAAAGACTAAAACATGTGTTCACGTGCAATCAAATTGTGCAGCCCCTAATAGTCTGTTACCTCATTGCCCTTCACCCAACCATCCAGTGCTCTGCAGAAATAATTAACACACTCTACCCATGTCTGAGGATCAGGTTTCTCACCTGCCCTAAACTTCCACTGTACTCTACTGGGGTCAAACCATATTTCCCAATCAGGGACTCCTCCTTGTCCTGCCCTCATCTTCTAGGGCAAATAAGTTGTCCCTCCCCTCCACTGTGAAATGCTTCCATAAACCTGCACCCCAATCCCTCTCCTCGTGGAAACCTGAGCATCTGCAAAGCAATCTCATAGGCCTGAACCACCAATCTATGTAATTTCCCACTCCATATTCAGAAACCAGACTTTTGGATATGTGTACATATCCCTCTGAATGAACTGAAGAACTACTGCCACCATCTGTGCTGGAATCAGCCCTCTTTGCTTTTAAATCCAGCTCCTTCGAGTTCAGCTCCTTCGACAGAAGCATTTTCATTTCCTTCCATTGCCAATTTTTGCTTCTTCACATCCACTTTAAGTTTTGCCAGCTCCAACTGGAGCTTCCTTTCTTACTGCCTATCTTTCAACTCTGCTGCAGACAGGCTTTTAGAAGAAACACAACTGGCAGCTCTGGAGGGAGCTCTTCCACCCTTAAGGCTGCTCCACAGGCAATACTGGACCCTTCAGGCATTCCAGATGCAAGCTTACTACCTCCTCCTACACAACATCATTCTCGTCTTCTGAATGCCCAGCAGCATCCCTGGCTGCTAACCAGGCCCTCAGAGCCTTTTGCAGCACCTTCTTTGTAGTGAGGCCTTTAAAAGAACATTTGACTCCCTGCAGAAACCTTTGAGCTAGGACACAGTGTAGGGTTTCCAACTTCTCCTGCTCAAACTCCACTACTGCAGGTACAGCTGATGACTCTCCAGACTGAGCCATGATTGTTGCAAAAACCCAAAAGGTTACCAAAGAGGGGGGGAAATGGTTTATTGCTACGTAATAGTCTGAAATATGGAAGTAGTGTGCACAAATCACTGTATGTAATGCACAAATACCAGTCCTATCCTCACCGCTGATCACCAATGTTAGAAATGTCTCGTTGGCAGAGGTGCGCATCCTGTCCAAGTAGGAATCCACACTTTAGTCAGGGTAAGTGTAGTACACACTAAAAGTTTACCTGTGCTCACCATCTGGTAGCTTGCCATAGAGCAGTCAGGTTAAACTAAAGAGCCAATGTTTAAAGTATTTGTGCACACACACACACACACACACACAGTAACACAGTGATAACACCACAAAAGTACTCCTTACCAATTTAGAAAAATAACCAATATTTATCTGATTAAAAACAAGACCAAAACAACAAAATAACAACATACACAAGTCAAGATATGGATTCTTAAATATTAAATCAAAATTCAGTATTGAGAAGTTTACAACTCCAACTGGGGCTGTCTGGTCACGCTTGACTGGGACAAATCCAAAAGTTTTGCCCGACTGCGATGGAGTGCGGGACAGATACAGTAATCACACAGACTCCCTTACAGTACCTTGGAATCTTCAGAAACCAAGGTCTATGTGTCGTGCAGAGGAGGTGAGGCATTGCATATGCAGCTGAAGTGTCAGTTCCGATGCAGGGTCATTGAAGCTTTGCTGCTCCAGTCTGATGCATTTCATAGATGAGGTGATGTGTCGGTTGTGGGTGCGAGACCTTGGTTCCTTAAGACGACACAGTGTTGATGATTCATTGATGGCGAGAACACGGTGTGTTGATTCTTCGGCATCAAAATTACATCACTCCTCCCCTCTTCTTAGGGCCCTTCACTGGCTCCCAATCAAGCAAAGAGCCCTCTTTAAACTCGGCTGCCTCACCTTCCAAGCTCGGGCTGGGACTGCCCCCGCCTACATTAACTCTGCCATCACCAACTATAATCCCGCTAGAGACCTGCGCTCTTCCTCCAAATCCCTGCTAGTCATCCCCCGGTTTAAGAAGAGTCGATCTGGTGGCCAGAAATTCTCGGTGCTGGCCCCTACATTCTGGAACTCACTCCCCCCCTTTCTTAGATCTTCTCCCTCCTATATGGAGTTCCGTAAAGATCTCAAGACTCTTCTGTTTCAGCAAGCTTTTAGCCCATAACTCCCTCCTCCCCACAGTTTGAAATCCTATAGCGCCCTGAAACTGCCAAGTGAATGTGCGCTCTACAAATAACTCAAAATTCAAATTCAAATCAAAGTTGAACTGCTGGGCTGAAGGCGATGTGTCGGTTGAAAGCCAAGCAAGGCCGGAACTGCTTTGGGGATGGAGTGGTGCCTCACAAACTTCAGTGAGGTGGTGCTCGGGACTCAGTACTTAATTTGAGCCAGTGGTTTCTGGTGCTCAGCACCGGCACTTAATTGGCAGCATTGGCACTTGTGAAAGTCTGCCACATGGTGGGCTGTTTGTCGGATTTAGAGTGAGCACAACAACATTTGTTTGCTAATTCAATGTACATTCAAAATTATTATTACCTGCCCCCATGCTAATCTTATAGCTTTGGGGACCTGGAGTAGTCTGAACTGTCACACTTGTAGGAGTGTGATGGTTAGAAGCTGGTTTGGTACTGTCCTTGGCAGTGCTGGCAGGGGCAATGTGTGGTGTAGGCTGCAGTGACCTCCTGATGAGGGACCTGGCACTTAATGTCTTACAAATTAAGCACTGTCTGGACTCTCACAGCGGCTATTCCTCTGAGACACTGTGTTGGCAAAGTCGGGCTGCATTGAAAGTCGAGGTCGTTGCATCATGCGATCGGCGAGCGCTGTGCACAGCTTTGGTGCAGGCAGTGGCGATGCATCAGTTTCGCAGGGATGCGCCGGTACCGAGGTAACACTTTGGATTTGATGTGTCAATTTCTTAGCTGCAGCACCAAATTCACCTCCAAGGGACTGGATTTGACACCACGTAGCAAGCAGGACTCGCAGCACTGGAGCTCAGGTACTGGTAGCAAGATGCAGGTGAAGTCTTTGATGTCCCTGAGACTTCAGCAGCAGGAGGCAAGCTCAGTCAAGCCCTTGTGGAACCTTAGAAAGCAAATGCAGAGTGTAAAGCCAAGTCCTCTCACTTCCAGGAAAGAAGCAGTAGTCAGCAGGCCAACACAGCAACACAAACAGCACAGTGGCAGGTCCTCTTGGCAGCACAACAGCTCTTCTTCCTGGCAGAATGTCCTCAGTCCAGAAGTTTTCTGGTATCTAGTGTCAGAGGTCCAGTACTTATGCCCATTTCAGCCTTTGAAGTAGGGAGACTTCAAAGAATGGTCTTTAAAGTGCACAAGAACGTGCCCTTCGTGGCCCTGGATCCAGACATTTTACAGGGGTATGCAGCTCTTTATGAGGGGACAGGCACAGGCCGATAGAGGTGAAAATGTCAACTCCTCCCACCACTCTAGCTTAGGATGACCAATCCCCCTGTCGATTGGCCATGAGGATATGCAGGGCACATCTCAGCTCCCTTTGTGTGTGACTACCTAGAGTGAATTCACAAAGCCCAACTTTCATCCAACCCAGAAGCTAATTCTAGAGGCAGAGTAACAGAATAGTTAAGTAAGAAAATGCCAAATTTCTAAAAGTAGCATTTTCAGACTTGCAGTTTAAAAAATAACTTCAATAAAGATGTGTTTTTAAATTATGAGTCCGGAGACACCAAGCTACAATTTACTATCTGTTCCCAATTGGAAGTTTCTCTTGTAAAGTGTTACAAGGCAGTTCCAATGCTACCCTATGCCTTGCTGTGGTAAAAAACGGATTTAGCTGTTTTTCACTACCAGAACATGTAAAACTAAAAAGAACATGTCCTACCTTTTAAGGACGCTGCACCCTGCCCTTGGGTATGCTTAGTGCCTACATTAGGTGTGTCTAATAGGGATATAAAAGGAAAGGTT
Source organism: Lissotriton helveticus (assembly GCF_964261635.1). Classification (NCBI taxonomy): domain Eukaryota; kingdom Metazoa; phylum Chordata; class Amphibia; order Caudata; family Salamandridae; genus Lissotriton; species Lissotriton helveticus. The sequence goes on along the minus strand of NC_136067.1, from coordinate 304,539,877 downwards.
TGGGCCTAGCAAGTAGGTGAATTGCTAGGTCGACACAGCAGTTTAAAACTGCACACACAGTCTCTGCAACGACAGGCTTGAGCCATGATTGAAGGGCGTCTCATGTGGGTGGCACAATCATAATTGCTGCAGGCCCACAAGTAACATTTGATTTACATGCCCTGGGCACATATAGTGCACTGTACTAGGGACTTATTAGTAAATCAAATATGCCAATCATGAAGAAACCAAATACCATTATATTTTAGACACCGAGCACATGCACTGTAGCACTGGTCAGAATTGATAAAGTACCCAGAGTCCTACAATCAGCAAAAATGAAGTTCAGCACACAGTCAGAAACAGAAGGTAAAAAGCAAAAAGAGAGGGGAAACCATGCCAACAGATGCCACGTCTAACATACTGTGACTGTATTATGATTAGGATAGGATGAGGGTGGGTCAAGTATTGTAATTGGCAGACTATGTTCAGGGTGCCACAGGGCAGATAGGAGCTACTGGGCTCCAATAGGTTTTTCATATGGATTGCTATCCCTGTCTCCTCAGGATTCATAGTATGGTCATAGTGGCTTGGAGAACAAATGTAATAGCTAGCTCATATGTTCTAAATTATATCAGCCTTTCCCTAAAGTGATTGTTTACATGTAATAGATGTGGTATTCCTAGGATGTCTGCTAAGCATCTGTTCTCATATTCATTGCTGTACCATATCACATTCAGATGTATAACTTATATATAACACTACTTAATTGTAATGTCATATGCTTAATGTATTGATTTGGAACTAAAATGAAAAAAGGCAAAAAATGTTTTAAAGAAAACAAAGCTCCACTGTCTACAGAATGGCAGATCCTGCCACACCAGCATATGCTTAAATGTGTGTGATTATATCACAGATTTAATCTTCAGATTTAACTTGAATTTAATATAAAAAGGAAACATGGCTTATTGTTGAAGAGTAGAGTGACCTTAAAGAAAGCAGGGATCTATATGATTGGGAATACCTTCAAATATGGCCTGACATCAATGTTGGCAATATTTGATAGAAAAGGATGTAAGTTGATGCTAGCCATGAATTAAGAGAAAATACAATTATCTAGTACCTGGAAGTGGTCAGGTGGACATTGTACATCAATGTACAGCTATATATCATCTGTATAAATGTGGTGTGCAATGTAAGGCCTTAAAATAAGATATTGTTTGTATCATCAAATGAAACTCAATCCTTATTATCCAGTATGAGTTAGCTTACAAAATACAGAAACATACAAATCAGAGTAAAATTGTAAAGGGGAATATTAGATAACTGATCAAAAATGGTTTGCAATTCCTGTGTACTCCATTTAACTTCGTTTCAGTGTTTGGTTCTAGAAAGTGAATGGTCTATGTAGGAAAGAGCAGCACATTTTCATAGGGGCCTAAATTAAAATTAGAAAAATATGCTGGCAGAGGTTTCTGAGAAACCAACTTGTTGTGAAGAGTTAATTGATTTGTATTTGCAAATGGATCATCAAATGACTGAGAAAAGGTGAAGAGAATTTCGTTATGGCACATGGATATTGTCATGTTTCGAATCACCATGAAATGATGAGACCTCCTTCAGCCGAGTCCATGCACAATGGAGCTTTCCTTATGTAAGTAAGAAAGAGAAGATAGGCACACGATGGACTTGTCTCTGCGTGACTGTTACGACAGATACTTTATAAAATGATGTCTAAAGACTCCAAAGAGTAACTGGAGGCAGCTCACAAGAAATAAAGGTTTTTCGCTTAGTTTCTCTCCTACCATGACCTAATTAAGCAAATTCAGTCCAAAGCAGCTCATGGTTTTTTAGGTGTATCCCTCCATGGCATGGATATGGTTCGTAGTCATTTATAGGGGTGAGTGTAACGCGCATAATCTGCTTTGGTTTATTTACACAAAATTTGCAGCATAACCCTGTTTTTAAAGCAATTTTCTTAGTACAAAATACACCTTTGCATCGAAAAAGTACCTAAGGATGCATTTTGCGCAACAAAAACAGCACTAACTGCGACATAACAGGAACATCTGCAGCAGCTTGCTTTTTGATGCTGCACTTTTGAGTAGATATGTAATCGAGTAATATTTGGTAATTCTGCTCACGAGAGTAACATAAAATTGCTGAAACTACTTTGATTACTCAGGCATATTTAAAAGTTCACCAAGGCCTATAATTAACTCTAATCAACTGAGGCGATGAAGGTAATTTCACAAATTGTGTTTATGAATATTTAAGTAATTAGGGCTGCCCTTATTCAAAAAGGAGAGGTTAGATCAGTGGATGGTTACTATTTAATTTCAGGTTCAATCATGTAATAAACCAATATTGATGACATGCTGCCTATCCCACAAAGAGAGGATACATTTAGATTGGATTGCCGCAACATACCAAACTCTCACTAGAAGATGCATTCAGCTGATGGTCTTGGGGTGGGTTATGTGAGTATCTGTACACCTTTTTATCCCCTGTACTCTTCTTAGTTCTAGAGAGCACATGTTGTACACCTGCAATCCCTTCTACATTCAGTTCCAGGTTCCATCATGAAGGTCTGCACAGTCTGATTCTCCAGATCTAGTGAACATGAATCGAGTAGGCAGGTGTGGAGCAGACATGTGGCAGGAAGAGTGGTCAGGGACAGTAATGGAGGAGGGCCTTTAATGACAGGTGGTTTATAACCTAGAGTGGTTGCAATGCAAAGTGCATTAGGAGGTTATTTTGGAGCTGAGCTGGGTATAGAGAAGCTGATGATCCTGAGGATGTGAGGCAACATTCTGCAGGTGGTGATTCTGCTGGCCTACCTCTTGTGGGATAGGACATGGAGAAGAGGAAACCTGGGGAAGGCTTCTTCGGCACTCACTGCATGGTAAGTCAGGGTCCCCATGACTTTTGAGGTATACTGAATAACTGATGGAGTCAGTGGAGATGTGCAGCCTTGATAAAGGTAAAAAGGAAGGGACAGTACTAATGGTCTTTGCAAGATACTGACCAAAAACAAGACGATGAGGGTCCAATATTGTGTGCACTAGAAAGCTATCCGGCCCTATTTATTATATAAATTGAGGATACGCTCAACTTCCTAATGATTTATCGTCACCAACCCTCTATAGCAAATATACAACAAATACAGAAGGAGCGTAATAGTATCTAAAACAGATTATTAATATGAATATTTCAAATTTCTATGTTGATAATGAGTCCCAAAGATAATCTTACAGTCGAATACTTTGTACTTCGTTTTCTTTACCACGAAAAATCATCAATGTCAGCCAACTTCTCACAATCAAATACAATCAACAGTCGACGCGTTTCGTCCCCATCTCGGACATCATCAGGGCTCCTGCCACATCCAATTATAGCAACAGTGATTCAAAATTCTTATTTTAATCGTCATGAACAGTGGGTCCCCTGTGTTCAAGACTTCCTTAATATATGATTGCTCTCAATTCAACCACAAGATTATCAATCCGCTCCACAAGATCAATCTCAATGCTACAAATGAGTTGACCAACTTCTATTGACTTCATCATTCAATCTCTATCCGAGATCGGTATCTTATGAATCACTATGTAGTATATCAGTTCCCATCAATCCTTCCTTTTAGCTAAGTTCATTGTCCACCTCCCATATGATCTCCTTCAAAATCTATTCGATCCTGCTTATCGCAGCATTCGTAGTTAGTACCTTGCGCTCCCAACAGTGCTGACCATCTATATCTGAAGCCCTCGAGTTACTTTAAATATTACTATCCAAACCATTTCATAACAGTATCATTCAAAGTATAATGGCGTTCCTCGCTCCCGGCCCGATAAATCCGGAATGCGATAAGCAGGATTGAATAGATTTTGAAGGAGATTGCCTGTGCAGCATGAGAGGCTGTCATACTCTGTCCCTTTAATTAATGGAGTACAGTCATTGTCTCCCATCTGCCTCTAATTAATACTATGGCCGTGTGCAAGAAGGTGGGTAGTATTTAGAGGATTTCCTGTACATAAAGTAGGTATCGCTTTGAAAGTTGGTGGTTTTTTATTTCCCATTGATTGCCTTAGCAAGTTACTAGGAGAGAAAGAAATAGAGTATTTGTTCTTCTCATATATGGATTGGAATGTATGTAGTTTGATACAAAAGAACCTAGAGTCCTACTTACATGGATATTTCTATCAGTGTGGCTTTTTGCATATGGCTGCATCCAAACTGAGGTGGCATGGTGGGCAAGAAACAATGGATTGCCAGTGACTAAGATAAATTCAAGCATTCCATCTATCAGCGAGCTGATTTTGTATTACAAATTAACTTAAAATAACAAAATATAACACAACAAACAATGGTGGATATAGGTGAGAAACATGAAGAAATAGCGGAGAGAAAAATATGAGGTAGAAAAGAACATGAAAATAATAATAATTTATAGAGGACCTGGGTGAAAGAGGTGAAAGTATGAGAGAGTTAGAGATGAAGGTGCCTTTAAAAGTAATCAACATGAAAAATATCGCCTCTCTAACACCTGGTAATCCATGGCGTTAGAATTGGGCAGTTTTTTACACTGCCTCAGCCAAGTAAATCTGTGGCATTGTCTAAAGCAATGGGTGTTGTGGTAGAACATCCACAGCAACACCCATTGCACGCCCCTTTGCCGCTGTGTACTGCAGTAGAAGGGCATTTTACAAGTAACATTAAGTAGCTCAGCGCCACCTTGTAAATATGAGAAATGGAGCTACGCCACTGGAGAGTCAAAAAAAGTGAAAATTGGGAGGAAGTGGATGACAAAATGAAACAAGCATTTACAATGCAATAGGTCTCGCATTAATGAAGTTTGAGCTATTGGCATTGCTAAATATTGTAACACCATTGCACAAATGTCTATAAATCGAAGGCCAAAAAAATTTGTATTTATTTTTGTAGCAATGGTGGCATGCTGCGCTTTAGATGAATATGTTTAAAAGTAAAGTGCGCCATACTGCAATTGCTAAAATAGTTAAGTGTGGATGGGTTAACAATTGATGTGTGCACTGATGGCTGGTGGTGTGTGTGCCTGTAGAAATTGTGCACTGATGGCTGGTGCTGTGTGTGCCTGGGGGAAGTGTGCACTGCCGGCTGGTGGTGTGTGTACCTGGTGAAAGCATGCACTGACGGCTGGTTGTGTGTGTGTGCCTGGTGAAAGCATGCACTGGCAGCTGGTGGTGTGTGTGTGCCTGGTGAAAACGTGCACTGATGGCTGGTGGTGTGTGCCTGGTGGAAGCGTGCACTGACAACTGATGGTGTCTGTGCCTGGTGAAAGTGTGCACTGACGGTGTGGTTGTGTGTGTGGTGGTGTGTGTGGTGTTGTATGTGTGTGGTTGTGTGTGGTTGTATGTATGGTTGTGTGTGTGGTTGTGTATGTGGTTGTGGTTGTGTGTGTGTGGTTGTGTGTGTGGTTGTGTGTGGTTGTGTGTGTGGTTGTGTGTGGTGGTGTCTGTGTGTGGTTGTGTGTGTGGGTGGTTTTGTGTGTGGTTGTATGTGTGGTTGTGTGTGTGTGGTTGTGTGTGTTGGGTTTGTGGATGTGTGTGTGCTTGTGGTTGTGTGTGTGTGTTTGGGTGTGGTTGTGTGTGTGTGTGGTTATGTGTGGTTGTGTGTGTGTGTGTGTGGTTGTGTGTGTGGTTGTATGAATGGTTGTGGTTGTGTGTGTGGTTGTGTGTGGTTGTGTGTGTGGTGGTGTATGTGGTTGTGTGTGGTTGTGTGTGGTTGTGTGTGTGGGTGGTTTTGAGTGTGGTCGTGTGTGTGGTTGTGTGTGTGCTTGTGGTTGTGTGTGTGTGGTTGTGTGTGTGTGTAGGGTTGTGTGTGGTTGTGGGTGTGTGTGATTGTGTGTGTGTTTGGTTGTGTGTGTGGTTCTGTGTGTGGTTGTGTGTAGTTGTGTGTGTGTGTGGTTGTGTGTGTGGGTGTGTGTGGTTGTGTAAACCGCCCTATCACATGGTATATGGCATGTGTAAAGGCATTTTGCTGCACAGCGTTCCGGTAAACTCCAGTTTAAATTAAGTCCTGTACGGGTCTAGTGGCGCAGCCAGGAGTGCATGGACTGTGCTGGGACTTTTGTTTGCTTTAGTAAGGTGAATATTTTTGCAAAAAGTAACATAAGCCAATAATAAACAATAGAAGCATTTTTAAAGGCAAGCATTTGCTCGCAGAACCTTTATAAATTTTAAGGAAATATTTAAACTCCCATGTGGTTTACTGTTTTTTGGCACTTTGAAACAGACGGATTACGAGAAACGTGCGTTCAGTTTTGGTGAAGGGGCCTGTATTTTAGCCCACCATAACCGTAATATAATGGTGCGCTATGAAAGCCAGTGGAGGCTAGGGCCGGGGAAGAGTCAATGACTGCAGCGCTACGCAACGTGAACCCAAACAACACATATGCATTTTAAACGCACCGTAGGAGACGAGGCCTTGGTTACAAACACCTCGTCTGACTGCCCAGAAATAACCTAAGGTGAGTGGGGGGTTGAGGGGGATACAGGGGGGTTGGAGGGGGGTCTGAAGTAAAAACTTAGCAGAATCCACCCTGGAGCCCTTCCAGGCCTTATCTGTTGTTGTAACAAGTCTGCAGACTAAGGACATGTGTCCAGGAAGAAAAAAAGGTGGTTGTAAAGACATCCCAAGGGAGGACAGCGGTAAACTAGCAACGGAAGCTGTAAATTCATTAGTAACAGGATACTAGTTTAAGCAAAGGCGGCATCTTTTGTAAAGGCACTTCTTTAATTAGAAAATGTTTATGATTTTGGGGGAAATATTTTTAATTTTATGCAGTTTACAGAATGTTACTGCTTTATTGCTCTTTCAAACACTATCGCATGATATATGTTTTAGATGTAAAATTGCTAGTTTACATACTTTTTAATAAGAAGCGTTCTGTTAGACACCTGTTAAAATTAAGCCCCTGAAAAGGGTGGAGGTTAAAAGTGGGAGAGAAGAGGCAGCTAGGGGAAAGAGCAGGAGAGACAGAAAGAAGGAGGAAGAAAAGCGTGGGAGAAGAAAGGTATGTGAAGAGGAGGACGGGCGTGCGACAGGAGGCAATAGACTGCTGGAGAGAAAAAGAACGGCGGACGCAAGAAAAATAAGCATTGACAAAGCCAATTGATCTTGCCTATTCGAGATTTGTCTATGTTTTTATTTAGCCATGTTGTACATCAGTGCGCCTGCTGTGCTGAATGTCTGAAAGCAGAAACAAAACAAAGTGCTATGACGTGGTCAATGCTGGATGCGTCCTAGCGCTTTTTAAAAAACATTTCAGCCGTACTGCAGAGCAACCGTACTGCTGTCCAACATGGCAAAACAAAAAACATTGACAAAGCCGAAAGATCTTGCACAGGCAAGATCTATGGGCTTTGCCAATGCGTAGGGAAAAAGTGCCAGGACAAGGCCAGTGCTAGCCACTTCATAACCCTATTTTTCTTACCAGAGTGGTTGGTGGGGACGTGGCAAACAATAACAGGGTAGGGGGCAGTGGTACGGGGCAAGCAACATGTGTAGGGGTGCAGGGGTATGGGGTGCAACAGGAGGGAGGGGAGGCATCCAACAATGACAGGAGCAGGGTGGGGTGACAAACATTGACAGGAGATAGAGGGTATGGAGTGCAAACAAAAATGACAACGGAAGCAAGAAAATAAATACCTGAATCCAAGCGTGTACATCAGAAGGACACTCATCATACAATTAATCAATACTTTCTCAATGGTCTATAGAAGGTACAAACACGTAAAGAAGAAAGTTATACTGGCATGCTCTGGCCAATGAGAAGCAAGGAAGAGAGAGTTACTATGAAGCCTTCCAGTACTTAGCTTGCTGGTGTCAAGTGGCGATTATGTTCTCCAGAAAGGATTTTGCATGTGCTGTTGCCGTTGGGTGGGCAATCCAGAAGTATCTCTTGGGAGGGCCTGGCCCACGCGCTAGAACCGGACCTGACTACTTGTCATAAGAACACGGGCGACAAGGCATAACGAATATGACATGCACAGTTTAGGACCCATCAGAGAAGGGGCGGGATGTCTCGGTACATAATGTGATCCACCTGCCAGGGAATGAATCAGAAGGAGAAGGAAAGATAACAGAAGGGGATAGGTAAGGAGCCCCTGCACATGAGAGAAGGTGGGAGAGAGAGGGTGGGTCAGGGTGATGAAGGAGAATTGCAAAGAGAAAACAGAGAGAAGACAAAAACAAAAGAGAGAAAAACAGAAGCGAAAATAGAAAGGGAGGCGAAGGGAAACGGGAGGGACCTGAGGGTACAGCAGGAAAGTACAGGAACTTTGCACCAACTTGTAACGTTCGCAAACTTAATGGCAAACTTTTGCTTTGGTTGTTAACGCGCATGCGCCACCACAGTGCCTGCACAGTTAAGCTATCCAAGCTTGACAATCTTTTATAAGGTGATAACATGTGCAATATATACAAGACTAGGGTATGTGCACTGCACAGTCACTTTCCGTTGTTTACCTCCCAAACCCCTGAAGGAAAAGTCACCCACTCAAGAAGAAGCACCGGGGGGCGTGGCTTGCGCGCCAGCTGGGGAGGACGGCTTCTCCGTGAGCTCCGTGTCGGACATTCCCGCGGATGCCGTGAGAGCGCATTTCCTGGCTGCCTGAACGGCAGAAAAGTTTCCTGGGTCGGCGGAAACCTTCGTGACCCTAATGTTGCTGCTGAAGGAGGATTTCATCGTCTGTGGAGTCTTTATGGACTAGCGGTAAATTTTCTGTATATACGAATCGGGCGGCCGCCATTTTGAGTGCTGAGCCCGTGTCGTGATTCTCTTTACCGCTCGACTCCCCAATTAGCTATCCAGCAAATAAACGGTCACGCAGCTATTTCTCCTGTCATTATGGCATTTTCTGACCGGTGCCTTGCCATTTTCTGCTCTTTTTCCGTTTTTTTGTGACTGAAGGTGTATGCTGTGACAGGAAAAGGTGCCGCCATCTTAAGTATGCCGTTTTTCACATGACTCTTTCTTCCTTCCTGGCTTCATTTACCACAGTTATTGGCACTTGCTGTTTTGATTTTGATGCTTACCAACCCACATGTGCTCCTCCTTATTCATGCTTCCTATGAAATTGGATAATCTCTCATTCAGCTCCTAATGCGACTTTACATGAATGTGTTACTTCACAGTTCAGTGCCATCTTGCAATGTGGGATACGTTTCGGGCTATATTTTGTTCTTTTTTCAGCCTCAACTAGCCTACATGTTTGTTATAGTCGATATTATTCTTTTTTTGATATCTACTGAATAAGACTCTAGTGCAACTCTTCTCAAGTTCTTCTTTTTGCAGTGCTTTGTGTTGCTCTAATTTTTACTGCGCCTTTTGGATCCTACTCACGCTATTTACAATGGCCAACGATTCCAAATTATCTCAAACAGGTACCAAACCTAAACGACCTAAGAATAATCCGCCCTCCCCATTAAGTCGTCCTCGAATCCGGTTCTGGATTCCATTCTTGAGGAGGTGCGTGGACTTCAACCATTTATGATTGCTACTAATGACAGACTTAAACAAATTGAAGACCGTTGGGTTCTTATGGAAGGCAAAGTTTTAAGTTTGGAGCAAAGGGTTAGTGACATTCAGGATGTCTCAACAAAAATCCCACTATTAGAGCAAGAAATCCACAAACTCAAATTGCACACAGAGGATTTGGAAAATCGTAATCGCCGAAACAACCTACGCGTTTATGATATTCCGGAAAATTTGGAAGGTCCTGACATGGTGTCTTTTTTGCAAATATTTTTACATGAACTTTTGGATCTCCAATCTACGTCTCACCCACTTAACATTCAAAGGGCTCACCACCTCGGCCGTATTAACTCTGCTTCTAACAAACCTCGTGGAATTATTATGCTCTTTTTGGAATTCACGGAGTTAATGGCTGTTCTGAAAGCTGCCAGACTCAAACGACGTCTCCAGTGGTCTCGTTACAACATCTTTATCTCAGAAGACCTCTCGTCTGCGACGAATGCCCGAAGAAAAGAATTCTTGAATCGACGGCCTCTTATTCGTCAACTCAACATTCAATATGGCATCCTTCATCCTTGCTTTTGCAAGATCATTCATAATGGTCGAACCAGATCATTTGATGATCCCCAAAAACTTAATGCCTACCTACAACCTTTTTCTCACTCCACGATGGACGCTGCTTCCTAATATGGCTTACTACTCCTACTCAACATTGTCTTACCTATAGCTCTTTTCCTTTTAACTGTGGTCCTTCCCTCTCTTTTCTGTCATCCCTTGATTCTTAACTCTATTTATTCGACTTTTGTTATTCATCTGCTACTTCTTTTGCTCTTACATTCTTTTTCTATGTCCTTCTATTTGTCCGTATTCCGGTAGCTCGTGGGGTTATGTCCCCCATCTGGTGTAACCTTGCCCCTGATGTCTTGGTTGTTTTGTGTTTCTCTGATCAGGCTTCTGTGCCTTGATCTGTTTCCTCTTCTCTTTCTCTCATCTGTTTTCTTTTCTTTCCCCCCTCTTTTTTCCGTTTTTTCGTTTCCTCCTTCTGTTTTTCTTTTTCTCCTCTATTTTGCTATATATTTTTCTTTCCCTTTGCAGTCTCTTCCGCATTTACTCTTTTCTGTGATGTACTTTGTTCTCTTGACCAGATTTTTTATTTGTGATGTATGTAATTTGAGAGCTATCTTCACGCGTATTTTTTGTCTTTGCAGTTTCCCTTCATGTTGTGACTCCCTTGCGGTGTGTCCTCTTCACGTGTCGCCCATCGTCCCTTACCTCAATGGTGTGTAATTTTGTCTCATGGAATGTGCGTGGTCTTGGTCACCCTGTCAAGCGTCAAAAGGTATTGTCTCATTTATCCAAACTTAACTCTCAAGTTGTTTTTCTCCAAGAAACGCATTGTTCTGATGTTGAATCACTCAAGGTAAAGATCCAGTGGGTTGGTCAAGTTGTTTTTTCTCCTGCTCTTCATAAAAAGGGAGGGGTTGCTATTTTATTTCACAAGGCATTGAATGTACAAATTATCTCCTCTCAACATGATGATGAAGGACGTTGGGCAATGGTTAAGGTTGTTATCCATGATAAGACTGTGGTGCTTTTAAATATTTATGGCCCGGTACGTCCTGAGCCTAAGTTTTGGATTGACATCAAAACTCTGATCTCTTCCATTGATTGCCCCAATTTTATTGTTGCAGGTGATTTTAACCAATGGTTACACCCTTTCTCTGACAGATTATCCTCCAGTAAATTTCAACCCGACAAATTGCATAAGAGTTTCCAATCTGCCATTGCCTCGCGTCCTTTGTATGATTCTTGGAAATTGTGTAATCCTGATGTGCTGGAATATACCTTCTTCTCTAATGTTCACCACACCCGTTCCAGGATTGATTATATTATGGTTAGCAAACCCCTACTCCCCTCCATTCAGAATTCTGAAATAGGTTCCATATTCATTTCTGACCATGCCCCTGTTTACTCCACACTTGATCTCTCCCTTACTTCCTCTAAATTTAATCGGTGGAAGTTTAACACTTTTCTTTTATCAGATTCAGTTTTTTTGAAGGAAAGTGTGCAATTTTTCAATGAATTTTTTTCTTTTAATAATCCCTCTGATACCTCTATTCCTAATAATTGGGATGCATTTAAAGCTGCATTCCGTGCCTTTACAATATCCTATGTTGCTAAGAAGAAGAAACTTAATCGGAAACAATATGATGACAAACTTCAAAAAATCAAAAACCTTGAACATATGTATTTCTCTTCTAAATCTCCCTCTTCCCTTCATGATTTAATTTTGGCCAAAACAGAACTCAATAAAATTATTACTAATGAGGCATGTAATACTCTACTTAAAATTAAATCCAAATTTCATGGTGGCCAGAATAAAGCGGGGAAAATGCTGGCTAACTACCTAAAAGTTAAAACTGAACGTAAAAATGTAGGCCCAATTTTTAATGACTCTCTAAATAAATTGATTTCGGCAGATGAGGATATCGCTGAAGTTTTCCATTCCTACTACCAATCCTTGTACACTGATGACACACACCCCTCAGATTTAAACCTCTCATCCTTTTTTGACAGCCTTCCGGCTCCCCCTTCATTACCGGATGATTTTGCTCTCCTGGAAAACGAAATTACTCTCCAGGAAGTAACTCGTGCCATTAATTCACTCAAAAGATTGAAGGCTCCTGGTCCGGATGGCCTGCCTGTCGAATTTTATTCCTCGTTTCATAATATTTTTGCTTCTAAACTCCTACAACTCTTCAATTCCTTTATTTCTACTGCAAAGGCCTCTGGATCATTTTTAGATGCACTAATTATCATAATCCCGAAACCTGATAAAGACCATACCCAGTGTAAAAATTATCGTCCTATATCCCTAATCAATTACGACTGCAATATTTTTGCTAAAATTCTTGCTGCTCGTCTTGATTTCCTTATCCCACGTCTAATCAACACGAATCAAGTGGACTTTGTGAAGGGCAGACTCGCTGCGGACAATGCACGTTTGTTCTCTGATGTCATTGCTCACAGCAAGCTTCTTAAAGTCCCTTTAGCAGCTCTCTCCTTAGATGCTGAAAAAGCTTTTGATCGAATCAATTGGCAGTTCTTATTTTGTACCCTACAATGGTTTGGCTTTGGTCCCTCCTTTATTTCAATGGTCAAACTTCTCTATTCCTCTCCTCGTGCCAGTATTTTTGTTAACAACCAATTTTCCAAGTCTTTCCCCTTATCCAGAGGCACTCGTCAAGGGTGTCCCCTTTCTCCCTTATTATTTATCCTCTGTCTAGAACCCTTCTTAGAAAAAATTCGGTCCAATCCTAACATTACTGGTTTTAAAATGTCTTCCACTGAAATTAAACTGTCTGCTTATGCGGATGATGTGTTGGTATATATGTCTAATCCTGAATCCTCCCTTCCTCCCTTTCTGGATGAGGTCCAGTTATATTCTTCTGTATCGGGATATAAATTGAACCTCTCAAAAACTGAAGTCCTCACACTTAATTCTCTTTGTTATCAATTCATGTTCAATAATACTGATTTTGCATGGTGTCCCTCTAAAATTAAGTATCTTGGTATTTGGTTTGCCCCCTCCCTGAGAGATACCCTTAAACTTACTTTTGATTCTCTCATAAAGAAAATCACCTCCCTTCTTCAAATTTGGTCCCCATTATTTTTATCTTGGTGGGGTAGGTTAGATACGATTAAAATGATGATTACCCCCATGTTCTTTATATTGTTTCTATGCTTCCATTTAAAATTCCCATTTCATATTTCTCCCGTATAAATGCTTTATGCTCTAAATTTTTATGGAATGACAAGCATCCTAGAATAGCTATGCATAAGCTGATCCGCCCTAAGTCTGAGGGAGGAGTCCGCTTTCCCGACTTTAAAACGTATCACTCCGCCTTCCTGATTAAACAATCCTTTTCTTTGGCCTATGATTTTAATGATACTCCTATACCTACATGGGTTCTTTTAGAATGCTCTCTACTGAAAGATTTTCCATTTCAACATATTGTTTTTATGTCCAAATGTTCTTTTTTTAACCAAATTCCCTATTTTACAATATTCCCAAACGGTATTACATAATGTCTTTTCCTTCAACTTGTCTCCTTTACAATGTTTCTTATTATCTGTTGTATGGTATAACAAGTTTCTTAGATATAAAGGCAAGACATTTTACTTTAAGCACTGGAAAGAAAAGAATATTTTATTTGTTCATCAATTTTTTGATAATGTTTCTCTCATTCCGTTTCCGGAATTGCAACTACGTTTTAACTTACCTCTGTCTTATATTACTGAATATGTTATTATTACGTCTGCTATTCAATCACACCTAACTTCCCTCTCAATGCCTGACGTTTTACCCTCCCTTGTTCCTACCTCTTCACTGTATCCCTTATTCTCACATCAACAACCTAAAGCTGCCCTTGTTTATACTTCGTTAATGTCCTTGGATGCTGACCGTCGTAAATCAATTGTTGAGACTGCATGGGAAAATGACCTTGATACTACTTTCCCTATCTCACTGTGGGATCGTATATGGTCAAACTGTTTAAAGTATCTCCTGCTGCTCGCATTACTCAATCCCTACTTTTCCTATACCATAGAGTCCTTCTCACCCCTGTAAGTATTCATAAGTTTTCCCCTACATCTTCCTTACTATGCTGGTCTTGTTCTACAGAAACTGGGTCGCTTAAACACCTATTGTATGACTGTTTCCCTGTGTTATCTTTTTGGAAGCAAATTTGGAAGATATGTATGCGAATATTTTGTTGCTCTACTACGTTATCCTTTCAGAATATTTTCTTAGGTTCGTTGTCGTCTGAAGTTAATATTATCTCTTCTTCTGCAGGACTGTTGGACTTGTTTATTTCCCTTGCATTTAAAGTTATTTTATTATGTTGGAAAGATAATTCTAAAATCTCAGTTCACACTTGGTGGAATTTTATTTGCGATGAACATAGGATTGCTATCGCTTCATCCTCTTCTGTTCCCCTGAAAATTAAATCCGATCTTCTTTGGCTCCCTTTTACTTCTTATCTTTCCTCTAACCGAATCCCTGACTGATTCTTAGTCTTTCCACTTGTTCCCCTCTTCCCCTCTCTTTCTTTTTCTTTCTCCTTCTCCTCTTTTGCCCTTCCATTCTTCTTTTCTACTTCGCCTGTATCTTTCTTTTTCTTTCTTTCTATCTTCCCCTTTTTATATCATTATTATTATTGGTTTATTGCTCATTGCATATGTTTTGTAAATTCTTCTTCATATTTTTTAGTTTGCCATTTACTTATGACATATGTTTGTATTTAATTCAAAATGCAAATAAAAACTTTCTTAAACAAAAAAAAGAAGAAGCACCGAATACTGGAAAGGAATATCGGAGCAGTTTCCTTCATTTGTTATTCGTTGAGAAAGAAAACTGCAGTGAAACCCACGTTACTTCAAACATTTGTTCATTTTGGGAACCTCTTTATAACTTCAGAGCTCTTCAACCAATATGAACCTTATCAGACATGCTCTAAAATTTAATTTGTATTGCCTTTACCTCCTGATTTGGTGAAAATGGTCAAAGAGACCAAAGTTATGATGGGATACAATTGTCATTTCCTATACACATAGAGACGTCAACTTTAATGGCAGAGGTGCAAATGCCCTTCTGTAATTTTACCCAACCGAATGCAAATGTCCTATGGAGGGACAGGGGGGCTTCAGTCCTTACTGCCGCGATGAGATTGCTTCAAATGCACATGAAAGGGCTGCAGTCCATGGACAGCCTTTCCGGTCTCCCACCTCACTAAAGCTTCTGTATCGAGTATTAAAAACAACAATGTGACCGCATCAGGCAGATCACACAAATGAGGAGCCATAATTGTATTAAAAAGTAAACAACAGCTGGTCCAGAACACTCTCTCAGTAGAAGGATAACAAGGACATTAGATGTGTGTGAGTTTCTCTGCAGTTTGTACGTGCGAGAGCGAGCTTGGATGAAATAAGAATCTCGAAGAAAGGCAAAGGAAACTGCTGGGAAAAAATCGATATGGGCCACTAGCTGCCCGTATACATATAAGTCCCTCAGACTCGTCATGAATGTCCCCACTATGTATACAAGAAGCTAAGGCAACATCTTTATTCCCACAGTGCACAGTATCTGGAGAATCGTATAGTATGCCCATGTATGAAACCAAAACATTCAACTGAATTTACTGGCGCAATTGTTCAGTTGAGGCTAAAGTACCCCCACCTGCACAGCAGCAATGTGTGCCAAAGTGAAAGCCACACTCCTGCGCCCTGTAGCAACACAGTGTAGGGCCCGTGTTGCCTGGCATTAGCGCTCCCCATACACAAAAATTAGTCTGGCCCACACTCACCATGGCTGAAGCTCGCCATGCTCACAGAATTTAGTGACAGTAGCCAGGCACAGTGGAGGAGCAGCCTCCCTATCCCAGCCGATCAGTGCCTGTGTACCGGGACGGGTGCAGCTGGCAGTGCCTCCCTTTGCTCACCGGAGGGCTGGCTATGATGGCCGCCTCAGTGCCCTGTGCTATTACTGGGCATGGGCCTGCCTCTCTCCTGGCCAGCCATCTCCGCCGACCAGCGTCAAAGACTGAAGATTACTTTGTGCTTCTGTCAGTGCCCCTGTGTGCTGTTTTCTGTTGTTTAGCCTGCCTCCAGCCCGCTGGAGGTGAAGCACCCCCACCGGGCACCTGCGGCACGGAAGAATACAGAAGCTTAGGGATCAAAATATCCAAGGTGGATCATTTTCAGTGCTGTTTAGATAGGCATATATGGGAGTAGATCTGGCATACCAGAAGAAGGTTTGAAAATGACATTACACTTGTTTAATAAAATTAGAAATGTTTGCAGTTCATGAAATATGAACACAATATGTCAGCTCTTCAGAAGGAAACGCGTGCTTCCTTTGCCAGCTTGTTTTGATGCTGCTTCCTAAAAGCACTCCAATAGGGTGAGTCCAGACCACGTGCAACAATCAGCACCACTGCCAAATAAGGTGAAAGCACAGCATAGCGCAAAAATGCAGGGTTTTACCACAGTGAAAGTGCAGCATGACTGGGTGAGAAGGGCAAGAAAGTTGCAGAGAGTTTCAGAGAAGGGACAGAAGAGACCGAAGAGAGACTAGCGGAGTGGGGTAAAACTGGAAAGAAAGTTACAGAAAGGTTATCAGGAGAGAGGCACGGTTATTCAACCCAGACCGGCAGCAGATGTTGGTAAGAGAAATACAAGAGACTCTGTGCCGATGAGTAGTCCTGCAGTTCCTCTGGGGCACAAGCAGGCATCCACTTCTGTCAGGGCAGCTGATGCTTGCTTGTGCCCGGGGAAAACTGACAGCCCGACCACAGTGGAGAACAAGCGGGCACCTCAGCAGCAGTGGAGGGTACATGCGCGATGTCCTTGCGGGAGCGTGTGACCATATGGTGCCACCAGATGGTGCCATGTGCTCCTGCAAGGAAATCTCCAGATGTGCACACGTTTGCATTGCAAGCAATGCAACGCATGCACTTCTTTGCTGAAAAAATGGTGCCAATGGCATTAGGTCTCTCCTATGCAGCACATGCGCGCTGCGTAGGCGAGACCTAAAAAGTTAGATTGTATTTCTATGCTAGGTGAAAGAATAAACCAGGTAGGTTGGTAGGAGACAAATTGGAAAATGACAGGGACACTGAGAAATGTGCAGGAAAGTGGAGGCAATAGCAGAGCTGAGTTAGAGAGAGGGACTCAAGCAGAGAAGCATGAGAGCCTTATGAAAGGTAGCAAAGAAGACTAGAGAAGCAGATGGTATGTAGAAAGGGAAAATTGGAAGGCACGAGGTGGTGAGGAGAACAAAGCTAAAAATGGAGAATGTAACAGAGTAAGAGAAGCACAAAGGGAGACAAAATGGCATAGAATACAACAGAGGTGAGAGGGATTCTGCAGCAGATGGAAATGAGATGGCCTGCCCTAAAGTGTATTGGTTCATCTCATTCACCTTGCAATCCGCACAAGAGTATCACAGATGCTCAGCGCCACCTTTGCTGTGGTTCTGGCCCTGTGTTTGTCTTTTACATTCTCATCATTTCACTAGAGTTTGCTCCTCTGAGCACCTGTATTTGCAAGCCCTCCTAGAACATTGAGACAGGCTCTAGTGCAAAAAGATGGTTGCAGCTGAGCCTTAACACAGGCCTCACAGGGAATATCCTTAACAGAATTATAAACTTCTCATGACCCCAGATCTTTCATAGCTGTTCAACATGTTACATTTGCAATTAGTTTTGAGGGGCAGGAGAGCCAGTGGCAAGGTCTGTGGCTGAGAAGGGAATGCGCACGGATTCGTGAACACAAACGTTGGATCCAACTTAATGTTTACAAAAGGAGTAAGGAGCTCCAAAGGCAACAAAGGTGGACATGTGTTACAGGAGTTCAACAAACCACTGTGTCTCTCAGTAGCCCAAGTACTCACTGCGGCTTCATCCCGCTGGCCTCGTATGAAACGGGATATCTTGCTGAAACAGACTTACCACATGATGGGACCTGCATGCTAAGCCAAAATTTGCTGACAGTTCTCACTCTTCCATATTTGGGAAAGGATGTCTGTGCATAATACAGGAAAAGGGCAGGACAGAAAACTTCAAAATAAGTTTCCCTTTGTTTTAACACGGTAAGGAAAGTTCCATCACCACATCTGACTGAAGCTGCACGAACGTAGATAGAACAAAAACGCTATAAATAGTGTATTTAAAAGATCACAGGCAGGATTTACTGCTGCCATGTTAAGAATGCTCAATTTGGATTACTTACCGGAATTTGATCTAAGTGCCTCAGATATCAATCAACAGCCACTGCCTAAAAGGATCCTCAGCCTCACATACAGCAGATAAATGTTCCAAACATCTGGGCGTTCTGACTTGGGTCACCAAAATACTGTCCTAAGTCTGCAACTGCTTGTAACTTTAATAGTAGGAAAACGTGTCTGAGTATTGCTGTATAACTCTTCTTTTTAAAACTGATTCTTCTGGTAAACTTTACTTTAACGTGCATGCGACTAGTTTTTGGGGGCATTAAAAAAAATACTTCATATATTTTTGCTTGCACAAGAACGAACATCTACAACATAAGACACCTGTGAGATCAAAGGGAATTCAGAAAGAAACGACTACCAGGACTATAGTTTAGGGTCAGAGGTATTTCCATTTGTCAACACTATAAATTGTTGACAGTGTTTGAATTTGCCGTCAAGAACGTAATTTATTTACTGGCAATTATGGAAAATACAAATATACATAGACAGCATATGGTGTGTTTTGCCACTATTATCAAACACTATGCAGTATACCAGGAAAAAGCTGAAATACCGCTGAAAGAATCTGTTTATGTGAACTGGCAATGCCACTGACAAATTGTGATAGAAGGAACACAAACCTACTTACAAGTTACCTTGGCTTAATTTACAAAATATCGAGTCCCTCATTACGAGAAGCATATTAACTCAAAGGCATCCGTTTTTATACCCCTGCATACAGAGACCTTTTAATGAGCTCCTTTGTATAGCTACATTTAATTTAGGTGCGAAAAAAGTAAAGTTGAGGGGCATAATTGACAGCGTAATGTAGTGTAGTATCAAGTGGATGTTTTCGTAAACCTACATTTAGGGTAGATATTTGACATTTTTAGATGGTCATAATTGCTAAATTGAGGTATTTTTAAGATGGAGAGAAACTAATTGATATTCCCTTGATGTACCGAAAAACGTTCTTTTAAATAATGCATACCCTCCACTTATACTGCCGACAAATTACAGTCCTCCTAAAAACAATAACCAAGGACCTATAATTCCATCATATGGCAAGTAAATCCCGTGTAAATGCTATTAGAAGTGTATCATGTTTACAAATTATATAACTATATATGCGCTGCAAATTATGCTTGTTTTTTGGGACACAAAATTCATATGGATGTTGACATTTCAAAGTTGCAGAAGCATCAAACGAAATGGCTGGCACCTTGTTACTATTTAGACCTATGCAATTAGAAGTACTTGATGACATATCATATAGGAAGAGTGAGTATTCAATTCACATAGAACAATGCCTTCATGTGTACTCATCTGAAACTGAATAAACAGCTTGGATCAGTGCTGGCCAGCGCATATATATTTCCCGGTGCCAAATAAATGCCGTTGATATATGCTAAAACAATTATCCCTACTGAGGTGCCCAAAATGTGAGGATATATAAAACAGTGGTTTATTAAAGAAATTATCCTTTTTTGCTTGTTGTACATATCGTGGGTGAAACGCTTCTTAATTGCATATGCAGTCACATTCTCTAAAAGGCAGTGGTGAAGAAAATATTGTGGAAATGCTGATGCCCTTTAGTTGCCTTAAATACATTGGAACTGGCATAAGAAAAAGATGCTATAAGAGAGATCACTTTAACCCGTTCCGTGCTCATGACGAGCTGAGCTCGTCATGACCGGTGCGCCGCGCCCATGCAGGGAAAATTCCTCTGGTGTGCTGGGAGATCCCGTTGTGCCGCGCCCATGCGGGGATAATTCCCCTGGTGTGCTGGGCATTCCATAGGAACGGGCGTGGTCTTGACGAGCTCAGCTCGTCATGAGCACAGTGCCACCGTGCTGCATGACGAGCCGAACTCGTAATGAGCACAGCGGTGCTGTGTGCGCCCCCTTCCCCCCAGCACAGCTGGGGAACTAGCCCCGCAGGGAAGGGGTTAAACGCACCTCAAAGGATGAGTCATATGTGCCATCCTCTACACAGATACACCACAATCAGACTAACAGAAATAGAACTACATTGGAACTTGCAAAAGAAAAAGATTCTATAAGAGAGATCACTTTAAATGCACCACCTAGGATGAGGCATAGGTGCCATCCGGTACGCGCCACCTAGGATGAGTAACCTGGTGTATAGATAAAAGGATTAAAACCATTATTATTTGTTTCATTTCTATATATGTCTCTTCTTCCTCAATAATAGCTGTCATTTTGGAAAATGGCAGAAGGGTTGCTCTGAGTAGTTTTTTTCTGTCTCTATAGACCTACTTGGTCCCCAAAACCTATGTTATAGATCTCACGGTTCCTGAAATATTACATTATCACTGCAACACATCCGCCATTTTTAAAAATGTTGCCCAGAAAAAATCTCAAATGATGCAGATACACAGATCAAATATGAAAATCTCTGGACAACAATTTTTTTATGGAGGCATATCAGCGGTCCGAGATTGGAAAGTAACGAGCAGATTTTTTTTTTATTTCTCCTCAGTATGCCTTTCCTTGGGAGGCATAGCTTTTTTGTGCATTCCCAGGTTTACAAGGTCTTGTAAATTTCGGAATACGTAAAAAACCATGGGAGTTACGTGGTGAGGTGCAAGAGAAATGCCAACTTGGTCATAAATATGGGACTTAGTGTCTATCTGCTTTCTGAACTTTCACATTTAAATATAATGAATTAAAGAGAAAATGATAGTGTTTAAAAGAAAATGCAGTACAATAGGCTTAAAGTATCAGAGCCGTTTGGTATGCTTTTTTTGGGAAATACGCTGTAACTTATAAACATCTGCCTTGTTATCGCTAGCCATGATTCTATTTGTTTTTTAAAATATATTATTGTGCGTATTACATGAAGAACATCATTTTCAAGGCATTAGTAAATATTGATGTCTTAGCATCACTTTTCATGATAGCACAACATTTCTTAGAGTTGTTTTCCACCTATTACATAAGTATTATCTTCTGCATGTGTAAAGTACATATTGTCTCGACTGACATGGATTCAAACATTATCGATCTTCAGAAAACATCATCCTGACTGATATCTGTCCTCACATTTGCATCTTTTTCTGGTATATATGTCAATAAATGAGTCTTTCATTTGTCCAATATATTCTTTGGTCTAGATGCAGGTGGCATCAACTGACTAAAAGTGTCTGCTGCAGTACACCCAGCTAACATCTGGTGTGTGAAGACCAAACAGTAGCCACTCTCAATCCTAAATTCAATAATAATATAAAATCACACCCTTACACATAATCCAAAGTACAAATCAAATTGATTGCAGAGTGACAAAACATTTCCAATTGTCTTTTATTCCTTCATTGACTTCACCAATTCCCACAAAACTTGATTGAGAATTTATTACAGATTATATGCAGCCAACACATGTTTCGTCAGACAATGACTTTTTCAAGGATTTGAATGTACCATTGTATGTGAATATCTATCTGAAATCCAGTATCTAATAATGTGACCAAATTAAATGTGACTAGTAGTTATTATCAGGGAGTATGAAAGATGTCCGCCCAAATCTGCAGGTCGCACACATATGGATGGCTGCCACTTTGACAATTGGAGGCTAATCACAGTCAACTAATAATTTACAGTACAACTACAATTGAAGGTGATTTTACTATTTGGGTGGACATCTCTCGGGGTTCCCGGCCCACAGAGGCAAAGTGTGCCTGGGCAGCTAGATGAGATCTTTTAAGGTCAAAAACCCCAAGGCATCCTTTGCTACCAAGTATTGTAAGGATTTCGCATTTGATCCTTGCATGTTAATCAGCCCCCATCAATTCAATGATTGTATTAAGAATGCCTTTAAAAAAACTATTATGCAGAAAGATGGAAATGCTAGTGAAACTAAAATTTGAAGTGGGACCACCATTTATGTTTTGTTATGTTGTATCGATTTGTAAATTCTGGCTAAAGAATCTCTAACCTTCTTTCCTTTGTCAAGATTAAACATGGTACTGGTAAATTCAGTGTTTAAGCATATTCCATTTGAGTCAATTTTCTCACAGTATAAACAATGTGACTGTATTCAGCCACACATTTCAAGTGGAGTATTTTTAAATTTTTTCTTATGGAGATTCAGAAATGTTCCTTATGGTTAAGCCACACTCTTTTAAGGGTGAACCTAATCTATCTAGTTGGATAACCTTGTGTGTTCAGTTTTTCTTTAAGGACCATTTGAAGGGTGTCAATTATTGTGTCAGCACTTTCCTTAGATTGCTGTTTCCTGGAAAATAATTGGTGTCCATGCACCACTTGACTAGGTTGGATGTCGTATTGACCTCCCAAGTGTTTGACAGTCTCTTGGAATTCATGGAGGATATTATGACATGAACCTCCTACTGTCAGAGGTATTGTAGGCATGTAAACTATTGTTTTCCTTATTTGGCCTGCAGGAGCGAATTTAATTTCTTATGTTGCCACCCTATTGCTTTAGTATGCTGCATTTCTTCGTCACTGAAAATACATTCCAAACAAGCATTTGCAATGCAATAGGTCTTGCATTTATGAGAGTTTGAGCTATTGGCTTACTCTTGCAAACTTTTGCAAATGCAAGACCTATTGCATTGCAAATATTTTTATGTCAAAGCACCCCATGCTGCGTTTTCACGTTAATGGAGTCCTCGGCCCTTTCTTTACACAAGCCGCCCAAAGAATGCAGCGTGGTCGACATTGAAGTTAAACAGCATCATGGGGGCTTTGACAAAAAAAGCATCTGTTTGTCAAGTTGACAAACGAATGCTTTTTGTGCAAAAGCGCCCCATGTCGCACTTTCACTTGATTAGCGGCAGTGCACATTTTTTAGGCACGACTTTTCTGAAGAAAGAAACGCTGCCTCCATTAATGTGAAAGTGCTGCATGTGCGCTAGTAAAGGAAAAAAAAAAATAAGCACAGCCGCTAGACTTAAAGCGCACCACACAGCTAAAATAAATAAATAAATAAGCACGGCAGCTATAGTTAATGCAGACTGCCATTAGTAATTAACGCCTTAACCGCTGCAATTTTTCCTCCGCGATGCGGACGTTCTAAATGGTGGGCGGGGCTTCGTCGGCCGTTGGCCGACGGCAGCACTGGGGAGGGAGTGCTCCCGTCCGCCAACGGCCGACGGGAGCACAGAAGGGGTTAAAATAAAAGCAGGAGGAGGACTGTGATGTAGTTGGTAGAATAGGGACACATCATTAAACAAAATAGTGCTAACTGCCAAGATAAAGCAGACTGTGTAAGAAGACAATTAAAAGGTCAAGTGGTTATGGGAGGTTACAGATGCAGACAAAGCTGTACCAAGGAGGGACTAACAAGCCTATTCTGCAATAATAAGCAATGATTTTGCAAGAACGGTAACAAGAGCAAATTGAAAAGATGGGCGGGACATGGGCAGAGCTTCAAGTCCCTACCTTAATACAGCATGCCTGCCCAGGCTTGACCTAAAAAGGAGAATAGAAGGAATAGCGTATGTTGCTGAGAACAGGATTGATATGTTTTGGTGGATGCATCAAGGGAGATGTAAACTAGTCTTGTGACTAGGTGCACACAGCAAGTATTATCCATTATCAAAAACAAAATCAATAATAGAGACACATTTGTTATGTGGTCAGTCCACAGGGAGTTGAATGATGTTAACTGCTGGCACACAGCCCACCAGTGTAGCAGAAGCCATAATTGTCCTTTCACGGTATGGCATTCAGTGAGAGTCAATTGGCCTAGCCACCCATTGGCCAGTCAAAGAATGGAATCTGTGAATGCCATAGATGGTGCAAACATGATTGCAATAGTGGCATGCTCAGTGGCTAATCACGGTAGAAAGAGAAGAGTGGAAAACATGGCTTTCACAGTTCAGAAGAGAGCACATGTATAAAAATAATTGAGGCAAAGAGAAAAGCATAGGAAGAGGGACCGAGGAAGACTGAAGCTGGGACAGAATCTGGCGCACAGAGGGATAAACAGGTGGAATAAAATATTGAGGTAGAGAGGCAGTGAGCAAGAAAAAGAGGGAGTCGAAGAGAAAGGTATTTGAAAGATATAAATTATACAAATGAAATACATTTACAATTTGCAATTTAATATAAATGACTACTGCTGGAAACTGAAAAAGCACAGCAAATGCATACATGAAAAACAGAAAAAAGATTTGAGCTAGGTAAAGCCATTCAGAGAGGCAGATAAAAAGAGAGGGGTAAATAAAATTGGGTTGATGGTTCAGAGAGATGCATCCGTGAGCAGTGGTGGCTGGCATGACTCGTGGGGCAGAGCAAACACGGTGTTGTGTGAAGGCGGGTGAGAAGGGGGGGGGGAATGCGATGCTTAACAAAAACAAATTGCAAACTTACCTCACCGCTTGCGCCGGTTCCCGCATCTCTGCTCTGGGCTCCTGCTCTCCTCATGGAACAGGTAGCCAGGAACATCCAGGCTCCACTGACCAAGCACAACGATGCAATGCAGTGTTGTGATTGGTAAGCACCCGGTCTCTCCTGACCAATCACAATGTTGCATTGCAGCATTGTGATTGTTGTTGAGCGTCCTGGTTCGACGCTCAACCAAGGAACGGGGAAAGTGTGCTTGACTGGTTTGGGCGGGCCGAGATGGCCGACCAAACAGTCATTGCGCAGTTACGAGTGGGCAAACCACTCCTGTCCTGCTCCGTGAGCAGAGCAGTGGCCCGAAAAGGAAACATAAAATGATAATAACCCAAAGTTATTATCATTGTATTTTTCCTTTCCTTTCACTGAGGTTACACTCCTCTACCATAGTGAAGGAGCCACCACTCTCCATGAGATAAACAGCGGGAAAAAGAGCATAGAAACTGAGAGAGCGAAAGAGAGAATTATAAAGTGAGGTAGAGGTAAAGAAAGGACAAGAGAGAAGCTACAGGGAACGGGAGGGACATGAGTGAAGGAGAGAGAGAGATAGGATTAGAATGAGACAGAAAGGCTCAGTGAAGGACAGACAGGTGAATGGGGGCAGAGAGGAGAGATGGAGGCAGAGTGAGAAAGGCAAAGTTGATGTGGGGAGGCAGGTTCTGCTGATGAAGGGCGAGGGGTTCTGAGACAAGGGATCAATGAAGGCTCCAGGGGTGGAACTCCTTTGGAGACTATGTGCACTCTGTGGCGGGAGAAGCCTGCGTGAAAACACAACTGTTGCATGACACTGCCTGGCTCGAGCACAATACAGATCCTGCCTTCCAGCACTTTCTGCCTCACTCTAATACACAGTTTGGGCTGCAAACTGTAATCTATAACAAATAATCACGGTTTGCGAGGAATGCAAAATTATGAAACAGAAAGGCATGGCAAGCTGCATGCTTCCAAAAACTGGATTTTCTAACTGAAATTTCTGAACCTATAATTGTGATAATCTGGCACCCACCACACAAAATTGCTTTTCTAAAGCAGAACTATGGAGGTGTTGAGCCGGAAGGTGCTATATGCTCTATAGTAATGGAAGGATGATGTACAATTTCGGATTGTTTGAAAGTTACATTTTAGTTGATGTGTGATATGAACTCTAAGGCATCATTTTGTTTGTCATGTCTCATCAGTGTAATGTAGCTGATTGGTTTGGGAGCATGATCCACATTTTGTGAACACCAACATCTTTTAAGGTCGGGGAAAGAACTTTGTGTTGGAGCAACGGGCACCAGAAAGCATGAGAAATGCAATGGTATTGTTGTTTTATAGTGGTCAACAATAGGGTTTTGTGTTGTACAATAGAGGCATGTATCCTCTGCCACCCTTGCACATTACATGACCTTCAAGGTACCATTGATGATGGCAGGACTGTTGCTGATGGTGGTGGATTAGGACATTGCCTCGAAACACAAACTCATATCATTAAACATTGTGACTGGACTAATTACTTTGGCTGACAGAAAACTGAGCAGGGAGACAAAAAGTGTGAGTCTGTGTCTTACGTATTGTTGGACTTGGCCCTTTGTACAGGGTCATCCCTGAACTTTTTGCTTTCCTCCTGTATTTTTTCTGACCTGCTGTTGGCTGTTTTATGACTCTGGACACTTTACCACTGCTGATCAGTGCTAAAGTGCATATGCTCTCTATGGTAAATTGATGTCTGGATTAGTGACTCCATGACTGCCTGGTTTGGTTTACTTGTCAGACTCTAGTTCAGTGTACTGAGTGTGCCCAAGGGCTGGAAACCAAATGCTGCTGGTGGGCTTGCTGCACTGGCTGTGCCACCCACAGGAGCAGCCTCTAAAAGTGTGTCTCCGGTTTGCCATTGCAGAGCCTGTGTGCAGTCTGGTACTGCCATTTTGACTGGGCAAGTGCACCCACTTGCCCGTCCCTGAACCTTCTCTTTTCTGCATATTAGACACTCCTATAGTAGGTCCAAGGGCAGGGTGCATTGTAGGTATATGTTAGGACATTCCCTGATGTGTGTGGAATGTCCTGATAGTGAATTACAGACATTTTTGTGTTTCACTATTGCAAGGGTACCGGTTACCCATGGGCCAGAATGGGTAGTTTGATTATTACATCTCATCATCCTAACTCAGGGAACTAGGTAGAAATTCAAGTTTAGAAGTATGCCTGAACTCAGAATAATAAAATATATCTTCTGGTGAAGTTGGTTTTGACATTCTGTGTTTGAAAATACCACTTTTAGAAAGTAGGTATTTTCTTGCCTAACTATCCAATCCTGCTTCTGCTTGGTTGTGTATTCCTTATCTGCAGTTTGAGTGACAGGGGCTGGGGGATTCCAGGAGACAGGGTGAGTCAGCACAGGGCAGATTAGAGAGATCTGCATGTAGATGGGAGGGAGGAGTTGCACCTGGGACCTAAATAGGGCTGTGCCTTCCCTCCACAATGCTGGCTCCACCTCCTGTGGTGTGGCTGATGTCCCTGGCTACATTGTGAAAGAAAAGAAGGAGTCTTGTCAAAACAGTGCTCCCGGACTGACCAGAACTGGTTTGGACTAGGCAAAGGCCTCTCTGCCTTCAGAGAACAAAGGGAAAATGAGCATTAAAGAGGGGACCACAACCTCAGAAATTTAGACCACTTTTGGGAAACAAGAAGAAACCTTTGCAGAGGAGAGGAACCAGAGAGACTGTGGAGAGACTATCACTAAGCGTGAGGGATTGCCCTGCAGTGGTTGCCTAACTGCCGAAGAGAGGAGAAAGGACTTTGTGCTACTCTCATTCAACTTGTGAAGTACCTCCAAGGGCTTGAGATAGAGCTTGCCTCCTGCTGAAGTCTCAGGGACAACAGACTTCACCCACCAGCTCCCCAAGAGTTCTTTGGAAGTGCCTGCAGTTGTGCTGGGCTTTCTGAGGGACTGCGTGTCGTGAGGAGCTGGAAGCGCGACTCACGAAGAAGAAGCGTCTCGTCGCTGCAGTTGTCGCATCGTTGCCAAAGTGCCTCGCATCGCCAGATAATAGGATGGACTTCGCATCACACGCCGCAGCATCACCGGGAAGCGTGTCGCAGGGCCTGTCGCGGCTCACAAGAATTGTTGAGTCGCTGCACGGCTGTTGGGCATGCACGCATCGTGTCGCATCAAGGAGAAGACGCCATTTTTGTTCATTCAATCAATCAATCAATCAATACATTTATAGAGCACGCTACTCACCCGTGAGGGTCTCAAGGCGCTGAAGGGGGGGGGGTCGCTTACTGCTTGAATAGCCAGGTCTTGAGGTGTCTCCTGAAGGTGAGATGGTCCTGGGTCAGTCGCAGGTGTGCCGGGAGGGAGTTCCATATTTTGGCTGCCAGGTAGGAGAACGATCTTCCTCCGGTGGTGGTTCTGCGGATTTGTGGGACGGTGGCGAGGGCGAGGTTGGCGGAGCTGGCGGGTGGGGGTGTAGAACGTTTCAGGCGACTGAGCTTCATCCATTCTGCGATGTCTTTCATTCCTTCCTGGAGGTTGGTTTTGGCTGTGGCTGGGTCTTTGGTGAGGGAGAGTATCAGTTGGGTGTCGTCGGCGTAGGAGATGATGTTGATGTTGTGTTTGCGTGCGATGGCGGCGAGGGGGCTCATGTAGATATTGAAGAGGGTTGGGCTGAGCGAGGAGCCTTGGGATACGCCGCAGATGATCTCGGTGGCTTCTGAGCGGAAGGGAGGGAGGCGGACTCTCTGGGTTCTGTCGGAGAGGAATGAGGTAATCCAGTCTAGGGCCTTTCCTTGGATCCTGGTGTGGAAGAGGCGGGTTATTAGGGTGCGATGGCAGACGGTGTTGAAGGCTGCCGAGAGGTCTAGGAGGATGAGAGTGGTTGTTTCTCCTTTGTCCATCAGGGTCCATGTTGTATGTGGCTGCGATGAGGGCCGTCTCGGTGCTGTGGTTGGCTCGAAATCCGGACTGGGATGGGTTGAGCGAGTTGTTTGCCTCGAAGAACGCAGTCAGCTGTTTGTTGACGGTCTTCTCGATGACTTTAGCCGGGAAGGGAAGAAGAGAGATGGGGCGGAAGTTCTTGAGGTCTTTGGGGTATGCTGTAGGTTTCTTTAGGAGGGCGTTGATTTCTGCATGCTTCCAGCTCTCAGGGAAGGTGGCTGACGTGAAGGATTTGTTT
Source organism: Lissotriton helveticus (assembly GCF_964261635.1). Classification (NCBI taxonomy): domain Eukaryota; kingdom Metazoa; phylum Chordata; class Amphibia; order Caudata; family Salamandridae; genus Lissotriton; species Lissotriton helveticus. Next base: position 304,511,071 of record NC_136067.1, on the reverse strand, counting down.
ATGACATTCCGGAGATGGGGTGCGATGATGGTGTCGGCTTTATTGAAGAAATGGTGGGGGCATGGGTCAGAGGGGGAGCCGGAGTGGATGGAGTTCATGACGTTGGTGGTGTCTTCTGTGCTGGTGGGGATCCAGGCGCTGAGGGTGTTGGTGGGGGTTGTTGGTTCGGTGACTGGAGGCGGAGTCTGGGGTCCGAAGCTGTTGTGTATATCTACGATCTTCCAGTGGAAGAATGTTGCGAGGGAGTTGCAGAGGTCTTGCGACGGTGTGATGTCGTTGTTGCTGGCGCTGGGGTTGGAGAGCTCTTTGACGATGTTGAAGAGTTCCTTGCTGTTGTGGGTGTTGTTGTCCAGCCACTCTTTTAACGATATATTTTTTGTGGTGCGGATCAGCTGGTGGTGTTCGCGAGTGGCGTTCTTGAGGGCTGTCATGTTTTCTGTTGTCCGTTCTTGGCTCCAGGTTTTTTCGAGGGTGCGGCAGGATTTCTTTGAGTCTTTGAGGGCATCTGTGAACCACATGGTTTTCCTGTTTCCGGTCTTGCCTGGGTCTTCAGTGGAGCGAGGTTGTCGGTGCATTTGGTGATCTACTGTGCGAGGTTGTGGGAAGCGACGTTGATGTCGGCGGTGTCGGTTGGTGGGTTCTGGTTCAGTGATGCGAGGAGCTGGTCTGTGGTGATTTTGCTCCAGCATCTACAGGGGATTTGTTGCCTGCGGTGGTGGGATGTAGTCTTTTTGAAGGTGAAGTGGATGCATCTGTGGTCGGTCCAGTGTAGTCCGGTGGAGTGGCTGAAGGAGACGTGGTTGCTGGCAGAGAAGATGAGGTCAAGCGTGTGGACAGCGAGGTGGGTGGGGGTGTTCCCCAGTTGTTTGAGTCCGAGGTTGGCAAGGTTGTCGAGCAGGGTGGTGGTGTTGTTGTCGTTGTTTTTCTCCAGGTGGAAGTTCAGGTCCCCTAGGAGGATGTATTCTGGTGAGGCTAGGGCGTGCGGGGTGACGAAGTCAGCGATGGTTTCGCTGAATTGTGTGCATGGGCCCGGGGGTCTGTGGATGAGCGTTCCTGTGAGGGTGGTCTTGGGGTCAGTGTGAACCTGGAAGTGTAGGTGTTCAGCGGCAGGGAGTGTGTCTTTGGCATTGGTCGTGATGTTGATGGTGTTTTTGTAGATGATGGCGATTCCTCCTCCGGTTTGGTTGATGCGGTCCTTCCGGGTGATCTTGTAGCCGTTCGGGATGGCTATGGCGATGCTGGGGGCCGAGGAAGCGTTCATCCAGGTTTCCGTGAGGAAGGCGACGTCTGGTGCTGTTGTGTCGAGGAGATCCCAGAATTAGATGGCGTGCTTGTGGACGGAGTGGGTGTTGAGGAGGATGCAATTGAGGTGGTTGTTGTTGATGTTAGGTCCGGGCGGTGGTCTGCAGGTTCGGAGGCAGGTGAATTTGCAGGCTTGACAGGTGAAGGGTCCCTGTGTTCGCTTCGTGGTGGCTTGCACCGGATCTTCATCGCATCACGGCGCTGCTGGTCGCATCGCCACAGAAGCGCAGTAAGAAACCGACGCATCACCTCCCCACGTGGAGAAGAACTGATACTGTAGTGTAGCTCCTATTTTCCCAATAGGCTCTGCGCATTGGAATAGTACCTACAGCAGTAAAGGCCTAGGCCAGACGTTAACTAGGTCTACTACTGTCGATACTAGACTTAATTTTTGGGTTTGCCAGCTAAGCTCAGAGTTCGCTAGAAACTTTCTCGAATGTTCAAGGAAGGATGAACTCCCCTGATTAGACAAGAAGGGATTTAGTTTCTGACAACCATAGAACATGACAACTTTGCTCTCCCCTAATCAAGAGTCAATCTCGAGAGTCGTGTGAGCACAAGGCAATTATTTTACTCAGTCAGTACGTGCATTCTTAGTCTCATCAGAATGTAGAGAAAAGGAAGAGACGGGCGTGTTCAATAAAAGATGTTATTTATTGATCAGTCTCTTTTCTCGTACAAGAGAAATGGATCGATATTATTGCAATACTTATAGTTAAGTAAAGTGCATACATTAGAAGCAATAGTATAAAATAATACTGTAAAAACATTGATATGGTTTCTGAGCCATATGATGTTTTAAAATGATTAAAATATATTTACATACACATATACATTTGACTAAACGTACTCAACTGGTGTTTCTAAATACGCCTACCCCGTGTACCTGACCTAAGTCTAATGCGTGGGCGGGAATAGAAAGTTACAGTTTAAGTTAAGTTTGTTTTTGCCAAGTGAATAACTAAAGAATTCTCTAGGAGGGGTTATTCAGTTCTGTACCTGGAATTTAGGATGAATGAGGAATGGTATCTCTTTCTCTGCTCTCGATATTCCAGGCTGCCTGCGAGGGCTGCCCAGAAGCGCCGGTGCTGGGTCTCTCGGCTTGAGATAGCAGCGCGTCTCTCAGCGCGTCAGGAAGGCGGGGCTGCTGCCTGCGGGGTCTGCTTCTGCTCTCGGCTTCGGCAAGTATGGCTGCTCCGTCTTGTCACCACGCGTGTGTTTGCATAGGGCAAGGTCGGCAATATTTATACCTTAAAGGTGCCGAGATTGACGTAAGGATGGACATAGGTACGTCAATAAAGATGTCATACGACTTGCTCGTTAGCACATTCTTTACTAAAGTTCTCTGTGAAATCAAAACAATGGCCGCACGGATTATCCAGGTTGTCATAGGTTTGATTTGTTATGAGAACGTCGTATGCCTTATCAGGGGCTGGAGGAATGTCGCTTGTCTAATTAGATCTCAAGCGTTATGACCTAATCAGATAACACGTTCCTGTGCCGTAGTGTGACTGCGTCAGATAACGGTATCTGCATCATGGGGGTTTTCTTGCCTCATGGGCTGACTGTTAGTTAACTAGCTAGTAAGTTTAACCAGAATAGGGTCAGGAATAGGGGGATCGAATCAGAACCTATAGAAATACACGACACCCACTCCACGCTAACTATGGTCATATCTACTAATCTATGCATAGTATAACATAGTATAACATACTATAGAGTATAGTGTATACCTTACCACCCCAAAATACATAAATGCATTTCGAAATTTTCAAATATACTGAAAAATTGCAGTCATATATATTGTATGCACTTAAGCTATGAATTAAATGCAAAAGTAAACACGCATTGTTATGCATTATTGCTTGTTGGTATATGAGAAATACACATGAAATGGCTCTTAATATGGCTATACAGAAAAAAAGTCGAAACCATTTCATCACATAAAATCTATTGCGAACATACCAGCGGGCAGCTAAAGTCTATAAAGTCTATAAAGTATCTAAAATAGAAATCTTAGTTCTCTAGGAATAGTCTCTTACTTTAAGCAGAAAATCAGTGTCCCGGGAAAAAATATATAGAAAAATATTTTAGGGGCTTGCTGAAAAAAGTTGCTGTCCGTGAACTGGATTGTAATTGTTCATGTGACTTTATTTTTAAAGTTGAAGGCCGAATTCAGGGAACGCCGTGTGCGAGTTTACTCAAAAGTCTCTATTTCTGTTCCGGAGAGAACATCATATCATTCAGGCTTTCGAAAAAACTGTCAACAGCTTCATGGGAAAGTTCCTCTAAGTCGGAAATAGGGGTAACCATGCATTCATGCGCATGATTGTCTCCATTGACATTCTGATTTGCATTGCTGACAGAAGGTCGTACCTGTTCGATGCTGCTTTCATCTTGAACTTCACTACTCTTCAATCGCAGTGGTGAAGATTCCAGGAATGCCGTCATCAGAATTGGGAGCCTTTGAGGGCAGCACAGTGCGTGAACCTTGGTAGGAACCAACAGTGTATCTGCATCCACCGGCGCATCCGATTGTAGCGTCAGACAGGTGTCTAACACGCATTCTTCTCCGCATAGCAGACACCTTAGTACAGGTAAAACACACCTTTGCCACATTGGTCGAAATGATAGAAACCAAGTCATGTTTAGGTCTCTAAGCCGGGATAGTCCCAGGATTTTTGATATCCGGTCCCGGTATCCAATGGCTAGGATCGTATCTTCCATTGTCGCGAGAGTTTGATCTGTGACATGGGTTGCCATAACGAAAAATAAGGACTAGGAATAGGATTCCTGCAATTAGTCCCAGGATCAAGGGAAGTCCGCCAAAAATCGAATGGACGAAATCTGGAAAAATACCCAGTATGGCTTTGAATGGTGTTAATGCCATCGAAAATACTGTCTTAAATACCTTTGAGACCCCAGTGGTATCAGAAATATTTAAGATTTCGCTCAGGATTTCCGCGAAATGTACGGGGGAATTAGTTGATAATAATGTATGTATCTCTGCAGTCGTCCTTGCGACTTGTAGATCATACGTTTCTTTAGATGACGTGAGCCTTGTAGGCGTCTGAAGAAGCACTGTTTTCATTCTGCTTAAAGTGTCTATTCGAATAGAAGTAATTTTCAAACCGGGCCATGCCCTTGCCTCCCTGTCTGGAAAGGAGCTGGGAAACAAAGAACGTCCACAGCACTTGACCTTCGCCGTCGTAGTGACGAGATAAGGAGTCCCGGGCATAAGACTACAGCATCTGCGGTCTACAATAAGAATGTAACTCCCATTATAGAGTCTTTGAAAGAATGGTTCTATTTCAGTTGCAGGTGCGCCTTGCTGGTGACATGAAAGGTTGTATGAATTCCCTTCACAGGCTCCGTGCAAACTAATACCGTTACACAGAAGCGTGCCGCTCAGTGACATAGCACAATTGCTGCCACTAAGAAACACTTTCTGTCCTTTGTTACTGACACATGCATGTGAATAGGGCAGGTTCCATGTTGTTTTAAGGTACCCCTTTCCCAATTTCTCGTACATGCCAGCCTGTATATATTTTTGGCAGTATTGAAACCTGAAGGTTGAGATTGGAATATTTATGATTCCGTGGATTATCCATTCACTGACAGGTCGTTCTGACATTGTCAACGGTAATCTTTCTAGTTTTTCAATGCTCAAGATTGTATAATCAGCACCCTTCTGCGCCATACCGATCTGTCTATCAGTAAGGTTAAAGATTTGAAATAGTGACGTTGTGTTGATTAAACGCCAAGGCACATAGCCTGAACGCAGATTTTGTAACGTCCAGCCAAGCTGTACAATAGAACGCAATTGTGACTGACCATGTTGTAATAACAGTAAGTCTTGCGATAATATATCGATTGCTGAAGACACAATGCTGTCCAATGAAAAAATTCTGGAGGACAGAGTCATTAACCCATTGTCCACTACAGAAAGTGATTTTTCCAAATTAATACGGTCAATTTCCCGTATTCTTTCTGCTGTCTCAATTTGAGTAACCTTCCAGGCCTCATTGTATGCTGCATATACAGAGGCTGCTATGAAACGCTTTTGACGCTGTTTGCGTGGTCCCATTATGAAATCACGCAAGTCAGCACCATCAGTAAGTAAAGTTAGGTGTTGCTTAATTTCAGGCAGTGTGGAAGTTTGTAGCCATTGAAGGCATAATTTGCCCACACTGTAGGTTGTTATTATCCCTGGGTGATGTCTTTGGGGATATCTAGGGTCTGGCCTGTTCATTTTGAAACCCTGTGTTTTATTCAGGAATCTATCTTGACAGTTATTTGTATCTGTGGGCCAGATCAACCATTGTTTCCAATCAGGATGTGTTCTGTTTTGGTTAAGTATATGGTTTATGTCTATTTCTTCATCTGTTTCAGAGTTATTGCTAAACATTGTTGGCTTTGGAATAGACAGGTTATTTAAATCTTTGATTTTGGCTAAGCCAAGACAGGTGGTTTGTTGAACGGTGTCATTTAAAAATATCATTTGTTCTGGGATCATGCAGGCTCTAAACAAAGCTTCTATACCCTGTACTTGCCATTCTTTTGTACCCCAAACACTTTTCAAATCAACATGTTTGTCCCAATAATCAAATCCAAAAGTATTCATTTTTTCAAAGAAAGAATCTGAATATATCAATTTTGTGTTGGTTATCATGGTTTTCATCCCTGTCTTGTTTGACAATTTGTAATAAAATGTTTCAGCATTAGTTATGTTAAAACCTGAAAAATATGAATATTTGCCATACACGGTTCTAGAGCTCCCTTTTGGAGGTGTAGCACAATGTTCCCATTGATTAAAATTTAAAACATTTCTAGGTTGTGCAGATTTATGCAAGAAATGGTTACCATAATGGTTATAGCAGTACATGCTGTCATAATTTGTAGAACCCTGCAAATAATCATGTTTTGTAAATTTAGCAGACATTACTAAGTCAGACATCATATTGTTTATACTTTCAAAGTCCCAATCATCAGCAAATGAGTTTGGTTTTGCAAAGTCACTCAAGGAGATCTTGATTTGGTGTGGATATTTCAGGATCTCGACCGGACCATAAATTTCATAGTCAGTGTTGTCCCAGGCTACCCCACCAGATATTGGAATTGCTGTGAAGTTGGCTGAAGAAAGTTCTGAAGAAAGTTCTCGTTTCTCGACGTGTGAAGATGTGTGTGGTTTGAGGACCAAGTTGATGTTCTGACTTGCTGTGTCCATTTTAGCATATTTTCCCTCAATGAAGCGTCCCAAAGTAAATACCATGATGAGCCAAAGTATGAGGATAAATGCACCAAAACCCACCCAAAATTCAATCCATGGAGAAACTAGATATGTTTCTTTCAGTTGTTTCAAAAGTTCCTTAGCTTTGTCTTTAAAGGATTTTGATGATGGCTGTGTCTTTTGTTCGGTGAAGCCTTCAGAGGAATCATCGAAGTTGATGAAGTAACCGGATGCAGTTCTGTCAATTGTTCCAATTGGTTCAGGATTTTTGTTTCTCGCATTTTCACTTGGTACTTCTGTATAGATTGGTGTGTCTCTGCTAAATGTCTTTATTTGGGTTTTCAGAGGTCTAAGTTCTATTGCATTGTTGCATAGTCCTTGTTGTTCTTCTGTAGGCGTTTCGAATGTGATGAGCCTCTTTGTTAGGACCTCTGTACTGGTAGCAAACCTTGGTGTTCTGCTACTTATTGGGAGTCCACTTGGCCTACTGTTTGTTATCGGCCACATGTTGTGGTTTTACCAGGTCGATGGATACAACTCGGTTCTCCTTTTTTCCAGCAAGTGGCGGTAGTACAACTGATCTTGTCCCGTTGACAGACAAGACAGGAACTGCTTTTCTGTAAGAAGGCCCAAATTCCTTCTTTACCGCGATCTTCTCCCTGACTAGATCCCCGACTTTTGGAATCCAGACAGGTCTTGCTGGGACAGGTGGTGATTCTTCAGTGGTTGTTGGCTGTTGTTTCAACTGTATGTTGCTCAGGTCTTTTCTTGTTTTGTTTAAGTCCTGCAAAATAGCCAAACGGTCTTTGACATCAAAGCTTTTTTCTATTACCACTGAAGTCTGACTATCAAGGTCAGAGATCAACATCCTAGTTCCGAATAATAATTCGTACGGACTGAATCCCTTCAGAGAATTTCTTGGCAAGTTATTTAGACTACGTTGGACACTTATTAGATGTTTGACCCACCCAGCTCCCGAACCTAATATCCTTTCTATTATAGATTGCTTTCTGCCTTGGTTTTTTCTTTACACCGTCCCATACCCTCAGGAAGGAAGTGAGAAGATTCCCGCTCGGCTGTGCTCATTTGGCCATTCTTTCCCCCCCCCAGGCTGGATTGCCTGAGAAAAAGAAAAAAATGGTTGAACGTAGCATGCTCTTAGCGTATATGCCATTTAGACTCGCAAATCTTGTATAACAGTCCGGACGTCAGCTGAGTGCTGTGGATCTACATTATAAGTGGGAACTAGCCTGTATATGTTAATCGCAAGCCATTCTTTTTGCTGGTAATATTATCTGCCTTGATACGACGAGGTATTAAACTGCTTCTCTCCCCACTGCGATCTCTGTTGCAGTTTGGGCAGTTTTTTACAAACATGGTGTAGTGCAGGCTCATGCCTGGCCACCAGTACCGTGATTGTAATTCTTCCAGAGAATCTTTTAATTTAAGGTGTCTGAGACCCTCGCCCATGTGTGCGTCTGCGATTAACAAGTTTCTCCTGTCCATGTTTGGAATCACTCTATCCCCCACTCCAGGGATTCGAGCAAAAGGAATGGAGTTTGCATCTATGATGTATGTGTAATTGAGTGGATAGTTGATCGGTAACGCCGAGCAGTCGCCTTTTGATGACGTTTTTACTGCCAGCAATGTTTCGCCGTCAATGTATTTTAATGTACGCTTTTTTCGATCTACGGGAGCCGGTTTACTGGCTGCCGCTGCGGCTGTTTCAGCCAATGAATTCCCTACAACGTGAACGCCATCACGCTGATGACTCAGTGAGTGTGTCACGTGAGTCTTTGGTAGTTCTTTTTTCAAAAGAGCTACCTGTTCCCAGAGCAATCTCTGCTTTATTGGTGCATCTGTGTCATCTTTGTAACCGTTCTGAATCCATGTCTGCAAATCCTTGTTATATGCTTTGACGCAGAAATATGAATCTGACACTATAAGTGTCGGGAATTCGCGATCCGCATTATCTAGCGCCATTTTCAAAGCTATTATTTCAGTTTGTAGTTCTGAATTAGTTTCTACTGAGTGTGATTTTGTTAATAGAGGTCTTAGTTTACCTCCGTGCCACACTTCTTTTGTAATCTCACATGTGGGATTGTATGCATGTTCTCCCCAAACGGAGGGTTGAGCATGTCCGTCTGTATAGATTACACAGGCGTAATGTCGTAGAGGCAGAATGTCGATTGGTAGAGGATACGTTTTTTCATGTTTTAGATTTTTTAATTCTTCTAGTTCTGGATCAAAGAAGTAATATACTTTGTCCGTTGTGATTGAATTTACCCATTGTAACCATTCTGGATCCAATGTTGTTGTTGGTAAATTACACGGTGTTGTTAATGCCTCAAAGGCTGATTCTGCTGTTCTGACTGTGATATGTCTACCGTCAGCTATGTCTTTTTCTCTAGCTATTGCGGTTTGAACTGTTTGAACAATTTTTCCTTTGTTGTTGAATCTCTGTTCAGCTTTTGTGTACAAATGTGATTTGAATGCAATTGGTACCTTATCTCCCTCATTAGAGGTTAGGTATGTGAATCCGCATCTCCCTGGGATGACTCGGATCACAAGGTTGCGTGTATTATCACGGGTTTCTAATTTTGTTTTAATTAGCATGTCTGTTTGTAAGGATCTCAAAATTTCTGTGTGTGCTTGAGTCCAACTGGATCTTTTAAAGTCTGGTTTAATTAGATCGTAAAGGGGTTTGACCCTTTCTGCGTAATTTGCAATGTAAGTTCTTCCGAAATTTAGGAAGCCTAGAATTGACTGTAGGTTTTTTAGTGTTTTAGGAGCTTGGATTACGGCACATTTCTCTAGGAAATTGTCTGCCAGGCTTTTGCCTTCACTTGATAACTCATATCCTAAGAATAGGACCGTCAGATGGGCAATTCTGGACTTTTTGAAGTTGAATTTGTAACCCTCTGCAGCGAAACCAAGTATTATGGTGTTCACTCTTTTCAAGTGAGTCTCCAAGTCATCATCTGTTAAGTAAATGTCATCGACATAAGATAATGCTTCATCATCATATAGTTGTAGTAATTCTGTTACTCTCGCTGAGAATACCCCCGGGCTGTTCTTGTACCCCTGGGCTAACCGACAGAATTGTTTTTGAGTGCCATTTACTGAAAATGCAGTTAAATATCTGCTCTCTGGTGCTATGTTTTGACAAAAGAATCCGTTGGAGATGTCCAAGGTTGTTTTGTATTTTTTGCGCACTATGTTATTCATTAGTGCAGCACTGTGTGAGTTTTGCACTGCAAAAGTTTTGCAACATGTGTTAAGGTGTCGGTAATCCAAAACTAGACGGTACGAATTGTCTGGTTTGGAGACCGGAAACAAAGGATTGTTCATTTGTGAGGTGCAAGTTTCAATCACCCCCTGGTATTCTAGCTGATCTAGTATTTCATTTACTTGTTTTTTAGCTTCTTGTTTAATTGGGTACTGCCTTTGTGCAGTAGGTTGTGATTTTAACTGGACTTTGTGAGGAGGAGAATCCTCATCCCATCCTACATGATTTTTATATAAAGCAGGTGCTAAGGCCACTGCCCACTTTCTAGCAAGTGTATATTTTTTATGAATCGGTATTTGATTCGAGAAGGCAGGCATAATTACTTCTTCGCCATGAGGGCACTCCCTGACAAACTCTGGTGGCCAGTCTTTTTCAGCTAGAAGGATGTCATAGCCCTTGGATAGGTTATCCCAAAATAGTCCCCTTATTTTCCTAGTCTTATCTCCCTCTATACGTAATGTTATCTCGTATATCTTGTGGGGCTTGCTAACTCTGGTATCCGCAGTTTCCACTTGAAGGTATTCATTCGTGTCCACTGTCTCCAGATGATTCATAAGGACTTTGCGAGCTATGCTCACCTCTGCTGCGCTGTCTAGCATTGTCTGAGCCCATTCTCCGTTTTTCAGTTGTGTCCTCAGTATTCTCGGCATTGTTAACTACCTTGATACTGGCTACCTTCTTTTTTGGAAATTGTGATTTCTTTTTCAGTTGAGCAGGTTCCTTGTCTTTGGACTTGGCGTGCTCTTTTGATCGTCCTCTTCTTTCCGATTTCTGCGAGGAATTCTGAAAAGATTGAGAGGGACGTGTATCAATGTCTTGATATCTATCAGGTTTTTTAATATTATCCCTATTTCTAAGGTTATATCTATTCCCAGAGGGTTCACTCTGAGGTGACCTTTGTCTCGGGTTTGGAGATTTCTCTCTTCGCCTAGGAGACCTTCCTCTGGACTGGAATTTCTTTTCTTTAGGATTGGATTGTTTATTTCCATCCCAGTTCTTTTTTGGTGAATTATTATTAAAAAATATTTTTTCTGGACTTGTAGTCAGTTGCGGTTTTACTGGTATTCCACCTAGACTGTCTCTGCCTAGTTCTTCATAGGATTTTTCTATGATTCTGGCAATTTCAGCTGGTTGGTCTGCTATATCTGTCTCTTTTAACCTCTGGCGGATCGCCACGTTTGCTGCTTCACCTTTTATGTTGGCTAGTAATATAGCCGAGACTTGCTTGAAGTCTTTCAGTAATTTCATACCAAGAGTTAAAGCAGGTTCTGGACCGTATTCATCTTGAATTTGTTTTAGCACATCTGGTATTACCGAAATGGATGGAACACCGTGCGTTTTTGTATAGATGGAAGCAAAGACTGTACCCCAAGTGTCACAGTCCTCAATGTGTGGTGCGATTCCCATTGGGAGACATATAGTCAGAATCCTGTGCTTTTCTAATGGGGTGGTGTCAGGAAACACCGCCTCTATTTGGGTAATTTTCTGTGCCAACCAGAATGGTATTTGTTCCCGTTTAGCTGGAACTTTACCTAGGCAGGATTGGATGTTCTGTGGTGTAATTTTATTTGTGTTCCCCTGGTGAGGGGTCAGCTGTGGAAGTTTAATCGCTGGCTGAATTGTTGAAGTCCGCATTACATACTGAACTAATTGTCTGTGAATTTTTAGTAGTTGTTTTAGCTGTATTAACAGCTCTGCTGCAGGCATTCTTTCGATGTCTGGATGTGGTGTGTATCCGGCTAGGACCGGCCACGTTGCTCCTGGTCTTCCTAAAGGACCGAGCCTTGTAATGTGATTGTTATGTATTAGGGCGCCATCAAATAAGAGCAAATGCTCTTGGAATTTGAGTGGTACTTCCACCTCCTCGAAAGGAGTGTACGTTTCAGGAGGTTCCTCTACTTTGTAATAGTGGAAGTACTTTGTTACAGCATTTGCTGCTGGAAAATGTATCCATGTATAGTATACCTCTGTCTGCCGATATTCGTGTGCCTCAATTACGAATATGACTGTGCCACCTCTAGGTGTCAGTCCATTTTCTATAAGTTTTAGAGTTATAGCTCTCCTTTTGGCGACCTGGATGAGTATTATATCCGGGTCTGCATCGAGTGCTGTAGTATCAGCTGCTGCTATTTCAGTAGCTAATCTAATTGCCTCTCTTTCTCCATCACTGTCTCCCATTTTATTGACAGGATGGTATTATTTTTATTTGCAGATCAGGTTTCTTTATGGAAACAGAGATTAGGTGCACAATATTTTGGAACTGTTTTATCCTTCAACGTTGACTAGACCAAGAACCATACATAGGAGTTCCCTCCTGCGAGGTTTTGGAGGATATTATAACCTTTCACCCACTCCAGACGTCTTTGGAGTATTTGGGAAAAGGGGTCTGAGTGAGAAAGCACGACTGAGTTACTCTAAATGTCTTACGTTAGTTTTATCGCCCTTTCCAAACACGTTGGGCGCCATGTAGTGTAGCTCCTATTTTCCCAATAGGCTCTGCGCATTGGAATAGTACCTACAGCAGTAAAGGCCTAGGCCAGACGTTAACTAGGTCTACTACTGTCGATACTAGACTTAATTTTTGGGTTTGCCAGCTAAGCTCAGAGTTCGCTAGAAACTTTCTCGAATGTTCAAGGAAGGATGAACTCCCCTGATTAGACAAGAAGGGATTTAGTTTCTGACAACCATAGAACATGACAACTTTGCTCTCCCCTAATCAAGAGTCAATCTCGAGAGTCGTGTGAGCACAAGGCAATTATTTTACTCAGTCAGTACGTGCATTCTTAGTCTCATCAGAATGTAGAGAAAAGGAAGAGACGGGCGTGTTCAATAAAAGATGTTATTTATTGATCAGTCTCTTTTCTCGTACAAGAGAAATGGATCGATATTATTGCAATACTTATAGTTAAGTAAAGTGCATACATTAGAAGCAATAGTATAAAATAATACTGTAAAAACATTGATATGGTTTCTGAGCCATATGATGTTTTAAAATGATTAAAATATATTTACATACACATATACATTTGACTAAACGTACTCAACTGGTGTTTCTAAATACGCCTACCCCGTGTACCTGACCTAAGTCTAATGCGTGGGCGGGAATAGAAAGTTACAGTTTAAGTTAAGTTTGTTTTTGCCAAGTGAATAACTAAAGAATTCTCTAGGAGGGGTTATTCAGTTCTGTACCTGGAATTTAGGATGAATGAGGAATGGTATCTCTTTCTCTGCTCTCGATATTCCAGGCTGCCTGCGAGGGCTGCCCAGAAGCGCCGGTGCTGGGTCTCTCGGCTTGAGATAGCAGCGCGTCTCTCAGCGCGTCAGGAAGGCGGGGCTGCTGCCTGCGGGGTCTGCTTCTGCTCTCGGCTTCGGCAAGTATGGCTGCTCCGTCTTGTCACCACGCGTGTGTTTGCATAGGGCAAGGTCGGCAATATTTATACCTTAAAGGTGCCGAGATTGACGTAAGGATGGACATAGGTACGTCAATAAAGATGTCATACGACTTGCTCGTTAGCACATTCTTTACTAAAGTTCTCTGTGAAATCAAAACAATGGCCGCACGGATTATCCAGGTTGTCATAGGTTTGATTTGTTATGAGAACGTCGTATGCCTTATCAGGGGCTGGAGGAATGTCGCTTGTCTAATTAGATCTCAAGCGTTATGACCTAATCAGATAACACGTTCCTGTGCCGTAGTGTGACTGCGTCAGATAACGGTATCTGCATCATGGGGGTTTTCTTGTCTCATGGGCTGACTGTTAGTTAACTAGCTAGTAAGTTTAACCAGAATAGGGTCAGGAATAGGGGGATCGAATCAGAACCTATAGAAATACACGACAATACATCCCTGACGCACCAGTAGGGAACCGATGTATCACCGTTCTTGCGTGTAAGGAACCGACGCATCACCTTCCCTGCAACACTTTTGTTGTATAGCGTTACACAGCCAAAGGTACATTGAAATCAAAGTGACGCATTTTACATCTTAAGAGAACTAAGATATTTCTACCATTTTTAAGTACAGTATTGTGGATTTTTGTTGTTTGTGGTCTTGTGTTAAGTCTATATTAAAATACTTATTTTTATACTACAACTTGTGTGGTGTCCATCTGTAGTGTTGTCACTGGGTTACTGTATGTGTTTAAAAATGCTTTACACACTGCCTCTGAGATAAGCCTGTCTGCTTATGCCAAGCTACCAAAGGGGTGAGCAGAGGTTATTTTAGGAGTGTACTCCTTTACCCTGACTAGATGCAAGGGTCCCTATTTGTCAAAGGTACCGACCTCTGCCAACTAGAGACCCCAAATCTAACACATATCATCACTGTGGCCCCTGTATCAGTGCATAGGCTCTTAGATACTCCATGTCATACAGGTTTTGTGCTTAGGGCTGTTGTGCTGAGAATCTGATCTGCAAAAATACTGCTACACATATATTACAATAATTTGTGGGCATGCTTGACCTGATGGTGCTCATCACTGGTGTAATTGGTGAACTGTAATAATGATGGTAATTGTGTTTAATATTTTATGGCCAATCATGGAACCATAGTGCCCTGATTGCGTGTAATGCTCAAACTGGCACAATATTAGTAATTCTTGCCATTGTTATTGCATTTTTAATATTGCTGTCTATTGCTGCAGCTTGTACGACTGTACAACTTGTCTTTACCAATCCCTGCACTCACTCACTCAGCCATGCATGTACTCACCCACTGATCCAGCCATTCATCATGAACTCAACTATCATCCATGCACTCACCCTGTCATTCATCCATTCCTTCATTCATTCATTCATTCATTCATTCATTCATTCACCCATTCATCCAGGTACTATACATTCAGTTACCAGCTCATTCCTCCATCCAATCAATATCTCAATCTCACATTCAAAAATAACAGTTGATGAACAGAATGCAGAACAATGTCATACCTTCACCATAGTACAGAGATCTGGGGCTAAATCCATCGTGTTTTCACTAAGCATGCCATTCCTGTTCCCATGGGGCACAGGGTCAAGACTGATTTGCATATGGCTGGGTCCAAACTGGGGTGGCGTAGTGGGCAAAAGAACGATGGATTTAATAAAGATCTTTTGACTGGGGGAGAATGTTTGCATGGTCAGCATTCCGTTCATCAGTTGTTTGCTGTATCTATCTCACATTCACCCACTAACTTACCTACACAACCACACACATAAACCTAAAAGGCTATGATATGCTATCAATAAATGAAGAAGCACCTACACTTAGGAAGTAGCCAGATTTATTGGTTTTGCAAAGCCATGTTTTATTTCGGTGACTATGAAATATAATTCAAAAAGCGTGCCATTGACAGTAGCTGAATCAGCCCATACAATTCACCTACTGAGTGTAGTTGTTATTTTCTTTACTTTTATGTCTCAACACTGCCTTTTCAGAAATGCTCTATGTTCTTTGACCAACTTCAAAAGCTGCTCCTTTTTAAAGTGCGGTTAGTGCTTTATATATAAAGTTTTATATAGTGTGAACATGACCCATGTGAGTATCAGAGCGCTTTACAAGATAGGGAAGTAAGAGACAAGAGCAAACAGTCACATATACAAGAGGAGTGCAAAGAAAGAAAATTAATCAGATGATAAACTAGACCTTCATAGTAAGTAAGCAATATAGTAGTCATGATCAACAAATGAAGATAATCACGGATAAGATCAAGGGACAAAAGGAGTGATCTTAAAGCAAAAAAGTGTTAATCAGAAGTGTTATCACTTCTGTTTTGAAGCAGGCAGCAGACAAACTCATGTTGACAACTGAATACAAGCTTTCTGGTTAGTAACATTGTTTCTGCAAACAAAGTGCAATCAGCACCTCCAGTGCTGTTTTGTATTTGTTTTTATGCTCCGCAACTTTCAAATGTCACTAGCTACCACTGACCCTAACACCAGCCAAGGGTCCAGGACCTTGGAGGTACTTCCTAGGGGCTAGGACTCGGTCCAGCAGAGGCCAGCAGCAGGTTTCAGACCTGTTCTGCTTGTACTGGTGAGGTGCATAGCAGCAGGGAGAGACCTCCAGAAGCTTGTTGTGTCCCTGTAACTCAAACAGAAGGCCTGCCAACTGACCCTTGAAGTAACTTCTGGCGTGCTGGGTTTGAGGCAAGCAGGTCCAGTCTTCCTTCAGGCTTTAGGCAGTGGGACAGTCAGTCCAGGTCCAGGCGTGCTCTGATGAGAGGTTCTGGGGATGCCACTTTTATGCCCAGTGACAGCTTGCAGTTGGCGAACACCTCCTTTGTTTAACCCTAAACTGGTCCTGGTCAGTTCTTCCCTTTCCTCTGGGTCTGGCTCTAACATGGCCAGTAAGGCAAAGGGCAGGCAGACCTAAGTGTGAGCTGCATTTCCCACCAACAGGGCAGGCATCTTCTGAAGCCATGAAAGAGCTAGCTAGAGCCCTCAGGCTACCCTTGTTTTTTGGTGATGCTGATTAAGCTCCAAATTTGATTAAGTGTTTGGGAATAGTGAAAGAATGCCATACAAAAGAAGCAATTGCCATACACAAGTCTATTCCCTTCTAACATTGACAGGATTGCTCCTATGATTCCCAGATACTTTAAAACCAATTAAAGTGTGATGGCACTATTGTTCCTTTTTGTGTTTGATTGGTATTTCATCCCAGCTATGAGGCTGTAAGTGACATGTGGCTTAGTAAAAAATTAGGGGACTGATTTAGAGTTTGGCAGACAGGGTACTCCATCACAAACATGGCAGATATCTGTCCGCCTTATCCCAAGGGCAGTTTACGTGGTAGCACTTGTAAGAAGGTGGACAAGATATTCATAACATTTGAGACAGATTACCTATCCGCCAAACTCTAAATCAGGCATTTAATCTCTTTAGTCAGATATTCGCCTGCTGTGTGAATATAAAATAGCAAATACTGATAATTTTCTTTCTCTTTACATTATTGACTTAACTAAAATCCCAAGGTTGGCCTGGCCGGATGTTTGACTAATACTTTGGGTTTGATTACATTTCTAGACAACCCCGTTAGTAGAATCATTTAACCTCTTCGGTGCTCAGGATGGCCCCCAGCCGTCCGACGTCACGATGGGCATGTGCTAAGGACGGCCAGGGGCGCATAGCGGGAGAATTTGCACAGCACCGAAGCGGTTAAACAAATATTATAAAAACACCCGTTACCAATGGACCAAGAATCATTTGGAACAAGGCAAACTCCTATACTTGTATTTCAAGGGATTTTGACTCAAAGCCAATGACTCAACAAGACACATTATTGATGAATCTTGAAATATGCTGTTCCATAACAAACCAGTTCCTATTATTTGACTTGGTGGGAAAGTGGTATGGCATGGAATTGAAGCACAGATGAGACCAGTGAAAACTGAACTTTAGCTATGGTAGTGTTCACTGGTGGGGAAAAACCTTTTTTCCCATTTTTACCTCGAAGTTTGGATTTCAAGGAAAAGTTATTGAACCTGCGGAGACTTTTAGAGCCCCAGGGCAAAAGTTACAATCCTGATGATGTGGATGTTTTTTCATTAGATGGACACTTGCTGCATGTGAGTGACACTATTTTAATGTATATAATGCAATGTAAAAGACATTTCTAAAGCACTCTATTACTCCAAGGAGTGTCCTGGCACTATGTACCTCCACTGATATGTCAGTGAGAGAAGTAACATTAATCCTGCTTAAAAAGTCATATTTTCAGTTTCTTCCGAAACTGGTGGGTAGCTGAAATGCACTGTAACTCCAAAGAGAGTTTGTTCCAAAATGGAACTCATAGAAAATTATACGGTCCTGCCCCCCATTCTGGACCGTTGAATCCTAGGGATTTGGGCCTGAAAGAGGTTGGATGAATGCAAACTCCTAGATGGTACTTAAAAGCACATTCTTACTCTGAGGTGTGTGGCGCCAAACGGACGAAGAGCCCTATGAAATAATAGAAAGGTATTGAAAAGGATTCTCTTCGTAATGGGAAGCCAATGCAGCTCTGTAAGATAGGGGGAAATATGAGTTCTCAGTGGCAAGCCAAGAAGCGTGCAGCCTGCTGCATTTTGGACCACCTGCAGCTTACTCATCGGGTAATCAGGCAGGCCCAAAGACAGTGCATTCCCGTAATCAAGCCTAAATGTTATTAAGGCCTGTACTACCAGTTTCCGAGCAGAAAAATACAGAAAATGGAGGAACTTCCTAAGCACACGTAACAAACCAAAACAGGTCCTAACTATTGCATTAACCTGAGACAAAAAAGAGAGTTCACCATTTAAATTGATGGCTAGATTTTTGACATAGATAGTGTGGCTTAGTGGAGGAGGGTCACCCTCTGACCTAAAGGATTGCCAGGGTCCGTCTGTTCTTAACACCAAAAAGAAGTAGCTCTGTTTTACCAGCATTACACTTAAGCTGGTGGTGAGACAACCATTGAAAAGCTGCTGTCAAACAGATTCAGATTTTTCCACCAGGGAACACTTCATCTCTACCCCAGAAAAAAAGTAACTCAGAGTCATCAGATACAAAAAATGTTTTGCTCCCAAAGGCTCTGCCAAGAATTCAAGGGATGTGAGATATATATTGAATAAGACAGAGCTCAAAGCTGAACCCTATGGCACTCCCACTTGGAGATCGCAGGACCCAGACACAAAAGGTGGACACCAGACCTCTTGACCTCTTCCCTCCAGAAAAAAAGCCAACCATTCCCACACCTGCCCCTTGATTCCAATGGTATGGAGGCGGCCAGAAGTGTGGCGCGGGGTATCGTGTAAAAGGCGGCTGACAGATCAAGCATAATCAAAGGACAACATATTTCAAGAAACCAATTGCATTATAGTGCATTCCTTTGATTCAGTGTGAAAAAGTCTTGCACAGAATGTTTTTGAAAACTATAACTAGACCATTGTTGTATTTTAACTACTACCACTGAGAGTCTTTCCTTCCTAAAACAACCTAATTTGTTTTTGGAATATCATCTGCTTCCTACATTGATATTACTTTCTTGTTGTGCCATTTTAACCATTAACTTTTCTTTTTAACTAAGAGTTATTTTTAGAGTTTAGCAGAGATGGTACACCTTCTCAAACGCGATGGAGTACCTTATTCGCAAAACGCATGGTTCACCCACCCAGTTTAGACGTGGCAGACATTAAGTATATCACCGACAAAACCTACTGTCGCTCCATCATCAACACACTCCTCTGATGGCCTGAAGGAGTGAACGCTGTTGTATGTTAGCCATCAAACAGAGTGCCTAATTTAGAGTGAGCACTTGGATGTATTTTGTTTGTTGTCCACCAGCAGTGAGGGACAGTAAAAATAAAAAATAAATAACCCACACACCATAAGAGAAAACTCCCATGGTACGGAAGTCAATCTTTTTTCTAATACAGACTCCTGCTATGGGAGTTTGTTTTTAAAAAAAGTGAAACTTTGTAAAAGTTTGACAGCCAGCTATTATGTTTGACGGAGCTGTCCATCAAACTTACAACATTGACAGAAACCTATGTCACAGACGTTCCAGGCAATGTTTGGAAATGTATGCGGTGCTGACTGACATCACTGAATTTCAGGCACAGAATGTCCGTCAGAGTGAGTAATTCATTTAGTCCTTTGCCGTGACGGACATTACTCCATTCTCCAAACTGTAAATCGAACCCTAAGTTTGTTTCTTGGATGTTTTCATAACTATAAAGTACTTTTGGTGTTGCTGTTTACATAAGTAGGGCATGAAGAAAATGAATGACCATATGTTAAGTATACGTATATACCCTTGAGGAGAGATTCTCTAAAAGATTAGTTATACAGTAGAACAGGTTTTACTGAGATGCAAAATAGTTTGCTGTCAAAAAAATATATCTCTTTTAAAGTCTTAATATAGACCTACATCTGTTTTATGCAGAAATGTCAAGAAGAAAGTGGAATGTCATGCCCAGCTATGCTTCTGGAGAACTTCTTAAAAAGTCAAAGCTGCTATTTCTCTTCTGTAACAGTTCATCTGTTTTTCTTTATGTCAAACAAGAAAAAGGAGGATCTGTTGTACGATGACGAGGGAACTTTATGTATGTATTATGATTGCTGGCTGTGTTTACCGCTGCATCTGTTTGCAATAAAACGCTATTGTGCCAAATGATGTGTGTTTTACAAAACACACAAAAATGCAGGGACCCCTTCCCAATCGGAAACACGGTTAGATTGTGCTATTTGACAGCATCTGCTTAGGAATGCAGAAACCGTTGCCACAATCATATTCATTTTATTAATGCACCCTATATTATCACAGGACCAGATGGAAGCTCTAACCCTGATGGATGTGGTGCCGATGCATACAGTGATACACAGCAGATGGTGCACTCTAGAAAGGTAACTTTGACACGCACCACCATGTATAACATTAGGTTTGGGCTGTGCTTTTGAATAGTTGATGCGGACTGATGGGCTGAATTCTGAGTTATTACAGCACCCCAATTCTCCTATAACCTATTTATTTACGGTTTTGTTGATCCCAAACCGGATTAGTTTAGGTCAGGGATACTCAAAGTGCGGCCCTCCTGACCATTAATTGTAGCCCCCTGGTGACCAGCAGCTCTGGGCGGCTGTTCACTTGACAGATTAGGAACATTCAGAAAGCTGTGAAACATGAATAAATACAAGTTTTCTGGTTTCACATTTTGCAATTCAGCCACCAGATGAGTACCTCTTTCCCTCTCACATTTTACATAAGAAGTTAATGTTTTGAATTTAATTCTTGGTGAATGAGATAGAGCGCTGGTGACAGAAGTTGTCCAAACCATGCATCTGCTTCACATCCCTCTACGCCCACCTTTCATTAACCCCGACTCTAGCCTTCCCCAGGCATGCCACAGACAGTTCTTTGTGGCCCCTGAAGAAAAGTTTGTGAATACTCATATTTTAGGTTGATGCCAATATTTCTTTCTTCTTTCAATGGCAACTCAATGGCAAATAGTTTTCCATATGATTCCCCTAATGGTTAGTGTGCTACCATCAGTGAATAAAAGTGATACATCAAGAACATTCTTCCCTCGTTTATTCACCCCTCATTTCCTCCCTCCCTACCACATTATCCTAAGATGCACCTAATTTCTAGTTGGTCAGGCTCAGCGAGTCCTCTCCTCTCCTTAAGCATTCTTTCTATGTGTGATGAGCAATTTTATGTCAGAGATGTTGTTCTCTGTCTATAACTCAGCTTTCCAGAATGTCCCATATTCATAGGGGCAAATGTACTAAGAGTTCACACAAGAGTTCACACAATGCAGTGCAGCAGCCAAAGTTACTACACCATGTTGTGTAAAAGCGAGAGAGTAGGACAGCATCATATCTATTAAGATTTGACGTTGTTCACCTCCCACTTGTGCTGGCACTCATTGGTGGTTTGTGCAATCGGGCAGAGTTAATGAAAATTGATTTTATGAATATCAGCTCTTTCATAAATTCAATCACCTTTAAAGGCAGTAGAATTGTGAATATATATATATACAGACTACAACCTGTGAGAATGTGTGCTATTTAAAACCACAGTAGCGGCTAGGGACTAAAAGACTGTCAATATGGCACACAAAGACAGTCTGCATGAAAGGTATAGCAAAAGAAAAAACACTTTGTTTCTATTCTATTCAAGACCAGATGCGGGATTGTCTATAAGAGACTTTAAGAACTTTCGAATCATGGCAAAACGAAAGGATTAAAAGAAATATATAATAAGAATGCACTCCATATATATATATATACTAGCAGCCCGTCCCGACCTTGTCCGGGAGCAATCAGACTTCCCCGACCCCCGCCCGCCCCGACATTGTCCGTGGGTCCCCCGGAGCCTTACCTCAGCTGCCGCTCCTCACCGCGCTCCTCAGTTCACCGCTCCGCCGCTCCTCGACGCTCGTCACCGCTCCTCCTGCCTGTCCGCCGCTCCTCCCGCCTGTCCGCCGCTCCTCACCGCTCCTCCCCCGCGCCATGTCTGCCGCTTCTCTTCGCGCTCCTGCACGCCGCTCCTCCCCGCGGTCCTGATGTCAGCACGCAGGTCGCGGCCGGCGCTACTTCGAAGGTTCTACTTTTTTTTTAATGTCCATTTTTTAAATAACGCATATTTTTATAGTTTATATAGCCTATGATCATCTGCACACCCTGACGATTACAATGATGTATTGGATGTGTGGATTGGCGCTGTGGTTTGCAAGTTTACCCGCCTCAAAGGTTCAAAGTTCTTACTTTATAATAGTAGTATAGATATATATATATAGGAACCTATAAGTTTATCTATAGCTATATATGTATATGTACATATAGATGTGTAGCTATTATTGTGTACATACATAAATATATTACCTACTCGCGGTCGCCAGTAGGTAGTTATAGTTAAGACCAAGTTTCCATATGAAAAGCATTTTTTGATTTGCTTATAACTTTGGTGTCGTTTGACGAATCTTTGCGTGGAACAAATTTACCGTTTAATTGGCTGAGGTGTTCCAATAATGAATTTAATGTTGATTGGCAGCGAACCATTGAAAGTAGAAGTGTTGCATGCCATTCCCTCTGTGGAGTAGCAGGGACATCTGATTGGCAGCGAACCATTGAAAGTAGAAGTGTTGCCAGCCATTCCCTCCCCCTGCGCGGAGTAGCAGGGACATCTGATAGGGTAACGTGTTCCAAGCAGGACCTTCCCAAGCTTAATGTTCATTGGCTGTGAAGTATTACAAGTAGAAGTGTTGGCAGGCAATCCCTCCCCATATGTGGCATATGTGGAACACAATGGACATTTTATTGGCAAAAGTGTACAAGTTTGCTCCTTATTGGCTGGGAATGGTTCACCGTTGTCAGCGATTTTGTGACACACTTCAAAGGAGTACGGGAACAAAAGTAGTAGAGGGGAGGGTAGGAACACTATTAAGTCTGTACAGTGGTCACATGGTGGTGGACAGGGACTGTGAAGGTAAAAAATACACTATTTACTTATAATGTGGTGTTTAGTTTTCTGACGGGAGTGCTACATCTTTGGAGCAAATATTACAATATGGAGGAGAGGGTTGCAAAAACAAAGCACGCTGTTTCCGTCTTCATTTAAATAAGGTTCTGAGTAGGCTACTTCTCTGGAGCAATGTTTACTTATAATGTATACTTATACTGCGGTGCTTACTTCTGTCGCGGGGAGTGCTACCTCCTTGCAGCAAAATAGTAGGTGTGGTTGCGCTGCAGAAATTTCAGTCCAGGTTTGAAACAGTTTTTATTAAGCAATCAGAAATATACTTTCTTAGGAAAGTGTAGCTATATATATTAAAGGGGTAACAAATAAAAACACAATTCTTAAGATATCCCTTATGCGTGGCCACACCCTATCTTTTTTCCCCGCAGGCTATATTTTCATATATATAATAATTATTTAAACTTTAAAGAAAATCACAGTCACTGGATGATGTCATCAGTGATGTCATCAGTGATGTCACTAACCATGTCATGATTGATGTAATATGTGACATCTCTGGTTTTGTACGAGTGAAATGTCCAACTAACTATAACGTCCCTGAAAAACTATTTTTTTTCAGTGATATCCATTATATATATATATATATATATATATATATATATATATATATATAAACACACACATGTATATGTATATACATATATCTATCTACATATCTATGTATATATCTATATATATATATATATATTCACTGACAAAACCATAGGTTATAGACCATATATAGTTAGGAATTAGCATTTAAAAAACCTTATTTTACTCACACAAAACCATTGAAATTCCATATATAGTTAGTTGCACTAACTATATATCGCGCACCCGCAATCCACTGCTGATCATGTCACATATTACATCATTCATGACATGGTCAGTGACATCACTGATGACATCACTGATGACATCTCAAATGACATCACTGATGAGATCACTGATGACGTCATCCAGTGACTGTGTGTTTCTGTAAAGTTTAAATATGTTTTACATATTGAAGAATGAGTAGATGTATAAGTGTCTGGACGAAGGATTTAGTAGGTGCATGACTGAATGTATGAGTGAGTGATTAAATGTGTCTCACTGAGTGCATGGGTTAGTGACTAAACTGTCTTAATTTGTGCATCATTATGTCTGTTGTTCTGTAAACTGCTGCATGTGTTGATCATTAGCTATACGAGAGGCTATATGTGTTATTAATTGGTTGCCCAAGTATTTCTATGGCAGATTGAGTTTGTGTGGGGGTGGCTGGAAGGTGTGTGACTCTATGCATAGATGTGTGAGCAGTTTATTCACTAGGTGTATGAGTTCAAGACTGCATGTGGAAACAGCTACATGGGCAGTTGACTGTGTGCATGAGTGTATTGATGAGTGAATGGATATCTCAATGCTACATGTCATAGTAAGTACATATGTTAAACACAGTACATGTGAGAGTTGGCATATATAAATAACTGTGCATGAGAGCCACTGAATGAGTGAGTGGTTGTATCGATCATTGTGAACTTGTATCAGGGATTGTATAAGAGAGTAAATATGTGTTAGTATATGTTTCAATAAGTAAGGTGTGTTTAACTGTATAGTTGAAGAAATGGAGGTGAGATTGTTTCTTTGCATGACTGACTGGGTGTGTGAGTAACTCCATGGATGAGTGGCAGTGTGTGAGTGTCTGTATACACTGAGTGTATCTAAGGTTATATTAGAGTCTGAAGAGGTTTATCGTATTAGCACAAGAATGATGTCAAATGAGATGTCATCAGTGATGTCATCAGTGATGTCATTTGAGATGTCATCAGTGATGTCATCAGTGATGTCACTGACTATGTCATGAATGATGTAATATGTGACATGATCAGCAGTGGATTGCGGGTGCGCGATATATAGTTAGTGCAACTAACTATATATGGAATTTCAATGGTTTTGTGTGAGTAAAATAAGGTTTTTTAAATGCTAATTCCTAACTATATATGGTCTATAACCTATGGTTTTTTCAGTGAATTTTCAAGGTTTTGTAAATGCTAATTCCTAACTATATATGGTCTATAACCTATGGTTTTTGTCAGTGAATTTCAATGGTTTTTTAATAGCAAATATCATAAGCTGTCGAATGTCAAGTACGTGGTAAGTGAAAACATTTTCGTGTTTATGCACACTGATCTGCTTTGAATGGTGCCCCCCCCCCTCATTTCTATTAGGAGTACTCTCTCTTTGCAGATAGTGAAAGGTAGTTAACGCAGGCCTTTGCCCCCGTTGTAATCCGTCGTGCCTGCTTCTCTCTCCATTTGATTGATTGTTATCCAAGTATTTACTGTTTTAGAATTAGTTCTCTTTGGTTCATTCTCTATTTACAAACAAACACAGAGTCGCAATACTCTGTTTAGTCTTTGCAGATAACGAAAAATCGTGTAAAAAAAAAGAAAAGGAATCGAGCAAAATCAGTAGGCCACTAATGGGATCTCTTTTTGACCTCGCTAAAATAGAAACATTAGGAACAACCCCTCATGACAAATACAAAACTAGTGAGATGAACTGAACTCCACACAATGATGGCTGCAAAACAGCTCGGCTCCGCCACCCACCCCGCCCAAAATAACGATAAAGAGCGGCTGCCATGATTGGTTGCGGAATGGCCACGACAGAGCTACGAAATGGTGCTGCTCTCATGCTAACCCCAGCTTCAGTCTGAAACATCCAGAAACACTGTAGACTACCAATTCGATCAGTTCCGGTAGCGCCCCAATGTAACCCGGTAGAGAAGAACTAGCCCTCCCCTCTTTGACTGATGGTTCTTGTTGCCTGTCCCTTCTGTTGTCATTTAACAGAACTATTTAGCCTGCTGAAAGGGGTTGTGTTTCGACCGCTGGTTGGTGGAGACATTTTGACTATATTCTGGACCTGCGTTGTCGCGTAATGCGTCATATGACGCGCCGCGTTAGCGCATCCGGAAGTCATCCGGGGCGCGCAGCGCGTAACGTAAGCATAACAAGTCATGTGACTTGTTAATAAAACTTTTCATTGGTTCATTTTACTTTTCTTATTCTAATGATGAAAGCCTTGGTCATATCACCTAAAAATTACGCTTTTAATTACTTCCGAACATTATTTTTTCTTAAATATATGTTATAATGTTCCAGGCTAATGTACTTTCCCGGAAATTTTACAACTGTCCTGCAAGTAAAATATATTCTTTTTTCGAGAAAAAGAGCGTTTCTTCGTCCCATGACGGAGCCGTTGAGCAAAAGAGGGTCGACCTGCTGTCTTAGTCGCCGATACGCCTGAATATGAGATTCTTATCGATCACTTTATGTTGCAGGAATAGAAAACACAACAGCCCTTGACCATTTATCTTTACTGCGTTCCTTCGTATTATACCTTTTACCCTTCATGTAATTGGTCTGCTTTATTTCACTTGCCTTTTAATGATTCTAAAACAGTGACTATTATTAAAAACTTTACGAATGTATATACTACTACCATGTTTTCTTTTAAAAACCTTTATTGTGAAAATGTCATTATACAAATACGAGCCTATAACCACGTGGGCCTGCCACGGAGCAAACTGTAATCGTATATGATGAATAGACATTTACACTGTAGAGGAACGTAACGGGCGGGCCATTAGGTTGCAAGAACTAAGGTGTCTAACAGTTACGGAATCGGTGGACGTACATTTTATAATTAAAATACGACAGGGCCAGTTACAATAAAATTATCTAGATATACATTTGCGGGCAAGTACCATGGGTGACGTTAATTCGAACTTTCAACAGTACAGTAATCAATAACACATCAGAACTTAATATCAATAGGGATGTCGAAATATTCAATCAATTCTCGTCCCCGCCCGCCATGTGCTTGAAAACTGCATACGTATCTCGTGATTTCAAGGTTCTGCAACCAGTACACAACAAGGAGTTACGAGTCCCATTTATTCCGGCGCCATTTTGGGCGAGGACGGGCAGGTCCAGGATATAGTCAAAATGTCTCTACCAACCATCGACTATGATGATGTTCATATGCTGTATTTATTAGAGTAACACTCATCTGTCCACATGAAATTAATTTACCACAATCTAAACATGTCATTTTAATCTTTCCAAAGTTCTTCTAAATATTTGGGACCGTTTCCCTTGCCTCTGAAGCTCTCAGTGCCACTTCTTTGATGAATGTACTAGCAGGTCAGGGGTTCTCCTCCAAATCTCTCTTTTATGCAGCACTATAATTAATTGGTGCCACCTCTCCATATGACGATGCATGGTATAGTTACCACAACTATATTTTTTTTCGGTTCCTCTGGAGAGTTCATAGTGGCAGATGAAGCGTGTAACGTACCGGGCATTTACCTTTTTTTGCATGTACAGGAAAGGGAAAAAAAATCGAGCGTCCAAGTTCTAAGGTGTCCCAGGGCCATTTTAGTGGACCAGGCCCAAATCCAAAGAACAGGCCGCCATTTTGAGAGTCCTCTTGCAGCCGCCTGTCGCTGTAGCATCAAGAGCAGCCGAAACTCAGCTGAATGGCAACTGAAACGGTAAATGGGCGCCCCACTACATTTCAGCATTGTAGGATGACCACACCAGTACAGCAACTTGCTAGACATCACCTCGGTGCCATCCGGATCTCGGCGCCCCACTGCAGATGAAGTGCCTCTCAACTATGAAACCACCACGGTGACATCCGGATCTTGGCGCGTTGTGCTGCCTTCGGCCTATTCGCACATCGGTCCGCTACTGACGCCATCTCACAGACTAATGGGGTGACCCACGCCGAGTTTCAGCATTGTAGGATGACCACACCAACTTGCTAGACATCACCTCGGTGCCATCCGAATCTTGGCATCTCAACGCCTAGTGGTATCTTCCATACAGAAAATATTGTTACGCTGCCTTTGGCCCCATTCGCACATCAGTCCGCAACTTAGACATCACCTCGGTGCCATCCGGATCTTGGCATCTCAGCGCCTTGTGGTGTCAGTCAGAAAATATTGTTGCGCTGCCTTTGGCCCCATTCGCACATCAGTCCGCTACTGACACCATCTCACAGGCCAATAGGGCGCCCCATGCCGACTTTTACCATTGTACGATGGCCACACCAGTGGCACAACTTGCTAGACATCACCTCGGTGCCATCCGAATCTTGGCATCTCAACGCCTAGTGGTATCTTCCATACAGAAAATATTGTTACGCTGCCTTTGGCCCCATTCGCACATCAGTCCGCAACTTAGACATCACCTCGGTGCCATCCGGATCTTGGCATCTCAGCGCCTTGTGGTGTCAGTCAGAAAATATTGTTGCGCTGCCTTTGGCCCCATTCGCACATCAGTCCGCTACTGACACCATCTCACAGGCCAATAGGGCGCCCCACGCCGACTTTTACCATTGTACGATGGCCACACCAGTGGCACAACTTGCTAGACATCACCTCGGTGCCATCCGAATCTTGGCATCTCAACGCCTAGTGGTATCTTCCATACAGAAAATCTTGTTACGCTACCTTTGGCCCCATTCGCACATCGGTCCGCAACTTAGACATCACCTCGGTGCCATCCGGATCTTGGCATCTCAGCGCCTTGTGGTGTCTTCTACTCCGAAAATATTGTAGAAAATATTGTTGCGCTGCCTTTGGCCCCATTCACACATCAGTCCGCTACTGACACCATCTCACAGGCCAACAGGGCGCCCCACGCCGACTTTTACCATTGTACGATGGCCACACCAGTGCCACAACTTGCTAGATACCACCTCGGTGCCATCCGGATCTTGGCATCTCAGCGCCTTGTGGTGTGATCAAATCAGAAAATATTGTTGCGCTGCCTTTGGCCCCATTCGCACATCGGTCCGCTACTGACGCCATCTCACAGGCCAACGGGGCGCCCCACGCCGACTTTCAACATTGTAGGATGGCCACAGAAGTGCGACAACTTACTAGACACCACCTCGGTGCCATCCGGATCTTGGCGCGTTGTGCTGCCTTCGGCCTATTCGCACATCGGTCCGCTACTGACGCAAACTCACAGGCCAACGGGGTGCCCCACGCCGACTTTCAGCATTGTAGGATGGCCACACCAGTGCGGCAACTTGCTACACACCACCTCGGTGCCATCCGGATCTTGGAATCTCAGCGCCTAGTGGTGTCTTCTATTCCGAAAATATTGTTGCGCTGCCTTCGGCCCCATTCACACATCGGTCCGCTACTGACGCCATCTCACAGTCCAACGGGGCGCCCCACGCCGACTTTCAGCATTGTAGGATGGCCACACCAGTGCGGCAACTTACTAGACACCACCTCGGTGCCATCCGGATCTTGGCGCGTTGTGCTGCCTTCGGCCTATTCGCACATCGGTCCGCTACTGACGCAAACTCACAGGCCAACGGGGCGCCCCACGCCGACTTTCAGCATTGTTGGATGGCCACACCAGTGCGGCAACTTACTAGACACCACCTCGGTGCCATCCGGATCTTGGCGCGTTGTGCTGCCTTCGGCCTATTCGCACATCGGTCCGCTACTGACGCAAACTCACAGGCCAACGGGGTGCCCCACGCCGACTTTCAGCATTGTTGGATGGCCACACCAGTGCGGCAACTTACTAGACACCACCTCGGTGCCATCCGGATCTTGGCGCGTTGTGCTGCCTTCGGCCTATTCGCACATCGGTCCGCTACTGACGCAAACTCACAGGCCAACGGGGCGCCCCACGCCGACTTTCAGCATTGTAGGATGGCCACACCAGTGCTGCAACTTGCTGGACACCACCTCGGTGCCATGCGGATCTTGGCGCGTTGTGTTGCCTTCGGCCTATTCGCACATCGGTCCGCTACTGACGCTGCCTCACGTGCCAACGGGGCGCCCCACGCCGACTTTCAGCATTGTAGGATGGCCACACCAGTGCTGCAACTTGCTGGACACCACCTCGATGCCATCCGGATCTTGGCGCGTTGTGTTGCCTTCGGCCTATTCGCACATCGGTCCGCTACTGACGCCGCCTCACGTGCCAACGGGGCGCCCCACGCCGACTTTCAGCATTGTAGGATGGCCACACCAGTGCTGCAACTTGCTGGACACCACCTCGGTGCCATCCGGATCTTGGCGCGTTGTGTTGCCTTCGGCCTATTCGCACATCGGTCCGCTACTGACGCCGCCTCACGTGCCAACGTATTTTCTCCGCATTTTACACCCTATGCCGCATAACAGGTCATGTGACTTGTTTATAAAACTTTTCATTGGTTCATTTTACTTTTGGTTTCCTAATGATGGAAGGCTTGATCATGTGACCTAAAAACAACACTTTTCATTGGATGAAAACTTTTTTTTTTCCCAAACGATGAAAGCCCCACCTTGTTTCTGGATGTTTCAGACTGAAGCTGGCGTCAGCATGAGAGCACCACCATCTCGTAGCTCAGTCGTGGTCATTCCGCGAGCAATCATGGCAGCCGCTCCCCACCAGAAGCCTGCAGGAGTCGGAGCCCCCAAAACTTTTGATGAATTCTCAAGGCGGAGGGGACGCTTTCGAGAATGGGGTCCAAGACCTAGCAGACAAGCGTCCGATTTCCAAGGTGTCCCAGGGCCATTTCAGTGGACCAGGCCCAAAAAGGAAACAGCCTGCCGCCATTTTGAGAGTCCTGTGACAGCCGCCTATCGCTGCACCGCAAGAGTGGGCGCAACTCAGCTGAATTGCGGCTTTTGACACAGTGGACCAAAAACGGACGGAATGGCAACTGAAACGGTAAAGGGGCGCCCCACTACAACAGATGACACTCCACCTGGAGAGGCCCGTTCACGCCGCCTCCCCCGGGGCGCCCCACGCCGTTATTCGGAGCAGCATTGTAGGATACCAAAACCAGTGCGGCAACTTACTGGACATCACCTTGGTGCCATCGTTCTGCTGCCTTGGAACTATTCGCGCAACAGTTTGCTACTGATGACCCACCCCCCGCGACGCCCCATGCCGTTATTTGCTGGGTGGCAACTTACTAGACATCACTTTCGTGTCATCTAGATTTCAGCGCGTTCTGCTGCCTTGGAACTATTCGCACAACAGTTTGCTACTGATGACCCACCCCCCGCGACGCCCCACGCCGGAAATCTGGACGTTGTGCTGCGTTGGGACTATTCGCACAGCCGACCGCTACTTCGTTGTTTTTCCCTAAAAATGTTTATATGTTATTACTATTTTTGTTTTCTTGTATATATTTATAAATTATTAAAGTTTTATAATCTTACTACTTTGTCGGAGTGCTATATATTTTTAATGTGACACATAATTGTAAAAACTTTGATGTACAAAGAGTCATCCCTGGAATCTTCCGCTTCAGGCTCGGTCCCCTCCCCAATCACAATACAGGATGGTTTTCAGATAATAGCAACGCTTCTGCTGTGACGGATCTCATCGAGTGTGGGCCTTGATCTACTATAACTCCTTTGAAGAGGGGTGATTCTTTACAGCTGTGGCCATAAACTACATCTGCAGGGCTAGCTGATACCCTAGGACCAGCCTGGACAATCGGACACAGAGGAAAAGGAGTGTCAGAGGGTGCGGTAGTGAATAGGGCGAAAGGGAGGTGTCGGGCGGGCACAGGGTGTGATTCTCAGGGAAGAGCAGCGCAGATGGGGGGAGGTTTATTACCCATGCATAAGACAGAGAGCGGGGGTGACCACTGCCTGGGGGAGATGCTTGCGAGGGTGGGGAGCCATGCTAAGGATCGACAGCGTGCACAGAGTGGGTCTGGTCAAGGCATCTAAAATGGCTGCCGTGCACGACAAAAGTGTGGCATTTGAAAAAAGACAAGATGGCGCAGACAATGTTTTTCAACACTTCCTGATTTCCTTCGAATCGAACGTTAACAGACGTTGGGGCATATTACCAAAGTTAAGCGATATTTATCCCTAACGATGCTTAGCAACGATTTTTTTACCGTCAGAAATTATCGCAGATAAACCTTGCTATTATCAAGGTTTATCGGAAATACGATAAAAAACGACCGCAATGCATTAATATCGCTGAAAACTCAGCGATATTCATGCATTACCGAGCTAATGCTCTTAGCCATGTTATCCACCTCCCATTGGATAACATGGCTAAGAACTGCTCAGGGCAGGTGGTAGCTTTTGGAGATATTCGCGCTTATCTCGAATATTTCCAAAAGTTGATAATAGGAGATAGCGATGTTAGCGACTGTTTCCAGTCGCTAACATCTTGGCATGCCCACTTTGCATGTCATTAGTGATAAATATCACTCACATGCAAAGTGGGGCCCAAGATGGTCGCTATATTCTACTAGCCGTCGCTAACTGGTGTTAGCAACAGCTAGGTAATACACATATAATTTTATCTCCATGAAGCGGAGCGCTGTTACAGATATATATCTTGTTTCTGAACGTTAATTTCTCAAAATGCACTGAAGCACATATATTGAGACCTAGCAAAGGCACATCGGGCTACCAGTCCCTACAATTTTGCCAAGTTTCGTGCAAATCCATTCAGCTGTTCGATCCTACCGAGAGACAAGATGGCGGCCGCTACGGACTGTTTGGAATGTTTACAGACACCGGAGAGCCAATCAGCTTCGCTTCGCAAAGCTCCGTAACGCGAAAAGTACGCGAAGCGGTGTGCTGTTACAGATATATATCTTTTTTTGAACGTTAATTTCTCAAAATCCACTGGAGCACATATATTGAGATCTAGCAAAGGCACATCGGGCTACCAGTCCCTACAATTTTGCCAAGTTTCGTGCAAATCCATTCAGCTGTTCGATTATTATTATTTTTATTTTTTTTTGCCCCGCGGGGCCCTTTTAAAACCTCCACATCAAACCTAGGGGGTGAGCGACAATGTACTATGCCCCCTTATGGTCATTTGCCCCTTCGCTTTGGCCTCCTCTTGTCTCTCGATCCTACCGAGAGACAAGATGGCGGCCGCTACGGACTGTTTGGAATGTTGACAGACGCCGGATGTCTAGCAAGTTGTGCCACTGGTGTGGCCATCGTACAATGGTAAAAGTCGGCGTGGGGCGCCCTATTGGCCTGTGAGATGGTGTCAGTAGCGGACTGATGTGCGAATGGGGCCAAAGGCAGCGCAACAATATTTTCTGACTGACACCACAAGGCGCTGAGATGCCAAGATCCGGATGGCATCGAGGTGATGTCTAAGTTGCGGACTGATGTGCGAATGGGGCCAAAGGCAGCGTAACAATATTTTCTGTATGGAAGATACCACTAGGCGTTGAGATGCCAAGATTCGGATGGCACCGAGGTGATGTCTAGCAAGTTGGTGTGGTCATCCTACAATGCTGAAACTCGGCGTGGGTCACCCCATTAGCCTGTGAGATGGCGTCAGTAGCGGACCGATGTGCGAATAGGCCGAAGGCAGCACAACGCG
The DNA here is from genome assembly GCF_964261635.1 of Lissotriton helveticus. Taxonomy (NCBI): domain Eukaryota; kingdom Metazoa; phylum Chordata; class Amphibia; order Caudata; family Salamandridae; genus Lissotriton; species Lissotriton helveticus. The sequence continues at coordinate 304,477,907 of NC_136067.1, read as the reverse complement.
CCAAGATCCGGATGTCACCGTGGTGGTTTCATAGTTGAGAGGCACTTCATCTGCAGTGGGGCGCCGAGATCCGGATGGCACCGAGGTGATGTCTAGCAAGTTGCTGTACTTGTGTGGTCATCCTACAATGCTGAAACTCGGCGTGGGTCGCCCCATTAGCCTGTGAGATGGCTGTTCTTTGGATTTGGGCCTGGTCCACTAAAATGGCCCTGGGACACCTTAGAACTCGGACGCTCGATTTTTTTTTCCTTTCCTGTACATGCAAAAAAAGGTAAATGCCCGGTATGTTACACGCTTCATCTGCCACGATGAACTCTCCAGAGGAACCGAAAAAAAATATAGTTGTGGTAACTATACCATGCATCGTCATATGGAGAGGTGGCACCAATTAATTATAGTGCTGCATAAAAGAGAGATTTGGAGGAGAACCCCTGACCTGCTAGTACATTCATCAAAGAAGTGGCACTGAGAGCTTCAGAGGCAAGGGAAACGGTCCCAAATATTTAGAAGAACTTTGGAAAGATTAAAATGACATGTTTAGATTGTGGTAAATTAATTTCATGTGGGCAGATGAGTGTTACGCTAATAAATACAGCATATGAACATCATCATAGTCGATGGTTGGTAGAGACATTTTGACTATATCCTGGACCTGCCCGTCCTCGCCCAAAATGGCGCCGGAATAAATGGGACTCGTAACTCCTTGTTGTGTACTGGTTGCAGAACCTTGAAATCACGAGATACGTATGCAGTTTTGAAGCACATGGCGGGCGGGGACGAGAATTGATTGAATATTTTGACATCCCTATTGATATTAAGTTCTGATGTGTTATTGATTACTGTACTGTTGAAAATTCGAATTAACGTCACCCATGGTACTTGCCCGCAAATGTATATCTAGATAATTTTATTGTAACTGGCCCTGTCGTATTTTAATTATAACATGTACGTCCACCGATTCCGTAACTGTTAGACACCTTAGTTTTTGCAACCTAATGGCCCGCCCGTTACGTTCCTCTACAGTGTAAATGTCTATTCATCATATACGATTACAGTTTGCTCCGTGGCAGGCCCACGTGGTTATAGGCTCGTATTTGTATAATGAAATTTTCACAATAAAGGTTTTTAAAAGAAAACATGGTAGTAGTGTATACATTGGTAAAGTTTTTAATAATAGTCACTGTTTTAGAATCATTAAAAGGCAAGTGAAATAAAGCAGACCAATTACATGAAGGGTAAAAGGTATAATACGAAGGAACGCAGTAAAGATAAATGGTCAAGGGCTGTTGTGTTTTCTATTCCTGCAACATAAAGTGATCGATAAGAATCTCATATTCAGGCGTATCGGCGACTAAGACAGCAGGTCGACCCTCTTTTGCTCAACGGCTCCGTCATGGGACGAAGAAACGCTCTTTTTCTCGAAAAAAGAATATATTTTACTTGCAGGACAGTTGTAAAATTTCCGGGAAAGTACATTAGCCTGGAACATTATAACATATATTTAAGAGAAAATAATGTTCGGAAGTAATTAAAAGCGTAATTTTTAGGTGATATGACCAAGGCTTTCATCATTAGAATAAGAAAAGTAAAATGAACCAAGGAAAAGTTTTATTAACAAGTCACATGACTTGTTATGCTTACGTTACGCGCTGCGCGCCCCGGATGACTTCCGGATGCGCTAACGCGGCGCGTCATATGACGCATTATGCGACAACGCAGGTCCAGAATATAGTCAAAATGTCTCCACCAACCAGCGGTCGAAACACAACCCCTTTCAGCAGGCTAAATAGTTCTGTTAAATGACAACAGAAGGGACAGGCAACAAGAACCATCAGTCAAAGAGGGGAGGGCTAGTTCTTCTCTACCGGGTTACATTGGGGCGCTACCGGAACTGATCGAATTGGTAGTCTACAGTGTTTCTGGATGTTTCAGACCGAAGCTGGGGTTAGCATGAGAGCAGCACCATTTCGTAGCTCCGTTGTGGCCATTCCGCAACCAATCATGGCAGCCGCTCTTTATCGTTATTTTGGGCGGGGTGGGTGGCGGAGCCGAGCTGTTTTGCAGCCATCATTGTGTGGAGTTCAGTTCATCTCACTAGTTTTGTATTTGTCATGAGGGGTTGTTCCTAATGTTTCTATTTTAGCGAGGTCAAAAAGAGATCCCATTAGTGGCCTACTGATTTTGCTCGATTCCTTTTCTTTTTTTTTACACGATTTTTCGTTATCTGCAAAGACTAAACAGAGTATTGCGACTCTGTGTTTGTTTGTAAATAGAGAATGAACCAAAGAGAACTAATTCTAAAACAGTAAATACTTGGATAACAATCAATCAAATGGAGAGAGAAGCAGGCACGACGGATTACAACGGGGGCAAAGGCCTGCGTTAACTACCTTTCACTATCTGCAAAGAGAGAGTACTCCTAATAGAAATGAGGGGGGGGGGCACCATTCAAAGCAGATCAGTGTGCATAAACACGAAAATGTTTTCACTTACCACGTACTTGACATTCGACAGCTTATGATATTTGCTATTAAAAAACCATTGAAATTCACTGAAAAAACCATAGGTTATAGACCATATATAGTTAGGAATTAGCATTTACAAAACCTTGAAAATTCACTGAAAAAACCATAGGTTATAGACCATATATAGTTAGGAATTAGCATTTAAAAAACCTTATTTTACTCACACAAAACCATTGAAATTCCATATATAGTTAGTTGCACTAACTATATATTGCGCACCCGCAATCCACTGCTGATCATGTCACATATTACATCATTCATGACATGGTCAGTGACATCACTGATGACATCACTGATGACATCTCAAATGACATCACTGATGACATCACTGATGACATCTCATTTGACATCAATGACCACATCACTGATGATATCATTCATGTGACAATACAATGCATCTCCTCACATTTTAATATAACCTCTGTTTCACCCAGTGTTAAATACAGAGTATAATTTTTGAAACCATTGACACACCAATACTAGTTACTACATACGTACTCACTGATTCCTACGTCTACACACACATTCACTCATTCACCCATACAATCATTCATACATACAATCACTCATCTTTACAACACTATCATATGCACTCATACACCTATACAGACACTCACACTCTGCCACTCATCCATGGAGTTACTCACACACCTAGTCAGTCCTGTAAAGAATCAATCACACTTCCATTTTCTTGTCTATACAGTTAAACATAGAGCACCTTACATTTTCAAACATATAGTAACACATACTTACTTTCTTATACAATCATTGATACAAGTACACATTGATCTGCACAGAGTCACACACCTCCCAGCCAGCCACACACACACTCAGTCTCCCATACAAATACTTGGACAATCAATCAATAACCCATATAGTTAATCATATAGCTACTGATCAACACATGCAGTAGTTTACAGAACAACAGACATAATGATGCACAAATTAAGACAGTTTAGTCACTAACCCATGCACTCAGTGAGACACATTTAATCACTCACTCATACATTCAGTCATGCACCTACTAAATCCTTTGTCCAGACAGTTATACATCTACTCATTCTTCAATATCTAAAACATATTTAAACTTTACAGAAACACACAGTCACTGGATGATGTCATCAGTGATGTCATCAGTGATGTCATTTGAGATGTCATCAGTGATGTCATCAGTGATGTCACTGACCATGTCATGAATGATGTAATATGTGACATGATCAGCAGTGGATTGCGGGTGCGCAATATATAGTTAGTGCAACTAACTATATATGGAATTTCAATGGTTTTGTGTGAGTAAAATAAGGTTTTTTAAATGCTAATTCCTAACTATATATGGTCTATAACCTATGGTTTTTTCAGTGAATTTTCAAGGTTTTGTAAATGCTAATTCCTAACTATATATGGTCTATAACCTATGGTTTTTTCAGTGAATATATATATATAGATAGATATATATATATCTATATATATATATATATATAGATATATATATATATATAAATATATCTATATATATATATATATATATATATATATATATGACCTACTGGCGGTCGCCAGTAGGTATATATAGTTAGGATTTTTTCCCTATGGGATTTTTGAAAATTCTATGTCTAATAACTTTGGCGTTTGTGGACGGAATTGGCTGAAATTTTCTGGAAAATGGAACATTTTGTTTCTGAGCAGCCCTTGGAAATTTGGGGGGGTTTCGTCAAGGGGGGGCCGAGAAAAAAGGGGGGTCCCAAAACGTGTTTTTAACATTGAGTTTTCCATAGGGCGGTTGGCCTCACTTTTAGCCCGAACGGCTGAATGGATTTGCATGGAACTTGGCAAAATTGTAGGGACTGGTAGCCCTATGTGCCTTTTCTAGGTCTCAATATATGTGCTCCAGTGGATTTTGAGAAATTAACATTTAAAAAAAGATATATATCTGTAAGCGCGCTCTGGGCAGCGCTCCGGTCCGCGGACCTTAAGCGTACCGGAACTTCACGTAGCTAAGCTGATTGGCTCTCCGGTGTCTGTCAACATTCTAAACAGTCCGGAGCGGCCGCCATCTTGTCTCTCGGTAGGATTGAGAGACAAGAGGAGGCCAAAACAAAGGCGAAAATGACCATAAGGGGGCATACTAGATCCTCCCTGACCCCCTAGGTTTAATGTGGAGGTTTTAAAAGGGCCCCGCGGGGCAAAAAAACCAAAAAAATGTTTTTGTTTTTTTTTTGCGTGGGGAGCGCCCGGTCCGCGAACCGGGAAGCGTTCTGGGCAGCGTACTGCAATGAAAAATGAATGATAGACTTTTCAAATGCTGTATGTTAATTGATTGTTGTTTTTGTTGATTATTTTTTATTTTCTTTATTTTTTAAGCATTTTTTTTATTGTGATTGTGTTTCATAATTTATTAAACTTTCTAACATTTCATTGTCAGAAATTTCATAATTATCATTGAATATACATTGTAGTCTCTGAGGGTGTAAAATGTCCTCATTTTCAAGGAGGTTATCTACTGCTTGTACACATTGCAGTAGTTCTTTGTCTAAAGTTTCATCGAAAAATTCAATATCATTTTCATCATTGATTTCTTGGCTGCTCTCTTGCAGGACAATTTGAAATTCAACTTTCTGTTCGCCTTCCATTTTGCCTGAAATTTAGATTAAAAAAATATATATTAGTAGAGATAGGGCACTGTTGGGATTAATTTTGGGCAGTGTATAGTATCAGAGTGGAAGTAGGAATATAAAAAAGTGTATGTGATTTAACGTAAGTAAATTCATAATTATACAAGAGAAGCCTAACTCCATCCATAACTATAACAGAGAAGTCTATCTAAATCTATAACTACTACAGAGGGATAGTATATAACTATCAGAAAAAGTTTACCATATTAACTTATAGTGCACAATATACTTCAGTTTTAAAAATAAAAACTTACCTTTAGATAGAAGTTGAAGGAATTAGTGAAAATCCTATTGAAATGTACACCAAGAAGTAGTAGTCAAAATGGCTGTGTTTTCTTCTCTTCCTTTATATATATTCAGGTATATAACCAATCAAATGTCAGGTAAAAAAAGTAGAAAATGAAAGTAACATTTTAATTGGTTGTCAATTCCAACACTTCAGATGTGTTTTGTGAAGTAATTTACCTCACGGTATTTAGAGAGGTCTACAGGCTAAATGGCTAAATGGAATTCCAATCAAATTTGTGAAAATGGTAGGGATTGGTATGTAGTATGAGCTAGTCTATATTTGGTGAAATTGTCTCCAGTGGCTTTTCTGTGAACTACTTTCCCACCTTTTTTGATGGTGCGCTTCCCAGGGAGCGACCCGGTACGCGAACCGTTGAGCGCCCCGGTTCGCGAACCTTAAGCGTAACGGGAGTCCACCATTTTGTGTTTCGGTCGAATTAAGATACAAGATGGAGGGCAAATAATGTTCAGAATGGGTAGAAAGGGGCACGGTAGACTTATCTTGACCCCCTAGGTTTTGTGAGGGTGGCTGAGGAGGCCCATATGTGCGAAAAAAAAACATTTTTTTAAAAAATTTCGCGAGGTTAGCTCCCGGTTCGCGTACCGGGTAGCGCCCCAGGGAGCGTACTTTGTTGAAAATTAGTGAAAAATGTTAGAGTAAAATAATAATTGTGAGTGATCAGATGTAGGGTAGCTCTGAGAAGAGCTTTTGGGTTTATGGTACATTTAGGTACTTATAAGTAGGTACCAATGCACATTCTTAAATTCAGAGTGAAAATTCTGTTGCCCTCATCTGAGAAGTGAACTCCATCTCCTCTGTAGATATCTTGCATGTAGTAACGCAAGTTATTGTTGTACAGGGAGCCCATTCCATGGTCTCTCATGTAAGCTGAAACAGATTTGTTTACATGCTTCCTCGACTTCTCAATTTGTGGACAAAATTGGTTTGACCACCTCCATTTCTGTCTTTGGCATATATTTGAATATACCAAGGCAGTCTGAGGAAAAAGTGCCATTAATTGCTCAAAGGTGTCCTTTAAAAGCATTTCCAGACCTACACCAGTCAAAGTGCCCAAGTCATTACCTCCACAGTGCACAATTAACAGGTCAGGTTTGGGCAAATGCATAAAGGTTTTCACCAATGGTATCAATTGGTGACATTTTAATCCTCTGTGGCCAAACCACTTAATTTCCACATCTTGTAAATTGAGGTTAGGTAAATTCCTGTTTTCAGTGTACCTTTGAGCCCAGTGAATATAACTATGTCCAACAATCCAGACAGAAAACATGGTGAGAGAAGGTTCTCCTGCAGTCAGATGAAGTGTGGCAATGAAATGGCAGTTGAAAAAATGAGAGTTTAAAATGAAAAAAACTGTGGAGTTTCTGTGTTCATGAAGCAGTAACAGTGATTGGTGGATTTTGATTGCTGAAAACAGAAAGTTAGGGTGCACGGATGAGTTATTTGAAAGATGTATTTTGAATGGTCAATAAAAAATCATTAAATGAAAGAATGCACTGGATATGCAGGTGCACTGAGAGTTCAGAGTTCAATTGCAACATTGTTGTGTGAACTTGCAAACACCAGAAGTCTTCCAAGAGGTGGTTGCTATGCAGAAAAGGCATGAAATGGCAGAGGGGGGAAGGGTTTTCATTTGAAAAAAAGTGAGGGAAGAGTTTTGATTGGGTGACATGAGAGATATGTGTGAAGAATTACAGCATTTCTGTGCTTTTGATAGCTGCAGACTCTGGAGTGCATACCTTTTGCTCTGCTGAAGACAAATTGGTGTGTTTCTGAGACTGTTTTCAAACTCAAAGTATTTGCTAAGGTGAGAAAATATTTCTTTAATTTAGATAGAGAATAGTGTGCTTTAAGGAGAAAATTATGAATTATGTGGCGCAAATTGCTTGTAAATATGCTCCCACCTGTGCAAGGAAAATTTAGATTTTTAATGTTTGTGTTACATAGCCATGTTAAAAGTGATACAAACATGCTGCAAAGGCAATTAAAAAACGCTTTTATGTGTCTTAAGGACATTTTAAGTAATTTTCCCATGTGCAGTGTTTTGAAATTATGATTTGAAAATCGTTTTTGGGGAAAAGGAATTGTTTTTAAATTTATGACAAGGACATAATGGTGTATGCTTCTTTATAAGGCAATTGACTGTCCCTGATGTTATTTTTCCCATTTTAATGTAAGACCTTTCTCTGTGGCGCAAATTGCTTGTAAATATGCTCCCACCTGTGCATGGCAAATTTAGATTTTAAATGTTTGTGTTACATAGCCATGTTAAAAGTGACCCAACCATGCTGGAAAGGCAATAAAAAAACACTTTCATGTGTCTTAAGGACATTTTAAGTAATTTCCCTGTGGGCAGTGTTTTCAAATTATGAATTGAAAATCGTTTTTGAGGTAAAGGAATGTTGTTAAAATGTATGTGCGCCATATGCCCCCAAATTTCTTTTTCAGGGGTGTGGCAGGGTGTTATTGAGACACCCCTACACCTTTGGAAAAATTCCTAATTTGCGATGAGCTAATTGCTAATTGCAAATTGCACCTTCTTTCATATGGGCATCCTGGCGCATGGAAATGAATGGGTAATTTGCAATTAGCAATTTGCTCATCGCAAATTTGTTTGGTAAAGAATCGCTATTTATTCCTTAAAATTCGCTATTTTGGAAATGCAAAATAGTTATATGATACATATGGCGGTTGATGTCTAACAAGATAAGAAGCTTAGGGATAGATTTATGATGACTGGCGCAATGAAGTGGACATCACTTACTTCATTGGTAGAGCTTTACATGTATTATGTCCTCTGTATTCTTCATCAAGCGTAACTTTAATCTGCAATCCTGAGTAGGCCTCACCTTAAACAAACCTCTGGATAGGCCACATCTTATCGTCATCCTGAATTAATCATTTAAAATGCTAGGGACATATTTATGATAGGTGTATGCCTCTTTTGCGCCACTTACAAAACACTGTCCATGGGGAAATGACTTAAAATGTCCTTAAGACACATGAATGTGTTTTTTTAAAGCGTTTGCAATTTTTTTGGGTCACTTTTAACATGGCTATGTGACTCAAACAGTCAAAATCTAAATTCACCATGCACAGGTGGGAGCATATTTACAAGGAATGTGCTCCATGGGGAAAGGTCTTATAATGTAATATGGGAAAAATGACATCAGAGACACTGAAATGCCTTATAGAGAAGCATACACCATTATGTCCTTGTCATAAATTTGCAAACCATTACTTTTCCCCAAAAACGATTTTCAAATCATAATTTGAAAACACTGCACATGTGGAAATGACTTAAAATGTCCTTAATTCAAAATTTGCTATTCCTTATTTTGCGATTGCACTGAAGAATTTGCAAATTTTGCGATTTCTTAAATGCAATGTATCAAACAAAAAATATGTAAAAAAATGACATTAAGGATTTGGAAACTACCACCAACTTCTAGTTGGTGGTAATTTGTGAATTCTTTTCAAAAAGCTTTTTTTCCCAAAAACAAAAGGTGCCATATGACGCCCATACATGCCCTTAGGGCATGTATGTGCGCCATATGCCCCCAAATTTCTTTTTCAGGGGGTGCAGCAGGGTGTTCTTGAGACACCCCTGCACCCTTGGAAAAATTCCTATTTTGTGATGAGCTAATTGCTAATCGCAAATTGCACCTTCATTCCTATGAGCCTCCTAGCCCATGGAAATGAATGGGTAATTTGCAATTAGCAAATTGCTCATTGCAAATTAGGAATGGTAAAGAATTGCTATTTATTCCTTAAAATTCGCTATTTAGGAAATGCAAAATAGTTTGATGGTACATATGGTGGTTCATCTGTAACAAGATAAGAAGCTTAGGGATACATTTATGATGACTGGCGAAATAAAGTGCAAATCACTTACTTCATTGGTAGGCCTTTACATGTATTATCTCTTCTGTATTCTTCATCAAGCGTAACTTTAATCTGCAATCCTGAGTAGGCCTCACCTTAAACAAACCTCTGGATAGGCCACACCTTATCGTCATCATGAATTAATCATTTAAAATGCTAGGGACAGATTTATGATAGGTGTATGCCTCTTTTGCGCCACTGTGCGTCACTTTTATGATGCAGCGGCGGTGCAAAAGATTTGCTATGAGGCGACAAAATTACAAATTGATGCTTTTAGGCAGATATGTCATGGTGTAAAAAAAACGTACCACATGAAACCGATGCAGCAGTGATGCAAAAGATGCACCATGTTGCAAGACAGGCCTCACTTGGGGCCATATGTATCAAGCTAATTAGCATTCACAAAGATCAAAATTCTGCGAATTTCGGCCTTTGCGAATGCTAATTAGACAAATGGTATATATCAAACAAGTTTGATGCAAAATAAGGAATAGCAAAATTTGCTATTCCTTATTTTGCGATTGCACTGAAGGATTTGCAAATTTTGCGATTACTTAAATGCAATGTATCAAACAAAAAATATGTAAAAAAATTACATTAAGGATTTGGAAACTACCACCAACTTCTAGTTGGTGGTAATTTGTGAATTCTTTTCAAAAAGCTTTTTTTCCAAAAAACAAAAGGTGCCATATGACGCCCATACATGCCCTTAGGGCATGTATGTGCGCCATATGCCCCCAAATTTCTTTTTCAGGGGGTGCAGCAGGGTGTTCTTGAGACACCCCTGCACCCTTGGAAAAATTCCTAATTTGTGATGAGCAAATTGCTAATCGGAAATTAAACCTTCATTCCTATGAGGCTCCTAGCCCATGGAAATGAATGGGTAACTTGCAATTAGCAATTTGCTCATTGCAAATTAGGAATGGTAAAGAATTGCTATTTATTCCTTAAAATTCGCTATTTAGGAAATGCAAAATAGTTTGATGGTACATATGGCGGTTCATCTGTAACAAGATAAGAAGATTAGGGATAGATTTATGATGACTGGTGCATCACCAGGGATGTGTCAGTCATCCTGTGCCGCTGTTCCGTCACCCATGGTGTGCTGCATTTACAATGCGGGGCATCATGGGGCAAAAATGGCACAGATGCGTGATGTATCTGTGATGTAAAGGTAGTGATTGCTGGAGTTGTATCGCAAGTGCGATGCAGCTCAAGCAAGGCTCAGGAGTGCCCCATCTCCACAATGTTGCGTCAAGACCTATGCCTGCTTAAAGCAGGCGCAGGGTTTTGACGCAGTTTTCTCCTATCTGATTGTAAATACGGCACACCATGGGTGGCAGAGCAGCGGTGCACGTTAACTGGTGCATGCCTGGGGATGTGCCATTTAACATAAATCTGCCCCTTTACATTTAAGTATGTGCAGGACACACAGAGTCGGTGAGGCTTATCCAAGGTTAAGAAGAAATGAGTCCTGTTCACTGAAAAATTAGACATAGTCTTCACCTGATCAGCATTGCTGGACATGGCTAAATAATAGCTGCAAAATATTACTCTTGTTAAACAATTTTACTATTATAATCTCTGAGATTTGTCTCTTACTCTGCAACATCTCATTGTTGTTATCTTTCTTTAAAGATAAAGACAACATCAACATGAGTGACAATCTGCAATCACTTGATTTTGACCTCATCATTGAACTTGTAATTGAAACATCAGTGGATGTTGATCCATTGGATGATTTAAATCCTGAGGATGAAGAAGAGCGTGATGAGGATGCAGATTTGTCCGAATTATATGACATAGGGTGGGAAGCTGACCTGCTTGAGCCTATGGAAATATAAACATTTATTTTTAAAATGTATAATTAATAAAAAGTAAAAATGTAAACCGTTTAATTTAAAAATAAAGACACCTTCAAAAACAGGTTATGTGTAGTGTCTTCAATAAAATATTAAAATATGCTCATAAAATTAGATCAGATTCACATATAAAATAGCACAGGTAACATAAATATAAATGTCATTTCTTTTCTGCTATTTCTGTATTGTAAATTTGCCAAGGACTAAAAAATCTTCTATTTAAAATGTCAAGTAGTGTGTTAAGTTTTTGATCATTGTTATTGATTTACTGTTTGGTAATAGTGGTTAATAACATTTTTTATTATATTTTACCACAGATTCAACTGCAGATCATTTCAAGATTTCACCATGCCAACAATAGAAAGACAGAGAAAGGCTGCAAAACGTCAAAGACAGCAGGTGAAACAAAATAAGCAGCAGTCCTCTAACAAAAAGATTTGTCAAGTCACGAAGAAAGCACCGGGTAAGAGCACAAAATATTTCATAAGAAATATGTGTAGTAAAAAAAATATTACTACAGAAAATGTTTCAGTCCATAAAAAGATAAGCAAATCAAATGGAAAGGAAAGGCCAATCAAAAATGTTACTGCTAGAGCAAGAGATAACTCTGTGCATGATAGTAGAAGGAAACAACAGTTTAGGGACATTCGTAAACGAATGTTCCGCAACAGGATAATTGGCAATTTGTTAAAAAATATTAAGAAAGGTCAACAGAAACTGGTTTTTTATAAGAGAAAAAAAAAAGTTGAGAAAGTTATTGATCAGGCATTTGAAATTAAACGTAAGTTATTTATTTTGATAATCAATAGAATTAGGAAGCTAAACAAGGCAATTTATGATTTCAAAAGAAATAGTAGATGGAAGAGAATAGTTAATCGTAGTAATTTTTGTGAAGTTTTTTCTGGAGAATGGATGCATAGTTCAAGCTGTGAGGCATTTTTTAATGAGGAGAGTTATTTCCAGGATAATGATTTGGTGCATGCAGTTGACACCAGTGGTCGTGCTTATGAAGTGAGAGATGGTTGTCCAGTTGAAAAAGAAAAACTTGTGACAACAGAGGCAGAAGAGGTGTTAGGTAATGAGGTTTTAGGAAGACGTGCTAAGGGTCCTGTGTACACCTGGAAGTGTAGTAGTATTTGCAGTGTGCGACAGGATTCCATCAATTTGTACGGTCATTTAATAAGAAAAGTTTGAAGCAGAAAGTGAAGTTGTTGCAAGAATTAGATCCTTGCAGAGTGAGAGAAGTGACAGGTTTGCATGGTCATTCACTGGCTTGTCTTTCCAGGAGAGTATGCCAGAGTGTTTTTCATCATTTCAGGATGCTAGCAGTGCATCATAATAAAGTGAGGAAATTAGTTAGAATGTTGTATTATGCTAAGAGTCCAGCAATTATGCTTAAACAATTATGCGCTGCTCTTTTGCATGGTTCTGAAATAGATGTGAAGAACATATGTGAAGAAATTGAGTTTTGTTACTTTGGAAGTAAAGAGGAGAATGTTGAAATTGACCCAGAAGAAGAGGGTAATGTGGAAGATAGTGTACAGGTTTCCAGTACAGATAATTTCCAGAGGGAAATTGCGACGTTTCAGGTGAAATCAAGTGAGAGGCCTAATTTCACTTGTGTGTGTTGTCGACGCACTTATTATAAGAATCAGACTAAGTTAGTGGATTTATATGCAAAAAGTGAAAGGGAAAATAATAGTGAATGGAAGGATTTTGCAACATACTTGATGGTAGAAAATTGTTTTGATTTGGGATTTGATCAACGTGTGTGTACTTATTGTTGTTGCAAATTGAATCAAAACCAGATGCCTGCTAGAGCAGTTCATAATAATCTGGAATTGGTTGAGATTCCTTCTGAATTGAAGGATTTAAATACTTATGAATCTATTTTGATTCAAAGTATCCATCCCTTTCAGGCTATTGTAAGAATGGAGCCAAAGACAGGGAAATTGCCTCCATCAGATTTACAGAGAGGATTAAAGGGAAGAGTTGTTTATTTGCCTCTAGATTTGAAGAAAAACATTAACACAATTGAAGTAGAAAAAGTGGAAGAGGAACCTCTGGTTATCTTAGTTAATGGGGTTCCGACAAAGAATAAGAAAATATGGCAAGATTTAGTAGATGTTAGGAAAGTTAAAAAGGCAACATTGTATTTGAAAAAAAATAATAAATACTATAAGAATGTATATGTTGCAGAAGAGGAAGTAAGTGAGGAAGAGGATAGCGATTTGTGTGCTGGTCAAATTGAGAAAGTAGAACCCTCTACTAGTGAAGAAATATATGAACATTATAGTGTTCATCCTTTGCATTCCAAGGAAGTCATGGGGAATGCTATTGAGTTGTTTCAAATGAAACAAGCCAAAGGGAGTCCCATTAGTGTTTGGGAGGAAAGTTTGGAAGCTCGGTGTTTCCCACAGCTTTTTCCAACAGGTCAGGGAGGAAGATATGATGAGCGACCTCATCAAATTCCTGCTTCTGAATACCGGACTTTGCGATTGTATGCAGGAGATGCTAGGTTTCGACAATGCATTCCCTATTTGTTTCATCTCCTGTTTGAAAGCGATCTGTCTGGACTGTCATATGCAGTGAACCACATCTTGAAAAGTGGTATACACATGCAAAACATCTCGGCAAGTGACTTTATGGATAAAGTCAATGTCCAAGACAGTATTTTGGATTCTCACCTGATTAATCTCATGGCGTGTCAGCGTGGTACTAATGAGTACTGGTACCGTCGTCATGGTGATTTAAAATGTATGCTGAGGAACTTAGGTACTCCCACATGGTTCCTCACTCTGAGCTGTGCCGAGTATGGCTGGGAAGACTTACTTGAATTTCTACGAGAGGCAAATGCTAACGTAGATAACATCGAATTCAAGACACCCGGAGAACTGTGCTCTTTGGATCCAGTCAATGTATGTAGGTACTTCAATCATAGATTTGAAGCTATGATGTCTTTCATCATGAATAAGAAGAATCCACCTCTTGGAGAGGTGTTGGATTTCTTCTGGAGAAAGGAGTACCAAGCAAGAGGTGCTCCTCATATACATATGTTGCTGTGGATCAAGGATGCACCTAAATTTGGAACGGATCCAGAAGACTCAGTGATGAGTTTCATCCAACAGTATTCTACGTGTGCTGTTCCAAACGCAAAGGAGAAGAAAAGCCTAAGAGAAAAAGTTCTGCGTTTCCAAAGCCATCGATGTGGAAAGTACTGCCGTCGTAAATTCCGAAACAAGGACAAGTTCTACACCAAATGTCGTTTCGGTTTTCCACGACCGGTGATTTCTAAAGGAAGAGTAAACAGTTTGATGTCTTCGCTGCGACATAATGTCATGAAGAAATCACCTAAAAACACATACAATTTGAAGAGGAACGAAGAGTCCAAGTACATCAACGACTACAACCCGGTGATTTTGTCCATGTGGAATGCTAACATGGATATACAGTTTGTGGCTGATAACTGTATGGCTGTGGCTCGGTATGTGACGTCTTACATCACCAAAAAAGAGAAGACAGAATTGAAGGATATGTGGGAGGACATTTCCCATGAAAAGAGCCTCAGCAAGAAGTTGTACAGTTTCAGTCTGAAGATGTTGTCGCATCGAGAAATTGGAGCTTACGAATGCTCTGACCGGTTGTCTTCAGCAAGTCTCTATGCCAAGTCCAGGAGTATCGTTTGGGCGAGTCTTGGTCTTGCTGCAACGCGTAATCGAGTTCTGAAACCTGTGCGGGAAATTGAGTATTTGGCGGAAAAGGAGCCAAACAGTACCGACATTTTGAAGACCAACATGTTGGATACATATTATCCAAATAGAAGCAGTCACCTCGACAATGTTTGTCTGTATGAGGTTCTTCAAAATTACATATTCAAGAGGAACATCAAAGAAGATACTGAGAAAGGAGTGTATGCTGTAATAGGAAGTGAGGGATGTCTGGTCAAGCAAAGAAAATGCCACTTGGTAAACCATCGAAAATTGAGTGGCGAATCTCCTGAAAAAAAGGAGTTTTTCTATTTAGCACTTTTGCAACTTTTCAAGCCTTGGCGTGCAGAAGAGGAACTGCTTGGAGATTTCCTCTGTTACGAAGACTCTTTCAATGCCGCCAAGGAGACCATAGAATGTCCTGCTTTTCCCAAATATGTAGAAATGTTGAATGCGGAAATTGAGCAGGAAGCAACGATTGCAGCCGAGATTGCCAGAGACAGTTCTCAGGACAGTCAGAGTTCTGCTTCATTGAGTCAGGATCCACTAGGAGGGCCTGTTATGAAGCTGCCACTGCCATGAATGAAGTGGAAAGAGCCATGGCACATGCTCAGGAGGATGCGGTTAACTTAGAAGAGTTGGAAAGACAACTCAACGTTGAGCAGAGGAAAATATATGACGAAGTTACCATGCAAATTGATCATGGATTAAGTCATGACAAGAAAGAGTGCTCATGTACGTCGTTGAAGCCTGTCCGACTGTACGTGAGTGGAGAAGCGGGAACTGGAAAAAGTTTCCTCATTAAAGCAATTTCATGCTATTTGCAGGAAAGGACAGAGTCATCGCTGTCTTGTGTTGTCACCGCTCCAACTGGACTGGCAGCACATAACATTAAAGGGATTACTTTACATCGTTTACTGATGCTGCCAGTGGAGCATGACAACAAATTACAATATCACAAGCTATCTGGAGATGCTTGTTTTGAAGTTTCAAGAATCTTGAGGAAAATGAAACTTCTTATCATTGACGAAGTAAGCATGGTTTCCAATGTCATGCTTGCCTTTGTGTATTTGAGAATGCAAGAAGTTCTCAAAACAGAGTATGATGTGTTATTTGGTGGCAAACACATCATTGTTTTCGGAGATCTTCTGCAGCTGACACCAGTGAAAGGGCAACCTGTGTTCAAAATGCTCACGCATGAAGATACCAGGAAGTGCCTAGGCAGCATTGGCAACGTCAATATATGGTTAAACTTCAATTATGCTGAACTGCATGAAAATATGCGTCAGGCGAAGGATGAAGTTTACAAGACTATTCTACAAGATGTTAGAATTGGAAAAGTGACCGAGCATGGGAAAAGAAGCTTTACATGCACGATTACTGTCAAATTTATATCCAGAACAAGATGTTGTGCCTGAGAATATTTTTCAGAAAATTACTGATAAGAAATCTGGAATATGTTTGATGCCAACTCTTGCAGAATGTGCCAAATTCAACAACAAAATGTTGCATTTAGAAAAGCAAGAGATTGTGAAACTGGAAGCTATTGACAGAGTAGAGCATATGGGATCAACAATTATTTTGTCTGAGAATCTGAAAACAAAATTGGATTCATTAGAGAAGAGTATATCTAAAACTGCAGGTTTTGAAAAGACTCTGAATGTGTGCTTGAACTGCCGTATAATTTTAAGAAGGAATTTACATGTTGAAAGAGGTCTGGTAAATGGATCAATGGGTAATGTTGTTGATTTTGTAAAATACAGAAATAGAGATGGAATTGAATTTTTAAAAATTAAATTTGATGGCATTGAGGAAGTACAGCTAATTGGTCGTTGCTCTGCTAGATTTTTGCTTGTAAAAGACTTATATGTTCGCCGTAAGCAGTTTCCTGTTTGCTTGGCATATGCGGTGACAATCCATAAATCGCAAGGTTTAAGTGTAGACAGTGCATTGGTGAATATTGGCAGTTCTGTGTTCAAGGAGGGTATGGCATATGTGGCATTGTCACGAGTTAGAACTTTATCGGGATTGTACTTGATTGAGTGTGATGTCACAAACATTTGTGCTGATCTAGATTGTGTTAAGGAATACAATAGGTTAAGAAGAGAGTATGCGCCACATTTGCCTCAGTATCCTTTGTTTGAGAAACGTGTGGTAGGCCGGAAATGAAGAAATGTGACCAATACTGGGGAGGTTGTAGCAAAAAGACGAAAAGTCGATGAACCTAAAATTACAAGCAGAAACAAAAAGGATTCTGTTGAAGATGTTGTTGGTTTTCAATTTGAAAACAGTTCTGGTGTCAACTGCTATGCTAATGTAGTGGTTAATGTTTTGTTTTCTCTAGAAAATGTAAAAGAAGAGATTGTGGTCAATTCTGATCAAAGATTTTGCAGTTTGTTAAATTCTGTGTTAGAGAAATGTAGCACTGATAGAAGAAACATAGAAAGTGTGTCTGAAATTCGAAATCTGTTAGACAGATGTTCAGGCCAAACACAATTCTCTCAAAATATTCAGCAAGATTGTCAGGAGTTTTTAATGTATATGCTTGATGTATTACATGCTGAAGGTGTAGATGTAGATCAGCTGTTTGGGCTTTCTTATCAATGGCAGCATGACTGCGAGAACTGTATGGTATCAAGTACTACTAGTGTAGACTCAGAAAGATTTATATATTTAACTTTGCCAGACAGTAAATCAGTCTCCTTTAATAAGCTAGTAAAAGCAGCTGATCACAACATGGAGTGTAGCCAATGTAAATCTGAAATGATGTCCACATTATTTATACGAACATATGGCCAGTATGTCATTTTAATGTTCCAACGATGTAGGCCTGATGGAACAAAATTGACAACTTTAATTAAAAATTTTGTAGCTTCGCAGTTGTCAATATCAGGAAGGACTTTTGTAACTGCAGCAATTATATATCATGACGGCCCTTCAATAACATCAGGACATTACACAGCTTATTTAAAGTCTAGAAATGGCTGGTCATTGTGCAATGATTCTGTTTTAATTTTCAAAAAAAAATTGCCGTATGACCTTAAAAACTCTTACCTGGTGTTTTTAAAACCAAAATTTTAGGGAAATAATCTCGGGATGTGCTCTGTGGAATTTCAAGAAGTTCTAATGGCTCCTACACAATTTGGCCTTGAGGATAAGTGTAGTTCAGAGACATAACTTCTAACCATAGGACTGGACGTCATGGAGAAATACGTGCACTTTGAATGAGTTCAGAAAAACTGTTTCTTTTTATAAGCTAATTGAAGCAGCCAATCAAAACATGGAGTAGAGGGAATGTAAGTCTGCAATGCTGTCTACTGTTTTACATTGCTTTGTGATTAAAAGTGATGTAGAGAATTAAATAATTGTAGTAGTCATAGAGGTAGTGTAAGTCTGCTTCATAGTAAGCAGTATCAGTGTCCTAGGAAATGTAGAACATGACTGAGCAAGAAGGGGAAGATATTACTATTCCAGGATTGTGAAAATGATCTTCAACATTTTAATTCTGAAAGTTGCGGAAATGCCAAATGACGGGATTGGCTTACAAGAAATCCAAGAGTTATAAATGGCTCTGACCAGATTTGGCCTTGTGGAAACTTGTGGTAGAGAGCAAGAAGTCATTTATTGCATGTAACGTGTTTTTAAAAACGATGGAGATTTTCTTTCAGAAAGTGGCGGGCTGAAAGTAATAACAGCACAAAAGAGTGTAAGCTGTTCATAGGACATCCTTGGACGTCATGGAAAGTAAGTTAACTTTAAGGAGTTCTGAATTTTGATTTCTTATGTTGTATGGGTTTTTTAAACACAATCATTTTGATTGTGTTTTTTTTTCCCCGCTGTTATATGATGAATACCTTCAAGTCACTGTTTTTAGTGAATTTTGATACATTCTGAGAACAGCAAAAATAAACCATTTAACATGTATAATTAATTCTGTACTGTTTGCATTTATGATGTATATGTAGAACTGTGTAGGAGGCATGGAGAAGGTGAGGCTTCTGTAAGTGTCAAAGTTGTTGCATGCAGTGCTGCACTTCTGCGTATTCTTTCATATGCTAGACTACATCTGCACAATGAGATACCTAAGCAAAGGAAACACAAGTGATGTGATTGTGAAATGAGCAAAATAAATTGCACGTATTTCAATTACATCACCTGTGTTTCCTATCATTACGAATCACATTGTGCAGATCAAGTTTAGGTCTGTCCAGGGAAACATAGGAGGTTTGGACTTTGTTGAAGAGTGCAGTGGACATGACTCACTTCATTGGTAGACCTTCACATGTATTATCTCCTCTGTACTCTTCAACAAGTGTAAATCTCATCTGCAACCCTGAGTAGGCCTCACCTCAAACAAACCTCTGGATAGTAGACATCTTATTGGCATCCTGAAGCAATTATTTAAAATTTTAGTGTCTTGCGACACTTTTCTGAAACAACAGCATTGCAAAAGATGCACCATGTTTTAAGATAGGCCTCACTTCATCTGCATCAAGATACTGTTAGTTTAAAATGTATATCTTTAGGACTGTGTAGGGGGCCTGGAGAAGCAGAAGCTTCTGTAAGTGTCAAAGTTGTTGAAAAACTGTTTGTCCTTCAATCTTTTCCCTTGTCTTTTCTAATTTTTAAATACATGTTTTAATATTTTTCAAATGTTTGTTCTCTCTTTCACAGATTGAAAGTATAAAAACAAAAAGTGAGTAATTTAACGACAATTATAAGGTAAATATTTTGTACTCTTTTCGTTACATTTCTATCACATTTAACTACTATTAGTTCCACTGCTTCATTTCTTTAACCCTCAGTTTCCTGCCTTTGCTACTTCCCTCATTCCTTTCTCTATTACCTACTTACTCAACTCCTTCCACTCTTTTTCTCAGTCCCTCTCTTCTCATAGTTCCTCACTCTTGTTCACTCACTCCGTCTCTATTACTCTTAGTGTCTTTGACTGATCACTCTATCACTACTTGTTCATAATGCTTTCTCTGTGTAGTTGAAGCACACTAAGGGGAATATTATGAACACAGCCAATAAAATTATTGCTCTTTTTATTGGCAGAAAACTGGTGCAAAAGTGGTTTTAGCGGCAGTTTTCTGCTACAAAAGCAGCTTTAGCGACACATTTCTGCCAATAAAAGCTGCAAAACTTTTATTGCCTATGTTAATGATATGGCTCTATGTTACTTACATTTCTTTGCTGTTTCAATTAATCTTTTTCTGTTATTTTTTGTTTTCTGTTTTCTATTTTTTCTCTCTGTTATTCCTCATGTTTTAATCTTATTTTGAACATTCACTCACATTCTCCAAGAAACTCTTCTTTGTTAATGTTATACTCTCTTTTTTTCTTTCACTTCGTTATCTATTTTGTTTTTCACAATTATACCCTCTTCTGTCTTTTCTTCGGTAAATAGATCTATTAAACAGTATCTCTTCTTTACTCCCTATAGCTGTCTTTCTTTTAACATCACTCTCTGTTTACTTTCCTTATACTTACACTTTTTTTTTTTTTTAATTTTTTTTGGTTAGCTCCCGGTCCGCGTACCGGGAAGCTAACCCGGGAGCGAACCAAAAGAAATAGAGCTTGCCAGAGTGCTAAACATTCTAGCAATTTTTTTTGAAAGGGAAGGTAGTTCTGAAAAGAACTTTTTTTTTAATATTTTTGTTGTTTTATATATATTTTTTTTTTTTTGAACATTTTTTGTTTTTTTTGTATTTTTTGAACGATTTTATATTTTTTTTGTTTTTTTTGGGGGGGGGAAACAACAAAAAACAGGCATTAAAAAAGGGCTCAACAGGAGCAAAAAAAAATTACTGGGGGCGGTTAGGGCAATCATGGTGTTCATACGCCAGGTTGAGTGCATTGATGCTCATGTTGCCACAAGCTAATAATGCACGACAGTGCATACATAAGTGAATCATGTGCCCAAAATTTTCTTGAATATTTGGCACAGTTTCCCGTGCCTCTTCTGGTGTTAGAGAAATCGGTATTGTTGGTCTGGCCACAGGAGTTGGTCTTGGATTGTCCTGCATATCCCTTATTTCCGCCCGGCTGTAATTTAGTGGATGCTTCCTTGTCATGTGCCTGTGCATTGTGTGATTTCCATAGCTATATTTTTTGTCCGTCCCTCTGGACAATTGTTCTTTGCATATGCGGCAGGTGACATACCTCGCATTGACTTTTTTTTGGCCACGAGGGATCGAATAAAACTGCCAGATGAAACTGGCTTTCTTTCTGGAAACCCGGGGCACCTCTTCTAAGAACTGTGGTTCTTCTCCCTCCTCATCCATTTCTTCATCTTCCTCCTCGGTGTTGGTAATGACCTGGGGAGGTGGTCCTCTCTTCCCATGAGGAGGTGGAGGTGGTGGTGGGGGTCCACCAGCTGAAGCTACCAATGAAGCCATTTTCAAACAAGCAAAATAGGTCTTCCTCTCACAATGATGAAAGTCAGAGTGAGGAAAGAAGGAGGGGTTTTCATCATTTGGGAAAAACAATACTTCTCAACCAATGAAAAGTGTTATTTTTAGGTCACCTGACCTAGCCTTACATCATTATGAAACCAAAAGTGAAATGAACCAATGAAAAGTTTTATTAACAAGTCACATGACCTCTCACGCTCATGTTACGCGCTGCGGAACGCGCCCCGGTTAGCTTCCGGGTCGCTAAGCTTCGCGCCCCGGTCCGCGCCCCGGGACAGTTCCGGGTGCGCTAACGCGGTACGTCACAAGACGCATTACGCGGCAACGCCATACGTCGCGTTTTCGAGACGCGCCGCGGATCGCTTCCGGGGAGCTGCGTTTCGCGCCTCGGTCTGCGCTCCGGGGCACTTCCGGGTGCGCTAACGCAGTACGTCATAAGACGCATTACGCGGCAACGCAATACCGTCACTATGTTGATTTTTTACCGGTTCGCGGACCGGGTCGCGGCATCAAATTGAGCTAACGGGAAGCTTCCCGGTCCGCGGACCGGGAGCGAAACAAAAAAAATATTTAAAAAAAATTATTAATAAACATATAAAATATATTTTTGGATTTAAATAAGAATACATTTTACAGCTATGGATATTTGCTATTAAAAAACCATTGAAATTCACTGAAAAAACCATAGGTTATAAACCATATATAGTTAGGAATTAGCATTTACAAAACCTTGAAAATTCACTGAAAAAACCATAGGTTATACACCATATATAGTTAGGAATTAGCATTTTTAAAACCTTATTTTACTCACACAAAACCATTGAAATTCCATATATAGTTAGTTGCACTAACTATATATCGCGCACCCGCAATCCACTGCTGATGATGTCACATATTACATCATTCATGACATGGTCAGTGACATCACTGATGACATCACTGATGACATCTCAAATGACATCACTGATGACATCACTGATAACAACATCCAGTGATTTTATGTTTCTGTAAAGTTTAAATATGTCTTACATATTGAAGAATGAGTGGATGTATAAGTGTCTGGACGAAGGATTTAGTAGGTGCATGACTGACTGTATGAGTGAGTGATTAAATGTATCTCACTGAGTGCATGGGTTAGTGACTAAACTGTCTTAATTTGTGCATCATTATGTCTGTTGTTCTGTAAACTGCTGCATGTGTTGATCAGTAGCTATATGAGTAACTATATGGGTTATTGATTGATTGTCCAAGTATTTGTATGGGAGACTGAGTGTGTGTGTGGCTGGCTGGGAGGTGTGTGACTCTGTGCAGATCAATGTGTACTTATATCAATGATTGTATAACAAGGTAAGTATGTGTTAGTATATGTTTGAAAATGTAAGGTGCTCTATGTTTAACTGTATAGACAAGAAAATGGAAGTGTGATTGATTCTTTACAGGACTGACTAGGTGTGTGAGTAACTCCATGGATGAGTGGCAGAGTGTGAGTGTCTGTATAGGTGTATGAGTGCATATGATAGTGTTGTAAAGATGAGTGATTGTATGTATGAATGATTGTATGGGTGAATGAGTGAATGTGTGTGTAGACGTAGGAATCAGTGAGTACATATGTAGTAACTAGTATTGGTGTGTCAATGGTTTCAAAAATTATACTCTGTATTTAACACTGGGTGAAACAGAGGTTATATTAAAATGTGAGGAGATGCATTGTATTGTCACATGAATGATATCATCAGTGATGTGGTCATTGATGTCAAATGAGATGTCATCAGTGGAGTCATCAGTGATGTCATTTGAGATGTCATCAGTGATGTCATCAGTGATGTCACTGACCATGTCATGAATGATGTAATATGTGACATCATCAGCAGTGGATTGCGGGTGCGCGATATATAGTTAGTGCAACTAACTATATATGGAATTTCAATGGTTTTGTGTGAGTAAAATAAGGTTTTAAAAATGCTAATTCCTAACTATATATGGTGTATAACCTATGGTTTTTTCAGTGAATTTTCAAGGTTTTGTAAATGCTAATTCCTAACTATATATGGTTTATAACCTATGGTTTTTTCAGTGAATATATATATATATAGATAAATGTATAGGTTTCTCGTTTCTTGCCGGCAAAGCGCCCTTAGTTGTGGGGGTGTGCGTTACGTGAGAACCAAACCGTTATTGTGAACAGGGATGAATTTTGTTGACACCAGAGTATCACTTCACCCTCATTCAATGAAATGAAAGCAGTTAATTTAATGGTCAAACAGTGAGCAAACACCCGATGCACTTTGCCAGGACGTGGACTTGATCAAGAAATGACGTATCTGTCCATTCACACTATTTGTCAATTTAGCACAGTATCTGGCAGAGTATCCTTTTGTGCTCCTCATAGCTGGAATATTTAAGTGAAAGTGCAAAGTGCTAATGTGCTTAGTCTGATAATTAATAAACAATGCATCTATGTAATGTCTCTTGGAATTGAGGGCTATTACAGTTCATATCAGTTCATGTTGTTGCCCATTGTGCGATCATTTTTCAGCTGCGTACTTGTTAATGATTTCGATCCTGAAGAAAAGTTAAGTATCAATACTATTGATTATGCTGAATTTTGGTCACCCATTTAAAAGGGAGAAATTAATTCCATGTATGTGCCAATGCTGTGAACTATTTAAGCCAAAGTGAAATATTGGCGAATCTGAGTTCATGCCACTCGGTAGATGAAATTCGTGCCCTCTGGTAGGCTCTTGCTACTGTGGTTACAGCATCAATGCAGTTCTAGCTCACCTTGATCACTTTAAGTGACCCTTCCTGCAGGTTATTGCAAAGTGGATGATTTATGTACAGGTTTATTGTCGAGCACTTGAACTGAAGTTCAGAAGATGTTCCTTGTTTCGTTATCGGTATGCAGTGATTGCTCTGCAGTTTGATTGCCCTTGACTAGTGTTGAGGACATTCCAAACAGTATTTTCCTTTGCCCCCTCTGCTCAGCATCATGTCACATTCTTATAAGAAAATATATTCACAAGATGGAATCATGAAAAAGTTGGAAACAGCTGATTCTTGTGGCCAAATCTTGGACTCTTCATGTCAACTTCCTCCAGTTCTTCATTTGTATCCTCTCCATGTTCCTCTGGGTTCCCCTCTCCTGTTCTTCCTGTCCAGAAGCCATTACTAAGGAGCAAAATGGGTTGGATTACCAAAAAAGGAAAGCACAGCAATTAAGTACTAGACAGTCTCCTTTGCTAACGAGCTCTCCTATGGCAAGGAAAAGGAAACATTGATCTGTGCAAGAAAGTCACTAT
Source organism: Lissotriton helveticus (assembly GCF_964261635.1). Lineage (NCBI taxonomy): Eukaryota > Metazoa > Chordata > Amphibia > Caudata > Salamandridae > Lissotriton > Lissotriton helveticus. Next base: position 304,453,234 of record NC_136067.1, on the reverse strand, counting down.
TTGAATGTGGAGCAAAACACTCTCAGGAATCAATCAAGCATCTTCAGTGGTCCATTGGTAGCCATGGTTTATCCTCAGTTACCGGAAAATAAGCTTGGATGGATCCAGCATGTCCTGACACCATGGATCCAGATTATGGTACCTCAAAAGCAATGCTTAAATATTGAAACATTGAAATGCAGGGCTAGATGTGTGTGAGTTTAAAATAGCACTTAAGCAATATCTAAATTCAAACAATAGGTCTCAAATTGTTTTCACAGCAAATACAATATTTTAAACAATCTGCTGGGCCAGTAGTACTTGCTTTTGACTTCATATTGGCTCTAACTAAAAGAGAATAGGAATATAATACGTCCTCCATAAGGTTCAGGTACACAATGTAATTTTATTCAGTTATGCATGTGTGACCAATAGGGGTGAAGCACCTAGAGCAAATGCCACCACTGATGCCAGGTTCCTCTGAATACATACAATCTATTCCATTCCAGAATTCCATATCTAGATCCATTAATTCCCATCATAAGGAGATGAAAGCCCAACATATCTTTGACCTTATGCAAAATAAAACAATACAATTAAATAATTAAAATAATATAAGTGAAACCGAGAACAAAAACGGACCACTGCCTACCCTTAAAAAATAAACAAATCCTGTTTCCTTTAAGGAAAAATGGCTGCATTAAAAAAATGTATAGGAACAGGGGAGGGCGCGCACCGCTTCACCCCCCAGCAAGGTTCACCCCTGGCATTATGGTAAATGCAGTCTCATGTTGCTTGCTTTGCTAGAATATTTATGAGTGTTTCGCCAGAGTTGGCGTAGATAGTGCTGATCTCTAGACACGTGTTTCTGGTTCTTTAACCGTCATCAGTAGAGATTGCAGGCTTCAAATTTGGAGTTTGTTGAGTAGGCTGCCAAACATCACATCAGGTCAGGTATCTCTCAATGACCCGCCGCTGCTTTTTCCACGAGCTCGTAAGCTTAATGACTCACAGGAATACTTTTAAAGAGGGGTGTGATCCCACATTTGTTTCCTGTTTAGAAGGCTCCGTCGAGCCATTTGAGCTGACGAGCTTGTGGAGAGGCACCTGCGCACCTTGAGAGCTACTGTGACCCGAGAATACTTTGGCAGCCTGCTCAGCAACACCAAATATTTGAATGCCTAATCTCTACTGATGACAGGTAATAATCCTGAAACACTTGTATAGAGATGGCCAGTACTTATCTGCACCAACCTGGTGAAATGCTCGAAAGACTCTTGCAAGCACACACGCTTGGCGAACTGCATGCACCATAATGCTTAGTGGCGAACCTGCTGGGAGGTGAAGCAGTGAGATCCCACATTGGTTTCCCTCAAAAATATATTAATTGTTTTATTTAAAAGCAATCACAGACATGGTGAACCCCAGCAGGCCACCATCCCTGTAATGGCAACGAATCTTAGTGGGTCACAAATTCATGAGGTAGATCTATTTGTGACACACTAACGGGCTAGATATTACTTTTGTACATTGGTAGTAGTGCTTACCGAATAGCCATTCGCCAAAAATCGATTATTCACTGTGAAAGTGTGTTTCAAACACTGGCCTTCAACTTGTCATCTTATAAATATGTAGCCGAGCAAAGCTGGCTGTAACTGTAAATAATGTTTTGATGCATCCATTGTCACTATCTTTCTCTCTTACCCTCACTAAGTGCACAATACCCTTTCCCCTTTTTTCCCCCACCTTGTGGGGCACTTGGATTGATTAGTTATCTCAGACATATTGCTGGATGTTGAACACCAATTTTGTTGCTCAATATGATTAAATAATTAACTATTATCTTGATGTGTAATTGAATCAATGCCTGCTGGCATTCAATTTAATATGTCTTGCCTGAAATTGTATCACGTAGCCCGGAGGCAAAGGAGATCCAACATGAAGGGATGCTCCTTGCTTTCTTCCCGGATTTCACGCAGGCTGTACAAGATGCACACAGGAAATTATTTCTAGTCAAAAAGAAGTTACAGGAAAGGGGCATAAAGTAATCCCTGCTCTACCCAGCCAGACTGCACTTTTCTTGAAAAGGTAAACAGAGGATCTTCACAGAATCAAATACAGCAATGATTTTTCTGCAAAAAAATCCTTCCTCTCCTGGGGTCTCTCCGCCTCATGACACAGCTATTAACACATCTCCTTTGCATGAGGGCGAGTGACGGTGCCTCTGAGTCCCACGTTTCATACAGGTCATCTTAAATGTGACTGGTTGTTCACTTGCGTATTATAATCTGATCTCTCCAAATTATGGGGTCGATTACGATGGTGGACGGAAGGACGACCGCCGGCCTGGAGTAGGCGGAAAATGCTTTTTTTCAGTATGCTTGCCGCGGGCACTCTGTCCGCCATAGAAGGATGGGAAACACTGTCAAATGTCCGTACGCGGCGGAAAAGGACGCACCGCCGCGGAAGTACACCCGACCCCGCGGCGGACGGAACCAATCCAGAGACACCGCCGTATGGAATGACGTCTTCGACCGTCCTCCAAATCACGATGGCGGAAAACACACATCAAATCGCTGCAGAAAAACAACCTGCCTGAACACGGCGGAATCACCACAGCGGAGATACAACACATTGCAGAGATACCCACCACAAGCAGATCGCCGTCATGGACCCAGCGCTACACGCATTTCCGATACTCTTCGTGCTCCACCGCCAGCAAGTCATGGCCCATCGCCGACGATGACGCAGGTACGCCAATACACCAATTGCTGTCGGAAGGGGAACACCTGCCAGGGCTGTGACGTAGGGAGGGGGAGTGTCATGTTTGAGAAACTGCATTTACGATCGCACCGATATATCAACAATTCAAGTACACAACCAGGAATGACAACGACAAACCACGACACATGATTGACTTGCTTTATTAAACATAATAGGGGTATAATCGTACACTACCCAAGAGCATGAGCACTGGGTAGAACAGGGCAGGTACATCTGAAGAAGCACATGAGGGCACATAGCAGTATCATAACAGCAACAGGGCAGTGTTTACAACATAGCAGGTACATCAGAGGCAGCACGTGAGAGGGCACAATGCAGTATCATAACAGCAACAGGGCAGTGTTTACAACAGAGCAGGTACATCAGAGGCAGCACACGAGAGGGCACAATGCAGTATCAGAACAGCAACAGGGAAGTGTTTACAACAGGGCAGGTACATCAGAGGCAGCACGTGAGAGGGGCTAAGTGCATCAACAGTCCATGTCAGAGAACATAGCAGGTACATCAGAGGCAGCACATGAGAGGGGCTAAGTGCATCAACAGTCTATGGCAGAGAACATAGCAGGTACATCAGAGGCAGCACATGAGAGGGGCTACGTGCATCAACAGTCCATGGCAAGGCACTGGTACATCAGAGGCAGCACATGAGAGGGGCTAAGTGCATCAACAGTCCAGGGCAAGGCACTGGTACATCAGAGGCAGCACGTGAGAGGGGCTAAGTGCATTAACAGTCCATGGCAGAGAACATAGCAGGTACATCAGAGGCAGCACATGAGAGGGGCCAAGTGCATCAACAGTCCATGGCAAGGCACAGGTACATCAGAGGCAGCACGTGAGAGGGGTTAAGTGCATCAACAGTCCATGGCAGAGAACATAGCAGGTACATCGGAGGCAGCACGTGAGAGGGGCCAAGTGCATCAACAGTCCATGGCAAGGCACAGGTACATCAGAGGCAGCACGTGAGAGGGGCTAAGTGCATTAACAGTCCATGGCAGAGAACATAGCAGGTACATCAGAGGCAGCACATGAGAGGGGCCAAGTGCATCAACAGTCCATGGCAAGGCACAGGTACATCAGAGGCAGCACGTGAGAGGGGTTAAGTGCATCAACAGTCCATGGCAGAGAACATAGCAGGTACATCAGAGGCAGCACGTGAGAGGGGCCAAGTGCATCAAGAGTCCATGGCAAGGCACAGGTACATCAGAGGCAGCACATTAGAGGGCACAATGCAGTATCAGAACAGCAAAAGGGCAGAGTTTACAACAGAGCAGGTACATCAGAGGCAGCACATGAGGGCACAATGCAGTATCAGAACAGCAACAGGGCAGTGTTTACAACTGAGCAGGTACATCAGAGGCAGCACATCAGAGGGCACAATGCCGTATCAGAACAGCAACAGGGCAGTGTTTACAACAGAGCAGGTACATCAGAGGCAGCACATGAGAGGGGCTAAGTGCATCCACAGTCCATGGCAAGGCACTGGTATATCCGAGGCAGCACATGGGAGGGGCTATGTGCATTAACAGTCCATGGCAAGGCACTGGTACATCAGAGGCAGCATGTGAGAGGGGCTAAGTGCATCAACAGTCCATGGCAAGGCACAGGTACATCAGAGGCAACACAAGTACGTGGGTCAAGCGCCCCGGCCCAAGGACAGTAACAATGCAAGGGTGGTTACAATGGACAATCGAGGCACAAAGTCAAATTACATGTGAGTGATGGGAGCTACACCTCACAGCATGGAATCTGGTGGACTGCTTGAACTAGTCGCCTCAGACACACTGCCAGCACCAGATACAGGAGTGTGAGACACAGCCACAGCTCTAGTGACTGACACATGAGCCATAGACCCAGACACACTGCCAGCACCAGACACAGGAGTGTGAGACACAGCCACAGCTCTAGTGTCTGACACATGAGCCATAGACCCAGACACACTGCCAGCACCAGAAACAGGAGTGTGAGACACAGCCACAGCTCTAGTGACTGACACATGAGCCATAGACCCAGACACACTGCCAGCAACAGAAACAGGAGTGTGACACACAGCCACAGCTCTAGTGACTGACACATGAGCCATAGACCCAGACACATTGCAGGCACCAGAAACAGGAGTGTGAGACACAGCCACAGCTCTAGTGACTTACACATGAGCCATAGACCCAAACACATTGCCAGCACCAGAAACAGGAGTGTGAGACACAGCCACAGCTCTAGTGACTGACACATGAGCCATAGACCCAGACACACTGCCAGGACATGTCCCTGTACACTGACCAACAAATACCATGCCAGCATCTGACATAAGAGAGTGGCTGACACACACAGTGCCAGTAACTGAAACAGGAGAGGGCACAACTGACACAGTGCTACTACATGATACATGACAGCGAACAACAGACACAGTGCCACTATATGACACATGAGAGTGAACGGCAGCTGATCCACTAGGACCACCGAAATGATGAGCCCCAGGGCTGTATGGGCCAGGAGGCAGGGTGGCACTGGGAGCTGGGGACAGCTGTACTGGAGTGACATTGGGGTGGTCAGGTCTCACTGGTGTGTGTCTCCGTTTCTTTGTGAAATGTAGGGGCACCCTGGACATGACTGGACTGGTAAGTGTTGTGGCCTCATCAGACATCAAAGAAGGATCATGTGCTTGTGGTGGTCTGCTCTCTGGGGACGTGCTGGGCCCTGCTTGACGTTTGCTGTGGCCCTGCTTTCTGCCCTCTGCATCATGTGTAATGGGGGATGCAACAACAGTGTACTCCTTATTCTGCTTCTGCGGGGTGTGGATGGGAGTTGAGGTATGTGGGGACTCCAGCGCTGACACATGTGTTTTACGTTCCTTCAACAACATCAGCCTCAGGGCAGCCAGGGGTGATGTATGCCTGTCCTTGATGGAGCTCGTGTCCATGGGAGAACCCTTGGCCCTGGGATGTGCCTTGGACTTAGGAGGTGTCCTGTTTCTGGAATGTCCCTGATCCCTGGGCGGTGCCCTGTCCCTGGGAGCAGACTTGTCCATTGTAGTGTACCTGTCCTTTGAAGTGTCCTTGTCCTTGGGAGTGTCCCTGCTCTTGGGAGGTGCCCTTTCCTTTGAAGTGGCCTTGTCCTTGGGAGTGTCCCTGCTCTTGGGAGGTGCCCTTTCCTTTGTAGTGTCCTTGTCCTTGGGAGTGTCCCTGCTCTTGGGAGTTGCCCTTTCCTTTGAAGCATCCTTGTCATTTGGAGTGTCCCTGCTCCAGGTAGGTGCCCTTTCCTTTGAAGCGTCCTTGTCCTTGGGAGTGTCCCTGCTCTTGGGAGGTGCCCTTTCCTTTGTAGTGTCCTTGTCCTTGGGAGTGTCCCTGATCTTGGGAGTTGCCCTTTCTTTTGAAGCGTCCTTGTCCCTGGGAGCGTCCCTGCTCCTGGGATGTGCCCTTTCCTGTGTAGTGTCCTTGTCCTTGGGAGTGTCCCTGCTCTTGGGAGGTGCCCTTTCCTGTGTAGAGTCCTTGTCCTTGGGAGTGTCCCTGGCCTTGGGAGGTGCCCTTTCCTTTGTAGTGTTCTTGTCCTTGGTAGTGTCCCTGGACTTGGGAGGAGCCCTTGCCTTGGGAGTACCTTTTGAGGGGGATGCGTCTGTTACATGTGAATCACTTTCCCCCAACACCCCTTGAGGATCCAGTGTGTCAACTCCAGTGTAGCTCATGTCATGATGGGTGAAAGATTTCCCTGTCCTAGGGGATGGTGTTTGTGCCCTCCGCGCCCTGCCTTGCTGCCTGTGGCTGCTTCTAGTGCAATACCCCGAAAATGACGCCTGGTCTGAAATTTCACTCTCCCCTGAGACATCTAGTGGTGTGGATGGGGGAACAGAAGCAGCACCCTGTCCATGCGACTGAAGAATGGCTGAAGACACAGTGTTTGCTAATGACTGAACTTTTCTGTGGAGACCAGCAACATCGCCATGCATCCCCTCCATGAATGCTACCACCTGCCCCAACTTCCTATCGTGGTCTTGAAATGCATTGATCATGTTGGTCTGCCCTACACACAGCTGTCGCAGCAGATCAACAGCCTCAGCACAAAGTGCACTTTCTGGCACAGGGGCAGGGGCAGCGGTGCCTGCGCCGAAGGCAACTCTGCTCCCCCTACTCTGGCGAGCACGAGCAGTACTTGTTGCAGTTGGTGGCAGTGTGGGCCCTGTGTGCTGTGTACCGACTGAAGTTGTTGATTGCCCACTCCCTGTCTGTGACAACAGTGCTGACTCACCACCACTGTCTGAGGATGAAGACGATGGTGTCTCCACATGTGAGTCCTCAGGGACGGTTCTGTCCCCCTCTCCGGGGCTGCCCCCTTCAGTGTCAGTCTGCGTGTGTGTCATCTCGGATCCGGATGCATTGCCACCACTCATCTCCGTCGTCTGTGTGTCAGTGCCCTCGGCCAAAGCTGGAAGAGAGGGAAGAGATGTTAACCTAAGTACCAGACTCACGTACTGAAGGTTACAAATTCACACCTTTCCTTACAGTCAATTGACATGTAGCACCCATCCTGCACACGAACCACCCCTACCAGACATCCTCATATCAAAGAACCGGGGGTGCCTGTGAAACATGTACATCATACAAACAGGGCAAGTGCATGCAGACCACCACACATGTCATGCCATGGGACCCCAGACCTCAACGGCATGTCCTGGAACCCTCAACTACAAATCAACTGGTATGTCCACCTGGCGGACATGGGTGCTAACGCTCACTCCGCTAATGGCACCAACATGCAATTACTGCAAAACATACGCACCACGGATGTCACTACTGTGTCTGAGCACCAATACATGCATGCACTCACAAGTTACAGACACATACAGTCTGCTTACCGCTAGTTTGCTGTTGATCCCCTCTTAGCCGGGCGGACAGGTCAGGATGCGTCACAGCAATTATACGGTGCATTAGAGGGGTCATGGTGCGTCGGGCAAGGCGGCTTGATCTTGGAATAATACCCAGTGTCATCTCCGCAACATTCTTGCTGAGCCTGGATATGTCGTCCCAGCGCTTGTGGCAGTGTGTGTGTCATCTATTGCACACCCCCACTGCCCGTACATCACGTGCTATGGTCCTCCACGCGGCCTTGCGAAGGTGCAGCTTGACCTACCATGATGGGAGACAAGAGGGGAAGGTCAGTGGACAGTTTGACATTCAAAAACATCGTAGAAACACGTATCTTCATGCAGCCATGCTCAGTACAACACATGTGAAGGTCCCACAGCACACCGCCAAGCTTGCAGAATCCAGGAGTCAGTGACCACCTCATGCCCACCAACATGTTACCCACTGCACTTACCACCTGTCCGGGAGCACCGTAGAGCTGTTCATAGTGGCTGAGCACACCGTCCACAAGGACATCCAGCTCCGCTGCAGTGAAGGGACGAGACCGGATCTCTCGCACTCTCTGCATGGCAAGGTCCAGGACTGTGGCACAACAGCAGCAGTTGTTGGATAGCTCAGCAGCAGCAGATCGAGGTGACGGTAGCAGGCAGCAGTGGATGGATAGCTCAGGAGCAGCAGGTCGAGATGACGGTTGCAGGCAGCAGTTGTTGGATAGCTCAGGAGCAGCAGGTCGAGGTGACGGTCGCAGGCAGCAGTTGTTGGATAGCTCAGGAGCAGCAGGTCAAGGTGACGGTCGCAGGCAGCAGTTGTTGGATAGCTCAGGAGCAGCAGGTCGAGGTGACGGTCGCAGGCAGCAGTGGCTGGAAGCAGTGAATGTGTGCAGAAGAATTTCACACATATATAGGGCCCTGAGCTCATATCTGTGGCACACGTCTGCAGCAATTGGTTTTCCCTGGATGCATCATTCAAAATGAGCCAATGACTCGCCCTGGTGTGGCGGTGCACGGCTTCCGCTATTTTTGAATGCGCTTATGCGCCCCGCGTAACCTGTTTCCATTGGCTACATGTGCACGGTCCGTCACTGTCACACACCGGCAACTGCATGTGCGCGCTACTGCGACGGTACATCATTTGAAAATAATCAGTCACTGGCGTCGCTATGGCGGTGCAAGCATTCCTCAGGGGCGGTGCAGGCTAACACATACATTTGAATATGCAATTTGAAATGGCAGTTGAAACCCCCCTTACAGTCACATTGCGTCACCCACCGCCGGACCTGGCCGGTCTCCCACCACCAGTCCTGGCCGGTCACCCACCACCGGGTGCTGGCGGTGGGTGAGCAGCCTGTGCATTGAGGTCACCATGGCATGGGTGGCCCTGGCCGGTCACCCACCGCTAGTCCTGCCTGCTCACCCACCGCCGGTCGTGGCCGGTCACCCACCGCCAGTCCTGCCCGCTCACCCACCGCCGGTTGTGGCCGGTCACCCACCGCCAATCCTGGCCAGTCACCCACCGCCAGTCCTGCCCGCTCACCCACCGCCAGTCCTGGCCGGTCACCCACCGCCAGTCCTGGCCGGTCACCCACCGCCAGTCCTGGCCGGTCACCCACCACCAGTCGTGGCTGGTTACCCACCGCCAGTCCTGCCCGCTCACCCACCGCCGGTCGTGGCCGGTCACCCACCGCCGGTCGTGGCCGGTCACCCACCGCCAGTCCTGCCCGCTCACCCACCGCCAGTCCTGCCCGCTCACCCACCGCCAGTCCTGGCCGGTCACCCACCGCCAGTCCTGGCCGGTCACCCACCGCCAGGTGCTGGCGGTGGGTGACCGGCCAGGGCCACCCATGCCATGGTGACCTCAATGCACAGGCCACTCACCCACCACCAGCACCCGGCGGTGGGTGACCGGCCAGGACTGGCGGTGGGTGACCAGCCAGGACTGGCGGTGGGTGACCGGCCAGGACTGACGGTGGGTGACCGGCCAGGACTGGCGGTGGGTGACCGGTCAGGACTGGCGGGCTGCGGTGGGTGCTGCAATATGAGTGTAAGGGGGGTATCAACTGTCATTTCGAATTGCATTTTCAAATGTATGTGTTCGCCTGCACCGCCCCCGTGGAATGCATGCACCGCCATAGCGACGCCAGTGAGTGATTAGTTTCAAATGATGCACCGTCGCGGTAGTGCGCACATGCGTTTTGCGGGGTGTGACCGGGATGGTCCTTGACCATATAGCATATGCCATGCTTAATTGCTGTGTCAACGATCATCTTCTGTGTTGGTGGAAGGCGTCCCCAGATGGCGTATGTACACACACTGCATGTCTCCGCACACATGTAATGTTCATAGTTGTACATGTGTGTCAGGACATGTCCGGAATGCTACAAGAATAATGATGTCAAGTCAATGGCCCGTGTCCACATGTGACATTCATGTCCGTTTGTTGCATGTGTGCTCATACTGTTGACCTTGCCAGCGGTTACCAAAGGCTAGTGATGTGCACCCAAGTTGCGTCAGATGTGCATGGCGACGTGTTGACGTCTTGGTTTTGCGGACACACGTTTCCATTTGTACACATCTACACAGTACATCAAGGGTGTGTCCCCACATTTAGAAGCTGTTGTGAGTGTGTGGTTTGTGTGTGCAAGTAACAATGATGGGGGGTGTACATGCATTCTGTGTATGCGTGTCTGTTGTTGTGTGGATGTTGTGAGGATGCCCAGTATTGTAGGTGGGGTCATGGGTGCATGAAGACAAGGAGGGTGTGTTCCATGTTCGTGTTGTGTGTGCACGTACATGTGTGTCTGTGGGGATGCTTGTCCACATTTGGGCCCTCAATCATGTGTTGTTGACAGATATTTCAACATGTTTGCACGTTACATTGGACATGTTTGCACACAGGATGTTGTTTGTGGTTGAACATTGTGTGTGTAGTTAGCTGTATTGCCTTATATATTGGTCACGTCACACATATAATCACTGTCTGCAACATGTATTATTTGCATTGTGTTGGTCAAGATGTGATAGTGTGGCACAGCTATGCGTTGTTGGTCAATTGACATCTGCTACCATCTACTCCCACACAGGAGGGCTCCAAATGTGCATCGACCATACACTGTGCTGGAGGACATGGTTAACGAGGAGGTGATCCGCAAATTCCGGCTTGATCGACGTAGATTGCAGGAGCTTGTAGCACAATTGTCACCTCATCTGCAGCCATGCAGGACATATCCAGAAGCTATTACACCCACAGCAAAGGTGATGGCGGCACTTCACTTCTTTGCAACTGGCACTTTCCAGTACACAATTGGTCATGCCGGGGGATGTCCCAATCCATGTTCAGCATGGTATTGCGGGATGTTCTGAATGCCATGATGCATTACAAGGATGATTACATCCATTTCCCATGTCCGGCAGAGTTGGCAGCAGTCAAAGGGGACTTTTATGCCCTGGCCCAGATACCACACGTAGTGGGTTCCATTGATGGCACACACATTGGTCTCATTCCACCCCAGGCACGTGAACCTGTATATAGGAATCGAAAGCACTACCACTCGATCAACGTGCAAGTGGTGTGCCTGGCTGACAACATCATCTCACATGTGTGTGCCAGATTTCCCGGCTCCGCCGATGACTCACACATCCTGCGGAGCAGCATTCCCCAACTGATGGCTAATCTGCGTCCAGAACGTGCGTGGCTTGTAGGTGAGTGTGCTATGAGGACAATTGTGTTGTGAGTGTGCTGTGAGGACAATTGTGTTGTCAGTGTGCTGTGAGGACAATTGTGTTGTATGTGTGGCATGGTGTTCCCACCAATCCTGGTAATGATATTTGTGTCTGTCATCCCCCCACCTAGGCGACTCTGCGTACCCATACCGGCCGTGGCTGCTGAGCCCCATACGGAATCCTACTACCACTGGTGAAATGCGTTATAATGATGCCCATGGGAGGACACGTCGAGTGATAGAACGTACTTTTGGACTGCTGATGTCTAGGTTTTGCTGCCTTGATAAAACAGACATGGGGGCCTGTTGGGAGTTGCAGTGCTGGTCTCTCACACACCCCACCCACCACCACCCTCCCTGTAGACATGGGGGCCTGTTGGGAGTTGTAGTGCTGGTCTCTCACACACCCCACCCACCACCACCCTCCCTGTAGACATGGGGGCCTGTTGGGAGTTGTAGTGCTGGTCTTTCACACACCCCACCCCCACCACCCTCCCTGTAGACATGGGGGCCTTTTGGGAGTTGCAGTGTTAGTCTCTCACACACCCCACCCACCACCACCCTCCCTGTAGACATGGGGGCCTGTTGGGAGTTGTAGTGCTGGTCTCTCACCCACCCCACCCACCACCACCCTCCCTGTAGACATGGAGGCCTGTTGGGAGTTGCAGTGCTGGTCTCTCACACACCCCAACCACCTCTCTCACACGCCCCACACACCTCTCTAACACCCCCCCACCCACCACCACCCTCCCTGTAGACATGGGGGCCTGTTGGGAGTTGTAGTGCTGGTCTCTCACACACCCCACCCACCACCACCCTCCCTGTAGACATGGGGGCCTCTTGGGAGTTGTGGTGCTAGCTACTTTGACAACATGCAAGGCTGGGAACGTAGGAGGCAACATTTGTGTTTGGTCATGGTGGGTGCATTTGAGCCCAGGACTATGTGGCACACATGCATGGATTGGAGCCAGGGATATGTGTGTTGGCAGTTGTGCAAGGCAGACCATGGCAGTGTGATAGTGGTCATTGGTTTGTACTTACCAGCCTCTAGTCCCTCCTCGATTCCTTCCAGGCTCTCAGGGTGCAGTATGCCCAGCACCTTCTCCTCCCATTCTGCAAATGGTATGGGCTCCGGGGGAGTGCCACCGCCAGTGTGGTGTGCCCGCAGGTGGTTCTTCGCCCTGATGCCTTTCACCCTTGCCTTGAGGTCGTGCCACCCCCTCTGGATCTCGTGTTTGGTGCGTGGCACGGTCCCTGACGCATTCACTCTGGTCACTATCCTGTCCCACATGTTGTTTTTGGTTGCCAAGGTGGTCTGCTGGACTAGGGTGCCGAAAAGATGTGGTTCGACACGGATGATTTCATCCACCATGACCTTCAACTCACTGTCTGTGAACTTGGGATTTTTCTTTGGTGCCATGGTGTGTGATGTGCAAGGTGTTGGTGGGGTGGGGTGGGGTGTGCAGGTGTGTGGTGTGTAGGGATGGTGTTGTGGGGGTTTGTGTGGTGGGTGTCTTTGTGTGCAGGTTGTATATGTGTTTGTGTGTGTCTGCTGTTAGTGGTTTTGTGGCTCTTGCTTGCAGCTATGCTGTGATGCAAAGGACTGTGGTAGTGGGAGGGATTCATTTTATACTCTGTGTGGTGGTGGTGTCCCAATGGTTGTTGGCAACCAGGTGTTCTGTGGGTGTGGTGATTTTGGTGCATTTTTCGGTGCTTGGGGGGTGTCATTGGGGAGTGTAGTTGCTGGGGGTGGGTGTTTCAGATGGTTGGGTGTCCTGTTTAGTGTGTTTTCTATTTACTTCCGTCTGCCATTTTGTAATCGGTTTGACGGCAGGGAAGGTGTTTGTGTGGTCCTTCCGCAGTCATGGTCCGTTTGGCGATGCATTGTTTCCGCGGCGGTCGAGGACGGTGGTGAGTTCCGTTATCCTAATCGCGCGGCCGGACCCTCCGCAGGTATGGCGGCGGTTGGGCCTGTTCCCGCGGTCATGTTCGGCGGAGGGTGTTTCTTTGGTACCGTCCGCTTACGGCGGTCTTTGGTGTGCTCCGTCCGCCGCGGACGGTGTTTGTTATGATACGTCCGCCGCGGTCGGAGTTTCTTGACATAAATATCCTAATCGCAACCGCGGATTCTCCGCAGTGCGGTCGGGAGTGATTTTGCCGCGACCATGGCGGACGGAACACATTTCCGTCCGCCATCCTAATAGGCCCCTAAGTTTGTTTAGATAATGCTGTTCTTATTGGATTGTTCTCTAAAATGTGGATGATAGTACTAACTTGGCTCGCTCTCACAGCTCCAGTTATATTACCGTACAGAGCCACCGAACAGTCCATTAGTTCTTATGTTTAGTCTGCTGGCTGTTGCTATCATATCAGTGTTCTGTCACCTCCTGCCTATGCCTTTGTTTGGTGTTATATCGTCTAATGTTCAATATTATTTGTTTTCTTCTTACAGAGTCCTTTGTTCATTTTGTTTGAGGGTATCACTAGGAGACTGGGTCCTGGTGCTGGTGAAAGGGGCGAGGGGAGAACTGGCTGTTAATGTTTATTGCCTACCTGTGAAATGGCGTGGCATATGACTGGACATTCATACACACTTTATTACTGGTTTGATATTATTGTGTTTTAATGATACACAGATTTAACCAGATTGGTCAGTAATGAACATTCATCACCTGGAATATTAGAGGGTTGAATAACCCCCGTAAATATTGCCATGTTCTTTCTTACCTCAATCGGCATATTGCGGATATCATGTATCTACACGAAATAAACGTATTGCAGCAGAGGCAGACTAGTTTACGTCCCTAATGGGGTCCTAATCATTATTTTCACTCCTACTCATCCTATTCTAGAAGAGTAGCCATTATTATCAGGAAAAATGACAAACCATACTTTTTGTCTCGCTCCCTTTATGGTTTTGCTATGATACGTTAAGGAAATTTCGAAAACATATTGAAAGTTCCCTGCTATGGGTCTGCTTTTGGGAAAACTCATGGTGGCTATCAGATGGGGTAGTAATCTTGCCCCAAAATTTCAAGATTGGCTGAAAGATATGTCTTTGTGCAAGGAATGGTCGGAGACATATGCAGAAACTTTGTCACCATTGTCTTGTCTGCAAGACCTCTGGGAGCTTATTTGGCAAAATGAATCTTGGATTAGAGCAGTTGTGCTCATTTCAACGGACTCTGACCCATAGATGTATTATATTTTTGGCCTAATACATATTAGGATCTTGTATTAGGGTTGATTTGAAAGGTCGATGTGCTTTGCCTTTTACTAAATGTAGGAATTATTGGAGGCCTCTGTAACCCAGGCATGTTTTTCTATACTTACTGTGTACCATGAAGGGATGATTTGTGTGATTATGTAATTTGATCGTTGTGCTATACTTTCTATGTTGCCATATTATCTGTACTGGCCTTGCTACTTGTAACTCATCAATACATTTAAAAAATTGTGAATTCTGATTTTAAGTTGCAATTCTGAAAGTGTCTCTTTTAGAAGGTCTGAAATGGTAGAATGCACTCCGGTCCATATTTTTTAAACTCAACCGCGTGTAAGGCGTGCAGGCTGGATATGCGCTCTGCCCGTGCGCATAAGTTAAATATGAGAAGAAATGGAGCCCTGTAAGGTCATCAAACCAGCTGCATGCCATATGTATGCATGAATCAACAAAGTCCAACATCTTTTGCCAGTTTAACCCACTTTAATCTTCATTTTGTCAACATTTTTTCATACTTTAATTTTCTCATTTTATAATTTGTTTTCAGAATGTATCCTTTCAGGTTTTACACAGTAGCACAAGTGAGTTCATGTGTCCAGATGCTTTTTAAAAAATATACCCAATTCATTTCGGGATAATGCCCTTCATCAGGGGTATTGCATCTTATGCTTGACTACACTCATATCTCACAATGGGCCAGTATAATTAAGTCCAATCTCATTTAGACCGTAACAGTATGTTTAAGATTCCTGTGTGCAATGTCGTTCTTTCATCAGCTTCAAGAGAAACAGCTCCATTTCCAATTATATTCAACTTGAGATGCGATACCCCTGATGAAGGGAATTCTCCCGAAATGCATTGGGTATTTTTTTTAAAAAGCATCGGGACACATGATCTCACTCCTGCTACGGTGTAAAACCTGAAAGGATACATTCTGAAAACAAATTGTAAAATGAGAAAATGAAAAGATAAACATTTTTTGACAAAATGAAGATTAAAGTGGGTTAAACTGGCAAAAGATTTTGGACTTTGTTGATTCGTACATACATATGGCAGTACAGCTGGTTTGGTGACCTTACAGAGGCTCCGTTTCTTCTCATCTTTTAGAAAGTTGACATTTTCTTATCTCAACCAACTGCGCCTTCCTGCTAGTGTCCTGGGGTCATGTGACTGTGAATGACTTTGCTGTTGGGGTTTGTGTATTACTTCCAGACAGCGATACCAATGGTGTTTAGGTATTGAAAGGATAGCTGGGGATGGGTAGTACCCAGCCCAAATTACATTCCAAAGCACACAAAATGAACCCTGACACCAGGCCTGCCCTGCCTTTTCTCACCCCAGACAGTTTGGAGCCATGACCAGGGGAATGGGAAGACCTTTCCAGAACCAGAATTGGGGTTAGGACAGTGAGTTCCCTCCCACAAAGGCTGGCACCAGGTTTAAATATTGGACATCCAGAGTCATTCTTGAGAACACTCCTAGACTTGTCGGAGATTCAGAAAAGTACTGCCTTGCTGCCAGAGGGCTGTCCTGCTGCTTGGAGGACTGCCTAGCTGTGTGAAGAAGGAAGGTTTTAACCTGCTTGTCTTAATTGCAAACTACCCACAGTGACTCAAACTGTCAGTTGGCCGACCTCCTGCATGAGCTATGGGAACACAACAAGCTGTAAAGGCCTCTCTGCGACTACCCAGCTGCAACTGGAACGACCTGGACTTGCCTGATCCATGCTGCTGCTCTTTGCTAGAGCGAGTCTTGATCCCCAAGAGGTGCCCCCATGTCCGGGACTCTTGGCTGGCATCAGTGGAAGCTCCCAAAGAAGAAGAGATGAAAATCCTGAAGTTCAAGTTCCACGCAACCATAAACAGTCCTGTTTGCACCAAAATTCTACCGCAATGACCGCCAATGCAAAGCTCCTCTGAGGTCTGCTTTTTGTGTCAACAATGAGCTTCCATGATGACCGGCAACACAAGACCTGCACTTCATGCTACAGCACAGCAAACCTGCGACAACCACTAACACAAAGTTTCAGCGATGACAGGATCTGTGCCCTACAGCAGTGACATCTGCAACACTCGACCTGCTCTTTGCACTGAAAGCCTTCTCTGGCAATCTCCTCCAATGCAACTGAAATTCTTCACGCAGGACTTGAGAAAGTAACTTACCTGGCCTTTGCTTTAAAATTGAATATATCCGGTCCTACTGATTGGTGATTTTATTTATTGAACCGCACTCAATTGTTCCTGAATTGGTTTTTTTTTTGTGTATTTTCACTTTAATACTATTTTTACTGCTTGGGTGTTGAATAAATGCTTTACTCATTACCTCTAAGTTAAGCCTGACTGCTTTTGTGCCAAGCTAACAAGGGGTTATTCCAAGTTAATTTAGTGACTTTTGTGGTTCACCATGACAAGGATTGTGATTGTTGCCTGAATGGGGTTCTAGGTCCCATAATCAATAACCAAATGTGTTGCTTCTGGCAATTTCACTCTCACCACATCACCTACCGCAACACATAACCTTCATCTCTGTTCTCCAGTATTTTTCATTTGTGCTCACATTCTCTTACTCAAAACGCTTAACAATTTACTAGAGGTAAACATGGGCTTTGATTGGAATTCATAGAGCATATTATCAAGGCCATTAATGCCGCTTTATCGGCAGTTTCCTGCCGATAAAAGCGGCGATAATGTACCGCCTGTCCTTGATAATATGCCCCTCAGTTATGCATCTCAACAGACACGACCAAATGGTCAGAACACCTCAAGAAACCATATCAGACGGATAACTCAACAGCTAGTGGCCTATACAGAGTCACATCTTCCTCCATTTTCGAGACAAAGGCCTTTATTGATATAATACATCACCTCAATGAGAACCATAACGCCTGGAAGGGCAGTTTTCCACTCACTCTCCAATGTCGAACCACTTGTTAACACAGAGAGGGATCCTACCATTGTGAATTGCTCTTTGTTACACTCATTTGTGGTTACCTGTGCATCTAATGGTAATCGTGATAAATAGTCTTCGAATATATTCTTTACCCCACAGTCTTCAAATATATTCTTTACCCCACAAATATACTCCACATGATACTGAAACTATTGTAGTCTCTACTGCCATTTGGCTACTGTAGTTGTACCATTACCCCCACTTTTTGTTGTACAAAAATCAATTGAAGTTTTGTGATCTAGCCGAATGTTGAACTAGAAACCCCACAAATAACTCCTAAAGTGATCTATTCTCCAACATGCCACACCTTTCAATTACTGAATAACTGGGTATTGCACCTATCAAACTCCGTAAGGCAACTGCTACCACTTCGGCTTTTACATTTCTGATCCGAAGTAACACACTTCCTAAACTCCTTTGATTGCTTTGAGTAACACCTACAGAGGGCCGCGGGCATCAAAAGACTTGAGGGAAAGAACAGTGGCAATCTCTGGTCTCATATACCTGTATTCTTTTTCTCACATCATTCCAGACACTTGTCTTATTGTTCTTGGGAAGTGAACTCATAATATGTGTATTCCCCATACACAGATGGATAAAACTGGCATAAAATTACAACATTCCCAAAAAGGATTGTAACTGATCCATATTTTTGGGGCAGAGAATTCAGGTATGGCTTTGACCAAACTTTCTTCGCCTTTGCCTTCAGGCCCTTGAGCAGATAACCAATAACTTAGATAATCCACACTGTCAACAGTACATTTACCCTTTTGTCCCTACAGTTTGACATCCCTGTCTCTTATAATACACAGAGCCTTAGACAAATTATGGTCATGTGACTCCATATCCTGTCTCTACACTCAGACAACATCTTGAAAACATTTCACACCAAGGTGATAGTTGAAAGAGATTGTATAATCTGCTGGCAAACTGATGAGGCTGAAGTTACCCTAAATGACATACGTTTTAACTATTAGGTCCCATCATTGTGTGATAAACTAAGTTAAATGCTGTGAATAATGATGTAATACAATCTGACAATATGCAGAAGTCATGTCCAGGGTGGACAAAGATTTTGTATCTTTGATAGTGGTTGACATTTGGTTATATTGGATAGTGAGTGTTTATCTACCCAGCTCCTGTCATTCAAATCTCTCAAATTTAACAAATTCTCAGACACTCAATAGCCTTTTGGGCCAATGTGATTGATGAAAACCACTCAGAACATTCAATCAGTTTATTTATACTTTGTTCACATACATTGTTCGACGCCTTCAGCTCATACCCTTTGCGCCTTGTGTACCACAAGTTTGGCATCACTCTTTAATTGTATTTCATGAGGAAATAATTTAACATTACCCAATTTAATTATTAGTTAGCAAACATGCATTTATCCAATTCGGGGGCTCTGTAGAACAAGCACACAAGCATTTCTTCTTCAACCGAGCTTGCTCTAGATCTTTTGGATCCAACACAATGTCCACACTCCTTTGCTCAAGCCAGCCGAGGAGACATGGCCCGTCTATTGCCACATATACGGAGCCCATAGCAGAATTACCTTTAAACACTAATGTGGCATTACATTTGACAAAAACATCAATACCTTTGCCACAATATGCAATAGGCCCAATACATAAGTTCCCCAAGATGAATTTGTGCATTCATGGACACATGTTAATGGGAAAAAAGATCCTGAATCTGACAACATTCTTACAAAAATTGTAATTTAACAGCCATTACATTCACATCCATTGCATTGCTGTTTCTATATCTTTCCGAACCACCATGAGAAACCATATTTTCAAGGTTCCCCCTATGCAACATGGGTTGCAGGAGCGCATATTATAAAAGTAAGCATACAGTTTTTGGATGCCTCTCTATTAGCATTCTCAATTCACGTGTCCTGCGGACAATAAACAATTAAGTGATGTCAGTTGCTTTTTTACAAAAAAATAAAGACAATGTTTCACATCCTCCTCTGCCCCATTCATGTTTTGCTATGGGGAACATGTTGATTATTCCACTAATTTAGGGGTTAAGGACTGTATCACAAAATTGAGCATAGGAAGTGCTAATTTAAGTCACAGTCTCAATTGTGATCAGACTGGCCTTTTATATTGTTAGCCAACTGGAGAAATAATATTTTTACCACCTTAAACAGTGGGAAACGATTATTTGTCAATGGATCTTCAATGGAATGTGATGATTTTGCCTGGAAATGTAGCAACAGCTGTTGACATCTCTAAAGTAATTGCAAAGCACAACAAAACACAGCAAAATAATAATGACACAAGACAAGAAAACATTTAAAACACAATGTAACACAATACCCACTTAACAACACAAAAAGACAATTTGATAAAGCAATACAAATACCCAATAGAACGAAAAACAACAAACACATTCACTGCCACAATAAAATAAACCACATAAAGAATGCACAAATATCGCTGCCATTTATTATGATTCACACAAACCTGTTTAGATAATACTTTGGCAAAAAAGTATTTGCACTAAGCACTGCCTTAGTTTACCACCAAAGATATGTAATAGCGGGGCATATTATCAAGGACAGGCGATACATTATCGCCGCTTTTATCGGCAGGAAACTGCCGATAAAGCGGTGATAATGGCCTTGATAATATGCTCTATGAATTCCAATCCAAGCCCATGTTAGATGTGTCCAATCAAAATTGTAGAAACTTTAATTGATATCTAAAAACACGAAAGGAGGTAAACTTGAAAGCTTAACCTTTTTTGAAAAAAGTCACCACCACTCGTCAAGCACAGCAGCCTTAAGGTCTGGTCTGTAAATGAAAGAAAATATTTTTTCAAAGAAAATAGATAAAGGAAGTAAAGGCCAGTTGCAAAGTACTTTCTAAAATGTTGTGTGACGAAATAACCCACTTAGCTTCTTCAGTAACCACAATTACACAAAATGACAAGAACCCTCTTCTACCTTGAAGCTTCCACCAGGCAGCTAAGAAGCAGAGTCAACAGAGACAGTGATTATTTGAAGCCTAAATTAATGAATGTATTGAAAATGTGGGTAGTTCAGTGTTCAGAGGACCAAACGTAGCTAAGATTCCCTAAGATTCAGTGGCGGTTGACAGCTATGAGGGCTGTGGGGGGTGGGCAAACCGCCGAGTGGAGAGGGGGAGGGATAGAAGAAGTGGGCAGGAGGAAAAGAAAAACATCCCCTATCTGGCTAACACGTCCTCGCTCCTCCCTTAACCAATCCTAAGCAGCACCAGGATTGTAAAAAGGGGCTGGCTGGGCACTCCTTCAGGCCTTATAGGCCTGTGCTTGGTCTCCACCTAGCTGTCTAAGACAGTTAGTTGGAGAACTTCAAAGTGCGCATGTTACTTTGGCTGGCGCAAGAAAGCCTTCCAAAGTGATGTGCACACTTTAGAGCATCCAGCCAGCCACTGTTGCTGTCCTCTGCTGCCGAGGACACATCCCCATGTCTCTGGGCTCGGGCTATGAGTACGCACATGTAAATGTACAGGAATTTATATAGCGCAAATCACCAAGCGGTTTCTAAGCGCTGGCTTAGGGAACCCGTCCTGGTATTCCCCTGTGAGATAACCCCGGCAGGGTATCCGCAAGGTGAAAGCCAGGCATCCCGCCGCGAGGGGCCGTTGTGGAGATTAGGCAAGCTATTGCCCAGAGTCGCAGAGTGTGAACCCGTGAATCGAGTAGGCACCGGAGCGAGAATTGTTGAGTCCATGGACATTTTAGGACTCAAGACCCCGCCGAGCCGGGAATTGAACCCTGGTCCCAGGCTGACCTCTGCTTCCAGGTCTGCCTCCTCTAACCAGTCAGCCACACTTCTCCACTTCGGAAACATAAAATGGCAAAGAAATCTTTTCATTGCCATTTTATTTTTGCCTGTGCGGATCATAGTGGGTGGGGGGGTGATAATTCCCTGCCCAACTGCAGAAACTGTTGCTGCTCAAATGTTCAATGTCCAGAATTGCGTCTTTTAATTCAGGCAGGGAAAGTGACCAAATGATCTTAACTTCCAGACAATAAGGGATGAACTAAAACATCCCACACAATATTTACCAGTCCCACACCTGAGCAACACCATCTTCTTGGATCACACTCTCCGATATTCAAATCAGGCCAGTTTTTGCGCTGGTGTCAGCCAGTGCAACAGTTGTTTTTGATGCCCCTCCCATGACCTCCTTCTTCATGGATTTCCTCACTACCACTCTACACAAGTGCCCCTCATCACTCCAAAGGCCCTTTCTCACATGGATTTAGTTTCTTTCAAAGGACTGTTGGGGTTGGTTTAACTAATAAGAATGCATTTCTACCCAAACTAACCCTTTTCAGCAACTTTAGTAATAGATAATGAAATACTGGGGGAAAAACATAACATCCCAACCTATACTATGCAGTTTGCATGCAGCTCTTTTATGACAGTTCATATGTCACTGTCCTTTATTAGGATTGAAACTTATGGACTGCAAGTAACAAAAGGATCTCTGTGACAAAAGCTGTAACCCGCTGCGCTAACTACATAAAATACAGTTCTGTGATCTGCATGATACACGTGCTTTATGATGAGTCAGAACTGCCTATAGATAAAACTCCACTCTTTCTCTCCAGTAGAAACACTAATCACTACATTTTTTGTAATTGTTGCCTGAAAACCGAAGGACATACAAGCAATTCTGCAGCAGGTGCTTTTAATCCCAAAAGATATTTAGAAACACAGTGCCCCCAAGGTCAGCGCCAGGTGCAGCTGCACTTGTCGCATTGCCCTAAAGTAGCCCTGATTCAAATGTACCCTTAATGTAAACCACAGAAGTGCCTCTTCCTCCGAAATATAGAGTGACCTACAAACAGAGATCTCATTTGGTTTACAGTCAAATCACCTATTTTGAGCTCATTCCAAATAGAAATAATCTGCATTCCTCTCACTTCAAAGTGAGTGACAGAAGCAGAGAGAGCAGGGCACTTTCAGTTGAAAGTGTGCAAATCTTTTGGCTGGACGTCTTGCAATGGCCAACCACACATGCATACTTTAATCATCTCTAACCCAGGCAGCTAGGTTAGAGAAAGCCAAAGCCTCCAGAGCGCTGAGTGAGTTTGCTCCCACCAATCCTAATACTGCTCTTATGCTGATGAGGATTGGTGAATGGAGTTTGGAGTCTGCCTGCCTGCCTCTAGGAGAGAAGACCATTCAGGAGGAGGATGTTGAGTCGTGCTTGCAGGTAAGTTGTTTTAATTATTTTTTTTTTATCGTCTGACCCGCCCTAACACCCTCGGTACATGCCCGCTGCCACTGTTATTTTATCCCAACAGGCACGATATTACAATTCCTAGAAACATTCCTACCTACAAGTACTGTCACCAATCAGGCTTTGGGTCTGTTAAGAGAACTCTATCCTGGTCTTCAAATCTGTGAGCAGGTTCTTGACTATCTACCTTTCCTCAACTATTACGAGTACGTTTACTTGTGCTTTTAGGGTGAGAATGGCCATAACATATGTCTTACGGAAGCTCACAAGTGAACAATCTGCCTCACTATCACATTATCCAAGTAGTAAGTGTGAGCTTGCAGTTGGTAAAAACTCTAAAGTGCTAATTGTACAGAGTAGGAATAGCAAATTCTGACTCTATATTCAAGTTTTTGTTCACTTAATTTGAATGTAGTTGTTCAAACATTTCGAGAATCATGACTCATGCCCTCAGAAGTCTGACAAAATAGTCCCGGTATTTCTACAGTATGCCATACAAAAGTTTAATTTAAATATACTACGTATAATTAAGTAACTACAAACGCACAGCTCTGGAAATCTCTCTATTAACATCTCCCCTCATCCCAAGCTGTCATATTTTTTTCCACCAACATTTTAACCAGCCCAGTTGCCAAATATGACCTCGGTTTAATGCAGTGAAAAGAGTTGAACAAAGCCAATGTACAGATGTGCGGGCTTCATGGAAACATCGGGGCAGATTTATGAGTTCTGGCGCATCTCTGCAAATCAGCAGGGATGCGCCAGAACTGATGCGTCACGCAATTCCCTCCTTGCGGCACCACAGATGCGCCGCATTTACAATGCGGCGCACCATGGTGCAAGGAAGGGCAGATGTGTGACGCATCTTGTGGTGTACGGGCGGCGCATTGCTGGAGTTGCGTCGCAAGCGCGACGCAGCTCCAGCAAGGCTCGGGGGTGCCACATCTTTGCAATGCTGCGTCAAGACCTACGCCTGCTTCAAGCAGGCGCAGGGTTTTGACGCAGCATTGGCCTGAAAGTGACTGAGTGAAATCTTATAGATTTCACTCAGCCACTTTTGCGAGGCGCACCTGCCCCGGAACGCCCACCCTGCGCCGGAACGCCCACAAGCGGCGCAGGGCTTTACAACGTGACGCATCTGCCTAGATGCGTCACGTTGTAAATCGGTCGTAGGGATGCGCCACGTTTACGCCGCCTTGCGTGACGCAACAGCGGCGTAAACGTGGCGCAAGGGCCTCATAAATCTGCCCCATCATTTCCATCCAAGGCATGCAATGTATGTTTCCTTTCAAGTTCATAAATCCAACATATGGGCATGGGAAAGGACTTTGAAAAGGCATTACTCCAGCATTACAGCAGCATTTATTGTTTAATCCTATGTGACAATGTATCTTGGTTCCATATCGATGGCATGTGTGATAGCGTCTTGTTAGGCCAACTCCAGCTGTTACTGTCCAAACACTCGAAGTAGAAAGAAACTTACAGTAAATGACTTCGTATTGCATTCTATCTGTAAAATAACTGCAGATTGATTAGGTGAGCTTGAAATGTTTTATTTACACTTAGAACATGCTCTGTAACAGAACGCGTTTCCACATTATGCACGTCATAACATTCTGGGGAAACGGGATGGCTTTCTAAAAACCTGTTTTTGACAGGCTCCACTCACTTAATATTTGCATGTAAATTTAAAGCACAATTTACTTAACTAGTGAAACTATGGGCCTGTAGTTGTGCAAGTTTATGAAATGTCTTTCGTTTGTGTAATTGAAACTATAGACTCGCTAGGAGTGCCTGATAGAGTGAAAAAGGTTTGAAGTTATGTCAAAACAATAGCACAATTACGTCACTATCCAAAATAACTGTATCACAGCGGTATTCCAGTCCACAAGGTTTTCCTGATAATTTTCAAATGACCATACAAATACCATACTTGATTCCCTGGTTAATTCCCAATATTTTGGCTCATTAGAACCTGGCAATTCCACGACATTTCAGCTAGTCAAAAATCCAGTAGGAATTTCAGGTATTTTGGCATTACTTTAAATTCCCCGTTCAGCCGAAACACAATTAAGTGTTTGATCGCAGCCTTACTCCCAACGGACATTGAATATAGATATATTGGTATCACCCACAAAGCAATGCATGGAGCAGGACCACACTTCATCAGGAATAAAATTACCAAACACATTCAACAAAGGAACCTCCGCTGAAGAGTGGAACTATGCCTTAAATTGCCATCGTCCAAGAAAAAAACTATCCTTCTCTGTTCAAGCTGCCAAACTACAGAACTCTTTTCCCCCCAACATAAGATTCAGGGATAACCACCTTGGGGCATATGTATTAAAATCCGTTATTGTGATTCTCATATAGTGATTTTTTGAGAATCGCTATTTGAGAATCGCAAAACGAGACGCATTTAAAAAATCGCAAATATTTTGCGTTTTCTTGTTATTCCTTAATTGCGATTAGCAAATTCCAAAATCGCAATTAAGGAATACCTTCCCAGGAGGCCCATAGGAATGAATAGGAAGTCATTCTCAATTTGCGATTCGCAATTAGAGAATCGCACATTGAGAATAATTTCAAGGGTGCAAGGGTGTCATAAGGACACCCTGATGCACCCCTGAAATGAGTATGTGTGCACATATGGCGCACATACATGCCCTAAGGTCCATGCAGCAGGTCAGCTGGGCAGTTGCAGGGAGTCTCTGAAGCTTGGTATGTCCCTGTAGTCAAGACCGGGAAGCCAGCTGACTGACCCTGGGAGTCACTTCAGAATGGGATAAGGGGTGCAGGTCCAATCATACTTCCTAGCAAGCATGGCAGCAGAGCAGCAGAGTAGCAAGGAAGAAGAGTGGAAGTCCTTTTGGCAGCAGAGCAGCACCGCAGTCTTTTCTCTCTAGTGCCAACAGATCCTGATAAAGATCAATTCAAAATGGTCAGGCTATTCTGTTGATGTTTCCTAAATTAAATTTGCCCGGCGTTAGACGCCTTTAATACCATACGAAGTTATCCAATAAAGAGGCAGGCGCTGGAGACAGGAAGGCAGGAAACAAGTTTTATTCCGACGGAGTAGAACACGTCAGATCGGACAACAAGGTTTCGTCTCGAGGTGCTCTCCCAGCCTTTCTGGGGCCTGGTCTTTTATACACTGGTTTAAGACATGTGGACGTGCTTTATTACAACAAAGACATTGTGAAGCATGAGGATGACATCCCCGGCACCCCCCCAGTTCCGGCCCATTTCAACACATGACAACAGTAGAGGCCCTTACCCCTCATACCATGGGAGGGGGCTATCACGCAGCTGAGTGTTCTGCCGATTCCTTTGGAATGTGTGCGCCTGATCGAATCTCAGGGGTGGGGAGGTCATGATCAATAGTGGCTCCTTTCAAGAGAGGCGAGTGCATACAGTAGTGGGCAATAAACTGTATCCTCAGGCTAAGGGATGACCATCGGTTCGTACAGACAATCGGGCTCAGAGGAAGGAGTCATCAAAGGAGAGATAGTCATGAAAGGAAGGATCGGTGTGGACAATCGAGCGTGGTGGAAGGGTTTATCCACAGAGGGGTATTCATGGAAGGAGAGGAGGTGCTGGTCAGGCGCGGGGTGTGATTAATTCATGAAAGCGTCATGCAGAAGGAGAAGGGTTCATGACTTGTGCATGTGAGAGCGAGGGCGGTCAGGGTGCATGGGGGATGCTTGCAGGGTCAGGGAAGTGTGCTGACGGGTGATCGTGAACAGGGAGACCATGGTACCTAAAATGGCTGTCGTGTATGTTCATACGTGAGTCTGCAAGATGGCGTAGATGATGTTCAATACACGAACTAAAATTCCACAGTCCTCCCTTTTAACATGTCTCGCCAGCTTGTCAGTTCGGATCGATCCCCATGAGACCTCGCACCTCTATCTCGTATAGGGGACTCATGTGCTCACTGTTAAAGTCCAAAGTCTTAGGGCACATACAGTTGGAAACGAGTGAACACAGAGGTGGCAAACATTGAATACCCAAGCAACACCCACATAGCATCATGATTGGTATTAATATAAACGTAAACAATCTCCATCCCCAGTCCTTTAAAGTGTCCCAGAACCAGCCTCCCAGCGACCATCCTTCCTGCTCCTGGTGAACCTCCGAGGACAGTCTGTGGAGGTGCTCGATTGCTTTGTAGACTGAAGGTGAGTTATCTGGCACGTAGGTGCAACAGCTGGAGCCGATGATGCGGCATGCACCTCCACGGTCGGCCAGAACAACATCTAGAACAAGGCGGTTTTGGAGAGCCACCAGGCGGACTGCCTGAAGCTCAGCCGTGTTGTTAGCAAGGATGCCAGCCGTGATGTTAATGGTTGTTTCTACTGCCTGAGTTAGGTGTCGGATAGCACGGCTGTTTGCCATTGGTCCCCACAGAGGAACAAGTCCCTTTGCTGCATCCAGGAACTGTGCTCCGGTGGAGTCGGCTTGTTCAACATCTCCGGCGCGCTTTTGCCGGTGGTGGTAGGCTGAGGCCACATACGTGGGAGGGAGAATGAAGGCGATGTAGCACGTACCTCTCCAACCTTTCGGGAGCCAGGTGTAAGCTTTGGTGCCACAAACAAAGTACATATTTGGAGAAGCAACAAAGGAAGGAGGATCAACTGAGACCAATGTTCTGGTGATGCGGCAGGAGCTGTGACCCACCAGCTGCGTTCCCTGGCCTTCAAGACACACAAGTCCTGTGACATTGATGACAGACAGAGCCACGGTCAGGGTGGCAGCTGTTTGCTTCCGCAGGTGGGAGAAGGTGGGTCTGGCTGGATTGTGGAGTATTTGCATTTCGACTCTTTCTTTAGCAGGAATGTTCATAAGGAAGGCGGAACCTGAGACCGCAGGACAAATGGGGCCAGACGTTCTTCCTGTTTTGTTCAGCCAGAACCCATAGTAGAAGTGTGACACTGTCTGACCAGAAGCGGCGTTGTACTTGTTGCTCTCCTGCAAGAGGATCAACCAGGCGAGGCAGGAGCCGTGAACTGAGAAAGGAGAAGGGATGAAAGGTATAGAGTGTTCAGTGGCATGCGGGAGCAACCCGCAGATCCAGCAGTTCGTGGCATTTGTAGCAAGGTTGTGCTGGTGCAGCAGTTGCACGAAGGAAATGTTCCAGAACTCCTTACGCCTTTCTCGGAGCTGAGGTGAAAGGGTGATCAAATGATGCTCTTTCACGGTGATTGGCTGTACAGTGGCCAGCAATGTCTGGTGAGCGGGTGTGCTGTCCTCCAAGATCCAGAAGGAAGTCATGAGGAGGAGGCAAAAGAGGAAGACAATGAAGATAGCGATTGTCTTTGATTTGTGCAAATTATCAGTCTTTGGGTTCCTGTAGTGGGTATTTCCTGTTGCTTCCGACGTCTTCTTATCTGGCGCTTCCATCATCTTCTTATCTGGCGCTTCCATCATCTTCATCTTCAAGGTGCTCGGTAGTGGGCAGAACCACAGACTTTGTTTAGCTTCTCTCCGGATAACCCTTGGTTGCTTTGGGTCACCGTTCTGAGATTTTTAACTTAGTCAGTGGCCTACTTAGCCGAAGCTCCCTCCTTTCGACGCAGGAAATACCCTTCTCGGGATGGCACAGTGGGATCGGAGTGTTTTGCAAGTTCAAGTGCCTCGGTATCAGGATAACAGTTCAGTGATGGTCGGTCTTTGTTCAGGAGCTCCTCTTGGGTGCTGACGTTGTCTGTCGTGGCCAGGGTCGAGGAAACCTTCTTGCAGTGGTGTGAGTGCAGCCAGTGCTTCTTCCCCTCCACTCGAAGAGCCGTCCGAGTGGTGATCAGTACTTGCCAGGGGCCCGTCCACCGGGGTTCCAGACTCTTCGCCCGTTGAAAATTCCGGACTAGGACGTACTCTCCCGGTTGGATATCGTGACCGGGACCCCTGGAAGCATCGGGGATGGCCTGCTGCACCTGTTGATGAATGACAGACAATGTTTTAGTCAACTTGTATAAATAATCTGACAGCAGGACGTCGGGGACGTCGTGAATGGAGGTCGGCTTGGGGGCAGTCCAGAGGTTCATTGGTCGCCCAAACACAACCTCGTAGGGGGTCAGGTGGTGCTTAGTGGGAGTGGAGCGCATCGATAGTAATGCCAGTGGGAGGGCATCTGGCCACTTAAGTCCTGTGGTGGCCACTATCTTTGACAGTTTCAGTTTCAGTGTAGCGTTGTGTCGCTCAACCAGGCCAGCGGATTGGGGGTGGAAGACTGCATGGAATCTCTGTTTTACCCCCAACCCCTTCAGAATCAGTTGGATAACTTCAGCTATGAAGTGGGGGCCATTGTTGCTCCATAAAATTCGACAAAGGCCGTAGCGAGGGAAAAACTCTTTCAGTAGTACTTTGGCAGTAGTCATGGCAGTGTTATCTCGGGTCGGATAGGCTTCCACCCATTTGCTGAAGGCACATACAATGACTAATACGTACTTCAAGCCTTGGCACCTCTCTAACTGGATGTAATCCATCTGGAGGACCTCAAAGGGGTGGTCGGGGATCCCAAACCCTCCCCGGGGTACCACAGTTCCTTTCCCGGGGTTGTGTTGTAAGCAGATAAGGCACTGCTGGACTAGGCGTTTGGCCGAGTCGGGGATCTTGTTGTTGTGCCAGACTTTGGAAATGAGTTCAATCATGGGGGCAGAGCCTATGTGTGCAGGGGAGTGTGCCATTGTCAGTATGGGGATCAAGTATGCATCAGGCAGCAACCATTTGTTCGTGTCTTTTGTCCGCCAGCAGCCTTCATCGTCCCTTAGACCCACCCGCGCCCACTCAGTCAGTTCGTGTGGCGTGCTGGCCGATTGGATGTCCCTGATTGTTTCCCTAGCGTCGGTCCATTTTTCTGCTTGTGACCTGGTCACATACATGCGTGTCGTTGTCCTATTCTCAGCTGTGGTTCGGGCAGTGATGTCGGCTAGTGCGTTTCCCTGTCCGACTAAATCTGTCACCTTCTTGTGTGCCTGGCACTTGATCACTGCTAATTGTTTGGGGAGAAGAACTGCTTCAATTAGGGCGGAGACTAGATCTCCATGAAGGATGGGCGTGCCGTGGGACGTCAGGAATCCCCTTTCCCTCCACAAGAGCCCAAAATGATGAACCACCCCGAAGGCATACTGGCTGTCCGTGTAAATGTTTGCCGTGGTTCCTCCTGCTATGATACATGCTCGTGTGAGGGCAATTAGTTCGGCCGCCTGTGCGGATCGTTGTGTGATGCGAGCTGTTTCAACTACTGTTCGGGCTGTAGTCACCGCATAGGCCGCTGAAGTGGTGCCGTCTGGGAGTTTGATACACAAGCCATCTACCCA
Source organism: Lissotriton helveticus (assembly GCF_964261635.1). Taxonomy (NCBI): domain Eukaryota; kingdom Metazoa; phylum Chordata; class Amphibia; order Caudata; family Salamandridae; genus Lissotriton; species Lissotriton helveticus. The sequence goes on along the minus strand of NC_136067.1, from coordinate 304,423,154 downwards.
TAGTTCTCCATCAGGATCTGTAAAAGCAATGTCTCGGAGGTCAATTCTACTCCTGGTCTGTTCGTCCGTGAGGGTCACACAGTCGTGTATAGGGGGCACATCGGGGTCATTTTCAGGCAAGGGCAGCCGTGTAGCAGGATTCAATGTCGTGCATCTCTTCAGGGTGATGTGGGGTGCAAGTAGAGTCAATTCGTACCCTGTCAGTCGTGCACTAGTCAGGTGTTGAGTCTTGGTCTGGTTCAAAAGGGTGTCGACTGCATGGGGTACTAACACCGTGAGAGAGTTCGAAAGTACAATTCCCTCACTCTGGCGGATAGAGACAGCAGCAGCGGCTACTGCTCGAAGGCAGGCAGGTAGAGCTCTGGCGACTGGATCAAGAGTGGCAGAGAAGTAGGCACAAGGGCGCTGTTTGGCGCCGATGGGCTGAGTTAGAACAGACAATGCGCATCCCTCCCTTTCGTGAGTGAAAAGGGAGAAGGGCTTGGAGTAATCTGGTGTTCCTAGAACGGGTGCCGAGCAAAGGGCATCCCGCAACTCCTTAAAGGATGCTTGGCATTCGGGAGTCCAAGGGAGTGGGAAAGGGACATCTTTGGTCAACAGGGAAAGTAGGGGTTTTATGATGAGACTGAAATTCGGTAACCATTGTCGGCAGAAAGAGGTAAGGCCCACTAATGAACGGACTTGCTTCTGTGTTTTTGGAATGGGGGTGTCTAGGATGGTTTGGATTCGGTCGGGCGTAAGTTTCCTCCCTTCTTTGGACAGGAGATGGCCTAGGTATGTCACTTGGGGCTGGCAGAACTGCAGTTTCTTTTTGGAGACTTTGTGGCAATTCTCCGCAAGAAAGTGCAAGAGTTGGATAGTGGCTGTGATTGCAAGTGGAGTGGTGTCGGCCGCCAAAAGGATATCATCGACATATTGGATCAACACCACTCCATCTGGTAGCTGGACGGCGTCCAGCTGTCTTTTGAGGGCCTGGCTGTAAATGCTGGGACTTTCAGTGTAGCCCTGGGGAGCTCTACAAAATCGGTATGAACGGTTTTTTAAAGTGAAGCCGAAGAGATAACGGCTGTCTGGATGGATGGGGATAGAGAAAAATGCATTTTTAAGATCAATAACGGTGAAGGTGGTGGCAGTGGACGGGATGAGAGTCAGAATGGTGGCGATGTCTGAGACTACGGGGTACTGTGGCACCACCACTTTGTTGACTTCTCGCAGGTCGATGATGAAGCGGTACGCTTTCTCATCTCCCTCACCTTGCTTCTTAACAATGGGTAGGATAGGGCTATTGCAGACATTACTAACCACTTCCTCTACCACTCCTGCATCTACCAAGGACTGAATAATCGCTACCAATGCCTTCTCGCCTTCGGGCGATATCCGGTACTGTGGGAGTTTCGGGAGTATTGCATCTGGTCGAACAGTTATGTGTACAGGATCGATCATCATTCGTCCTACATCCGAGTCGTTTCTGGCCCATAGATACAGGGGTAGGGTATCGAGCAAGGATAGGTCAGCATCTGTTATGGTGTACATATGTCGTGCGGGGTAGGGTCTGGACATGCTCGGGTTGTCGTACAGGATGACTCGGACTCCATCCGGGGAACACCTAATAGTAGCTCGGAAATGTTTCAGTAAATCAATACCCATAATGGCATCAGGGGAGTTGGAGGACAGCAGAAATGTTGTGTCAGTGGGATTGTTTCCTAGGTCAAAGGAGATAGGTACAGACAGGGGATTAGTGCAGGGCGTTCCATCGAAACCTATCGATGTAATGTGTGAGCCAGACAAGGGTGCCCTTGGAATCAGTCGCTTTGATAATACACTACGTGTCGCTCCAGTGTCTACCAAGAATGGAGACTTTGTACCCAGGACCTTAGCAGTGACGTAAGGACCTTGCTGGTCAACACAGAGCTCGACTGGATCCCTCCCTTGCCCCTGGCAGTCCTATGCAGAGTCGTGAGCATTGTTGCAGTCGGACTGTTGGCACTGATTTTGTCGGGGTCGGTCAAATGTGTTTGGTCTGCCAGGTCTGTCATTGGTGGTGTCGTAGGTCTGCCCTCGCCCCTGCCCTCCAGTTTTTGGGCCATTTGTCATGTCCCTTGTCTCTTTATTTTTAATCATTTCCCGAAGGGCCAGGCATTGAGACTTCCAATGTCCAAATTCTTTGCAAAATGCACACTGGTTCTCATCAAGGTCGGTTCGTGGAGCGCCAGGTGTGGGGTTGCGGTCTCTAGGGGGCGAATTCCTAGGGGCATTCGACTGGTAGTTTCCCCTATACCGTTCCCTTCCTGTAGTCACTCCCTGCAATTGAGCAATCATCACTCGTTCCTTTAAGTCCTTTTTCTTTCTCTCAGTCGCCCTCTCGTTCTCGTTCTTTTGGTGTTCGTAATACTGAGCCATCTGAAGGATAGCTGCAGGTTTGGAGGCTCCCCAACTACTCTCACTCGTCTGTAACTTTTGGGAGACCTCTTGCGATAGCCCTTTTACGTAGTTTTGCACGAATAGGTGTTGTCCGGTTGCGGTGGTCATGTCTTGGCCACTGTAGTCAGAGAACACCGTTTCAAATCGGGAGAAATATTCTGATACGTCTTCCTGGGGTTTCTGACGGCAAGCCGTGACTACCGACCAGTCTACCTTTCTCTCTGCGATCAATGTCTTTCATTTCTGCACTATTTTGTCCGGGAGTTCCAGTATGTCCTTTACAGGTTTCTTACCGGGCTCTCGCTGCCTATCTAGTTCACCGAGTTGATTCCAGGTATGTCCAAACAGATCTGTGTGGTTGGCCTTCCGGATTTCCTTCCACACGTCAGCCGGCAGACATAACCCAAAAAACAAATCAATGTCCGCTAGAGTCATTATGGTTGAGCCCAGGGCTGTACTTAGTTCGGTATAAAATGCTGTCGGGTTCTTTCTTAAATCGGGCAGGGTTTGCCTAAAGGTTAAAATATCTTGCCGATCCCATGGTTGGTAAACCCAATTATACACAACCCTCCCTTTTGCATCTGCGTGGTTGATATCATCGTTTGTTCCCTGACCTCTTGGGGGAACCCAGTAGGGGGCGGCTTCTCTGATAGGCATCATAGTATTGGCTGCTTCTAATGGGGGTTCAATCGTCTCAGGGACTTTGATCTTGACCTCTGGTTTCTGTTCCGCGAGGTGGCGGAAAACCTCAAGCGTTTGCATGAAGAGGTCCGTCACATCGCTCTCAGTCCCATCTCCAACATCGACCCTTCTATATAGAGCCGTCAGTTTAGCAGGACCCTTATTCTGGTACCTATCCTCATAGGCGTTCAGGGTGTGGTAGCTGAACCGTAAAATGAAATGCCGTCTGTGACTACCGGCATGTGAATTGTGCATATTCATCGTATATTCTTCGCTCTCTTTCCGTTCTACCAGGGTCTTTGCTATCTGGTCGATTCCATCCCGCTCATCTTTGCTCAACCTATTTGGCCTGGCTGTTAGCTGCCTGGTAGTCTCATGTTCATCTGCTGTTGTTACCGATGCGGCTGGTGCGAAGGCCGTAAGAGCCGGGGCACTAGCGCTAGGGTCACCCACGCCTGCACTTTGAACTGGTGAGTGTTGTGCTAGAGGCTGGCAGGGAGCATAAGGAGGGGGCATGTAGATAATTGGAGGGCCGAGCAGTAACTCGTCATTTGCCCGCTGTTTGGAGGGCATCTCCGGGTAGAGCGTAGGGGGGGTCCTGACAGGGCATTGGCCTGCCAGTCCTGATTCTTGTGTTTGTTTAACTTCCTCTTTTCTTCTTATTTCTTCATCTAGTTCTTTTGCGGCCAGATGGGCTGCTTTTCGTAACTCTTTCACTATTTTTGCTTCTTCTCTTTTCCTTCGCTGTTCTGCTTCTTTGCGCCACATGCCAATACTATCGAGCATAGTGGGCGTTGCCTTATTTATTTTTACAGCTGCTTCTAGTGTTTTTATTTTATTTTCATCAAAAGAACCTATCAGTGGCCACTGACTTTCAGGATCCTTTTTTGTGTATTTATGCCATAACTTACTATAAGCTATAGCGACTAGTCCTTGCTTAGTAAACATGTCCTTATTAGGGGTGCCTTCCAGTGGAGCTGGATGGTTCATCTCTAATAAGCGGTCCGGGTTGACCCAACTACTAACCAATGGGGAGAAGATAGGCATGACGGATTACAATGGGGGGCAAAAGCCTGCACTACCTATCTTTTCACTACTTGCAAAAAAACTGGACAGAGTATTCTATTCTACGCTGTTTGCAAACAGAGAATACCTCCAGAAGGAACCAATTCCAAACAGTCAATGCTTGGATAAACAATTAATCAATGAGGAATGAAATAGGTACGACGGGTTAAAAGCTTGCGTTACCTACCCTTCACTATCTGCAAAGGGAGAGAGAATATTCCTACTCTTCCCCGTTTGTAGGCAGAGAAGATCCTTAAGAGAACCAACTTCGAACAATTCAATGCTCGATCAAACAATCAATCAATGGGGAGAAAAATAGGCACGGCAGATTACAATGGGGGACAAAAGTCCGCGTTACCTATCCTTCACTATCTGCAAAGACTAAACAGAGTATGGCGACTCTGTGCTTGTTTGCAAATAGAGAATCTCTTAGAGACAATAAGACGAGTAATACTAGTATTTTCAAACAATCAAACAATCAATTTCGCAATTTGTCGTGTGTCTCGACCTTACCCGGACCGCACGGACCGTTTCTCGTCTTCCGCTTCCAGCGCCCGATCGTCCTCTATTCTCTGTTGCTATCGCGGCACTCCTGGTGGTTCCCAGTCAGGACCGTAGATCACTCGGGAGAGGTCTGCTCGGAATCAGTGAAGTTCAGATGATCGGCTGTCAGACGAGGGTCTATCGGACAGGAGCTCTCCCGATCGTTACAGTTGTTCACTCTGTCGTCGGGACCTCTCCCACTGGATCCACGTGTCGCTGATGGGCCCCGCGTTTGGGACGCCAATTGATAAAGATCAATTCAAAATGGTCAGGCTATTCTGTTGATGTTTCCTAAGTTAAATTTGCCCAGCGTTAGACGCCTCTAATACCATACGAAGTTATCCAATAAAGAGGCAGGCGCTGGAGACAGGAAGGCAGGAAACAAGTTTTATTCCGACGGAGTAGAACACGTCAGATCGGACAACAAGGTATCGTCTCGAGGTGCTCTCCCAGCCTTTCTGGGGCCTGGTCTTTTATACACTGGTTTAAGACATGTGGACGTGCTTTATTACAACAAAGACATTGTGAAGCATGAGGATGACATCCCCGGCACCCCCCCAGTTCCGGCCCATTTCAACACATGACAACAGTAGAGGCCCTTACCCCTCATACCATGGGAGGGGGCTATCACGCAGCTGAGTGTTCTGCCGATTCCTTTGAAATGTGTGCGCCTGATCGAATCTCAGGGGTGGGGAGGTCATGATCAATAGTGGCTCCTTTCAAGAGAGGCGAGTGCATACAGTAGTGGGCAATAAACTGTATCCTCAGGCTAAGGGATGACCATCGGTTCGTACAGACAATCGGGCTCAGAGGAAGGGGTCATCAAAGGAGAGATAGTCATGAAAGCAAGGATCGGTGTGGACAATCGAGCGTGGTGGAAGGGTTTATCCACAGAGGGGTATTCATGGAAGGAGAGGAGGTGCTGGTCAGGCGCGGGGTGTGATTCATTCATGAAAGCGTCATGCAGAAGGAGAAGGGTTCATGACTTGTGCATGTGAGAGCGAGGGCGGTCAGGGTGCATGGGGGATGCTTGCAGGGTCAGGGAAGTGTGCTGACGGGTGATCGTGAACAGGGAGACCATGGTACCTAAAATGGCTGTCGTGTATGTTCATACGTGAGTCTGCAAGATGGCGTAGATGATGTTCAATACACGAACTAAAATTCCACAATCCAGCAGAGTACTGAAAAATTCGTGATTGAGGTCCAATATTTATACCTGGGGCCTCCTTTGAAGTGGCAGAAGCTTCTATAGGTTTCCCTTGAAGTGCACAGGTTTCCTGGCTCCCCTGCCCTGGCTCCAGACTAACTACAGGTTTGATGATGGCTGCCGATGTTTGCCCTACAGGATACGCCATTCCACCAGGAGCTGGGTAAAAAGATCACAGAATATTTACTTCTTAATCTTTATTTCGGCCATACGGCCGTCAAAGATATACAACAACATATTAAACATATACACCATAAAACATCATCAATAGCAGAAGTACATATTTATACATTTTAAAATCGTTCGTATCTGTAAGTTAGAACTAACAGAGTTACTTTTTTAAAAAAGGCTTGGAACTAACTCAAGGACTGTGACTTCAGAAGGCTTGTACGGGTGTGCCAGACATTAGTGAGAAATTTAGCTAGTGCAAACACAGTTGGACTCGAAAGATCAGTTTTTAAAATTCTATACATTGGGAAATACTCTCTGCCACCAAGATTTCTAATAAGTGGGAGAAGCCAGTATTTCCTCGCTTTCGAGTAAGTGGGGCAGAACAGAACCACATGCAAATCGCTTTCCTCAGCATAAGAGCATGTTGGACACTGCTTGGAGGAGGGCGGGTTTGTCCAGGAGCTGGTAAAGGCCCGCAGGGGCAAGATGCCGTATCTCCACTGCAGGAACAGCTTCCTGGCCAGCACGGGGGACATAGCGTCCAACACCCTTTCCCTCCTGTATGTATCCTTTCCTAGCATAAACACATATGTCAGTGATCCCTCTCGCTGATTTTCCATGACCGTAGATAGTTTTTGAGCGTAATAGGCATTAACCAAACTTCTACGTGAGATATTTAGTGAGGCATCAGCAGGATCAGACCAAAGATCGGGGAACCCCAGTACAGTACATAAATTCTGGATATGTTTTAGCCAGGGGATCTGTAACGCTTTCGGGTGGGATAACAACTCCCTTAATTCAGCCCTATAGGCAGAGAGTGCTTCGCTGCTCCACAGTCTTCGCCAGAAGACTATGGGTCTGAGTCCTATTTCATCGGCTATTGGTCTCAATCCCAGATCTAGCCTCAGGGGAAGGAGCGGGGTGCTTGGCGGGAGTGCAGTTATCTGTCTGATAAAATTATTCTCAGTTATCGACAGACTGCGAGTTGGTGTATGTCCCCACAGTTCCGCCCCGTACATTGTGGCACCCCTGGCCTGCACCTTGTAGATCTGGATGAGCGGTCCCAGCGGCCGATGAGTCGAATTTGTCAGCATCCGCGCGATACCCCCAGTGGTCTGTACTAATTTAAGGTTGGCCTTGGTCCGGTGTGCCCCCCACGACATGGTCTCATTCAGGGTTACACCTAAATAATCGAAGGTGGACACTCTCTCCAACCGTGCCTCTCCCAGTAGTGGGTTCGGGCGCAATTTTTTACTTGGATTCAGGACCATGAATTTTGTTTTTCCAGCATTAATTTCTAGGCCCCTATCCATGCAAAAGGCCACGAAGGAATCAAGGATCCGCTGAATCCCCATTGGGGTTTTGGACAGCAGCAGGGTGTCATCCGCAAACATGATTGCAGGCACCCTGCTGCCGTTCAATTTTGGAGCGTCAGTGTGTTCAGTGCCGTTCAAGTGGGCGATTACCCCGTTGACAAAGAGGCAGAACAGGGTCGGTGCAAGCACACAGCCCTGCCTAAACCCCCTGTCAACGGGGAATCTGTCCGTCAGCTCCCCGACTTCCCACACCGCACCCGGGCATAATTGTTGTGGTGTAACCCCTGTAAGATTATTAAGATGTCCGCAGGTACGCCCATCTCGGACAAGACACTCCAGAGTCTGCCTCTGGGCATCAGGTCAAAGGCGGCTCTTAGATCCACAAATATTGTGTATAAGCTGCCACCATCGTAAACCACTGTCCTCCAGTAAATGATGTTCAGTCGGAAGACATGGTCCACCGTTGATACTCCCTTCCTAAATCCAGCCTGGTAGGGACTAAGGACTCCCGTTTCTTCTGCCCAGTCCTGGAGCCGATTAAGCAGTACCCTCCCAAAGAGCTTCTGAGATACATCAATCAGACTAATTGGTCTGTAATTGGCTGGGAGCAGGGGCGAGCCCTTCTTGAATATGGGGACCACCTCCGCCCCCAACCAAGTACTTGGGACTTCCATGCCGCTTAGGACTCCATTAAACAAAACGGCAAGATATGGGGCCCAGACATTGGGTTCCTGCTTAAATAAATCCCCAGGCAGACCATCCAGTCCTGGCGCCTTGCCCGAGGCCAACCCTGCTATTGCTGCCCTAACCTCTCCCACTGTTATCAGTTCCCCCTCATATGCCACCTGGGCACTGCCCGTATCGTCCATGCTATCTCCCCCCACCGTGCTATAAAGGGTTTGAAAATGGGCCTGCCAAACCCCCGCTGCGATGTTAGGCTCAATAGCTGAAAGGAGATTCCCCGACCCCCCATTCACTATTCTCCAGAACATTCTGTGGTCACCCATTACAAGGGAATTGTTGAGCTCCTCCCATTGGCTCTCCTCCCATTCAGTTTAAGCATGGGAGAGTAGTTTTTTGTATGCCCATCTGCTTTCTCTTACCATCTCCCCACCTGAGCCCTCCTTAATATTTCTTAGAAGTTCTCGTTTTGCTTTTTTACAGGCTGTATTATACCACATAATTTTAAGTGGCTGCCCCCTCCTTGTATTATGTGCGTTACTAAACAGGATGGGAATCACACCCTTTACAAGATCTTCATGTGCCTGGTATAATTTGCCAAGTATTTCTGCGTTGCCCCTCTCAATGTCCAAGTCTCCTACACTCTCAAGAATTGGGATTAGCCCAAAATAAAGCTTCGGGAGTTTCTCCTGGCTTGCGACTATTTTTTCCCACCTGATCCTTTTTTTGTTATTGGCCAATAGCAACTCAGGTAATTTTCCCTCACTCGTTGTTGTGGGTTGTTGAAGGCCAGGGTGAATAAAATCCAGTTCTAGTGCGTTATGATCGCTTTCCAGCCGTTCGGTAACCCTAAAATCCCTAATGGTAGGCCAGTTGGTTATCTGTACCAGGACATAGTCCAAGCGCGATTTTCCTCCCGCTCTGTTAAAAGTTGTTCTACTAGGTACATCTGACTTGGTTCGCCCATTACAGGCTCTCATTCCGAACTTTAGGGTTAGGGCTGTGATCTGTAACGCTACGGGAGTCCATGCCTTCGGGGGAGGGGCATCTACCAGTGGTACTGACCACCTGGCCTCTTCTTCCATCGGGAAGCCTTCTAAGAGGCCAGGCAGTGGCTCAAATTGGGAATTTAGGTCCCCCCCCACTATATAGGGTAAGTCTCCCGGTATTTCAGCTAAATACGCTGCAAGCTCATCAATAGTGGGTGACTCCCTGGCTACTCCCACTGGCCTAGAATAGATGTTAATTAAGGCAAGTTTTACTTGATTCGGCCAGGATAGTAGGACCACAAGGATATCGTCAGATGGTACCAATAAGCGTGAAGCCTCACAGCCTAGGTGGGAAGCCACCCATGTTGTTAATCCACCAGAAGGACGGCCTTTGCCCTCCCACCTGGCCGGAATAAAAAAAGACTGATATCCCTGATGGGTATGATCCTCCCTTGCCCAGGTTTCCTGAAACATGCAAACGTCCCCTGTCTCAATGTATGTAATCCAGTCTGGGGTGGACAACTTGTTGACAAGTCCAGCAACATTCCAGCAGATAAGTCTCAGGTGCTCGGTATCAGAAGTTACGGGAGGGGGAATATCGGATAGAGCCGGCTCGGTTTGGTCAGAGTTTGTTACAGCAGGGACAATGTCTGCAATGGATCCAGCAGGCTCAGGAGAAACGCTGGGGCCAATTTCCGGAGTCATTGGTTCCGGAACTATGTTTGTAGACAGTCAATCAACCCCTTCCATCCCCCCCAAACAATTAAACCGATTATAATGAAAAAGAGGGGTTTCCGGTAGTTGATAAACTGGACGTGCAGCATGTTCCTTGTATCGGGGTCTCCGCTCTACCCTTGTCCAGTTGCCTTGTGCTGGCTCATGATACATACGGGTGGGGGGGAAGAAGAAGGAGACTGTCAGGGACTGTATAGTGGAGTCCAGTGATCTATTCGTCCCTGCGCAAATATGAAAGACTGTACCTGGGTCACGAAAGGACACCATAATACAATCCCCTATAATTGTTTTCCTAGTCTTCCCCAGCCAAGGTACCCTTCTAACCATGGTGATTTCATTGTTGAGATGAGGAGGTAAGGGCCTATTCCAATTAAGCCACTTGATGACTTTCCTCTTCAGAGTTATGAAATTTTCTTTTTCACCACTTTCCAGGGAAGGGGCACCCGCCAGTACTACCATAAAACTATTGGCTTCCGGGGGTAAATCCGGTCTCCGGGTTCTAGGAGCAGGCCTTCCTACCGGAGGGGGGGAAGTGCTAACATTTGGTTGGGTTCCGTTGATTGTACCAAGGGCTGAGCCAAGAGTGGCTGCTGCTGCTAGCTCAAGAGGGACAGTATTAGGGCTGCTCAATGGGGGTGGTACTTGAATAGACATGAGTGGTTGCAAGGGGGCAGCTACGGGAGTACCCTGTGTGGGGCCCACATTGGGGTGGGATGTTTGTAAACGGGGAAGGAACCCTGCAAAAGGATTTGGCCCAGCAGCTTTGGTCTGTTTGCTAGTCGCAGCATTCAGACTAACTAGGGTGGCTTCTAAGGTAGTGAGCCTGGTCTCTACTTTTTTTAGACTCTCACTAATAGGCATCAGAAGTGATCTTAATAAGAATTCTATGCTCCCGAGGGATACAGCAGGAGGTGATATATTAGATGGAGTAATCCCTAGGTCACTATTAACAACCGCGATAGGTGTATTGTTGCCTTTGGGGGGAGCAGCTACTTGTACATTCACTCTGAGCCTGTCAGGGGAGTGGACCGTCTTATTATTTTTCCCAAAATCAGAGTGTGGAATTGTGATTTTCCCCTGCCCACCCCTTGTCTTTCTTCTACGCTTGTTGGGTGGGGGGCCGTGTATCTCCACCACAACGGACTGCTTGGTCTTCGCTTTCTTAGTTTTAACTGCCGGAGATGTTAAGGTAATCAAGTCAACCGTCACATTACTGCCAGTTGGTGGTGGGGTAGCTTCCATGGACTGATCAAGAAGTGTATCGGGATTAGAAACAATATCCCGTAAGAGTATAGAACGCCCTCTTGATTTGATATGTCCGGAATGCCCTGACGGGGACTTTCCTCTTGAGAGATAGGGTAGGGGATTATCTCGCTAATAGGTCGGTTTTTCATAGACTCAATAGAGCGACGGCGTTCACCCCTACGCTTCTCTAGGGAGCTTTCTTTTCCCCCTTCCCCCTTTGCTGGTTTAAAAAAATAGTCCAAGGGCCCATTAATACTACCCCCTGCCCTTGATGGAGTTTCTCCTTGGGCCGTTGTAGACATGGCTTAGTCCTGTAGCACAATCCAGCTGGGATCGGGGGGTTGAGGCGGAAGAGAGTGGGCCCAGCCCGGCCTCCTTCGGCCCCGGACAGCCACAGACGGTCCCGCCCTTGTCCCAGGCTTAACCCGGGCACTCCCGCGCGCTCCCGCGCAGCGTGTGGGACTCGTTCTTATAGATGTGTTATGAGGCGGGTGGGGCTGGGCGGGGCGGTCAGGGAGAGCGGGCCAGCTGGAACGGCCTGAGCAACCCGGGACTCCTGGGAGACTGAGTCCGGGTTGCAGCTCGCAGCCCTGTCGCACACTCACCGCCCAGCAAGAAACAGCCTCCGTAAGCCCCCTCCTGCGACGCGGGACCCGCGGAGCGGGTTCCGCTAGCTGTGGCAAAACGTCCGTGGGCAGCAACTGAACAGCAGGCGTCCTTGAGAGTCCCAGGGAGAAATGGAGATCACAGCGGATTATGAGGCGGGTGGGGCTGGGCGGGGCGGTCAGGGAGAGCGGGCCAGCTGGAACGGCCTGAGCAACCCGGGACTCCTGGGAGACTGAGTCCGGGTTGCAGCTCGCAGCCCTGTCGCACACTCACCGCCCAGCAAGAAACAGCCTCCATAAGCCCCCTCCTGCGACGCGGGACCCGCGGAGCGGGTTCCGCTAGCTGTGGCAAAACGTCCGTGGGCAGCAACTGAACAGCAGGCGTCCTTGAGAGTCCCAGGGAGAAATGGAGATCACAGCGGATTATGAGGCGGGTGGGGCTGGGCGGGGCGGTCAGGGAGAGCGGGCCAGCTGGAACGGCCTGAGCAACCCGGGACTCCTGGGAGACTGAGTCCGGGTTGCAGCTCGCAGCCCTGTCGCACACTCACCGCCCAGCAAGAAACAGCCTCCGTAAGCCCCCTCCTGCGACGCGGGACCCGCGGAGCGGGTTCCGCTAGCTGTGGCAAAACGTCCGTGGGCAGCAACTGAACAGCAGGCGTCCTTGAGAGTCCCCAGAATATTTGTTGGGTAACTGGTTCCCACTGTTAGTACGGTTATGAATATGAGGCCCTTAAGGTGGTCCTCAGAAGGGAATGTCTGAGCAAAGTGTGTGGGATGAGGAGACAGCTATAGGGATAGCTGGGAGACATAGAAAAAAAGCAGACAGACACCCAAAGTGAGGAGGCTGATGATCCAGACATGGGGGAAACTGTTACGGCGCTTAGGAGAAGGTTGGGGCACATGTGGGTTAGGCTTGACAAACTCATCCATCAGGAATATAGACAGTGATTGCACAGGGAGGGGATAACCCCATTTAGTTATTAGCTCTGCTTCGTGAGATGGAGAGGCCCCCTATTGTGGCTCTTCAAAGGCGTGCTGGCTACAGCTCAAAATGTTATCAACAACACACTGAGGGAACAGTTGCATGACCTGTATGGGGGGGCTGAGGCAGAGATTACAGTGATAGGCAGATACTTGGATGGTCTTGTACTAACAGTTATTCCTCGTACTCTGAGAGAGGACCTCAAAGGAGATATTACATTGGAGAAAATACAGGAGGCAATGTCCAAACTGAACAGGGGGAAAGCACCAGAAGGCGATGGGTTGCCCGCAAAATTCTATCAGGTATTCACCGTGCAGTTGGTAGAGCCACTACTCGAGGTCTTTCATGAATCTTGGGTGCTGGGATGCTGTTGCCACCCTCAGGGAGGGAGTCATCTGCATGGTTCTGAAGCCGGGAGGAGATGCAATGAGTCTGGCCACTTACAGACCCCTTACCATGCTCAACATGGACACAAAGTTGCTGTGTAAGGTTCTCGCATAATGATGACTGGGTGCTGTGACTGGGTTAGTACACAAGGACCAGTGCGGCTTTATGCCCAGGCACAGCACAGCCCTTAACCTACGTCAGCTTGTGCACATGTTACACTCAGTGGACAAGAGGGTGGAAGACCTAACAATAGCGTTAGTGTATATCACCAAAGCATTTGATACGCTGAAATAATCTCAAATGGATGCTCCGGAAGATGGGTTTAGCTCTCAGTTCTGCAGGTGTGTAGGCCTCGTCTACACAGCTCCCCGAGGTAGGGTGCAGAGTGGTGACCTGGTTTCAGAAGATTGGAAGGTGAGGCAGTGCACGTGACAGGGCTGCCTGCTTTTGCCTCTCCTCATTGTCTTGTTACTGGAGCCCGAACTCAGCTAAGCTGCCTAATGTAATGGAGGGCTTTGGCATGGTGGTGGGGGACTACACTCACATCTCTTTGTACGCCGATGACATACTATTCTACCTCCAATGGCCCGTGGAAGTGGTGGCAACATTACTGACACATCTGGAGGAATTCAGAGGGGTGGCGGGACGATGCATCAATGAAAGGAAGTTCCGGCTGTTCCTGCTGGGGGCGGTGCAGAGCAAAGGCCACCTGAGGGAGAGCTGGCCCTTCTTCGACTGAACTGGGAGACTGAGTCTTTTGCTACCTTGATGTTATGGTCAGTCACATGCTACATAGCCAGCAACAATACTGCATGAACCAGCTAATTAGCAGGTTGATTAGTTCTGTACAATTTTGGAATACACTACCACTGTCAATGGCAGGAAGAACAGCGGTGGCAAAGATGTTTTTTTTTCTTCCTCAATGTCACTACGTAGTCCAGAATGCCATTACTGGTGTGGGCCGGAAGGAGGAGTCAGGAGTCACTACTACTCCTCAAGCAAGTCGTCCTGGAAGGAGGTATGGGCCTCCCGGACTCAGAGCTTTATTATTATGCATCTACACTGCAGCACGCAGCACTCTGGGCAGATTGGGACGATAACTGGGAGAAGAGATTGCTGTGTGGAATGATGAAAACTGGGAGAAGAGATTGCTGTGTGGAATGACGATAACTGGGAGAAGAGATTGCTGTGTGGAATGACGATAACTGGGAGAAGAGATTGCTGTGTGGAATGACGATAACTGGGAGAAGAGATTGCTGTGTGGAATGACGATAACTGGGAGAAGAGATTGCTGTGTGGAATGACGATAACTGGGAGAAGAGATTGCTGTGTGGAACTCACAACAACCACTCGCTGATGGTTCTGTTGATGCGTGCTAATGCACACCACAGAATCTGCCCTAATTAATCCAACAAGTTGCAGAGCTGTGGGAGTGAGCATCTACTAGGGTTTTGAAGAGGCGTCCTTCTTGTTATATGGACGGTGTTACCTTTTAGCTGTATTAACAAATCCATGTCATTGGCTCGATAGAGAGAGGGGGTGTGAGAATCTTGGTGACCTCTACCTGAATTAGCGCTTTCTCACATTTATAGAAGCAAGGGCGCATTTGCGGTGGGAGGCGGACAATTCTGGCAGTATGCCAAACTGTCAATCACGGCACAGGAGATAAGGGCTGACTTCTAACACATACCCAAGCAGACCTAAACCCTCCAATTACCATTGACAGCTTTGTCAGCGAGACACATGGTGGCGCATCTATGCAAAGCACTCAAGGCGGATAGGGTTGTGGTAGAGCCGGCGTTCTGATGAATGTGGGGGAAGGGATGAACATGTCCGTGACAGAAACTGAATGGCAATGGACTTGTGAGCTGGTGAAGAGAGTCTCGTGCAATGGCAGATTTAAACTGACACACTTTAACTTTGAATACTGCATATATCTCACACCTATAAACCTCAGTCGCATGTATGTAGGCAGGAGCACTCACTGCCCTATATGTGGGGGGTGCCTACTTTCTGCACATGGTCTGGAAAAAGGAATGTCTTAAAGTGAGAGTGTGCTGGGTGGCAGGGCAAGGGAGGGGATGAGGCTGGCGATCGAGGAATCCCCTCATGTGTGCCTGCTTGGGGTTGTGAGGCAGCCCAGGGGTGGGAAAATGCACTGGAAATTCCTGCAGCTCATGCTCGTGTTAGCAAAGAGGAGAGTGGCTATAAGGTGGTTGAGCACACACAACCCTCGTTATGTTGTGGCTTAAAGATGTTGCTCAATGGGGGCTAGCATATAAGGTACATATGAAACTTAACCATTGGTATGACAAACTACAGGAGGATTTGGAGTTTTGGGCTACACTGCTGGAGGGAATGCACTGGTGGTAAGGGTCAGGGGTTGCCAACAGGGATTGCATACACAGGACACAGAACATAGTACCACATAAAGGAGGGGTCACCTATACTGGATTCAGGGGGATGCGTGGATAGTCAACCCGGAGCAAATTAATCAAGTTCCAGAATCTAAGCCTGATGGTTCACTATGTATTGAAGGAACTATAATAAGAATCCCTTGTCACTAGTGGGTTAGAATCCTGTGGGGGGCACAAAGTTCGAACAGGAAAGAGAGCGCACTCTTTGCGAAAGGTCACGCTGAAATTCTAGCACACCACCACTCACTTTTTCCGAGCAGCTACCGGAAGATTCTTACAAAAAAATATGCGTGTGCATTGGGTGAAATTGAAAAACCTGTCCTTGCGACACAAGTTTTATATCCTAGTTACAGCGCTGGGACATATTTTCTCTTGTATTTTACCTGTAGTGCGATTACAGTGACCAGGCAACAACTTTCTGCTATTCTGCAAAATATTTTGGGCCAGATGTAGGTGGCCATATACTGGTCGGTAACAGCCGATTTCGGCCGTTAACAGTATTTGGAGTTTAAGATGTAGGGGGCTTAAAAATTACCAAATCGGTAAATTTACAGAATCTGTAAATTTACCGATTCTGTAAAATACCGATTCGGTAAATTTACAGATTCGGTAATTTGAAATGTAGGTGACACTGAAAACAGTGCCACAGGGCCTTAAGGATTTGTTATTTACCACCAACTATTAGTTGGTGGTAAATAACGAATACCTGTGTACATGCAAATCTGTGCATGTACATCTGTGCCATGTGTCACACATACATGCCCTTAGGCATGTATGTGTATTTACCGAATTGGTAAATACCGATTCAGTAAAATTACCGAATAGTCAAGGGTGGCAGGGTGTCACTTTGACACCCTGTTACACCCCTGATTCAGGCTTGTGTGCCCTAAGGGCATGTATGTGTGTCACATGGCACACAAGCCTGAATCAGGGATGTAACAGGGTGTCAAAGTGACACCCTGCCACCCTTGACTATTCGGTAATTTTACTGAATCGTTATTTACCGATTCGGTAATTACCGAATCTTAATGATTCGGTAATTGTTACCGAATATTTACCTACATGGCATTTACCAATTTGTAAATACCAAATCGGTAAAATTCGGTATTTACGAATCGGTAAATGCCATTTACCTACATCTAGCCCTGAATCCGTGTTTATTTATGACGCGCCATCTCTTTGCATCTTGCCGTGAGGGAAACGGCTTTTTACTCACCCTCCTGCAAACTCATCGCCTCCGTGAGGGCAACGGCCATCGGAGCCTCGCTGTTTGTCTCGCTCCTCCACTGCCAAGGTCACAGTTGGGGAAAAGGACCACAACTCCCAGAAGACCCCTGCCCGACGCAGGTGAATAACATCACCCTAGGGCGCCGGAGGCCCTCATAACCAGCAAGGCTTTCCCACAGTGCTGGACGAGCACGGGCGTGCCCGGGCAAAGCCCGGGCCAAGGGCTGTCCCGTCCTTGCCCGTCACTGACCGGAGGTGGCCGGGCTGGGTCATCCCCCTTGGCTTGGAGTCCCGGGAACAAGGTGACTACATATGATGGCTACACCAAATGTTCCCACTCGCATTCAGGGGAAACGTGCATGGGCGACAAAACGGCCTTGTTTACAGACAAATAGTCCTTCACCAACTTTGCCCACAGCTATTGACTTAATGCTTCAGAAGGCGATTGGGGTAGTCACCTCAGAAATCGAACTTACTGAAAGATGATTATCTATTACCCCTGAATTTTCTCCCTTGGTATCACCTACTCTAGCAAATGTTGCAAATTCCCCTGAACTTATTGTACTTGAAAGTGCCCCGTTACATGACTCTGTGCAAACTCCTGCACTTAGTATAAAAACCGGCAGAGAGGGTACTGCTGCCGAGACTAGGAAAGTTAGGAAAAGAAAGCAGGGGAATAGTAGGGTTCTCAAGGGAAAGAAGGCAGAGGGTGGGAACACGAAAGGCATACAAAATACAACCAGTCCAGAAATACCCTTGGGTGATAAGCATGCTTCCGTGGTACCCCAACCTTATCCATCTTGGGCCCAAACATTGCTATCCGATCTTCTTACCCAATGTAGAATCATTGTGAAAGAAGAGATTGCTCCTATTCTTGATTATATCCAAAAGATAGCAGCTAGTGTGGGTAAAGCACAGGTAATTTCCCAACAGAATGCTATCCCTAGTCTATCATCTAGATGAAAAAATACGAGGCCTCAGATTCACCAGCACTCATCTGAGACCCGGCTAATCCAATCAAACACAGAAACCATCCTGCCTTCAGATCAAGCTAATTGTAATAAGGCAGTATGCAATACTATAGTTGTAGAAAAGAGGTGTCCTGTTTCACAAGGGCAAGTTCAATTAGGACAGCAGGATCTGACAGAACCTAACCCTTATTTAGGGAGGGAGGTCCAAATGAAAAACCAGCACACAGGGGCAAACCTAATCAGTAATGCTGTAATGGGCAATATATCCACTGAAGGAAATGGAGGTGGTGGTTCTCAACAAGAGAATCCCAAATACTGTCCCTTCCAACTATAAACCTACCCCCAGCAGCGGCCCCATATGTAATTACTCTGGTTGGAATCCCCGAACTTAAGCACGGACAGAAGGAAACACAGCTAGATCTTAGAAATAAGATCTTGTTTTGGATGGCAACACACAAGCAATTTCCTTATAACAGGGCCAGTGAGATTTTGAGGGTGGCTTGGGTGGGACCTACAAAAAAAAATACAAAGGGACTGTGTGATTGTTAATTTTAAGTACCCAGAAGCTGTACTTAGGTTAGTAACCAAACTCTTTTGCCCCCTGGAACAACAAACGGCCATCAGAGTGTTTACCCTGGATTTCCTTTATCCCTTCTCCCATAGTGTGGGTGAAGCCCATACCACCATGGATTACGGCAGATGGCGAATGGAATCTTATAAAACCCCTATAACTCATTCACACTACTCTACCTCTTTTGATATTCCGGTCTCAAATCGATTTGGGCTTTTGGAGGATGTAGATTGACTGGGAGGGTCTGAAGCCTCTAAACATGATAAACTTGGACCATTGCCCCCTGTTGCACTACCTTATTCTAGTCAGGCCTGTCAACATCCCATAGTGAACAGTGGGGCGTGATTGGACCTGCAAAATTGTGATATGGCTCTTTGCAAGAAGTCCAATGGACCACTTGAAATTTGGTGGACCTCCCCTAATGGTTCGCTACAAATCTATAGGGTCACACGATGAGAATAAACTTACCAATGTCTATGGAGGTAATAGTACTACTTTTCCCGCTGGCCCAGTCCGTGCACACTTTGTACGACCAGGAGGGGAGTCTGTCCCGGAGAATAATCTTAAAGTTTTCTCCTGGAATGTGGCAGGCTTATCTAATAAATTAGCTTGCCCCGATTGGGGGCTTTTTATAGACCAGTACGATGTCTGCCTACTCCAGGAGACACGGGCAAGGGAAGAGATTGTGAGGTTGGGCTTTGCGTCATATAACAATGTGGACTCTATAGGAGAAAGGGGTAGACCCTATGGTGGATTATCCATATTGGTAGCCTCGCATTTGGGTTGTACGGTGACACAATTAAATACTCCAACTATAGATCTTCAATGTGTCACACTTAAGTTTCCGTCTAAACTAAGGGTGATTTTTATCAATGTTTATTCTCGCCCTGTTAGGCTGGGGAAAGAATCCCCTACTTTGGCCCTGCTGGATACTTTTATCTCCACTATCTCTGGTGAGAGTAGATTGATTGTTGCTGGAGATTTTAATTGTCAATATGAACCCTTATCTGGCATTGGAAACTTACTCATCAAAGAAGAAGATGAGCAATGATCTATTCCAGAGCTTTAGATCGTTCCTACTAAGGTCTGGTCACCACTGGCTCTCCAATTGAATTCTATAACTATGGCACACTCTTTGAGAGCCTGTAATGAACGTGCCCATTCAGATCGGGAAGGGAATCCCACTTTTAATCGCTTTGGCCAGTCTTCCCGGTTATTTAATCAAAAACTTTTTGCACGGATTATCCTCGATCGGCTTCATACCTGGATGGAGGAATTTGAGATATTGAGCCCATATCAAGCCGGATTAAGGAAAAAACATCCACCGTAGACCAACTTCTCAGATTGCAATTTTTGTATTGGAAAACGGTGAAAGTAGAGGGTGGCAGCCTCTACTTAATTTTAGTTGACCTTAAGACGGCATTTGATCAGGTACCTCGGGATATCCTGTGGGTGGTATTGGCGGACATGGGGATCCCCACCTACCTCCTTGATATTATCAGGAGACTCCACTCAGAACATTTTGCTCAAGTTAGGAGTGGCAAAAGGGGTGTTTTGACACCTAGGTTTTCGGTCAATAGAGGAGTGAGACAAGGGTGTGTGCTGGCCGCCACCCTTTTACTGTCTTTTCATCAATGCCTTAATTGCCCACCTTATGGGGGTCAAAGACATCGATGCCCCTAAAATAAGAAATGAACAGGTAGTGACTTTAATGTTTGCTGACAACACCCTTCTATTGTCAAAATCCCCGATGGGAATACAGCGTGCCCTAGACAGCTTTGCCAGCTTTTGTAAGAAAAGGGGATTGGAGATTAACACACAAAAGATGAAGTATATGATCTGTAATCCACCTAAGACCACCCGTCCCAACCCTTCTTTAAATGGCATTATTCTGGAAAGGGTAACTGTATTTGAATACTTGGGTGTCACACTCACAGATAATATGGAGTGGGGTTCCCAGATTGCCAAGGCCAAACTTAGGCTGGTACAGACTACGGGAGGTGTCCTAAAATTGCATAGGGAATCCCCCTCTAAACCAGTTGCCTCCATTCTGGAAATGTATAAAGCACAAGCTAGGGGAGCTATGATATAGGGGGCGTAACTGTGGGGACACTGTTCGACTGAATATATTCTCAAGGCAGAACATTGTTTCCTGAGATCTTTATTGGCTCTCCCGGCCAGTACTCCCCTTACCCCTTTGAGAATGGATTTAGGAGTTAGACTAATAAATGAAGAAATTGGCTTACGCCCTTTAATATACTGCCGCAGATTGTGGGTAACTCCAGAACTGAAGCATTTTAGATCTGAAGCTAAAGAACTCATGGGACTTCCTGGGATCGAAAAACTCCAGCGGTTTGCTTATATAAAATGTGAGAGTAAGATGCTAGGTAACCAGGATCTCTGAGCAACCCTGAAGTTGCTTGTGCAGAGGTGTCACGTGCTGACTTGGTGTCATCCTATCGCAATCAACAGATGGCTGATATCCTCAGTAACTCTACGCTGGGTCCTTTGACCACAGAGTTTCTTTGCATTAAAGAGGAGTATAAATTAGAGCCATTTTTGGACGAGATCTTACCTAGTGGAGCGAGGAAACTCGATGTACAGTTTCGACATGGTACACTACCACTTAGGGTTTTTTCACATAAATGGTCCCATTCTAAGCTGCTGGAATGTCCAGCGTGTCTTTTTCTGCCCATGTTATAAGTCTCTTAGGCAGCGCTGGCTTATCCAACTGTGTAGAAACTTTAGGTTCAAACAGTACCATCAGACATTTTGAATATTAAAATATGACACCTCCCTACCTGTCGTATTTTCAGTCTCCCGTTTCCTGTACGCTAAGTGGCGTAGGCACTGGTCATTTATTAATATTATCTCCCTCATTGCTTAGTCCATCCTGAGGTCTGATACATGTGTCCCGTTTGCCTATTTGCACTTCTTATTTCTTTTTTTAACTTTCTTACTCTCCTTTTAACTATGTTCATACTTTTTATGATATTTATTTGAGTATTTTTTCCAATGCTGATGTATATATTAATGATGCTGTTTTTTATCGATTGTATGTTTGTATCTTTTAAGGTCTATGACCGAATTAAAGATTATTTGAATGAAGAATGCTGTGTATTTACAAATACCTTACCACTGCTTTATGTTGTTTTTCAGTATTCTTTTTACGGTATTGTAATAATACTATACCTTACTCTGCCCTCCCATCCTGCCAGTGATGGCCCATGCAGGCACACCTAAGCTTTCGACTGTGTGTTGCTGTCTAGGAGGAATACACAAAGACCGGCTGCCAAATACATCTAGTCATGTTACCCAGAGACAGGCTGCAAGCACTAAGGGGCTTATTTATAAGAGGGTTGCATCACGTTTGCACCACGCAACATGGTACATGTGTGACCCAAACCTCTAAGTCAGATTTTTTAAGCCATGCAAAGCTACTTTGTGTGGCTCTGAGTGGCTTAAAATATCTGGAGTAATCCAGCACAGCTCAAATCACTGCATTGCGTTATTCAGCCCTGAGAAAGCATTTTATGGGCGTCGCATTTCCCATGGATTTTGATGCATCCCCAGAACTTGTAAACCTGGGGATACAGCAAAATCATACACCTTCCCTGGGGAGGTGTAACAAGGAAAAACATCTCTATTTCTCCTCGTTACTTCCTCTTTCTATGTGTGCTGCATTCACATAGAAAGGGGAAAAAGTCTCCCAGGATCGTTTTTGTGCAGGAAGGTGGTCTTTCCGGCATAAAAACAATCCTGCATTCTGTACAATCAAACTTTCTGACATCTTTCGATTTTAGCTTTGCCAAAATTGATTTTCCCAAATGCCCATTCCCCAGAGGACATTTTTGTCTCTGTCCAATGCGTAGTCCCCTTGTGAGCAGAAAACTGTAAATATCAGTGGTTTCAAAGTGTTGTGTCTTAGTACCAAGCTGATATGAACAGGGTGGCCTATTGAGCCTGAGCAGTACTGTAAACAAACAATATAATTACTCTCAAAAAATGACCCTGTCCTTGGTAATCATGTGCATGCACAATGCTCAGGGTATACTTTAAGGCCAGTAGTGCAAAGATACACTGCTGTAATCTCCATGGAAGTGCCTTTAGAAGTCATGTCATGCTAGTCTCTGCCCAGAAGTGTCCTTTGAATTACTCTGGAGATTTCAAGGCAGTATCTGCAGGGTAGAGTCCTTGGAAGTATCTTGCAGATGTCATGCAGTTATCTGCACGGTACCGTCCCTGGAAATAATTTGGAGATGTCATGCTGGTATTTGCAAGGTGGTGTCCTTGGAAGTACTTTGCAGATGCCAGGATGGTATCCTCAGGGTAGTCACCTTAGAAGTACTTTGGAGATGCCATGCTGTTATCTGCAGGGTGGTCTCCTTAGAAGTACTTGGGAGATGTCAGACTGGTACCTGCAGGGTAGTCTCCTTAGAAGTACTTTTAAATGCCATGCTGGTATCTGCAGGGTGGTCTCCTTAGCAGTAAATGGGAGATGCCAGACTGGTATCTGTAGGGTAGGGTCCTTGGAAGTTCTCACGTATAAATTTCACTTCATTCTGAGCAGCCTCTGTTGTTGATGAACATAAGTAAGGCTCTTTGTAGGGAACCTGCCAATCAAAGTTAGGGGAATAACACCAATGAAGTAATAAGGGATAGTCATTGGCACTTTATCAGTCCACAGAAAAAGAGAATACAGAGATTCTCTCTCGATGTAGCTCAGGGAAGTAAAAAAGAGAGGAGAAAGTAGGAACGATGCCTGGCGCTACGGTCTAGAGGTAAATGAAGCATCATTGCCATTGCAGGAAAGATTAGAAACCTTGTGAGAGGGGAAAGCAGTTACCCGGGTAATGTAGTATCCAATCCCGGCACTGTGAGGAAGACAGAGATGAAGTCGACAATGATAGTTTTACTGGAACTGAAGGGAGTTCGAATAAAGTGGGTAAGTTGAGTCAGTGAGTTAAGTGGATTCCCGTGACAGCTGAATGTACTCCAAGGGTCACGGATTTCTACCCTGCGGTGCTCACTCAGACGTAGATATGGTGAACTTAATTCGGTGAGTACCATTAGGAAGGGGGAAATAGAAGCATTTCCTTTTTATTCATGTTATTTATTTCAAACATGTGAAATGACATACAATATGCATATATAAACAAGTTGTGGTTATTATAGCAAAATAAATAAAGTGCTAGCAGCAATAAGAATCCATACCTGCCACATGTGAGGTGGTGGTAAGTGGTGAAAGAAAGGCATGAAAGAGGAAGAAGTGTTCAGGGCAGCAAGTAAGACACAATAAAACAAGAAGCATGATGAGGCCAAGAGAAGATGGTGTGGTCAGAGAGCAGGAATGACTTACTCTCAGCACTGCCGAAACACCATACAATAAATGCCACAACACTCTGTAGCTAAAATGAGCACAATGCACTGACAAAGAGAGGCAGAGTGTTGACGACATCTAGGGCTTTCTAATGCTGGGGCATGCTAAAATGGTTCTTAAACACTCCTTTTGCTTTAAAACAATGTAAATGCCAGGATATGCTGGTAGTACATTGCCATCACCTGTGATCGACGAGGAACAGACCAAGTAGAGCAAGGCGTTTATTTCATACAAGTCCTCTTGATTTGCTAAGCTCAGTTAAAGATTGCTGTGCTCACAATTGCTAGTCCTAGGACAAATAGGACCATTTCCAAGTGATCCATGCCCAGCACAGGGAGGTAGCAATGACATGTGGCTCTTAGTAAAGCTTTCTCTCTGTAGGTGAATTCAATCTCGCTTTCTATCAGTGATGGAGAGGAATCTAGGAAGGATGATGCATGGGCACATGCGTAACACTCAACTGTTTTGTGTTGCCTGATTGCCTGACCCTTGTTCATAGTGAGGGTCCGACAAGGAAGTATTGGATGATTTTTCTTGTTTACTGGAAAGATTCAAATAGACTCTGATGGAAACAGGCAGTCATCACATATGCAGAGCGGTAACCCAACATCCCAACCTACTATCTGCCACTCCTAAGGGGCAAACTCAGAAGGCAAGAAAATCAGTTTGGTGCAACTCAGATGTTTTTGCTGCCTGAAGAAAAGAAGCCAACGGACCCTCGTGGCTTAAGTATCAAGCTTTAATTCGACCTGCCCAGCTACAGACTTGTCCCACACAAGTTTTTCAAGCTCCAAAACATTTATTCATCTTGACCAGGCAGACATACCTGGCAGATGAGAGGACTTCGCCATGCACAAAATTTGAATTTTATTTGTCAGAGCTTTCCCCTCCAAAACCAACAACTTCAAGATACATCGTCTAATGCACGGGTACTCATAGTACGGCGCGCAGGCCGCCAGCGGCCCGGCAAGCCTTCCATTGCGGCCCGCGGACCTTGCAGACAGGCAGCCGTGTTTTAAAGCAAATTTTTTAAAGAGTGTCACCGCGACTCAGAGACTCTGTTGCTGCTCTGTGGGGGCCGGGCAATTCCTGCCATAGTCAAAGTGGGGCTGCAGGGAGCTAAGAGGTGAACAATGCCTCATTAAAATGCGAATGGTCTTTTAAAGACCTGTGAAGTGCTGGGGTGCGGCTGTGTGTGTGTGCCCGGAAGCCCATCTCAGCCCGGGGCAAACAAAGGCAGGGTGAGATGACAGAGGGAGGTAGAGAAAGAGAGGGAGACAGAGGGAGAGGGAGAGAGGGAGGGAAAGGGAGGGAGGCAGAGGGAGAGAGGGAAGGGAGAGGGAGGGAGGGAGGGAAAGGGAGGGAGAGGGAGGGAGGGAGGGAAAGGGAGGGAGACAGAGGGAGGGAGGGAAAGGGAGGGAGGCAGATGGAGATGGAGGGAGGGAGGGAAAGGGAGGGAGACAGAGGGAGAGGGAGGGAGGGAGGGAAGGGGAGGGAGAGGGAGACAGAGGGAGATGGAGGGAGGGAGACAGAGGGAGGGGGAGACAGAGGGAGAGGGAGGGAAAGGGAGGGAGGGAGACAGGGAGGGAAAGGGAGGGTGAGGGAGACAGAGGGAGACGGAGAGGGAAGGAGGGAGTGGGAGGGAGGGAGTGGGAGGGAGGGAGGGGGAGGGAGGCAGACGGAGAGGGAGGGAGGGAGTGGGAGGGAGGGAGTGGGAGGGAGGGAGTGGGAGGGAGAGAGAGGGAGAGAGGGAGAGGGAGACAGAGAAAGGGAGAGAGGCAGAGTGAGGGAGACTGAGTGAGGGAGACTGAGTGAGGGAGGCCGAGTGAGAGAAACAGAGAGGGAGACCTCAGAGTGAGGGAGAGGGAAGGAGAGAGGGGGAGACCTCAGAGTGAGGGAGAGGGAAGGAGAGAGAGGGAGACCTCAGAGTGAGGAAGACCACAGACTGAGGGAGAGGGAAGGAGAGAGAGGGAGACCTCAGAGTGAGGGAGAGGGAAGGAGAGAGGGGGAGACCTCAGAGTGAGGGAGAGGGAAGGAGAGAGAGGGAGGAGTGAGGGAGAGGGAGGAGGGAGACCTCAGAGTGAGGGAGAGGGAAGGAGAGAAAGGGAGACCTCAAAGTGAGGGAGACAAAGGGA
This sequence comes from Lissotriton helveticus, assembly GCF_964261635.1. Classification (NCBI taxonomy): domain Eukaryota; kingdom Metazoa; phylum Chordata; class Amphibia; order Caudata; family Salamandridae; genus Lissotriton; species Lissotriton helveticus. Next base: position 304,397,425 of record NC_136067.1, on the reverse strand, counting down.
AGGAGAGTGATGGAGACCTCAGAGTGAGAGAGACAGAGGGAGACCTCAGAGTGAGGGAGACAGAGGGAATGCGAGTGAGGGAGACCTCAGGGTGAGGGAGACCTCAGAGTGAGGGAGACAGAGGGAGACCTCAGAGTGAGGGAGACAGAGGGAAGGAGAGTGATGGAGACCTCAGAGTGAGAGAGACAGATGGAGACCTCAGAGTGAGGGAGACCTCAGAGTGAGGGAGACAGAGGGAATGATAGTGAGGGAGACCTCAGAGTGAGGGAGACAGAGGGAAGGAGAGTGAGGGAGACCTCAGGGAGAGGGAGACCTCAGGGTGAGGGAGACAGAGGGAGACCTCAGAGTGAGGGAGACAGAGGGAAGGAGAGAGATGAAGACAGAGGGAAGGAGAGAGAGGGAGACAGAGGGAAGGAGGGAGAGAGAGGGAGGTAAAGGGAAGGAAAGGGAGGGAGAGGGAGGGAGGAAGGGAGGGAAAGGGAGGGAAATGGAGGGAGAGGGACACAGAGGGAGGGGGAGAGAGGGAGACAGATGGCGAGGGAGGGAGGAAGTTAGACAGAGGGAGGGAGGGAAAGGGAGGGAGATAGAGGGAGGGAAAGCGCGGCAGAGGGAGTGGGAGACAGAGGGAGGGAGGGAGACAGAGGGAGAGGGAGGGAGAGGGAGGGAGAGGGAGACAGAGGGGGGAGAGGGAGAGGAAGAAAGGGAGAGGGAGACAGAGAAAGGGAGGGAGAGGAAGAAAGGGAGAGGGAGACAGAGAAAGGGAGAGGGTGATAGACCGAGTGAGGGAGACGGAGAAAGAGAGAGGGAGAGAGACAGAGTGAGGGAGACAGAGTGAGGGAGACCTCAGAATGAGGGAGAGGGAAGGAGAGAGAGGGAGACCTCAGAGAGAGGGAGAGGGAAGAAGAGAGAGGGAGACCTCAGAGTGAGGGAGAGGGAAGGAGAGAGAGGGAGACCTCCGAGTGAGGGAGCTCTCAGAGTGAGGGAGAGGGAAGGGGAGAGAGGGAGACCTCATAGTGAGGTAGAGGGAGGAGTGAGACCTTAGACTGAGGGAGAGGGAAGGAGAGAGAGGGAGACCTCAGAGTGGGGGGGACAGAGGCAAGGAGAGAGAGGGAGACAGAGGGAAGGAGAGAGAGTGAGGGAGAGATAGTGAGGGAGACAGAGGGAGGGAGTCAGGGGGAGACAGAGGAATAGAGAGGGAGACAGAGAGAGGGTGACAGAGAGAGGGAGAGAGAGAGGAAGACAGACAGAGGAATACAGACAGAGGGAGATAGACAAAGGGAGACAGACAGAGAATGGGAGAAGGGAGGGAGACATGGAATGGGAGAGGGACGGAGACAAAGGGTGACAGACAGAGAGAGGGAGACAGAGGGAGACAGACAGAGGGAGACATAGGGAGGGAGACATAGGGAGGGAGACAGAGGGAGGGACACAGAGGGAGGGAGACAGACAGAGGGAGACAGACAGACGAAGGGTGACAGAGGGTGACAGAGGGAGGGTGACAGATGGAGGGAGACAGACGGAAGGAGACAAATGGAGGGAGACAGACGGAGGGAGACAGACAGAGGGAGACAGACAGAGGGGGGGTGACAGAGGAAGGGTGACAGAGGGTGGGTGACAGAGGGAGGGAGACAGAGGGACGAAGACAGAGGGATGGAGACAGAGGGAGGGAGACAGAGGGACAGAAACAGAGGGAGACAGAAGGAGACAGACAGGTGAGTGAGGGAGGGAGACGGAGGGAGGGAGGGAGACAGACGGAGGAAGGAGGGCGACGAGGGAGGGAGACAGACAGAGGGAGGAGCGCAACAGAGGGAGGAGGGCGACAGAGGGAGGAGGGAGAGAGAGGGAGAGAGAGGGAGAGAGAGGGAGTGAGAGGGAGTGAGACAGTCAGAGTGAGGGAGACAGAAAGAGAGGGAGGGAGAGAGGTGGAGAGAGAGAGGGAGGGAGACAGAGATAGAAATAGATGAAGATAGAGAGAGAAAGAGAGAGGGGGAGAGAGAAAGCGAGGGAGAGAGAGAGAGAGAGAGAGAGAGAGAGAGAGAGAGAGAGAGAGAGAGAGAGAGAGAGAGGGAGAGAGAGAGAGAGATGTGTGTATGTCTGGTCTGGTGGCCCAGTGGACGGAGGCGTCTGCTGCAGGGACCTGTGATCAACCTCATGGTCACAGTGTTTTTGTTGCTCTAACCCCACCCTCTCCCCCACTGACCCCGCCCCCACCAGTGCAGTCCTCGGACACAAACCACACTGTAAATTTGGCCCCCGAGAGAAAGTTTGTGAGTACCCATGGTCTAACTTCAAGAGGACTTTGCCAGATACAGCCTTGAACCATCCCCACTGGAAGAGTTTGACTTGATAAACAAAGAATGATCACAAATGTAATTTAAATCTTGTATGCCTTTTCAAAAGTGTATTACTTATAATAAAGTGAATGGGACTTCTGTCACATTTGTGATGGAGTATCTGTCTGCCAAACTCTAAATCTAGCTATAAGTCAGAAGGTAAATAATTTGACTGTGCAGATATGCTTGATGTATCTGAGCTATGCTCCTTCACTGTCTGTCTGAAATTGTGCCTATGTCCACACTGTACAGATTCTGAAAAGAAGTTATTAAAAATGAGATCTGTGTCAAGACTACTGATTTCACGACTTTTGGAGAGCGAATGAGCAAGTAGGCTAAAACAGAAACATAGGATAGGTACATAAGTAAGTGTATGAGTTCTTGCTGTTAGAGGATTTTGAAAACGCTGCCACAAAGCGGGGGAGCAGAGATTAGTCGGTCTCATTACAAAAAGGGACCATTGATGAAAGTTTGACTACACGCTTTCCTCTCTAACCCCCTTGGGGGCAGCCATCTCCAGCACTTGGAGTACAACCCTGAGTGGCAAGTATTGCACACTCCATGCATGATTTGAATTTTTGCATGGCGCACACATAAAAAATCACAAGTGACATATTTACAAACCCACCCTGACGAAAGCCCTGGACCTTTTAAGGCCATTAGTTTAGTGCTGATACATGTCAGTGTTATAGGGTTATAGGACCATTACATCCTAATAACCCTACATAGTCTTTGTTTTTAACTTTCCTATCCATTCCACTAATAAAGGGATACCTAGGGAGTGGATGAGGAAATGTTATCTTAAAAGTTATGCTCTGTAAGTGTGTAGACCTGCACTTGTTATTTGCTCATAACCGCTCAAAAAACCTAAGAGAAATGCTTAAGAGCAGGAATACACCTCCAAACACAGTACACAAAGGGATGCGTAAATGTTATAACTGTGGTCAGTGTAGCAATGTAATGACAGGAAATACTTTTGCACCCCCAAATATAGGACGAAACATAACTTTAAAGCGCACGTCTGATTGTAACACAGCAGGCGTAATATATGCAATTTGCTGTCCATGTGGATTGGTTTACGTGGGGAGGACTGCTAGAAAAGTAAAAACTCGCATTTTAGAGCATAAGAGCACTATAAGCAACAAGAACCTCACATCTAGTTTAGCGACTCACTGGGTTCAGACACCACACACTATCCCGCAGATCAGATTTACCATACTAGAGAAGGTTGATGACACAATGGGTAAAGATTATCAAACATCTCTGTCGCGCAGAGAAAACATTTGGATTAAATTCCTGTGTACCATCAATCCAGGAGGTTTGAATGATCAGTATGAAATGTTGTGTTTTCTCTGAAATAGGTACTTTATAAGCTAAGTACTGTAATGTGTAATGTTTACATATGAGGGTTCACTATATTTTTTGTGAATGGGTTACTTTGACAACTTGAGATGGAAAAACCATGTTCACAAAGTGACTATGAGTTGTAAAGGATTTGCACATTCTATTTTTGTTTCTTTTCTTAAACACTCGCGGGTAATACAGAAGGTTATTTTGGTTCTGTTTTGGTTTACCCGGACAGAGAACTCTTCTCGCTTTTCAATCAGAGATACAGCATGATGCCACTCTTATCATACTTTTTAAATATAGATGAGTCTTATGAGTACGGCGCATACACGGGCTCTTTAAGATAACAAATAAAGTTACCGTTGAATGTTATGTAGAGATAAATACGCGGGTTGGTTGACAACCGGTCACATGTCAGAGGGTGGTACAGGCCTGATTACGGAATACGGAAGTGAGGAGTCAGAAGGACACCATTACGCGAGGTAAAGACTAGCAGGAACAGAGTAAGTTTAGAATGCATGGCGTTTAAAAGCGCATAGTGTTTGACAGAAGGTTCTCAATACTGTTCTTTTTAGTTTTTCGTGGTGACGAGGAAGTTTTGGAACGGAGGCTATAATCACACGGCAGCAGCATGGCAGCAGTTTCACTGCAAAGTTTTAATAAAAAATACCAGAGTTTTTATCACAGGCTAGACCGGGATCACTGTCATCGGTAAGACGAGATTTACACCATTAAAAGTCAATCTTATGTTAGAATGAGGGGCTGTTTCTCAACAGTATCATTCTATTGCACTTTCATCTTACTTGTTTAGGTATCCTCTTGGGCATACAGCGTCCTTGAGTAAACTTTAAGGCTTTGGAGCTCAGTCTTGCATCTATAATATTTAAACAAACAGCGTTACATTGGAGCTCTTTTTATTTTTTCTAGCAGCACTTGTAGTCACCTAGTAAAGAGGCACTATACATGGGAGAAACTTTCTGGCGCAAGGTATGGAGGCCACTTTACTTTTTCATATTATCCTAAAGCACCGGCACTCTTTTCACTTTTTCCTCTTGTGCAAATCCCATGTTTGTGAATGTAAAACAACACGTGGCACTAAGTAAGTACATTTCTTTATTTGTATAGTTAATAAAAACCATTACAAAAGATAAAATGCAGTGGTATTTAAAAGATCGGAATAAAAAGCAAATCTGGAGATACATACATAATTAGAAGTTAAAAAGCATTAATAAGAATGTCCTTTAAGCTTCAAGAGGGACAGTTACAGAGGGAATGTTTGCACAAGTGTTGAAAGTTCAGGGTATGGATTGGATCTTTGCCGAAGTTCCTCTCTTTTCCTCAAAATTGGTGATGAATTTAACTGCTCTACAGATAATCTGAGGATCCGCAGAGCACAGGACTTGTATAATCGCAGAACGACATGTGCGAATACCATATTGTTTGAACTTCACTTTTAGTCTATTCTGGCGTTCCTGGTCCAATGCGGGACAAATGCAGATCAGGTGATTGAGATCTTGCTTTGCTGCACCGCATAGGTCACATTCCTTGATGTCCGGGGTCCTCCATTTAGGTTGATCGGCATTGGTCGGCAGGTTCCCCAACCTTATGTTATGTTATGTTATGTTATATCTGTTTTATATAGCGCACAGCTACTCAAAGAGTGTCCCGGCGCTTTTTTTTTTTAATACACATCTGTATCATAACACAACTAGGCAAAGGTATTTGTGTTTAACATGTGATGAAAATGCGAGTTCCAGGTAGGCTGCCGGCTTGGACTTTTTGTATGATTCTATTGTCATCCAGGCATGTGATCGATGGCTCAGGGCTAATTTGTCGTTGAGCAATGAGTGCCTGTTGGCTGCCTTCTTTACCGCCTGTTTGAACATTGGTACTGGAAGCTTGGTTTCCCAAAGCGCTACTAATTCTGTGGTTTCAAGGGATTGTTGTAGGTATTTGGCGTACTGGGAATTCGGACTATTATGAATTGCTTCCCACATGGTGCGATAGACCTCATTATCTTGGTTCATCCAAATGCCATACCAGAATTTAACAGTCTTATATTTTTTCAACAGTACTTGAGACTGAAGGCCGAATTCGAGTCGCACTTGTGCGGATGATGAGTTGTGTGGTAGGCCAAATACGCGCTTGTAGACTTTTGTTTGACTTTTGTCAATTAGCTGTGCGCTCTTTCCGTGATGTAACACGCTTCCATAGGCTATAGTTGGAAGTAGCTTGGCTTTCATTGCAGTTAGTAGTGGGTTGAAAAGGGGGCCTTTAAGTTTGATGGCTAAACTGCAACACGTGGCACTAAACACGTCTCAAAATAAGCATTATACTTCTGTTGTCTTTTGTAGTGTCCGCCAGTAGGACTATCATCAACACTTTTGCAAGACATAAAGAACTGGCAATTTTACCCCTGAAGAAGGGTTTTTCAGAACCCGAAATGCATTGGGCTTTTTTAGTTTAAAATTGGGAAATTTCATTCTTTTTTTACAATGTGACAATGCAATGTATTGTTTTGATAGTGCATACAACAAATGAAAAAAAGCAGTGAGTTCAAACTGCTAGTGATTTACTGTTTTAACATATATGGTTTATATATGGATTTCAATACACTTTGAGTCTGAAAGTATCCAAGAAACCTTTTGATTTTGATTCATTTACAGAAACGGTCTGATAAAAATGTTTACGTTTTTAAACCTTAGGGACAACAGTAGAGCACCTCGCAGACCTGGGTATTCCCAGCCCTCGACAAGTGCATCTTAAAAGTTATGTCACCTAACTAACAATCTTCATAAGAGCTCCCTACAACATGGCCCGCGCACCCTCTGCTTTAGGAGTCAAGGTGAACCTGATGATATATAAAGCATGGCACTATTAGAGTGGCTGAGGATATTATAAGAAAAGATTTGTTTTTTTCCCCCTTCCCTACTCGAGTTGGAGTTGTGCATAGCATGGCACATAACTCAATATTACTCCTCTTTTTCCCTAGAGAAGCATCAGCCCTCCAGAAGGGATTCTCCTTGATCATTAGAATGCACGAATAAACAAAAGTCTCCATCTCTAATCACTCTGTAGTTCGGATTACATCTAAGATTAGGAATGTGCAGGTGGGGAAGACTGGCTGACAATCATTGTTATTTAAATAGCTCGGTGCACTAATAGAACTTCTAGGCTTTAACAAACAAAATATTGCAGGAAAAGACCATCGTAGATAATGGAGAGAGGGTGGAGATTCATGTAAAATGGAGCAGTTAATGATTCCAATGTCCCAGAAGGGGTGGAAGGATATTGCTTAGTACATAATAAATGTACCATAAGATACAGTGCTACAAAAGGTGCCTTGCAGAGACCTAGAATTAAATTCCAGCCTATTCACAGGGACCTTTTCAGGATGAAGACTACTACATAGAAGCCAAGACAAGAAAAATCCTAGTATATTCTATGTCTTATGTACAGGGAGAACACATATTGTATTGAAAGTTAAACCTCTTGAAAATAAAGATTTCACATTCTGTCCAAGCTATTTAATTAGCCTCTCCAACAACTTACAGGAATCCCAGCCCCATTAATAGTTGGAGGAGGTTGTAACATCTTACTGGACAGTGTGCCAGATACACATCACTCAATTACATCCCCAAAATGTAGCATGATAGTCAATATGATTTGTGACATGTGCCTTAGTGTTGTTCGGAGAGAATGTGCTGATAGTCGAAAGATGTACACTTCATTACAAAACACTCAGCCATTTCCAAGGCTAGATTTCTTCTTGGGAGAAAAGGTAGTAGAAGTTACTGACCACTTGGATCCTATCTCAGGCCAGCTATTTCCTCCAGAGAAAGTGTTTGCTTTGGACTTTGGTTTGGAAATTATCATTAGTGCTGCTAAAATTATTTAACTTTTGTGGCTTTATAATATTAATGATGACGTTTATGAGTGAGTGAGAAAATCCTACCTGATTTTGAGTGTTGTATCTGTCTGGTTATTCTTGAACCAGCGGCAGCATTTCTTTTTAATTGACAAAGCAGAGCACGGCGGAGTCTTAGCTCACCTCACCTTCTACCAGCGTTTTTAGCCCACTCTTCGCCGCACCCGCTCCGCGGGTGCCGCTTCACAGGCTGCGGACACCGGACCAACTGGGCACCTTTCTGTGGCGGTAAGGCGGCTGAGGGCGCGAGGCGTCAGCGGGGCTGCGAGCGTGCAGGGACTTCATTTCCCAGAAGTCCCTGCTAGACCGACGGAGAGCTTCCGGTCCGCTCTCCCTGCTGGCCCGCCCCCCGCCCCCCGCCCTTGAGGTGCTTAAGAGGAATCTCCAACAGGGTTCAGATGGGACATTATTCTTGAACCAGCGGCAGCATTTCTTTTTATTTGACAAAGCAGAGCACGGCGGAGTCTTAGCTCACCTCACCTTCTACCAGCGTTTTTAGCCCACTCTTCGCCGCACCCGCTCCGCGGGTGCCGCTTCACAGGCTGCGGACACCGGACCAACTGGGCACCTTTCTGTGGCGGTAAGGCGGCTGAGGGCGCGAGGCGTCAGCGGGGCTGCGAGCGTGCAGGGACTTCATTTCCCAGAAGTCCCTGCTAGACCGACGGAGAGCTTCCGGTCCGCTCTCCCTGCTGGCCCGCCCCCCGCCCCCCGCCCTTGAGGTGCTTAAGAGGAATCTCCAACAGGGTTCAGATGGGACATTATTCTTGAACCAGCGGCAGCATTTCTTTTTAATTGACAAAGCAGAGCACGGCGGAGTCTTAGCTCACCTCACCTTCTACCAGCGTTTTTAGCCCACTCTTCGCCGCACCCGCTCCGCGGGTGCCGCTTCACAGGCTGCGGACACCGGACCAACTGGGCACCTTTCTGTGGCGGTAAGGCGGCTGAGGGCGCGAGGCGTCAGCGGGGCTGCGAGCGTGCAGGGACTTCATTTCCCAGAAGTCCCTGCTAGACCGACGGAGAGCTTCCGGTCCGCTCTCCCTGCTGGCCCGCCCCCCGCCCCCCGCCCTTGAGGTGCTTAAGAGGAATCTCCAACAGGGTTCAGATGGGACATTATTCTTGAACCAGCGGCAGCATTTCTTTTTAATTGACAAAGCAGAGCACGGCGGAGTCTTAGCTCACCTCACCTTCTACCAGCGTTTTTAGCCCACTCTTCGCCGCACCCGCTCCGCGGGTGCCGCTTCACAGGCTGCGGACACCGGACCAACTGGGCACCTTTCTGTGGCGGTAAGGCGGCTGAGGGCGCGAGGCGTCAGCGGGGCTGCGAGCGTGCAGGGACTTCATTTCCCAGAAGTCCCTGCTAGACCGACGGAGAGCTTCCGGTCCGCTCTCCCTGCTGGCCCGCCCCCCGCCCCCTGCCCTTGAGGTGCTTAAGAGGAATCTCCAACAGGGTTCAGATGGGACATTATTCTTGAACCAGCGGCAGCATTTCTTTTTAATTGACAAAGCAGAGCACGGCGGAGTCTTAGCTCACCTCACCTTCTACCAGCGTTTTTAGCCCACTCTTCGCCGCACCCGCTCCGCGGGTGCCGCTTCACAGGCTGCGGACACCGGACCAACTGGGCACCTTTCTGTGGCGGTAAGGCGGCTGAGGGCGCGAGGCGTCAGCGGGGCTGCGAGCGTGCAGGGACTTCATTTCCCAGAAGTCCCTGCTAGACCGACGGAGAGCTTCCGGTCCGCTCTCCCTGCTGGCCCGCCCCCCACTCCCCCTATATTACAGCTTCCGCCTCCCGCAGCGCGGGACGCAGCCCGGGCGAAGACAGGGCAAAGACTGGGCCGTTTGAGGCCGTTCGAGGACGGCCGAGGACTGGACTGGCCTACCCTCCTTCGTCTATCCGGGGAAACTGTTCAACTGTGGTTGGTGTTGTTAGAAATTTTTCTGATCCATAGAAGGTTGTATTTGGGTTCTCACTGTTCATGAATATGTCAGTTAGGATAACCCGTAGCAAGACTGGCAAGGGAAACACTTCAATCAGTGGCCCAATGGATGATTTTATCACCCGTACTAATCAGGCAATTGATGAGGAAATTTTTAAGTTACAGTCCCGTGTTTCTCTTGAACTGGCAGCCGCAAGAAGATTATCAGAGGTAATTACTGCCTCGAAAAAATCTTCATTGGGGCATATTGCAACTGCTGTCACCCCGGATAGACCTGCCACTCTTAAATCATTAGTCCTGCAGGCAGAGGTTCACCAGGTTCCAACTCTACAGCTTGTTTCACAGGCTGCAGAGTCTATTGAAGATGCCGGTGACACAATTCCACCTGTATTGTCCCCCGTGAAAAATGTATCTTTTAACTTTTTTAACCCAGCAATTGTAAAACCTTCTGCTGACACGCAAGTCAATAGTTCTAATTTCCCTGACCCTGTAATTTTTAATTCTTCAAGATCTAATCTAGATTTGGGCACCTCCCTAAAAAGGAAAAAGATTTCCCGGTATGCTTATTATGGAAAAAGGGCAAGAGCTGTGCAAAAACCAAAACTGCCCCCTACGCAAATCTCTAAAACGATCGAAGGGATTATTCCTAAGGAACAGATACACGTAGAGGGTGCCAAGGGTGTGTCATTATCTGCTAAAAACCTTATTACCCCTCAGGAAGGGGGTTTAACTGTTGAGGATCAGATAGGGAAGGAAGGGAAGGACGGGGAATTCATAAGTATGGTTTGGGAAACACTTAAGAAATTACTCTCCCCCCTTGCACATAGACTCTCCTCCATCGAAAACAGTTTGTTGGAAATGGAGAAAAGCATCATAGCCTTGGCTACTCTTGGCTTGAGAAGTCTAGAAAATCAGGGCATTGGGGTAGAGGATCCGATTCCACAAGTATCTAACTCTCCTTTACCTATACCTCCACCTGAACGTCCAGTTCCGAAACCACGATCAGTGGGCGTGAATCAAATTGTTGCACCTCAACCTGTTGTCCCTTCCCGTCCTTGTACTAAACTTACCTCAAACCCTACTGTAGTTCCCCCTCCTAAACAACGGCCGACAGAATTTCATCAACAGTATCCCCGGGGTACATCTGAAAAGAATAATTTCAGAGGGGGGTATATCGATCTTCCCCCAGAGGCAAACGACTACGTGGTTGTCTTGACGGGCGTTTCAGAGCTTGAAAATGGCCATCACGAGAACCATTGGTCTTTGAAGAACAAAACAATGCACTGGCTCAATGCAAACCGTGCAATTCCCAATGGTAGGAAGAGTAGAGTGCTGATGGTACGACGTGTTCCTTGGGTGGGCCCTACAAAGAAATCTGTGGTTGGAGATTGTGTAGTGGTGACCTTCGAGGACCCCCATACAGCACGTTATATTTGCTCTTGTCCCAATGGGGAAGGTTCCTGTGTAATTCCTAGACTTCTGTCCTTTTTCTATCCTCCACCCCCTAAAAAACCCCTGTATGATGGTTGGTCATTGGTACAGCGCAATCCTTGGAGGACTTATTCCTCCAATTATCAAGATTCTTCTATGTGCTGGAATGGTCTACCCACCCAGAATAGGTTCAGCTGCCTTGAGGAGGTAGACTGACTTACAAGGCAAGCAACGGTTAATGTAGAATTAATGGCCTCTGCAACTCCGATGGCAGGGCCCCCTGTAAGCCCCCTTGTAATGTCTGATTATAATCACGGACACATGGAAAGTTATCTAAACCCGACATTAGCACATATTGATAATGCTGAGGAATGCGCTGTTGCTATGACTAGTCCCCCACCCAAGGTATCGTTCATAGTCGACCTACAGCAAGATAGTGCAGTTCCCCCCTTGGTACCACTGGTCTTTAATGTTGAATCAGATCCTCCTAGTACTGAGCCAACCCCACAATTGATTTTCCTGTCATGGAATATCGCTGGAGTGGGCAAAAATCTGAAAGACCCAGAATGGGCAGATTACATTGACACCAGCGATTTCTGCCTATTGCAGGAAACTTGGGCATTGGATATCCCGCACAGGATGGGTTACAAAACTTTTGGTATCAAGGCCACTCAGTCTGGCAGGGGAAGGCCTTGTGGGGGATTGCTCATATGGCTCAAAATCACCTTAACTATAAGAGCTGAGGTTATAGATACAGGAACCCCAGATATTCTGGCTCTAAAAATTGTATCTACCAATGGGGGTGAATATTACATTATTAATGTTTATAATAGACCAATAGGGTACTCTAAAGTCTCGCCCACCCTGGAAATCCTGGATACTTTCATGAAAAGGGTGGTGGGCGAAACTCCTGTAATACTAGGGGGCGATCTAAACTGCAATTTTGAACCGATTCATGGGATCTCAGATATATTTCAAGAGGAAGACCAAGCATATAATATCCCCCAGCTTGACACCCTGAACTATGTCCCCTGTAGCACTCTGGCGGTTCAATTAATGAGGCTAACAGTTGATCATGGCCTCAGAGCGTGCAGTGGTCGACTTCCCTCAGATTTTACAAAACAACCTACCTTTGGGAAATCGAATAGTAGATTAGATTTTATCTTTGTTTCATTAATTATTTGGCATTTCATGCTTGATTTTAAAGTCGCACTGAGGGCAGAGAGTGATCACTTTCCCTTGGAACTTTTTATTGACCCGCATATAATTAGTGACACTATTGGTCCGGCACCATGTGAGGTGGGTGCTGATGTCCAATGCGAGCAGGCACATATAATTAATAATAATAGACGTGCTCTAAAATGGCCACATCTTTTAAGTGAGGGTAAGACCCTGGCTGCAGTTTATTCATTGTTTGATAAGACCTTTTCACCCTTAGTAGGACAATCTTTATCTACTGATAACTGTGATTATTTTGTTGAGCTACACACTGTCTTTTTTGATGAACTAAGAGTCCATATGTCTAAATTGCCGAGGAAGAATCGCCAAAATGTACGCGTGGGATGCCATGGAAAACTGTGGTACGACCACGCTTGTAAAATGGCTAAGAGAAAGCTCTTATATGCAATTAGAAGTAAAGTCCAAGATGATGTTAGACTCGCTAGGGAGGAGTACAAGCGAGTTCAAAGGGTATCACAAAAAACATGGGAAGAGTCAATCTGGGCTGAAATGTTGTTTGCTGCTAAACACAATGACAATGTCGGCTTTTGGAGGTTGGTTGCAAATGGGGGACACGCCAGTAGACCCGTGAGGGATTCGTATATTGATGAAATGACATGGGTAACGCACTTTTCAAATCTGTATAAACCATATGATAATGATAACGAGGAGGAGCCCCCATGTCCACTTTCACCACCTGTGTGTCTTGATTTCACTCTGGAGGAAACATACAGAGCAATCAATGAACTAAAAAATAATAAAGCCCCCGGACCAGATAAAGTATCGGGTGACCTCTATAAACATGTACCTGAAGTTTGGGCACCCTATATTAACCGTTTGTTTAATGCTTTGTCCATAAGTTGTAATTATCCTGATAGTTGGCGTGCAGCAGAAGTTGTCCCGATTTTTAAAAAGGGAAAAAGATCTGTTCCCTCAAACTATAGACCTATTAGTTTAATGGACATTCTGCAAAAACTCTATGCCAAGCACCTACTATTTAGGATAAATGACTGGTTGGAGGAATCGGCCATACTTTCCAAATTTCAGGCAGGTTTTAGGTCCAAGACCAGTACGCTAGATCAGGTCTTTAGATTTTGTTGCCTGATTTGGAAGTACGTCCAAATTCGGAAAGGTCATTTGTATGTAGCCTTTATCGATCTAAGGGCGGCATTCGACCTTGTCCCTCGCAATCTACTATGGAGAACGTTAAACACAGCCGGTCTGCCAGCAAGTCTATTGGTCCACATCATTGAATTGCACGCTAGTAATCACGCAAACATCAGATGGGGTCCGAAAGGTGAATTGACGCGTGACATCCCGATTAAGCGTGGTGTCCGACAGGGATGCGTCCTGGCCCCCACTCTGTTTTCTATTTTTGTTAATGATGTGCCTGATTATCTTAATGCTTGCAATAACGATTCGCCACAACTAAATGGAGAGAGAGTGCCTGCGTTGCTCTTCGCGGATGATACCATCTTAATATCCCAAACCAAGAAGGGCCTCCAGGCACTCCTAAACTCCTTTAGCAGTTACTGTGTGACCAAAGGACTAGAAATAAATGTTGATAAAACAAAATGTATGGCTTTAAACCCTATCAGACCGGATAAAGGGAACTTGACCCTGAATGGGGAAACTTTAGGTACTGTGGAGAATTTTATTTATTTGGGGGTAGTACTCGATTCTAAATTAACATGGAAGGCTCAAATCGAAAAAAGTAAGGTGTCATATGCCCATAATGTAAAACCTATAATCTGCAGATTGAATGCTAGTACAAGCAAAAGTATAACTCCTGTACTTGAACTTTTTAAATTCAAGATTCAGTCTGCAGCATTATATGGGGCTGAGATATGGGGACCTTGGGCCAAGGAGAGCTTTCAAGGCCTCGATAACAAATTCATGAGATCAATTGTAAGGGTCCCAACCAGCACACCACTAATACCTCTCCATCTCGATTTGAACTTCAAACGAACCGACCACCTAGCTATCTTAAGACCGCTAATGTTCTGGATAAGGACTTGGTCCACTCCGGAACTGGTAGATTACAGAAAGGGTCTTCAAGAAGTATTAAATTTAGATACTTTCAATTCCCTTCGGTGGTTCGGGCATGTTAAAAAATGGTTCTATAATTTGGGGTTGAGTTCATTTTGGGAAAATCCAGAGAATTTACCAACTCTTGCTAAAAATACTGTAAAAAGAGCATATTGGTGCTTTATGAATGATAGACACACTCATGACAGTAGAATTGGCACCCTAACAAGAAACTTCCTAACCTTCAAAAGCGAACCATGTTTTGAACTGTTCTTGGACGAAATAGAGCCGCCCCTAGCCAAAACTCTCTTCCTGAAGTTCAGGTATGGGAACCTCATGCTGAACTCTAATGTTGAGCGTTGGACAAATAAAAAACTGGATTGTCCTAATAGTACAAGTGAGAGATGTCCTATGTGCTCAGATTTATGTAAAGAGAATGAGGTCCATATGTTGTTTATATGTAAAGCATATCTGAAAGCTCGGAAAAGATGGCTCAAACCCATGTGTGCTCTTTTAGGAACTAGATCTTGCTTTGTAGCATACAGGATCCTAAAAACAAATACTGCACAGTTTATTGTATTTAGTATCAGTAGGTTTCTTTACTCAGTGTTTATTGTCCGAAAGAAAATGGGACAGGTGCTTTGAAGATGGATAAATTTTAATAGTGAATCTTGCTGCTAAAAATTTGTATTTTCCCGCTGAATGAATTATGTCTTTGATTTCATTGGTGAGAATTTAATTTTACACCATATTAATGTAATTATTGCCTCAATTGATTTCACGTATATATTGTGTTTTAATTGTATGAATTGATGAATGTATATATGTGTCTCTTTTATGGCCGTTGGCCGAAATAAAGATTACTTCAAAAATATCGTCCCATGGCACATGCGTTTATGGGCCGAGGAAAAGACTCTCGAAAAAAAATGTATAAATGTAAGGTAGCACCTAGCAGCTGTGGGTATCACCTCTACACAACTCCACTCACCTTCAAATATAAATAGTAACAGAATTCCATGTGGGAAGAACCACATTTGATACTCATTAAAATCCTGGACTCTGGGAAGTACTTTCAAAGGAGCCAAATTCCAAAACTACAGCCATGAACATGAGTTTGCTTTTCCAAACCTAACCTTGAGCGTGCCTTTGTTTCACCATAAATTGCTGATTGCTTATATATGCTTGAAAATGAAAAAGGGTTTTAGCTCTAACTTTGGATTGCTGATATAATGAAATACCTTGGTTTAATCCTGTTGTTTTAAATTCAGAAATTGAACATCCATCCATAATAAGTAACTTGCAAAGAAAGGGTGCCTCAGTATTGAAACTAGAGGCTGGCCATGGAGGCAGGCACTCTTCCCTGTGACAAGAAGGCTGAATATCTTTAGGCCTGTCTTTGGAGAATGTGTTTGCAATGTTTGAGCTGTACATAACTGCTTTGAAATTTTGTGCACTGCTACTGACAAAATTTGCCATATGTTCCGCCAGGTACATCCCACATCGTGGTCTCTTGGATTACAACAATGTTATGTGACTGGAATGGCACTAAATGATACCCTAGCTTTACTTTCATATGCCTGCCAGACATTATTACCAATTTCGCTAGGAAGGGCACTGTGACTTGTTCTGCGGAGTTTGTTCAACACTCCTGCATTGGTTGCTACACCTCTGCCATGTATATGGGTTTGGGCTAAGATCCTCCTCCACAGTGGCCCAGAAATTAAGCGACATACTCAGGTGCGAAATGAGAATCCACCAAAAACTGATTCTGCAGTGACTGTAGATTACACCAACAAAGTGCAAGGATGTGTGTTTTCTGTCAAGCTTCGGATTTGTGTTGGAAGGGACTTTTTATATGTACTGTACAATGCAGCATTCATACAAAGTTTGAAAATTATAGAAACATTTAAAAAAAATCTCTTGTCTTATGCTTGGCTAAAGCAGGCATAACGCTTTGGCTCAAATCTCAGTCTAGAGTTAGTAGCAAGGGATTTGCGTCAAAACTTGTGGGTGGTCACAAGGGAACACCTATTTACCACACAGAGTACTCCCTCTTGACGCAAAGTAGTGCATAGTGCTACTCTGCATTAATTGGGCTAACTTTCCAATGCAAATCTTGATTTGTGTTGGAAAGTAAATATTAGCACGGCTCTATGGGGCATATTTACCTGCGACTTTGTGGTGGTGATAGCAGCTTCCCTTATGTACAAGGCAGCATTAAGCCACTTAATGTGGCTTAACGCTGCCTTGTAAATAAGGCACCCTTTCTCACTGTACTTAGCGTGAAAGGGGAAGGCAATGAGTGCTGTAGTGGGGATTCCACCCCAACACCCATTGATTTTGCCACTGCCCTCTATTTATAAGAGAGCCGTCTACAGGAGGCAGCACCCAAATTAAGACCAGGGAAAACCTCGTCGTAAACAGGCGAAAGAAGGAGAAATGCTTTATTTCTCTTCGTTTTTGCGGTTTCCATTAGTGCTGTGTTGTGCAGCACACATAGAAACAGCAAATTGCCATTGATTGTAAACAATCCCAAAAAAACGTTTTGGAAGTTCTATCTGTGCTGCATTAAGCAGTACACATAAAAGTTACAAAACGTCAATTAAAGATTGTTTATGTGCAGGAACGGAGACCTTCCTGCACATAAACAATCTTCCCCTCAACGCAGACACCCTTGCATGAGTGCAAGGGTGCCTTCGTTGGCGTTAGGGTAATAAGTTTAGCGCCAGTGCAGGGATAAACGCAGGGCTGCACCATATTGTTGTAAATATGGTGCAGTACTGCGTTTCTGATGTAGCGGAGTGAGCGTTAAGCCAGGAAGTCTAACGCCGCACTCCATCACTTCGTTGTAAATATGCCCCAATAAGCCGGGTTCACATTACAAAAATAACACAAACCTCGCACAACGTTTTAGTAACATCTCGTCCTGTATTCCATAGCATGAGAATCAGGGTTAGCACCTACCTTAGAATGATGGTAAAAATGTTTTTAATATAATGGACTAACTTGAAGTCAGCTCTGTTTAAACTGTGCAGTACACAATGAATTCAGTTTCTGCTTATAATTCCTACTGTTAGGGCCTCACGTTTCATTGGCAACGTTTTTTACCCCTGATGAAATAACATCTAACAATGTCTACTATATTTATAGTTTTCCTTATTTTATTGTTTGTGATTTCAAAATATACTCCACATTCACAACAAATGTTGTAGCATTGCAGTGTTGTTTGTAATAGGTGGAAATTGCATTTAATAAACTTAAAAACCCAATTTATGCCACAACTATGCTTAACTTTGCGTTTGAATACAAAAGTCAATATCGTGTGCTTAGTATACACATAAAGGCAATGTTATGACATATGAAATTGCTAATTTTTGTTTATAAGATGTAGGAAATACTGTTTTCAGGCAGTAGCATGTAAAATCTCTATTCCAGATGTGGATCAATGATACTCCAAAGACCATAATAGTTATCATACGATTTATGTTGGATAATTTATTAATCACAGTTTATTATACTCAGACATGCAGAATGCGCTCAGTAAGATGAAAGCGATATAAAGCAACTGGTGTATGCAAACGAGGAGTGCATTATGGGATCAGGTTCCTCTGTTTGCTCAAATAGCTTTTAATGACTTGCTTGGTTTTATTATCTCCATGCACTCAAAGCGCCTACATAAGGGATATCATACAGCCAAAGAGTATGGCGATACTTCAAATCAAAGAGTAGGGATACCAAAGGCCAAATATAAATCAGTGCAAGATGTTATTTTACTGCTATTTGTTAGTAAACTACTTTAAATTGATTTATAATTTGGATTCAAGCAGTGTTTTAATCCAAGAATCGTTAAAACCGAATTCTGTTGAACAAGTTTAACACATAAATTCAGGGTAAATGCTAGCATTTTAATTACATGCAAAGCAACTGAAAACGTGTCCATGTAGGTATAGCAGTCATGTTTTATCATTCGACTTAAAAAAAAAAATCTACACACGGACTTGACCACCATGAATAGGCTCTTGCTTACCTTCAGACTTCTGCACAACCCATTCACTCCCTGGAAACTGTTGCAAATGTACTCCTTTCAACAACTGGAGTAAATCTTTTTCTAAGTCGGGACAGGAAGGGGAACACTCCCACAATTGAGTAGTGGTGCAGAAATAGCGGTTTCAACATGGGGTGAATATTTTTCCGTCGAATAAGAAAGGAATCCAATTGCACTAATATACATTATTTTGTATGTACAGTTGAACACTATTTACCAATATGCAAATGGGACACCACCCGCATGAACAATCATTCCTGGAATATTCATGGATACCTTTGACAGTAACAGTAGCAGGTTTTCAGGAATATTTATGGAGACTTGCGAATCCTAAAAAAAGGTGTAACTTTGACCCTAAATGAGGGACACAAATATATGGATGATGACTCCCAAATTCTCTCAAGAATTTAGCTAAATATTTTCTATTTATGTAGTTCCATATTTTTGTATTTAGATACCACAGTACAGTGCATGCAATAATACAAAATAGCAAATTGGTTTGTGTAATGTAGGAGGAGAATCACCTGCAAGTCACAGCAAATCAAAAGCATAATCAACACACACACACACAAACACACAAACCCCTTTCTCACTTCTTCCCTTGGGCCTCTGGTGGTCTGTAAGAAGTTTGAAAGAACAAAAATCAAACATTGTGCAGGGTTTAATTGAGAAGAGGATGGCACATAATATGCGAAGGCTGGTAAAGTGATAACAATAATGTATTGGTAGACGCACACAATGAATAATCAATATCATTACTTCCAGGGTATTGGAATGCCTTACTATTCTGAATACAGTCTTAAGTGTAATTTAGAAATAGGGAATCAGTGGAGTAATCATACCAAAGGCCAGATGTGCTAATATACTTGCCACAAAAAGTGGTAATAAATGATGCACTGACTTTTTTTGCGACAAGTATCTGATTTTACGAACTAGTTTATGTGCTATTTGATCAATTCACTAAACAACCATTCACAGAGGGAAGCAGAGTAGGCTGCATAAGAAATTTTAAAGTGTTAGTTTTTCGACCACCCTGCGATTTTCTATAAATATTGGAAGCAGATGGTAGTAACCGGGACCACTGACAGGCTACTCCCATTGCAGTTGCACCATGATTCACAAAGGGACTCTCTCACCTACAGTGTAACAATTTCTGTTGAAAACCTTTTCTATTCTGATCATGTGCTTGCCTGCAGGCTCTGATCTATTTCTATTAGAATGTGTGAAGCTTACACATGCATAAAGTGTTAGCATCATTTCTGCCTCCTATCTAAGCTGTCATATTTCTATTGTTTATAGTACGGTTGCTGCACAAAAATTATGAACAGTTCCAGTGCAAGCTTGCATGTTTTGTTGTTTTAGTTATAGGTACAATTTATTTATCAGTAAATCGAGATCACATATTTATCAATATATTTTGTGTCTTGTTTGGAATTTATTGTTTCCAAACTTATAAGCAGTCAGATACTATAAAAACTCAGAGATCTGACGAGAGGCTTCACAATTTTCTTTTTTATTTTATAAAGTTTTACATAGCGCGAACAAGATCCCGAGGGATATTAGAGCCTTACTATTCTGAATACAGTCTTACGTGTAATTTAGAAATAGGGAATCAGTGGAGTAATCATACCAAAGGCCAGATGTGCTAATATACTTGCCACAAAAAGTGTTAATAAATGATGCACTGACTTTTTTTGCGACAAGTATCTGATTTTACAAACTAGTTTATGTGCTATTTGATCAATTCACTAAACAACCATTCACAGAGGGAAGCAGAGTAGGCTGCATAAGAAATTTTAAAGAGTTAGTTTTTCGACCACCTGCGATTTTCTATAAATATTGGAAGCAGATGGTTTTAACCGGGATCACTGACAGGCTACTCCCATTGCAGTTGCACCATGATTCACAAAGGGACTCTCTCACCTACAGTGTAACAATTTATGTTGAAAACCTTTTCTATTCTTATCATGTGCTTGCCTGCAGACTCTGATCTATTTCTATTAGAAGGTGTGAAGCTTACACATGCATAAAGTGTTAGCATCATGTCTGCCTCCTATCTAAGCTGACATATTTCTATTGTTTATAGTATGGTTGCTGCACAAACATTATGAACAGTTCCAGTGCAAGCTTGCATGTTTTGTTGTTTTAGTTATAGGTACAATTTATTTATAAGTAAATCGAGATCACATATTTATCTTTTTTTTAAATTTTATTTTGTTTTTTTATTGCAAGAAAAGAAACAATTCTTTACATACATATGCGAAAGAAAGAAATAAAAGAAAAAGAGCATCCAGACATAAGTATTTGCATTAAAATTCAAACAGAGGAATACAATACATAAATTCAGAATGTTTAAATCATAACCCAAAAGCAAGTGTAAGGTCGGTTGATATCTTTAAAAGAAAAAAAAGAAAGAAAAAAAAAGAATACATAAATATAATCAGAAATATAAACATGTCAAATAAATGAACCCCACATTTTTTCCCTCCCTTTCAATGCTTTGGGACCCCTTGCTATTTCCATTGTTGTACATTTCATTAATGAGACTCCACCACTCTGTTACACAGGGAGGTTCCTTAGATATCCAAGTCCTTGCTATAGTTAGCCCGACACATGCAAAAACTATTGTTATCAAATCCTTCTGGCTGTAAGCAATATCCTGGATATCGAGCAGTATTAAATGCGCCGAGAGTGGTGGGAATATTATTTGTTTATCATTTAGGACCGTTATTATACCTTTCCAAAACATACCAAGTTCCGGGCATTGGTAAAGCATATGTTCAATGCCAGCCGCTTCCAAATTGCATTTAGGACATTTAGTTTGTTCGCTAGCGGCATTTCCAAGTGCCCATCGAGCAATTCTTTGTGGTGTATAATAAATTTGACTAACAGTTCTATAGAATTGCAGCCTTAAGTTGGAAGATTGGACGACTTGGTTTATTTGCCGAAGTGATCCTGCAATCTGGTTCGAATGAATGTTGATTCCTAATCTATTGGACCATTTATCCGCCATTTTCTCACAGTCTCCTATCTTACCACTATTTAAATACCCATAACTCTCACTTATGAGCGATTTAGTTCGACCCGAGTAAAGACATTTTAGAGTATCTGAATATTCAACTCTATCAATTTTCATTTCATTAACCAAAAAATCTTTAATCTGGATGTATTTGTAGTACATACTATCATTAATTTTATACATCGATTTTAAAGCGGTAACATTTAGGAAACCGTCTGGTCCATATAAATCACCTAGAGTAATTATGCCATGCCCTATCCACAAAGCCCCCGCTCCATCTGAAAAAATACCGGGTATTCCTGGGTTATCCCATATTTGAAGTTCGGCATTGAAAAAGGATATCTTATCTAAGATCATAATTTGATCCCAAATTCTTTTAATGTGTCTAGCGGTCTTAAATTTGACTCTTTTAAAATAATTTGGATCATGTACACGAAACAAAAATTGGTTACTATCTGATCCCAACATAAATTGATGGAAAAATAGGGAGTTTTCATTTATCAAAAGACTACGTAAGCGCCGGAAAAAGGATGCAAAGAAATATAATTTAAAATCCGGGAAGTTTAAACCTTCTTTTTCTATTGGTAGTTTCAAAATCCCAATAGATCTGCGGGCCTTTTTATAGCCCCAAATGAAGCTACTACATATGCCCTCCAATTAAAAAAAAGAAAATTGTTAAGTTGTAATGGGATAGATCTATATAAGTACAAATATTTTGGTGCGATCTTCATTTTTATTAGGTTGATTCGTCCTACCAAACTAAGTGGTATCTTGTGCCAGTTTATAAAGGATGTAGTTATCTCCTTAAGCAATGGGTCATAGTTCAGTGATATTATTTTCTCTACCTCTGGCGCGAGTCTGATTCCTAAATAAACAGCATTGGGGCAAAGTCCTGGTATCGACTGAGCAGGTTTGTAGTTAGTAATAACTTGAGTTTTACTCACATTTAATTTGTATCCTGCTATCTCTCCAAACTTAATTGCTTCATCAAATATCGCAGGAATAGCCATAGCTAGATCGGTGGTGAATATAGCTATATCGTCTGCAAAAGCAGTTATTTTTAAGCTCTTTCCCCCATGTTGCACTGGTATAATATTGTTTTGGGCCGTTAGCGCATTTAAAAAAGGCTCGAAAGATAATACAAAAAGCACCCCTGCCTAGTTCCCCTCTTTATTGGAAAGTTTGCCGAGTTAGCTCCTAAATAGCTTGTTATTGCTGTAGGATAGTCATATAAAGATCGAACCCATCCAAGGTATTGACCCTGTATGCCAAATGCCCTCAACGTCGCCCATAAATACTCCCACCCCACTCGGTCGAACGCTTTTTCCGCATCCAGCATAACCATTCCGAGCGGGGTGAGAGCAGTCGAGGCCACATCGAATGCAGTAATGGCCGTATTAACATAGGTAGTGGTGTCTCTCTCCACCACAAACCCATGTTGTTGGACATTTTCTAATTCCGGCATAATAGGTGACAATCGATTGGCCAAAATGTTAGCAAAAACATTCACATCTGTATTAATTAATGAAATGGGCCTGTATGACCCACAATCTTCTGGAGGTTTGCCTTTTTTTTTTTAAAACACTATTTTTGCTGTTTTCAAGGAAGGAGGAACACTTCCTGTTTCCCCCATAGAGTCTATTACAAGTTGAAAGAGTGAAAGAAGTTCCTTATCACAAATCTTATACAGCTCTATCGGTAAACAGTCTTCACCTGTAGCTTTGCCTGTAGGTAGTGCTTGTATAGCTATTTCTATTTCAGTAGTTGTAATTTTAGAGCCAAGATGTTTATTAGCTTCATTGCTTGGTCGCCTGGGTAGATATTTCTCCAAATAGTGCATAATATTCTCCTGAATAGGTGTGTTTTCTGGGGTAAACAGGCTACAATAATATTTAGCAAACTGGTCTAGAATTTGATCCGGTCTATTGTACTTTGTACCATCTGTCCCTTTTATTGATTTAATAATTGTTTTAGCCTTCTTATCTGCCACCTTGTATGCTAAGACTTTGCCAATACGATCACCCCCTTCATATTGTGCCAAGTTATATTTATGTATTTTTGAACTATACTTCTCCCTGAGAATCTTTTTTAATGCCGACCGTAATGAGACTAGTTCCATTCTTAATTCTTCAGTATTGGATTTACCCTGTATGAGGGCTTCTACCAGCTGTTGTTCAATAGTTAAAATACTAGATGTAATTGCGCTATCCACCCTCCGGCTTTCAGCATTTTTTTAAGAATATATTGCTGAGCAAAGCCTCTTATGCTGCACTCACAAGCATCCCATACAAAATTAACTGTAGTAGAATTGATATTAATTGCTATAAATTCTCCTATATGATCTTTAATACCCGAGATAAATAAAGCATCCGTACATAAATATCTAGGGAATGTGAACTGTCTGGGAGGTTTTTTTTTATCAAGAATTTTGAATTCTAACAATATGGGATTATGGTCAGACAAGACTCTAGGGCATAGTTCTATTTTACAATTCTCTAGAATATTATCTGTTGCCCACACCATATCAATTCGAGAGCATACTTTGTGGGGAGCCAAGTAGTACGTAAATCCTGATAAGGTAGGGTATTTAGTACGCCAAACATCCTTCAAATTATGTAACCTACCTAGTTCCACAATTGCTGCCCTAACTTTACGCATCCTGGTTATAGTTCCTTTACTTGTAGAGTCTATCTTGTAATTCATAACACAGTTAAAATCCCCTATTATCAATAATTCACCCTCCCACTCAAGTAACTCTATATTGAATTGTTCATACAACTTAGGCTCATCGATATTAGGCCCATAAACCAGACAGAACACATAGCACTTATGACCAAATTGTACCTGTACGATTGCCCACCTCCCCTTTACACCAGCTAAAGTTTTAATGATTTCCATCCTCAAATGTTTTTGTTTCAAAATAGCTAGCCCCTAACGTTGAACACACTACAAGATCATATCCCATTTGAGATAATAGTTTGCGATCTTGAAATCCAATGTGAGTTTCTGAAATAAATACCATGTGAGGTTTATAAAGATTAATTTCCTCTTATACAAGTCTCCTCTTATATTTACTGTTGAGACCAGCGACATTCCTTCACATATTTATCAATATATTTTGTGTCTTGTTTGGAATTTATTGTTTCCAAACTTATAAGCAGTCAGATACTATAAAAACTCAGAGATCTGACGAGAGCCTTCACAATTGTATTTTTTATTTTATAAAGTTTTATATAGCACGAACCAGATCCCGAGGGATAGCAGAGTGCTTTACAGAAGAACAGTTGTAGTCACAACAAGGAACACGTTAACATAATTCTATTAGAAGTACAACAAGAAATCCAATGATGTAAAACAACAGTTTGAAGCTATTTGGACCATTGAATAATTATGCCAGAGGTCATGATGCTTTGCTGTGATAAGGCCAGTTGGAAGCTGTTCCAGGAGCCCGGCACTGCTTAGGTAAAGTCTGCGACAATTATTAGCTAAAAGCTTTACAGAGAGAAAATATGCTGTGTGTAGGAGTTTAGCCCACTCCATGCGGCAGAGTTTTTTTTCATGTGTCTCATCAACGTTTAGTTGGTGAGCGCGAGAAAATCGATGCCGGCGGTCAATGCAGGTTGCTACTAAACCTGGACAGAGTTTGTGGAGTTGCGCTACGCAGAAATCTGCAATGTCGTAAAAAAACTTGCCGCGCTACGCGGAGCTCCGCAAGCGGCGGAGTTCCATAGAAAAATGCCGTTTGCGGTGATTGCACAGTGTGGAAGTTTCTCCGCACTGTGCAATCATTGCGAACGGCACCTTGCACGATGCAAGAAATCCCTTTTTTCCCTTTTCTGCCGCTTGAGTAGGCAGCTTTCTCAAATGCGAACATGCAGTTTCTCATTGCGAGCGGTCATGAGCATATGCGACCACTCACAATGACAAACCTGACCATCCCGGGTTGAGAAATCTCATTGGGAGGTTTATTTTCCACGCTCGCCAACTTAATGTTGACAATCCCAAACGAGGAAAAATCTCGCCGGGAAGTTGATTTTTCTTGCTCACGGTCGCCAACTTGACATTAATGATCGCGAGCGAGGAAAAAAAAGAACGCAAAGTGCGGGAAACGCCGCCTAACTCAGCGAGCGGAGCGGAGTTCACCGCACAGGCTTAGTTGCTACTGCTCATGTTGAGAATGCTGCCACTCAAGTAGAAATCTACTCAAGAAGCAGCGGTCTCCGGTGCATCACGTGGTGCCTTTTGCGCTGATTGTACAATGTGGGACAAGCTCCCAGTGCTAAATTCAATTTGAGCAGCACAATGTACTGAATTCCACCGCTCACAAATCTCGGTGAGTTTTTAGGTAACTGCGAAACTCTGCAAGTTCCACCCACCCCAAGCTCTGTGAACCATTGTAAGAAACTTGATCTATAGGCTTGCTATTTCCTCCTTTTGCTAATGTTTTGCATAGCGCTTCCATTTAGCAATAGGATGTTGAACTAGACTCAGGTTTTAGAACTAATCACTTTAAATGTTGATCCCTTGGTTTTTATGGCGAGATCGAGTGTGTCATTTATTCATGAAAGAGAGTTTTGAGTTTCACTATGTCCCTGGATTCAACCACAGGGACTAATTGTGACTAGAAAACAGTACCTACAAAGTATTGCTCAGGGGGTAGAGTATGGGTCACAGTCCAACTGGATTTCTAATTCGTCTTGTTGAGTCCTCGTAACAGAGGGTTAAAAATCCGACCTCTGTACCAGGGGTTTAGATATTTGAACCCTGTGGCTCTCAGTTTGTTTATCTCAGATTGAGATAACCCACTCCTCTCTGTAAATTAGTTATCTCCTTCTTTGAGGTATCAGTAACTGTACAATGGTTTGCAATTAGAATTGTGGTTGCAAGCATTTGATACATTGTACTTCGATCCTTTAGTATTTCTTTCTCTAGATTAACACAGTAATTCCTCAAATCATGAAATGACCATGTGTAAAATAGTTTCCATTTTAATGCAAATGTGTGCCTGCACACAAACACACAAACACACACCCTACATATTTTGCACAGTTTCTTCACTTTCTTTACACCTGTATGGGTTCCCCAAACTCATTGATCAATTTAAGAAAAAGAGAAATGTAGACAAGATGGACAGAGAATGTGAAATGTGCATGGTGTGGTGAGTGGATTAGGGAATAGCACATTTTTAAATGATCTTGGGTGCGAAAATGTGCATTTTAATCTTAACTAATTGAATTTGCTCATTGATATATTTTTGTTCGTATCATAATTTCTGATATTCAGCATTTACTGTCAATGATCTGCTAGTAGGTCGAAAGCTCATTAGGATTGGAAGCTGTTATGTAAAGAGGATGATTGAATTATATAACGTTCTCCCTGAATTCACAACCTGTTACCTTCATATTACACACAGTTCTCAGAAGTAGATATAGTCACCAGCCATGTCTTGAGTGTGGCATGCGAGTTACAGCTCTGTGATGAAATCATTGATCTTTAACAATAAGTTTCTACCAGTGACACACTCGTTAGATCACTGTAATTAACACATGCAACCTGCAAAATTCTGCTAGAGCTTATAAGTGGTCATCTGAATACTTAGTAAGAAATCAGAAAAGATGAGCAGCTCACAGTACAACAGAACATTTTGATCCTCCTACAATAGCAAGATGGGCTCTTTCCTACAGATCCAATGCAGCATCAGAATATTAATAAAGAACTCCTCAGAACATTGACAAATAACTCTCCCTCAAGTTCCAATAGATCTATAATGGTAGTCTGTATCCAGCCTAGAAATCACATCATGATTTGTCAACCTCTCTAATAAACGTTCAAAATGAATGCCAACCACTCTGCTACCTCATTGCACTTTGCCAAACTGGAGTAATTTCCTATATAGCAAGATACACGTTTTACCATATTATGTTACTATGGCATAAAAATGTAACATAACAATGCAGATATGCAGGTAATTCACATTATAATTTAACTATTCACATAGCTATCAGGTAGCTCCAGAAATACCTTTAATCACACATTGACATAGAATTGAATAGTACACCACACAACCCGTTTATCCATTCAATCCCCCTTCCTTTAACTGTTTGTCTTATTCCTGCTCTATTCTTCCTCTTGGCCATATCATGATCATGTTTAAAACATGCCATATATGTGTTCTCCTGCATTACGCCACAATAGAACCACACCAGTCTGAGCCCATTGCTCAACTAGAAACTATCTCATCCAGGCACTACTCTCACAGTTACCATACCAAGATCATGCACCCTCTTATGACCCTTCTACATATGTTAACTCTTTGTGATAGGAATCTTCCTAAACAGCAAACTAAAGGAAATTTCATTTTTCTCTTCCATTCCAATCTTCATCCAGCATGTGAGCACAATCTTTCAGTATGCATTTTAAATTGCCCCCTCAAATTCACTTGCCCTATGAAGATATGACCTTACTTCGTGATGCTTATGTTATATTTCCTCATTATGAAATCCAAATCTTTTGATACTAATTGAGAATTATAATATATTTCTTGAACCTCTGCATCATTCACATCGCCCGTTGCTGGGCCTCCTTTAAATCTGCCACCTGGGACCACCTGCTGCAGACTAACCCATGCTCTCTTAATGGCTCTGTTGATGATGTAGTCAATAATTACAACTCATATTTCCTTTTAGTGATTGACTTTCTGCTCTTCCCTTCCTAATACTTTGCCCTTCTCTCTTGCTCGTCTGTTTCCACTTCTCATGAAACTCCTACCTCCACCACTGCTTACTCTCCTTGCCTTTCTGAAACCTCCTCTACACCCCACTCTCATCACATCTTCCCTTATCTGATTCTTGTGCAAATTTCTCTGATGGCTTTTCACAGTTTTTCCTACTTCCTACAGATTCCTTAAATGTATTTTATTTGAGTGCTAAGTTTGCATCTTCTCTTGATGTTTGCCTTTCATCAATTATTATGGAAATTAACTCTACTAACCGTTCTATTTTTATTCACTTCTGCAATTTTCCCATCACTTCAGCCAATGTTCCTTCCATCTAGTTATGGGCCCTTGTTGTACCCCTTTTGAAAGACCCTAATGCAGATCTTATCGTTCCTTCTGGCTATGGATCCAACCCCTTTCTTCCCTATCCTTCTAAGCGGTTAGAAAAACATATTAATCACCATCTCTCTTCCTTTCTTAGTTCTCGCTCTGCTTTGGACCCATCTTAACCTGGCTACCGCAAACATCACTGCACTGAAACTGCTCTTGTTACAGTAGCGAACCTCTTTCATATGAGTCAGATTCAAGAAAGCAATGCCACTCTGAACCAATATGACCTGTCTGCTGCTTTTGTCACTGTGTCTCACCCTGTGCTGAATCATTGCCTGCATCTGATGGGAAATCACGGCCAAGGTTTGACCTAGTTTTCTTCATTCCTCTTAGATTAATCAATCAATCAGTAATCCTATGTAGTACGACTACTCACCCGTGAGGGTCTCAAGGTGCGGAGTGGGGGGAGAGGGTCTGCGGTTCAATCAAAGAGCTAGGTCTTGAGGTCCTTCCTGAATTGCAGCAGCAACGGTGATTGACTGAGGTGCAAAGGCAGGGAGTTCCAGGCCTTCACAGTGAGGTAGGAGAAGGATTTTCCTCCAGTCGTGGTCTAGCTGATCCGTGGGATGGTGGCCAGGGCCAGTTGGGTGGGGCGAAGATGTCTGGTGGGGTTGTAGAAGGAGAGGCAGTGGTTGAGGTATGCAGGTCCGGTGTTGTGGAGGGCTTTGTAGGCATGCGTGAGAAGCTGGAAGGTGATTTTTTTGTTGACAGGTGGCCAGTGAAGGCCTCTAAGGTGGTCGGTGATGTGGCTGTTAGGTATGATTTTTAGGATTAGTCTGGCAGAGGCATTCTGGATGTTCTTCAGTTTCTTTAGGAGTTTCTGGGTGGTGCCAGCATAGAATGCATTGCCGTAATCGAGTCTGCTGCTGAAGAGCGCAGGGTTGCCCATATTTTGGGACTCAGTGGGGATCCACTTGAAGATTTTACGTAGGAGGCAGAGGGCAGAATGGCATTTATTTGGCGGTTCATTGACAGTCCATGATGATCCTGAGGTTTTGTGCATGGTCAATTGGTGTGGGGGGATTCCGAGCGCTGCTGGCCAACAAGAGCCATCCCAGGAGGAGGTAGAGGCGCCCACTCCCACGTGACTGTACATTTTCCACTTTTTCTCTCCAAATGGAAACCTTTTTCCTGTGACATTCCACAGGGCTCTTTATTAAGTCCACTCTATTCATTATCAACATTGGCCCCTCTCATAAGAAAGACAAGATTTCAATGCCTCTCTAAAGGTTTTATTACCAGAACAGCCACAATGGAGTCCTTCATTACCCACAGCACAAACTGTCTAACTTGGAACTCCCACACCATACAGGAACACATCACATTGAATCATATATTATCAACATTCTACTGAATAGAGAAAAACACATGCTCATGCAGAATATAGCACATCTTCTTCCCTTATCATTGAACAAAAGAACATACAAGTAAACAATAGAGAAGAGAACTGAATTAAAATGTTAAAATAATTACCAATACTTTATCTAACATAATCCCGCAAATTTTCAGGAAACCTCCTAAATCTAGGTGTCCTCATTTTGCTTTTGTCCAAGTCTTGACTCCATTTGTACACCAGAATTTCTGATTGCCTCAACATCTCCATCCACTACAGTCACTCTCTCACCAATTGCACTAGGCTCTCTTACATTGCTTCCTCCTATAATGTCATTGTCATCCACCAACATGAAACAACTACACCAACTGTGTTTGTTCACACTTAAATGATTAATCCTACCATACAAAGCAGCTCTCCTTCAATTTCACCTATCGCAATTCTCTAACACCACAAAGTATCAATGTAACTCTTTAACCCTAAAAGGTCCATGGAACTTCTTTAGGCCACCTTCCACATGCTCAGACTTCACCTTCACCAAATCACCAAATTAAATTGTACCATCCCAATCTTTCACAGGAGACAAATATCTTTCCCCTCATATGATAGAGTCATGTGATCTAGTACCAGAAACTTGACATCCTTCCTATTAGCCACTACTATCTGAATTACCCCCATTATCATGCTGTTAGCTCTTTCCACAATACCATTGCCGTGTGGGTTGTACAAGCTGGTATGTGAAGGGTTTATTCCACACACTCCCAAAATGTTCTCATCTCATCTGATTCTAACTGAGTACCATTATGCTTGAGTAATTTAAAAGGAAAACCTTCTTCCCTAAAAGCATCTGTATGGCCTTAATAGTAGCTTATTGTAATAATTTCTCTGAGAAATTTGACAATTAGACATTGGAAATGATCATCCACCATGACTAATGGAAATTTAAGCTGCCCTCCAACACCACCAAACGGTCTAATAAAATCCATACATAAAGTATGCCACATCTCATCATGATCCTCTACCACTCCACTACACACTTGATTACCAACTTTCAATCTTTTCTCACCTTCCTTGCATCACTACACCACTGAACTCATGCATCCTCATCACCATCCATTCCAGGCCACCAAGATATTTCCCTCAACTTCTTCTTTGTCAACGTTTGGCCTAAATGGCTTTAATGGGCTGATATAAATGACTTTTTCCTCAAAGTTTCAGGTGGGACAAATGTTTCCCCTCTCCTGATGACATTCCAATACAAAACAGATAATTCATCCACCATTTAACAAAAACAGCAAACCTGCATACACACCACACTATCTCTTTTTCTCCCTTTCACAATTAACATCACCTCTACTTTCAAAACACAATCATCGTTCATTCCTCTGTACCTATCCCCTTTGAACAAAGCACCTCAATCAATTACATCCCCAACACTAGCTACAGCTTCTTCTATTTAAAAAATGTTCACTTCTTTATCAATCTGTTGCCAATTTGATGGTAGACATGATAAACAAACAGTTTCAATAGTATTTTGCCCAGCGTCTAATGGAACTAACACTCAAGGTATGTACAAATAAGTCTTTATGTTTTAAAAGGGTTGTTGCTTTCAATTCTTCCACACAAAATTATAATCCTTCCTCGTGAACTTCCTCAAATGCTTAGTTTTATCAGCAAAATGTTGAATGCATTTGAAGTAATATTCTATCAGTCCCAAAAATGACCCCAACTGATACCTTATATCCTTTAGCAGATCTATCTTAGGTCTCACACCATCCTTTGAAAGATACTCAACTCCTAGTCATGAAATTAGCATTACTCTTTATTAAGAGTTAACCCAGATACAGCAAGCCTGTCCGACACCTGCTTTAGGGTAACATGGTCTTCAATAGCTGTACCAAACCCTAGGATGCCATCTTTTTAAAAGACGCTTGCGGCAGATGGTAGTCTAAATGGCATCCTAGGGAACTGGAAAGTAGCCTTCATGGTTATAAAAGCTGTAAGTGCCTTGGACTCTTCATTTTACTTAGACTGGTGGTAAGCTTTTTTGAGACACAATTTAATAAAGAGTCTCCCCCACATAATGGGTGGCTCACCTGAAGTGAGGCTGTACACTCGACCGGAGGCTGTTCTCGATCTCCCTCCTTCCCGCCCCGGACCGACGCGGTGACTAGCACCGTTGCGCGGAGGGCGAGGAAGGGTAGAGACAGCCACTTCCGGTGGGCGGGGGGGCGGTTAGCGGTCTAGTGCTCCTGAGCTCTAGACGCTTGTAGGGATAAAAGTAGGATGCTTACTCGGCCACGCAGCAAACGCGCAGGCGGCGCGCCAAAGGCAAACCCGTCTGCGCCCGTCCGGGGCCGAGCGGGGACCGGGGACAAAATTCCTGGACAAAATGCTGTAAGAATTCAGTGGAGTGCTAATCAACTTCATGAACTCTGCCCTAAAATCTCTTATGCATGCTACCACAGCATGAAAGTGGTGGAGGATATGGACTGTAAGGAGTGTCAGTACACCCTCTGGGTGGCAGACAAGATTAAGCACGAGGAAACCAAGCTTGCATGTGGTCTACTGAATGTTAGATCAATGTGCAAACATAAGCTGGATATCTTTGATCTACTTACTGACAAAAAGCTCGACCTCCTATTCCTGACGGAAACATGGCTGGACTTGAACTCGGAGCCAGACATAATTGAGGTACTCCCTAGGGTGTACATGATTGTCAGGCTGGACAGGGCCTCCGGTAGAGGGAGGGGAATAGCAATTGCCTTCAAACAACCGCTAAGCTGTCAACTGGAATCATTAACTGTAGCTGATAGCGAGGCGGGTATTTTTACCATTAGGGTGAGTCCGCGTACTACGATAAAAGGACTCTTAGTCTACAGACCTCCAGGCCCCTATACTTGGTTCACAGCAAGTCTGCTGGAAGGCATCACGGAATCTGCCCTACGCAGGGATAAATTTCTCCTGTTAGGAGATTTTAACATGCATTTAGAGAATTCTCTCGACAGGGGGGCTACAGACTTATGCCAGAATTACAGGCACTTCAACTTAACCTGAATTCAAAGATCCCTACCCATCAGCATGGTCATTTACTGGACCCTGTATTTGCAAATTGGGGGAAGTTGAAGTGGACATGCCCATTCCCATCCCCTGGTCTGATCACTTTTTTGTGCCCTTTGTATTGAGAATCCCAGAACATAGAGCCCCGGAAAAGCTGACACTAAACTATCCGAGTCGCAAATGGGCTGGTTTCTCCCAGTCAAAGTTCAATGCAGCTCTGGCTAAGGGAGGGCAGCCGGGGGGTATTGACGCAGAATCGGCCTGCCGGAATTTAGATAGGCGCATAAGCGATGCTCTTGATAGCACTGCCCCATTACGTCGGAATAACTTACGGAGAAGGTCTCAAAAATCGGCCCCATGGTATAATGATGACTTGCGCCTAGCAAAGGCAGAGTGCAAACATCTAGAGAGACAGTGGAGGATGGCTTATCTTAGTCAGGCCAAGCTGGAATATAAAGATAAACGTAGGGTCTACCATGGGTTAATCAGACGGGCCAAGGCCACTTATTATGCAGAGAGAATTGGAGAAGCAGAAAACTCTACGAAAGAACTATTTAAGATCTGTAGGGAAATTTCCTCACTTAAAGTGTCTGCTATGCCCACAGAAAGCTCAGAGGAATCTTGCGATCGCATTGCTGGCTTCTTCTCAGAGAAAGTGGCCACAATATACTCCTCTTTTTTGGGAGCTAAAAAAATGGGTTCAGAATTTGTGGAGTCCAAGTGGGATGATGGGGGATATCATAGGTTGGATAATTTTACTACCCCTCCCCCGAGACGCTACGAATGATCCGTAGGTCCATAAAGTCAGGGTCTCCCAGGGATCCTGCCTCACCTAAATTGCTCGCGGAAAGTCTCGATATCCTGGAGCCCTATATCAGTCTTCTCTTAGATGTGTCATTCAGGACGCACATGGTGCCTAATGGCTGGAAGCAGGCGGTGGTACTCCCACTTCAGAAGAAACCCAACGTTAGTTTGGAGAAATTGGATAATCTCCACCCCATCTTGCTGCTGCCCTACTTGGCTAAAGTGGCGGAGAAGGCCGTCAATCTTCAACTCATGGCCTACGTGGAAGAAGCCAATCTTCTCCATCCAACGCAGTTTGGGTTTAGGTCACTCCACTCAACAGAGTCAGCTCTGCTTATGGCCGTCGAGACTATTAGACATGGAGGGGATGAGGGACAGACTATGGCTCTCATCCTCCTGGCCCTGAGCGCCGCCTTTGACACTGTAGCACATTTCACCTTGCTGCAGTGTCTGAATAAGGGCAGTGTCTCATGTACGGCGCTAAAGTGGATTCAATCCTTCCTGACTAATCGTGGGTTCCAAGTTAGACAGGGTGAACACTATTCTAGAGCGATCAATCTGGATCAGGTTGTGCCCCAGGGATCGGCCCTGAGTCCCACATTGTTTAACCTTTATGTCTCCCCAGTGGCAAGTATAGTGAGGGCTATGGAATGCGAATTGTGTCATACGCCGATGACACACAGCTGGTCATCTCGCTGTCGCGATCACCTGATCTGGCGGCACCCAACTTCAGAACCTGCATGCAGGAGCTTGCCTCCTGGATGGCTAACAACTGCCTGAAGTTGAATGGTAGCAAGACAGAGGTGCTCGTGATGGGGGGGGCCGTCTGTGTGGTCCTCGGCATGGTGGCCATCCTGCTTAGGACCGGCCCCCATGCCATGTCAACAGGCTAAGAACTTGGGCGTATGGATAGATTCGGACCTCACATTCGCACCGCAGATCAGTCGTGTGGTGGGGGCGTGTTTTGGTGTCCTGAAAGGTCTCCGTAAAATCATGGACCTCCTTCCTACTGATGCTAGACGGACGCTAGTGCACGCCCTTGTTACCTCACGATTAGACTACGGCAACCTACTGTATTTAGGTGCCACGGTCAGGAGCCTAGACCGGTTGCAGGTGCTGCAAAATGCTGCAGCCCGGCTGGTCCTGAGGCTTCCTAGAAGAGCTGCCTTGAAGACTGCCTTGGAGGCTCTTCACTGGCTTCCTGTCAGGAAGAGAATCGTGTTTAAGGCTTTATGTACGTGTCATCGAATTATTAGATTATTTACAACAAGGGGTGGTGATGGACAGAGTCTCTGAATTAAGCAGAGTACTCTCACCCAGTCAAGAGATCAGGGCTAGATCCAACACCGTTTTTTAGCTCATTGCACCATCCCAGTTTCAGAACCTGGCTGTATGCAAATTAGTCTGTCCCTGGCCCAGTGCATCATGGGAACAGGGCAGACCAGACTACAAAAGCCAATTCTTACACTGGGAAGGAAACAAGCTTCCGGGGACCGGTTTCTGCCATTTCAGGCGTCTTCGGCCCGGCTTGCTTGAATCCTGATGGTGCAATGAGCAAGGGACTCACATCTGAGTATACCCTTCCACGCTTAGGGTGGACAAAATTATTTACAACAAGGGGTGGTGATGGACAGAGTCTCTGAATTAAGCAGAGTACTCTCACCCAGTCAAGAGATCAGGGCATGATCCAACACCGTTTTTTAGCTCATTGCACCATCCCAGTTTCAGAACCTGGCTGTATGCAAATTAGTCTGTCCCTGGCCCAGTGCATCATGGGAACCGGGCAGACCAGACTACAAAAGCCAATTCTTACACTGGGAAGGAAACAAGCTTCCGGGGACCGGTTTCTGTCATTTCAGGCGTCTTCGGCCCGGCTTGCTTGAATCCTGATGGTGCAATGAGCAAGGGACTCACATCTGAGTATACCCTTCCACGCTTAGGGTGGACAAAAATATTTACAACAAGGGGTGGTGAGGGACAGAGTCTCTGAATTAAGCAGAATACTCTCACCCAGTCAAGAGATCAGGGCTAGATCCAACACCGTTTTTTAGCTCATTGCACCATCCCAGTTTCAGAACCTGGCTGTATGCAAATTAGTCTGTCCCTGGCCCAGTGCATCATGGGAACAGGGCAGACCAGACTACAAAAGCCAATTCTTACACTGGGAAGGAAACAAGCTTCCGGGGACCGGTTTCTGCCATTTCAGGCGTCTTCGGCCCGGCTTGCTTGAATCCTGATGGTGCAATGAGCAAGGGACTCACATCTGAGTATACCCTTCCACGCTTAGGGTGGACAAAATTATTTACAACAAGGGGTGGTGATGGACAGAGTCTCTGAATTAAGCAGAGTACTCTCACCCAGTCAAGAGATCAGGGCTAGATCCAACACCGTTTTTTAGCTCATTGCACCATCCCAGTTTCAGAACCTGGCTGTATGCAAATTAGTCTGTCCCTGGCCCAGTGCATCATGGGAACAGGGCAGACCAGACTACAAAAGCCAATTCTTACACTGGGAAGGAAACAAGCTTCCGGGGACCGGTTTCTGCCATTTCAGGCGTCTTCGGCCCGGCTTGCTTGAATCCTGATGGTGCAATGAGCAAGGGACTCACATCTGAGTATACCCTTCCACGCTTAGGGTGGACAAAATTATTTACAACAAGGGGTGGTGATGGACAGAGTCTCTGAATAAAGCAGAGTACTCTCACCCAGTCAAGAGATCAGGACTAGATCCAACACCGTTTTTTAGCTCATTGCACCATCCCAGTTTCAGAACCTGGCTGTATGCAAATTAGTCTGTCCCTGGCCCAGTGCATCATGGGAATAGGGCAGACCAGACTACAAAAGCCAATTCTTACACTGGGAAGGAAACAAGCTTCCGGGGACCGGTTTCTGCCATTTCAGGCGTCTTCGGCCCGGCTTGCTTGAATCCTGATGGTGCAATGAGCAAGGGACTCACATCTGAGTATACCCTTCCACGCTTAGGGTGGACAAAATTATTTACAACAAGGGGTGGTGATGGACAGAGTCTCTGAATTAAGCAGAGTACTCTCACCCAGTCAAGAGATCAGGGCTAGATCCAACACCGTTTTTTAGCTCATTGCAAATTAGTCTGTCCCCGGACCAGTGCATCATGGGAACAGGAACAGACTAATTTGCATACAGCCAGGTTCTGAAACTGGGATGGTGCATTGAGCTAACAACTGCCTGAAGTTGAATGGTAGCAAGACAGAGGTGCTCGTGATGGGGGGGGCCGTCTGTGTGGTCCTCGGCATGGTGGCCATCCTGCTTAGGACCGGCCCCCATGCCATGTCAACAGGCTAAGAACTTGGGCGTATGGATAGATTCGGACCTCACATTCGCACCGCAGATCAGTCGTGTGGTGGGGGCGTGTTTTCGTGTCCTGAAAGGTCTCCGTAAAATCATGGACCTCCTTCCTACTGATGCTAGACGGACGCTAGTGCACGCCCTTGTTACCTCACGATTAGACTACGGCAACCTACTGTATTTAGGTGCCACGGTCAGGAGCCTAGAACGGTTGCAGGTGCTGCAAAATGCAGCAGCCCGGCTGGTCCTGAGGCTTCCTAGAAGAGCTGCCTTGAAGACTGCCTTGGAGGCTCTTCACTGGCTTCCTGTCAGGAAGAGAATCGTGTTTAAGGCTTTATGTACGTGTCATCGAATTATTAGATTATTTACAACAAGGGGTGGTGATGGACAGAGTCTCTGAATTAAGCAGAGTACTCTCACCCAGTCAAGAGATCAGGGCTAGATCCAACACCGTTTTTTAGCTCATTGCACCATCCCAGTTTCAGAACCTGGCTGTATGCAAATTAGTCTGTCCCTGGCCCAGTGCATCATGGGAACAGGGCAGACCAGACTACAAAAGCCAATTCTTACACTGGGAAGGAAACAAGCTTCCGGGGACCGGTTTCTGCCATTTCAGGCGTCTTCGGCCCGGCTTGCTTGAATCCTGATGGTGCAATGAGCAAGGGACTCACATCTGAGTATACCCTTCCACGCTTAGGGTGGACAAAAATATTTACAACAAGGGGTGGTGAGGGACAGAGTCTCTGAATTAAGCAGAATACTCTCACCCAGTCAAGAGATCAGGGCTAGATCCAACACCGTTTTTTAGCTCATTGCACCATCCCAGTTTCAGAACCTGGCTGTATGCAAATTAGTCTGTCCCTGGCCCAGTGCATCATGGGAACAGGGCAGACCAGACTAAAAAAGCCAATTCTTACACTGGGAAGGAAACGAGCTTCCGGGGACCGGTTTCTGCCATTTCAGGCGTCTTCGGCCCGGCTTGCTTGAATCCTGATGGTGCAATGAGCAAGGGACTCACATCTGAGTATACCCTTCCACGCTTAGGGTGGACAAAATTATTTACAACAAGGGGTGGTGATGGACAGAGTCTCTGAATTAAGCAGAGTACTCTCACCCAGTCAAGAGATCAGGGCTAGATCCAACACCGTTTTTTAGCTCATTGCACCATCCCAGTTTCAGAACCTGGCTGTATGCAAATTAGTCTGTCCCTGGCCCAGTGCATCATGGGAACAGGGCAGACCAGACTACAAAAGCCAATTCTTACACTGGGAAGGAAACAAGCTTCCGGGGACCGGTTTCTGCCATTTCAGGCGTCTTCGGCCCGGCTTGCTTGAATCCTGATGGTGCAATGAGCAAGGGACTCACATCTGAGTATACCCTTCCACGCTTAGGGTGGACAAAATTATTTACAACAAGGGGTGGTGATGGACAGAGTCTCTGAATAAAGCAGAGTACTCTCACCCAGTCAAGAGATCAGGACTAGATCCAACACCGTTTTTTAGCTCATTGCACCATCCCAGTTTCAGAACCTGGCTGTATGCAAATTAGTCTGTCCCTGGCCCAGTGCATCATGGGAATAGGGCAGACCAGACTACAAAAGCCAATTCTTACACTGGGAAGGAAACAAGCTTCCGGGGACCGGTTTCTGCCATTTCAGGCGTCTTCGGCCCGGCTTGCTTGAATCCTGATGGTGCAATGAGCAAGGGACTCACATCTGAGTATACCCTTCCACGCTTAGGGTGGACAAAATTATTTACAACAAGGGGTGGTGATGGACAGAGTCTCTGAATTAAGCAGAGTACTCTCACCCAGTCAAGAGATCAGGGCTAAATCCAACACCGTTTTTTAGCTCATTGCAAATTAGTCTGTCCCCGGACCAGTGCATCATGGGAACAGGAACAGACTAATTTGCATACAGCCAGGTTCTGAAACTGGGATGGTGCATTGAGCTAACAACTGCCTGAAGTTGAATGGTAGCAAGACAGAGGTGCTCGTGATGGGGGGGGCCGTCTGTGTGGTCCTCGGCATGGTGGCCATCCTGCTTAGGACCGGCCCCCATGCCATCTCAACAGGCTAAGAACTTGGGCGTATGGATAGATTCGGACCTCACATTCGCACCGCAGATCAGTCGTGTGGTGGGGGCGTGTTTTCGTGTCCTGAAAGGTCTCCGTAAAATCATGGACCTCCTTCCTACTGATGCTAGACGGACGCTAGTACACGCCCTTGTTACCTCACGATTAGACTACGGCAACCTACTGTATTTAGGTGCCACGGTCAGGAGCCTAGAACGGTTGCAGGTGCTGCAAAATGCAGCAGCCCGGCTGGTCCTGAGGCTTCCTAGAAGAGCTGCCTTGAAGACTGCCTTGGAGGCTCTTCACTGGCTTCCTGTCAGGAAGAGAATCGTGTTTAAGGCTTTATGTACGAGTCATCGAATTATTAGATTATTTACAACAAGGGGTGGTGATGGACAGAGTCTCTGAATTAAGCAGAGTACTCTCACCCAGTCAAGAGATCAGGGCTAGATCCAACACCGTTTTTTAGCTCATTGCACCATCACAGTTTCAGAACCTGGCTGTATGCAAATTAGTCTGTCCCTGGCCCAGTGCATCATGGGAACAGGGCAGACCAGACTACAAAAGCCAATTCTTACACTGGGAAGGAAACAAGCTTCCGGGGACCGGTTTCTGCCATTTCAGGCGTCTTCGGCCCGGCTTGCTTGAATCCTGATGGTGCAATGAGCAAGGGACTCACATCTGAGTATACCCTTCCACGCTTAGGGTGGACAAAATTATTTACAACAAGGGGTGGTGATGGACAGAGTCTCTGAATAAAGCAGAGTACTCTCACCCAGTCAAGAGATCAGGACTAGATCCAACACCGTTTTTTAGCTCATTGCACCATCCCAGTTTCAGAACCTGGCTGTATGCAAATTAGTCTGTCCCTGGCCCAGTGCATCATGGGAATAGGGCAGACCAGACTACAAAAGCCAATTCTTACACTGGGAAGGAAACAAGCTTCCGGGGACCGGTTTCTGCCATTTCAGGCGTCTTCGGCCCGGCTTGCTTGAATCCTGATGGTGCAATGAGCAAGGGACTCACATCTGAGTATACCCTTCCACGCTTAGGGTGGACAAAATTATTTACAACAAGGGGTGGTGATGGACAGAGTCTCTGAATTAAGCAGAGTACTCTCACCCAGTCAAGAGATCAGGGCTAGATCCAACACCGTTTTTTAGCTCATTGCAAATTAGTCTGTCCCCGGACCAGTGCATCATGGGAACAGGAACAGACTAATTTGCATACAGCCAGGTTCTGAAACTGGGATGGTGCATTGAGCTAACAACTGCCTGAAGTTGAATGGTAGCAAGACAGAGGTGCTCGTGATGGGGGGGGCCGTCTGTGTGGTCCTCGGCATGGTGGCCATCCTGCTTAGGACCGGCCCCCATGCCATGTCAACAGGCTAAGAACTTGGGCGTATGGATAGATTCGGACCTCACATTCGCACCGCAGATCAGTCGTGTGGTGGGGGCGTGTTTTCGTGTCCTGAAAGGTCTCCGTAAAATCATGGACCTCCTTCCTACTGATGCTAGACGGACGCTAGTGCACGCCCTTGTTACCTCACGATTAGACTACGGCAACCTACTGTATTTAGGTGCCACGGTCAGGAGCCTAGAACGGTTGCAGGTGCTGCAAAATGCAGCAGCCCGGCTGGTCCTGAGGCTTCCTAGAAGAGCTGCCTTGAAGACTGCCTTGGAGGCTCTTCACTGGCTTCCTGTCAGGAAGAGAATCGTGTTTAAGGCTTTATGTACGTGTCATCGAATTATTAGATTATTTACAACAAGGGGTGGTGATGGACAGAGTCTCTGAATTAAGCAGAGTACTCTCACCCAGTCAAGAGATCAGGGCTAGATCCAACACCGTTTTTTAGCTCATTGCACCATCCCAGTTTCAGAACCTGGCTGTATGCAAATTAGTCTGTCCCTGGCCCAGTGCATCATGGGAACAGGGCAGACCAGACTACAAAAGCCAATTCTTACACTGGGAAGGAAACAAGCTTCCGGGGACCGGTTTCTGCCATTTCAGGCGTCTTCGGCCCGGCTTGCTTGAATCCTGATGGTGCAATGAGCAAGGGACTCACATCTGAGTATACCCTTCCACGCTTAGGGTGGACAAAAATATTTACAACAAGGGGTGGTGAGGGACAGAGTCTCTGAATTAAGCAGAATACTCTCACCCAGTCAAGAGATCAGGGCTAGATCCAACACCGTTTTTTAGCTCATTGCACCATCCCAGTTTCAGAACCTGGCTGTATGCAAATTAGTCTGTCCCTGGCCCAGTGCATCATGGGAACAGGGCAGACCAGACTAAAAAAGCCAATTCTTACACTGGGAAGGAAACGAGCTTCCGGGGACCGGTTTCTGCCATTTCAGGCGTCTTCGGCCCGGCTTGCTTGAATCCTGATGGTGCAATGAGCAAGGGACTCACATCTGAGTATACCCTTCCACGCTTAGGGTGGACAAAATTATTTACAACAAGGGGTGGTGATGGACAGAGTCTCTGAATTAAGCAGAGTACTCTCACCCAGTCAAGAGATCAGGGCTAGATCCAACACCGTTTTTTAGCTCATTGCACCATCCCAGTTTCAGAACCTGGCTGTATGCAAATTAGTCTGTCCCTGGCCCAGTGCATCATGGGAACAGGGCAGACCAGACTACAAAAGCCAATTCTTACACTGGGAAGGAAACAAGCTTCCGGGGACCGGTTTCTGCCATTTCAGGCGTCTTCGGCCCGGCTTGCTTGAATCCTGATGGTGCAATGAGCAAGGGACTCACATCTGAGTATACCCTTCCACGCTTAGGGTGGACAAAATTATTTACAACAAGGGGTGGTGATGGACAGAGTCTCTGAATAAAGCAGAGTACTCTCACCCAGTCAAGAGATCAGGACTAGATCCAACACCGTTTTTTAGCTCATTGCACCATCCCAGTTTCAGAACCTGGCTGTATGCAAATTAGTCTGTCCCTGGCCCAGTGCATCATGGGAATAGGGCAGACCAGACTACAAAAGCCAATTCTTACACTGGGAAGGAAACAAGCTTCCGGGGACCGGTTTCTGCCATTTCAGGCGTCTTCGGCCCGGCTTGCTTGAATCCTGATGGTGCAATGAGCAAGGGACTCACATCTGAGTATACCCTTCCACGCTTAGGGTGGACAAAATTATTTACAACAAGGGGTGGTGATGGACAGAGTCTCTGAATTAAGCAGAGTACTCTCACCCAGTCAAGAGATCAGGGCTAAATCCAACACCGTTTTTTAGCTCATTGCAAATTAGTCTGTCCCCGGACCAGTGCATCATGGGAACAGGAACAGACTAATTTGCATACAGCCAGGTTCTGAAACTGGGATGGTGCATTGAGCTAACAACTGCCTGAAGTTGAATGGTAGCAAGACAGAGGTGCTCGTGATGGGGGGGGCCGTCTGTGTGGTCCTCGGCATGGTGGCCATCCTGCTTAGGACCGGCCCCCATGCCATGTCAACAGGCTAAGAACTTGGGCGTATGGATAGATTCGGACCTCACATTCGCACCGCAGATCAGTCGTGTGGTGGGGGCGTGTTTTCGTGTCCTGAAAGGTCTCCGTAAAATCATGGACCTCCTTCCTACTGATGCTAGACGGACGCTAGTACACGCCCTTGTTACCTCACGATTAGACTACGGCAACCTACTGTATTTAGGTGCCACGGTCAGGAGCCTAGAACGGTTGCAGGTGCTGCAAAATGCAGCAGCCCGGCTGGTCCTGAGGCTTCCTAGAAGAGCTGCCTTGAAGACTGCCTTGGAGGCTCTTCACTGGCTTCCTGTCAGGAAGAGAATCGTGTTTAAGGCTTTATGTACGTGTCATCGAATTATTAGATTATTTACAACAAGGGGTGGTGATGGACAGAGTCTCTGAATTAAGCAGAGTACTCTCACCCAGTCAAGAGATCAGGGCTAGATCCAACACCGTTTTTTAGCTCATTGCACCATCACAGTTTCAGAACCTGGCTGTATGCAAATTAGTCTGTCCCTGGCCCAGTGCATCATGGGAACAGGGCAGACCAGACTACAAAAGCCAATTCTTACACTGGGAAGGAAACAAGCTTCCGGGGACCGGTTTCTGCCATTTCAGGCGTCTTCTGCCCGGCTTGCTTGAATCCTGATGGTGCAATGAGCAAGGGACTCACATCTGAGTATACCCTTCCACGCTTAGGGTGGACAAAATTATTTACAACAAGGGGTGGTGATGGACAGAGTCTCTGAATTAAGCAGAGTACTCTCACCCAGTCAAGAGATCAGGGCTAGATCCAACACCGTTTTTTAGCTCATTGCACCATCCCAGTTTCAGAACCTGGCTGTATGCAAATTAGTCTGTCCCTGGCCCAGTGCATCATGAGAACAAGGCAGACCAGACTACAAAAAACAATTCTTACACTGGGAAGGAAACAAGCTTCCGGGGACCGGTTTCTGCCATTTCAGGCGTCTTCGGCCCGGCTTGCTTGAATCCTGATGGTGCAATGAGCAAGGGACTCACATCTGAGTATACCCTTCCACGCTTAGGGTGGACAAAATTATTTACAACAAGGGGTGGTGATGGACAGAGTCTCTGAATTAAGCAGAGTACTCTCACCCAGTCAAGAGATCAGGGCTAGATCCAACACCGTTTTTTAGCTCATTGCACCATCCCAGTTTCAGAACCTGGCTGTATGCAAATTAGTCTGTCCCTGGCCCAGTGCATCATGGGAACAGGGCAGACCAGACTACAAAAGCCAATTCTTACACTGGGAAGGAAACAAGCTTCCGGGGACCGGTTTCTGCCATTTCAGGCGTCTTCGGCCCGGCTTGCTTGAATCCTGATGGTGCAATGAGCAAGGGACTCACATCTGAGTATACCCTTCCACGCTTAGGGTGGACAAAATTATTTACAACAAGGGGTGGTGATGGACAGAGTCTCTGAATTAAGCAGAGTACTCTCACCCAGTCAAGAGATCAGGGCTAGATCCAACACCGTTTTTTAGCTTATTGCACCATCCCAGTTTCAGAACCTGGCTGTATGCAAATTAGTCTGTCCCTGGCCCAGTGCATCATGGGAACAGGGCAGACCAGACTACAAAAGCCAATTCTTACACTGGGAAGGAAACAAGCTTCCGGGGACCGGTTTCTGCCATTTCAGGCGTCTTCGGCCCGGCTTGCTTGAATCCTGATGGTGCAATGAGCAAGGGACCCACATCTGAGTATACCCTTCCACGCTTAGGGTGGACAAAATTATTTACAACAAGGGGTGGTGATGGACAGAGTCTCTGAATTAAGCAGAGTACTCTCACCCAGTCAAGAGATCAGGGCTAGATCCAACACCGTTTTTTAGCTCATTGCACCATCCCAGTTTCAGAACCTGGCTGTATGCAAATTAGTCTGTCCCTAGCCCAGTGCATCATGGGAATAGGGCAGACCAGACTACAAAAGCCAATTCTTACACTGGGAAGGAAACAAGCTTCCGGGGACCGGTTTCTGCCATTTCAGGCGTCTTCGGCCCGGCTTGC
Organism: Lissotriton helveticus; assembly: GCF_964261635.1. Lineage (NCBI taxonomy): Eukaryota > Metazoa > Chordata > Amphibia > Caudata > Salamandridae > Lissotriton > Lissotriton helveticus. The sequence continues at coordinate 304,352,946 of NC_136067.1, read as the reverse complement.
TTGAATCCTGATGGTGCAATGAGCAAGGGACTCACATCTGAGTATACCCTTCCACGCTTAGGGTGGACAAAATTATTTACAACAAGGGGTGGTGATGGACAGAGTCTCTGAATTAAGCAGAGTACTCTCACCCAGTCAAGAGATCAGGGCTAGATCCAACACCGTTTTTTAGCTCATTGCAAATTACTCTGTCCACGGCCCAGTGCATCATGGGAACAGGAACAGACTAATTTGCATACAGCCAGGTTCTGAAACTGGGATGGTGCATTGAGCTAAAAAACGGTGTTGGATCTAGCCCTGATCTCTTGACTGGGTGAGAGTATTCTGCTTAATTCAGAGACTCTGTCCCTCACCACCCCTTGTTGTAAATATTTTTGTCCACCCTAAGCGTGGAAGGGTATACTCAGACATGAGTCCCTTGCTCATTGCACCATCAGGATTCAAGCAAGCCGGGCCGAAGACGGCTGTAATGCCAGAAACCGGTCCCCGGAAGCTTGTTTCCTTCCCAGTGTAAGAATTGGCTTTTGTAGTTTGGTTTGCCCTGTTCCCATCATGCACTGGGACAGGAACAGACTAATTTGCATACAGCCAGGTTCTGAAACTGGGATGGTGCATTGAGCTAAAAAACGGTGTTGGATCTAGCCCTGATCTCTTGACTGGGTGAGAGTATTCTGCTTAATTCAGAGACTCTGTCCCTCACCACCCCTTGTTGTAAATATTTTTGTCCACCCTAAGCGTGGAAGGGTATACTCGGACATGAGTCCCTTGCCCATTGCACCATCAGGATTCAAGCAAGCCGGGCCGAAGACGGCTGTAATGCCAGAAACCGGTCCCCGGAAGCTTGTTTCCTTCCCAGTGTAAGAATTGGCTTTTGTAGTTTGGTTTGCCCTGTTCCCATCATGCACTGGGACAGGAACAGACTAATTTGCATACAGCCAGGTTCTGAAACTGGGATGGTGCATTGAGCTAAAAAACGGTGTTGGATCTAGCCCTGATCTCTTGACTGGGTGAGAGTATTCTGCTTAATTCAGAGACTCTGTCCCTCACCACCCCTTGTTGTAAATATTTTTGTCCACCCTAAGCGTGGAAGGGTATACTCAGACATGAGTCCCTTGCTCATTGCACCATCAGGATTCAAGCAAGCCGGGCCGAAGACGGCTGTAATGCCAGAAACCGGTCCCCGGAAGCTTGTTTCCTTCCCAGTGTAAGAATTGGCTTTTGTAGTTTGGTTTGCCCTGTTCCCATCATGCACTGGGACAGGAACAGACTAATTTGCATACAGCCAGGTTCTGAAACTGGGATGGTGCATTGAGCTAAAAAACGGTGTTGGATCTAGCCCTGATCTCTTGACTGGGTGAGAGTATTCTGCTTAATTCAGAGACTCTGTCCCTCACCACCCCTTGTTGTAAATATTTTTGTCCACCCTAAGCGTGGAAGGGTATACTCAGACATGAGTCCCTTGCTCATTGCACCATCAGGATTCAAGCAAGCCGGGCCGAAGACGGCTGTAATGCCAGAAACCGGTCCCCGGAAGCTTGTTTCCTTCCCAGTGTAAGAATTGGCTTTTGTAGTTTGGTTTGCCCTGTTCCCATCATGCACTGGGACAGGAACAGACTAATTTGCATACAGCCAGGTTCTGAAACTGGGATGGTGCATTGAGCTAAAAAACGGTGTTGGATCTAGCCCTGATCTCTTGACTGGGTGAGAGTATTCTGCTTAATTCAGAGACTCTGTCCCTCACCACCCCTTGTTGTAAATATCGAATTATTAGAGGCATTGGACCAAGCCCCTTGCAGAGCCTTATCACACCTTATAGGCCTGGCAGGTGCCTGAGATCTACGGGAACTGGCCTGCTAGTGATCCCCAAAATCAAAAAGGCCCGCATGGGTGGTAGATCCTTTCGGCTCCTGGCAGCGAGGAGCTGGAATAAACTCCCGCTTGAGCTCCGTCTGGAACCGTTGGAAGTCAGGTTCAGAGGAAAGCTCAAGACATATCTGTTCCTTCAATAATTTAGGGCGCTTGTAGCCTAACTGGAGGCATGTAGCTTTTCACTCACTACAGTGCGGGGACACGCCGGTGTACGTAACCAGGCACTTTATAAGCTTTCCTATTATTATTATTATTAGGTAGCAACACTAGTTCATTATTGTTGGCCACAGGGAAATTATTAAGATATTCTGATTAAAACTGTGAAGATTAACACATAACCTGAGTCACCCATCTACCTTCTCCATAATTACAGCTGGAGAAGTCCAGTTGGAAGTCTCAATAGGCTCAGCGATACTTTCTTTCACCTTGTCAAGAGCATTTTCTTAACCTCTTTCCTCATAACAACGCAAACCTTTCTTAGCTTATGTTGGACTGGAATGGCATCAGCTTTAAAAATAATTTAATGTACATAACCCTTCAGTTCTCTTTACTATTTAGCAAAGCCTTGTTTAGCACACTCCACTATTTAATCAATGGAAATATAGTCCACACCGATTACATGGTTGGGGCTCTCTGGTTGTTAATAATACGTAGATTATATTGATGTACCCAACCCAAAACTGGAGGACCACCTTCTGAAACATACACTTTCCCAAATTTGTATCTGTCTTGATATTCAATCTTAGTTAACATGTATCCCGTAATGCATAAAATATCTTTTGGGGCACATCTACAGACTTGCTTTCCCTTGTGGCGCTGGACGCTTTCCCCCTGCACAGTGAGTCTCCCCGCTGCCGCTTAGCCTACACCTGCGGCCGCCGAGCGGGAGACTCACCTTCCCAGGATCCTTGGCGGCGGTGCTCTCTGAAGCCGTCATACCTGCGCCCGGAGGCGCTTTAAACAGCGTGAAGCCCCAGTGGAGCGGGTGCTGCATAACATATCTTTTGGGGCACATCTACAGACTTGCTTTCCCTTGTGGCGCTGGACGCTTTCCACCTGCACAGTGAGTCTCCCCGCTGCCGCTTAGCCTACACCTGCGGCCGCCGAGCGGGAGACTCACCTTCCCAGGATCCTTGGCGGCGGCGCTCTCTGAAGCCGTCATGCCTGCGCCCAGAGGCGCTTTAAACAGCGTGCAGCCCCGGTGGAGCAGGTGCTGCATAAAATATCTTTTGGGGCACATCTACAGACTTGCTTTCCCTTGTGGCGCTGGACGCTTTCCCCCTGCACAGTGAGTCTCCCCGCTGCCGCTTAGCCTACACCTGCAGCCGCCGAGCGGGAGACTCACCTTCCCAGGATCCTTGGCGGCGGCGCTCTCTGAAGCCGTCATACCTGTGCCCGGAGGCGCTTTAAACAGCGTGCAGCCCCGGTGGAGCGGGTGCTGCATAAAATATCTTTTGGGGCACATCTACAGACTTGCTTTCCCTTGTGGCGCTGGACGCTTTCCCCCTGCACAGTGAGTCTCCCGCTGCCGCTTAGCCCACACCTGCGGCCGCCGAGCGGGAGACTCACCTTCCCAGGATTCTTAGCGGCGGCGCTCTCTGAGGCCATCATACCTGCGCCCGGAGGCGCTTTAAACAGCGTGCAGCCCCGGTGGAGCGGGTGCTGCATAAAATATCTTTTGGGGCACATCTACAGACTTGCTTTCCCTTGTGGCGCTGGACGCCTTCCCCCTGCACAGTGAGTCTCCCTGCTGCCGCTTAGCCTACACCTGCGGCCGCCGAGCGGGAGACTCACCTTCCCAGGATCCTTGGCGGCGGCGCTCTCTGAAGCCATCATACCTGCGCCCGGAGGCGCTTTAAACAGCGTGCAGCTTCTGCGTCGCGGGATTGCGCGCGGGTTGTGCCAGGCAAAGCCCGGGCCAAGGGCGGGCCCGTTTAAGCCCGTTAAAGACCGGGTAAGACTGGAATGGGCCACCCCTTTTACATCTGTATTCTGACATTATCTACTCTGCACTCTGCTGGTTATACATTATCCTCTGCCTTCCCTTTATTGTTACAACACTGATACCTGCTACTTATCAATCATGTCTACTAGAGGTAGCAGGAGCAAAATGGCACAGGGAAACGCACTTATAACTGGCCCAATTGACCAATATATAACCAGGGCTAACGAGGCAATTGACCAGGGCATAATCCTACTCGAACGCAGGGTATCGATGGATTTGGCACGGGCCAAACGATCCTCGTTGGGTTCCCTAGCTGCAGCTAACACACCCACACAGCATCAGGAAGTCGGGCCTTTATTGGAAGTGCACGCAGAATTTCACGCAGAAGCACACACAGTGCCAAGTATGGTTGATCTGTCTGCCTCCCTCGAGCTCTCGGACTCTCAATCATCTTTGATGCTAGAAAAAAACCCCGTCCTCTTTGCAAGCCCGACCCGGGAGGACCCTAGTTTAGCTCCTAGTAGGGGTTTGAGGGAGGGTGCTATCCCCAAACAAAAAATCAAAAAGAAATCGTAGAAAGCTAAACACCCTAAGAAACATCTTAAGCACAAAGATCTACCTACAATTCACTCAGTAGGACAAGTTAGTCCAACATTGAGAGAGCTAAACACCATACCCATCGAAACTATTAATCTCTCCTTGAATACTGCAAATCTTAGTGCAAATTGTAGCACCGACGGAGGGTGCAAAGTGTGTGAGGTAAATAACCAACTCTTAATCATATTAGGTGACCTAGTTAAAACTTACCTGCAACCCATCGAACTGTCCCTCATTAAGCTAGAAGAGCAGATAGCCGCCCTGACCAAAACCTCAAACTCCCATAAGGGGGAGGGATCGGCTCAATCAGTGGGACTATCAGCAAGTACTAAAACTTCCAAGGTAGGGGTGCAAGCCACAAAAACCCCTGATGATGTATCAATTGCAAAATCAAAGCCCCCACCAGTGGGGGTGAAGAAAACCCCAATGACAACAAAAACCCCAGTGATAACAAAACCCCCAGTGACAACAAAAATTCCTGAGGCACCCAAAACTCCAGCCCCCCCCCACCACTTTGAAACATAACCAACCCAAGCCTTTAGGAGTAAAAACCACTAACACCAGATCGAGGGGGAGGGGTGGGTCCCCAGTTCACTTGCCACCAGAAGCAAGTTCCTTCGTGGTAATTATGACCGGGGTTCCTGAGCTGAGTGCCAACGCGGAGGAATCAGAATGGTCTCTAAAAAATAAGGTGTTACATTGGTTATCCACTAACAGACCTTTACCACCGTACTCTACAACTAGAGTTTCAACGGTCCGTAGGGTCCCGTGGATAGGCAATGAGCCGAAAAGAATCCCCGGAGACTGCGTCATAGTCAACTTTGATGATCCTTTCACAGCTGAGCACATTTGCTCCTGGGGCACGCAAGCTGATAATGACGGGGTCGATATAAAAAGACTCGCTTACTTTTACCCTACAACACCTCACTATAATGACAGCTTATCCTGGAACTGGACCCATGTAGGAAACTGGGATAGGCAAAGAGACTGGGTTAACTGGTCAGGATATGGTGGTAGAGACATAGCCCCTTCTATAAGTTGGAGAGGACTACCAGTCGCCAACAGATTTGATTGCTTAGAACTGGTTGACTGACCACTATTGGCGACTGATCGGAGATATAAGGGCCTTCTGCCCATGAGACACAAAACCCCATCTCCACCTATAAAATCTGTAAGAGCCTCTCGTCCAAGCATAGTCCTTGAGTCGACAAAGGATTCACACCTACCTACTCTACAAATAACTCTTGATCTCCAACAGTCCCACGCTAATATAAATGAACTAGATGAGCCGCCTGGTAACGCGGGGAAGATAGTCTTTGCGAGTGTAGTAGAAGTAGGTTTACCTAGTGCGACTCCATCTACACTTAATGATCCAGCTAATATGCTACCTACAGTCTCGTGGCATGATCTGCTTCCCCCGTCTGGCACAAGACCCTGTAATGTTTCCCCTGAAATCACCGCCCTGACAAACTCATCACCCACCCTATCAGTTTTGTTTTGGAACGTTGCTGGTCTTCGTTCCAAGACAAAACTTAAATCTTGGTCGGACGTAGTTAACGCACACCAAATAGCATGCTTTCAGGAAACCTGGGCTATTGAACCTATACACATTTTAGGCTACAAAACGTATTACGTCCCAGCTAGCTCCAAATCCTCGGGCAGACCCAAAGGTGGCCTTGCAGTATACATTTCCAATAACCTTTCTGAAATGGATATAACTGTCCTATTGTTTGGTGATAACTTTCAGATTTTAAAGGTCCTATTTAATCAATGTATGTTGTTTTTCCTGGTTAATTTTTATAACAACCTTCACCCTAATGATTGTGTTAATACTCTAACTGAGATTACATCGTACTTAACGGAACAGAGGAATAGGTTCATCACTCCTACCTCGTATGTGATCTGGGGGGAGATTTTAATGCACCGTTATGTAACAACTATAAGAACGGTACATGTGGCCTCCAGGACGATAACGGTTGCCCTATGACTCACTTTACCCATACGAAGTTAGGAAACTGTCTAAATGACTGCCTATTTTCCTTGGAACTAGATTATGCGAATGACCTTGTAGACCCACCCGTTGACTTTACACCAACTTTTCAAGGTAGGGGTCTTTCAAGTGTCATCGATTATATTCTATGTACACAGATAATAAAGGGTCAACTTAAAATTTTTAATACAGGCTCTGATATTTCAAGCGATCATTTTCCCATCAGTATCAGTGTAATACTTAAAAATCCTCTTCCTCATTCATCAAGGGACAGTCTATTGAATCAACAATCCCTGTCTATGGTCTAAAATTGACCCAGAAGCAATAACTAGTAAAGTGGTAAGTAGAGCTCTACCATGGATGAACAATTGTTTAGCACTAGACTCTTCTCCCCAGCTGATTATAAGCAGCTTTTTGGAAATTATTAAAATTATACGAGACGAGTTGTTTCGTAAACAAAAATCCAGAAACCCAGAATTTAAAGGCTGGTTTGACTCTACCTGTCGTATAGCCCTAAATAATTTTAAAAAAGCGGTTCTTAACCATGTTAGAGATCGCGCTGAAATTACTAAACTTAGAAAGGTTTATAACCAAGCGCTTAATAATCGCAGAAAAGAAATTAAAAAGAACTTGTGGGCCCAATTACACGAGAGCTGCCTACACAAAGACAGCTCATTGTTCTGGCGTATAGTAAAATCTCCCTTTTTGTCAGATGCCTCATCTCCTCAGCACCTAGACGTGGCAGTGACAGCAGATGAGTGGGTGGCTCAATTTTCAAAGATTTTCAGTGGTCCCTCAGAGGTTACCAGTGTTGAGGCTTGTTTATCGGGTAACCCCTCCGTGGAACCCTTATTCCCTATCGACCTCCTTTTCGACGACAACGAGGTCATTACCGCGTTGTCATCTTCAAAAACTGGTAAAGCTCCTGGACCGGACGGGGTTCCGCTGGATAACTTTGCACATAATCCAGAACTCTGGACACCCCTTATCACACAGGTCATGTCAGCAATTACAAAAACTGGCTTAATAGATTCATGGTCCACCTCTATTCTGCTCCCTATATTTAAGAAGGGTGATCGCAACAACCCCGCCTGCTACAGGCCTATCTCCCTCCTGGATTCCTTGGGGCTGGTCCTGGAACGCCTCCAGGATTGGGCATCCTCTAACAACATCCTGACCGATCTCCAGTACGGTTTCCAGGAGGGCCTTGGCACTGTAGAGCAAGCGTTGAATTTGGCTCTTCTAATTGGCAAATACGTGGGGGCTAAAAAAGGCAATCTTTACCTAGTTTATGTTGACCTCAGTTCAGCATTTGATTGAGTTATTCATACCAGGCTGTGGTCCATTCTAGGCAATTTGGGGGTAGATCCCCCTCTCATTCAATTTCTCCGCGAACTCTACTCTGACGCTACTGCGTGCGTCAGATATGGGATCGCGGAGAATTAACACCATCATTTCCTGTTGTTAAAGGAGTTAGACAGGGCTGTGTCCTGGCCCCCTTCCTTTTCAATCTATACACTAACGGCTTGGAAGCTGCCATGCTTGAAGGCTGCCAGGACCTTCCATCTATTAAACAATGCCCCATTCCCGCTTTGTTATACGCGGATGATTCAGTAATCCGAGCCAGAACATTAAACCAGCTACAAAAACAGTTAAATAAGTACTGCCACTTCATGCTCTCCTTAGGCCTAAAAGTAAATAAAAACAAAACTTTCGTCATGCACCTTGGCCCCAAGGTGAAGTACCCTAAGTCAGTTTTTATAGACCAAGTCAGGTTGGAACGTACCAGAGAATATCCCTATTTAGGAATTTTAGTTGACGACAAACTTTCTTGGAAACAAGCCATGTCAAGTAAAAAGCTACTCTTACAAAGAGCAACCTCCGCCCTAGTTTCCTTTTCTAGGAAACTGGGCAAACCAGCCCCAGGAGAGTTGCTAAAAATTTACCATGCCAAATGTCACAGCGTAGCAACCTATGGAGCAGGGGTATGGGGTTACGCTGCTACAGCTATTCTCCAGACGGTCCTGAATGGGTTTTTAAAATATCTCTTGGCTCTACCACAAAGTGCCCCAACGTACGGTTGCCATGTCGAGCTGGGTATTGATTACCTGACAGATAACATCAAATGCCAGCCGATCCTGTTATGGCACCGTATTTGGTCTAAAGAGCAATGTCATCTTACCCGTTCTCTGATAACTGACTGCTTGTCCTTGGCAAACTGGAATAAAATCCCCTGGCTTTTTTATGTCTCTAACTTCCTTAAAGACTTGAACCGTACATCTTATTTCTCAAACCCTTGCTCACTGGTAGATATCACCAGGACAGATCTGAAAAAACTGTGCTTAAGCCATCTGAGAGATTTACGCCTCACACAAGAAGTTATGAAAACTTCAAATGTACAGATTCTGTCTGTCCAGACTGTTTTAAGAATTCAGCCATATCTATCTTACCACCTAACTAACCATGAAAAGCACGTTTTGACTAGGTTTCGCTTTGATTCCTTTTTTCGCCTAGTTACTTTTCCAACAGCAAAGGACTGGTCACATACCCCTTATGAAATGCCCTTGCGAAGGTATATTATCTCAATCATCAATCCATGTAATACTGTTTTGCAGATACTATGAGATTCCTCGCAAGCGCTGGATCATTCCTTTACTTCGGAAATTGGGATTGAGAACTTGTCGGCCTGCTTATCTAGCTTTGCAGTTCCTGGACTCTCAATATACTGCTAAATGCGTAGCTTGCTTCTTAAAATCATGTCTAAAAATTCGTAGTAATCTCTGAAGTATTTTACTTTATTTGTTTTTGTATCCCAATGAACTGTTTATAATTATGGTTTTTAATGTTTTCTTACTGTTTTTAATGTAGCATACCTTGATTTTTTATATGCACTATAATATTTTATTCTTGTACTTTTTATGGTTACATGATTTGCAACCGAATAAAAGTTTATTGAATCGAATCGTATCCCGTAATGTCAATTTTCTCACCCTGATAGTCACCAGGATTTTTGTCTTTTGGTGACAAAGGTACATGAGGACACTGCTGTAACAAAATACACTTAGGAACAATGGTATAAAGTGAACCTGGGTGTACCATGAGCTAAAGACTTCTCCGTTTCACTTTAAAATCACCTTTTAACCAGCAAAGTCTACCAGCTTCATCCTTCACACCATCCACACATATATTTTCTCAATTTTCTCATACACTATTCTCATCATATATTTTCATCTCATCATTCCCACCACCTTCTATTTGTATCACTGCAACCTTTGCTCTGGAATTGTCTTTTGCATCCACACTTCCTGCATTCTTTTTCCACTGCAAAACAAGATTTAGACTCTGAATTGTGAAGTGTTTTGCCACACCTAGAACAACACCTATTAAACTGTGTTTGTGATGCTCCCGCTTTGTTGGAGATACTACTCTGTTGGTCACAAACAGAATTTCCTCACCTTCTTTCTCCACTAAAGTGACATCCCCATTTTTATTCTCTCTCCGTTCCATCTCCCTCATGCTATAATCAGACTGTTCGACCACTGTAGCTATTTCAATAGCATGTTTCAGAGATGGAGTTTTGGCCTTCTAAAGCCTTTCTTGCATTTTTTTGCTGTTTTACTGTACTATTGATTGGTCATGTATCATTTCATCAGCCATCACGCCAAATGTGCACTTAAAAGATATTTCCCTTAATCCGGACACAAAGTCATCTACTATTCTTTTTGTGGTAGGGTATAAAATGTAAATCTGTTCATAACCACATTGGTCTCCTTTGCAAACCTAGATTGCAACATTTGGTTTGCTTCTTTGTAAGTACCAGTAATTTCAACCCCCATCTTGATTTAAGTTAATTGGTAAATACTTAAAAATATATTGTCCTTCATTGCCAAGGGTGCTAAAAAAATAGCTTTTTTCATGGCTGAATATTTTTCCCATCGAATGTTTCCAAATAGTTCTCAAAAATATCTATCCATTCATCTCACTCAATAGGAGGAGTCCCTGCTTGAGTCAAAAACAATGGTGGGTGTGTTATTCCTGAAGAACTTACTGCTTCTATAGTGAAAGTTAACTTTAGCAAAATAAATTAATAGTCCTTCCACTGTTTCCACTAACCCAGGAGTAGATAGACTGTCAGTCCTGTTTCTATATCCACATAAGACTGCAGTACTCCAGTCCCATGCCACTTCTTACTGAGTTAATGGCAAATCCAGGAAGGCTGCATTGTGAGGAGAAGAGAACGGAGCCCAGTGCCTCGCCCAAATACCATCACGAGAAAATCTCCCGCATGGAACGATACTGTGCGAGCAAATCTTCTCTGTGAAGAATGAGCAATGGACACAGCCACTGACTTTCCAAACCGCACTCACTGCTCCTCAATCCTAAAAGGAGTGCACCCCAAAGGTGAGATCAATTGCCCTCATGCTGAAAATAGGTATAGTCATGCTTAGGCATGAGCGGCAGAGGAAGTCACAGTTCTCATGCCTGCTTCATCAAGAAGAAAAACAGTAGGTTCCATGACACCAGACCTGTTCCTGGGGCTACGCCGGTCCTCGTTGTCAAATCATATAAATAAGATGATATTTTGATGTCGTTCTAAAGTTGTTATTACTGGAACAGCCACAACGCAGTCGTCCTTCACCAGCCATTACCAACCGACTAACTTGGAACTCCCACACCATGCATGAAAACGTCACAATTAATTTTACATCTCAACATTCTAATAAACAGAAAAAAACTCCCATGCAGAATATAACACTCCCTGGCTGCTCTCATTAAGCCTGTTGGCCTCCAACTCACATCCTATACGGAAGACATACATTAACCAATCAATAATTTTAGGCTATGATTTTCCACAGCAGTTGCTTGAATGAGCAACAATAAGCTCAAACTTAATTTTGATAAAACTAAAGTCCTGCTTTCATCAGATTGCTAGATGGTGGCCAACTGAACTGGGCCCCTCTACTTCTCCTTCCTCCCCAGTCATAACTTTGGTTTTCCTCCCTTTCTTTCACCTCCTATAACTTTCATGCCATTGCAGCTTGCTTTATCACATCCATCATGTCAGGAAAATCCTCCCCCTTCTTCTCTTGAACCTGACAAAAAACGTATTCCAGGATTTTATATAATCCCACCTTGACTACAATAAAACATTTTTCTTTCGTCTTCAAATTTGGCTTATCGCACATTTGCAATTTGTCAAAATATAGCCGGTGTCTCATCTGCTGACCTGGTTGCATTGGCTACTAATTTTCCAGCGGTCTTTTTAAAAAGGGTCTGCCTCAGTTGCTGTGCCATTCATGGCACTGGCCCTTGTTATCTGCAAGATAGAATTGTTCATTACCAACCTCAATCTTTCCGCTCTACCACCTTTCATCTTTTGGTAGTTTCTACAATTGTTCACTCCAGATGCAGTAGGCACTCCTCCTCCTATTCAGGTCAAGAACATTTTGCATGAAGAATAATTTCATAAAGTCTTGAAAACCCACCTCTTCCATTCAAAATGCTTCCTGTTCCTTCCTCAGGTCTCACCTCTACACTTCTCCCTCATGCTATAATCAGACTATTCAACCACTGTAGCTATTTCAATAGCATGTTTCAGAGATGGAGTTTTAGCCATCGAAAGCCTTTCTGGCATTTATTTGCAGTTTTACTGTACTATTGATTGGTCATGTATCAATTCATCAGCCATCATGCCAAATTTGCACTGAAAAGATATTTCAGATAGTCAGCATCAGGACTCCCATTTCAGTATTCACACCGTTTACAAAACTACTTAATCATCATCCTTCACTCATAAACATCTCCTGCAGGAAATTCTCTAAATTGTTCATAAATATGGCCTATGACCATTTACAATGGTAGCCCATGATCACTGGTGCATATCTTATAACTTCACCTTCACCCACATAGTTTTATGGAGCTGTTACATCTAAGACTACTCTCCACCAAGCCTTCTGAGGGTACACACATATCACTTGAGGTGACGTCTTGAAAAACATGGGTCTAGAAGTTTTAGCACTCCCAATTTTGTTTCTTGCTCTTAATGATTCAGAACATCCTCTTGAAGATTGAGGTCTAACTCAGTTTTGTTTAGTCCTGCCCTTTTATTCCACCATCACCTTACAACATAATGACACCCGTACGCCACAATATCCTTCAGGACTATTATCAGATTTCTTTAGTTCAACTCTCTGAAATTTCTTGAAAGTTTCCAAATTTGTTAATGATTATTGGGAGCACAAACCAGCCCATAAATTCATTTTGACTCCTTGAACTACACTTCCACAACACCTGGGATATCTAAGATTACATCACACCTTGTACTAACTCCTGTGCTCTTGATCCCTTTTGGCACTCTTATCTCATTAGCACAGCGTTCTCTTCATCTTAGCACCAATCATCAATACTTTTGATGCACTTGTGTGAAATGTGTCAAGTTCTTGCAAAGGTAACATCTAATTTTGGCAATAAGATAAATCCTCGATGCTCCTACATGCATTTCACAAAGATAAAAACATGACTTGCTATTTGCTAATTCATTGTTCACATGCAAGTTCAATATATCTCCAAGACCCTCTCCTTTGACACTATGGCCCAGATTTTCAAAACAATAATGCATGCTGCTCAGCAGCTAAAAATGCTGCACTGTGTTGCGTGACAGGGAGAGGGCAGGAGAGAGCAATATCTACAGAGATATGTCTCTCTCCTCCCCTCTCCCTAGCACCAGCACAAATTTTAGCTGCCATGCACACACCTTAGTGCCACAGTGCTAGGGTGTGCGCGTGAGTCTACCATAGGTTTTAATAACATTCTTTTTATGAGCAATTTCATGCTCAACAACATATTGATTACTTAGCACGTCTAAATCATTAAAATACAGCATATCCATATGGCTAGACCAACACTAAAATGTCTTATCGCTTTCACATCAAACACAGCAAAGTGATAAAAAAATGTATGCCCAGGCAAAGCAGCAACCCTCTGATGTCATCCGGTTACCCACAGTTAGGTGTCTCATGAGGAGTAGTTAGGTAGCATTGTCATGATGGTGTGTGTCTTGTGTTCCGTCTGCAGCTTGAGGGGTAATTAACAGTTATGTCTTTAGGGGCCCCCATATATCTTTGGGTCTGGACACTAATGGTAGGTGTTCTGAATATATGGTTAGCTGTTCCTGGCAGTAGACCAAATCCTGTTGGCATTCCTTAAAGTTAGGAGCCCTTCCACAGCCCCATCTACACGCCACTATGCACTTGGCCAAATGTAATGCAAGGGACACAAAACGCCTAACAAATGCTTCTAAGTTTTCAGTGTAACCAAGCTGCACAATAAGGGGAGTAAAGCATATCTGCAGTCCAACCATCTGGGATAGGGCCTCTCCGACCTCCCCTCAGTATATAAAAATCAATCTATATGTCAGGGCTAGGTGGAGGAAATCTGCCCCCTCTGGCCCACATCTATCACATTTATCAGCAAACCTCAGGTTATAATGATGCATCCTTGCCGGGGTATAATACATATGCAGGAATTTAAAATGAATAACCCGTAAACTGCTACTAGTTGTTAGCTTTTCAATCTGCTGACAGCAGTACATCTACTGTGTGTTCTCCAATGGTGTGCCCAAATCTGTTTCCCAGTCCTTCCTCGAACTTTCAGTGTCCCGACCTGCGAGGTGAGGGTACTTCAGTAAAGACGCGTCACCGTGTGTGAAGAGTTGGTGTCTTCAGCATGTTGTGTCATGGTATTAGCGTGAGAATTTCCTTCTGAAAATCTGGGGTAACCGCTTTGACATCTTGCCTTAGTCTGATGTATAGAAATGTCTCTATAGGCAAAGGGGTATGTTCACCAAAGAATTCTTCCCTATGTCGAAACCTCTCTTCAAAATACAGTTTCCCCCATGTGTTTATGTTAGCTGCATGATGGCAACTCAGATTTAGTCTTCTTTGAAATCAGCTGCAAGAAATTCCTGTTCTGTATCACTCTGCCACCCAAGATCTATAGTCTCTAGTAAAGAATCTATGTCTAGAGGAACAGATCTCCAAGTGGTGTGCAGCGAGGAATAATATGCACAGAAGGTCTGCAGTATCGCCTCAGTAACTTTTTGGATTTTCCCTTCCGCATCTCTGATCTCCAAGACATAATTGGGAAAACCGGGGTATACGTGTCAATTTCTCCAGTGCCTTACCCAGCCGTTCCCCATCACCATATCCCCTGGCCCTGTGTATTTCCAGCAGAAAAGACTTTCAGTTGAATTCTGGTATTCTGATATTCGGTAAACATTTCCCTAATTTTGATAAGCATCTCCCCTCCATTATATACACGTGCTCCGTATGGTCACCTTCAAAGCCTCCCAGACCGTGGCTAGTGTAGGGACAGAATATGTGTTATGTTTGAGATACCTGCATATATACTGGGGAATGATCATGATTATGTCCATGCAAAGCATTGTGTGTGTGGAAGTTAGGTCCCAAAACCCCTGGACACCAGCCAAATTTCCAGACGAGACCAACTGGAGTACACAGTGAAGTGGTAGGTTCCCTTCCTGTCTCTTTAGTGAGTAGCAGACCATGTGTCAATTAGTCGGTGTACTTCCATAATCAGCTGTAATTGGCGCTAGGTCTTCATGTGATGTTGTGGCTGGGGATTGGAATGATCAAGTGCCAGTTGAATGGTAAGGTTGAAGCCTCTGTCCCAGATGATATGAGAGGAGCACATACTCATGGCCAACCCCCATAGAGTAACGCAGAATGTTTTATCATCAGTATTAGACCCATAGCAGTTTACCTGTTTGACTGAATGAAACGCTAACCTCCCTCAGACCACGCTATATATTTTTTTTTTGTATGTTCTTATATAGCGCTCGAATCACCCGGAGGCATCTCGGCGCTTGCCTTGGGAACCCGTCCTGGCTTTTCCCTGTGAGATAGCCCCTACAGGGCACCCCCAAGGTGAAAGCCAGGCATCCCGCCGCGGGGGGGCCGTTGTGGAGATTAAGCAAGCTTAATGCCCAGAGTGCGACCCATTTTGTACAATGCCCAGAGTTGCAGAGTGAGAACCCATGATTAGGGCAGGCACCGGAGCGAGAATTATCGAGTCCGTGGACATTTGAGCTCAAGACCCTGCCGCGTCGGGAATTGAACCCTGGTCCCGGGTCTGACCTCTGCTCCAGGGTCTGCCTGCTCTTACCAGTGAGCCACACTTCTCCACCTACTATACCTTCCTTATGGATCACTTAGGGATCCCTTTACTGCGTAAGGGGTGTTTTACGTATGAGGATGGCGGTTCCTCTTGAATAGAAGGAATATGAATAGGAGGAGTATGAGAAAAGCATCTTTGTGATGCCCAAGGTGCTACAAAGGTAGGAGTACAAGCAGGGACAGTGTGCATTTCCTGCAGCTTAGCTATGTGTATATTGTGCCTATCTAAATAAGCTAGAGATGTTGTTGCTTGTGTGGGTCGACAACTCCTGGACATTCCACGTTATAAAGTTCAGACCAATCTGTCTGCTACTATCTACCATGTGAGCCTAAGCTGCTTGGGTATGGTGGGCTAGTGTAGTCCATGGGACTCCTGCTAATACTTTCTAGGTGCGAATGTCCGTCTGCGCTCTTGCATGCTCTATGTATGTTGTGCCATCTACTCACCCCTCCCTCCCTCTCACAATTGCTTCCCCAACTTGCCGTGGAAAAACCTCCCCTCCCTTCCATATTCCCATGAGGATCCAAACTGCCCCCATTGCAATCAAACATCCTAATATTGCAAAATACCAGCTGCAATGCTCTGTGGCAACAGGTGCCATGGGTTCTGAGGGGTACAGAGTTAGAAAAGAAAAGGGTGAGACGTGCAAGCACGTGAATCAAAATGGCCACCACCTGGTGACCTTCACAGCGGTTTCACCTGTTTTTCGTCTAAAACAACGAAAGTTTGTCAGAAAATTATTTAAAATGAGGTCGCTGCTTTAATAAAGAAGATACCTTCAATGTGAGGAGGTTTCCAGCTTTTTTGGACGTAAGAACTGGTGTTTTTCGCTCCCTGGTTCCTGCTCCCAGCTCTGCACTAAAGGTACTGCCAGGATTGTCTGTCAAGGGGGCGGAGAATACTTTCAGGAAAGTGCCTGGCTTGGGCCTAGCCTCACCCACCGTCCAGTTTAGCTGCTGCGCCAGGCATTTTGAGGATTTCTTCACATGTTTCACTATATCCATACTAATAATATAAAGAGAGAGACCAAACCGTTGAGGCAGGTAAGCTCCAGAACCACAGGGCCAACCGGAACACTGCATGCAGCATTGGAAAGGTGAGGCAAAGCAGATGGACATAGGCTATACACCAGAGCAACATATACTTAGGAAGGGATAAAGCCCGCTGTGGGACAAAGTAGTCCGTTGGAAGTAGCACCAGCTCTGAGGTGGGCGTGTGCATTGTGGTCGGCGTGTGCGTTCTGTAAAGCGTGAGACACCGCCTGAGAATAGCGTTCTGAGAATAGCATTCTATCACAGCACTCACGCCCCCTGAGAATAGCGTTCTGTAAAGCGTGAGACGCCGCATGAGAATAGCGTTGTGTCACAGACATTGTGGTGAGGCGTGAGCCGCCGCTGGAGAATAGCGCTCTGAGAATAGAGTTCTATCGCAGCACTCACGCCCCCTGAGAATAGGGTTCTGTAAAGCCTGAGACGCTGCATGACAATAGCGTTCTATCGCAGCACTCCGCCTCATGAGAATAGCGTTCTATCGCAGCACTCATGCCCCCTGAGAATAGGGTTCTGTAAAGCGAGAGAGGCCGCATGAGAATAGCGTTCTATCGCAGCACTCACGCCCCCTGAGAATAGCGTTCTGTAAAGCGTGAGACGCCGCATGGTTCTAAAGATTGGTAATGTTCCCTTAATTGTTGGATGTGATTTTAATGTCATATCTGATCCTTTATTTGATAGATTATCTCTTACTAAAATCCACTCTCCTAAGGTTTATTATGCTTTTAAATCATTTCTTCAAACCACCAAGTTAGTTGATATTTGGCATCTACATTTCCCTACAGAAAAAAGTTTGACTTTCTTTTAAAAACCACATAATTCTCATTCTAGGATTGATTATTTATTAGTTACAAGACAGCTGATTAATTCTGTCACTTCTTCCAAGATTGGTAACATAGATGTTTCTGATCATCGTATGATTTCTTGTATTTTAAATTTAAATTCGACCTTTACTAAATAATCTAGATGGAGATTGAATACTGGTATAGCTCTCAATGAACATAATAAACCAAAACTTTTATCCGCCATTCATGATTATTTTATGCTTAATCCTGAGGGTTCTACTTCAATGGTTAATAGATGGGATGCTTTTAAACCTTATATTAGAGGGGCTACTATTTCTATTATAGCCCACGAAAATAAGACCTTTAATGCAAATATTAAAAATTTAGAAAAACAAATTGCCAAATTTGAGCGACTTTTTATTACGTCTAATGATCCTCAATATAGATTTAAGCTGCAACAGCTTCGCTATGAATTTAATACAATTCTTAGTAAAAGAGCTGCCATTCAGATTTCTAGGACCAAAGCCAAATTTAGTTTTAATGCAAATAGATCTGGAAAACTTTTAGAGAATTACCTATGTATAAAAAAAGATAAAACTCAAATCAACTCAATTCATGGCCCCAATGGTAAAATTGCTTTATCTCATAAAGATATTGTTAATGAATTTTGGGATTTTTACTCCAAGTTACATAATAAACATGATTTTCATGACGATTCCTTAGTTGATTCTTTTCTATCTTCATGTGGATTACCTAAGATTTCTCAGTCAGATAAAATCGGGCTTGACTCTCCCATTACAAAAGATGACATTTTATCTGCCATAAAATCTCTTAAAAAAAAAAAATCGCCGGGTCCTGATGGTATCCCGGCGGGGTTTTATAAATAATTTCAGTCCCAACTTTTACCTTTCTTATTTCAACTATTTTATGCTGTTGGCTCTTCAGGAATTACTTCAGGTTCTTTTACTGAGGCTTTAATTACTGTACTTCCCAAACCAGATAAAGACCCCACCCTTGTGTCTAATTATCGTCCTATATCTTTAATTAATCAAGATTGTAAATGATATGCTAAAATACTGGCCACAAGATTAACCCCTGTATTAGATTCTATCATACATCCAGATCAATCTGGGTTTATGAAAAACAGATATTCTGAAAATATTACAAGAACTATATTACATGTCATTGAACAAGGTTCTTCTTTAACCCTACCTTTAGGAATTATGGCTTTAGATGCTGAAAAAGCTTTTAATAATCTTCATTGGCAATTTTTATTTCATAACTTATTATCATTTAGTTTTGGTGACACTTTTATCCGCATGATTTCAGCTTTATATTTTGCTCCTACTGCTCGTTTATTTATTAATGGCCAAGTTTTGAAACAATTCTTCCTTTTTAGAGGTACAAGACAAGGGTGTCCCGTTTCCCCGCTATTGTTTCTAATTAGTATTGAACCTTTTCTTATTTCTATAAGAAATTGTGATAATATTAAAGGAATCAATATTAAGGATATTATTATTAAAACCTTAGCTTAAGCTGATGATGTGCTTTTATTTATTAGTGATCCCTCATCCCCATTCCTTTCCTTATTAGAGATTATAGCAACGTATTCTATGGTTCTAGTTACAAATTAGACACTAACAAAACTGAATGTTTTCCTTTAATTATTTAGGGTCCGGTTCCGATTCGGTAAAATCCCTTACAAATAGCCGGATGGAGCATATTTCCCGTACGAATCATACCCTTAAACGTCCCCGTACGTTCAATGAAGTATGATTCAGACCCAAGGCAGATCTCCATATGAATCGTACGAAAGACCATACGACTTAAAAATCTGTACGAATCGCATTCGGAACACGCAGTATGCGAATGATTGCATGGGTACGGTGCAAAGGGGTATGGTGCATAGGGGTACGGTGCGTATACCCCATGATTGCAGGGGTATGGTGCCTATGTGATTGTGTGGCTCTCCATACGAATCGCTCATACGCGTCATTTTCCGTACAAATCGCATTCTCATTCCCTGGTCCGGATCGTACTTGTCGGGTCATACAGCGTGTTTACGATTCATACGTTTCACTGTGAGGGTCCGTGTCATACAGATTTTCCCTTGCTTTTCTTATGGTTCGCAACGATTCGGTCGTATATTTTCCAAACGAATCTACTACGCGATTCAGACGGAATTGTACAAGTCGTACTGAAAGGGCTACGGATTCGATTCGGTCGTAAGATTGGTTTACCAAATTGGAATCAGCCCCTTATTGTACTCCTGATATGATTCCCATGAAGGAAATCATTTGGCAAAAGAATAAATTAAAATATCTTGGCATTTTATTCTCTTCATCCATAAAATCAACAATAACTTTAAAGTGTCATTTTGTCTTAGATTATATTAAAGACAAAACGTCTAAATGGTCATCATTACATCTTGCTTGGTCGGGTAGAATGGAATCTATCAAAATGTCTATTGCTCCTAAAATCTTTTACACCCTTGCCATGATTCCTAATCAATTTTCATAACAATTTTATAAAGATGTTGATAAACTTCTCTCCAAATTTCTTTGGAACAACAAATCGCCTTGTATTAATTATAAAAATTAAAAATGCCTAAATGTAATGCTGGATTTGGTATCCCAGACTTTTTTCTTTATCATATAGCTTTTATTTTACAACAAAGGGAAATATGGTTTAATCAGTCCTTTTTACAAAATCCACCTACTTGGTTCCATATTGAAAAATCTATTGTAAAGCCATTTCCACTACCCACTTTGTTAATTATGTCTAACAAATCATATTTTTTCATAACTCTGTTATTCTTAAATCCACTAAAATGATTTTTAACGATCTAGATTCAATTTTTCCATAGCCCATGTATAATATTGATGACTTGTCAGTATGGTATGGCAATGTTATTAAAATGAATAGAAATATCAGTTTTTGGTATTCAAGGATTAAGGCTTGTATTTTTTATCTTAAAGATGTCTATACCAACAACTCTTTCTTACCGTTTGAGGATTTACAAACATGGTTTGGTTTATATCAATCTGATCTTATTAGGTACGAATATTTATGTAATTCGATTATAGATTTTTTTCCGCAAGCTATTCCATCTAATGTTAAAGCTGACTTATCAATTTATACCCAAACTATTTCAACAGCAGCTCATATTGTTTCTATTTTATATAAAAAATTGTCTAATACTCTAGGAAGTAACATAAATATAATAATGAACTTTCACTTTTATTGTCTATTGATACATGGGAAAATATATGGTTTAGTAATATATCTGGATGGTTACCTGTCTCACTTTATCAAACCAATTCTTATATTTTATTTAATTGTTTATGGACTCCATTATGTTTATCCCAGGCTAAACTTCTTCAATCCGAAACATGTTGGCATTGTAAATTACATCCTGGTTCTTTACAACATATGCTTTACGATTGTCCTTTGATTTCTAAATTCTGGAAGGAAGTTTGGGACATTATTATAAAGATATTAAATATAAAATATATCATACAAAATGTTAATATGTAAATCTGTTACATTATCGCAGAACTTAAATGATCTTGAATGTAAACTTTTTTATTTCTTAATTTCAGCTGCGTTAAAATCCATTACCTTCT
Organism: Lissotriton helveticus; assembly: GCF_964261635.1. Classification (NCBI taxonomy): domain Eukaryota; kingdom Metazoa; phylum Chordata; class Amphibia; order Caudata; family Salamandridae; genus Lissotriton; species Lissotriton helveticus. The sequence continues at coordinate 304,331,890 of NC_136067.1, read as the reverse complement.
GTTGGAAAGATGTTTCAATATTATCAGCATGCTTGGTGGTTGTGGGTTATTTTTATAAGAAGAGGTGCCCAGTTATCTTTGTCAAGGGTTCATCATAATTCTAACTCTTATCACTCATTCTGGATTCCTGTTGATATTTATTTATCATCTTAATGGTATATTTATAGCTTGTTCCCCTTTTTGTTGTAATTTTATTACATTAACTGATATGTCATAGTAGCTCTATTTACAGCTCAAACAATAGTTGTTATTAGATGTCACCCTCCTCTCCTCCCTTTTTATTTTTCTACGAATATGATTAGTTTCATATCTATTGTAATGAATATGATAATTTAGTAGTTTATATATTGTAATAGATGTTATAGCTCAATAAAAAAAATTGTATCTATGTCTATGTTTATTGTCAATTATGACATTTCAATAAAATATTTTGAACTAAAAAACGAAAAGAAAATGGTAATGACATAGAAGGGAAAGAAGTGTCAGAAGTTGAGAGAAAGGAGAGAAAGTGGTTCAAGAGGAACAATATGATCAATACATCCATGTCTAAATATAGGGTACTCCTGTCTGGGGTATCACCTAGGGGTGAAGCAGGACCTCCCCCAAGTAACACAAAGGGGGAGGGTATCCGGGACTGCAGTGTAGTGCATCATGAGAGCCCTTCCCTGTCTGTGGTGAAGTCACCATGATTGTTCATGCCCAAACATGTAATTTCTGCTCGTATCTGTGGGGGTTCATCATAACATAAGCAACCATCCAATTGTACTTGGGCAATACTTTTCAAATTCTTTTGTTTCAGTAAATTTTTGTGTTGTGTCTGAGGAGTACGTATTCAATTCAGTGAAACAGATATGCTTCTAGACGATGAGCCTCCTGCACAGTGAGGACATCTGGACAATCTTTTGATGAAATCCATCATTTGCTGTGGGGATTTGTAAAAATGTTGCTTTCCCTGGTGCGTAATCCATAGTTGTGCCGGGTAGAGCATAGCTAATGGGATGTTAGCCTGCTGCAATTTTTTCTTGGCCAGGTAGGAACTTCTTTCTGGCTTTCATGGACCACAATCATGAAGTCAGGAAACAGGGCAATGTTATGTCCTTCCAATCCTAGAGACTGTTGTTCCCTTGCCTTGCATAGAGGTGTGTCGCGATCTCTGTAGTTGAGGAGTCTAGCCACTATGGGTATGGGGGAGGTCATGAGTGATCGGTGCGCTCTTTGCAACACAAGCAGCAGGGAGAATAAGTGTGTGATTTCCAAAGCTAGTGACATGCATACGCTCTACAAACTTCATCTTCCCGGTGTAGATTCAGGTACTGCAAGGATACGTATGTTGTTCTTCCTGGACCTAGCTTTCAAATCTTCATTCTTACTAGCTATTATCTTAAGGAGGCGATCCATTTCCTTTGCTTGTTCACTTCTTGAGTCTACCATAGGATTTTTTACTGACGAGTACCCTTTCAGTACAAAATAGTATGCTTAGACACACTTTAAAACTTGTCCTACTTTGCATGGGTGCTGCAAAGTGCAGCACCCATGCATAGCTGGAAAAGAAAGAGAGAACATAAACATTTCTCCTTTTAACGCCTCCTTCCAAATGGCACTAAACCCTGTGTACTATTGTTTGTAGGCATGAATGGTTGCATGGGAATGCCCATGTACCACCCGTGCAAAGTAAACCAAAGTAGTGCTTCACACTTCGTCGCGTTACTTTAAGGGTACTTTCCAGTCCCCCAAAAATTTGCACTGGAATGAAAATTTGGAAAAAACATTTTGTGCCGGTTAGAGTTACCAGCATAAAATGTTTGTAAATCTACCCCTATATTCACATATCTCTCCTACGGTCTTTTAACAATTTCAGCTTTTTCATCATTGTGATTAAGTTTATTAGAAACTCAGATCTTTGGTCTATCCACTTAGTAATGGTTAATCAAGGCCATACTATTTAAAATTCTCTCCTAATGTCTGTTTTCTTAACATTCTTTTCATGTTCATCTTCCTCAGATTTCTTATCCATATCCATGTTGTCCTTATTCACTCCTCTGTCAAGCTTAGAGATTTATTTTAAGATTCTCCTTCTTTTCGTTACCAAACCAAGTATCACAGTACTAATTTTGCTTTGTAAAAAAATCTTCATCTCCGCAAGCTTTTCAAATACATTTTTAGGCACCTCTGTCCAATAATTGCATTGAATTATGCAATGCCTTGATGTGGTAAACAGACTGCATGGTCTTTCCATTAACATTTGCAGCATTTTAATGGCAAAATAAGAAAAGTATTCACTGTACAGTCAATAAACTTGCAAAAAACATGTGCGCCACCTGTTATCACACTGCTTTTGTAACCACAGAGATAAATGTTGCACATAGTATTGATAAGAAATTGGGTCATTGGGTCATTGTTTGAGGGAATGGAAGCCCTAATCAGGCAACAACCACAATCCTAGTCAGGATGAAACACACAAGTCACCAAATTAACCTGTGCCTAACCCTCTGGTAGCTTGGTACAAAAGTCAATGTCAGAGTTAATGTGTACATTATTTATGCATCACACAAGCAGTAATAAAGTTAAAACAAAACACACACAAAAATCTCAAACCAAATTAGGACAATAGATTACATTTTAATAAATAAAATGATACTGAAATGCCACAAATCCAATCAGCAGAATCAAAGATATTCAATTGTAAGGTTTTTAGTCAAAATGGCACCTAAATGCACAAAATGCCACTTGTGGTTATCTGATCGTGCTAGACCAGGTGACATAAGTCAGAAGTTTAGGCCAACTGTGATGGAGCCTGGGTCAGACCCAGAGACCAGGTTAGTGCCACTGAAGATTTATCTTCTCAAATTCAGTGCGAAGAGTCCTGGTTGCTTCGGAGGAAGCCATGAAGAGTAATCTTTTGGCATGAACCGTAAGTAAGCTGAGCATCCCCAACAGCTGCTGGAGTAGCGCAACAATCTAGTTGTCACTGGAGTTTCTTGATGACAGTCCACGCTGTATCGTTAAGTGCTGGTCTCGCATTGCTAATCATTGCGAACAGTTACTGCCAGGGCAAAGAGCAGGTCTCACCGGAGCTTCGAGTTGGCAGTCTTTGCAGGTGGTAGAGTTCATTGTGAACAGTCCCATTCACGGTCACCAAGAGTCCAAACTTCAGGATTTTCACCTCTTCTCCAGGACAAGTTCACTCTGATGCCAGACAAGGGTCCTGGACGTGTGGGGCATGTCTTGGGAATGAGGAATCACTCCAGCAGAAGCCAGCAGAAGCCAGCAGCAGCGCTCAGCCAGGTCCAATTGCAGCTGGGCAGTTACAGGGAGGCCTCTCAAGCTTCATGTGTCCATGTAGCCAAATGACCCTTGGAGTCACCCAGGGTAGCTTGGGATCACGTAAAACAAGTTCAATCTTCCTTATTCAGACAGGAAGGCATTCCTTCAAGCAGGAGAGAAGTCCTCTGACTGCAAAGCAGTCTTTCTTCAGAAA